>NC_141875.1:13752500-14998333 GCF_056163025.1 Triticum urartu
GGGCCACCTTGCTCCCGGCCGGAGTGTTGACGATAAACATCATACAGGATTAGTTGCTCACACTTGAGGGTTGGGATGGGGATGTCCATGGCGGTGTGTGGTTTCATGGTGATTTGTTGGCTTGCTTAGCAGAGGACGGGGAAGAGAGCCAATTGACGCATATGGCTACCACAATTTGGTTGCTGAAGAAGGAAATATGCCCTAGAGACAATAATAAAGTTGTTATTTATATTTCCTTATATCATGATAAATGTTTATTATTCATGCTAGAATTGTATTAACCGGAAACTTAGTACATGTGTGGATACATAGACAAACAGAGTGTCACTAGTATGCCTCTACTTAACTAGCTCGTTAATCAAAGATGGTTAAGTTTCCTAGCCATGGACAGAGAGTTGTCATTTGATGAACGGGATCACATCATTAGAGAATGATGTGATTGACTTGACCCATCCGTTAGCTTAGCACTATGATCGTTTAGTTTATTGCTATTGCTTTCTCCATAACTTATACATGTTCCTATGACTATGAGATTATGCAACTTCCGAATACCGGAGGAACACTTAGTGTGCTATCAAACGTCACAACGTAACTGGGTGATTATAAAGATGCTCTGCAGGTGTCTCCGATGGTGTTTGTTGAGTTGGCATAGATCGAGATTAGGATTTGTCACTCCGTGTATCGGAGAGGTATCTGTGTGCCCTCTCGGTAATGCACATCACTATAAGCCTTGCAAACTATATAACTAATGAGTTAGTTACGGGATGTTGCATTACGGAACGAGTAAAAAGACCTGCCAGTAACGAGATTGAACTAGGTATTAAGATACCGATGATCGAATCTCGGGCAAGTAACATACCGATGACAAAGGGAATAACGTATGTTGTTATGCGGTTTGACCGATAAAGATCTTGGTAGAATATGTAGGAACCAATATGAGCATCCAGGTTTCGCTATTGGTTATTGACCGTAGATGAGTCTCGGTCATGTCTACATAGTTCTTGAACCCGTAGGGTCTGCACGCTTAATGTTCGGTGACGATCGGTAGTATGAGTTTATGTGTTTTGATGTACCGAAGGTAGTTCGGAGTCCCGGATATGTTCACGGACATGACAAGGAGTCTCGGAATGGTCGAGACATAAAGATCGATATATTGGAAGCCTATGTTTGGACATCGAAATGGTTCCCGGTGAGTTCGGGCATATACCGGAGTACCAGGAGGTTACCGGAACCCCCCGGGAAGTATATGGGCCTTATTGGGCCATAGTAGGAGAGAGGATAAGGGAGCCTAGGAGGGGTCGCCCCCCGCCAAGCCCAATCCGAATTGGGTGGGGTGGGGGGGGGGGGGGGGTCGGCCCCCCCTTTCCTTCGCCCTCTCTCTCCCTTCCTTTCTCTCCTAATCCAACTAGGGAAGGGGGGGCGAATCCTACTCCCGGTGGGAGTAGGACTCCTCTTGGGCGCGCCATAGAGGGGTCGGCCCTCCCCCTCCTCCACTCCTTTATATACGGGGAAGGGGGGCACCCCATAGACACACAAGTTGATTGTTTAGCCGTGTGCGGTGCCCCCCTTCATAGATTTCCACCTCGGTCATATCGTTGTAGTGCTTAGGCGAAGCCCTGCGCCGGTAGCTTCATCATCACCGTCATCACGCAGTCGTGCTGACGAAACTATCCCTCGACACACAGCTGGATCTAGAGTTCGCGGGACGTCACCGAGCTGAACGTGTGCCCAGATCGCGGAGGTGCCGTACCTTCGGTACTAGGATCAGTCGGATCGTGAAGACGTACGACTACCTCAACCACGTTGTCATAATGCTTCCGCTTACGGTCTACGAGGGTACGTGGACAACACTCTTCCCTTCTCGTTGCTATGCATCACCTAGATGGATCTTGCGTGTGCGTAGGAATTTTTTTGAAATTACTGCGTTCCCCAACAGCTGACGATCGGCTAGGTAGGCTGAAGTGACGATGTTTTTTTTCATGATATAGGTGAAAGCCTAGGTTAGCCACGTTATATGCCAGCATTGACGATGCCCTAGGACGTCGTTACTTCCCTCAGAGACATCATTATGGAGCTCCTTCACATCCCTCGTCAACATAGTCCGGGTCTCGAGTGAAACCACAAGTTTTTGCCTAGGTTGTAGCGTGGCGGCGTTCCCATTACTTGCTCCTAGGGACGGTGCCTTACCTTGTAGTTTCACCACTGTCCAGGTGGGCGTGTGTCCTCGGGGAGGTGAAGGAGTTCCTCGACCACACCTCAAATAGAAGTTAAGACATCCAAGGACACCGTGCTCATCAGCATCGACCCAACATGGTCGAATCATGCCCAACCATCCATTGAAGCCACAATAGGCATGCGTCATAGGAAGATTGTCGTCGCCAACAACCATCACCACAATAAAATGGGCCCAACCAACATACACATACCATTGCCCACGCAACGCCAACATGTCGCACACACCATGGAGGGCCGATAACTTCGCCCTACAGAACTGATGCTGCCAAATATTTCGGAGTTGCCATATCAGTGTACGTAGGGTATCCACATCCTGAGGTCACCGACCTAGCTTCTACCGTTCACTCGATCCACCCGATGTCCCCACCTCCAGGACACCATGAAATCCCAACCCCTTGCATGATCAAGGCCACACGGCCTCCAGTCGGCATGAGCAGTGGTGTCGCAACACTAGAGACAAGTGATGGAGCCCACATGCTACACATCCACGACACCCGGAGGCGTAGGGCGCCAGACGGGCCATTGTTGACTCCCCTTCCTCTGCCCCAGACGTGATCGCATCACCGCGAGGTCGATCGCGCCGCTTTGCACCACCCGACCAACGCCGCACACCGTCCCCAAGCATGCTGCTCTTCCATCACCATCTCCGGGGTCGCCGCTTCAGTATCCAGTCTCCGCCACGCGAGAATGGTCGGAAGACCCCCTCCCCCTTTGAGGGACTGGGACTACCACCTTCACGATAGTGGCAGTGAGATGGGATGTCAGGGAAGGGCGGTGCAAGCTATGGTTTCTCCCATGAGTTGTGGAAACAAGTGACACATGGGTCGGCAGATCATGTCTCTTTTTGTACTTAGTACTCCCTCCGTTCGAAAATATTTGTCATCAAAATGGATAAAAAGAGATGTATCTAGAAGTAAAATAAGTCTAGATACATCTCCTTTTATCAATTCTGATGACAAGTATTTCCGGTCGGAGGAAGTATATGCATGGTTTTCATTTTGATAGGACACGTAACATGTACATGACATACATGATACGTGCATGCCCACTTATAGAACTCGCATTGTTCCTATTTGGATCTATTCCTTCCTCAGTGCCTCAACAAAAGAAAAGTAAGCCATCACATCTGTTCTGTTGATACTTGGATGCGGTTCATGCATACAAATATGTCACATCATTAAAGAAGTGGGGATCAACTTGGATACGATCCATGCATGCATGCCATTAAGAAACTAATTTAACAGTGATCACGTCTGTCACCGTCAGGTAGGCTAACGGAGGAAGCAAACGGCGTAGAACCAAGGAGAGGGAGCGGGCAGCGGACACGAGTTGTGGCCTGCGCTGCACCTTTTGGGTTCCCATCGCCCGTACGTAGGTGCAGGAAAAGCCCCATTCGTTTCCTTCTCCCACCCCCTGCAAGCAAGGCTGCAACAGTAGTTGTGCTTTCTTTCCCGCATGCCCAGCATCCATGGCAGGAGTTACCGTTTTGTTTCTTGCCATGGCTACGACAACTTTCATCTACATTTAGTCTTCGTTGGATTTGATCAACTATCCGTCCTAGTACGTGCAAGAAAGCCCAATTCTTTTCCTTCTCCCACCCCTGCAAGGCTGAAAGTAGTTGTGCTTTCCCGTTTGCCCAGCAGCCAGTACCGTTCGTGGCATGAGCTGCCGTTTCGTTTCTTGGATCTGCCCTCTCCCATGGCTACGACTACTTTCATCTACTTTGGGTCTTCGTTGGATATGGTGAACTATCCTTTTTTTTTCGCGGGGTTCTTCTTCTATTTATTGCATGCCTTTTTGGTTTCGTCTATTTGCTTTTTTTATTACATTTTTCTTTTGACGTGCCAATGAGTCTTTTGGAAAGGAGCCCACGTAACCCTTCGCTCCTACCCATGTGCGAACTCCCATCTAGGGTTTTCTTGCCTCTCGCCGGCGCCGCCAGTCCGCCTCATCTTCTATGGTTCTTGGATCATGGAGGCATGGTGGATCACGGCCCTTGCTAGCGGGAGGGCTCCGTTTTTATATGCTTTTCTGAGTTCTGTTAGGGTTTGTGCCATGCTCAAGAAGATGAGCTGGCGGCGGCTTCATGAAGATGGAATAAGGTCCTCCCCGGCCAACCCCCGTCCCGGTGATGTTTCAAGCATCGTCGGAAGCCGTGTGGAGATTTATCTCCGACAGATCTCGTGGGATCCGGTCGGCATTTGTCTTCGGTGGATCCGACTGGATCCGGTCTTCGTTCGTCTACATTTCTGTGTCTGCAGGTTGGATCCTTTCGGTCTATGCTTCTCTTCATTGGTGGCGGTTGCTGTTCTGGTGCGCTGGTCCTATGGGGCCTTAGCACGACGACTTCCCGACTGTCTACAGCTACAACAATGTTTGCCCGGCTCCAACGAGGGAGGGGCGATGATGGTGGCGCGCCTTCGGCTCGCTCCAGTGCTTATAGTCGTCGTTAGGTGGTCTATGGACCTGGATTTAAATTTTACTTCTAGTGTTCTTTGTACTACCTGGACAGTTGATGAATAGATCGAAAGTTTTCTCGTAAAAAAGGAAAGGGCTACTAAATATTCCTACACAAATAATTATACTCATACTACTCCCAAGACCATCTACAGCCGGACTTGGCAATCCGACCCCTCAAACGCCCGCAGACGCACCCGACTCCCTCAATAAATGCATTCCATATTCGGATACCTCAAATTAGAAACTCAAATCCATATTATTACATGCAAAGTGAATCTTAATCTAAGTGGAGCTCGGCCGGCTCCGCCGTGGCCATGTCCGGCGGCTGGCTACGCTCCTCAGAATGTTGGTCCGGTCGCCGGCAAGGTAGAGTAGGGCATGGGAAATGAGCCGGCTCACGGGACTCAAGGCGTTGCCGTCTCCCATGGCCTACTCTTCCTTGTCGGAGCCCGAAACCCGAACGGTGCCGGTGGACATCAGATCGATGACGGATCCGTCCTGAGATGAGCCGCGGACTTCCACCACAACTCGATTGCCCGGACTGATGCGCCATACAGGGCGCCGGAGAATGCGACTCCACCTCGCCGACGTCCATCGCCGCGAGGGCTGCCACTGTCTCCCGCGCCCGGTGCCTTGCACGGCGGGCACACCGTGCCATGTCCTCGTCGGACGAGGCCCATGGTGCGTCCCCATGCTCCGTGCGCCACCGGAGGGGTTGCGGGTCCGCCAGGGCATTCGGACGCCAGACGGACCGCACAGCCACCGGCGAGGCAGCTATGGTTGGCCTAGTGTCGGATCCATGCGCCATTTGGGCGGACGCAATGGATTCTCGATGGAAGGAGTCTGAGCGCTGCCTCGCACGAGCCTCCTCCCGGGAGCGGCGGAGCGCATGCCGGACGGCTATCTCCTCCTTGGGGCAGCGTGGGATGAGCTCAGGGTCGATGGATCTGAAGGTGAAAGACTCGGATCCACTGCCCCTGACGGTCGGAAGGAGTCGGAGACGAGCTTGGGTGGCGAAGGGGAGGGGACTGAAGTGGCTAGGGTTTAGTCCGGCTAACGGATGGGGGAGGGGGAGGGGGTTTTATGTGGGGTCGGGTGGGCCAGCGTGTCCGGGGCCGACGTGGTGGCCGCGCCCAGGGGCCCCCATATCCGCCCCATAATTGGGTTGGATATGGGAGGTGCCGGTCAGTCCGCGCGTTTGAGGGCCGTTTGAGGGGGGCGTCTTGAATGGTCAGCCCGCCCGGGCATATGAGGCGGTTTGAGATGTTCGGCTGTAGATGCTCTGAGAGCTGCTTTGATTCGTAGGGAGCTTTATAAGAATATGATCCATGATTTTTCTTCCTATGGGTGTTGTTTCATTTATAGAATGAAATCCTTAGGAATGGTTCCATCCGACCGGCAAGGAGACTGCCCAATGGGAGGAGTGGCGAAGTTTAGAGCCGTTGGTTCGACGTGGTCCACGGTGACGGTTGGGTACTTGTCCTGCATGGTGTGCCAGCGAAGCAGGGCGACGGATTTGAGCACCATAGTGGGCGTATGTAGTTTGTATTAAAATCTCTAAAAAGACTTATATTTAGGAACGGAGGAAGTACTTATTTCACTTTCATGCTGCTTGGCAGAGGCATGCGTATCACGTGTGAGGAATAAAGGTGATTAAAATCGACTAACATCAGTATCACTAGTTGATGGGTATTTATACAAGTTTCAATTGCTGTTGAGAGTGATAGTGGTTGCTACAGTACCAAACAAAACCTAAACTCCTATTGGCATTTGCAAATGTTAATGTCGCTTTGCTAATTACAGTGAACCTTCATGTTCTAAAACTATCCCCAACAACACCAAACACCACCAACTTTCAAATTATTCCCGTGCCTAACAAGGATTCAGGTTCAAAAAAGAATACGGTGTATCCCATATTGCGTGCGTGAAGGTGGTAAATTACTTGGAATGTACATACAAGTAAACCCAGAAATAAAACCGTTGACAGCAAATCCAGTCGATTTTAGTGTGTTCGACTAAAATTTCCCGCGGCCATATTGTTTTCCGAATCCACCTAACACAGAAGGAGGGCGGACAATAATGTGTTACACGACACATTTTCTTACATGAACTATAACACATGCCTTACATTGAAGAAAGATTTTCTTCCATGAACTATAACACATGCCGTACATTGAAGAAAGATGTGTTCTGCTAGGTCCTAGAGGAGACTCTCAAGAAGGGAGGATGACACAATTTCTTTTTCTTTTTCTATCTCAGCAATAAGCCTAGAACACAACCATACTCCACACTGTTCATGACCTTTCATAGAAAATTTATGAGGCAACCCAATACAAGGGAAGACACTGTATACATGACTAGCCTTTTCACAGATGGTCTCTGCATGATGGTGTCAAAGATGCTTGATTTCTTTGAATTGTTGAAAGAATCCAGTAGCTGTTTCCTCCTTTTATTTTCTTGTCGATGTTTCCTTAACGCTTCCCTGAGAGGCATTTTGTACAAGTGCGTATGGGTAGTCAGCCTGGTTCCGCCTAAATCATGCGCAAAGTAGAATAGCCCAGCCTGCAAGCGGCGCTCTTTGTATCTTTGAATGCTATGCCTGATAGATTGCATTGAGCTTTCGATGGCGAGGCGATGCTCTTCGTAAACTTCCCATGTAAGCATGCCATCTCTCACGAGTTCATCGTAGACCTTGAGCGCTGATCTAAAAAAGATGCGTTTGTACGATTCACGGTACAACGATGTGGTCCTGAGAATAAGGTGCCGGTTGACCATTGGGAAGGTACCGTTCTCCTCCCTTCGGCAAAGTCTAAAACTTTTTTTTGGCATCTTGAATTTTTTCTTTCCATGACTTTTGCTGCACAATATAAAACGAGACTCTTAATTAGCCTTGATGCTCAAAATATAGCGAAGGACGGGACTACCAAGATTTATTCGTGAAATTCATGCATGCTCCTCGGAAAAATATATTCATGTCAACCCATGTAAAAAGCTGAGGATCATACCTGACGTCTCCGCTGCTAGTCTCCTTCATCAATCCAGCCATAAGAGCAGATGCTCGAGAACGATCGATGTGTTTGCCGCCTGTCGATATACGTACTCAGCTGGGTCTTGGCAAGGTTTTTATATAGTACAACCAAAGCAAGGCCGATTGTGGTTATATATAAAAAGTCCAATCTGAACTCGTACCCGTCACAGCTACCAACCGTACAGGTGGATGAGTCCTTACCTGATTAGGCACATGAGGAGACGCAGAAAATAGTAAGTATTCCTTCGATGCGCCGTCGTTCCAGCATAGACCCACCGACCTTTCCTTTATGCGTATAATCTGCTCGGTCTCACCGCAAAAAAAAAAAAAAACCCTGCTCGGTTTAGGGCATCTCAAAATCTATATCTATACCTACTAATAAAAGAAAGAAATAGGTATTCTTAGTCCGTTTTGCAATTTTATAGAAAAACTCCTAATGTTTCTAACATTAAACCCGCAATACATATCAAATGTTTTTAAAAATACTCATATCTTCTAAACCGTAGCTCCAAATTTAACATGTTATATATGGAACTAGATTAGAAAAATATGTAGAATTTGAATATGATGTTATTTTACCTGTTAACAATTAAAAAAAATACTATTTAGGCAGCAATGTTAATCAATAATGCATTATCCGTCTTTTTTCCATACCGGTACTAATTCAGATTGGGGATGAACACCTCAGCAAAATCAGGATTAGACATGAAATTGAAGATAAATTTGCTAGGGACACCCAATAAATAAGGACATACATGACAAGAAATAAAAAAAGGACCCAATAAAAATGAGATGTCCGCTATAAAAGAAATAAAAGAGAAAATGCAGAGAAGATTTGATAAAGATGAGAAGAAGAAAAAAGAGGACATGCATGAAGAAAAGTAAAACAAGAGGCATGCATGACAAAAATAAAATAAAATACAAGTTTGATAAGATATACATAGTGATGAAACAGGTACCAATACCTATGACATGTATGGCAAGAAAATAGGGGCGCAAATACCTGCGTCCACAGAAGACCATACAAAAATGTTCTTTTCTAGACAAAAAAGTCATTTTTATAATTAAAAATCATGTATCTTTTTAATAACTCTTCATTTATTTAAGAAATATGCATGGGAAAAAAGTGTTCAAGAGTTACCCTAAGTTGGTGATTCTTAAACTGAAAACTGCCATTGATGCACACATGTCTCCTTAGTGTGCTAACGTGTCATCGTTTGTTTTTGTCCTTTTTTTTACTCTCGCGTAACAACACCCCATTCCGAACATGACATGAATAAATGCATAATCACTTACCCGTTTCTTTGTATGGATTAAATCTACATGCAAGCCGTGTTCAAATAGAACACCTGTAGAATATTAAACTAGCTTTATAGGTTAAGACCATCTTTGTTTGGGCCGTAGCTACAAATTCACAGATTACATACTATTTTTTTCTAAATTAAGAGCCACTACAAGAAATATGTCAACTTATGACCTTCTGTCAGTGGCCCTCGAAGAATTGGTCATAAATTTATGACCATTTTAGACCAATTGGTCAAAAGCTGTTCAGAGGGCTCCAAACCCTAAACCATTGCGACCATTTTGGTCAGAAAAGTCGTAATTTCCTTACACGAAATGGTCACAAAGCAAACAGTGCTAGTCCGCTGCCTTATTTCTAGTTGTTAATGACCAATATAGATGGTCATAGCCTTGTAGATTGTGGTGGGTTATGATGACTAGGCGCCATCTCATCAGTTTTGCCTATGTGTCATGTCCATGTGGCAGTTTTTGCCCTAGGTTGTGAAGCAACCTATATTTCTATCATTCCCAAAATTCCCAAAAAAATCTCATAAATTCTTTGGGGCATATCTTCATCAAATATGTAAAAATCCTTCCTTGCCTAGTTCAAAACTAATTCAACAATATTCATTTTCCTATTCTGTTCACAACAACACTTTATGAAGGAAGTGCTATTTATATATTCTTGATTGCCCTCGGAATTTTTGGGCATTCTTTCCTATCCAAATCATTACCGCATGATAAAATTCAGCTCCATTTTCCTAGCAAATCTTCCTCGGAAAATTTTCAAAGTTTTTGTCCACCTAGAAGCATTGTGAAGGAAGTACCTTTTTTATATCTCTAAATTACATGAAATTTATACAGTTCCTTCATATGCCCAAATTATCACCCTCCTCCAAATTGTAGCTCAGTCAAATCATCTATGTGAGCCCAGGTTCAGTTTATATTTTATGGCCAAATTGGCACGTTGCAAAGCAAGTGTTATATAGACCCCTCCTATTACCCTGAAACTTTTCGGGCACTCTTCTATACCCAAATGATTGCCACATGATAATATTCAGCTCAATTTTCCTAGTAAATCTTTCTCGGGAAATTTCCAAAGTTTCTACATCAAGAGAAGCTTTGTGAAGTAAGTACTAGCTAGGCTTACCCAAATGATCTGAAAATTTACCAGCGCATGACCATACCTAAGTAACTTACCTACACCACTTTTGAGCTCATTTCATTCATCCAATATCTCTCACTAGTTTTCCCAAGTTTTTGTCCATAGAAGAGCATTGTGAAGGAAGTACTACTTTCGCATGTCCAAATGGTATCAATTTTCTACAATGCTTTCCTATGCCCAAATAACCATCCTCCACAAAATTTCAGCTCACTCCACTCATTATTTTGAGCCCAGCTTCAACATTCATATTTTTGTCCAACGTGGTACTTTGGAAAGCAAGTACCACCTAGGATCCTCCTTTTGAGCTAAAAATTTGTGAAGACATTCTCCTTAGTAGATGATCATCCTCAGCCAAAACTCACGCCCATTGGCCATGTGCATTTCCCGTACCGCTAATCAAACACTTGGCTGCTAATTCATGTTTGAGCATCGATCGGTCTCCTCGTGAGAACCTTATGTTGTAATCTTCTTCCTAGAACCAACCTGGGGAGTGCCCAACCCACTAGACATGCCTAGGCCGCCCAAAACACATGGCAACATTACGGTCACGCGGTGACCACGCGACGGGCATGCGAGTTTACGCGCTCTAGAGTCGGGGCCCTCGGCCACCGCCCAAACCTCGACGTATCGCCACCAAACTATGTATTTATGATTAAATAGGTCCTTATGTAACTAGAAATGATTTTTGGAAAAAATAAATAGCAAACTATGAGGCAGCTGCAGTTCAAATTTGACCCGCTTCCAACTGAATCGGTGGAAATTTGTCTTTTTCACGAGAGGTGGATCAAAACATTTTACACCCAACCATTTTGTCAATTGTGCATTAAATATGGCCTAGTATTTTATAAAAATGATTTGGTCCAATTTTGCAACAATTATTTGGTAGTTCCTTCACAAAAAAACCTCCTTTCGGGCACTCGAAAAATGGAAAATGGTTTTTTCGTCCAACGAAAATGAAAACTTCCTTAGGCAACATTGTTTGCCATTCCAATATGCATCCTTGTGCACAATATGAGATCATTTGAACAAACTATGCCATGAATGTGGCCATAAGATTGATCATTTGGCTTGAAAGCCATGAATCTTCACACTTGATAGCTCATTTCTGAGAACACTTTTTTAAAATAATTAATTTATTACAATTTTATTATTTTTCCTGGAAACTTGTTCACATATAATGACACAATGCGAAGGTTTTCCAATTTTTGATTTTTTTTTGAATTTTTTATGCCCGTTTCAAAATGCGGTCAAAACGGCGGGTTTGACCGTTCCTAGCTAGTGGTTGAATATTGGAATTTTTTTGGTGTTTCTCTGATTAAATAGATACTTATGTACCTAGAAATGATTTTTGGAAAAAATAAATAGCAAACTATGAGGCAGCTGCAGTTCAAATTTGACCCGCTTCCAGCTGAATCGGCGAGAATTTATCTTTTTCACCAGAGGTGGATCTAAACTTTTGACACCCAACCATTTTGTCATTTGTGCATTAAATATGTCATAGTATTTTATAAAAATGATTTGGTACAATTTGCAACAAATATATGGTAGGTCCTTCACAAAAAAACCTCATTTCGGGCACTCGAAAAATGGAAAATGAATTTTCCGTGCAAAGAAAATGAAAACTTCCTTAGGCAACATTGTTTGGAATTCCAATATGCACCCTTGTGCACAATATGAGATCATTTGAACGAACTATGCCATGAATGTGGCCATAAGATTGATCATTTGGCTTGAAAGCCACTAATCTCCATACGTGATAGCTCGTTTCTAAGAACGCTTTTTTAAAATAATTGTCGTATTACAAGTTTGTTATTTTTCCTGGGAAATTGGCCACATATAATGACACAATGCGAAGGTTTCCAAATTTTTTGATTTTTTTTGAATTTTTTATGCCCGTTTCAAAATGCGGTCAAAACGGCGGGAATGACTGTTCCTAGCTAGTTGTTGAATCTTGAAATTTTTTTGGTGTTTCTCTGATTAAATAGATACTTATGTACCTAGAAATGATTTTTTGAAAAATAAAAGAGCAATCTACGAGGTAGTTACAGTTCAAATTTGACCCGCTTCCACCTGAATCGGCGGAAATTTGTCTTTTTCACGAGAGGTGGATCAAAACTTTTGACACCCAACCATTTTATCAATTGTGCATTAAATATGTCCTAGTATTTTATAAAAATGATTTGGTACAATTTTGCAACAAATATATGGTAGGTCCTTCACAAAAAACCTTATTTCGGGCACTCGAAAAATGGAAAATGAATTTTCCGTGCAAAGACAATGAAAATTTCCTTAGGAAACATTGTTTGCCATTCCAATATGCACCCTTGTGCACAATATGAGATCATTTGAACAAACTATGCCATGAATGTGGCCATAAGATTGATCATTTGGCTTGAAAGCCATGCATCTTCACGCATGATAGCTCATTTCTGAGAACACATTTTAAAAATAATTGCCGTATTACAAGTTTATTATTTTTTCTGGAAATTTGATCACATATAATGATACAATGCGAAGGTTTTCCAATTTTCTGATTTTTTTGAATTTTTTATGCCCGTTTCAAAATGCGGTCAAAACGGCGGGCTTGACCGTTCCTAGCTAGTGGTTGAATCTTGGTTTTTTTATGTTTCTCTGATTAAATAGATAATTTCGTACCTAGAAATGATTTTTGGAAAAAATAAATAGCAAACTATGAGGCAGCCATAGTTCAAATTTGACTCGCTTCCTGCTGAGTCGGCGAGAATTTGTCTTTTTCACCAGAGGTGGATCAAAACTTTTGACACCCAACCATTTGGTCAATTGTGAATTAAATATGGCCTAGTATTTTATAAAATTGATTTGGTCCAATTTTGCAACAAATATATGGTAGGTCCTTCACAAAAAAACTCATTTCGGGCACTCGGAAAATGGAAATTGAATTTTCTGTGCATAGAAAATGAAAACTCCCTTTGTCAATGTTGTTTGACAATCTAAGATGTAAACTTGTGCAAAATATGACATCGTTTAAACAAATATTTTATATGTCTTTCACCAAAAAACTCATTTTGAGTATTGAAAAATGGAATGAAAAATTTGTATGTAATCAATCATGACCAATTTATATGGTCAAAAGATCTTCAAATTATTTGGTGCGCTCTGATTGGTCCATAGGTATATCACGCGGATCATGCGTCAACCACCGTTGGATGCTTTTGGATCCAATGGCAGCCCGCGCCCCCTTACCCTCTCACCCAAACCTTAACTTCTGAATCCCCACCTCTCCCCCGATCCACTCTCCCCTCTCGTCCCACAGCCGCCACCTCCCAACCCTCTCGCTCCTTCTCAATCTCTCGATCCCCAACCACCCTGCCGCCGCCGCCACCATCCTCCTTCCTCTCCCCCAACCCCGGCCGCCGTCAACCCCTCACCTTCCCTTCTCTCCCACGGCTGCGGTCGGATCCGTGCTCCCCCCTCGCTCATGACCTAGACCTAGCCGCATGGCACGGCCATGGCCATGGCGGCGGCCAGATCCACCCCCTCCCCTGCTCCATTCCCTCGACGCCCGGTGGTCATCCCCCATTAGGCCACCCGCAGCAGCTCACCCGTCCCTCCTCCTCCTCCCCGACGCCGATGCGCTCGTTCCCCGCCTTCCCCCGCCTGAACCGCCTCCTCCTCCCCGCCGATCCTTCGCTTCCCCGTGGCCCTAGGCCAGCATCGACGGTGCTCCCTCCCAGATCCGGCAGCGCCTCGTCGAGGTCAAGGGCTTCTTTGACCCGGTCCTTGACGGAGGGCAGGCTCGAGCGTCGGGAGATGACCTACGCGTGCTTCTACGCGGCCCAGATCGAGCAAGGCAGTGGTACGCATCCCTGCTCCTCCCCTTCTCTTCTCCTGCATCTCGCCCCCTCCCCCTCCCTAAATCTGATGCATGCGCCCATTTTCTTGCATGTTCGTGAAGAGACCCGATCTGGTTTTGTGAAGGAAGGGGCCGGCCATGGAGAAGATCCCGCGGGCATCAGATCATCCATGGCGGCCTAGGAGGAGTACCACCGGTTCAGTTTCTTCACTTGCTCCACCGGTTCAGGTGAGTCCCTCCACTTCTCCTCATTTGGATAATCCCAAATCTCTGCTCTCTTACTCACCTCGTCCGTTCTCCCTCCCAGATCCGTCGTCACTCGAGCACCAGGATGTCGGGTTGACTACTATCGACGCCAACGGCCGCCGCCGGCCTCGTCATCGACGACCACACCAACTGGCGTTGCCTCTCCCATTCCATGCCTGTTTAGTAGCTCTGTGTGGTCATGTTTACAGTTGCATGCATATGTTAACTGGTATTAGATAAATTTTAAGAGACAATGTCATTTGGTACTCAAGGTTGCCTAAAATTACTCTGCCATTGTTAACTGAATGAACAGAAACAATACTACATGAGTTCCACTGGTTAGCTAGCTGTTACACAACTCTGCTCTATGTCATGAATTTGGATGAAGAAAATTTGGTTGCTGGCCTAAAAATTAACTGGTCTGTAATTTGGTTGCTGCCTAAAGACGTTAAGATTGCTGTGTGGTGGGGGGTTTCGTGTGCTTTTTCTGTTTTGAGGCGAATGGTGATGTAGTTAAAATGTTGGGATTCTTAAGGCAGGCCTCTAGTTCTGCGTACATTTGTGCTTGAGTTGGAACCAACACTTGCTCATAATATAAACACAACTGTGTGCACAGTTTAGCTAATTATACTAGGGGTGATTAAGAGTGCACTGCACTGGAATGGATTATTGGTTGTGATACTTTTTTTTATTAATCTACAAACGCGTGTACAGTGCATTGTTGCTAGTTTGCTTAGATATGTTCTGTTCTTATCTTGGATGAGCAGTGTTTTCTGGGCCAATATATGTACCAGTTTATGTTCTTCTGCACTTGAAACATCAACATGTATTTTTCCTTGTTTTCTGGAATAATTGGTAAACTTCATATTATGCAAACCTGTTGCATTTCGCACAATCAAAGCTTGTTACTACATCAGTTGCTTTCTCCAAGTGTCTTGGTCTTGGATTTTATCTCGATATGCACAACACTCCTATATTTTTGGATAATGTTCTGGATAATGAAGTGAGTTACCCTCCAATTTGGACGACCCATTTAGTTGAAACTAGTTTCTGCACCATATGCTATCTAGCTATTGGGTGCTAATTCTAGTTACTTTATATGAAGCAACAGTTATCTTGCAGCCATCTAATATGCAATTCTAATAATATTTCATATCCTGATTTTTAAGTTGTATATGTCATTCATGCATGAATTCCTTTCTTATGTACCAGCTCCCTAATCATGTTTTTTGTTTTTCGGGTTGCTATCTTGGGATAGAATCCCTTCTCCTGTCTCGTTGTGATTCCTGCCTTTCGTTTGATTTGTTTTGCTTTTTGTGCAGGTTGCTTAGATCTGATTTGGACGAGTTGTTGCTGCTCCCGCAGGTGGATGACGAGGCCTCATGGCTGCTCCCTACTCCTCCAACCACATGACTTGGTGTGGTGAGCTCATGTCATGTCATCTCATCTCATCTCACGTGCACAACAAACTTTGGATTGTTCTGGACATGTCTTGGTTCATTATTTGAAAATTTGATTGCTATGGTGTTGTTTGAGGCTGGCTTGAGCAGAGGAAAAGCTGTTCTTTTTTTGATGATCATGGTGATACTGCTGTCATGTTGCTTCTTGTAGTGAGTAGTATACACATGGACCTGATAAAATGGTCCTTGATATGATGGAATTAGTAGCATTTGTGTGGGTTTACACTGTTGTGCCTAAACTACTATGGTTGCCAAGCCAGCATCCATTGCATCAATCCTCATGAATTAGTGGACAATGTACACATAAACTCTATGGAACAATAATGGTAGTGATCCAGCACAATAGTTTACTTAATTCCTTTGCTGATGTTTAAACTGATAATTATGATGCATTGGTCCATATGGCCTTGTTTTTTAATGCATATATATGATTTAGTTGACAGGCCTTGATCTCAACCTCTGAAGTTTAACAAACTGGTCTATATTACTGAGGATGTATAATGTAGAAGTATAGAAACCATAAATTCAAGCTTCTGTTGTAGCATGCTCAATATATACTGTTCGAGAATAGTGTGTTCTACAAAAGGTTGAAACAGCATGGTCTCGGTCATTTGTAGGAAGTAGAAACACTAAGGCTGACATCTTTTGGACCTCACTGTTTTATTTGTTTTTTCTAATTTAATTTTGTGGATAGTAAATTCGCAATTGTAAGCCCTTTGTAAAAAAATGCATTTTACGTTTCCATGCCCTGGAGTGATGAAGCATGTGTCTCTGATATTCTGCATGACTGAAAGGCTGATATCTTGTATAAATTTGGCTTTTGCAGGTAATCCTTTTCACTGCCACGTTCAGCTGCATCACTCTGATGCCCATGAAGGGTGATAGGAACCATCTTCCTGCCGCCATGAAGGGCCACTTGAAGCTGTCAAAAGACACCTGTAGAGTTTGTTATACTGTGATCGCATTTGTATGTGTTGATGTAATAGATTGTTGCTTCTTGTTGATGTAACAGATTGTTGCTTCTTGTTGATGTAACAGATTGATCACATTTGTATATTAGAATCGGCTTGTTACACTTGTTTTCTGTCTATTTTGATTTAAATACTGGTTGTTTAATTATTGGCATATTGAAATATGAGGAACATGGCCATGACAACAAAGTTCCACAAACCAGAATCAGACATTTGGGACCCACTTATCAGAACCTGACAATTGGGACCCATTTGAAAAAGGAAAAAAAGGGACACAACCCAGAAATAAAAAGGCCGAACTATAGGGCCTGGCCCGTGTAGCTTACCCAAATTGCAAGAAAAAAACAATAAATGGGCTCGGCCTATGTAGAAAATCAAATTGGACCGGGCTGAATCTTGTGCCACGTCAGATTGCCACGCTGGATGCCTACGTGGCCTGGGAAGGTTGCTAGTGACCAAAACGCCACAGTAGACGTATTTTGGTCATAAACGTCTACGACCATTCCAGAAGAAAGGTCGCTATAGTCAGTTTACGACGGCCAGCTTTTGACCTTATGTTTTTGGTCACAAAAAGGTCACAAATAAAAATTTGTGACCATTTAGTGACCAATAGTGGTGGTCACAAGTTGACATATTTCTTGTAGTGAGTGTGTAGTATTTGTTTTCTCCCGTTGCAACGCACGGGCCTTTTTGCTAGTAAATCATCAAACAAATGCCACCAAATATCCGCGAACACATTCAAACATGGGTTCAAACGTATTCATGGACAGCCGGTCGGGTATAGGCCATCCAATGGTGATCATCAGATGTCTCAGTCAAATCCGTTCAGTTTCTGAGTACTGAAAACAAAATGAGATAAAAAAAGGTGGATTCAATCTTCTGCCAAAGTGTGGCGATTCCATTATTTGGATGTTCACCAAGGATGGATCGTACTCTGCTTCCTCGGCTTACAAGGCGCAGTTTGAGGGCCTAACTACGTCGGCAATGGTCCTATCGGTGTGGAAGGTGTGGGCTCCTCCATGGTGCAAATTTTTTGCCTGGCTTGTTCTTCAAGATAGAATCTAGACATCGGATCGCCTTGCTCGGCATGGGTGGCCCAACTGCCGGCTATGCCCTCTTTGCAAGAAAAGTCCAGAGACGGCAGCACTTACTTTTCCAATGTCATTTCACCCTTCGTGTGTGGAACGATATTCTTCACTGGCTAGGCATGAGTCAGATTCATACTACTGCTTGGCCAGCGAGGGGCTCGGTGTTGGAATGGTGGAATGGAAACGTATATCTTCGTTCCGAATCCCCCAAGGCGCTTGCCTCACTCATGATGCTAATCTTCTGGGAAATTTGGGCGGAGCGCAATGCTAGAGTTTTCCACAACACGGCCGCACCTACGACGGTCGTCATATCATTAGTAAGATAAAAGAGGAATTTTCGCTTTCGGCGTTGGCGGGCGCCAAGCATTTAAATATTGTAATGCCACAAGAGTAGATTTTATTTCTAGCCACTTCGTGGCCTGTCTAAACCTTCTTTTTAATGAATGAAATGGCAAATCTTTTGCCTTGTTTCAAAAAAAGTTGGCAAAGATAATAAAGATGGATCGATTTTTTTCACTTGGAATCCTCTGACAAAGGATTACATTTGAGCACAGTATAATTATAGTCGATCAGCTGGGGAAAGGATCCTCACTTCCGTCGGTCACTTTTTCTTTTAACAGTACGATCAACTTCCAACAACCATCAAGTGCGCACTGTTCTTCTTTTCTTTTTTCTTCCTCCGCCCTAATGTTTTCTCCTACCCCGTAGAAATGAATGGGCTTGACCCATTAACAATTTCTGAAATCTCAAAGTGGCTCATGTATAAAATAGCAAGTGGTGATTCTAAAGTTTAATACCACCCTGAAAGTTGAGGAAGTGAGAGACCTCTTTATATAGTTGGTTCTCTACACCATACTTATTGAGGTGTGAAGGAGATCGCATGCGTGCACGCTCGCCTCTCCATTTTATTTTTTGATGTCTTAGCAGAAAAGTTAATTATTTCTTGTTCGGTAAGTATACGAGTTAGAATCCAAGTCGGTTTGAGATCATGATCGCGACACAATACCGCCTCTGGTCCTCTTATATGTACTGCTACCGGGCCGCAGCCAAAGATACATCGAAAACACCTAGTGTTTTGCCTCATCTTGCAACTTGCCCCGTCACCATAGTCTACTCTATCCCGAACACCGGCGTGCGGGAGAGAAGGTGTCCGAATTCGTTCTTGCATACTTACATCAGGTGAGCATGAATTAGGTTTCTTGGGAAGCGCTCTGCGCGACTACCCAAGTTTGTCATCATGGGTCCTCTTCCGTCCAAGTCGGGCGGTGCTACTTATCATCGTCGTCAGCAATAGATCGTCGCCAACATTGTCACCAACAACGCCGATCCCGCAGCAACTAATGAACCGTACGTCCATCATGATATGTTCATGTGTCTACCTATAATTGTTGTTACATTCCAATGTTGTTGTGCATGTTTTTTCTATTCATCTAGTATGCTAGATTGTTGCATGCTATTTTCTATTAGAGTCATAAAGTACTTACTGGAATTAATCATGAATTTGTTCATCTATAACTGACAAGGACTAAACAACCGTAATCTATAAAATACTAATCGGAACAGAGGCATTGGGATTCTCCTCCCCACCACCGCTCACCGGAGCGGAAGGCAGAGGGAAGGCGAATTCATAAGGTCACCGGTAAAGTCTGGAATGAGAGTTTGCTTTGACCGCCTAAGGTCTAGGGAAGAAACTATTAAGATGGGTTCTGCATCTCCGGAAAGAGTGTACTTCCTTCTCTCCATCTACATTGCCATGGGACGGCGCTGCACGATGCATGAGGCGGTGGGAATTTTTGATCGGGGGACGAGGAGACAAACGCTTCCGAGACGCCTATGATCTGTCCTTTTTTAAAAAGAAAAAAGAATGTGCTGCTTTTGTATAAGGAACAAAAATCTCATCCGTATAAGGCTAGAACTCAGGAGCCGTAGTGTGCGATCTATCTGTTGGAATTAATTAAGCAGGCCGTGGTACTTTTGTCCGTGTAGTATTATAGGAATTCTAATCCAATCCGTACGTGGCATAACATATACCGCACGACCGTGCGTTTCCAGCCGGACGAGATCTAGCAAGCCTCCGGCCGGCGAGATCAGTCGACACCAGGTTCTGGCCGGAAAGCAATCGGCACGTACTCTCGCCGGAAAAGTCGGTTACGATGGTCGTCCCCGCGGCGGCATCTCCCAATCTTTACTTGCTCGACCTCGTGAAATCGGGCCGCATGCTCATCGACCGTGGCCTCGTTCTCGCGGACGGCGAGGTGGACAACATCTATCTCCCAGTCGACACGTTCAAGCTCTTGCGCATCGATGACAGTGTTGTGTACAAGAATGTCGGTGACATCAAGGTGGTCGACAGGAGCCACCTGTACCCCGGACAGGTGGTCGGGTCGGCATCTGACATGGGCGGCCAGATCGGCGTTGTCACCGGTGTCAACACCGTGCTCAACCTGGCCAAGCTCGACAACAACGGCGTGCCGACCAAGGTCATCAGGGGGGTGTCCCCGTCTAGCCTGCGGCGCGTCAGGAGTCTCAACCTTGGCGACTTTGTCGTGTCCGGGCCGTGGCTCGGCCGTGTCGTCGAGGTGTCGATCGACGTCGATGTGTTGTTTGATGACGGAGCCATCTGCAGGATCACCGATGCGGAGTCCACGAACCTGGCCAGAGTGCGTGAAATCGGCACCATGGCGACCTTGCATCGCCACCAGATGAATAGTCAATTCCACCAGGGGCAACATGTCACCTTGACAGGCGCTTGTTCACTCTTCAAGGATGCTCGCTGGCTTAATGGCTACTAGCATCCCTACCGACAAGTAGGCACCATTATGAAGGTGGAGACGTCCGGCGTCCTTGTCTACTGGGTTGCATCCAGACATTGTGGCACCGACAAGGGGCTAGTGGAGGCATCCGCTCCTCTAGCCTACCAGAACCCAGATGATCTTACGTTCTTCTGCGCCTCGTACAATTGCTGCTGGGGGCTTGCTGACCGTTGTTTTTTTCTAGAAACAAGTTCCACCAAAGAGGATGCAGCTTGTGCTCCTGATCAACACGGTGATGATGATGATGATGATGAGGTGGTGGAGGAGGAGGAGGACGAGGACGAGGAAGAGGAATACAATGCGTGCTCACAAGACAACCAAGAGGTGTGTGAAGCATCAACCTCTCAGGTGGTACCACCCACCAAGCAGAAGGATGAGAGGTTTTATCAGAAGCAGCCAAGGAAGGTCGTCTTTGAGGGCCATAGACGGGCGCAACGGCCACAAGTCATGAGACATGTGGAGGTGGAGTTTCCTATGGTCGTCGCCGACACCTGCACCACCGTTGATGTGTTGTGGCAGGACGGCACACGGCAACATGGCAGACGTTCAGCGACTGTCGTCCCCTTTGGGATCTGGAATGAGCAAGAGTTCTTCCCGGGACAACATGTTGTCGCCAACATTCTCCCTATTAGTGCTGCCGTTGATAGTACTGGTGACCATGATGATGTGATAACTACTAGTGTCAACAATGACATTGCTGCGTCTGGAACTGGACCAACAGAGCGTGTGGGCATGGTCAAGAGCCTGCAATACAAGGACCAGACGGTTTGTGTATCATGGTTCAAGACGTCAGGGCACCCAGATGAGGCTAAGGAGGTCGAATGCGACCAAACCGTCAGTGCTTACGACTTAAAATTGGACTCTAACCACTCTGCTTACTATGGTGATATTGCCATTCGTATCCTACCATCGGGATCAACAGATGACGGTGAAAGTGCACCCTTGTTATCGGGAAACAAGAAGAAAAATGCCGTTCCTGCCGATCTTTCATGGGTTGGGCGGGTAGTTGAACTTCCTAATGGGCACATCCAAGTCAAGTGGGGTGATGGTAGCATGTCAACGGTACGTGGATAGTTTCTAGTACCTTTCTTAGATCTACATACTCAACTTTGTTGATTTGTTTGGGCGTGCTGCAGGTATCGCCCCATGAGATCGTTGTCATCAAGGACAAGCACTACATGGAGCTATGGCTTGAAATGGGCGACTGGGTAGAGGACGATGGCATCGATGACGCACCCGAAGAACCGGTTGCTGCCAACACGGTATATATCTATCTTTCTAAACATTGTCCACTTCGACAAATAATGAGGTGTGGGGACTATTTTGGTTTCTCCTGGTAGACACCAAAGTACTATATATACTATGATAAATGATTATATGGATGGATACACCTCAATTGATGCGGTTATATGTGTTATCTTATTTTAGGAAATTGATCTTCAGAATCTAGATAATGATGTCGACCCGGCAATGTCAAGGACAAGCCTTTTAGGTTTTCCATTCCGGTCTTTGCTCCAATTCACCAGTGACGTGGTAGCTCGAGGTAAAGGATACCTGATGAACTGGCGGCCCTCGTTGTTGTCACCAAGCTCAGAGTTACCCGCGCCCGCAAATGATGATAGTATCGGTGGTGCTGCTGCAATGGGGATCAACGATGCTGCTGTAGATTTGACTTGTCACGGTTTTGCTGGGGGGACGAAGGCTGCATATGCTACCTGTTGCTGCGATGAATCGTCATGCTTTCCACATTTCGATGTACTGCAGATGAGTCCTCTGGATCACCACTACCTTGACACTACGGACCAGGTAATTATATATGATAGAAAATGATGAAGGACGGAGGTAATTAAGGTTAGAGTAAGGGATGTTTACATGCACAATATGGTTTGTCTAACGGTGGAATCGATCTTATGGCATTCATTTTTTAATGCAAAACTAAACTCCCTAACTTAAAATAAGTAAATGACCACACAACATATTAAAAGTCATTATTAAACGAATTTTACTAAATGTAGAACTTTAATCTATACTCTTTTCTTTCAAAGGAAATGCAGGGCGCTAGTCATGGGAAGAGTTGGGCCAAAACAGTGCAAAAGGAATGGAAAATTCTGGAGAACGACTTACCAGGTATGTGAATGCACCTGAAAATACACGGTCCATATGCATGGTTACAAATGAATAGCCAACCATTTAATGTGCAGAAACCATCTACGTGCGAGCGTTTGAGGACCGCATGGATCTGCTTCGGGTGGTGATGGTGGGCGCAAGCGGGACGCCATATCATCACGGCCTCTTCTTCTTTGATATGCAGCTACCTCCGTCGTACCCGGATGCCCCACCGCAAGTGTACTACCACTCCTTTGGCCTACGCCTCAATCCCGACCTCTACGAGTCTGGTACAGTGTGCCTCAGCCTGCTGAACACATTTGGTGGCGAGGGCACCGAGGTTTGGTCGTCAGCAACATCAAGCCTCCTCCAAGTCGTTGTCCATCCAGGGCCTCGTCCTCAATGACCAACCATACTACAATGAGGCCGGCTATGAGACACTGGTCGGCAAACCGGAGGGCCGCCGCAATGCGCTGCCCTACAATGAGAATGCTTACCTACTAACCCTCCGGACCATGCAACACCTTTTACGTCGGCCACCTTGGGGATTTGAGGAATTCGTCAAGGAACACTTCCGCCGTCGGGGAAAATTTGTGCTTAGGACATGCAATGTATGGCTTCAGGGAAATGTTGTCGACGATGCCCATGCCATTGAAGCGACTAGGAAGCGACCGTGCTCGGCTGGGTTAAGGCTTGCACTCACAAACATGATGCCAAGCCTCGTGGCAGCCTTCACCGAGATCGGCGCCGAGGGGTGTGAAGAGTTCCAGTAGCTGCAAATCAAGTTGCCATGTGCTCTCAGCACCACTCACTAGACAGAGGAGTGTTTGATGGTGGGAGCTTTGCTGCACATGGGGGGCAGGTTAGTTCAAAAGAGGGGTCCGTGGATATAGGATTTTTGGTGATGGTGGTGGTCTTGTAATCAGTCACATTTTTGTTCTACAACAATTACATACTCCTTTTTGCTTTATTTTCTCGATTAAAAAGGAGTTCAGCAAGAGAGGTATCATTGTGGACTACGTCATTTATCTATCAACATATATAAAGGCTGGGTGTATATTTATCATTGTGATGCATTAATACAATATTTATCTATCAACATATTTTGTGTATATTTATCATCTATATATCGCCAAGCATGGTCATGCTTTAAGAACGTGCAAGATCTGCTTTTGGATCCAGCTCAATCCAGTTAGCAATAATAGACGGAGATGACCTAGAGGTTAGAGAGCAGGTTAAGCATGCACTTCCAGATGACCTGTTTATATACCCCATATATAGTAGTTACTGCAAAAAGAAATGAGGTTTAACTGAATCATTAGATAGAAAACACTCTTTGGTGTAAAGCTACAAATTAAGATGGTTATCATCACCATTCGTTTAGGTGTTTCAGAATTCAATCTGCTACTTGCATCTTAATTGCATGGTGTACAGTTGATCTTACTACTACTATTGTTTTCTTGAGATGAAGTGATCTGGCTAAACCAAATCTGTAGACAAGATAGGAGGCAATATTTATTCTTTGCTTACCCCAAATCTTGTAGAGGGCTGCTGAGTCCTGCAAGCTTCTCGGCCATGATACCCTCGTCTACAGTCATGGCACACTAAAAGCAACATTCGATAGAATCACCATCATACTAAACTTCTTTTCAAAAAAAAAAACCATCATACTAAACTGAAGAACAGGAAAAGTAGCCAAATGACAGCAAACTAGTTCATAGACCAAGCAGGAGGGGGTAAACCTTTTGCAATACAAAGGAAATCAAAGGCAAACGTTGGGCATGTACATCATCAACCAATATATTACATATAGTAAGTAGGCAGTTGTCTGTTCAAATGCAAAGTATCTTAACTACAACCACAGCACTTATTTTCGAACGGAGGGAGTACCTACATATACATATATATAGTCTTTCGCTGGAGACATAGCTTAAAACTGGTTCTCCGTGCAAGTAGACACAGATAGTGGTGTGAAACACATCGTCTTACTACCAGACACACATATGGTCAAAAGGAGAAACCCTAAAAAAGGTGGCATAAAAAAAAGATACATAGCAACAAGGGGAAATCAAACAGACCTTAAACACAGGAGTCGTAAGACATAACAAAAAAACAGATCAAACTACCATCTAGTCCATAAATTACAGATACTTGATTCTACCCCATAGTAAAGAGAGTTGCAGAAGGAACTAAATCAGTACATAACCTACTGCTAACATGGAACATAAGGTATGTACAAACTGCTAGCAACATGGAAGTGGGGAACACATGTTCAACAAAAGAAGCACACGCATGATACAGTCTTGATGAGGGGTAACAAAATTTACAGGACAGTAGCTAAGGTCATATGGATAACACGCGTCGATAGAACCAGAAGAGCAGGGGATGTAGGTCACATTGTCTTGCGAAGAGCACTTGCAGCTCATGGCACAACAACAGAAGCAAACACGTGGATCACACAGATATATCACATAGCAACAAAAAACACCTTGTCGCTACACAAATATGAGCTCAATTAGGTTGGTCTCTGGAGATGGTGCGACATAAACAGAGTGTGTACTTGGGATATACCTAGGTTCTGGGGGTTTCACCATAGATGGAGACGTTGGAGGGATGGGCACCGAAGGGAATCTAATTCTATATTAATTCATTATAAGCTGCACATATGTTAGGTATAATTCGTAAAATTTATTAACTCATGCGATCAACATATTTAGAGACATCAGACAACTCCAGGTCATATGAAACTGAGAAAGCCCTAAAAACATAAAACTATGCAATGTTGGCATTGTTCAACCGGAAGACAGCTCTTCCACTACTAGCAATTTGCACAACCCAAACAGACATACATTCTATGAGGAACCAGGTAGTGGCACAATGACACGACGTTTGGATAAATTTCAAAAGCAATACATTCAGTCAAGTGCCCACATATCACCAAAATTGCACAATGTTCAGAAATGTACTACCAGTTCTAGATCAGTCTTCACTGAAGCCTGTCTTTGACTAATTTCTCTACAAATAAACAAATATTGAAAAAAAACCAGTGAAACAAACTACACAGAATAGGCTCACCTTGCTTGTCATGATCAACCCCACCCCCCCCCCCCCCCCCCCCCCCGCGCGAAGCTGGCCTCCTATCCTGAAATCCACAGGGAAAAACAAAATCAAACAATAAACATGTTCGAATTGGATTATCTCAAAAAGTCTGCACCAAATTGAATAGGAAGCAAAGTTGAAAAGATCCATCACACGCATACTGTTTTATTAAACTGGTAGCAAAATGCACCACTTGTTTGTTATTCTGGCAGTTCATGCAAGCAACCATGTCTTTATGTTGGTACATAAGAGTAAAATAATCGAGCATGAAACTCACTTTCTACAACACAGCATTACTTTCTTAGGAGCAAGAGCAACAAAATAGAGGTGGGAATAGTATCTTGCAGATAGAGGTGAATAATCGAGTCTGCTTTTGTCATCAACATCTAGATTCTGTCATGCCTAAAAAATACAAGCCAGCACAAAATAGTATCTTGCAGATAGATACTACAGTTGAGCACTAACCATGTATTCCCATAGAGTCCCGCATGGGAAATTGAGACCATCTTTCAAAGTTCATCAACACGTGCCTTCTCATCCTTTAAATGCACCCTCTAAGCAACTGTACATTCAAAAAACAAATCCCTCGCACAAGAACATTAGTCATGTACAACAAGAAACATTAACCCCGTGAACTACAAGCAAAAACTGAATGTCATGTAGATAAAGAACACTATGCTCAAAATAAAGAACTTGATCGACAACACAGTAGGTTGATCAATAACCATTCAATAACGAGCATGCAAAAGCATCAAAATGAGCAGCTGCCTTCCCGACTACACTGCATCAAAGGTAGTGTTGTACTACTACGGCCTGATGAGGACGTTGCCGGGTTAGGGAAGGTGGCCCCGGTCAGAGGAGGCCGGATGCGGAACTTGGCGGCAAGAAGCAACCAATCAAGGTCGACGAGGCCGTGGTGGGCGCGTGGAGGAGGTCAGTGACGTAGACCCTCAACTAGTGGCAGCCAGGGTCGGCGGTCTGCACCGAGAGGAGGGCATTACGAGGAGGTAGTGGGAGAGGAGGATCCACGGCGGTCGTGTAGTCAAGTCCAGAACGGCGAAAAAGGAAAAGAGACATTAGATGTGAGCTAGCAAACCTAAGAGGTGTGTTACCTTTTAGCACAGAAATGAACCAAAAGCAACTTCAACTATAAAAGGGGGTACAAAGTAACAAGAGGCACCCTTGGGTGGGGTTGAGTCAACACCTTGAAACCCATAATGCAGCAAATCAATTGCTGGACTTCGCCTCTCACTGACGGCAGTAGCCACCTGCCCTCCTTCCCACAAAATGCGCACTCTGCGGCGAAGAAGAGCACGAATACTACTCCGTCCGTCGCATGATATAAGATCTTATCACATCCAATTTTCACAAATAGGATGTAATAAGATCTTATATTATGCGACGGAGGGAATATCTAGTAGATAAATACACCAAAAAAGCATTGCTCACCATAATTAGTTCGAGTTGATTGTATACGAAATAATACTTTCGACTAGATAGAGTATGGATAATTGGCCACTGAGCGAGGAGGACATCTCACCACGTCGACCGGAGAACCAACATGAACAGCAAAGAATTGAGCACCCAAACCAACGAAGATATGAGTGACGACGTCGTCTTTGAACCCAGGAAGTTTCATAATGACTGTAGGATAGACAATTCAGTTCACAACAGCAAGAGGATAAGCAAAAAAACAGCAAGAGGATAAGCAATCAAATATAGGAGATCATGACAGCAAGAGAGAATAAGCAACCAATTATAGGAAATCATGACAACAAGCACACCTGCTTCACTTGATCATAACTGAACAACTCAGAAGCGTTTATGATGGCCTCATGTCCAACATTCAGACCAACGTCAGTCCGCACAAAGCAGCAACCCCTTCCTAAAGATGATACAAACATATCTGAAGCAAGCTATTTGGGAAATGCAGCAATCCACAGTTAACGTGCAGAGCAGAAGAAACTGACCTGCCTAACAATCTTCACATAAGCATGCATTGTCCGTGCAACGGTGTGGCAAACCAGGTGCCAGCTTCCCCTCGGACTGAGGCCTGAGTTTGACAAGGTCAGTGGGGTTGGCCACAGCGATCGCAAGGGCACCTGATGCATGTCACACACACCATTTAATTTTGCTGCATATTTCATTTCACTTGGAAGGGAAAACAGATTGGAAATTCGATCTGAACAATCAACTATCGTTCTCAAGTAGTACTAATCATCTTAAAATCCCGGAAACTTGTTAATCAATCTGACCTTGGACGAGAGAGCAAGAGGGCGTAGTGGGGAAAGACTGGTGAGCTTGCTGCCGAGCTTGGCTATCCCCGTCTCGTCACAATCGGTCTAGTATTTCATCATAGCACTCTGCACCGGCAGAGGAAAAGAGAAGCAAATAATCCGTATGGGCATGCCGTCGAATAGATGGTGCGCGTGTTTGGGAAGTAGACGGGATGGGAAGGGCTGGGCATACAAATTCGCGGAGGTGAAGGGTATCGAGGAAGCATTCGACGAGGAGGGCGTCGTACACGAAGATGTGGTCGCGGCCGCCGGACCGGCGCCACGCCGGGTGGGCGGTGTGGTGACGCGAGCGACGACCACTCGCTAACCGGCGGCAGCCGCCGTGGCCCTCCTTCCTGCGAAATGTTGCATCTGGTGGCGCCCCAGCGGCATCGGAGCTCCATCTTGGCGGCGAAGACGGGCACGAACGAAGACGGCGTCAGAATCGCTCCAGTCCGTGATGACCTTACACGGCGGAGGCGGGGGCGTCGGGGTGGAGGAGGGGAGCCAGCACTTGGCGCTCTGCTGCCTGATGAGAGGAAGGTGGTTGCCGGGGCTAGGGCGGGCGTTCCGGATCGGAGAAGGCCGGGATGCGGGAGTCGGCGGCGCCGGCGGGGAGCGACCAGTTGAGGTCGAGGAGGCCGCGGTGAGCTCGCGTGGGATGTCTCGGAGGTTTTTTTTTTTTTTTTTCTGATTGAGGTGGGTCGAAGAACTGGGGTAGACGGCTTCCCATTATTGTTACTCACAGCCTTTTTTTTTTCAGGGATATACACATTCGCGCTAGATCACGAAAATCAAAGTGGCATGTTCTACCTCTCAATTTTACTCTCCATATACTAGTCAATAAATTACAAATATATTTGTACCTTTAACAGCACGAATGTGGAGTCCCCTCATCTCGAGATGTGATCTTGACGCTTAGAGGTGGGTGATCTTCAGGGTTTTTCTTTATATATATTCTTCTCTAGTAGTCATCGTACTCTTTCTGCAAATAAAATTACTCCAAGTCTTTTGTGGCTGTGCCCTGGAGACAGAGAGGTCTTTGTTCTCGCAGAGTCGATTATTCATATCTGATGAGATTATGCTGCCGTGTTGTGTTATGTTGGTTTGATTTTCTAGGGAGCTAGAATCCCTCCTCGCATTATGGTAAGATTATGTGGTTCGATGGCCTCAACATCTAGGGAATCATTCCTGGCCCAAGTAGTTCATCGCTCATGGCTTCTGGACTTTTTGGATGGGTGACTCATGGGATTTCGGATTCATTGACCTAAACATCTAGGGAATCATTCCCAGTCCAAATAGTTCATCGCTCAAGGCTTCTGCCTTATGATCTTTTTGGATGGGTGACTCAAGCGCTTTCGAAAACTCTTTATTTGTAATCAAGTTTGTCTAGGAGAATGAGTTGCAATACTGCTGCTCTAGTCCAATTCAATTTCTTTACTAGAGTTTTGGCGGTACCACATTTTACAAAGATTGATACGTTAGAAAATATGTCTCCAGGAACTTCTATTGTAATTTGTAGTTGTGAAAATTACTTTAGAAAAATATTTTGTAATTTATTGCATGTTGGATCCAAAGAAGTGTACCTATAATGATCGTTGTTATGAATAAAATTACCGGTGTTTCTAGAAAAAGTCTAGATTTTCTCTCTTGCTTTAGTTATCACTAGATGACCCGTTGCGCCCATGGCGCAAAGGCCGAGCGCAAGCCAGGTATTGGAGGAGTGTGCATTGAAATATATAGATACAAATTGAAACATATATAAGAGCCTTTTCAGTTGACATACATCTGGACTTATTTGAGCAAATATTCTTGATAAGGCATCTTTACACTAAGAATTTTAAAAAGTAGAGCTTGCATATTTGCAATGAGCAGAGAATATGCAGTAGACAAAGGAAGATTTTTTTAAAAGTATTGCTGCTGACAAAGCATAGCTCATGATACTGCATGCAACAAGTAAGTGATACTGATAAACAATTATGCATAGGCCCTTGGACGTGCACTTGAAGGCAAAAGCATATATTGGTTCAGAAGCGCACCAGACAACAGTCTAAGCTGCAAATGACCGACAGTTAAACGCACAGGATGGTCTTAGGTGATTACATAAGATTCAAAAGCATGATAAACATAGAAGTCTTGGTAGGCATGTATACTAATGCGAAGTTATATAATAAAGGGCTCTTGCAACTTAATTATATTGAATAGACGATCAGGCAGTCCTTTGAAAGTGTATTTGAAGGCGAAAGCATATGCTTGACCTTCCTCCATGTGCGCCTGATGGAAGAAGTTGGTCCAGCCTCTAGTGATGGTGGCCCTTTTGTCAACACCCTTGATAAAGCGGGGTGTGCAGCGATAGTTCCATCTCTAATAGTGACTGGCAGTTCACCATGGTCAGCATCCATGTGAGGGAAAAGGGAGCCCTTAGAAAATAGTTAGTTAGTATATCATTTTATACGATGTCATTGTATGAAATAGAACAAAGTAATTGCAAAGGATTACCGTCCTTTTGCAGTCGGTAGCAAATGTTTCCATCATGTGGCACACATATATAGTACTGATTAGGTGTGGTGGTGTTGTGGAGGAGCTTTCGCAGCCTACGAACATTATGGTTGTCGAGCTTTAACTGTGTTTCCCCACACAAAGTGCCGACTAAATTCATCTAGGTAGTGGGTGTCAGGCTTACCTATGTTAAATTATATTAAGTTATACCATTTTGTAATTGCGATGAGAGTAGTTGGAATGAGAAGAGTAATGTACTCCCTCCGTTTCAAATTACTCGTTGCAGAAATGGATGTATCTAGAACTAAAATGTATCTAGATACATCCATACCTGCGACAAGTAATTTAGAACGGAGGGAGTAGCTCTTACCACGGAGAATATACTTTCTTGACTTTAGATTGATTTTCTTGCCTTTGAATTTTTGCATTGAGCTTGCTTTGCGTGGGTGATGAATATACTCGAATGGTTTATTGTGCTTCTGACATAGCGGTTCGTCTATAATGAATAAATAAAACCATGATAAAATAAAATGATGTCTATGATTTGAAACTTGTCAATAGTCATTATAAATATGTTTTTGAGTATTACTCTTGGTAATTTGGCCGCCGCCGGTATCGTTGGTTGTGTCTGCCTCCTCTTGTTTAATTGCTGACATCTGGAAAGAAGTAGTAGAATCATTAAGCTGACCTATCTGCCCTGTGGTTTCACCTGGCATGTTTAACAGTTATGCATGTGTTTGAATACAAGCAGACCGAGTTATTACTGGACATAATTTCACAGGCTGTTAGTATGAAATTGCAAGTGTATCAGAAAATGAATAATCCGCTGTTGCCGCATAAATATAGGAGCTGCATGATTTCTTATTCTCCACCAACTGCCTTGTTTGTGTGCCACGTGCCTCTGTGGGGTCCTCACACCGCCCTCCCTTTCTCTTATCTCCAGCCGAGAGACACACGGCCACGGACACATATTTCCCCAAGCCCCTCCTCCCTTCCTCTGTTCGTCTCTCCCTGATCTGTTGCCTCCCCCAAGCCCCTCCTACCTCCCCGATCTGCTGCCTCCGTCAAGCAATGCAGTCAAATCGATGGCCTCCATGTGTGTCCCAAGAGAAAGTGAGGTAGAGGGAGCGGACCATGGCTGGATTACGCTGCTGCAAGCTCAGTGGCTCTGCTGCGAGCCCGGGACGGCGGAGGTGAGAGTATGGACGCCAGCTGACGACGGGATACTGTGGGCGTCGTCGGTTGGGGCTACAATGGAGCTCTGCCGGGGCTGCAATGGCGCCCGGAGCTGCAATGGAGCTCCGTCAGGGCCGCAATGAAGAGCGGGCGCTACTGCTGGCGGCATGGCAAGTTGAGGACGGCGACACTCGCCACCGGTGCTGCAATGAAGCGGGCGTTGCTGCCGGCGGCATTGCAATGGAGCAGCTGCTGCTGCGGGCGGCGCGGCAAGTCGAGGACGGCGACGCTCGCCACCGGTGATGCAATGAAGCGAGCATTGCTGCCAACGGCGCGACAAGTCGAGGACGGCGGTGCTGCAATGAAGCGTCAATGGAGCCACCGACGACTGGGTCGCAACATCGCCGCTGCTGCGATATCGTCGGCGCTGGCGTCGTTGCCACGTTGAGGACCTGCTGTAGTCACGTTGGTCATGCGGAGTCAGAGTCACGTTTGCTGCTTTGCGTTGCTTGTGCTGGTAGTGGTGGATGATTTCGTAGCAGCCGCCATTGTAAATTGGTGCTACCACATCAGGCGAGTGGTGGATCCCTGATCCTTGCATGCAGTACCAGTTTAGATAGTAATACTGGTTAAATTAACTCATGATCAACTGTTAAAACCTGCCGCTCTAAATTAAGGTGAAAGGCCCCTTGAATTGTATGCCTCGTTCACATAATGAATTCTTTGTGCAGGGAGTTATAGCGATGCATTATACAAGGAGCTATGGCATGCTTAAGCTAGTCTGTTGATCACAATGCCTTGCCAAGGTGAAAGGATTTACTACTTTCCAGATGGTTATATGGATCAGGTATGTCTCACCGCATTGGCATTTGCTCTTCTTGATGCCCCATAACTAATGAATGAATTTTGCTAATCAACACAAACAATAGCTATTTGTGCTATGGGACACTGCTTGCTTCTTGCGTTAAAATGACAATGACTTTGTTTATGTGGAACACTCATCCAGGTATTTAAATAATAATCATCCAGGTATTTAAAGATCGTCCACATACACATTTAGAACCTGTTAGGGTCCTTGTGTGTGCGAGGCATGTGCTTCTCTAGTATGGTCATGTATTGGTTGACAAATGAGTATCCATGAGAGGGCACCACTTTACATACAGTGCTTCGAGCCTTGTAGGCCTCACCATAAGTCCCTTTGCCAAGCTTCACTGTGATGCCTAACTAACTATTTCACAAACATCTTTGTTAGCTAATAAAAGCAACAGTGAAGGTAAATAAACTCATTTTCACATGTAATGACAAACTGATTTCTTCCGGCTGCCCAAAAAACAGAGTACTAATACACCGAGAGACTGTACAATTGTTCAAGCTACTTTACAAATTAATTTGGGAACAAATTAAACATATCAGGATATACACCAGATGACTGCGAAGAAAAGAAATCATCATCTACTAATACTCTACTAAATGAATGCATCCGTTCACATCTCCAGAATTGTATTGTACATGTCAGAGAATGACTAACAGTACTTGTTCTTCTCTGAAAGCTGTCAAGAAAATACAGTTAGTATAAAAGTTAGAAGGATTTTGAGCTCTAAACTCCAGTTATCAATACACTTGAATGTCTACCGATCTCCAACCGGTTAATCTATAAATCATTAGATTTACCTATAAGACAGCAATGGTCTGTAAGATGTGACTTGCTTGCATGCATTTCATAGATAAATATGTAAATAAAAGTTAGGACTTGCTTACATACCTGGATATTTGCATTCACATACAGAGACAGTATATCTTCAATTCACATATAGGGCAAGAATGTATAGTCACAAACTCACAATTCCATGGCAGCAAAAATCTTCAACAATCTGTGAACTCCATAACACAATGATATTAGAGATCTCTTGTTTTGTTGATATATTGACATATAGAGGAAGGAGGTGTAGCCGACAGGAGAGGAGAAGCAACCATCAATTGTGCTAATGCCACCTCTCCATGATACCATATGTCCAAAGGCACTCGAGTAAAATTCAAACAAATGGCACTGGGAGTTTGGAGCCCATCCATCTGATTTAGATGTGGGAAAGAATAACGATTTTGCCCTCTTGTGGATTTAAAATACAATTAGAAAAGTTCAGTTAACTGGTGAATAGGTGCTTTAAGCTCATCCAACTGCCTTAGTTTTGAATATGAACAAATCCCTCTCATAACATAATTTAACACATCATATCTATGCAGACATTGCCAATTCAATTATCTGGTACACAATAGTTAAAAAATAGGAACTGCTAGTACAACATACATACACACAGTATATTACAAAGCATGGCTAGAGTTCTTTTGTTATTAAAATGCTCCCTCTTGTGAGTTTAATAGTAGTTTAGGAAAAAATCCTTGATCGCAGGAGTTTTTTGTTAACGGCAGTTTTGGTAGAAAATAGAAGCTTCAGCTAGCTCCAAGTCATAAACTTACAGTAGATAGCTCCAAGAAATAGGTTATCAGTTTGTCGTGGATTCTTCTCATAAACAATGTTACCATGCTCTAAAGCCTCTCTGTACTTTACTGATCTGTAGTTATGGTGGGGCAAATGCGAAGTGCCTCACCAGCTACAGCCGCTCCTTCAGCTGCAGCCATGGAAATTGTAGCCCAAGCAAACACACCCTAAGTAAAAGTAAGAAATTGGTTAGGAATAATATGTAATGCATATATAAATAACCAAGAGATATGGAAATTCATATGCAGATTTTATTTGATAATAGTTCTTTATCCAAGAAGATACAGAATTCCATGTGTAACCATATTTCCTACCACCATATGACATATTATGGTGCCATTTCATTAAAAATCATCGAGATTATTAAGAAATGAATGGAAAAGATGAACTATAAAATAAAGTAGCATATGCATACAAGCATCAAACAAATCACCATGCTGACCTAATAAGAATATACATGTAGCATTAGCACTGAATAGAACATCTGGACATGAATAAACAATGACATACAATATTAATGCAAGGATGCCATGGACATATCAAAATGAAAAATAGGACCTATATAAAACCCTCTTTGAAATTCTAACTGGTGAACAGTTTGCGGATGCTTACAAAATCATTCAATGAGTTATGATCGAAAGCAGTAAGTTTAAACCATTTTTGTTCTGACGGGGGATCATAATACACACAAAAAAACACTACTTCTAGATATACATATTGGATATAGACATCATCGAGGCTCCAAATTAAATTACCTCTATAATAAGAAAATTAAGAGAAATCCAATTTCATAGTTTCCAACACCACCTCACTGTTTTATAGTGACTGGACAGCGGGGAATCACATCTTGTCAGCATAGAGTTATTTATGGTTATTTCCGGCACCATTTACCTTACTGCATATTCCAAACATGCATTCAAAAGATCTACCCTTCAAGCCCAATTAAATAATATAGCGGGCAATCATAAAAGGCCGCTTAAGAAATTATTTACAAAACCAATGAAAACACAAGTTAACTCGATCAATCAATGGTAAATAAAGGCATATTGTATTTTCTTTTGAAAATTCTTCGAGGAAAACATATAGAGCTTTTAGCCCACGACAGAGATGATGACATGTAACCTGGAACAGTTTGTTTCTTTCAACCCACCCAACTTTATAAAACCATGCCATTTTAGATTTTGTATTTGTAACTCATAAAATGAATTCATCATTAATGTGTGTAGCAGTTAGTTGTTAAAAAATAAATCAGGCTTAACTGTACCTAAACAATACCCTGTATTGGCAGTTATGGTCTGATTTCAGGGTGTGGGAGGCATCTGTACTCAATCTCTTCCAGTCTTTAGGCAACACGTTTGCCAACACTATCTGCGAAGAAATGTTAACTTCATCAAGCAGTTATGTTCATGGTGATACTTCCAGGTAAATCGATGTTGTTTGTAACTATACAAAATCTCTAGTATCATGTTAGCTTGAAAGTTTTACTGTCTTGCATAATTGATACAACTACAAACACACCATATAACTTGACAGACAGACATCCTAACCAATTGCACCCCGTCTCTCTAATGGAGAAAATAATTCATGCCAAGGTACTTTACGGTTTGCCTATTGTTTTGGTGTATTCTACTTTATGAGCAAACAATTAAACAATAAGCAGAATGAAGTTTCAAGAATATGGCTTAAAAAATTAGACAAGTGCAAAAAGCTACAAACAACAGTACATCACATATGCAACCTTTTTTATGTATATATAACAAAAATGGTTATGTCATATATCTCCAGTGGCGGAATATTACCGAACGGTTAACTCAAAATTAGCATGGTAAAATATATGCAGTTACGGAGAGGAGACCAATACCTGAAATACATTGAGAATGATTAATCAACCAACCGAATTGAACTAACAGCTCATAACATCAGATCATGTACGAATCGAGCGGAAAGTGACTTGCGAGGGAGAGACAAACATCATGTTTTGTACCTTTTGCCCTTAGACACCACCTAGACAAATACACATCCCACTGGTTACAGCAGATAGGAACACCACTGGCCTATAAAGAAACATTATCAGGCAGATAGAAACAAAGATGCCTGGACGGACAAAAAAATTGAATCCCCAGAGCATACCTCTCAAACTATGACACATGTCGAAGCAGATAAACCTGCCCAGGAGACTTCAACCACGCGCCTCAGTCTTGTTCGGAACAGGGGGTAGCATCTATAGCTAACAAGGTCAACCATCAATGACTTATCCTAGGTAGACACGACCAAACAATCAAGCAAATAAACTGTAATTCCATCTCAGTTAGCAATATAAATAATTTGCTTTTGCTATTCTTCAGGCACCTGAAATCTTTTTGGTGTCAGTCAATTTTTCTCTCGAGCCTGAAGCAGCGCACGCACAAAGGCCTGACTGATACTGAACCGACAGTCCACGTTCCATGCACATACAAACAGGCTCCATGTCACACCAATGAAATACAACTGTATCACTTCACATACAACAAGTAAAGCTGTAGCATAGATATAGCCTAGTATTGTTTTTACCTCCCCTATTTCTGGCCTGTAACCCCACGGACACCCTCATCTCATTCATTAAAGTCCTCTGACCCCCCTCCAAGCAGCAAGGCCATGGCCAACAACAACAAAGGACCTGTGGAAGGCAAAGAAACTGCACCAATCCAGCAAAAGAAATGCGGGTGGCTTACCAAGGAAGAACAAATAATTGTGAGTGTGTTTTACTGATAAAATATATCAGACATCATTAGAGCAAAGAACTTAAACATTACATTGAAGCAATAAATAGAAAGTGCCTAAATTCTAAACAGGGGAACACCTTAGCTTGATGTGGAAATTAAAGAGAAGGCATGTATTATATTTTGACACTCCACAAACTGTCTAACTTCTATGCCCAATAATCAGTTTCCGAGACTAATATAATGCAGTGTAAACTAATTATCGTGATGCAAGGGTAAATTATTTCAGCTACAACAAAGGTTTCACTTGTAATTTCTTTGCCTAGTCAACATAGTGGTATAGCACGGCACTTTGTTAACCTCTGTTGTCTTCACTAACTGCAGCAAGCTGGCTGTAGAGAGAAGAGCAAAGCACACCCACATCAATTCTTGACAACAAAGGATGAAAACAACTTGTCACTCATAATGTTTAGCCTAAGCGAGACTGGAAATAATAAATAGATCCGCTATAAGATTTGTTTTGAACACAATGAACAAACGGCGTCAAATCTTATTTTGCAATATCCAGTATGAAATAACGAAATTCATGGAGATGGATCTAGTGATAAAATAATGAAGAGGCAGCCAGTAGTATTTTGGGGCAGAAAGAACTATGTGGAACATGACAGCAACGGTAGCAAAGAAAAACCATGGCTTATTGGCTTACCTAAATTGAATTTCTATCATCTCAAATCTGTACAGAACCTAGGACTATGCAGAAGTCGAAATTGGGTCAATGAAAAGCTCACCTGTAGTTTAGACCAGAAATTTTTGACATACTTGATGCCATCGTTTTCCTTGGCATGGACCACTTCAACAACCTCCTGGCATTCTGTAGTTGTCTTGATTTCAATGGAGAAGCACGGTTGGGCCCATTGGCTACATACATGGGGAAAACAAAAACAAACCCTATGAATGAAGATGTCTTTGCAATGCAAATCTTCCACAACAAGTTCCTGAATTTTGAAATCAAGGGTCATGAGCAAAATAGGGGATTAAGATAAAAAATCCAAACCTGAGTAGCACCAGATGTACGCAACGACAACAATGGGGATGTGGTTGCAACAGAAGAGTCGAGGTCCTGGTGGTTGGAGTGGATTTCTTCTCGATGCGAGGACAACGGTGACGCAGACGCGGATGCTGACGGGGGCGTTGCCTTGCGGGTGACCTCAACCACCGGCTCCGACGTCAGCCATCCCTGCCTCTTGCCGTGCGGTTGTGGCTTGGGCCCTGAGGACATGGGCGAGGTGGAGGGCGGCAACGACGTGAGATCGCTGGCTGGAAGAGCTGCGGGCTTGAGGAGAAGAGGCGAGAGGAGGAGGGGCAAGGCAGCCGAAGAGGGGAGAGGCGAATGAGTTGGGCGTGGGGCTCGAGGGAGGACGGGGATTCGGGGCTAGGGTTTTCACAGCGCTCCCCGCACGTCGGTTATTGTCATACCCTGATCGGAGGCAAACTCACTTCATTTGCCTAGGTCTACATCCAACGAGACCCACCTGTCATTGACTTTTGATGAAACTAATGATGTGCAACACGAATGAACGGTGCAACAACTGCCAGCGTAAAAACCGTACCACAGTAAAGAAAATCGAACGATGGAGGGGGATTAGCGATGGCAAGTGCCTCAGGTGGGCGGGTAGCATAGCGTCCTTTATATGTTCGATACTCCTACGTACGTACGTAGTACTACTCCTAATTACCCCCGCTAGTAATTGGCATGCATTGGTCATTACTCAGTGAGGCAGTTGATAATCAAGGACTTAAAAAAGACGGCTAATGGTTGGAATGCAATATCTTGCGAAACCTTACTTATTCAGTGTTGCTTTACATGATTATAGTTAATCAGTGTTAACCAGGTGGTATTTGTCCGCTTCGAGAAATGAGGGCGCACAAGACCACCAGCCATCAACCGAACTCATGTGTGCAGTAGATGTTTGCGAACCTTTTCTAATTTGTGCTAGATTTACAAACTAGGGAAGAAACATAACTTGTTTAGTGTAAATGATCTGCAGCGGAAAAAAATCTGTAATGCGTTGTACGAAAAAACCCACTAGAAAAATGCTAGAAATTACAAATATTGAGTGCAACGCTTGATAAATCACTAGCTTGTAATTTTTGAAGAAAAATATGTAAGGATACGTTGTAATTAAAAAAACTATGGATACAAGTCCAAACCATCGGGGGCCTTATTCTGATGTGGCTTAATGCTCGCGATGGTGGCAAGATGTCAGTTAAGTTTGAGTTTTGGGGGTGACCTGACATCGACCGCATCGATGCTGCCAATGCTAGGACACAAGGTGCGCAACTCTTCGTCAAGGCGGTTTGCTAGATCGAGAGTATTGATTTGCTTGTCCGGCCGGACAATGGCATGGTAGACATAGTAGATTCACACAAGCTGGATCTGAGCCGGAACTAGCGGATGTTGCCAGAGCTAGGACCGCATGTGGACCTAGTCATGCATGGTGGTATGGCGAGAGGGCCGCCTTGATCGTGATCGGAGCATTGGCGATGAACCTGATACGAAGGATTACATCATCACTCGCACTTATGGTCGGGGTTGAGATGGGGGTGACAATGGTGGGTGGTATCGTGGTGGTTTGCTAGCTATGTTGGTGAAGGACGGTGATAGTCAGCTGACTAACGTCTATGGCTACCATGGATTGGGTCAATAGATAACGGCTACGGTCGGCTAGGTAGGCTAAAGCGACGATGGTTTTGGTGAGCTTTAGGGGAAAGCCTAGTCCGACCCTGTTAAATGTCAGCATCAATGATGGCCTGGCACGTGGTTCCTATTCTTGAAGGCAACATTTTTTTAGAACGAAGGCTCAAGTCGAGTCTGGCTTTAAATTAACAAAGCCATCAACCGATCAGGATTACATCAAACGTCAACTTACATAGACGAAACAAAGAAACAAGTCAAAGGATACAGAGTGATGTGCAAGCGGCTAATAGGCTTCCTACCATCTACAAGCAAAGATGAAGAAACTAAAGAACAAGACCAGCTTGAAGACAGTGAAGCCCTCCACGGAGTGCAATCCACCCTGCCGAGACACCGCCAAGCCTTGAGGAGACCCAACTAGCATGTGAGTATAACGCTGACAACTCCATAGACTCCGACCGAACTGTTGACAACCTCCTACATCTCCGAAGGGGCTCCCTAGCTCCTCGCCTGGCACGAGGCGTCGATCTGTCGGACGATGCAAACGCTCTCCAAAGAGCAAAGGTGTACAACCTATGCCATTGCCTCCAGGAGAGCCAGACCAGGGCACCACCAACTCGCGTCGCCGAGCTCCACAAAGGCAAACATGCACTAGTAGAAAACAGGGCTATGGTCCAGGCCGGCTCAGCCCATTAGTCCCGGTTCAGTGTAGAACCGGGACTAATGTGGGCATTGGTCCCGGTTCGTGAGCCCAGGGGGCCAGCCGGGCCACGTGGGCCATTGGTCCCGGTTCGTCTGGACCTTTTGGTCCCGGTTGGTGGAACGAACCGGGACCAATGGGCCTCGCTCCTGGCCCACCACCATTGGTCCCGGTTGGTGGCTTGAACCGGGACCAAAGGCTCCCCTTTAGTCCCGGTTCATGCCACCAACCGGGACCAATGAGGTGCCTATATATACCCCCTCGCGCAAGAGCAGAGCACAGTGCTCTGTTTTTTCTGGCCGAGGGGGAGAGGGCTTTGTGGTGCTCTAGCTCACTTCCTGTGCACATGAGGTGTTCGATGGAATGCCCGAGCCACACTACTTAAGCTTTCTCCTCTCGAAGCTCGACCTCCAAGCTCCATTTTCCTCGAGATTTGTCTAGATTTAGCAGTCCGTCACGCCCCGTCCCCGTCTTCACCGCCGTCGATCACCCGCGCTGATCTCATCACCGACACCACCATGGTGAGCCTCTTGTTCTTATCTTCTTTCTGAAAGGAAAAATATTCTTACTTGTCTGTTTAGATAGATACTTGTATCATTTTCTTACATTTATTATTGCATCTTATATAGTGCGATGGTTTTGGTATCCGCCCCCGTCGGCCCTCGTCCTGTCTATGATTCGGATTTGGTATGTATATTATCTTCATAACTATTGGTTCATTTATTGTTTATGAAAATTATGCCGACCAACGTGACATAGATTTTATTTATCTAGGATGTATGTGAATCGGAAATGCCAACCGACCCTATTGTCGAGAGGTTAAATTTAGTTGAAGAAGAAAACAATTTGTTGAAGGAAAAAATAAAAAAAAAATTGAGGAGGAGAAGATGATATTGGAGTTGCATGTTGCGGATGTCGTCGATGATCACAAGATCAAGATGGATGCAATGCGCTTGAAGATTAGAAAGATTAGAAAATATGCCATTCATACCGAGGCTTGGTATCATTATGCCGTTGGATCAATTGTTACCTTGGTTGCGATTATGATCGCATTTGTTTTCGCATTGAAATGTTTTACATAGTTTCAATGTATGGTTTAATTAATTAGATGCTCTGGAGAGCTATATGTTGTTAGATGAGAACTATGTATGCACTTTGGTTTTAATGTGATGATGAACTTCTATTAATTTGGACACTTAATTATATATAATGCACGCAGATGAACCGGCAATGGATGTACGGTGACAGACACACCCGCGAGTACATTAAGGGCGTGCATGAGTTTCTCGATGCGGCTGAGGCAAACAAGCAGAATGGTTTTATGTGTTGTCCATGCACTGAATGTGGGAATACGAGGTCTTACTCTAACCGGAAAATCCTTCACTCCCACCTGCTTTATAAGGGTTTCATGCCACACTATAATGTTTGGACGAGGCACGGAGAAATAGGGGTTATGATGGAAGACGGCGAAGAAGAAGAGTACGATGACAACTATGTGCCCCCTGAATACGGTGATGCTGCAACGGGGGGAGCTGGTGAAGATCAAGAGGAACCAGACGATGTGCCCAATGATGCTGCCACGGGTGAAGCTACTGAAGATAAAGAGGAACCAGACGATGTGCCCGATGATGATGATCTCCGCCGGGTCATTGTCGATGCAAGGACGCAATGCATTAGTCAAAAGGAGAAGCTGAAGTTCGATCGCATGTTAGAGGATCACAAAAAAGGGTTATACCCCAATTGCGAAGATGGCAACACAAAGCTCGGTACCGTACTGGAATTGCTGCAGTGGAAGGCAGAGAATGCTGTGGCTGACAAAGGATTTGAGAAGCTACTGAAAATATTGAAGAAGAAGCTTCCAAACGATAACGAATTGCCCGACAGTACATACGCAGCAAAGAAGGTCGTATGCCCTCTAGGATTGGAGGTGGAGAAGATACATGCATGCCCTAATGACTGCATCCTCTATCGCGGTGCATACAAGGATCTGAACGCATGCCCGGTATGCGGTGCGTTGCGGTATAAGATCAGACGAGATGACCCTGGTGATGTTGACGGCACCCTCAGGAAGAGGGTTCCTGCGAAGGTGATGTGGTATGCTCCTATAATACCATGGTTGAAACGTCTGTTCAGAAATGAAGAGCATGCCAAGTTGATGCGATGGCACAGTGAGAACCGAAAGAAAGATGGGAAGTTGAGAGCACCCGCTGACGGGTCGCAGTGGAGAAAAATCAAGAGAAAGTACCGGGATGAGTTTGCAAAGGACCCAAGGAATGTATGGTTTGCTTTAAGCGCGGATGGCATTAATCCTTTCGGGGAGCAGAGCAGCAATCACAGCACCTGGCCCATGACTCTATGTATGTATAACCTTCCTCCTTGGATGTGCATGAAGCGGAAGTTCATTATGATGCCAGTTCTCATCCAAGGCCCTAAGCAACCCGGCAACGAAATTGATGTGTACCTAAAGCCATTAGGTGAAGAACTTTTACAGCTGTGGAATGGAAATGGTGTACGCATGTGGGATGAGCACAGACAGGAGGAATTTAACCTTAAGGCGTTGCTGTTCGTGACCATCAACGATTGGCCCGCTCTCAGTAACCTTTCAGGACAGACAAACAAAGGATACCACGCATGCACGCACTGTTTAGATGACACTGAAAGTATATACCTGGACAAATGCAGGAAGAATGTGTACCTGGGCCATCGTCGATTTCTTCCGACCAACCATCAATGTCGAAAGAAAGGCAAGCATTTCAAAGGCGAGGCAGATCACCGGAAGAAGCCCGCCATGCGCACCGGTGATCACGTGCTTGCTATGGTCAATGATTTACACTACGTAATCTTTGGAAAGGGTCCCGGTGGACTAGCTCTTCCGAATGACGCTGAGGGACACGCATCCATGTGGAAGAAGAAATCTATATTTTGGGACCTACCCTACTGGAAAGACCTAGAGGTCCGCTCCTCAATCGACGTGATGCATGTGACGAAGAACCTATGCGTGAACCTGCTAGGCTTCTTGGGCGTGTATGGGAAGACAAAAGATACACCTGAGGCACGAGAGAACCTGCAACGTTTGCACGAAAAAGACGGCATGCCTCCGAAGCAGTATAAAGGTCCTGCCAACTACGCTCTTACGAAAGAAGAGAAAGAAATCTTCTTTGAATGCCTGCTCAGTATGAAGGTCACGACTGGCTTCTCGTCGAATATAAAGGGAATAATAAATATGCCAGAGAAAAAGTTTCAGAATCTAAAGTCTCATGACTGCCACGTGATTATGACACAACTGCTTCCGGTTGCATTGAGGGGGCTTCTACCGGAAAACGTTCGATTAGCCATTGTGAAGCTATGTGCATTCCTCAATGTAATCTCTCAGAAGGTGATCGATCCAGAAATCGTACCAAGGCTAAGGAGTGATTTGGCGCAATGTCTTGTCAGTTTCGAGCTGGTGTTCCCACCATCCTTCTTCAATATCATGACACACGTCCTAGTTCATCTAGTCGACGAGATTGTCATCCTGGGGCCCGTATTTCTACACAATATGTTCCCCTTTGAGAGGTTCATGGGAGTCCTAAAGAAATATGTCCGTAACCGCGCTAGGCCAGAAGGAAGCATCTCCATGGGCCATCAAACAGAGGATGTTATCGGGTTTTGTGTTGACTTCATTCCTGGCCTTAACAAGATAGGTCTCCTCTTTATTTTATCGGGAACGAGGGTCGTCGAGAGGTCGAGGAGCGGTAGAGGAGAAACCCTAAATAGAAAGTATCGTCGGTGTGAGATACATGTACCATCGGTGTCGGACACTACACCCACATCCCACAAGTGGCGCGGGCTTCGACGCCCACGTCACTTGTGGGACGTGGATGTAGTGTCCGACACCGAAGGCCACATGTATCTCACACCCACGAAACTTGCTAGCTATTTAGGGTTTCCTCTACCGAAAAGAAGAGGAGAAATAAATAAGAAGAAGAAAAAAGAAGAAAAAGAAGAGGAGAAGAAGAAAGGAATAGTGGAGAAGAAGAGAAAATAGAATATATTCTATTTTCTCTTTTCTCCCCTATTCCTTTCTTCTTCTCCTCTTTTTTTTCTTCTTTTCTTCTTCTTCTTCTTCTTCTTCTTCTTCTTATTAGCCGGAAGTAGAGAGAGGTTTCCTAGTGTCAAAGTATTGAAGAAATCCATGCCTTCATCATTAGCCGGAAGTAACCAGGGCATGTTGGTACGAAGTTCTGCAAAGTTATTCTGGAATGGAGTCCCGGATAGAATAATCCGCTTTTTGGTACGAATTCAGCAAAGGCCTTCCAAATAGCGATATTCGGAAGGCTCTTGCTGAACTTTGTACCAAAAAGCGAATTATCCTATCTGGGACTCCGTTCCAGAACAACTTTGAAGAGCTTCGTACCATCATGCACATGTTACTTTCGCCTAATGATGAAGACATGGTTTTGTTGAATCCTTTGACACTAGGCAACCTCCCGACCCCTCGGCGATCCTCTCGAACATGAGAGGAAGAAGAGGGTCGTCTAGGGGTCGAGGGTTCCAGGGTCGTCGAGGGTTCGAGGGGTCGAGGATCGCCGAGGGGTCGAGAGAGGTTTCCTAGTGTCAAAGTATTGAAGAAATCCATGCCTTCATCATTAGCCGGAAGTAACCAGGGCATGTTGGTACGAAGTTCTGCAAAGTTGTTTTGGAATGGAGTCCCGGATAGAATAATCCGCCTTTTGGTACCAATTCAGCAAAGGCCTTCCAAATAGCGATATTCGGAAGGCTCTTGCTGAACTTTGTACCAAAAGGCGGATTATCCTATCTGGGAGTCCGTTCCAGAACAACTTTGAAGAGCTTCGTACCATCATGCACATGTTACTTTCGCCTAATGATGAAGACATGGTTTTGTTAAATCTTGAGACACTACGCAACCTCCCGACCCCTCGGCGATCCTATCGAACATGAGAGGAAGAAGAGGATAAAAAAAGAAGAGGAAGAAGAAGAAAAGAGGAGAAGAAAGAATAGAGGAGATCTTCTCCTCTTATTTTTCTTCTTCTTCCTCTTTTTTTTATCGGGAACGAGGGTCGTTGAGGGACATAGATGTAGTGTCGTCGTTGTCGATATATACCCCCTCCCGATAGCTTACTATGATTAGGTAGCTAGTTCTACGTTTGGCACTAGTATATCCATCTATCATGTTTGAATAATAATTGCCATGTTGTAAATATTTGTAGAAACTATGGACACCACCCTAGACGAAGCAACAAAAGAAGCGTTGTTGAGGGACATAATCGCAGAAGGAAGTGATGCCATCTCGTTGTTTCTCAACGAAACCGATGGTCTGGAAGGAGAGGGTGAACAAGCTGGCTACGGTGACCTAATGCCGGTGCAAGAAGAAGAACATGAGGACGGCTCCGGTGACCGAACCGAGTCCGGCCAGGTATATATATTAGTTAAGCCTATGCTGACTAGCTGATTGATGCATTCATTGTTTTGGTATGTACACATATTAATTAAGTCTTTGTTCTTTTTTCTAGCCCTCCGGATCGAGCACAACTTCGGTAAAGAGACGAGGCCCGAAGAAAAAGTTGAGCTCGGATGAAAAGTTTGAGATCATAGCAATCGCGCCCGACGGCCAACCTATTGAACCCCTCCGGACAAAGAGCGCATTTGTTGCTCAGTGCGGGGTTCTGGTTAGGGACAAGATCCCGATAAGCATCCAGCAATGGTTTAAGCCGGCTACAGAAGACCCTGAGGTCTCTTATGTCAATGATATGCAGAAAAATGATCTTTGGACTGAGCTGAAGTCAAATTTCACCCTACCACCTGAGGATAATCCAGAGAACCCAGTTAAAGAGAAATTAATCAAGTCTTTTGCTCTGAAGAGGATGGCAGAACTATTCAGGAGGTGGAAGAAAGAGCTGAATAAGTTTGTCGAAAATAATGAGACACCAGAATTCAAGGGCAGATATGAGAATATCAGAGATCACTGGTCCGCATTTGTGGCCCACAAGACATCGGAAAAGAGTAAGAAGATGTCGGCGACAAACAAGCAAAATGCTGCGAAGAAGAAGCTTCACCATTGCACGGGGTCAGGTGGCTACCTCGTAGCCCGGCCTAAGTGGTCCAAGACTGAGAATGATCTGGTTCATAAAAGGATCGAACCAGAGACAATTAACTGGCCAGACCGTTGCCGGACTTGGTTCTTCGGGGCTGGCGAAACCCTGGACCCTGAAACAGGGAAGTGCATTTGGACGAACGATCAAATGGACATACCAGTCAGTAAGCTTAAGCAGTATATCGAAGCAGCGCAGGAAGGGACGTTCTTTCCAGACAGAGAGAACGACGTGCTCACAATGGCCCTCGGGAATCCTGAGCACCCTGGACGGACATGAGGCACGCCAGGCTCCGTTCCGTGGAAGGTTGGGTTTCCGGACGCAGGCGGTTACAAATCCCATGAGAGGAGGAAAAAAGTGCAGCAGACACAAATGCAGGCGCTGCAAGCAAGGGTGGACGCGATAGAGGAACGAGAAGCAAATCGCAGCAAATGTACTGCCGAAGCCTCCCCCGAAGCTACCCCGCCATCTCAGCGCAGAAGCAGCGTGGCTTCCACCGAGCTGCTTCAGCCAGAGCATGCCTTGACGGCTCCTGCCAGCTATCCCGTGGATGCTATCACGGAGTCTCAAAATTGCCACCTTATGACGCAATGGATGAATTTGAAGGTCAAGGCGGCTGTTGGCTCTGTTTATCCTACTGAACCCGGCGCAACTTTTCACTGCCGGCCGATTCCAGAAGGATATGCTAGGGTGATGGTGGATGAGATAACGGAGGGATTTGAGGACCTCCAGCTTGACCACCCTACCGGTGAAGGGGAGACTCGGCTGGGGTCTGCTTTGAAGACTCCATGCCTATGGCGGAAGGAGCTCATCAACCTTCCGAACTGGACGCCTCCTCCTCCTCCTCCGGCGAGTCAGGGCACTCCGCCTCCACCGCCTCCTCCTCCTCCGGCGAGTGACGATCAGGGCCCTCGGCCGGCTCCTTCTCCGGCGCGCGGCGGCACTCCGCCTCCTTCTCCGCCTGCGCCGACGCGCCCGAGCAGCCAGCCTCCTCCTTCTCCGCCTCGTCAGCAAGGGCGGAAGAGACTTGCCGCCGCTCCAGCTGCTCCGGCGCGTCGTAGTCCTTCTCCTCCGCTGCTTAAGAAAGTAAAGAAGACAACCGCTACGTCTGCTCGGTCGGCGTCTAGCAGTACAACCAGAGGCGGGAGGACATACAGATTCGGTCCTTCTCTGAAGACTCCAGAGAAGTTACCATACGAGAGGACCCAGGAGGAGAACGCCGAGATCGCGCGAGAAGAAGTGAAGAAATTCTTTGAAGGGGTGAAAGCAAAGAAACATCCACCTCCGGAGGAGAAGGTAGATCGGGTGAAAGTGAAGCGCACTCTGGCTGCCCTGACAAAACCACCGAAGTCTGATCCGCCGAAAGGAAACTATGACCGCATTATTGGAAAGGAAGTTGCCGAAGCGGAGCGGTCGGGAAGTACTGTCAGTGATCAAAGGCTGAAAGAACGACGAGCTGGGAAACAAATTGCCCAGCTCGGCGAACAAGCGAAGCAATCGTGCCCCCCGCTCAAGGTGCCTAGCCACAACGTCGATAATGATCCGAGGATGGTGCCCGGTTATAGCAATCTTGCAGATTACCTGCCCGACGAAGTACATTATGAACCCATGGACGTGCAGATACAAAGATACGAGTACGGGAAGCCTCTCGTCAGAGATGAAAGGTCTCTATCAACGATGATGCGAAGATGCGAAGATTGCATGATTGGTACTTGAAAATCTGCAGAGACTCTGGGGGGAGGAGTACTTTGTATTTGAAAGTTAAAAAGGAGCATGACCTCGTTGGAATTGATCTGTTGCCTGTTCCATTTAAGGAGTTCTATCAGTTTTTCAATCAATTGGCCCTCGATAAAGCAACGGTCACCTGCTACTGTCTGTAAGTACTACTACTTCTGTCATTAAGTCTCTCCATATAGCTCAGCTCTTTCATTGCATGTATTTATAATCATCCTCACTATATTATGCAGATTGAAGATCGTCGAATTGAAGAAAAGACAAGTCGGTGATATTGGGTTCATTAACACATATCTCATAGATGCAACTCAGGTTAAATTTCATGCCACAGAAACCGAGGCCAGCATGCTAGAATCGTTGATAATAAATCAAAACAAAGATATAATACTCTTTCCTTACAACTTCAAGTGAGTGTTACTGTCTTGTGCGTATTCGGTTTCCCTTATATATTAGTCAAGGTTATAGTAATGTAATTGATGAGTTATGCATGCGTGTGCAGTTTCCACTATATTCTCCTACATATTAAGCTTGAGCAGGGACTAGTAACCGTCTTAGACTCAAGACGAAAAGATCCCAAGGACTATGCAGACATGACTCAAATACTCGAGAAGTAAGTTAAATCGATCATTATCCACCATATCAGCAACTTTGTTCATTTCCTGATATATCAAGTAATTGTTTTCTTTGTCCGGCAGGGTTTGGAGAAAATTCACCAGAAAAGCTCCGGAACTGCCGAAGGAGCTGCAATTTAGACACCCGAAAGTAAGTACTAGCTATAGTAGCATTTTAAGCGCATCTACTAGTCATTCAAGCGCTAGTTTCATCAATACCATTTGGCATTCTTGCTTATCAGTTTGATTAACCTCTATTTCTTGTAAAGTGGTTGTGGCAGCAACAAGGGAATGATTTCTGTGGATACTATGTTTGCGAGTCCATCCGCCACACGACCTGTGAGCGGGGCTACACTGACGAATAATATGAAGTACGTAAATAACAACATTCACAATTTTATTTTATTACCATCATTTGTGTTGAGTTTCATTCATTCATATATATATGTATTGACCCCCTTCTTTAAATTAGATGTTTCGGAAGCGGGATGAACTCCTAGCACCAGCTCGCATGCGAGGAATTCAAGAGGAATTGGCGGCATTCTTTCTTGACCACGTGATCCCTGAAGACGGAGAATTCTATGTTGACCCTGAATCCGTATGATTATATTTGTAAGAGATAATTACTGTATATATGTAGCCGGTAGTGTCAGATAGATATACGAGAACTTATTGTTCGACCAATCTCTCGAAGAAAGAGAGGTGGTCGATATCACTTCTCTCTGTATGCATACATGTTCATCATGATCTTCTGTTTCCTTCGTTTGCTTACTAGCTAGCCAGCGTGTCTAGTCCTCTCTATACGTATGTATAGTACGTAGCGTCGACCCAGCACGGACATAAGAGAGGACACTTCTCTCTATTAATTATAGCTAGCTAACACAATATATGAAACACCAAAATTAACCCCCCAAAACCCCCAACCCCCCCCCCTTTCAAAAAAAAACAAAAAATCCAGCCATAGAAATGCTGACGCGTGGATGCCTATTGGTCCCGGTTGGTGCCACCAACCGGGACCAAAGGGTCTCCTGACGGGGCTCTGCGCACTGCCCACGTGGAGGGCCTTTAGTCCTGGTTCTGGATTGAACCGGGACTAAAGGTGGGAGGTATTAGTACCGACACTTTAGTCCCGGTTCACGAACCGGGACTAAAGGCCCTTACGAACCGGGACTATAGGCCCTTTTTCTACCAGTGATGGCACTGGGAGGGAACCAACACGCAAGGAGAAGCAAAATGCACGGTGGGACTGCTGATGATAGAGCAACAATGGTGGGAAGCCACCGAACCTGCTGGTGGCGCTGCATCCACCTCGTCCCCGTCGCCCACCTTCATCTTCCTTGCTACCACAGCCAGCCCTGGCCTCCAGCTCATCCCCGCCCGCCCACCTTGCTACGGACCGCCTCAGCCTTCGCCTCGTCCCCCACATCCTCACGACTGCCTTGACCTTCGGCTCATCCCCGACGCCGACATCCTCACGGCTGACCCCGACCTCCTCACGGCCAAAGGGGGTGGGCGGAGGACACCGCTGCGGCAGCATCAGCAAGTTGGCCGGAGGTGGTCGTCCCTCTCCCTTCCCTCCAGTGCTATCCCCCAATAGGTAGTAGTGTGGATCTTCCCAAGGTGCTACACTGTAATTTGTCCTCATAGAAGGTACGCATAATCCTCCATATGAGGTTCATCATCAACACCCCAGCCGGGAGCAAGGAGGCCTTCTCGCAGCGCCACCATGCGTGTCTAGGTCCAAAGTTCTTTTTCTAAAAAAATTGTACAACACATCCCTGTATATTTCTTGTTCAAAAATTATGAGCTCATGATTTCTTTAGTGTTGCACTCAAATTTTGGATTTTCTAGCATTCTTTCTAGTGGTTTTTTGTACATCTAATGCAAATGTTTTGCGCTACAGATAATTTGCACTAAACGAAATTTGTTTCTCGTTTACCTGGTAAAATCTAGCGCAAATTAGACAAACTTTGCAAACATCTATAAGTACTAGCTTTCGGCTGCAGCTTAGGGCAGAAAGTAAACAATCAGCCAAAATGTCATCAAAGTGGTGGACCCCACCGCTCACCTGAGTTCGGTTGCTGGCTGGCTGTCCTGTGCGCCCTTGTCCCTCGAAGCGGACAAATGGGAGTAGCAACCACTTTGTCGTACTCCTCCTATTAGCAGTGATTAAGTAATGTTTATGCAACTAATAAAACATAACTAGTGCATTCGAATCATTTGAGGTCTTTTTTAAGTCCTTGATTTAATGCTACAGTGCTATTTAAATATAGCGCCGACTCAAACGGACGCGTCCGCTTTTCGTCTCAACGCGCCGACCCAAATGGACGCGCGTCCATATTTCGTCCGCCTGCCGACACATTCGCGGTCTAATTTTGAGCCTCATTTAGGTCGACGCAGACATGAGACGGAAGCGCGCGCCGTGCGCCAACTACTACCCCTGGCCCGCCAGTCGGTGGCAAAGACTACACCATTTCCCTCCACTTTCCCAAAAACCATCCCGCCCGCACGCACTCCCCGCCGCTCGCCATGAACGACGCCCTCGATGCCACTGCCGGCCTCGCCCTCCTCGCCTCGTCCGACATCACATCCGTCCCCTCCGGTAAAGGCAAGCCCTCCCCCCCCTCCCCGGCGCAAGACCGTCGCGTCGTCCAAGAAGAAGAAGCATCTAATGCCTGAGAAGCGGGCCGCGGAGTCGGCGAAGAGGAAGGGTTGGAGGCACGCGGCGGACGCAAGGGACGAAGCAGCGGCTGCGGGGGAAGACCAACTCCAAGAAGAAGGACAAGCGGGATGTGGCATCGATCGCCTTGATCGCAACCGTGGAGAGCATGATGACCAAGAAGGACTCAAGGGAGGGGAAGCATCGGCAAGACAAGAAAGAGCAAATGAATGCCTTCATGGAGATCCAATGAGAAGGCTTGAGATGAAGGCGGAGAAGCAAACGAGAATGCTTGAGATGGAGGCGGAGAAGCAAGCCAAGATGCTAGACATCAAGGCCACCAATGCCAAGACCAAGGCGAAAGAAGTGGCTCTCGCTAGCATGATGACGGGGTTGGAAATCAAGAAGGTCGACCTCAACACCGTGTCGCCGAGGAAGAGGCCATGGTTCGAGAAGATGCAGGACGACATGCTCAAGTTCGACGGCGAGTGATCTATGGCGGCGACTTCCATCCCTTTTTTGCATGCCGGGCAAGTGTGTTGTCATGACCACGACCGAGATGGCGTGGTTGAATTTCCCGCCCCTTTTTGTGTGCTGGCATTTGTGCCGACCGCTAGCAAGTGCGCCAATATGAACTATGTGGTGTTTTTTTGGAGTTGGCATTGTATGTCGGCCGCTGGCATGGTGTCGACATGAACTTTGGGCGACGGCATGGCCGCTAGCATGATCTACGGCCGCGGGCCTTTTCAAATTTGTGTGCGGGCATGAAACTGGTCTAGGGCGTTGGGCGCACTGCTGACCCAAATTATAAACAGGGCGGACGCCGAACGGGCGGCCGATTCAAATGGACAAAATCACTATCTTTTTGGTCGGCACGTTGGATTTGGTCTTACTCCTGTAGCAATCTGAACTCAAAATGCAACTGGCGATCACAAGTTTTCAAGCACTCAAGCTATTGCCCGGCAGTGCACCGTTGAGAACTGGAACAACTTATAGATGTGGAGAAAAAACCAACTCATGCTAGACTGACATACTACGATTAGGAACCGAAACATCAAGCCTAGCAGAAAAGAAAGCAACAGTGACTACTGACTACAAACAAATCATAACAATGACATCTATGCTTAACATGCTCCTGGGACTTGTAGCATGGGTGGCGGATGTTGGTCGGAGCTCGGCGATGCCACTACTCGCTGTACAGGCATGCCCCAGGTCTCCTCGCACTTGTTGCACTGCAACTGCTCCAACATGCCCGAGCTGTACACCTTCAACTCCATCCCGCCGGCGGACTTGACCAGCTGGCTGCCCTTCTCGATGCCACCGCTGCTGCCCTTGCGCTCCTGCACCTTCACGCCCTCCACATCGCTGCTGCTCGTATTGCATCTGCACATGCAAATTGTCGAACAGGTTAGCCCCATTGATCCAAATGGAACAGAACCGCGGGATGGAGTAGCAGTAGTGTAGGGCTTGGATGATGATCTCACTTGTTGCACACCTCCAACTCCAGCCCGCCGGTGGCCCTCGAGAACTGGCCGCCCTTCTCGCCGCCGCCGTCGACCTGGAGGGCTTGGATGGAGATGCTCTTGGGCATCACAGCGTGTCGCGTGGCCATAGGAGCAGAGGGTACCTCGATGACCATGCGGCAGGCCTGGGGGGTTCCCCTCCCTCCCCCCCCCCCCCCCGCGCGTGCGCGCTCAACCGAGGGGCTCCAACCCTAGCTGCCGGGTCACCGCTCCTTCCTCTCCCTCCCCTCCGTCGCTGCCGGTGGTCAGTGCCGGGCATAGCTTATGCGTGCGACCGTGGCGGCGGAGGCACCCCTCCCTCTCGCGGGTCATAGGGTGACGCGGGGCGCCCTGGCTCGATGGTGTGACCCCAATCTGGACTGCGGCGGGGACGATCTGGTTCATGACGGCCCAGATCCGGATTACGACGGTGTGGCGGCCGGCTGGCATCCTAATGGCGGCTGTGGAGGTGCCGGCGATGGCTGTGCGCGGCGGCGTCGGAGGCGGCGCAAGCTGCGGGCGCGCCGGCCTGCCCTGTTTGGGCGGCGACGGCGGCTTTGAGGGCCTGGTGGTCGCGTCGGCGGCACCTTTAGTTAGATCTATTCTGACTGGTGCAGCCAGCAATGGTGGTCATCACTTTCGTCAGAGGTGGCCAGCCCGTGGCTGGGTGGTCGAATATCGAAATTCGTCAGCAGTCTCGGCTACGAGTCGGGGAGACATAGTTGCCGGTGAAAACCGAGCCGTTGGTGGGCGATGGCGGCATTTTGCGCCGTTACCTTGATAAGGCGTCGTCGTGTAGCAGTTGTCAACCCACCCGTGCTGCTTCAGGGGAAACCCTAGGATCTGGTCTTCCAGATTGGACGATGGCGGTACTACGGTGTTGTTTCTCTCTTGGGAGTATCGTTTGTGGAGCAGCGCTGGGAGACAAAGGCGGGAGGTGGAGCGGCTTTGTCTTGCACGGAGCATCGGTGGAGCTATCAAGTCATGGCTGACCGACAGGTGCTAAGCTGAGTCATGCCTGGTTGGCAGGTGCTACGCACGATGGATCTTCCAGAGTCTTCGCGTCTAGACGAACGAGCGCAGGGCGGTGGTCTTGTTGGGTGCCGTGGTGGCGGCGACGGATGTTTGGACTGGCAAAGATGATGCGGATCTCTATCCTAAAGATGGGTCAGTGGTCCGATGATGATGGTGGCTTCTAAAACGTATGCATGTGGTGTGCCCTTTAGGTAGGCTGCACTGGCTATTGGCCCCGGTAGGTTATGTGGATGGATCAGCGACGACGCCAGTTTTAGATATGGGGAGTGAGAGCACTCCATATTATCGAGTTTGTAGGTGTGAGTGGTGGCTTCGGGTGGATTGATGTATATACTTGCCAGACCTTTGTGGGATAATTAATAAAGATGGCTATATGCATCGATTGATGCAGAGGCCGGGGCTTTAACCTCCTTTTCAAAACAAATGCGGCGGGCCTGGGTCTTCTAGTGCGGGTGGCGGAGCTCGGCCATGCCGTGTGCGAATTGCCGGGTCTCCTCGAACACCAGCCCGCCGGCGGACTTGACCAGCTAGCCGCCCTTCTCCCTGCCGCCGCCGCCCCCTAGCCTGCGCGCCCTCCACTTCATGGCTCATAAACTCATGTTGCTCCTGGCATTGCATCGATACAAGCATTTTATGGAACAGGTGAGTGTCATTGTTCGTAATGGAAGAGAACTGCAGGATTCGAGATGATCTCGTCGAGACAAAATTCACCGGCTTCGTCATGCGATGCTTGCCTTTGGCACCCCTCCTGGTCATTTCCAGGTAGCCGGTTGACTGATGGAGATGCTCTTGGGCATCACCATCTGCCCCGTGGCTGCGTGCTTTTCTGCTGGGAGACGAGCGCTACATGGCCTGCACCTCGGGGGAGCTGAGGTGGAGAGGATGGAGAGGAGGCGAGGCGCGCCATTGGCAGCACGGGGGAATTGGCATGGCCTGCGTGTGCACGTGCCGAGGTGGAGGCGGCGTAGCTGCTCGGCCAGTGTGACGGCGGCCGCTGAGCATGGCGAAGCGGCCGCCGAGGCCGTTGTTGGCGACGCGGAGCCCAAACCTGGAATACTCGTGGCGGAGCGCAGCGGCCTCGCGCGCAGCGTCGCCATGGTCGACGCGGAAGTCGGAGTATGACGAGGACGAGCAAGGCATCGCACATGGGGACGCCCTCGGGCTCGGGGTGCCGCGCGACGTGGTCCTCGGGCCCGGGACGAAGCTTGTGCAGCCGCTGTAGAAGCAGATATTGTCGCCCATGCTCCGGCGCGAGCACCTCCCTCCCACTTATGCCTTGGGGTCATCGTCCCCGGTAACGTCCGACGCAAGGGCGGCGAACGGGTTGGGCGGGGCGGAGACTCCGGTGGTGGTCAGGTCGACGGGGACCTCCTCAGGGGTCTCGTCCTCCTGCACCTTGAACTAGATGCGTAGACCTGGCGCCATCTTGGAGGCGGCGTGGGGGAAGCCGAATTTTCCGGTGCCGCGCTCCGCGCTCATCTGCTCCTCCTTCCTCCCTCCTCCTGAGAAAGAGCGATCCAAGCCGAAGTGATCCCTGATGGCCCCCACCACCCAGCCCCGTGCTCCCGTCGTATGCCGCCGCACCACCCCTCCTCCGCCCGGCTCGCGCCGTCCCATCGCGCTGGCCAAGCACGTCACCCCCGCCTTCGGCCTTCCGCCGTCACGACCATGGCGTTGTTCCATCACATCTAGCTTGAGGTGCAGCTCAACGACACGAAGGAGCAGGTCCAGTCCTTCTTCTCGCAACCGGTATCTCTGCCCTGGTGAACCCCTTCGGCGCGTCCCCACAGATGTGAGTGGGGACGACAAGCCAAGGCCTAATCGGAGGGGCTTGCGCCGGAGCGTAGCCGACTCCGGCGATGGCGAGCTTGAGCAACATCAATTACGAAGAGTCTCTGGATAACTATATATCTACCTATACTATGGATTTAGTATGGAGTCAAATATAGTAAATATTAGGCACAGGTGCGAGTCAAATAAATATCAACATTTATACTAAAAGTTAATACATGTTAATTTATAAGTCATTTTTCCAACTCACAGTGATTGTTAATTTTTATGGTGAACTTAAACATTTTTCATAATTGATTTACATTTCTCAATAAAATACACACTAAAACATGTTTCTATCTGTTCAACTTAAATGTGATAGTAAGGCATGAAGAAATTACATGTCTTCCTGGATTTATTTGTGAATCTTCTATTAATGTAGCATATCTGTATTGATTTTATATAGGCAATACCTATGATTTCCATAGACTAAGGGATACCCTCTAGATCTTATGGCTAATAGTCTGTTTGTAGGTCGAGATTCTTTCTGCACCATCCAAAATTAAGTGTAAACACAAAGATTCAAGCATGATGACAACTGTCATATAGGACCCATTTTATTCCTCCTATAAATATATATCCTTAGCGGCAACAATACACTACAAGCATTTTCCACTTTCTATCAATGCGGTAGTTTACTTACAAGATTGAATCCAACTAACGCACACCCCTCCCTCTATTGGCTACCAATCTAATCTGGGCAAGAGTAAACAAGCATACGAAGAGAAATTTGCATCCATAAACCAAACATAAAGGCATCCATAAATCTAAACATTAAGCACATGATCAAGCTCAGAGCTAGGGACTAAATCAGATTAATCATAATTATGTAGCGCATCTCATATGGCTATTGTCTACTAACTATTTTTGTACACTTGAAAAACAACTCTTGGCCGAGCCCATGGATTCTCTTCCTCTCTACTTGTCAACTACAAATCCTAGTGCCTTGACTCTGTGTGTGTGTGCGCGCGCGCGCACTAGTGAAGCTATGTACAAAGTTGCAGGTGCCATGCCCCTCCCCCAGCCTTGGCTAGTTTTGTGGAGAATGTGTGTGTGTGAGAGAGAGAGAGAGAGAAAGAGAGAGAGAGATTGGGGGAGGGAGCTCCGTCAGCTACGTCCAGACTAACGAACTTGAGGAGGATCGGAGCAAGACAAACTCGAAAAAGAAGCGCCACCATCTGCCCGAGCGTTGTGCCTGCAAGAACTAAAAAGCCCTAATCTATAAACTACTAATCGGAGGAGAGGCACCGGGATTCCCCTCCCCGCCACCAACACTGAAGCGGCAGACGAGGGGAGGCAAATCTACAGACTCGTCAGTGAAGTCTGGAAGAGAGATTTTGTTCTAGCCGTCTAAGGTCAGGGGAAGAAACTATTAAGATGGGTTCTGCATCTCCGGAAAGAGTGTACTTCCCTCTCTCCATCTACCTTGCCATGAGACGGCGCTGCACGTCGCATGAGGCGGTGGGAATTTTCGATCGGGTGACGAGGAGAAACGAACGCATGTTAGACGCCTATGATATCGAAAAAGAAAAGAAAATGTATTGCTATCGTAGAAGGAACAAAATCCTCATCCGTATAAGGCTAGAACTCAGGATCATTTTTTTTCTATATATACAGTTTCCGTCGTGTGCGATCGATCTGTATTAAGCAGGCCGTGGTACTTGTCCGAGTAGTACAGGAATTCTAATACAATCCGTACGTGGTATATAGCATATGTACCTAGCACCACCGATCCGCCGGACGAGATCGGAAAGCAAGCAATCGGCATAAGGCCGCCAGCTTCTGGTACGTACGTACGTGCTCTCGCCCGAAAAGTCGGTTACGATGGACGTCGTCCCCGCGGCGGAATCTCCCAATCTTTACTTTCTCGACCTCGTGAGTTCCGGCCCCATGCTCATCGACCGAGGTCTCGTTCTCCCGGACGGCGAGGTGGACAACCACTATCTCCCCGTCGACAAGTTCGAGCTCCTGCGCATCGATGACAGTGTTGTGTACAAGAACATCGGCGACATCAAGGTGGTCGACAGGAGCCACCTGTACCCCGGACAGTTGGTCGGATCGGCCTCCGACATGGGCGGCCAAATCGGCGTCATCACCGGCGTCAACACCATGCTCAACCTGGCCAAGCTCGACAACAAAGGCCTGCCAATCAAGGTCATCAGGGGAGTGCCCCCATCTAGCCTGCGGCGCATCAGGAGCCTCAACCTTGGCGACTTTGTCGTGTCCGGGCCGTGGCTCGGCCGCGTCGTGGAGGTGTCGATCGACATCGATGTATTGTTCGATGACGGAGCCGTCTGCAGGGTCAGCGATGCGGAGTCCAAGAACCTTGTGGCGGTGTGTGAGAACCGCCACACCAGGCGTCGCTGCCAAATGAACAGCATATTCCACCAGGGGCAGTCCGTCGGCGGGCCGGACGCTTGTTCAATCTTCAAGGCGGCACGGTGGCTTAATGGCTATTGGCATCCTCAACGAGACCTAGGAACCATCATGACGCTGGAGACCTCTGGCGTCCTCGTCTACTGGGTTGCATCAATGCATTGTGGCACCGACAAGGAGCTAGTGGAGGCATCCGCTCCTCCGGCCTACCAGAACCCAGACGATCTAACATTTTTCTGCGCCTCGTACGATTGCTGCTGGGGGCTTGCTGACCGCTGTTTTTTCCTTGAAACTAGTTCCAACGAAGGGGGTGCAGCTTGCTCTCCTGATCAACATCATGATGATGATGATGATGATGGGGAGGAGGAGGAATATAATGCATGCTCAGAGGACAATCAAGAAGAGTGTGAAGCATCAACCTCTCAGGTGGTACCTCCCACGAAGCAGAAAGATGCGAGGTTTTATCGGAAGCAGCTAAGGAAGTTTGTCTTTGAGGGCCATAGACGGGCACAACGGTCACAAGTCATGAGACATGTGGAGGTGGAGTTTCCCATGCTCGTCGCCAACACGTGCACCACCGTAGACGTGCTGTGGCAAGACGGCACACGGCAACAAGGCAGACCTTCAGCGACCATCGTCCCCTTTGGGATCTGGAATGAGCAAGAGTTCTTCCCCGGGCAACACGTTGTCGCCAACCTTCCTGTTAATGCCACCGTTGACGCTATTGATGACATGACAACTATTAGTGTCAACAACGGCATTGCCGCACCTGGAACTAGACCAGCGGAGCGTGTGGGCATCGTCAAGAGCATGCAATACGAGGACCAGACGGTTTGTGTATCATGGTTCAAGACGCCAGGGCATCCTGATGAGGCTAGGGAGGTTGAGTGCGATGATACCGTCAGTGCTTATGACCTAAGATTGGACTCTAACCACTCTGCTTACTATGGTGATATTGTCATTCGTATCCTACCATCAGTATCAACAGATGACGGCAAAAGTGCACCCTTGTTACAGGGAAACAAGAAGAAAAATGCCGTTCCCGCCAATCTTTCATGGGTGGGGCGGGTAGTTGAACTTTCTAATGGGCACGTCCAAGTCAAGTGGGGTGATGGTAGCATGTCAACGGTACGTGGGTAGTTTCTAGTACCTTTCTTAGATCTACAACTATGTTACATTCTCTACTAAACTCATTAGTTGTTGTTGATTTGTTTGGGCGAGCTGCAGGTATGGCCCCATGAGATCGTTGTCGTCAATGACGAGAACTACATGGAGCTATGGCTTGAAATGGGCGACTGGGTAGAGGACGATGGCATTGATGACGCACCCGAAGAACCGGTTGCTGCCAACACGGTATATATCTATCTTTGTAAACATTATCCACTTGGGGACTATTTTAGTTTCTCCTGGTAGGCACCAAATTAAGTACTATTTATACTATGATGATAATATGATTTTATGGATGGATTCACCTCAATTGATGTGGCTATATGTGTTTTGACCTGAAACTGTAGGAATTTCTTCCGGCAGTCATTTTTATAGATTTTCACCTCAAATGATATGGCTATATGTGTTATCTGATTTTAGGACATTGATCTTCAGAATCTAGATAACGGTGTCGAAAGCGTCAGCACGACAATGTCAAGGACAAGACTTTTTGGTTCTTCATTCCGGTCTTTGCTCCAATTGACCAGCGACATGGTGGCTCGAGGTAAAGGATACTTGATGAACTGGCGATCATCGTCGTCGTCGTCGTTGCCAAGCTCAGAGTTACCCGCGCCCGCAAACGATGATAGTATCGGTGGTGCTGCAGTGGGGACCAGCGATGCTGCTGTAGATGTGACCAGCCATGGTACCTGTTGCTCCGATGAATCGTTCTGCTTTCCACGTTTCGATGTACTGCAGATCAGCCCTCTGGATCACCACTACCTTGACACTACGGACCAGGTAATTATATACTCCCTCCATTTGTTTTTAGTCTGCATATAAAGTTTGGTCAAAGTCAAGCTTTGTAGAGTTTGACTAACTTTATATTAAAAAATATAAACATTCACAATATGAAATCAATATTATCAGATGCACCATGAAACTATTTTCATACCATATAGTTTTAGTATCGTAGATGTTCATATTTTTTTATATAAATTTGGTCAAACTTTGTGTAGTTTGACTTTGACCAAATCTTATATGCGGACTAAAAAGAAACGGAGGGAGTATGTTAGAAAATGATGAAGAACGTAAGTAACTATTAAGTTTAGAGTAAAGAAGGTTTACATGCACAATATGGTTTGTCTAACGCTGGAATCCATTTTACGGCATTCGTTTTTTAGTGCAAAACTAAACTCCCTAACTTAAAATTAGTAAATGACCACACAACATGTTACAAGTCATTACAAAACGTATTTTGCTAAATGTAGAACTTTAATCAACGCTCTTTTTTTCAAGGAAATGCAGGGCACTAGTCGTGCGAAGAGTTGGGCTAAAGCAGTGCAAAAGGAATGGAAAATTCTGGAGAACGACTTACCAGGTATGTGAGTGTAGCTCAAAATACATGGTCCATATGCATGGATACAAATGAATATCCACTTATTTAATTGCAGAAACCATCTACGTGCGAGCGTTCGAGGACCGCATGGATCTGCTCCGGGTGGTGATGGTGGGCGCGAGCGGGACACCGTACCATGACGGCCTCTTCTTCTTCGATCTGCAGCTACCTCCTTCGTACCCAGATGCCCCACCGCAAGTGTATTACCACTCCTTCGGCCTACGCCTCAATCCAAACCTCTACGAGTCTGGTACAGTGTGCCTCAGCCTGCTAAACACATTCGGTGGCGAGGGCACCGAGGTCTGGTCCTCGACGGCGTCAAGCCTCCTCCAAGTCGTTGTCTCCATCCAGGGCCTTGTCCTCAATGACAAACCATACTACAATGAGACTGGCTATGAGACAATGGTCGACAAACCGGAGGGCCTCCGCAATGCGCTGCCCTACAGCGAGAATGCTTATCTGCTCACCCTCCGGACCATGCTACACCTTTTACGTCGGCCACCTCAGGGATTTGAGGAATTCGTTAAGGAACACTTCCGCCATAGGGGAAGGTTTGTGCTCAGGACATGCAATGCGTGGCTGCAGGGAAATATTGTCGACAATGCTCATGCCACTGAAGTGAGTAGGAAGCAGCCGTGCTCGGCTGGGTTAAGGCTTGCACTCACCAACGTGGTGCCAAGCCTCATGGCGGCCTTCACAGAGATCCGAGCCGACGGGTGCGAAGAGTACCGTAGCTGTGAATCAAATTGCCATGTGCTCTCAGCAACTCACTAGACAGATGAATATGTGATTGTGAGACCTTTGGTACACCTACAGATTAGTTTGGATAGGGAGGGGGCTACGTCAAAATTGAAAGGGGGGGGGGGGGGGGGGATTAGCTGAAAAGTGGGGTACGCAGATATATGATTTTTGGTGATGGTGGTGGTCTTGTAATCATTCACATTTTTGTTCTACAACAATTACATACTCCTGTAGGTTACGGATTTTGCTATGCTTATTAAACATGCTTCCCTTCTATAGCTATATAATAACTTCCAAAAGTCATAATTTTGGTTAATATATACATTTCTAGGAAGTTAAAGAGAGTAAACTGCGAAAGAAATGAGTTAAGGAAAACACTTTTTTTGGTGTAAAACTACAAATTAATTAAGATGGTTTTGTACTTAAAGTAGATCATAACCATGTTATAACAAGTGTCGTTCTGTTCTGAAATGATGGTTATGTACCTTCTCGCTGTTTCATGCTTTTTGTTCTACATTTGTCTGCTGTTAATTTATCATGCTAAATATTATAAAGAAAGTGATGCTATGGGGTATCTGCAATGCATGAAAAAAAATGTAGAACCACAATGATCGGAATTGTACATCATATGGCACTTTGATCAACAAGGTGCGCAATACCAAATTCTTCTAAGAACAAGGCTCCATGTAATACAACTACGTTCGGTAGGCTTCGAGCACTTTAGAAAGAATTTGATACATTTGGTAGCGCTCGACGAACCACACAGTTTAGCCATGATGTATTTCTCACAAACAGACACAAAATACAAGTATTTGCTTCCAAAGGATATTGCAAGGGAATTAAATTCTTTGCTAATCAAACATGGCAGATAATGTGTACGATCCTCCGACTCCCGCAAACATCCATATACCAAGCCTAATAATCGAAGAAAAATCTACAAACTAATGAGGCGAACAGGCGAAAAATCGATCAAGAACAACACATATTAGGACATACAAGAACACCAAATTTTGCCAAACACCCATTGGTTTCACCTCATTAGGACATCTCCCAGGGCAACCCCCAATTTTCCTCCCTCGTCCGTCCACGGACCGCGGGGGGGGGGGGGGGGGGGGGGGGGGGGGGCAGTCGCAGATCACACGGATGCGGGAGGTCCTTTTCCAACCGTATGCGCATACATTTCAAACACCTTTTCAGCAACCCGGATGAAATTCATGCAAAGACGGACGGATTTCATACAAACACGGCGGATTTTCATTAGATTTAGAAAAAAATGACGCTAAACCTATCCTACAGTGGCAACGCCCGACGTCCAAAACCTTCTCGTCCTTCATCCGTCGTCTTCATGTCCATGGTGATAAGACCGATGAAGTGAAGATGCGGCCTTCGGCGAGGAAGAGTAGAACATGGGAGACAGACTGGCCCACATGGGACACAAGGCCCTGATGCCTCCCGTGCCCTACTCATCCTCGAAGGAGTCCGCGCCTTGTCCGTCGCCGGTAGACGTGAGGTCCACGATAGAAATTGGTGGCGCCCGCGCTGTCTTCGTCTCACCGGGCCGCCAGCGGCGTATAGGAGGCGCATCTGCCGTTGTTCTTGTTCGCGATTGCCTGGAGCTGCGCCACCACGGCGGCCACTTGAGCGTGGACGACATCATATATGGCACGCTGCTTCGCGATGAAGTTGGGGTTCGCCGCGGCCATAGCCGCCACGGCCTTCTCGCTCGCGCGCTTGTTGTAAATCCGGCCCTCCGCCAGCCGGTGCTGCTCCAGGAGGAACAACGATACAACCTGTTCCACCTACGCCTGTTGGAATGCAGACAAAGGCGCCGGCACAGGCTGCACCTCTACCATGGCTACATTGTACTGCGCCTCCTCCATGGTGAGGCTGGCATGCACAGGAGGCGCGGGAGCCGAGGCAGTGTCGTCGGAGCCCGTCTTCATCGTGGTGTCGTCCTCGTCGCCGGAGACCTCGAGCAAGCTGGCCAGCAAGCCGGCCTCGATCTGCCTGGCACGGAGGCTCTGCCATGCGGAGGCAAGGACGGCCACCGCATGCTTCATCTCAGTGTAAAGTCCCTCTCTAGAATCGAAAGTATGTCTAGAGGGGGGGTGATTAGACTACTTGATCAAATAAAAATCTAGCCTTTTCCCAATTTTAGTTCTAGGCAGATTTTAGCAACTTAGCACAAGTCAAGCAATCAACCTACACATGCAATTCTAAGAGTATAGCAACGGAAAGTAAAACAATTACATATGAAGGTAAAGGGAGGAGTTTGGAGTGTGCAAACACAATTGGAGACACGGAGATTTTTGGCGTGGTTCCGATAGGTGGTGCTATCGTACATCCACGTTGATGGAGACTTCAACCCACGAAGGGTAACGGTTGCGCGAGTCCACGGAGGGCTCCACCCACGAAGGGTCCACGAAGAAGCAACCTTGTCTATCCCACCATGGCCGTCGCCCACGAAGGACTTGCCTCACTCGGATAGATCTTCACGAAGTAGGCGATCTTCTTGCCCTTACAAACTCATTGGTTCAACTCCACAATCTTGACGGAGGCTCCCAAGTGACACCTAACCAATCTAGGAGACACCACTCTCCAAAAGGTAATAGATGGTGTGTTGATGATGAACTCCTTGGTTTTCTGTTTCAAATGATAGTCTCTCCAACACTCAACTCTCTCTCACAGGATTTGGATTTGGTGGAAAGATGATTTGAGTGGAAAGTAACTTGGGGAAGGCTAGAGATCAAGATTTATGTGGTTGGAGTGGAATATCTTGACCTCAACACAAGTGTAGATGGTTCTCTCTTAGAAAATGTATGTTGGAAGTGTAGGCATATTCTGATGGCTCTCTCCATGAATGAAGAGTGGGTGGAGGGGTATAAATAGCCTCCACACAAAATCTAACTGTTACACATAAATCACCAAACTCGGTGGGACCGAATTATGAAACTCGGTCAGACCGATTTAGTTCTTGGATCACTTAAATGAAAAGATGTAGAGTCCTGAGCTTTGTGCTTGAGCCAATTCTTTGTCCTTAGAATTCTGAGGGATCCACTTTTCTCATTCATGCCATGCCCATCATTGAGCTTTTCTGAAATGTTTCTCTTTAAGTAGCATTAGCCCAATGAGTTATATGTTGTTAGGAATTACCAAAACACCCAGGGATAGTTGCACTTTCACTCTCCCATAAAATTTCACCGCCTGCAGTCATGGCGGATGCAGTGCAAGGGAGAGGGATGGGGATCATGCTTGTGTTGTGGCATGGAGGTCAATGCGCGGCGCCGGAGTGGGTTTCTCGACCGGCGAGCCCTCTTAATGGTGGCATACAGACGAACGGGGCATTCAACGGGCATGGTAGATATGCGTCTCGTCTCGTCCAGTAGCACGTCTCCGGGCATTGAACAGGCGCGGACACAGAAGACGCGTTGCGGACGGCCCATTTTGGATGGCTCCCGTTGTCCTGACAATGCGGTCCGGATATATGTTGACGGTTTGATGGTGGGCGTTGGAGTTGCCCTTATACATTTTCTCTTCTTCATACTGTTTTCACTTCATCATACATGTTTCTTCTCATTATGCATGTTCTCTTCTTCCTCTTGTTCACCATGGAAAACTACTGCATCCACAAGACTGCTGAGTCTTCCAAGCTTCTCGGCCATGCACGGTACCCTCATCTACAGTCACGGCGTACTGCAGGCTACAGAAGATCGATGAGACTGTTCTACATTAGAAAGAACACCATTACACTGCAAGTGAAGGTGACAAACACAGACACACTTGGCCCCATGCCCAACCAGCCATCCATACAAAAGCTACAATCCACAACTTTTGATGTGCCCATCTCCAGGCCGTGAGGTGGGAAGCAATTCTTCCATCATCTAGAAATCACTAGGTTAAGGATGTGGCTTCACACACGCCACACGCAGTTCGCATGTCTATTACCTGGGTAAACTAGTTTGTGCTTACAAATTGGACCTTTCCAACGCGTATGATAGAGCGGACTGGGTTTTCTTGAAGCAGGTGATGTAAAAGTTGTGTTTCTCTCAGCGATGGATGAACTGGATTATGTCATGTGTCACATTGGTGAGATACAGGGAGAGATCAGGCGCGTTGTGGGATGAGTTGTTTTGTTTTTTGTGAGATGGGGATGAGTTTTTTAATAGATGAGGGAGAGGACCCACATGCAATGTAATAGTTGGTTGAGGTGAGGAAAAAAATTGGGATGGAGGTGAGGAAATGTTGCTACCGGAAATGAGCGTGCAGGAACACCACAAGAGGCACGCAACGGCACGCCCCAACCCCTAGTTTATGAGCACTGATATAGGGAATCCAATCATATAGCGCATGAATTGGCAAAATGGGATTGATTGGCTCCTCCTAGTATTCGGGTTGACTCATCTCCAAAGGACTTGATTCCTCTACATGTAGGAGATGCAACAATTGTCATGAATGAATAAAAGAGCAATGAAACCGGAAATCCAATTCGGCTCCCGGGTGCATGTGCTCTTGCGTGCGATAAATGATTTTTGAAATGTCAAAAGGAATACCAAAAAAAATATTTGTTCATAGCCACAGCCAAATGCTACCTGCAAATTTTTAGGTCAAAAGGTTATGAATTTTGCCCTGCACAAAAAAAAATCAAAAACCAAATGTTACACCTAAAACGCTACTGCTCCATTTCGCATGAAAATTGTTAGGCATGCTTGCGACACTAACAAGAACATCTACAAAAAAATCAGATTTTTTTCTATTGTTTTTTAGTATATTGTTCACGCGGGAGCAAATGCTCCCGGGAGGCAAAACGCCATCCCCGAATGAAACTTTCAAAAACAAAGATTGTGTCTCCACTAAGTACTGTGCAACAGACATGATAACATTTCACACGTACATTGCTACACTTGCGTACACCATTATCCATCCAAATTCACTCATGAAAGATCCTTCACTTAGGTCGAGCTAGAGGAGTGAGGACCTCGTCTACTGGGCTGAAGATCACTAAACTGTGCTCGTTGGCACGAACAAATCCATATGGCAGCGCGAGTCCAAGCCGAGCATATTATTTTGTTCAGTGTGCTCAATTGCCATTATCTAGGAGCGGGGCCAACATCGTCTTTTAACAATTGAGATGAGGAACAGGAGGCTCCGGGAGCTCCTATACAGGGTATTAGGAGCCCCTATTTCGCGCGTAGGTTGGCGAATAGGCACCAATAGCGCACCCCCGCGCCTAACACGCATTTTGGCCAGCCCATATGAGGGTTGGGCGCTCCTGGATTTTTTTTGTTTTTCATATTTTGTTTTTATTTCTTTTTTTTACTTTGAGAACTTTTCACGAATCTCAAATAAGAAAGAGTTACCAGGGCTTCAAAAAAATTCCCAACTAAAAAAATGTTTACAAATATGAAATATGTTAGGGATTTCATAATATTTTCATTAATTCAAAAAATGTCGATGAATTCAAAATAACCTAAATTTTAAAAAATATTCAAAAAATCAAAAAATATTAGTGAATTACAAAAAATGTTCCCAAATTTCCGAAAAAGTCCAGCAATTCAAAAAATGTTTGCTGATTCGGAAAATATTTCATGAATTTCATATATGTTCACACATTTCAAAAACTGATTGTTAAATCAAAACATTGCTCCCAAATTTCAGAAATTTTTGTCTCATCAAAATGTTCAGGAGTTACAAAAAGATACTTACATCTGTGAATTTGAAAAAAAAATTTACAAATTTAAAAAATATTTAGGACGTGAAACTTATTGGCGGGTTATAAAAAAGATTCTCTATTTGGGAAAATGTTCAAAATTACAAAAACAAAGTTCACAAAACCAAAAAATAGTGATGATTTCAATAGCTGTTCAGGAATTTGAAAGTTTTTCACAAAATGGAAAACTAAAAGAAAAAAGTAATAAGTAAATAAAATGAAAATGAAAGAAATGTAAAAGAAAATGAGGAAAAAAAGAAAAAATAAAACGAAAATGGAAAATAATAAAACGTAAAGGCGATACGGGGTCTGTTGTAGTTTTGGAAGCAACCGGCGGTGGTCAATTCGTCGAGAACGGACGGACCTAGGCATTAAATAGGAAGCGCCCACGAGGCTTATGGCGCATCCTTTTCGGCCTGTCGGTTTACAGCCTATTCTATTTCTAAATTTGGGTCGGCCCTTTTTCCTGTCTTATTGACGGTATTTTATTTGGGTTTTCTATTTTCTTTATTTTTATTTTTTTTTAATTTTTGTTTCCCCTTTTTATTTTGTTGATGTACCTTTACTAGTTCCTTTAATTTCTCAACATATTTTAAAATTGATGAGCATTTTTATAATTGTGAATATGTTTCCAGATCCAAAATATTTATATGTAATTGGCAATATTACTCAAATTCACGAACATTATCAAAAATTGTGAGATTTTTTTAATTCCAGAAAATTTACTTATAAATTCGTGAACATTTTTTGAAACTCATGAACGTAGTTTTTTAAACTACCAACATATTTGAAAATTGGGGAGCATTTTTGAAATTCATGAGCACGTTTTTTCGTTTCTTCATACAACATTCGAAAAATGAATGAGCATTTTCTAATTCGTTTATATTTCTTAATATATGAACATTTTCTGGCAAGGCGATAGTTTTCCTAAATCGTGAACATAATTTGATTTCGAAGGCATCGATTTGAAAAATCGTGAATAATTTTTAAAGTCATGAAAAAAACTAAGTCATCAACATTTTTTAATCCTTGAATATTTTATGACATCTTGGACTTTTGTTTTGAAATCTCAAAACATTTAATGTAGATAAAAAATAAAAATCAAATTAAAATGAAACAGAAAATTACGGGGCGTCCCGCTGCGCACATATGGGAGAGTGTGTCCTAGTTTGTTCGCCAGCGTGTAGTGCGCTAAATAGGAGGTCCCCAGGTTTAGGCGAAATCCTATTTCTCATTTCATGTGCGAAATAGAGGCAAGAGTGTCTGGGGCGGACACGCCCCCCTTCAATGTTATTCGCTGTGGCCCAATGCATTGAGTTGGTAATCTAGTAGTTCGGTCAGTGGTTTTGGGTAGCTTCCAGAAGCTTCTCAGGACAGTTTTGGAAAACGCCCAACAAATTTTCTTCTTCTTTTTTTTGAATAGTTTTTGTTTAGTTTTATTTGCCTATTCTTTCTAGTATTTTCTTGTTCTTTTTATTTTTTTCCATCTTATCTTTTTCCCAAAATGTGTGAATTTTTCGAAAATGCACAAACTTCTATTTAAATAGTGGGCAGCACACCTTACTTCTAACTAATTTGGCTAAATCATGAGCAGTACAATTAGTCTCTTTAGGAGCCATGGTCAAAAATAACATGTGGAAAATCACACACAAGATCGGCCATAAGTCATCTCCAAACCAATCGATTTCCCCGTTTGTTGCCACGACGAATCTGTCATTCGAGTCTCTGATGACTGCGTCATACGAGCCCTTGAGTAAGCCTGGGCCAATCAATGAAAGGGCATGGTGGGAGGGGAAGTAGAGCACGAAAAAAAGGCTACACTTTTTAAAATACTCCAGTAGAGATAGAGATTTGAAAGTAGTAGAGAAGATCTAATCAGAATTTGATATCACGGTGTGCCGAGCATGCTCCGGGCGATGTGTGCGTTCCGGGCATGGGTTAGTCATGGCATGCATGATCCAGCTTCTGTAGCGAGTCGGTGATGGATCGGTTAAGCTTCTGGTGTATATCGGCTGCGGATTTGCCCGGCATGTATGACAAGTGCATCAACGAAGTAGCCAACTAATAATCTCAAAAATAGAAGTAGCGAACTCGATTCATCCTGGAGACGTACGTCATGGCTCGGAGGCTCACAGTCAGGTTCATATGCATCTTGAACGACCATAAAGCGTTTGTACTTGGGTGTTGCGGCACATATATGCCCAAAAAGTGCTTGTTTTTTTACGGCCGAAAAGGTGCTTGTTGTAATGCACGTCCATGGACTGCAATCACTACTCCCGCGTTGCATATATAGGTGGTAAGGGCATTTCTAACGGCAACCCGCAAAAACCTTTCGTATCCGTCTGCAGACTAGGAGACCAGCCCGCGGACACGGATGCAGGAAACAGTCATCCAATGCTAGCGCATACATTTCAAACCATATTTTAACTAACCGGACGAAATCCACTCAAACTGGTCGATATTCATCAAAGCTCGGATAGAAAATAGCACAAATCATCTACGCATAGCATGCAAATTAAGTCTAATACAATAAGGTCTCAAATTCGACTAGATCCTGGATGGTCAACAAGTTTCTCAGGAACGGATCATGTCCTTCCACACATACTTCCCCTTCAGCTTCATCAAGCAGTGTACGCACGTAAATGGCCGTCCCGCTGACCTGTGGTACAGCACGACGGCGTGTGCGGGCTATATATAATGTGTAGACCAACATTGAGTGAATGAATCAATCAACAAGTTTAGCAAGAGGAAGTAAAACTTACCATCTCCTCCATGCCGCGTGCAATGGCCACCTTGCTTCGAGCTGACTGATCAAGTTGCAGTACTTGATGACGTTGACCAGGGTAGCGTGCCAGTGATACGACAACGACCTCATGTTACGTGGTCGCATGATGTACACGTCGTATGGCGCAACGTGCTTTCCTGCGGGAAACTTTTCATGCACTTGCTCACAGAAGGTTAACCCTCTGGTCCTGCCTATGAAATCCACGGATATGGCCAGCCACACATCGCACAACAACTTACCCTCCATGGTCGAGTAGCTCACCATCCTTCGTACTATAAAAAATGACATAGCATTTGAAAATAAGCTCAATGACATCTAACCGAACACCTGTCGGGCGTGGTGTATGCCATGGAGGTCGTCGACAGGGGGGCGGAGTGTATCTGGGTATAAACGGTTCCATGGCTGAAAGCTCCGTCGGAACGACGAGCGAGCGCGTCGGTGCTGGTTGCGAACGTCAGGCAATGCCTCTATGGCAGCTGGAGATAAACAACATCAGCGACAGAGGTTGAGGGTGCGGATGCAAAGTAAGGGAGAGAAGGGGCGGAGTGGAAGGAAATGGGGCCGGGAGGGGGATTGTGTGGGCCGGAGGTGTCGGAGTCCTACTTTCAGGTGTCCAGACTCTCGCAAACCTCCCATACTTTTGTCTCCAATTTGCGAAAGAAATCGCGTCCAGACCGCCCCATGGACCTATATAGGTCAGCTTTGGATGGTTTTCGATATTCGGACAACGCAGTCCGGACGTTTGCGGGAAGTTTACGGGGCCGCCTTGGAGATGCCCTAAAAGTATCCACAGCCAGACTTAGCAACCCCCCCCCCCCCCCCCCCAACCATCCGTGAACGCGCTCGGTCGGTGTCCGGGAGTGTATTGTTTTGAGCCCCTGTTTGTCCGTGCATGCAACCATGCTTCTCATTTTCTTCCTTGAATGTCCGGTTAATTATATGTTAAATTAAAATAATTGTCCATGTGTGGCTTCAGCTGGCTTCCCCACAACAGCTTCCGCCATGCATGACCACACAGGCCGCAGCATGCTTCCGCCATTCCAAGCATGGACACATCACATGCACCAAGCAAGCTTAAAAAGCGTGCACACACATATGCACCAGCCGTGCCATCGAGATAAAGGGGTTGCGACATGGGGTATGTGATGGCTTTTAATTGGCCAAGTGGACGTCCAGACTTCTGCAAATCTCCTGCAGTTTTGCTTTCAATTTACAGGAAATCGGACATCCCGACCAGTCCACAAACATATAAGCGTCCGCATTGGTTGATATAATGCATCTGAACAACTCAGTCCATATCTTAACGGCAGTTTTGAGGACTACATTGGAGATGCCCTAACATCTTATGTTATGGGACAGAGGGGTACCTTTTAACAACATGCATGCTAGTTCAGTTGGACAATTTGCATTATGCAGTCTAACATAAAAGTATCTCCAGCCGTTCGGCCCCCCAGGGTGCTCAAAAAGAGCCCTCTAGGGCGAGCCGGCGCTACATTGGCGCGTGGGGGTGACCTAGCTCCTAGTCGTCGGCCCAACGGTCGCCTCGGGTGCGGCGATATTGTATACAAAATATATGCAAACTCGGCGTCGAAATTTGCACGAACTCGCGAAACTTCGTTCAAATTTGTACATAGAACATGAAAACATGCAAACTACGACTGAACTACGCCTAAACTAAGCCTAGCCGTCACCGTCCGCCGCCACCGCCGCCGTCTACATGCCGAGAAGCCTGTAGAAGCAGGTGTAGTCGCCGTCGTCATCGTCGCGCGGCTCGCTTGGGCCGGCGATGTCGCTGCTGCAGCCCTGGCCAGGGTCGGCGAGGCGCGGTGACGTGCCGGACGGCCCGGCCTCGTCCTCCTCGTCGCTGTCGAGGACGATGACGCCGCGCTCCTCGTGCCCGCGGCGCCGGGCCTGGAGCTCCGCGTACGCCTGGCGCTGGCGGCGGACCTGCTCACAGACGTAGTCATCCTTCGCCCACTTGACATCGGACTCGTCGTCGGGGGCAGCCATCTCGACGTGCTCCGGCTTCACCGGGAGCAGCCCCGGCCCGGGCTTCGGCCGGACCAGGCGGAGGGAGCGCCTCCCCAGAGTCGGACCAGGCGGGGAGGGCCGGGCACCCTCGTTGATGACGAGCGCACGGCTGCTGGTGCGGCGCCCGAACGGCGTCTCCTTTGGCTCGGGCTTGACGGGGCGGAGCGGCGCGGCCGGTGAGCCAGATCCCGATGGCGAGCACGACCCCGGCTCCATCCGCCGCGGTGTCCAAGAGCTACCACGACAGCGGGAGAAGGTCAGCCGCTGCGGGTACTCGAGGCGCGGCACGTTGCCGGTCTCGATGTGGTCGAGGACGGCCTGGAGGGTGCGGCATGGCACGCCCCACCACTCGCGTCGACCGTCAGCGTTGAAGCGGCCGCGGGGGATGACGCCGTTGGTCGCGGCGATCTGCTCGTCGCGGCGGCGTTGGAAGTACATGGTCCAGAGGGTGCGGCTGTCGGTGGCGTAGCGCGGCTCGTCCCTCCGCGCCTGCGTCAGGGAAGAGCGGATGCGGGTGATCTCGGCACGCCGCGCCGCTCCTTCGAGCACCGGTACGCCGCCGGCGCTCAGGCGCCACGTCCCCGGCACCCGCATGTCCGGGGGCCCCGGGTACTCGGCCTTGTAGAGCAGGCACGCCTCCTGCTCTTGGAGGTGGCGGCGGCCGAAGCCGTTCGCTGCCGCACCGTCACCTGGATACCTATCGGCCATTCTTCTCATCGGCGGGAAGAGAGGAATGTTGCTATCTACGCCGGAGAGGGGGGGGGGGAATGAGAGCTGTGGCGTCCACCGACGGGGAGGTCGCCTTTTATAGCCGTAGCGGGGCGGTGACGGGCTGCATGTCGGGCGACGCGTGGCTGGATGCGCGTCGCGGCGCGTTCACTGCACCGCCCGTGAGAGGCATCAATGGAGGCTGATTGGCGCGGCAGCCTTCGCATTGATTCCCGCGGGAACCGAGGCGATGAGGGCGATGAAGCGGTGTCTCGCTGACTCGACGGGCACATCTGCTTTCACGCCAAAACCAATCGCCCCAGCGCCCCCGGGCACCCCCCAACGCGCCGGGTTCGGTCTGGGTCCGCCGGCGCAAGTTTCGGCCCAAACCGGCAAAAAACGGGCTCTTGAGGGCGTGACTGGGCCGATTATTCGACGCCGGCGCGGCAAAAACGTCTGAAGAGGACCTGCTGAGGACACGGCTGGAGATGTTCTAACATCTGGTGGCTGTGGCTTGTGGAAGCATCTCCAACCTTCCTTCTGCTGCCATTTTGGGTTTTTTGCCGCTTTCTTTTTCATTTTCTCTGTTTATTATTCTAGTTTCAGTTCTTTGCGTTTCTTTTCCATGTTTCCTTTTCAGTTTTTCTTGTTCTTTATCTTTTCTACTGTTCTTGTTCCTGTTCATTTTTATTTATTTTTATTTTTCTATAAAATTGTATGTTTTTATATAAATAAATAAATATTTCTAAAATAAACTAACAATATTAAATTTACATGAATATTTTTACATTTTTTAACACATGCGACAAGCTAACATGAAAGTGAAACATAAAATCGGCATAGTCCAACCCTGACGGCCATCAGCTGACAGGAATATCCTTGTGCTGTCATTGTGCAATATAATTTCCCGTCGACCGAACCAACAAAGATACGTATGTCTGACCATGGCTCCCCTCTATGGTTGGTAGTCAGTACTAGTAATAGGTAATTTTCGAGAAGCCCAAAACAAATGTAACATTTATTCCCTGTCAGCCATTCGTACATAACCGACATAAATATATAGTATTCCCTCCGTCCGAAAAAACTTGTTTCATACTTATCTCTCAAATGAATGTATCTAACATTAACTTGATGCTAGATACATCCATTTGAGAGATAAGTTTTTTCAGACAGAGAGAGTATTCATGTAGGCCGGCCATCGGGCATCTAGTTCTGTTCCTGAGAAGCTTAGTTTTGCCAATTGGCTGACATGAATAAGAGATATTTTATGGTACATCAAGTCAATTTGGGTCGTTCGTTTCTATGGCTCGGAGGGGCGAGAGTAGTCCATACTACACCAGGTTTGGGTAGTATGTTTACTAATTAAGGGCATTTTGGATACTTCAGAATCAATTAATCACGCATTCATGTTTCTTCTCCGCCATGGTCAATCTTTCCTTCGATCATCTCTTGCCAAGTCCACGCCGCCCAGTACTTCTTGGCGACAAGCCACGGCCAACGACGAAGCAAAGCTGACGGCCTTGGTTCGTGCCCCAAGCTGGAATTCACCCCACGTAAATAAGACACAACGATGTAGAAAGGCTAATTTCGCTGTAGACTCACCGCCGGCAGGATACACAATCACGTCACACACATATGCAACAATTAGATTACTGCTTGCTCTCGTAACACACACGTGCGCACACAAGATCGCTTGTTGATGGCCACAGGGACATATCGTCCCCTGCCGATGGCCATGACCCAGTCTGAGCCGCTGAGCAGAGCTCCACGAGGGCGGGATCGAAGATGGGCCCTTCTGCTCCTCGGGCGAGTCATCGCCGGACACTTCCGGGATGACAAGCTGTCCGATGCTCTTGGCCTGCGATCAGCGGTTCCGCACCTTGCGCCGGAACCACAGAACCAGGCCCGTCGCCTTCGCCGCGCCTGTCTCACGGAGCAGCTCCGGCGTGACGTGGGCTGCATATGCACCCGCTCGTGCCTCCCCGCAATCAAGGTCCTAATGAAGTACCTCTTGTTGAGAATTACTAATATGTCCTTGTGTGAAAATTTGATTGGTGAGTACCGACCATTGGATCAACTAAATACTACCCACTATGTTGGATAGTATGATGTACCGTAAAAAGTCTCATGAATAATACTACTGTAGTATTATTGAAGGGTTTCATTCTTCATCCATCTTTTTTGTGGCCCACATGATTATGGTAGAGTTGGCCTCCGGCGCAGTACATCTTGCGTGTGTCTCAATCAACAACGAGCACTCTCCCTCGCCCGGCTAGTCCTAGAGGCGACGAGCAGGCCTCCTCTGAAAAATTTCTCCCGCAAAAAGAAGGTAAGAAGAACCAATATTGCCATCGATAATTTCGCGCTCATCATGGGAGCGCGAAGCTGGGCTCGCCGCCTACATACGCGCGGACGTGCCAGTGTTCGAGGCTTAGTTGGCCTTGACCATGGCTCCCAAGACTGAGACCTAGTCGTCCTTGCTAGTGGCCGCCGCTCCTTCCCTTCGCTGGCTCCGAAGCCACCATCGCCATGAACTTGCATTTTAGGAGGTACGTTAAGATGGAATGGAAGCATTACTCATGCATGCAAAGATGCAAACTTGTCCCATCATTAAGAAGGTGGATGCGATCCATGCATGCATGTTATTAACAAAGAATATCGTACTTAAGTACTCCCTTGTTCCTAAATCCTTGTCTTTCTAGGCATTTCAACAAGTGACTACATACGAAGTAAAATGAATAAATCTACACTCTAAAATATGTCTACATACATCTTTATGTAGTAGTCATTTAAAATGTCTAAAAAGACAAATATTTAGAAACGGAGGGAGTAGTACTCTGTAGTCTGTACTTAATTAAGCAGAAAAAAGAACGCTAATGATTGGCACATGCACTGGTGGACAAAGCAGTGTTAATCAGACGAGTGCTACTAGGTGTGCATGATTCCTATTTGTCCACTTCGGATCAGGACCACCAGCCAACAGCCCGAACACACGTGGGCAGTGCGGCCCACCACTTTGACGACATTTTGGCTGCTTGTTTCATTTTTGTTGCAATCCTCTATAGATCTTTTGTAAACTTTGTCCAATACCTTATTTTGTGCCAGATTTTACAAGCTAAGCGAGAAACAAAAAAAACTAGTGCAATTGTGCAAATGATCTGCAGCGCAAAACATTTGTATCACATTGTCATTAAAAAATTCACTACGAAAAAGTTAAGAATTAATAATTCGAGTGCAACGCTAGATAAATCACAGCCTTGTGATTTTTACACGACAAATATATAAGGATATGTTGTATAAATATTTTAAAACACTATGGTTACATGCCCAAAACATGACAAGCCTGTTCCAGAGCAAGTTGATGCTCGCTATGGTGGTGGGATGTTAGCTTAGGCTGAGACTTGGGAGTGATCTGACATTGACAACTTTGGGGTTGCCAATGCTAGCACGCAATGTGTGACAATTCTTCATCAATCCAGTTGATTGATCAAGAGTAATAATATGCTTGTCGTGCTGGATGTCAGAGGACTAGTAGGGGCACCAGAAGAGGGGCGGCACTACAACTAAAGGCAGAAGAGGTGCCATGGGAGACACAATAAACTCACACAAACCGGATCCGAGTGGGAATCAACAGATGTTGCCAGAGCTAGAACCACCTATGGACATAGTCACGCATGGTAGCACGACCAGAAACAGCATGTGGACCTTGATCCCGGTCGGGGCGTTGGTGATAAACCTCATACAGTTCGGTTGCTAACAGTCAGCTAGGCATGTTGTAGTGACGATGGGTTTGGTTTGTTATAGGCAAAAGCCTAGGCCGGCCAACTTATATGCGAGCATCGACGACACCCTAGGATGTCGTTCCTTTCCTCATAGACATATTATGGAACTTCTTCACCTCCCTCATCAACAGAGTGTGGGCTCTCTCAAGTGAAACCCAAAGTTTTTGCCTATGTTGGAGCGAGCGACGATGGCGTTTCCATCACTTCCTCCTAGGGATGACGCCTCAAGGAAAAGTAATGACATCCAAGGACGTTGTCATCAACGACATCAACTGAAGTGGGTGCTAGAATTTCACTTATAGATCACCGAACCCAGCATCGTTGTATCATGCCCGGCCATCTGTTGAAGCCACAATAGTCATTCATTACAGGTAGATTATCGTTGCCAACAACCATCACCACAACCAACCGGGCCCAGATGGCCACATCAGCCGAGCCAACATACCCACTACCCACACAACGCCGACATGTCGCCCATACCGTGGAGGCAGAGAACCTCGCCCTATGGAGCTTAGTCATAGATCCGGGGCTGCCGCCTTGGTGTACATAGGTAATCCACATCTCGAGGATGCCCCTAGCTTCCACGGTCCAGTCTACCCACTTGATGTTGCCACCTCCACAACACCATGACATCCCAACCCTTGCATGAATAGGAACACACCGCACCTAGTCGGCCTGACTAACAGCATCGAAACACTAGAGAGAAGTGATGGGGGCGCACATGCTACACGCCCACAACATCGAGATGCGTAGGGCGCCAGACAAATCGTTGTAGACTCCATCTTCCTCCGCCCCAAACCAGATCACATCACCACAAGACTGATTCCTCTCACTGCCTAGCGCCACCTAACTAGCGCCGCCACCATCCCCAAACACGCCGCTAGCTCTGGCATTACCATCTCCGGGGTTGCCACCTCGGCATCCGGTCTTCTCCGCACGAGAATGGCCAGAGGATCCCCTCCCCCTTTGATAGGCAGGGCCTACTGCCGCCACGGTAGCCATGGTGAGAGGGGATGGCAGGGAAGGACGGTGCAAGCTAGGGTTTCTCCCATGAGTCTTCGAAAGGAGAGACACGTAGATCGGCAGATCATGTCTCTTTTTGTACCCAATATATGTATGTCAACTTATAGAACTCTCATTATTCCTATTCGGATCTACTCCTCGGTGGCTCGACAAAAGGAAAGCCACCACATCTGTTGATACTTGGATACGGTCCATCCATGCAAAGATGTCACGTCATTAAGTAGTAGGTGCGGGTCAACTTGGAAGCAATTCATGCATGCACATCATTTAAATAATACTCCTACGTACGTAGTACTCCCTCCGTTTTAGTTTACAAGTCATGTGCGTATACCTAGGTTGTCAATTTTATCACCGTAATATAAACTCCCTCCGTTTCAGTTTACAAGTTGTGCGCGTATACCTTGGATGTCTCCTAATTACCCTGATAACCCACAAGTATAGGGGATCGCAACAGCTTTTGAGGGTAGAGTATTCAACCCAAATTTATTGATTCGACACAAGGGGAGCCAAAGAATATTCTCAAGTATTAGCAGCTGAGTTGTCAATTCAACCACACCTGGAAACTTAGTATCTGCAGTAAAGTGTTTAGTAGCAAAGTAATATGATAGTGGTGGTAGCGGCAATAAAAGTAAAGACAGCAAAAGTAATGTTTTTGGTATTTTGTAGTGATTGTAACAGTAGCAGCGGGAAAGTAAATAAGCGAGAACCAGTATATGAAAAACTCGTAGGCACCGGATCAGTGATGGATAATTATGTCGGATGCGGTTCATCATGTAACAGCCATAACATAGGGTGACAAAGAACTAGCTCCAATTCATCAATGTAATGTAGGCATGTATTCCGTATATAGTCATACATGCTTATGGAAAAGAACTTGCATGACATCTTTTGTCCTACCCTCCCGTGGCAGCGGGGTCCTATGGCAACTAAGGGATATTAAGGCCTCCTTTTAATAGAGAACCGGAACAAAGCATTAGCACATAGTGAATACATGAACTCCTCAAACTATGGTCATCACCGGGAGTGGTCCCGATTATTGTCACTTCGGGGTTACCGGATGATAACACATAGTAGGTGACTGTAGACTTACAAGATAGGATCAAGAACTCACATATATTCATGAAAACATAATAGGTTCAGATCTGAAATCATGGCACTCGGGCCCTAGTGACAAGCATTAAGCATAGCAAAGTCATAGCAACATCAATCTCAGAACATAATGGAAACTAGGGATCAAACCCTAACAAAACTAACTCGATTACATGATAAATCTCATTCAACCCATCACCGTCCAGCAAGCCTACGATGGAATTACTCACGCACGGCGGTGAGCATCATGAAATTGGTGATGGAGGATGGTTGATGATGACGATGGCGACGAATCCCCCTCTCCGGAGCCCCGAACGGACTCAAGATCAGCCCTCCCAAGAGGTTTTAGGGCTTGGCGGCGGCTCCGTATCGTAAAACGCGATGATTTCTTCTCCCTGATTTTTTTTCTCATCGAAACTCAATATATGGAGGTGGAGTTGGAGGCGGAGACGCAACAGGGGGCCCATGAGGTAGGGGGCGCGCCCTGGGGGGTGCGCCCCCCACCCTCGTGAGAAGGGTGTGGGCCCTCTGGTCTTCATCTTTGGCGAGAATTTTTTTATTGTTTTTTCTAAGATGTTCCGTGGAGTTTCAGGTCATTCCAAGAATATTTGTTTTCTGCACATAAAACAACACCATGCTAATTCTGCTGAAAACAGCGTCAGTCCGGGTTAGTTCCATTCAAATCATACAAGTTAGAGTCCAAAACAAGGGCAAAAGTGTTTGGAAAAGTATATACGACGGAGACGTATCAACTCCCCCAAGCTTAAACCCTTGCTTGTCCTCAAGCAATTCAGTTGACAAACTGAAAGAAAGAAAGAAAAACTTTTACAAACTTTGTTTGCTCTTGTTGGTGTAACTATGTCAAGCCAGCATTCAATTTTTCAACATAGATCATAACTAACCAGACTTGCAATAATTCTCAGGTCTCATCATTACTCATATCAATAGCATAATCAACTAGCAAGTCATAATAATAAATCTCGGATGACAACACTTTCTCGAAACAATCATCATATGATATAACAAGATGGTATCTCGCTAGCCCTTTCAGAGACCGCAAAATATAAATGCAGAGCACCTTTAAAAATCAAGGACTGACTAGACATTGTAATTCATGGTAAAAGAGATCCAATCATAGTCATACCCAATATAAATTAATAGTGATGAATGCAAATGACGACTGCACTCTCCAGCTAGTGCTTTTTAATAAGAGGGTGATGACTCAACATAAAAGTAAATGGATAGGCCCTTCACAGAGGTAAGCAGGGATTTGTAGAGGTGCCAGAGCTCGGTTTTGAAATAGAGATAAATTGTATTTTGAGCGGTATACTTTCATTATCAACGTAACAACTAAGAGATGGCGATATCTTCCATGCTAAACACATTATAGGCGGTTCCCAAACATAATGGTAAAGTTTATACTCCCCCTCCACCAACAAGCATCAATCCATGGCTTGCTCGAAACAACGAGTGCCTCCAACATACATCAAGTCCCATGGGGAGTTTTGTTTGCAATTAATTTTGATTTAGTTTGCATAAAGCATGGGAATGGGCATCCCGGTGACCAGCCATTTTCTCGTGAGTGAGGAGCGGAGTCCACTCCTCTTGAGAATAACCCGCCTAACACGGAAGATAAGGACAACCTTTGTTAATACATGAGCTATTCGAGCATACAAAACAGAATGTTTATTTGAAGGTTTAGAGTTTGACACATACGAATTTACTTGGAACGGCAGGTAGATACCGCATATAGGAAGGTATGGTGGACTCATCTGGAATAACTTTGGGGTTTAAGGGATTGGATGCACAAGCAGTATTCCCGCTTAGTACAAGTGAAGGCTAGTAAAAGACTGGGAAGCGACCAACTAGAGAGCGACAACAGCCATGTACATGCATTAAAATTAATAAACATTGGATGCAAGCATGAGTAGGATATAATCCACCATGAACATAAATATCGTGAAGGCTATGTTGATTTTGTTTCAACTATATGCGTGAATATGTGCCAAGTCAAGTCACTTAAATCATTCAAAGGAGGATACCACCCCATCATACCACATCATAATCATCTCAATAGCATGTCGGCATACGAGGTAAATCATTATAACTCATAGCTAATCAAGTATGGCACAAGCAACTCTGATCTCTAATTGTCATTGCAAACATGTTTATTCATAATAAGCTAAATCAAGATCGCGGGACTCATCATATTTACAAAAAAAAAGAGGTCGAGTTCATACCAGATTTTCTCATCTCAGTCAGTCCATCATATATCATCATAATTGTCTTTCACTTGCACGACCGAACGGTGTGAATAATAATAAGAGTGCATGTGCATTGGACTAAGGTGGAATCTGCGAGCATTCAATAAACAGGAGAAGACAAGGTAATATGGGCTCTTGGTTAAATCAACAATAATGCATATAAGAGCCACTTCAACAATTTAATTATGGTCTTCTCTTACTGACCCCCAAATAAAAGAAAAGAAATAAAACTATTTACACGGGAAAGCTCCCAACAAGCAAAAGAAGAACGGGAAATATTTTTGGTTTTTTTTAATTATTACTACTACAGGAGAAAAATAAACTACTACTAATTTTTTTGGTTTTTCTTAAGGTCTAACAAACACACAAGAAGAAAACAGGAAAATAGAAAATAAACTAGCATGGATGATACAATGAAAAAGTATGAGCACCGACATCTAGCAATGAGTGTGTGTGAACATGAATGTAATGTCGGTGAGAAATACGTACTCCCCGAAGCGTAGGCTTTTGGCCTAAGTTGGTCTATGGCCACGGCTGGCCTGGCGGATATCCATAATAATAGTTGTTGGGGTCGTACTGTGATGAGGAGGAATAGTTGGGATCATAATGATGTGCAGCGGTTATCGCCTGCTGAGCTGCAGTGTGGAGTCGGGCTGCCTCCGCTCTCCTCCCGTACTCTTTTGCCTCCTCTCTGGTGATAACATATCTTCCTTTTATCTGTGAATCAAAGAAGGCAGGAGCAGGGAGAGTAATACGGAAAACACGTCATTTATCAAAAATTAAGCGATATAAGAGAGGTGATTCAGGCCTCTCGACAAACTGGTGCGAAGCCATAGAGTTATAATCTAAATATGCAGGAGGCAACTCCATATCACCCTCACGAATGTCTATTTCAAGAAAATGAGCTAAGCGGGTTGCATAAATTCCTCCAAAGAAATCTCCATTATGTCTATTATGATGCAACCTACGAGCTATAATGGCTCCCATATGATAAGATTGGTCTCCTAACACAGCACTCCTAAGAATGCTGAGATCAGGGACACACATGTGACATGCTTCATCCTTAGCATTTATGCATCTATCGATGAAAAGAGCAAAATAATGTATAGAAGGAAAGTAAATGCTCCCTATGGTGGCCTGCATTATATCTCTGGATTCCCCCACAGTTATACTAGCAAGAAAGTTTCTAAATTCAGATTTAGGGGGATCCCTAATACTGCCCCATGATGGAAGTTCGCAAGCAGAAGTCAAATCCTCTAGGTCCATGGTATAAGATTTTTCATAAAGATCAAACATGACTGAAGGAGAATTACGCGAAGATGAATACTCAAACCTCCTCACAAATGAACTTGTGAGATCATGATACTGGGGGCATTTGTTAGCCTCAAAATCCTCAAGACCGACACTGCGCAAATATGATTTGAATTCTTTTTTAATTCCCGCACGGTCCATAAAATTTTCCGACGGCCATTCGCAAGGCCGTACTGGAGCGTCTCTTGGTGGATCCTCGTCAGCATCGCGCATAGCAATCCTGGGTCCTTATTTCTTAGAGGAACCACCTTGGAACATCTTTCTAAACATATTGTTTTTCTCTGAAAAATTCTAAAATTTTTAGTAACTTCAAACAAAAGTAAACCAACTTCAATAAAACTGATAGCAACTACTCCTACAAGTGCCTAGAGCCTATATCAAGCATTAGAACTACTTGGAACCATATAAATTTGACATGCAAGCTCAAGAACATGGTCACCTATGCAGCACAAATTTGCAAAGAATAAAGAAATAGAACAAAAACTAATTGGATCAATGGAGGAGTCACATACCAAGGAACAATCTCCCCAAGCAGTTTTGCGAGAGGTGCTTTGAGCAAGGAGATCGGAAATCACAGCAAAAGTGGCTGGAACTCGTTCTTGAGTTGGTTTTTCGGGTTTGTGTGAGATAGAGGAAGAAGATGGGTGCTGGGATAAGTGGAGGAGGGCCATCGTGGGCCCACGAGGCAGGGGGCGCCCTATAGGGGGGGGCGCCCACCACCCTCGTGGCTAGGTGGCAGCTCCTCCCACGGTAATTTTTGCACAGTAAATCCTTAAATATTCCCGAAAAAATCATATTAAATTGGCATGGCATTCTGAGGACTTTTATTTTCGGGATATTTTTATATTGCACAGATAAGTCAGGAAATAGACAGAAAAATACTATTTTTAGTTTATTTAATATAAATAACAGAAAGTAAAAAGAGGGTAGAGAAGTTTGTGCTTCTAGTTTCATCCATCTCATGCTCATCAAAAAGAATCCACTAACAAGGTTGATCAAGTCTTGTTAACAAACTCATTCCGATAATCATGAAGCCGGAGAAATTTCGAATAACACTAAGTTACCTCAACGGGGATATGCACATCCCCAATAATAAGAATATCATATTTCTTCTTGACAGTAGGAAGAGGAAATTCAAAACCTCCAAATATAATCGATGGAATTTTTCCAATAGAGTTGATACTATGAACTTGAGGTTGTTTCCTCGGAAAGTGTACCGTATGCTCATTACCATTAACATGAAAAGTGACATTGCCTTTGTTGCAATCAATAACAGCCCCTGCAGTATTAAGAAAAGGTCTTCCAAGAATAATAGACATACTATCATCCTCGGGAATATCAAGTATAACAAAGTCCGTTAAAATAGTAACGTTCGCAACCACAACAGGCACATCCTCACAAATACTGACAGGTATAGCAGTTGATTTATCAGCCAATTGCAAAGATATTTCGGTAGGTGTCAACTTATTCAAGTCAAGTCTACGATATAAAGAGAGAGGCATAACACTAACACCGGCTCCAATATCACATAAAGCAGTTTTAATATAATTTCTTTTAATGGAGCAAGGTATAGTAGGTACTCCGGGATCTCCAAGTTTCTTTGGTATTCCACCCTTAAAGGTATAATTAGCAAGCATGGTGGAAATTTCAGCTTCCGGTATCTTTCTTTTATTAGTAATGATATCCTTCATATATTTAGCATAAGGATATGTTTTGAGCACATCAGTTAATCTCATACGCAAAAAGATAGGCCTAGTCATTTCAGCAAAGCGCTCAAAATCCTCATCATTCTTTTTCTTGGATGGTTTCGGAGGAAAAGGCATGGGTTTCTGAACCCAAGGTTCCCTTTCTTTACCATGTTTCCTAGTAACAAAGTCTCTTTTATCATAACGTTGATTCTTTGATTGTGGGTTATCAAGATCAACAGCAGGTTCAATTTCTACATCATTATGATTACTAGGCTGAGCATCATCATGAACATCATCATTAATATTTTTACTAGGTTCATGTTCATTACCAGATTGTGTTTCAGCATCAGACATAGAAATATCATTTGGATTATCAGGTGGTTCAGTAATAGGTTCACTAGAAGTTTGCACAGTTCTATCATTTTTCTTCTTCTTCTTTTTAGAAGAACTAGGAACATCAATATTATTTCTTTGAGAATCTTGCTCGATTCTCTTAGGGTGGCCTTCAGGATACAAAGGTTCCTGAGTCATTCTACCAGTTCTAGTAGCCACTCTAACAGCATAATCATTTTTCTTTCTATTCATTTCATCAAGCACTTCTTTTTGAGACTTAAGTACTTGTTCTACTTGAGTGGTAACCATAGAAGCATGTTTTCTAACAAGTTTAAGTTCACCTCTAATATTAGCCATATAATCACCCAAGCCTCTAATCATATAAGCATTTTCTTTTAATTGTCTACCAAAATAAGCATTAAAGTCATCTTGCTTATAAGTTATCAAACTCATCCAAGCATTGACTAGCAATTTTAGTAGGAGGGACTTCAGCTTTATCATATCTATAGAGAGAATTTACCTTTACTACCTGTGTCGGGATATCGGGATCAGGAGGTTCTTCAGTAAATAAATAATTGAGATCATAGGTTTCTTCAACAGGCGATGAATTAAGACCATGTATTTCTTCAATAGGAGGTAAATTGTTAACGTCTTCAGCTTTAATACCTTTTTCTTTCATAGATTTCTTTGCCTCTTGCATATCTTCGGGACTGAGAAATAGAACACCTCTCTTCTTCGGAGTTGGTTTAGGAATAGGCTCAGTAATTGGAGAAGGAGTTGGCTCATGAGTTGGCTCAGGAGCTGGCTCAGGAGGTGCCAAATTATTTTCATTTGTCAACATATTATTCAATAGAATTTCAGCTTCAGCTGGTGTTCTTTCCCTGAAAAGAGAACCAAGACAACTATCCAGGTAATCTCTGGAAGCATCGGTTAGTCCATTATAAAAGATATCAAGTATTTCAGGTTTCTTAAGAGGATGATCATGCAAAGCATTAAGTAACTTGAGAAGCCTCCCCCAAGCTTGTGGGAGACTCTTTTAATTTGCACGACGTTGTATATTTCCCTCAAAGCAGCTTGTTTCTTATGAGCAGGGAAATATTTAGCAGAGAAGTAATAAATCATATCCTGGGGACTACGCACACAACCAGGATCAAGAGAATTAAACCATGTCTTAGCATCACCCTTTAATGAGAACAGAAATATTTTGAGTATATAAAAGTAATGCGATCTCTCATCATTAGTGAACAGGGCAGCTATATCATTTAATTTAGTAAGATGTGCCACAACAGTTTCAGATTCATAGCCATAAAACGGATCAGATTCAACCAAAGTAATTATATCAGGATCAACAGAGAATTCATAATCCTTATCAGGAACACATATTGGTGAAGTAGCAAAAGGAGGGTCAGGTCTCATTCTATCTCTAAGTGATTCTTTGTTCCATTTAATTAATAACCTCTTAAGCTCATATCTATCTTTGCAAGCAGAAATAGCAGCAGAAGATTCCATATATAAAAGATAACCTTCAAGAATAACAGGCATATTTTCATCATCACTATCATCATCGTATTCAGATTCAATAATTTCTTTTTCTCTAGCCCTAGCAATTTGTTCATCAAGAAATTCACTAAGGGGCACAGTAGTATCAGGCATAGAAGCAGTTTCATCATAAGTATCATGCATAGCAGAAGTGGCATCATCAATAACGTGCGACATATCAGAACAAATAGCAGAAGCAGGTGTAGGTGTCGCAAACTTACTCATAACAGAAGGTGAATCAAGTGCAGAGCTAGATGTCAGTTCCTTACCTCCCCTCGTGGTTGAGGGATAGATCTTGGTTTTTGGATCTCTCAAGTTCTTCATAGTGATAAGCAGATATAAATCCCAAGTGACTCAAAGAATAGAGCTATGCTCCCCGGCAACGGCGCCAGAAAAAGGTCTTGATAACCCACAAGTATAGGGGATCACAACAGCTTTCGAGGGTAGAGTATTCAACCCAAATTTATTGATTCGACACAAGGGGAGCCAAAGAATATTCTCAAGTATTAGCAGCTGAGTTGTCAATTCAACCACACCTGGAAACTTAGTATCTGCAGCAAAGTGTTTAGTAGCAAAGTAATATGATAGTGGTGGTAGCGGCAACAAAAGTAAAGACATCAAAAGTAATGTTTTTGGTATTTTGTAGTGATTGTAACAGTAGCAGCGGGAAAGTAAATAAGCGAGAACCAGTATATGGAAAACTCGTAGGCACCGGATCAGTGATGGATAATTATGCCGGGTGCGGTTCATCATGTAACAGTCATAACATAGGGTGACACAGAACTAGCTCCAATTCATCAATGTAATGTAGGCATGTATTCCGTATATAGTCATACGTGCTTATGGAAAAGAACTTGCATGACATCTTTTGTCCTACCCTCCCGTGGCAGCGGGGTCCTATTGGAAACTAAGGGATATTAAGGCCTCCTTTTAATAGAGAACCGGAACAAAGTATTAGCACATAGTGAATACATGAACTCCTCAAACTATGGTCATCACCGGGAGTGGTCTCGATTATTGTCACTTCGGGGTTGCCGAATCATAACACATAGTAGGTGACTATAGACTTGCAAGATAGGATCAAGAACTCACATATATTCATGAAAACATAATAGGTTCAGATCTGAAATCATGGCACTCGGGCCCTAGTGACAAGCATTAAGCATAGCAAAGTCATAGCAACATCAATCTCAGAACATAATGGAAACTAGGGATCAAACCCTAACAAAACTAACTCGATTACATGATAAATCTCATCCAACCCATCACCATCCAGCAAGCCTACGATGGAATTACTCATGCACAGCGGCGAGCATCACGAAATTGGTGATGGAGGATGGTTGATGATGACGACGGCGACGAATCCCCCTCTCCGGAGCCCCGAACAGACTCCAGATCAGCCCTCCCGAGAGGTTTTAGGGCTTGGCAGCGGCTCCATATCGTAAAACACGATGATTTCTTCTCCCTGATTTTTTTCTCATCGAAACTCAATATATGGAGGTGGAGTTGGAGTCGGAGACGCAACAGGGGGCCCACGAGGTAGGGGGCGCGCCCCCCACCCTCGTGAGAAGGGTGTGGGCCCCCTGGTCTTCATCTTTGGCGAGGATTTTTTATTGTTTTTTCTAAGATGTTCCGTGGAGTTTCAGGTCATTCCGAGAATATTTGTTTTCTGCACATAAAACAACACCATGGTAATTCTGCTGAAAACATCGTCAGTCCGGATTAGTTCCATTCAAATCATACAAGTTAGCGTCCAAAACAAGGGCAAAAGTGTTTGAAAAAGTAGATACAACGGAGACGTATCACCCCCACTAGTGATTGGCATGCATTGGTCATTACTCAGTGAGGCTGATAATCAAGGACTTAAAAAAGACGGCTAATGATTGGAACATATTATCTTGCGAAACCTTACTTATTCAGCGTTGCTTTACATGATTATAGTTAATCAGCGTTAACCAGGTGGTATTTGTCTGCTTCGAGGAATGAGGGCGCACCAGCCAGCAACCGAACTCATGTGTGCGGTAGATGTTTGCGAACCTTTTCGAATTTGTGCTAGATTTTACAAGCTAGGCAAGAAACATAACTTGTTTAGCGTAAAATGATCTGCAGCCGAAAAAATCTGCAATGCATTGTACCAAAAAACCCACTAGAAAAATGCTAGAAATTGCAAATTTTGAGTGCAACGCTTGATAAATCACTAGCTTGTAATTTTTGAAGAAAAATATGTAAGGATACATTGTAACTTAAAAAAACAATGGATACAAGTCCAAACCATTGGGGGCCTTATTCCGAAGTGACTTAATGCCCGCGATGGTGGCAAGATGTCAGTTAAGTTTGAGTTTTGGGGGTGACCTGACATCGACCGCATCGATGTTGCCAATACTAGCACACAAGGTGCACAACTCTTCGTCAAGGCGGTTTGGTAGATTGAGAGTAATGATTTGCTTGTCCGGCCGGACAATGGCATGGGAGACATAGTAGATTCACACAAGCTGGATCTGAGCGGGAACTAGCAGATGTTGCCAGAGCTAGGACCACGTGTGGACCTAGTCATGCATGGTGGTGTGGCGAGAGGGCTGCCTTGATCGCGACCGGAGCATTGGCGATGAACCTGATACGAAGGATTACATCATCACTCGCACTTATGGTCGGGGTTGAGATGGGGGTGACAATGGTGGGTGGTATCGTGGTGGTTTGCTGGCTATGTTGGTGGAGGACGGTGATAGTCAGCTGACTAATGTCTATGGCTACCATGGATTGGGTCACTGGATAACGACTACGGTCGGCTAGGTAGGCTCAAGCAATGATGGTTTTGGTGAGCTATAGGGGAAAGCCTAGTCCGACCCTGTTAAATGTCAGCATCAATGATGGCCTGGCATGTGGTTCCTATTCTTGAAGACAACATTACGAGGCTCGTCTAGCTCCCTCGTCAATGGAGTCTGGGATGTCTCGGGCGAAAACCCAAGTTTTGGCCTAGGACGGAGCGGACGCCGATGGCGCTCCCTTGATTTCCTCCTAGGGATGATGCCTTGGAGGCCTTCTAGTTTTGCCACCGACCACATGGGCACGTGGCCTCAGGCCGATGTGGATGCCGGAGTGAGGACCCTGAAAACCGCTAGTTGTTCTCTATTTTGGTTGCTCTGCCTGTAGTGCCATTAACTCGATTGGTGCATGGCCTCGTTGCACAAGTATTGACTTTTAATGAGAATTTTATATGAAATTGGTGAGATATCTACCAACGGAATGGGAAAAAATGGAGTAACAAGAATACACACATTGCTTTCTGGTCCTCCATTTTAAAAATGTTTCCTAAACTCAAAGATCACTCTTTTTACCAACTCACGCAAGGGAATATCTCTCTTTGGAGTACCCCTTGGTGTTCTCTTTGGGCTTCTGTTCATGACAATCTTATTATTCAGCCTTCAGGATACATATATCCTTCTCTTGTTAAGGATCTTTGGATACCGGGTCAGAAAGTCTGGAACAATGACCTCATTAACTCTCTCTTTCAACAGCATCTATCCTCTGTTATCATTCAAACTGACATTATTCACCAATGAAAGGATCGATATGGTTGACTAGAGGGGGGGTGAATAGGCAACTACCAATTTTTAGCTTTTCTTTACCAAATTAAACTTTGCATCAAAGTAGGTTGTCTAGATGTGCAACTAGGTGAGCAACCTATATGATGCAATAACAACAAGCATACAAGCAAGCAAGGGAAGAAACACTAAAGAGCTTGCACAAGTAAAGGTAAGAGATAACCAAGATTGGATCAGGTGAAGACGAGGATGTGTTACCGAAGTTCCTTCCTTTTGAGGGGAAGTACGTCTCCGTTGGAGCGGTGTGGAGGAACAATGCTCCCCAAGAAGCCACTAGGGATACCGTATTCTCCTCACGCCCTCACACAATGCGAGATGCCGTGATTCCACTATTGGTGCCCTTGAAGGCGGCGATCGAACCTTTACAAACAAGGTTGGGGCAATCTCCACAACTTAATCGGAGGCTCCCAACAAGACCACGAAGCTTCACCACAATGGAATATGGCTCCGAGGTGACCTCAACCGTCTAGGGTGCTCAAACACCCAAGAGTAACAAGATCCACTAGGGATGAGTGGCGGAATCGAAAATCCCTTGGTGGAAGTGTAGATCGGGGCCTTCTCAACCACTCCCGAGCCAATCAACAAGTTTGATTGGCTAGAGAGATGGATCGGGCGAAAATGGAGCTTGGAGTATTTAATGGAGCTTGAGCAATAAATGGAGCTTGGGGGAGGAAGAGGTAGGTGAGAAGGAGGAAGGGGACTCCCTTTTATAGTGGGGGCAACAATCTCGTTGCCCCCCACCAACCAGCCCCGCACAGGGCGGTACTACCGCTGAGAGGGGGCGGTGCTACCGCCAAGACAACGGTACTGCCGCGCCAGCCAGCGGTACTGCCGCGCTGAGGAGACTAGTAGGGAACGGACCCAAATGCGGTACTACCACGGTGGTAGGGCGGTACTACCGCTCCTGGAACGGTACTACCGCCACTACAACCGTGACTAGTGCCGCAAAACCTGACACGAGAAAAAGACCTCTCGAATCGAGGCGGTAGGAGCCAGACTGCCCAGCTGTACTACAGTAGTGGGGTCAAGGGCGGTAGTACCGCTGTGGAGCGGTACTGCCACTTGTGACCGTTCGGCCGTAGTACCGCAGGCAGTGCGGTACTACCGCTGGGGCGCAAGAGAGAGAGAAGGAATCTCTCAAAGATGCTGAGGACAAGGCGGAGGTGCCAGGCCCCCAGCGGTACTACCGCTGCGGAGCGGTACTGCCGCTCGGCTCCTCAGCGGTACTACCGCTGGGTGCGCGGTACTACCGCTTTGACCCAGACAGGACAAGGAAGAGATGAGAGATCTCTTCAATGGAAAGGAAATGCTCGGAGGGTGAGAAGCTGATGTGTACGTGATGATTCCACCCATGCAAAACCCTAGCGGACCCCCTCTTGATAGTACGGTGCCCTCTACGCAACTAGTCCATCGAGAAAGAAACGAAGGAGCTACACCGTCTTGAAATACACTCCGAGGGGAGGAAGGAGTCTCGTGCCAGGGGAGAATCTGTGAATTATTCAAAGCACAAGATTAGTCCGCAAACATGTTGTCATCAATCACCAAAACTACCTTGAGAGAGATAAGCCATAACAATCTCCCCCTTTTTGGTGGATTGATGACAACTAGGGATTTGCGCAAGGAAAAGAAATAAAACGAAGAAAGCTAAGAACTACAAAATATAGACGGGCTCCCCGAGAATGTGTGCACCAAGAGATGGCACGACACACACATTCGGATCAACACTCCCCCTATATTTTATAGTCCAACAATACTAAGCACAAGATATATGAGAGAAGTGAATAAACAGGACAAGCATGCATCTCACAATAAACTACAGTACTCTGACATGACATAAGTAATAAGGTAGCGATAGGGAGCACTCACACCATATGTCTAGAACTTAGGTCTCACACCAAACCAAACCAAAGAAGGACACCGAGAGAACACACAAGAAACCACAAGACGACTCAAAGCACGACACAAGAAGCAAATCCCTACACTCTCTCCCCCTTTGGCAGCGAGACACCAAAAAGGGCATAGAGTGACACTACGACTCCAGGTGATGGGAGGAGGAAGATCTCGAACATCATATCTCTGCATCTTCATCGTGGGTCGAAAACTGCTCGGCATCGGAGTCGGTCTAGTGGCAATTCTGATGAATTCGGTCCTCCTCTTCAGTGATCTGACCCTCAGACCCACTGGCAACTGTTGCTCCCATCTGATGCATGAGCTCCTTGTGGCGCGTCCTGGCATGCTTCTCCGCCACATGAATCATGTACTGACCATGAGACTCCATGCATAAAAGCTTCTTCATCTTGCGCTTAAGCTTCTGTGCCCATGACGGTTCTGCACTGGAGGGGCCAAAGTTCTCCTCATGATCATCAGTAGCAGCCTCACCCTCGGTCCCCATGGCAGCAGCAGCAGCAGCAGCAGACGGACCCCCTGTGGCAGCAGTAGCAGATGGACCCCCTGTGTGAGGCGCTGTCCAGTTGTCCTTCTTCCTCAGACGCTTGATCTCATGAGAAACTAAGTCTCCAGTCTCTAGCAGCATTCTGGGATAAGTCTGTGCCCAGGCCCTCTCAATGAGCCTCATGATGAATGGACCATAGATAGGACACTTGCGCTCAGACACGGCAGATAGAAGTTCAGACCACATGACATGAGAGATATCCAGGCTCTCTCCAGTGCTTGCTTCCTTCTCATGCTGACAGAAAAGGAGCATGTCCACGAGGTAAGAGTGGACCATATCCAGATTCCCGATCCGAGGGAAGAGAGTCTCACGGAATATGCGATGAAGAATGTCCAGATACGGAGACAGCTCATAGGTCTTCTTCTCAGTTACTGGATGAACCTTCACGGTGCAGTAGGGCCAAAGGGCTTGCTTGTGGGTGGATGTAGCATTGCGGTGAGGACGGAAACCGACAGGAGTCTCAAGCCCGTTATCCACCACATCAAGTAACCCCATGAAGGCCTGCCACTTGACGGAAAGCAGCTTGCCATTGGTCATCCATGACAGAGTCCTGTCGACATCCATCCCAAGATGGACGGTGGCATAGAATTGAGCCACCAAATTCGCATCGAAATCCTTGTTGAATTGCATGATCCTGAGAATGTTCAACTGAGTGCACATCTGAAGGGCTTCGCCAAAGTACTCTGGGTCCTTCTCCATAGCATCAGTATCAATGGAGCGAACATCAACAAAAAGATTCTTCTTATCCTTGATCACATCAAAGTAGATGGCAAACTGAAAACGGTTCCAGAATGGGCGGTTGACCAAAGTGGGTTCTTGGTCCACCGCATAGGGGTTGCGGTGACGCTTCTCCCAAAACTCCTTGTTGGTCATCTCAGTCACAGTCTTCCCTTTGGGATTGTGGGCGGCTCGCTTCGATTGCTGAGGAGGTGGAGGAACACTTGCAGATGCACTTGCTGGAGGCGGTTGGGCGCTCGAGGAACCACCGGCTGGCTCTGAGGTGCGGTAGCGTTTTGATGTGGCACGCCCGGGGTTGATACGATGACCTTGCTGCTCGGAAGGGTCATCACCTGGAGCCAAACACAAGAACACGCAAAACAACTAGAAAGAACGAGCATAAGCCAACAAACTCAACAAAAAGATCAAGGTAAGGCAGGAAAATGATGGAAATTGGCATGCAGCGGTAGTACCGTGACCTGCCCGCGGTAGTACCACCCCAAGCGGTAGTACCGCCCCAAAGGGAGCGGTAGTACCGCTCTAGGTCAAGCGGTAGTACCGCTCTAGGTCAAGCGGTAGTACTGCTCCAAAGAGAGCGGTAGTACCGCTTGAGGCGGAGAAACAACAGTTTCTTAGCACGAGGCGGTGAAACAGCGGGTTCCTACTACCGTGGTCAGATCCGGCACTACCGGCCTACCAAATTCAAAAATAATCCTACCAAACTCTAATCGAGATAGTCTAGTTGCCTTCTCCAACCAACTCAAGCCTAGATTTATCCAAAAATCTAGAGATGCAACCACCATTGCCCCTAAGAAACAAGATCTGAAAAAGAGACAAAACAAAAGAAGGAACGGGGGCAATACCGGCATCCATGGCAAGAGGACGAGGTGGGGATCGACTCCACCAAAGGAAATGGAGAGGGACGCCCCCGAGACGGAGATCCGCCGGAGCCCTCCCGCGGCGAGTGGAGGCTGGAGAGAGGAAGAGAAAAGAGGGGCGAAGTGAATGGGTATGGGGTAGAAGAAACCACCCCCTGCCCCGACTTAACCCCCTGTTCTCGTCCCCAGCGGTAGTACCGTGGTGGGGGGCGGTAGTACCGCTTACGAGCGGTAGTACCATGCACCACCAGCGGTAGTACCGCCCCGCACGCCACGGCAACTAAACAAACACGGCTTTAGCTCGACAAAACAACAAAAACGGCAAGAGAAAAAAACACACCAGCAAACGACCAAGACACACCTCTTCAAAAGAGGGCGGTGGCCGAGGCCACCTATGTTTGAGTCAAAAGGTATGGCACCGCGAAGATTTTAACCTTGGGCCCATGACCAAAACTCGTCTTTGAAGCACAAGTGCAATCAACAATGGCTAAAGTGAAAGACTTGATCAATTTATGCATAAAGGGGGGAGGGAGAGTTCATTGAGAGAACAACACTCCCCCTATGTCCATGCCTACACCTAAACTAGACAACAAATTGAGCGAGGTAGGGTGTGCACGGGTTCAAGCCACATTGCTCGAATTAATGATATTTAGCTCATGCCTTAACTCACGAAATCTTGCTTCATCCAAGGGCTTCGTGAAAATATCTGCAAGGTTGTCATGAGTGTTGACATAGTTGAGCTCGATCTCTCCTCGCCGAATCTCAATATGCTTCGTCTTGAAGTGTTGCATTAGGTTGAGAGAAATCTTGATGGCACTTTCATTGTCACACCAAAGAGGCACTTTGTCACAAGTGACACCGTAATCCTTTAAAGTTTGCCTCATCCATAGAAGTTGTGCACAACAACTACCGGCGGCAACATACTCCGCCTCAGTGGACAAGAGAGACACACAACTTTGCTTTTTGGAAGACAAACTTACCAAAGAGCAACCAAGGAATTGGCACCCTCCGGAAGTGGACTTCCTATCCACTTTGTCTCCCGCCCAATCGGAATCCGAGTACCCTACAAGCTTGAAGTTTGATCCTCTTGGGTACCATAAGCCAAAGTTTGGGGTATGAGCCAAATATCGAAAGATTCGTTTGACCGCCACATAGTGACTTTCCTTAGGTGCGGCTTGAAACCGTGCACAAATTCCCACACTCAACATGATGTCCGGTCTAGATGCACAAAGGTAAAGCAAGGATCCAATCATGGAACGATATACCTTTTGATCCACCACTTTACCATTGGGATCTAAGTCAAGTTGGCACTTGGTGGGCATTGGAGTGGAGGCCGGCTTGACGTCACTTAGCTTGAATCTCTTGAGCATGTCTTGAGTGTATTTGGATTGATTGATGAAGGTTCCTTCTCTTCTTTGCTTCACTTCGAACCCTAGAAAGAACTTCAACTCTCCCATGGAGGACATCTCGAACTTTGAGGTCATGAGAGCGGCAAATTCCTCATCGAAAGCTTTGTTAGGAGAACCAAAGATAATATCATCAACATATAATTGGCACACAAACAACTCCCCTTTGACCTTCTTAGTAAAAAGAGTGGGGTCAATTAGCCCAACTTCAAAACCACGGTCTTGTAACAACTCGGTAAGGTGGTCATACCACGCACGTGGGCTTGTTTAAGGCCATAGAGTGCCTTATCGAGTTGATACACATGATCGGGAAAGTAGGGATCCTCGAACCCGGGGGGTTGCTTGACATAAACCAATTCATTAATGGGACCATTAAGAAAAGCACTCTTCACATCCATTTGTTGTAACTTAAAGTTATGATGAGAAGCATATGCAATCAACATGCGAATGGATTCAAGACGAGCAACGGGAGCAAAGGTTTCACCGTAGTCGATACCCTCGACTTGGGAGTAGCCTTGTGCTACCAAACGAGCCTTGTTGCGAATGATAATCCCATGGGCATCTTGCTTGTTCTTGAATATCCACTTGGTTCCAATGACATTGTGGTTCCCCGTTGGCCTTGGCACCAATCTCCACACTTTGTTGCGCTCGAAGTTGTTGAGTTCTTCGTGCATGGCATTGAGCCAATCCGGATCTTCTAGCGCCTCATAGACCTTGTGGGGTTCCACACAAGAGACAAACGCGTGATGCTCACAATAATTTGCTAATTGTCTACGAGTGCTTACCCCCTTTCTTAAGCTTCCAAGCACATTCGTCATGAGATGATCCTTGGTGGAGAGCTTGGAAGCAACCTTGGCGGCACGACGCTCTAATTCCTCCTCGGTGGTGAGTTGAGGAGCGGTTACTTGATCATCTTGAGCGCTGTCATGAACTTGTTCTTGACCTTGAACTTGCTCGGGGAGAGAACTTGACCTTGGGCATCACTTGGTGTGTCAACACCGTCTTGAGTATGATCTTGCCCTTGGTCTTGTTCATGAGGTTGAGGGCCTTCACTTTGTTCTTCGGAAGCGTGTGGGCCTTGGGTTGGTGATGGCTCCACTTGAGTGGAGCATTGTCCTTCTCCTTCGGCCACAAGGGGTTCCTCAATGGGTAGGATGAAACCAACACCCATTCTTCTTATGGATTGAGGAGGAATTTCATCACCTACATCACAAGTGCCACTTTGCTCCACTTGGGAGCCGTTATTCTCATCAAACTCCACGTTACACGTCTCCTCAATAAGTCCCATGGATTTATTGAGGACACGGTAAGCATGAGAGTTTGTAGCATAACCAACAAATATGCCCTCATAAACTCTAGCCTCAAATTTAGACAACCGAACACCTTTCTTGAGAATGAAACACTTACACCCGAATACCCGGAAGTACTTGAGGTTGGGCTTGTTACCGGTGAGTATCTCATATGGAGCCTTGTTCGAGCCCTTGCGGAGGTAGAGCCGATTGGATGCATGACACGCGGTGTTGATGGCTTCGGCCCAAAAGTTGTACGGAGACTTGAACTCCGCCATCATGGTCCTTGCCGCATCCATCAACGTCCGGTTCTTCCTCTCCACAACACCGTTTTGATGAGGGGTGTATGGTGCGGAATATTGATGCTTGATTCCCTCATCACTAAGAAATTCATCCAAGGTGTAGTTCTTGAACTCGGTGCCGTTGTCACTTCTTATTGTCAAGATCTTTGTATTGTGTTGACGTTGTGCTTCATTTGCAAAGTCAATGACGGTTTGTTGGGTCTCGCTCTTCCTCTTGAAGAAACTGAAGGAAATATGCCCTAGAGGCAATAATAAAGTTATTATTTATTTCCTTATATCATGATAAATGTTTATTATTAATGCTAGAATTGTATTAACCGGAAACATAATACATGTGTGAATACATAGACAAACAGAGTGTCACTAGTATGCCTCTACTTGACTAGCTCGTTAATCAAAGATGGTTATGTTTCCTAACCATGGACAAAGAGTTGTTATTTGATTAATGGGATCACATCATTAGTTGAATGATCTGATTGACATGACCCATTCCATTAGCTTAGCACCCGATCGTTTAGTATGTTGCTATTGCTTTCTTCATGACTTATACATGTTCCTATGACTATGAGATTATGCAACTCCCGTTTACCGGAGGAACACTTTGTGTGCTACCAAACGTCACAACGTAACTGGGTGATTATAAAGGAGCTCTACAGGTGTCTCCAAAGGTAGATGTTGGGTTGGCGTATTTCGAGAATAGGATTTGTCACTCCGATTGTCGGAGAGGTATCTCTGGGCCCTCTCGGTAATGCACATCACTTAAGCCTTGCAAGCATTGCAACTAATGAGTTAGTTGCGGGATGATGTATTACGGAAAGAGTAAAGAGACTTGCCGGTAACGAGATTGAACTAGGTATTGGATACCGACGATTGAATCTCAGGCAAGTAACATACCGATGACAAAGGGAACAAAGTATGTTGTTATGCGGTCTGACCGATAAAGATCTTCGTAGAATATGTAGGAGCCAATATGGGCATCCAGGTCCCGCTATTGGTTATTGACCGGAGATGTGTCTCAGTCATGTCTGCATTATTCTCGAACCGTAGGGTCCGCACGCTTAAACGTTACGATGACAGTTATTATGAGTTTATGCATTTTTGATGTACCGAAGTTAGTTCGGAGTCCCGGATGTGATCACGGACATGAAGAGGAGTCTCGAAATGGTCGAGACATAAAGATTGATATATTGGAAGCCTATGTTTGGATATCGGAAGTGTTCCGGGTGAAATCGGGATTTTACCGGAGTACCGGGAGGTTACCGGAACCCCCCGGGAGCTATATGGGCCTTAGTGGGCTTTAGTGGAAAGGAGAAAGGGGCAGCCCAAGGTGGGCCGCGCGCCTCCCCCCTCCCCTAGTCCTATTAGGACAAGGAGAGGTGGCCGGCCCCCTCTCTCTCTTTCCCCCCTCGGGGAATCCTATTCCAACTAGGATTGGGGGGGGAGTCCTACTCCCAGTAGGAGTAGGACTCCTCCTGCGCCCTCCTCCTGGCCGGCCGCCCCCTCCCCCTTGGCTCCTTTATATACGGAGGCAGGGGGGCACCTCTAGACACACAAGTTGATCCACGTGATCGTTCCTTAGCCGTGTGCGGTGCCCCCTGCTACCATATTCCACCTCGATCATATTGTAGCGGTGCTTAGGCGAAGCCCTGCGACGGTAGAACATCAAGATCGTCACCACGCCGTCGTGCTGATGGAACTCCTCCCCGACGCTTTGCTGGATCGGAGCCCGGGGATCGTCATCGAGCTGTACGTGTGCTAAGAACTCGGAGGTGCCGGAGTAACGGTGCTTGGATCGGTCGGATCGGGAAGACGTATGACTACTTCCTCTACGTTGTGTCAACGCTTCCGCAGTCGGTCTGCGTGGGTACGTAGACAACACTCTCCCCTCTCGTTGCTGTGCATCACCATGATCTTGCATGTGCGTAGGAAATTTTTGAAATTACTACGTTCCCCAACAGTGGCATCCGAGCCTAGGTTTTATGGTTTGATGTTATATGCACGAGTAGAACACAAGTGAGTTGTGGGTGATATAAGTCATACTGCCTACCAGCATGTCATACATTGGTTCGGCGGTATTGTTGGACGAGACGACCCGGACCGACATTACGCGTACGCTTACGCGAGACCGGTTTCCCCGACGTGCTTTGCACACAGGTGACTTGCGGGCGACTGTCTCTCCAACTTTAGTTGAACCGAGTGTGGCTACGCCCGGTCCTTGCGAAGGTTAAAACGGAGTCTATTTGACAAACTATCGTTGTGGTTTTCATGCGTAGGTGAGATTGGTTCTTGCTTAAGCCCGTAGCAGCCACGTAAAACTTGCAACAACAAAGTAGAGGACGTCTAACTTGTTTTTGCAGGGCATGTTGTGATGTGATATGGTCAAGGCATGATGATGAAATTTATTGTATGAGATGATCATGTTTTGTAACCGAGTTATCGGCAACTGGCAGGAGCCATATGGTTGTCGCTTTATTGTATGCAATGCAATCGCGATTTAATGCTTTACTTTATCACTAAGCGGTAGCGATAGTCGTGGAAGCATAAGATTGGCGAGATGACAACGATGCTACGATGGAGATCAAAGTGTCGCGCCGGTGACGATGGTGATCATGACGGTGCTTCGGAGATGGAGATCACAAGCACAAGATGATGATGGCCATATCATATCACTTATATTGATTGCATGTGATGTTTATCTTTTTATGCATCTTATCTTGCTTTGATTGACGGTAGCATTATAAGATGATCTCTCACTAAATTATCAAGAAGTGTTCTCCCTGAGTATGCACCGTTGCCAAAGTTCGTCGTGCCCAGACACCACGTGATGATCGGGTGTGATAAGCTCTACGTCCATCTACAACGGGTGCAAGCCAGTTTTTGCACACGCAGAATACTCAGATTAAACTTGACGAACCTAGCATATGCAGATATGGCCTCGGAACACTGAGACCGAAAGGTCGAGCGTGAATCATATAGAAGATATGATCAACATAGTGATGTTCACCATTGAAAGCTACTCCATTTCACGTGATGATCGGTTATGGTTTAGTTGATTTGGATCACGTGATCACTTAGAGGATTAGAGGGATGTCTATCTAAGTGGGAGTTCTTAAGTAATATGATTAATTGAACTTTAATTTATCATGAACTTAGTCCTGGTAGTATTAGCATATCTATGTTGTAGATCAATAGCTCGCGTTGTTGCTTTCATATTTTTATTTTGATATGTTCCTAGAGAAAAATTGTGTTGAAAGATGTTAGTAGCAATGATGCGGATTGGATCCGTGATCTGAGGTTTATCCTCATTGCTGCACAGAAGAATTATGTCCTTGATGCACCGCTAGGTGACAGACCTATTGCAGGAGCAGATGCAGACGTTATGAACGTTTGGCTAGCTCAATATGATGACTACTTGATAGTTTAGTGCACCATGCTTAACGGCTTAGAATCGGGACTTCAAAGACGTTTTGAACGTCATGGACCATATGAGATGTTCCAGGAGTTGAAGTTAATATTTCAAGCAAATACCCGAGTTGAGAAATATGAAGTCTCCAACAAGTTCTATAGCTAAAAGATGGAGGAGAATCGCTCAACTAGTGAGCATGTGCTCAGATTGTCTGGGTACTACAATCGCTTGAATCAAGTGGGAGTTAATCTTCCAGATAAGATAGTGATTGACAGAATTCTCTAGTCACCATCACCAAGTTAGTAGAACTTTGTGATGAACTATAGTATGCAAGGGATGACAAAAACGAATCCCGAGCTTTTCATGATGATGAAATCGATGAAGGTAGAAATTAAGAAAGAGCATCAAGTGTTGATGGTTGACAAGATCACTAGTTTCAAGAAAAGGGCAAAGGGAAAAAAGGGGAACTTCAAGAAAAACAGCAAGCAAGTTGCTGCTTATGTGAAGAAGCCCAAGTCTGGTCCTGAGCCTGAGACTAAAGTACTTCTACTGCAAAGGGACTGGTCACTGGAAGCGGAACTACCCCAAGTGATTGGCGGATAAGAAGGATGGCAAAGTGAACAAAAGTATATTTGATATACATGTTATTGATGTGTACTTTACTAGTGTTTATAGCAACCCCTCAGTATTTGATACTGGATCAGTTACTAAGAGTGGTAACTCGAAACAGGAGTTGCAGAATAGACAGAGACTAGTTAAGGGTGAAGTGACGATGTGTGTTGGAAGTAGTTCCAAGATTGATATGATCATCATCGCACACTCTCCTATACTTTCGGGATTAGTGTTGAACCTAAATAAGTGTTATTTGGTTTTTGCGTTGAGCATGAATATGATTTGATCATGTTTATTGCAATACGGTTATTCATTAAAGTCAGAGAATAATTGTTGTTTTGTTTACATGAATAAAACATTCGATGGTCATACACCCAATGAAACAAGTTCTTTGGATCTCGATCGTAGTGATACACATATTCATAATATTGAAACCAAAAGATGCAAAGTTAATAATGATAGTGCAACTTATTTGTAGCACTGCCGTTTAAGTCATATTGATGTAAAGCGCATGAAGAAACTCCATGCTGATGGGCTTTTGGAATCACTTGATTATGAATCACTTGATGCTTGCGAACCATGCCTTATGGGCAAGATGACTAAAACGCCGTTCTCCGGAACAATGAAGCAAGCAACAGATTTGTTGGAAATCATACATACTGATGTATGTGGTCCGATGAATATTAAGGCTTGCAGCAGGTATCATTATTTTCTGACCTTCACAGATGATTTGAGCAGATATGGGGATATCTACTTGATGAAACACAAGTCTGAAATATTTGAAAAGTTCAAAGAATTTCAGAGTGAAGTGGAGAATCATCGTAACAAGAAAATAAAAAATTTCTACGATATGATCGCAGAGGTAAAATATTTGAGTTACGAGTTTGGCCTTCAATTAAAACAATGTGAAATAGTTTCACTACTCACGCCACCTGAAACACCACAGTGTAATGGTGTGTCAGAACATCGTAACCGTACTTTAGTGGATATAGTACAATCTATGATGTTTCTTACCAATTTACCAATATCGTTTTGGGATCATGCATTAGAGACAGCTGCATTCACATTAAAAAAGGGGCACCATCTAAATCCGTTGAGATGACACAATATGAACTATGGTTTGGCAAGAAACCAAAGTTGTCGTTTCTGAAAGTTTGGGGCTGCGATGCTTATGTGAAAAAGCTTCAACCTGATAAGCTCGAACCCAAATCGGAGAAATGTGTCTTCATAGGATATCCAAAGGAAACTATTGGATACACCTTCTATCACAGATCCGAAGGCAAGACTTTTGTTGCTAAATTCGGAAACTTTCCAGAGAAGGAGTTTCTCTCGAAAGAAGTGAGTGGGAGGAAAGTAGAAAACTTGATAAGGTAATTGTACCTTCTCCCTTATTGGAAAGTAGTTCATCACAAAAACCTGTTCTTGTGACTACTACACCAATTAGTGAGGAAGCTAATGATGATGATCATGTAACTTCAGATCAAGTTACTACCGAATCTCGTAGGTAAACTAGAGTGAGATCCGCATCAGAGAGGTACGGTAACCCTATTCTGGAAGTCATGCTACTAGATCATGATGAACCTACAAACTATGAAGAAGCGATGGTGAGCCCAGATTCCGCAAAATGGCTTGAAGCCATGAAATCTGAGATAGGATCCATGTATGAGAACAAAGTATGGACATTGGTTGACTTGCCCGATGTTCGGCAAGCCATTGAGATTAAATGGATCTTCAAGAGGAAGACGGACGCTGATAGTAGTGTTACTATCTACAAAGCTAGAATTGTCGCAAAAGGTTTTCGACAAGTTCAAGGTGTTGACTACGATGAGAGTTTCTCACTCGTATCTATGCTAGAGTCTGTCCGAATCATGTTAGTAATTGCCGCATTTTATGAAATCTGGCAAATGGATAAACAAAAGTGCATTCCTTAATGGATTTATTAAAGAACAGTTGTATATGATGCAACCAGAAGGTTTTGTCAATCCGAAAGGTGCTAACAAAATGTGCAAGCTCCAGCGATCCATCTGTGGACTGGTGCAAGCATCTCGGAGTTGGAATATACGCTTTGACGAGTTGATCAAAGCATATAGTTTTATACAGACTTGCGGTGAAGCCTGTATTTACAAGAAAGTGAGTGGGAGCACTACAGCATTTCTGATAAGTATATGTGAATGACATATTGTTGAACGGAAATAATGTAGAATTATTCTGCAAAGCATAAAGGAGTGTTTGAAAGGAGTTTTTTCAAAGAAAGACCTCGAAGAAGCTGCTTACATATTGAGCATCAAGATCTATAGAGATAGATCAAGACGCTTGATAAGTTCTTTCAATGAATACATACCTTGACAAGATTTTGAAGTAGTTCAAAATGGAACAATCAAAGAAAGAGTTCTTGCCTGTGTCATAAGGTGTGAAATTGAGTAAAAGCCCGACCACGGCAGAAGATAGAAAGAGAATGAAAGTCATTCCCTATGTCTCAGCCATAGGTTCTATAAAGTATGCCATGATGTGTACCAGATCTATTGTATACCCTACACTGATTGGCATGGGAGTACAATAGTGATCTAGGAGTAGATCACTGGACAGCGGTCAAAATTATCCTTACTGGAATAAGGATATGTTTCTCGATTACGGAGGTGACAAAAGGTTCGTCGTAAAGGGTTACGTCGATGCAAGTTTTGACACTGATCCAGATAACTCTAAGTCTCAATCTGGATACATATTGAAAGTGGGAGCAATTAGCTAGAGTAGCTCCATGCAGCGCATTGTTAACATAGAGATTTGCAAAATACATGCGGATCTGAATGTGGCAGACCCGTTGACTAAACTTCTCTCACAAGCAAAACATGATCACTTTTTCGGTCTTAATCACATAGCGATGTGAACTAGATTATTGAATCTAGTAAACCCTTTGGGTGTTAGTCACATGGAGATGTGAACCAATCACATAAAGATGTGAACTATTGATGTTAAATCACATGGCGATGTGATCTAGATTATTGACTCTAGTGCAAGTGGGAGACTGAAGGAAATATGCCATAGAGGCAATAATAAAGTTATTATTTATTTCCTTACATCATGATAAATGTTTATTATTCATGCTAGAATTGTATTAACCGGAAACATAATACATGTGTGAATACATAGACAAAAAGAGTGTCACTAGTATGCCTCTACTTGACTAGCTCGTTAATCAAAGATGGTTATGTTTCCTAACCATGGACAAAGAGTTGTTATTTGATTAACGGGATCACATCATTAGTTGAATGATCTGATTGACATGACCCATTCCATTAGCTTAGCACCCGATCGTTTAGTATGTTGCTATTGCTTTCTTCATGACTTATACATGTTCCTATGACTATGAGATTATGCAATTCCGTTTTACCGGAGGAACACTTTGTGTGCTACCAAACGTCACAACGTAACTGGGTGATTATAAAGGAGCTCTACAGGTGTCTCCAAAGGTAGATGTTGGGTTGGCGTATTTCGAGAATAGGATTTGTCACTCCGATTGTCGGAGAGGTATCTCTGGGCCCTCTCGGTAATGCACATCACTTAAGCCTTGCAAGCATTGCAACTAATGAGTTAGTTGCGGGATGATGTATTACGGAACGAGTAAAGAGACTTGCCGGTAACGAGATTGAACTAGGTATTGGATACCGACGATCGAATCTCAGGCAAGTAACATACCGATGACAAAGGGAACAACGTATGTTGTTATGCGGTCTGACCGATAAAGATCTTCGTAGAATATGTAGGAGCCAATATGGGCATCCAGGTCCCGCTATTGGTTATTGACCGGAGATGTGTCTCAGTCATGTCTGCATTATTCTCGAACTGTAGGGTCCGCACGCTTAAACGTTACGATGACAGTTATTATGAGTTTATGCATTTTTTATGTACCAAAGTTAGTTCGGAGTCCCGGATGTGATCACGGACATGACGAGGAGTCTCGAAATGGTCGAGACATAAAGATTGATATATTGGAAGCCTATGTTTGTATATCGGAAGTGTTCCGGGTGAAATCGGGATTTTACCGGAGTACTGGGAGGTTACCGGAACCCCCCGGGAGCTATATGGGCCTTAGTGGGCTTTAGTGGAAAGGAGGAAGGGGCAGCCCAAGGTGGGCCGCGCGCCTCCCCCCTCCCCTAGTCCTATTAGGACAAGGAGAGGTGGCCGGCCCCCTCTCTCTTTCCCCCCTCGGGGAATCCTATTCCAACTAGGATTGGGGGGAGTCCTACTCCCAGTAGGAGTTGGACTCCTCCTGCGCCCTCCTCCTGGCCGGCCGCCCCCTCCCCCTTGGCTCCTTTATATACGGAGGCAGGGGCACCTCTAGACACACAAGTTGATCCACGTGATCGTTCCTTAGCCGTGTGCGGTGCCCCTGCCACCATATTCCACCTCGATCATATTGTAGCGGTGCTTAGGCGAAGCCCTGCGACGGTAGAACATCAAGATCGTCACCACGCCGTCGTGCTGACGGAACTCCTCCCCGACGCTTTGCTGGATCGGAGCCCAGGGATCGTCATCGAGCTGTACGTGTGCTAAGAACTCGGAGGTGCCGGAGTAACGGTGCTTGGATCGGTCGGATCGGGAAGACGTACGACTACTTCCTCTACGTTGTGTCAACGCTTCCGCAGTCGGTCTGCGTGGGTATGTAGACAACACTCTCCCCTCTCGTTGCTGTGCATCACCATGATCTTGCATGTGCGTAGGAAATTTTTGAAATTACTACGTTCCCCAACAGAAATACACCCACATGTACCTTGAGTAGTCATCCACAATCACCAAGCAATACTACCTACCTCCAAGACTATCGAAGGATGGGGGCCCAAAAAGATCCATGTGAAGGAGCTCCAAGGGCTTCTTTGAATAAATGATAGTTGTGGGAGGGTGAGCCTTCTCATGTAGCTTTCCTTCGATACAGGCACTGCAAGCACGATCTTTAACAAAACTAACATTCGTTATTCCACGGACATGGTCCCCCTTGAGGAGACTTTGCAAAGATCTCATATTGACATGGGCTAAACGGCGATGCCAAAGCCATCCCACATCAACTTTAGCCATTAGGCATGTCGCGATCTTAGTGGGTCGCTCCGAAAAGTTAATCACATATAGACCGTTCTCGACATGCCCAACAAAAGCTACTTTAAGAGTCTTGCTCCACAAGAGGGCCACGGTATCGATATCAAAGAAAGTGGCAAAGCCCATGATTGCAAGTTGACAAACGGAAAGTAAGTTGTATGCAAGGGACTCAACAAGCATGACCTTCTCGATCGTGAGATCATGAGAGATGACCACCTTGCCAAGTCCCAATACCTTAGAGGATGAGGCGTCATCCCACTCGACATTGGTGGGCATAGATGGAACTTTGTGCACGTCCACCACCAAGTCCTTGCTTCCGGTCATATGATTTGTAGCTCCGCTATCGAGCAACCATGATCCACCACCAGAAGCAAACACCTACAAAAGATCAATGCTTGGTTTTAGGTACCCATTTTGTAATGGGTCCTTTGATGTTAGTAACAAGGGTCTTAGGAACCCAAATAGACCATTCAATGTACTCATGAAGAGAACCAACAAATTTGGCATAAACATGCCCATCACTAGCACGGCATAACACATAAGACGGATTAAAATCGCCGGCTTTGTTGGGAGAGGTGACATTGCCCTTCTTGACATTGTTCTTATTCTTCTTCTCGGGGGCACTCTTTCCCTCCCTCACAAAGGTTTGCATGAGGGGAGGAGGTCGTTTGGTCTTGTCATTCTTCTTCTTGTTCTTGGAGTCGGGCACGTACCCAACCCCTTCCTTGGCCACACCTCCCTTTTGGTTGATCAAGAGATCGTTGAGGTTCTTCTTGTGTTGTATGCAAGTCGCAAGACCTCTCTCAAGTTGCTCCTTCAACTTAGCATTTTCCTCAACAAGATGTATATGCTCATAACATGGGTTAGTAGCATTTGCATTATCAATTAAACCATATGAGGAAAAGTTGTTTTCTCCTTAGTTAGCTTCACTTGGAGTTGATCATGAGACTCCTTGAGACTAGCGTGAATACCCTTCAAGGCCTTGTGGGCCTTGTCAAGTATATCAAACTCCTCTTTGAGTCTAGCAAGATCAACCCCGAGTTTGGCCTTCTCGGAATTTAGCACCCGAGAAACAATGAGGGCATGATCATAATCTTTCTTTAACTTAGCATGATCAACATTGTGTGACTCCTCAAGAGCCAAACGAAGACCACGCTCTTCCTCAAGAGCATTGGAAAGATCCGAAATCTCATCGGCATAGTCACGACTATGCCCTTCCATCTTGGAGATGGTGTCTTCGTGAGCCTCGATCATGTCATTGGCCTCACCAAGTTGTTCCAAGAGAGCAACAAAGTGCTTCTTGGATTTTCCCTTGAGTTTGCCCATAAAGGCCTCAAACTCGCTAGCCTCCACATTAGCTCCCTCAAGTTCATTAATGCTATCCGTTGGGGAAGGATGATTAATGATGGTAGTTTTGATGTTGGAGGTTACCTTGTTGGTGGCTTTAGCCATGAGGCACTTGGCGGTGATGCTCTCGTTGGGTGAGTCGAAGAGAGACACCCGTGACGTTGTTGCAATGGCAACGGAGGCCATGGCAACCGACTCATCATCTTCACCATCGTCATCATCCTCATTGTACTCTTCTTGCACAACCAAAGCCTTGGGAGGAGTCTTCTTGGTGAAGTTGTTCTTGTTGGGGAACGACTTGGCCTTGTCCTTTCGGATGAGTTTGCCACCATTGTCTTCCCTCTTCTCATACAGGCATTCCGCAACGAAATGACTCACGTTGCCGCAATTGTAGCAAGTCCTTACACGTTGCTTGCCCCTTGTGCCACTCGAGTTGTTTTTGCTAAAGTTGGGCCTCGAGTTTTTCTTGCTCCAAAATTGCCTTAAAGCAAGTGCCATGTGTTCATGATATGCATACTTCGTATCTTCGGGGTTGCTCTCCTCTTCTTCCTCTTCTTCTTCGTCCACGGTGAGCTTGGCCTTCAATGCAAGGTTAGGCTTCTTTGCCCGTTGAGAACGGAGCACCGCATTGTCGGCGGTCTTGTCCAAAATGTTCATGGCCACAAACTCATCCAACACTTCGCTTGAGGTCAAAGTGTGGAAGTCCGGTCTTTGACGAATGACGGAGGACATGGCCTTGTGGTAGGGCATCATTGCCTTGAGGAATTTGCGCTTGATCCAATTTTCATCCGTGTCCTTGATCCCATGATCTCGTAGTGAGACCGCGAGTTTGGTTACTCTCCGATAAAGCTCACGAGGTTCTTCATCTCCCTTCATTGCAAACTCATCGGCCTCATCTTGTACCACTTCATAGTTGGAGCATTGAATGCTTGCGCTTCCCCGGTAGAGAGACACGACACAATGCCATGCATCTTTGGCCAAGGCGAAGGGACGAAGATGAGGTAGGTCTTCGGGTGGAATTGCATCTTGAATGATGAAGAGAGCATTCTCATTGAATTGATTGTCCGCGGCTTCTCGAGGAGTGAAGTTGCTTGGATCATGTGGATAGAAACCTTCTTCAATGATTCTCCAAAGGTTAGTGTTCACATGATTTAAATGATGTTTAAAGCGGTAAACCCAAGAATCAAAATCCTAATTTTTCACAATCTTAGGCGGAGGACCGGCATGATTCAAATGAGTGGAAGGAACCGGTCCACCATAAACAAGTGGTGGTTCCACATGGGCAAAGATGCCGGTGCCATTCTTGCCATTGGAAGAAGGAGCCTTTTCACTACTAGCTTCCCCCTTGTCGGGGATAGCATCCTTCACCTTGTTGGCGGGATCACCCACTTTCAACGATGCGGTGGATAGTTTAAGCCCCTCAAGAAATTTAGTAAACATGCTTTCAACTTCGGTCGTCATGGAGGTTTTCAATGTCTCCAAGGCCACATTGAACTCCTCACGAGAGACCGAAGTTCCCCCATCTCCCATAGACGAGATCGGATTCACACCGGAGTGTTCCTCCACACCGTCTACGGTATCAACCATACTCTTTGGACGGTAAAGTCCTTAATAAAGAAACCTGGCTCTGATACCAATTGAAAGGATCAATATGGTTGACTAGAGGGGGGGTGAATAGGCAGCTACCAATTTTTAGCTTTTCTTTACCAAATTAAACTTTGCATCAAAGTAGGTTGTCTAGATGTGCAACTAGGTGAGCAACCTATATGATGCAATAACAACAAGCATACGAGCAAGCAAGGGAAGAAACACTAAAGAGCTTGCACAAGTAAAGGTTAGAGATAACCAAGAGTGGATCCGGTGAAGACGAGGATGTGTTACCGAAGTTCCTTCCTTTTGAGGGGAAGTACGTCTCCGTTGGAGCGGTGTGGAGGCACAATGCTCCCCAAGAAGCCACTAGGGCCACCGTATTCTCCTCACGCCCTCACACAATGCGAGATGCCGTGATTCCAATATTGGTGCCCTTGAAGGCGGCGACCGAACCTTTACAAACAAGGTTGGGGCAATCTCCACAACTTAATCGGAGGCTCCCAACAAGACCACGAAGCTTCACCACAATGGAATATGGCTCCGAGGTGACCTCAACCGTCTAGGGTGCTCAAACACCCAAGAGTAAAAAGATCCGCTAGGGATGAGTGGGGGAATCGAAAATCCCTTGGTGGAAGTGTAGATCGGGGCCTTCTCAACCACTCCCAAGCCAATCAACAAGTTTGATTGGCTAGAGAGATGGATCGGGCGAAAATGGAGCTTGGAGTATTTAATGGAGCTTGAGCAATAAATGGAGCTTGGGGGAGGAAGAGGTAGGTGAGAAGGAGGAAGGGGACTCCCTTTTATAGTGGGGGGCAACAATCCTGTTGCCCCCCACCAACCAGCCCCGCACAGGGCGGTACTACCACTGAGAGGGGGCGGTACTACCGCCAGGACAACAGTACTGCCGCGCCAGCCAGCGGTACTGCCGTGCTGAGGAGACTAGTAGGGAACAGACCCAAATGTGATACTACCGCGGTGGTAGGGCGGTACTACCGCTCTTGGAACGGTACTACCGCCACTACAACCGTGACTAGTGCCGCAAAACCCGACACGAGAAAAAGACCTCTCGAATCGAGGCGGTAGGAGCCAGACTGCCCAGCGGTACTACGGTAGTGGGGTCAAGGGCGGTAGTACCGCTGTGGAGCGGTACTGCCGCTTGTGACCCTTCGGCCGTAGTACCGCAGGCAGTGCGGTACTACGGCCGCTGGGGCGCGAGAGAGAAAGAGAGAAGGAATCTCTCAAAGATGCTGAGGACAAGGCGGAGGTGCCAGGCCCCCAGCGGTACTACTGCTGTGGAGCCACGGGCGGTACTACCGCTGCGGAGCGGTACTGCCGCTCGGCTCCTCAGTGGTACTACCGCTGGGTGCGCGGTACTACCGCTTTGACCCAGACAGGACAAGGAAGAGATGAGAGATCTCTTCAATGAAAAGGAAATGCTCGGAGGGTGAGAAGCTGATGTGTACGTGATGATTCCACCCATGCAAAACCCCAGCGGACCTCCTCTTGATAGTACGGTGCCCTCTACGCAACTAGTCCACCGAGAAAGAAACGAAGGAGCTACACCGTCGTGAAATACACTCCGAGGGGAGGAAGGAGTCTCGTGCCAGGGGAGAATCTGTGAATTATTCAAAGCACAAGATTAGTCCGCAAACATGTTGTCATCAATCACCAAAACTACCTTGAGAGAGATATGCCGTAACAACCAAGATTGCCCGGATATATTATGTTGGGATCTAACTCCTAATGGTACATGTTCTTCCAAGTCCACTTATAAATTATGTTTGCAGGATATTCATGCCAATCCAAGAAATACTCCTTCCCAAGTTTCTTTGCAGGTGAAAAATCTTCTCGAGTTGATTTGGAAGCAAAAGTTGATAATCCCCAGAGTTCAAACTTTCGCTTGGAGACTCCTTCAGAAAGCTCTTTCCACAAGTTTGAGGGCTGGGAGCTTTTCCATACATATTTCTCAATGTTGTTGCAGATGTGGTCAGCAAGAGGATGAGGTTCACCTGTTTTTTCTTTGTGACTTCGCTAGAGCTGCTTGGTTTTCTCATCCTTGGTTCATCAGAACAGATGCTTTAGTTCAGAACTATACCAACTAGTCGTCAACCCGTGCATCGGCACAGGCTAGTGATTTCCACATTTATATATATTGAAATACAATGAGGAAAAATATTTACATATTTAGTTATTTACTCGTATCAACAATCTCTATACAAATGCCATGATAAGACGAAAAATGATGTTATTAATGTTTGGTCCAAGAGAATGATTACTATAATCTAACCGTAGGCATGCACACTGTCATACAATCATTGTAATTGTGTGGTATGAAATAAACTTATATTATACTATTTGTATATACTTAAAGTTTCAAAGTTTGGGCCATGCGCATCAACCTAATTAAATTAAGAAGGATGCAATCACAAAAGAAAGGACGACATCCAAGAGAAGTTATCACTTAATTTTGAATAACATCTCAAATTTTGTTACATAGAATATGTTTGAAAACTCGGATTTCGTAGCTCGACATTAAGTTTGTGTTAAACTACAATAGTCAAATCCAATTGTACCACATAGAAGTAAATATTCTGGCTATTTAATTTGGAGTTATGAATGTGCGTAGAATTAGTGTATTTTGGAAACAAACAAATTTTATTGGTTTGATCTAACGAATTATTGATGCAAATCCACCTGATATTTGTGTAAGTTAGTTCCATAAATTTGGGGAATGGTGTCAATGAAACAATACATACATAAAACTGAAACATTATCATATGAGAAAACAGGTATAAGATTAATATCAACATCGTATTTTTGAAAGAAGACAACAAAAAGAGTTATAGGAATATTTACAATCGGTGACCTTGCTACATGAAATAGACTACTGATTCAATAAGGAAATCATGCAAGGTCCGTGTTATGTTAGTTATCATTATTGTGTTACTCTCTATATGGTACTTAAGCTAATATTCTTCTGAAACTTATTAAAATTGTATCACCCTCTAGATCTTTCGTTAAAAGAAACTGATTAAATATTTTTGCCAAATTAACAGCTCTTTTTGCATAAAGATAAGAAATTATAATGTTTTATTTCTGCAAAACAAATCAATAGGCTGAGATTTACCTTTTGCGAACAACAATTGTTAGCCCTTATGATGCAAAAGCATCACTGAACTGAAGATTTTAGCCTTGCTCGAGCTCAGCCTAACAGATGTAGTGGGGATGACCTTGAATGGGCAATAATCGATGCCCTTTGCAAACAACAATATTTATTTATTTATTTATTTATTTTGTGGGATAATACATGGTATTTAAGGTAACTTTATTATGAACCTAATGAATCGTATGCTTAACTATTTTTCTTGAAAGGCAATATATTAGGTCTTGCCTGCTTCTCCCCATGGTACTAATTTTTAGGCTCAGTTACAGCGCATATGCTCCATTATGGTGTATACAATTTTTGTAAAACAGTAGATCAAAGGAAGTAGATGTAGCATGGTATACATGTTTCTGCAAGCGTACCAGTGTATCTCGAGTAGCACTACTTAATCAAATCATCAAATAGCCACATATTTATTATGACCATTATTACTCTCAAACTATTTCCAACAATCTTCAAAAGATTTGACATTTTTGTTTGCGTTAGGTCAAAGATGAATCAATGAACATATACCAATTTTCTCTCAAAAGCAAATCACTACTACAATTGGACAGGCAACGTGAAGGTTAGCTGCAGCTTGGGCGAGACAACCAAAACCTGTAAAGTGCAACCATGTGAAGCATCGACGGAACAGCCTCAGTACGAACAGCTCAAAAGATCAATCTAGCATCCTTGTGCATGAGTGCCGTCTTTGTCGTTCATGCCGATGGCTCGATCCAGCATGCTGCCACCATCTCCAGTATTGACGTGCTACAACTAAACTTGTACAAATGTGATTAGTCGACTTGAACCATGATGCCAAACTGTACGTGTATCGGGAATATCAAAATTAGAACTACATACTGTTCTGTACTGTTTTTGTTGTCCAGTTCTATACAGTAGATTTGTAGTAAAACAACTTGATGGAAGAACTCAAGTCAGTCCATCCAAATTTATTTCAATACACTCTGCATTCGCAAAATGTCTAGCTCTATGAAGTACCTTTTTGGTTCCCTCAATATATCTTGCCAATCGAAACTCATTGCAGAGAAGGCTTTCTTTTCCTTTTTCTATTTTGAGGGAACCGGCGGAAGACCCGGGAGAAGAAGCATGCGCGTCTCAGCTGCCAAGGCACATCTTTTCATCCAGCGGTTATAAGTGGATCGATCGAATCAGGCCACTTATACTTTTGGCATAGCGTGCACTGTGAATTACTTCTAAATCCAGATGCAAAAGTTCCAGTGGTTAGTCATATTTATACATTTGTCTTGCTTACGACAGCTTCTGTTTTCACGAACATGGAATGAAATTTAAACTATGAAGTACAACAGCTGCTAAAAAGAAAGATTTTAAAAAATTGCTATCTAAGAACAAACAAATGATATTGAACCATTTAAACTAATGTCGAGATAGACCTTATAATATCAATTAGTACTACTAACATAATGTGCCAAAATTAATCAGAATTTCCTTTTTGAGACATAATTTCTTTGAGCAATAATCCCTAATGTTAAAATGTATACAATATTAGAGTACCCCAGCAGACAGCAGACAACAGTCCATGACGTTGTGGCTAGGGCAGTGCATCGACCATTAGAGCGTGGTAGAGAGAAGATACGGGGGAGAATGTGATGCCCCGCAACAGGAGGAACCCAAGCCTGCACCTTGATCCAAATTTGATGGGAACCCAAGCCTGGACGGCGGCGGCGTGCTGTGGAGATTGAAACAGGGGAGAGGGTAGGGAAGAGATTGATTTCTTTTGTGCGTGATGGGGAGATTGAAATAGGGGAGGGTCAGGGAGAGACATAGATTGATTTTTCTTTTTCTTTTCGGGTGATGTGGAGACTGAAACATGGAAGTCTCGGGGGAGATAGAGATTTTTTTTCTTTTTTGCGTGATGTGGAGATTGAAGCGGGGAAGAGTCGGGGAGAGATAAGAGATTGAGTTTTTTTAAGTATTGGGAGGAGATTGATATTTGGTAGCCCCAGACTCTAGGGGAACATTACGGTTAAAGAAGCAATCTTAGCTTTCCATCTTTTAATCCAACGGTAATTAAGTGGTTAGACGTGAGAATTAACGTGAGAACTCGGATGGTGCCTCCAATTAGTAAATATAAGATATATGATATAAGATATTCAAAGTATTATTCTTGCTTTACTTAATATGAACCATCCACATGCTTCTGTTGTCAACATTCTAAATTTTATGTGGTGTCTTTGGAACGCGAGGAATGATTTATCTTCTTGATAGAAAGAAAGCTACCCCTCACCAAGTTAATATTGCTGCTACTTCTCTATCTGCTGATTTCTGTGGTCTGCTAGTTTTCACACCATCAACCTCAAAACTCCACTTGTATCTTAACCCATACTAATCAACTTCCCTTGCAGGGATAAACGCTTAAATCTGATCTTCTTATCACAGGACCGAAATTATATACTGATGCATCTTTTAAGTGCAAAAAAATTCCAGGTTTATTGCAGGGAACAGCAGTCACTAGAGTTGGTATCTACATTTCTTTGCCGCACGATCAGAAGGAAGTCAGCATGGAGATTCAAGCTTCCACCTCTATTACAAGTACTCCTCTGCAGGCTGAAGCGTTTGCTCTTCTCTTGGCTGCACAAGTAGCCAAATGTCTCATCATCAGCCAACCGACCTTCCTAACAGACTGTCTCTCTTTGGCTTCATTTGCGGCTAGTAGAAAGATTACTGAAACTGCTACCCCTTGGACTATCAGGAAAGTTTTAGCTGATTTCTTCTGCTACTCTTCAGACCTTCAACCTAGAGTGTTCCATATTTTCAGGGAAATTAATGGAATTGCTCATAATGTCGCTCATCAGGTTCTTACATCAAATGTAGAACCTGACATATTTTGTTTTGCTTCAGCTCACAGGAACATGACTTGCCCTGTAGTTTCTATCCTCTCTAATTTTCAGTTTGAGGGCTTTGTAATCCATGGTGTACGTTGCTATTGAGCTGAGCTGAATGGAAAGTTTGGCGCTTCATGCGCCTTTTGTTGTTAAAAAAAAACAGACATAGGATAGTAGACTGTAAAAAAAATCCCGAATTACCTATGATCACATCATACGGCCCGCTCTCTAATCACCCTACCAGCGCTGCACCTGTCGTGCACGCAAATTCACCCATTCTAGCATTGCGTTATGCCACATTGATTGGGTGCGTGCCGTGTTATTACTATTAGGTGAAATTTCGCAGCGTCGTGGGATTCCATGCCACAGGAGGGCACACGAGGAGACTTTAGTACGAGTAGCAGAAGATCACGCTAGCAACGGAGGGCAGCTGGTGGTGGGTCCAGAGCATTCGTTAACTGCATGCATGTCTTGTCTTGGGTAGTAGTACTATTCCACTAGTAGTACTTCGGCGAGTATTTCTATAATTAATTCAGCCTTCTCTTCTTGGAATAGTACTACTAGTAATTAATTAGCTGTTATCTTCCTACTACTCTCTCTGTCACAGTTTAGAAGACACAGTTAAATTTGCGTGCATTTTCATAATAGACAAGGTTTAAGGTAGTAAAAATAATTAATTACTAGCACCGGCACAACACCCTCTCTCCCGTCCTGGCCGCCGGGGACGTCGTCGCCAGCCCATACGTCACCACGGTACGTCCGGTACTCTCAGGCTCCCCCTTGCGCTCTATGTGTTCGCAGGGCCGGCCCATAGGCCGGGGCAATGGGGCGACCGCCCTGGGCCCCTGGGAGGTAGGGGCCCCGGCCCAGGTAATAATACAGTATACATGTTAGGATATTTTCTTCTTTTGGTCCATAAAAATAAGAGGAAAAAAAAAGAAGGCCCAAGCCCACCACGTTGCTAGCACTCACGGACCAAAAGAATCGATAGCTACGCAGCCTACGCTGCTGCAGCACCGGTCGATCTCCTCCAGTTCCAGTCTCCTCGCCTCCTCGTCTTCTCCTCAAATTTTCCAATCCCAGAGAACAGCGCCGCCGCTCTCGTGCATTTCCAAATTCGAGGTGCCGCTCCCGTGCATCCATTAAGACCGATGGTGCTACTCCCTTCCCAATCATCTCTCTTTGCATTCTCAACGTTCCCCATCAAGTAGACGTTTGAGGAATTGAGGCATCACCGCATCAGAGATGGTACGTCTCCCTCCAATTCTTCTCTTCCTAGTTCATACTCTTCTGTTGGCCTGTTATTGAAAGCTTGATTGGATCCAGCGATAGAAGGGGGGGACGGGGAATGAGTGTTGTAGCCTTGCAGATCTGGGAAGCTACATCGACAATTCAACATCAAGCCATATGCACATATTCAGGTCCTTTTGTTCCATGTATTGACTGTTTTTCTGCAATTGTTTGGTGATATATCTTCTAAAAAATGTTTATCAGTGAGAAAAGGAAGTGAAAAAACGTAGAGATGAACTGGTAGAATTACAGAAAGGTTCGATTGACATTTTTTTAGAAACGGTAGTTCTTCGAAGAACTTAAAGTGTCCAGAAGTATATTTGGCTTCTTACTTAGCTCGAAGGACTTTTATTGAATGATGATATTTAGTTACGCAAATTCTGTGCTAATTTTGTAGAAACGGTTTCTCAAAGTTATGTTGAATTAGATGATCTCTTCTCGGAATTACGACTACGACAAATGAATATACCAGAATCTGATGTGCCATTGCGTGCTATATAGATTTTCAATTTTGTTGGAGACATAGACTCTTTTCCAAATATATTAATAGCTTATCGAATTTTATTTGCTTTACCATTCAGTGTAGCATCAGCTGAACGCAGTCTCTCAAAGTTGAAGTTATTGGGAAACTATTTGAGATTATCAATGTCACATGAAAGATTGAATGGTCTTGCTACTTTATGCATTGAGAAAGCAAAGTTGGCTAAAATAAACACTGATGTATAGATCTGATCATCATATTCAGGAAGTTTTGGAGACGTTTTCTTCGGGTGAAGACGTCGAGTAACAAACAGATTAGAGAAAATAGAAACTAATGTAAGTTTGCATGCATTAACATTAATATCTCATGATAACACAAACGCTTCAAGTTGGTATCAGCTTTGACAAGGTTTTCGTACTTTGAAGAGTGAGATGATTGTCACTTTGTGCCCCTTAGAAGAGCGATCCTTTGTAGGACTATATTGTTTCCATACTAATAGGATGTACTCCCTCCGTTCCAAACCACGACGAGTAATTTGGAATGGAGGGAGTAGTTCTCTAGACCATCAATCTATGCTATGTACTGAATTCCTTTCGAAATACAATACATTCTGAATTTTTATTTGTCCATAGGGGGCCCATTTTGTCGTCTCGCCCCAGGGCCCCGAATATGTATGGACCGACCCTGTGTGTTCGACACATTGGCTGACCTGGTTTTTTGGGATTTTTTATAGGGAAAACAATGAATTCCGATGCTTTAGAAGACGAGGAGTATGGACCAACGGAGCTTGATTAAATCATTCAAGATGAGTTCTTCGATTCGTCAGATTCGGACGAAGAAGTAGACATGATCATGCTCACATGCATGCAAGAGGAACTGGACCGGCATGTGGAGCATATTCTCAGCTTCAAGGACTCAATCAGAGGGAGAAGAATGATCAATCGGGATAGGGTGTCCGGAGCATGGTTAATGCGGAAGGACTACATTGGTCCCAACCCAACTTTCTCAGATGATACATGGTTTGGTCGCCGTTTTTCGCATGCAAAAACCATTATTGTTGCGCATTGTGGAGGAAGCGGAGGCACATGATACTACTACAAGCTCACAATGGATTGATGCGGCCAGCTTTCTTTCCGTGCTAAGTAGAAATGCACGCATGCTCTGAAATAATAAAGTACAAAAATTGAAAAGGTAGTAATAATAAAAATAATGATGATGAGAAAATCAAAGCAGTTAAATAAATAACCTCTTCATTAGCCGCTGTGGGCTGCTCCCCATCCGCGACCTCCGCCATGGCCGTCGGGTAACCCTCCTCCTCTGAGCTCGGCTACGAAGAGCTCGGAGGTTGGCCCCAATGTGGGCCTGGCGTGGGGCGTGCCCACTCGCCAGGCACGGGCCTCTGCCACGATTCAGCAAGGTGCCCTGGCGATAGCTGCTTTAACCAGAAAGTCATGGAGCCAGGCGTCGCAAATGCGGAGACAAACAAGGATGCGAACTAGGGTTGGTCACGGACGAAGGGAATGCGGGCAGGCAAATGTCGGTCACATGCGCGTGAATGCGCAATTCATCGGAGGAGGTTTTTGGGTTTGGTTCATGGGTGTCTGTGTTCAACGCGGCGAGCGCCCGGATCCCCCTGAGCTCCCTCGATTTGGGGCCGGCTTGTAGGATTTCAAACATCCGGGTTGATGTGGTCGAAATTATCATACACGTGATTGACTAAAAGTATTCAAACGGTCCTATCCGGACATTTAGGCGTTGTTTGGCTAGCAGATATTAGCCACGGGAATATATAAAACGAGTTTCTAGCTGATGTTTAGCAAAAACTGGTTTTACTAATTTTTCGATTAATAATTAGCTCGTGGAAAACTTTGTTTGAACTAGAAAAACGCAATTCTAGTTGGCCCAGTGCCTTCTTTGGATAGCAATTAGCCATTCGTATTTCTGTCCGTAATTAGGCCAGGCTTCTTCCTTTGATCTCTGATCCCTCACCGCTGCTGGCGGCATGCATAGGCTTGACGCCACCCACGGTGACGGGACAGCCGTGACGAGGTTCATGGCGACTCCTTCGGTGGTTGGCCGTCGGCGGATGCATGCCCTGTACGCCCACATCGCCGGTAGCTGCATCCACTGGGCTCTGAATAGGCTTGACGCCGCCTACTATGACGGCAGCCAGCGGTGCCCTTCTGGCAAGCTCCTCAGCTCATATACGATGTTGCTTGCCTCCACTCAGGCCGTCATGACTGAGCACGTATGGTCTGTGGAAGCCAGCGGCTGCTTCCATCGACGCCGAGGTCGCCGCGCCTACCTCCCTTCATCGGCACCGAATCACATCTGCTAGAGTTGGCCGTCGCCGAGCGACGCTGTTCATGCATGCTTCGTACAAAGCAGCCGTGCCCAGGATTCGGGGAAAAACAGTTACAATAAATATACGTTAATCATGATTTGGAAAAAATGACTAATACTCGTTTTTCTATAAACCTGAAATCCTGGGTTTTAGGGATGCTGGTTTGCTATATCCATGAATTTGTTGGAACAAACAAACAAAATTTTATTCTGTTAAACTGTTTCCCTGGTTTGTAGAGACCGCTTTCTCTATATTCTACCTATCCAAACAACGCCTTAAGAGGTTGGGATGATTTGAGTTAGAGATGCCCAAACAGAAACCATCTGGAAAAAAGTGGGGTGCGGTGGCCTACGTGTGCCAACACGCTCCTACCTCACCGGCACACGTAGAGCAAAAAAGGACCCGATGCAGGAAAGAAAGCAAAGGATGCAGTAGGCGGCGCACCATCACGATGCACGCTCGACTGGCCGGGTCCGACCCTGGAACTTGCCTCGCTCCATGCCTCCTATGGAGGACATATCTAGTGATACGTCATCTCAGGTGATACAATGCACGAGTGAATCTTGGACCGTTAGATCATGTTCAAAGGGACATGATGAATTCAAGGGTGATGGCCAGCTCCTCCACTGCAGAATATACCAAAAACACCTTGGATTTTGTACTTAATTGAGTGCAAGGCTTGAGTTAATGAGAAGATAGGGAATTTTGGATTCCCTCAGTTTTGTCCACTGTTATTATTTAGCACCAGCATGCGTGAAATGATGCATGAAACCTTGTTATCACAAGACAAAAGTACAAACACGCTTCTACTGACAAAAAACATATACACATTATAAAAATGTAAATGTTAACTTTGAAAAATAAAGTTGTAGTAGTACATTTCAAAAAAAAAAACTGACAAAGTGTACATTTTAATTAACCACAACATTCACTCAATTAGATTAATTTCCTCTTCAAGATAGCTGGAAATGCGTATGTTCTCTACAAAAAATTCAGTTAGCTTCTGTGAAAGCAAATATAGCATATAACTAGGTTAGTTGTCCAACTGATTTCAGATTGTACAATCTAGAATGACATGGACCAACTGCAAAAAAAAATGTTTGCTTATAATACTACTCATTATGGATAATCATATCTGAAATTATATGAAAAAAATTCCCGCAAAAAAAGAAATTATATGAAAATTTATGGGCTAAACATACCAGGACAGTCTATTAGTATTCATGGACAAACTAACCAAAAAATACTAGATTTATTTTGTTGAACTTTTTACCAGTATAAAAGAAAAATATGGCGATGACATAATTTTATATGGAGATTGCACAATAGTAAGACTTGAGTGAAAGACCAGATTTAAGTTTGTGTGTTTGGGCAATGAAACTGAGCCCTTTTTTTGTCCGTTGTTGAAAGTGCTGATAGACTAGTACTAGTAGGAAAAGGGCCTCAGGGTTAATTTATAACATGAATCAGGGTGTTTTGTATATTTCACGGTGGAGAGGGTGCCCATCACGTGTGAATTCATCGTGTCCCTTCCAACATAATCCAATGGTCTAGAATCCATTAGAGCATCGTATCACCTGAGCTGCGGTATCACTAGTATTAGCGGATCTAGGATTTGAAACCAGGGTGGTCCTCAAAAAAATTGACAACAAATATGTCATGTGAACGTTCCAAGTAATTACCAGTACCATGTTGGACTGAATAAGCCGCGGCGCCTGTGTTGGACGCGTCGGGCGCGTGTATGGATGGCCGTTGGCGAGCTGGGGGGGAGTACGTTGAGCTGGTCCATCGCGGGCTCGCCGCGCCCGGAGATGTGCGTGCATGTCGGAGGGGCGCGGGAGGAGCGGGCTGGACCGGGCGCTCGACGTGGGCTGGGATATGGGTGCGTGCCTGGCGCGTCCCTGGGTATAAAACCCCCCGTATACGTTGTAACGGCTGCGGAGTTTGTTGAGTTCGTGCTCACGAAGAGGCGTACGTGCGCCAGAAAACAACTCGTCGTGTCCACTGTCTACTTCTCCTTCCTCCTTCCTCTTCTGTTGGTTGAGATAAGAGAGAGAGGGGGGTGCAGCTCAGGTGAGAAGGGGCGCGGCAACAACATACCACATATAAATAGATCAATATGGTATTGCAATCTTACTAAAATTCTCAGTTTTGCAAGAAGTCTATAATAAGAATTTATTCTCAACCAATAAGGCTAATTGGGGCACAAATGATGTGCAAAATTATGTATGTGTTCGGTTCATGTACTAGATAGCATAGCGTAGCAAAAAAAAACTCTAAATCATAAATTGGGAATGGAAAATTGGGTATTCCCATACATTAGATCAGGTTAACTGGGGCAGGAACTCAGGTTGCCGATTTAATGCCGCCGGTGTGTGCGCTGTGTACTGGGTCAAATATGTTGCTGGGCTTAATTTTCTCTGGCCATCTCATCATGCCTAGGTATATAGCCCAGCCACCCTGTCCACCCTCTGCCTCCGCCCCTAAGATATGTTGCCGCATCCCCGCCTATGCACCTCCTCCTCCCCGCCTATGCATCCCCGACTATCATCCCCGACTATCATCCCCGCCTACGGCGGACCCACCCCGGTACGGCCACCGGTGGCAGGGCACGGACGGCCGGGGCTCGTCCCTATCCGCAACCGGACGGGCTGGATGGCCCCCGGCACAGGCGACCCTTACTTTTCCTCCAAGGCTGTGACCTGTAGTGACGGGAGATGCTAACGCCGTTGAGGTGGTCACCGAGCGGAGTCTCACTGCGACGGAAAATGAAACTGACCTTCGTCTGGAAGCTTCCCAGTTCCGAGCCCCGTCTATATAAAATGGCACGGGCGGGCGAGGGACGCCCTCAGCAGCTCCTTCCACCTCCCTCCTCTCCATCCTCCAGATCCCGAGCCGACCCAAACCAAAGCCGGCCCCCACCCCACCCGATGGCCCGCACCACCCGCGCTTCCGCCGGTCGCCGCCCCGCGACCCCTCCCCCGCCCCGCTCGCGCCGCGCGGAGCCGCCCGCCAAGCGCGGCACCCCCGGCTTCGGCCTCCCCAACGCCGTCGCGGGGATGGCGACTCCCCGCCGCGTCAGGCTCGAGCTGAACCCTGACGGTTCCAAGCGCCAGGTCCCGGTGGTCCTTCCGGCCACCAACGTCTCCGCGTCGCCAAACCCCTTCGGCGTCCTCGCCACCGACGTCAGTGGCGACGAGGACCCGAAGGCATGAGCGCGGAGGCGCTCGCCCCGGGGTGTGGCCCGCTCCGACGACGACTGCGACCTCCCGGGCCCCGGCTACTTCGACTACGAGAGAATTCTGATGATTTGTCTGCATAGCGTTGGGCTTACTCCTGTTCCTGTTTGTCTGTTTAGCAACCTTGGGGCTTTAAACTCAAAGCGTGTATCTCCGGATCTGAAATTTGCATGAATCAAACTAGTAGTAATTCCTAATATTTTCGCCTCTGTCGATCTACTTCGTTGCTCTCGATCGGTCGTTTGGGTTGCATTGCGTGTGGCGTCGGTGATCCCGGATCGTGGAATTTTGTGGCCGTTTGTTCGTCGCTCGGGCCTTTCGATGTTCTCGTTTATGTCGATCCGTTTTGGTTGTGAGTTCGTGCGTGGTTTCGAGCCGCAGTTGGTCTGTGAGATGCGAATTCTGAAGAGATACAATCGCGGCGACGTAGAGCACCGCCTGCGCCTGCGCCTCGGCCAGCTCGCGCTCCGAGACGAGAATTCCAGCCACCGCGCGCGCCGCCAGCAACAGCCTCGCCGGCCGACCAGGCCGCCGACGTCGGGCTGGGCGAGCGCCTCCGCCTCGGGCATGTGCAGGCGGAGGCCGCCCTAGCGGCTACGGTGTCGTCTTATACGGCGGCTGCGTATACTTCGTTCCGAGCCCCAGGCCGTCGCCGCGCGGTGCACCCCGAGCCGGCGAGCCCCAGCACCCCGTCGCGCGGCAGCCCCTTCACCCACCAGGGCGTTCTCCTCCGCTCCGGCTCCCGCGTTGACCACGGCGACAACGCGGCGGCGACGGAGCACCGCCTCGCGCTCCGCCACGACCACCCCAAGCTCTGCGACGCCAACAACGGCCTCGCAGGCCGCTTCGCCATGCTCGGCGCCAACCAAGCCTCCGCCGAGCAGCTCCACCACGGGCCGGTGCAGGCGCAGCCGTGCCGGCTCGCCCGTGCTGCGCATGGCGCGTCTTGCCACCTCTGCCGATAGGCCCCGCGCTCTCCACCCGGACCACCCGGAGAGATGCAGCCGCAGGGGGGCTGCCCAGGTCGCGCCCCGCCTCCGCCCGCCTCCCCGGCAGAGAACAACACGATGAACCTCACCTGTTTGATGATATGCGCCTGTCGATGCGGACATGGGGGCGTGTTTGCGAGCAGCAGCCCGTGTTCGTGGGCGTGGACGGCGCGAAGGCGAAGGAGCACAAGTCGGCGGCGACGGGGAGAATGGCGGCCAGTTCGCGACGGCCACCGGCGGTCTGGAGTTCGAGGTGCTCAAGACGGAGCTGTGCAACAAGTGGAGGTTGACCGGGGGCATGCCCGTACGTCGAGCAGTGCCAGTCCGCGCACGGCATCGCGCGCGCCGAGCTCCGCCCCATCATCCGCGCCCCGCGCTACAAGACCCATGTCTGCCGCATGGTCGTCGGGGGCGCCCTCTGCTCCGGCGGCCACTCCATCACCCCTGATCACTACACAGGCTAGCTAGTGCTTCATCGCGGTCGATCCAGTCCACTCTACTTGCGTCACTCGTTCCTGCCCCAACTTTAAATGAGTCATTGCCATGATCTTGTTCTGTGGTTGAATTTGGATAGAGCGATGTAACTAAATCTCTTTTTTTTAGTACACCCTTGGCGTTATTTTGTACTGTGTTCAGGCTACGCCACATATTGTTCGTTTGGATGATTGGAAATGAGTTGCATGATTTTTTATGAGCATGTCAGTCAAGCATAGATGCCAATGTCATGATTTGTCTATAGTCTCCGTTGCTCTGTCTTCTCCAAATCTGTAGGCCTGATGTTCCGTTTCATAACTACTATAGTCTGTCAGTCTAGCACGGCTGGGTTTTCGAGGAAGGAATTACTTGATTGCTCGAGATCTCGTCTGTAATTGGGCAGTGTCTTCTTAAAGGTGCATTCAACTTCAGATTTTGGTTGTGTTTGATTTTCTGAAAATTGGAGAAATGACTCATACTTTTTTTTTCAGCAAACATGTCGAGCATAGTTGCCAATGACATGGTTTGTGTATAGTTTCCGTCGGTCTTTTCCCCACACATTTTAAGCTTGTTGTTCCAGTTCCCAACCTCCAAACCCAACACCACCACCATTGCCGAACCCGCCACCACCCATGCCAAACCCTCCAACACCCATTCTGAAGCCACCACCACCAACATTGCCGACAGAAAACCCCCTCCAAACCCAACACCACCACCGGCCATAAGATTTTGAAGCTCGGATCACAATCACCATTCATTTCATCTTTCAAATTTATCTTGTCATTGCATCCATGCCCTCTGGATTCATCATCATGAACTGGTCCTCCTCGGCTGTCCTCTTGTCCTTCCTCTTTTGCTCCTCTAGGGCGATCTTCCGCTCCTCGAAGGCACACCTCTTCTCCCACTTCTCCTTCTTGTGCTTCTCTTTCTTCTTGGCCATGGCAACTTTAGCGTCCCAATGCTTGGATAACATGTCCTTTTTCATCTTGGCCATATCACCAATTTGATCTCTCAAAGTGATTGACTCGACCGTCCTCTTCACTATTGCTTTCTCCTTTTTTTCCATCCGTTTTGCCCTTGTTTCGTCCTTCTCTTGGTGCATCATCACTATCATCACTATCATCCGGTTTTCCATTCGGTCATCCCCATCTTCAACTGCTTCATCAAACCATGTGCAGTCAACTTAAGATTTCGGTGGTATTGATTTTCTGAACAATTGGAGAAATAACTCATGCTATTTTTTCAGGAACATGTCGAGCATAGATGCCAATAGTATGGTTTGTGTATAGTTTCCGCTGCTCTTTTATTTTACCTATAGCTTGTTGTTCCAGTTCCCAACTGCATGTAATGGTATACTGGTATGTCTTTCATTCCTCGATGTGGAGAACATTTCCACTAGTAATTGACTGCAAACATTAGAGACTTGTGTCAACCTTGTGTTGTGTTCATGTGCTCTTTCATACAATCCATTCACTGGTTAACACATCACAACGGGTTGGCCATCGATTCACCAGGCAAACTGTCATGCATGGCCTATACAACATCCGCTTACGGTCAACTTTATTTTAGTTAGTGATCAGAACCTATACATGCATAGCTCCATTGGTATTTCTAACTACCGTGTTGACCTTCTAGGCTTCAACCACTTCCATTGTATCAATGCATTTTTTTTCTACCTAATCTAATAAGCATGTTGATACTTCTGAGGCACGTCATATTCACGTCAGCCAATTGTAAATTGAAAACCAATGCGCTAATTATATTTCCTTTTTTGCAAAAGTGCTAATTGTATTTCCTGTTCTACTCATGGTTGAAATTCATGTATAAATCTTTTTTATACTGATTTTTTCTCTTGTACACCCTCTATTCCTAAATACTCCCTCCGTTACAAAATGAGTGTCTCGACTTTGTACTATCTTTTTATATTAACTTTGTTTAGTACAGTAGTAGAGACACTTATTTTCGGACGGATGGAGTATAAGAAGCAAGAGGTACTAGTACTTTTATAGAGACGCATCGGCGTGGCTAAATTTGTTATAATCCATCATTTGTTTGAAAATACATATTGACTTTTTTTGGATTATGTATTTTCTAAAATAGAGCTAAAGATCTATCTATATATATATATATATATATATATATATATATATCACAATAACTTAATTACAATTCAGAAGTTGCTTACCACACAGCACACATACCATGTGGTAATGTTTAAAGTGTATGAAGTTCGTTACACAATAGATTGTATTTCAAAGAGAGCTGCTATATGTACGACAGAAATCCATAAGAGTTTTGTACGACCAGACTCATCTGGTGGCGTGGGCCCAAATATCGGGAAACGTGCATGTGTCTTGTCGTACGAAATCGTATGAAAAATCATCGTACGCTAGGCAGTTTCATACTTCAAATACACCTTTAGTTGCAATTATCACACCTTTAGTATTAGAATTAACGATAATAATATTTGGTATAGATTAAGTACGATTGTACTATTTTCTAGCTGTATATACACCCTATATGAGAAAAAAGTTAGTAAATAGAAAAAAGTCAAAAAAGTTTAGAAGTTTTTTTTTCGAATAAACTTGAGTTTTTTTGCAAGTACATAAATTTTTGGGAACAAAACCCAGCGTTGACTTCGGGGCAATTTTTTTTATTTGGTATTATAGGTGACTATTCACAGTATTTTGAGTATTTTGGTCAAATTTTTTGTTTTTATAAAAGAAGTCAACGGGGGTTCTTCTTTTGTGGAACTTTCCTTACACGTACAATGGAAGGTCAACTTTCTTTAAAAAAATATTTTTAGAATTTTTTTACTTTTTATATAATTAATAAATTTGTCCATATAGGGTGTATATACACCCATAGACTAAGGCTTCCCTCCGTACTAAGTTGCCTACTTTAGCGGAAAAGTAGAATCCCCCTTTTTTTTGCAGGTCCATCCATCTCTAATTGTTTCCATCGGGTCTCTTTTTATACTATATGCATGGTTTCATTTTTCTCATATGACACGCTCATGACATGTATGGATTAGTCACGGTAGAAACTCTTCCTCTTCCTATTCTGGCCTATCTTTTTCCTGAGTACTCCAACAAACGGAAAGCCGCCACATCTTTGATACTGCTTGGGAACAGATGCTAGCCATTCATGCAAAGATGCAAAGAAGTTATCCATGTCATTAACAAACTGAGTTACTCTAATCAATGCGTTGTCTAAGCATATATACTAATTAAGATATATTATTTGCATAAATATTGTAGCAAAAGCAGTGTTAATGAGAGTACTACTACAAGGAGAAGTGACGGAGCCCACGTGCTACACGTCCACGACACCGGGAGGTGTAGGGTGCAAGACAAGCCATTTACGACTCTGCCTTCCTCTGCCCCAAGCACAGTCACATTGGCATGCCATCGATTCCTCTTGCCGCCTAGCGCCACCTGACCATCGCCGCACACCATCCCCAAACAAGCCACTCTGCCATCACCATCTACGGGTTCGCCGCTTCAGCATCCGGTCTCCACCGTGCGAGAATGGTCAGAGGATCCCCTCCCCTTTGACGGACGGGGCCTACCATCGTCGCGGTAGCAGCAGTGAGAAGGGATGGCAGGGAAGAGCGGTGCAAGCTAGGGTTTTGTCCCATGAGTAGTCGAAAGGAGTGACACATGGGTCAGCAGATCATGTCTCTTTCTGTACTCAGTATATGCATGGTTTTTTATTTTTATAGGAAACATACATGACATATATGCATGTCAAATTATACAACTCTAATTATATTCCTATTTGGACCTAGTATTTTTTTTCTCATTGCCTCAACAAAAGGAAAGTATCATTAAGAAGCGGTCCACATTCCATGCATGCAAAGATGTCGTATCATTAAGAAGGTGGGGGGTCAACTTGGATGCTACTATATATCCATCCATGCACATCATTAAGAAGCTGAGTTAATCAAGACGTATCATTAAGATGGTACGGATGTACTGGTAAATAATTAGTTAAAAAGAGCACTAATGACTGGCATGACACTGGTCATGATATAAGTAGTAAATTAAATAGCACTTCTATGCTGGTTTATTAATGAGTACCCACGACCCGCCCACAGACTTGGTAGGTTAACGGCTGTAACGGAGGAAACAGATGGCCTAACCCAAGGAGAGAGGGGACCCGAGGCGAGGCTATGCTGCAGCTTTTGATTTTGTCTTGACTGAGGGCTCATTCGGTTTGGAGGAAATCAAAACGTAGGAATTAGGAGTAGTATAGGAATATGATAGGATGGCACTTGCCATCCTAAGAAATTGACTTGCCTCGTTCCTACGCGTAAAATGAGCTTTGAGTGGATGTGTAGTTTCCTCCAAAAACACGAGAAATGAGTAGTATTCCTACGAAATTCCTGCACGCATTTCCTACAAACCGAATGCATACATAGGAAATTTTCCTCTGGAATCCTTATTCCTATGTTTTTCCTACGAAAATCCTTCAAACCGAATGAGGCCTGAAAGGAAATCTTTCGGATCCCCGGCACGTAAAGCATCTGTTCGAGGTGAGCACCGATGGCAGTCCAGTTCCTTTGCTTTTCCCATTACTTTTTACTTTTCTCATCCTTCCAAAGAGTAGTCCCGTTCCTTGGCATTTAAACACTGTAGCACTTAATCAAGGACTTAAAAAAGACCGCAAATGATTAGATGATTAATCAGTGCTAATCGGAGGAGTGCGACAAAGTAGAATGCACTTAATCAAGGACTTAATCAAGGACAAAGTAGTTGATTAAGTTCCTTTTCCCATTACTTTCTACAGTGCTACGTTTGTGCGCGGATACTTAATCAGTGCTAATAGGAGGAGTGCGACAAAGTAGTTGGTACTTCCGTTTGTCCGCTTCGAGGGACGAGGGCGCATACGACCGCCAGCCAACACCCGAACTCACGTGAGCGGTGGGGTCCACCACCTGGACGGCATTTTGGTAGATTGTTTACTTTCTGCCCCCAAGCTGCAGCTAGTAGTAGTAGTAGTAGACGTTTACAAATTTTTTCTAATTTATGCTAAATTTTACAAGCTAAACGAGAAACAAATTTTGTTTAGTGCAAAACATTTGCATTAGATGTACAAAAAATTCACAGGAAAAAAATGCTAGAAATTACAAAATTTTGAGTGCAATGCTAAAGAAATGACGATCTCGTAATTTTTTAACGAGAAATATATAGGGATGTTTTGTACAATTTTTTAGAGAAAAGACTATGGACCTAGTCGACACACATGGTGGCACAGCGAGAGGGCCTCCTTGCTCCCAGATGGGGCGTTGATGATGAACCTGATATGAAAGATTACGTCGCTCGCACTTGGGGCCGGGGTTGGGATGGGGGAGGCCGTGGCGGTATGTCGTATCTTGGTGGTTTGTTGGCTATGTTGATGGAGGACGAGGATGGTGAATTGACTGACGTGTATGGCTACTGCAGATTGGTAGCTCGAATATCAGCTATGGTCGGGTAGGTAGGCTAGAGTGGCGACAAGTTTGGTGAGCTATAGGTGAAAGCCTAGTTCGAGCACGTTAAATACCAACATCAATGACACCCTAGGATCTCGTTCCTCTCCTTGGGGACATCATTATGAGGCCTGTTCACCTCCCTCGCCAAGTAGTTTGGGCTTTCATGGATGAAACCCAAAGTTTTGGCCTAGGTTGTAGCGAACGCTGACGATGTCCCAGCACTCCCTCCTAGGGTTGATGCCTTGGAGGCATTGTAGTTCCGCCACCGACAACATGGGTACGTGGCCTTAGAGTATGGTTAATAGTATAGCCAACTGCAAGCAGCTGCCATGTCAACTACAACCATCGTATATAGTCACTCGTACATTAAGGTTGGCTATAAGACCGGCTATTAGACTGGTTTATTACTTTTACCTAGGAGCATGCATATAGCTAGGATCTTACATGAGAGCCCACTTTCATCATTTTTCAATGTCTCTCTCCTTCACATAGGCAAAAATGCCATGCAGGCAGACTATAAGCCAACTATTGTACTTGCTCTTAGAGCTGGTGTGGATGCCGGAGCGACGACCCTCGAAAACCGCCAGAGGTTTGTCGACTCTGGTTGATTTGTGGGTAGAACAACTGATTCAAATACGCCTTTAGTTGAAAAAAGGTTGCAATTACTGCACCTTTAGTATTAGAACTAATGATAATAATATTTGGTATAGATTTAGTATGATTGTATTTTTCTACTTTACTGTAACAAGTCCCATTAATAATACTACTAACTTGCCTACATTACCGGAAACTAGAATGCCTTTCCATTCATCTCTAATTGTGTCCATCGGGTCTCTTTCTATACGTACTCCATCTATAAATGCATGGTTTTCATTCTCATATGACATGTAGATGCATATGGATTTGTCACGAGTATACTATAAACTTTTCCTACTCCTTTTCTGGCCTAGTTCTTCCTGAGTACCCTAACAAACGGAATGTAAGCCACTAATACATCGATACTGCTTGAGAACAGATGCTATCCATGCATGTAAGGCTGGTTGTAATGGAGAGTATCATATACTAGTATCATGCATATGATACTAGTGTATGATACTACCTCCCTAATGCATAGTATCATATATCAGTATCATGTAGTACTCTATTTATTGTCATGCATGACACAAAGTAGCATATCATTTATTATGATACGGTATCATGATATGATACTCCATCATCTCTTTCTTCATTTAATGCTATGACACCTCATCAAAATTACCTACTTGACATGCATGATACTAGTTATGATACTACCATTACAACCAGCCTAAAGATGCAAAGTTGTCTCATCATTAAGAAGGTGGATGCGACCCATGCATGCATCTCATTATACAAACTAGATTACTCTAATCAAGGCGTTCTCTATGCATTTATATAGTAGTACTTAATTAAGTAAAAAAGGACCGTTGATGATGGGCACATGCACTGGTCAAGATATATTAGTTGCCGGATTTATAAAACACTGAAGCACAAAGCAGTGTCAAGGAGCACTACTATACTACAAGTGGTAGGTACATGTTTCCGTTTTGTCCGTCCCGAGGGATCAGGCACACTGGCCAGGAGCTCGAACACACGTGCGCCATGCGGCCCACCCCTTTGACGACATTTTGGCTGTTTGTTTCCTTTCTGTCGCAATCCTTTAGATCTTTTGTACACTTTGTCGAGAAATAAAGTCTGTTTAGTGCAATTCTGCAAATGGTATGCAGCGCAGAACTTCTGTATCACAATGTACAGAAAAAATAAATCACTACGTAAATGCTACTCCCTCCGTTCCAAAATATATGACTCAACTTTATACTAACTTTAGTATAAAGTTAGTATAAAGTTGGATCATCTATTTTGGAACAGAGGGAGTAGGAATTAATAACTCGAGTACAACCTTGTAATTTTTACACAACAAATATATCCGTATATATTGTACTGACATTTTAAAATGCTATGGTTAAATCATGGCAGGCCTGTTCCAGAGTGAGTTAATGCTCATTATGGTGCAGGATGGCAGCTTAGGCCAAGATCTGGGGATGATCGGACATCGACCGCTCCGGGGCTGCCGACGCTAGCACGCAATGTGTGGCAATTCTTTGTCAAGCCGTCGAGAGTAATGTCTGCTTGTCATGTTGGATGCGTGAGGACTAGTAGGGGGCGGGGGGGGGGGGGGGGGTGGGGGGGGGGCTTGAAGAGGGGCGACACTACAACTAAAGGCGGAAGTGGTGCCTCACAAGCCGGATCTCAGTAGGAGTCAATAGATGTTGCCGGAGCTGAACCACATGTGGATCTAGTCACGCATGGTAGCGCGACTAGAGGGTCACCTCTGCTCCCGGCGGGGGTGCTGGTGATAAATCTCATACAGAGGATTTTTCGCCCACACTTGAGGGTTGGTATGGAGGCGGCCATGGCGCTGTGTGGTGTCGTCGTGGCTTGTTGGGTTCCTCGGTGGAGGACGGGGATGGGGAGCCGACTAGCACATATGGCTACACACTTCGGTTGCTGACGGTCGACGAGGTAGGCTAAAGTCACAATGGTTTTCTTGTGCTATAGGCGAAAGCCTAGGTCGGCCATGTTATATGCCAGCATCGACGATGCCCCTAGGACGTCGTTCCTTTCCTTGGAGACATCATTATGGAGCTGCTTCACCTCACTCGTCAATGGAGTCTGTGCTCTCTCAGGTGAAACCCCAAGTTTTTGCCCAGGTTGGAGCGGGCGACAACGACATGTTCATTACTTCATCCTAGGGATGCCTTAGGAACCTTGTAGAATCATCACCATCTAGGTGGGCGCGTTTCCTCGGGGAGGTGAAGGTGCGCTCCTTGACGACGCCTCCAAGAAAAGTTACGACATCCAAGGACGTCGTCCTCGTCGGCATCGACCGAAGTGAATGCTAGACTTTCACCTATAGACCACCGAACCTAGCGTCGTCGCATCACACCTAGTCATCCATTGAAGACACAATAGCCATGCGTTGTCATCACCAAAAACCATCACCACAATAATCCGGGCCCAGATGGCCACATCAGCCAAGCTAACGTACACATACCCTTCGTCCACGCAATGCCGACATGTCATCCACACAGTGGACGCCTGGTAATCTTGCCCTATACGGAGCTCTTTCCACCATATATTTCGGGGTTGTTGCATCGATGTACATAAGTTATCCACATCCCAAGGCCAACGCCCTAGTCGACCCACCTGATGTCGCCACCTCTACAACACCATGCATGACATTCCAACCTTTTGCATGAACAGGGCCACACGACCCCCAACCGGCCTGAGTAGTGGTGTCGCAACACCAAAGACAACGGAGCCCACATGCTGCACGTCCACAACACCGGGAGGCTTAGGGCGCCAGACATGCCATTGTTGTGTCGCATTCCTTCGCCTCCAAACGTGTTCACATCGCCGTGAGGGCGATTCCTCCCGCTTCCTTGCGCCACCTGACCAGCGTCGCACACTATCCCCAAGCACGCCGCTCTGCCATCACAATCTTTGGGGTCACCTCCTTTGCATCCGGTCTCCGCCATGCGAGAATGGCCGGAGGATCCCCTCCCACTTTGAGGGACATGACCTACCGCCGTCACGGCAACGGTAGTGGGAGGGGATTGGGGAGGGGGGGGGGGGGGGGAGGGGAGGATGGTGCAAGCTAGGGTTTCTCCCATGAGTCGTCGAAAGGAGTGACACATTGGTCGGCAGATCATATGTCTCTTTTTGTACTTAGTATATGCATGGTTTTCATTTTGATATGACACGTATATGACATATATGCATGTCCACTTATAGAATTCTCATTATTCCTATTTGGATCTATTCTTCCCGCAGTGCCTCAACAAAAGAAAAGTAGGCGACCACATCCGTTGATACTCCTTGGATGCGGTCCATGCATACAAATGTCACATCACTAAAGAAGGTGGGGATCAACTTCGATGCGATCCATGCATGCACGCCATTAAAAAACTGAGTTGATCGAGATGTTAAATAATACACTACTTACTACTCCTAATTATTCTGCTAATGATTGGCATGCACTGGTCATTATACTAGTGTCTATGTACAAATTAAGTACTGTTTAAGTATTCTTAATCAGTGAGGGGGTCGATAATCAAGGACGTAAAAGGAGACTCTAATGATTGGAACGCACTGGTTCTGATTTACTAATTGCATAAACATTACTTAATCAGGCTTGCTGAGAGGAGTAGTACTAGTATACTAGAAAGTGCGCTAGGTACTCCTGTTAGTCCACTTGGAGGGACGAGGGCGCACAGGACCGGCAGCCAGCAACGGAACTCACGTGTGCGATGGGGTTCACCACCTTTTGGCTGATTATCTACTTTTTGTCCCAAGCTGCAGTTAGTACTAGTAGATGTTTGCAAATTTTGTCTAATTTGTGCTAAATTTTACTCCCTCCGTTCCAAAATAGATGACTTAAGTTTATACTAACTTTAGTACAAAGTTGAGTCATCTATTTTGGAACGGAGGGAGTACATACTAAGCAAGAAACAAAATTTGTTTAGTGCAAATGACCTGCAGTGTAAAATTTTTGCGATATGATGTACAAAAAAACCCACTAGAAAAATGCTAGAAATTGCAAAATTTGAGTGCAAGGGTAGATAAATCACTAGCTTGTACTAGTAATTTCTGAACGAAAAATATGTAGAGATATGTTGTATTTAAAAAAAACTATGGACATAATTCCAAAGCAAAGGAGGCCTTTATTCCAGAATGACTTAATTAGCACCATGGTGCAAGATGTCAATTAGGCCGAGTTTTGGGGGTGATCTTCGATCACTTTGGGGCCACCAATGCTAGCACACAATGTGTGGCAACTCTTGGTCAAGCCGGTTTGGTAGATCGAGAATAGTGATTTTCTTGTCGCGCTGGACAGTTGCGAGCCGCGAGGGAGAGGCCACGAGAACTGGGTGGACACATAACTAGAGGTAGAAGAGGTGCGATGGAGACAGAGAGTAGGATCTGAGTGGGGACCAACAAATGTTGTCGGAGCTAGGACGAAGTGCACATGACGACGCGATGAGAGGGCCTCCTTGCTCCCGACTGGGGGCATTGGCGACGTACCTCATATGGACGATTATATCGCTTGCACTTGGGGGCGGCTACCACGGATCGGTCGCGGGATATTGGCTGCGGATAGCTAGGAAGGCCAAAGTGAATTTCGTTTTGTTGAACTATAGGTGAAAGCCTAGGTCAACCTATTAAATGCCAACATTAATGACACCCTAGGACGTGGTTCCTCTCCTTGAGGACATCATTATAGGGCCCATCAGCCTCGCCCTCATCAACGGAGTCTGGGATGTCTCGGGTGAACCCATGTGTTTGCCCTAGGTGGGAGCAGAAGCCGACGGCGTTCCCTTCACTCCCTCCCAGAAACTACACCTTGGAGACTTTGTAGTTTCACCACTGGCAAGGTGGCACGTGTCCTCAGGGTCGATGTGAAAGCGTAAGCAACGGCTCCGAAAACCACCGTGGTTTGTCGACCCCATTTGCTTTGCCGGTAGAGTCAATGGCTCAATTAGTGGGCGGCCTCATGGCCGGTTGTTTATTTTTATTTATTTAGTTTGGTTGTTTACATTGCACATGTATCGGTTTTAAATCAGTTTTTTATGCTAATTAAGAATTCTGTTCCGATTGAATGGAAAAAGTAGAGCCACTAGAAGTTACTAAAAAGAATATCACCCGAAACAGACATAGAACAGTAGACTGGGTGCGTGGAGTAGTTATTACTTGGTGATGCTTTATTATTTTTTCTCAAAAAGCAAGACATAAGTTGGTGATATTTTCCTAAACAAAAAGGTTGGAGGGCCCGCGGCGCATCACTAATCATTAATAAACCAACCAGAATACGATTAACCTTCCTCTAAAAAAGGAAGAAGAATATACGAGTAACCAACCAGGAGTATATTATTGACAGGAGATAACTGTCGGCTAATTAATCACTGTGCTACAGTACGTACCTATATTTTGAAAGCAAAGAGAACGAAAGCTTCATTAATTATTGGAATATTCTTTGAAGTACTACTACCAGACAAAACAGAAGATCTCTTTGTTTAAAGAACCGAAGACAAGTCTGCACCACCATTTTCTAAATAAAGAGATCTTCTGTGTCTCCTTGTGTAGTCGTGTGCCTTCCCGTGATAACGTCCGTCACCGTCAGGTAGGCTAACGGAGGGAGCGGGCAGCAGACCCAAAGACGCGGCCGTACGTACGTGCAGGAAAGCCCTGTTTTTGTCGTTCTCCCAGCCCCTGCAACAGTGGTTGTGCTGCCCAGCGATTACAGTTCGTGGCAGGAGTTGCCGTTTACTGATCTGCCCTCTCCCATCCCATGGCCACGACTACTTTAATCTACACTTTGTGTCTTCGTTGGATATGATTGATGTCCTTCCTGGTTCCGTCTTTTCTTCTTCGTATTATTGCATGGATTTTTGGTTTCGCCTATTTGCTTTTTTATTATTATATTATATTACATGGGACGTGCTAAGCGCATCTCCAACGCCGACCCTCAAACCTCTCGCGCCAGCTTCTAACCGCCCTGGCCCACCTCCTCCCGCGTGCATTTCCCGCCCAAAACGGTCAGTATCGGTCCAGAGTATCAGTGCTCACATTCATGCCCGGCCAGAGCGGACGCGACCGCTCAAGGCGCCAACATTGAAGAGGGGCGCCGGCCGCCGCTTCCTCGTGCAGGCGACTGACGCCTGTTCAAATGACACAACGGCCGCTCGGTCCGTCCATCTGCCTCCAACATTGATGGCACACAGTTGCCGAGGCGTCTCCTTCGACGCCACCCGTCCGTCTTTCTGCTCCGCGATTGCTATATACACCGCTGTCCCGGCCTTAGCCGCATTCATTCGCCTCCGATCCCTCTCCTTATCACTCCCGACATGGATTCCTCTCCCGCCAAAGCTCTGGGACGTGCTAACACCATATCAGAAGAAGGAAATGGGCGCCATTGCTGCCGGCTGGTTGGCCGACAGGCAGCCGCAGGACGATGACGTCCCAATGGTGGACGCTCCGACGACGAGCTGGCACCACCCTCCTCCTCTGCACCACCCTGACCAGTGCGCTGCACCATGACCATCGGTGAGGCCCGTGCCCATTACGTGGACATGGTGCGGGAGGAGCAGTTTCGGAAGGCGCAGGCTCACGCCGCCTACAAACACAACCTACTCCAGGAGCACCTGCTGGCGGAGGCACATCCTCCAGGAGCACCTGCTGGCGGAGGAGCAACTCAACGCCGACAGTGAGATAGCGCCGGACACGGACGTAGCGGAGCAAGTGACGCTGCTTGAGTCCTTCCGCTCCGCCCGCGATATCCGCCTCGCCCGCTGGCGGTACCGCCAGCGGGTGGCGGAGGTGGCAGTTGCCTACAAGGAGGGTGACGAGGCGGTGTTCGGCGAGACCGATGATGAGGAGGACATTGCCGGGGCCGCGCCTCGCCACCACGACATGAAGTCGACATGCCCGCATGGGCCGTCGACAGCAAGGAAGAGTACTGCATGGTAGGTCACCGCCACTCGGCCCCTAGGAAGGCCACTGCTCCTCCCCTACAGTTGGAGCCAAGCTTGGTAGGCTGAATATCGTCGGTCGATTAGCCGCTTGGCGGCGACGTGGAGGCAGACAGCTTCACTTCCCATGGCTCCGAAGGCGCAGGTTACGGAGGCAGAGCTGGAGAGCACCGAGGCGAGCTGGAGAAGGCTAAGCTTCAGTTCTCGGGGTTCATGGCTGGACACGGGGAATGGACGCCGGCGACTATTTAGATTAGGTATTAATTATTCTTCCAGAGCCGGACTAGCACCGCTTAGTTCATGTAAATGTAATGAAATCCATCATGTTTATATGAAATCCGGCTGTCTTTGATTGAATTTCATCTGTTTGTTTGAATTGTTTTCCGGATGTATATGGGTAGCGTTTGATGGAGGCCTCCCGCATCCGTGTCCATGGACGGATGCGGCAGAAAATTTATGGGTTGCTGTTGAAGATGCCCTAATGAGTCTTTTCGAAAGGACTAGTAAGTAATCCTACGCAAGTAATTATACTCGTACTACAACTATGGCATACTTTGTTTCATAGGTTTTTTTTATAGGATTGTGTTCCACAATATCTTTTTCCCTATGGGTGTTGTTTCAATCATCAGGAATGGTTCCAACGGACCGGTGAGGATTCAGCCCAATGGAGGAACGGTGAAGTTCAGAGCCGTTGGTTCGGCGTGGTTCGCAGCGACGATCGAGCACTAGTCCTGCACGGTGCACCAGCGAAGTAGTGTGGCAGATTTGAGCACCACAGTGGGCATTCTCATGGCGGATAATTAGGCCACGGCGGTACACAAGGAGCAATGAGGGTGGTTGCTTGGATCGTGACAGCGACAAATGCCAACATGGTGGTGTCAGCCAGCAAAGTCAGGTCAATGGCTCCCTAGGGGAAGAAACTGAACAAGGTGAAGACAAGAGCGTGCGGTTTAATCCCTTAAATTCGTCTCACATTTCTTTTCTCCTTATTTCACTTCGATGTTGCTTGCCAGAAGTAGTGATGATAGAGTGTGAGGAGTAAAAGTGATTAAAATCAAGTAACATGATTCCCACTGGCTGATGAGTATTTATACAAGTTTCAGTTGCCGTTGAGTGATATTAATTGCTGCAGTGCTAAACAAAACCTAAACTATTAATGGTATTTACAAATGTTAATGTCAGTTTGCCAATTAGAGTGAAACTTCATGTCAAACTTTGCATGGATAGAAAAGATGGCCAATAACACAGACAAAAATAATAACTGAAATCCACTTCGTTTGCAATGTATTTTGATAAAAGATATAATTCAATCATATACGTAGAAAGACTTATCATATCTGATGCACAAAGTAAATAAGATGGTACAAAAACATTGAACTCTTTATTGTGCACCGCATTACAAATGACAATAACACATAATCAGATCCCCTAAATTGTCATATCATATGTTCGGGCTATCCACAAACCTTCAAACCTAGACCATATGTGGGGAGGGAATGGGGTCAAGACGTGTCCGGACAGCACGGTACATCAGGCCGGACCACCTTTTCTCTTTCTTTTTTCCTTTCATGGTAAAATCAAACAAAATAAATGCATTTCATTTATCATCATAGAATTTTAAGGGTGAATAAACCTAAATGTGAGGGTGGACCTTAGCACACTGTGAGAACTTTCAAGTCTCATCAGTAGCATTATACTCCTAATTCATGGCGAGGCAATATAAAATGTCCCTTCCCACAAATATATATATAATGTCCATAAAAAATACAGGTTTCTAAAATATTACAAGGCAGCCCGAAGATATTGATGTTCTGAATTGCTAAGAGCTTAAATGCTTAATACAATCTTGCTTCTCCATTTTGAGCCAGTCCACCTAACGGGGGTTTGCAATCATTCCAGATAGCCTGCAAAACAGGAGGTAAAAGTCAGTAAATACTGTACAAATAAAAATTTCAGTTGAGTTGAAAGGCTCAAATTGTAGTATAGTATAGTAATAAACTGTGAACCTCTGATTGAAGGTTAGAGTTTGGAGAGTTACCTGGAGGGAGGAGGCCGAAGAGGGAGATGGCGGTCAGCTACGGGTTGTGGGTCTAGGGATATGAAGCAGCCCTCCCCACTGTTATTGTGTTTTTGTGCTTTACAAATAAATTCTAATAATCCATCATGGTAGCAACCGAATATTTTCTCATTTCTAATGTCAACGTTATGACCACATGGAAAATCAACTTACTGGGAAATTTATTTGAATGAACAACTGAAGTACAAATGTACTTAAGATAACAAAGTTTTGATCAAATTCACTAAAAAATACCATGAACCAAACCATTTTGTATATTTTACAAGGTCAAGACTGATGAGAGTAAGGCTCTTACCGAGTAGTATGACAAATATCACCACTTGCAAACTCTACAAGCGAGTGATAGTGTTACTTACAGGAGCCTAAGTGTGAGACTTTTTCAGGTTACTCCATGTATATGCGTGCAATAATTTGCATAAGAACATAATATCACTCTATATGCAATATGATTTCAGGGTGAAACATATGATTATTTGCTATTGGACCAACCAAATGTGGTTTCAACTCCACATGAGAAAAAACATGTAGGACGTGAAACATACACCACACAGAATTGATAGACCACACTCATCCCATGGAAAAAAGATGTTACCAGCCCGCACGTCATCTGAACCACGATTCATTCCCCATCAGCCAATGATCTCCTCGCACAGGAAGCCAGGGAGATCACCCTTGTTCCCCTTCATGGTCACAATAGCATATGCAATCTTCTTCAGGAGGTGATCTAAGCTTCTCCTGTGCCAAACAAAACAAACAATAGCAAACACGGCTTAGTGCACTGACAGCACTGTTCATTTTTGGTGTTTTTTAGTCAACCACTCAAATTCAAAATTTCTATTACCAGGCTTAGTGATTAGCGAAGGCGCAGCCCTGTGAAGTCCATTATGTAGTGGACAATGTACACCCCGCTCTCCTCCGTGGTAACAAGTGTATTCACATTATTGTCTCGCCATATATGGAAGGACCATAATAAATTTATTCGTTTTTTATGGCCGAACTCACCTCGTACATACACGGTTCGTGCTGTGCAACTAATGGGTAAATAAAGGTCCACCCAGTAGTCTCTACCAATACAGCACCATACATGTCGTTGAAGCGGTTGCAAAATCTGGACTGGAATCTCTTTGCCAAAGCCTCATGCTTTATCTTCATCTCATCTGTTGGATCTGTCTCAGTTCGATCAAGCACCAAACTTGCTTCTTCTCCATGTCTAGAATGTACAGCGACCAGCAGTCCATGAACAGCACTGGGAAGATGAACTGCAATCAACAGCAAGAACAAGTTACGAGCCATTGCAGTTGACTGACATCACACGGTGCAATGGTAATTAATGTCAGAACCCAATATGCTCCTTCTTCAACCAGTCAATCCTGTAACCCATAACTGTAGAGTTCATCATCATCTCAATGTAATCCCAAGCCACTTCGTTATTTGGCTTGCAAAGTTCCTCCTGCACCATCATCAAAACTTTTCATGCATACGAACCTTACGAACATATTTATGAAACAACGACCACCACCACGACCAACTAACCACAAAGCGCGGATAAAAAATTCCTCTCCATCTTGAAAGGCAGCCGCGGTACATCTTCATTTCCTTTACACTTAGCATGCGATGTATGCATCTCCAGCCATTCAGCGTGACCTCACCACCTGGGGTCAGTTGCTCAGTTCGTCCTTCAGGTCTTGGCCGGATGCAACAACAGCAATCGGATGGAAGTGCTTCAACCATTTCCTGGGAACAATTTAGGCATTTTGCAATCAGTACGTCATGCAATCGCTGGAGGTACCGACCTTACTACTGAAATTATTTGGTAATACTTACTTCCGCAGGACGTTTTCATCACAGCCAACCATGTGCTGTAGAACTTTTCATCACAGCCAACCATGTGCTGTAGAACTTCCCGGGGGGGGGGGGGGGGGGGGGGGGGGGAGGGGTACTTAGGATAATGAAAATGCCAGCCAAGCAGAATGCCGGTTGGATATCAGATGCAATAAACCTTTGGCATGGTCTTATATATGCTTGTAATTTAACAGCACACAATCTTTTTTACGAATGATTTCAACACTCACAGTCCGGCGGCTAGGCCGTCGGCATAGGGCTAGCGTGAGCTCCCAGTAGCTGACACGTGGCACCTATGCCGACGGCCTAGCCGTCGGCTTAGTTTAAAACTGTGCCGACGGCTAGACCGTCGGCATAGGCGCCCACTTGTCAGCTACTGGGAGCTCTGTATGAAGAAATATGCCGACGGCCTGGCCGTCGGCTTAGTTTCGAACTATGCCGACGGCCCAGCCGTTGGCATAGCCCTGGTCCACGAGCAGCGGCTGGTCGCCACGTGGCACACCTATGCCGACGGTCGAGCCGTCGACATAGTTTTTGACTAAGACGACGGCTAGGCCGTCGGCATAGGGGTGCCACGTGGCGACCAGTCGTTGGGCAGACTTGACGGCGGCCGCCGTTAGGCCTGATAGTTGCCGACGGCCGGGGCCGTCGGCATAGATGTACGGCCCCCGTCGGCGTATCATATATGCCGACGGCTTTTCTATGCCGACGGCCTCCCTGGCTGTGCCGACGCATATGTTGCCGACGGCCCTATGCCGACGGGGGCCGTCGGCATAGGCCTATCCCGACGGGACTCAGGCCTATGCCGACGGCCCTGGCCGTCGGCATAGGGGGCGATTCCGGTAGTGTCCCCTCTCCCCCTGCGCTCATTTTTTGCTGATGTTTACACATAATTTAAACACGAAAGACAGTTCTTGTATGGATTGTTTGCCACAAAAAATACAAAATCCCGAGTCACACTTTTATTCTAATCATAGTTGAGTTTCTGGTTTCTACGTTACCAGTCCGATATTTTCCGACTTCATCAGATTACTGAATATATAAGTATCCCTACCTGACACTTAATAAATCTGAACAAAGGTCACTACTCACCAAGCAACCATAGATAATCTCCTGCATGCATATTGTTTTCTTTGGTGTTTAGTCTGCTTTTACAATATCTAATACTGAAACCGATTTCCTACGAATACAGATTGTAGAAGACGTATGCCTCACCCAGTGAATCGAAACTCAAGCCAAGGGCAGGATGTTGTTAGACCTTTGAACCTGAGCATTGATAGTTGTGGATGACACTAGGAGAGTTTTGGACAATTTTCGTTGGTTTATTTCTCACACAATGCCATACCAACCTGAGGGGTTGGGGTTACATACTTATAGGCTGCTAGCCAGCCAAGCATATGCTGAGATGCTACTAAGATGCCAGTCTAAGATGCTAGTCTAAGATGCCAGTCTAAGATGCTACCCTAAATGCCAGTCCTTGATGGTCAGGAACTCTATCCTAACTGCCACAAGGACCATGTGCTGCAGCCCCACAACGACCCTAGTACACAGACTTATCCAACATTCTCCCCCTAAGTCTTGTACGTCGTCTTGTGGGAGTGTTGAATCATCCCGATCCTGGAGCAAAGTTCGAGGAACTTGACCCTCCCAAGAGGCTTGGTGAGCAGGTCTACGAGCTGATCCTTGGTGTTGATGTAGCTCGCCTCGATGCTCCCTTCTTCCACACAGCTGCGGATGAAGTGGTACCTCAGTCGGATGTGCTTGCTCCGTTCGTGGAACACGGGTTTCTTTGCCAGGGCCAGGGCGGACTTGCTGTCCACCAGGAGCTGCACCGTTCTGGTGTCTTGAACGAGAAGATCACCAAGCAGTCGAGCGAGCCAAAGCGCCTGAGTGCAGGCGGTGGAGGCCGCTATGTACTCATCCTCACAGCTAGACAGGGCCACCACCTGCTGCTTGACTGATTGCCAGCTCACGAGACACTTGCCGAGGAAGAGGAGGATCCCGCTCGTGCTCTTGCTGGTGTCGATGTCGCCGGCGTGGTCGCTATCGCTGTACCCGACGAAGTGTGCTGCCCCCGGACACCTAGGGTAGTGGAGGCCATGGTCGAGGGTCCCTGCTATGTAGCGGATGATCCTCTTCACTGCCTGCTGGTGTTCCAACGTCGGTCGCTCCATGAACCGGCTGACATAGCCGACGGAGAATGCTAGGTCCGGCCGTGTGTGGGTGAGGTAGCGAAGGCTCCCCACAAGGCGTCGGTACTGCGTAGCATCCACTTCCTCCGTCGTGCTGTCGCGGCTCAGTTTCAGCCTCTCATCCATCAGAGTGAGAGCTGGATGGCAGCCGGTGAGCCCAGCTAGCTCAACGATGCGCTTGGCGTAGGCGGACTGTCGAAGCGCGATCCCGGAGTGATCCTGGTGCACCTCAATCCCTAGATAGAAGGAGAGGAGCCCCAGATCACTCATCTGGAAGGCGGCCTTCATGTCTTCCTTGAATGCCACCACCTCTGCATCTTTGGTGCCGGTGATCACCAAGTCGTCAACATAGACGCCCACCAACAGGGCATTTCCTCCACTGCCTCGTCGGTAGACAGCGGCCTCATGCGGGCTTTGCTCGAAGCCCATCTTCTTCAGCGTGGAGTCCAACTTGACGTTCCACACCCTAGGTGCCTGCCATAGGCCATAGAGGGCCTTGCGCAAGCGGAGTACCTTGCCCTCCTGGTCGGGAATCGCAAAACCCGGTGGCTGATGCACGTAGACTTCCTCCTTCAAGTCACCGTTGAGGAATGCTGACTTGACATCCATGTGATGGACACGCCAGCCCTCCTGGGCAGCTAGCGCAAGGAGAAGTCGCACGGACTCCATCCGTGCCACTGGAGCGAAGGCGTCGTCGAAGTCGACTCCTTCCTGCTGCAAGAAGCCTCGGGCCACCAGGCGAGCCTTGTGCTTGATGATGGCGCCGGCTCCATCCCTCTTCGGCTTGAACACCCACTTAAGGGTGATTGCGTGGTGACCACGAGGGAGGTCAGCGAGCTCCCAAGTGCGGTTTTGCTCGACCGCATCCATCTCCAACTGCATCGCGGCGCACCATGCCGCATCTCTCTTGGCCTCTGCAAAGGACTGTGGTTCGCTGTCCTCACACGCGAGTTGTAGCTGTGCCTCCAGGTCACATGGCATCGGTCTCGGCACTGGCTGGTCGCCGAGTAGGTCATCCATCATGCGATACTTCAGCTGTTCGCCTCCATACCACGCGTCGACCCGCTCCTCGTCGTGAGTGAGCGGGGAAGCGAACTTCATCGGGTTGTGCTCAGCGTGAGCTGGTGCTGATGAAGACGAACCTGAAGTGGTGACCGCCGGGGCTGGAGTATGCGGCATCGCCAGTTGTGGTGCCGTCGGCGTAGCGGGCACCGGATTCGATGTAGTTTTGGGGGGCGGGGTAGACGTGCCCGGCGGTGAGGAGCTACTTGCTCCCCCGGCTTCCTTGAAGTGAGCGTACTCGACAATGAAGTCATCATACGTCGGCGTCGCGCCGTCATCCACCGCCTTGTCCCATTGCCACCCTCGCCCTTCGTTGAACATGACGTCTCGCGCCGTGCGCACACGTTGTGTCTTTGGGTCAAGGATGCGGTAGGCCTTTGAGCCCTCCGCGTAGCCGATGAAGACTCCCGGAGTGCTCCTGTCATCGAGCTTGCCGATGTGGCCAAGCTCCTTAGCGAACACAAGATAGCCAAAGACCCGCAAATGGGAGACCGCCGGCTTCCGCCCATGCCAGGCCTCATACGGTGTCCTGCCGTCGAGTGCCTTAGTAGGCGAGCGGTTGAGGATGTAGACGGCTGTCAGCACCGCCTCTCCCCAGAAAACAGCCGACATCCCTCGCTACTTGAGGAGAGCCCGATCCATCCCCACAACCGTCTGGTTGCGCCGCTCGATGACTCCGTTTTGCTGCGGGCTGTACGACGCGGAGTAGTGGCACTGGATGCCCTCATCGGCGCAGTATGACGTGAATTCAGCCGCCGTGAATTCGCCGCCGTTGTCAGTGCGCAACACGCGCAATTTGCGGCCGCTCTCCGCCTCCACACCAGCCCGCGCGCACCTGATGGCGTCCGCCGCTTCTCCCTTGCTACCGAGAATCATCGCCCACATGTAGCGAGAGAGATCGTCGACGAGCAGCAGGAAGTAGCGTCGACCCCCTCGTGTGGCTGGCGTCACCGGGCCGCACAAGTCTCCGTGCACGAGCTCTAGCTTCTCCTTGGCCCGAAAACTCGCCTGTTGGGGAAAGGGGAGTCGTCTCTGCTTCGTCAGTACGCAGATGTCGCAGAACTGCTCCACATGGTCGAGGCATGGCAGGCCTCGTACCATCTCCTTGGCACATAGACGCTTCAGGGCCTCGAAGTGAAGATGCCCAAAGCGCTCATGCCATTGCCACGCCTCGTCGTCCCGACAGACAGCGAGACAGACCGGTTGTGCCAACTGCACATCAAGGACGTAGAGTCGATTTCCACCTCTGGGTACCTTGGCTAGAAGGCGACCCTGGCGATCCCAGATGCGTAGGACCCCATGCTCAATCAGCACGCGTGAGCCGTTCTCATCCAGCTGTCCCAAGCTGATGATGGAGTTCCTTAGCGCGAGGATGTAGTAGACACCGGTGAGCAGCCGGTGCTCTCCCATCTTGGTGGTGAAGATGACGGAGCCGACGCCCTTAATTTCCACAGCGGAGGCATCCCCAAACTTGACGGAGCCTCGCGCATCGGAATCGAGCTCGGCAAAGAATTCCCTTCGACCGGTCACGTGGTGGGTGGCGCCGGTGTCGAGGCACCACCCCGTAGTCTTGTCCTTCCCGGAGGCATCACCGAGAAGAGCGTGCGCCTTTGGCTAGTCGAGGTGGATGAGAGCTTTTGCGGCTGGTGTTGCTGACGATAGCTCAATGCTTGCATGCGCCATGAACAGAGCCGTCTCCTCCTCCTTTGCCTATGCGACGTGAGCCTGGCCTTGTCGTGGTTGCCGACACTCATTGGCCCAATGTGAAAGTGCAACTATCCCTGGGTGGTTTTGGTAATTCCTAACAACATATAGCTCATTGAGCTAAAATTATTCCAAGATTAATATTTCAGGAAAAGCTCAATGAATGGCATGGCATGGATGAGGAAAGTGGATCCCTCAAAATTCTAAGGATAAAAAGTTTGGCTCAAGCTTGAAGCTCAAGACTCTACATTTTATATTTTAGTGATCCAAGATCACATTGAGTCTATAGGAAAAGCCAATACTATCAAGGAGGGATGAGGTGTTGCTTAATGGCTTGCTTGCTCAAAATGCTTAGTGATATGCTCCAAAATCCTCAACTACCTTCCCACATCCACATATGACCTAAACCAAAAGTCAAACTCGGCCCCACCGATTCTTTCTATCCGGCGCCACCGTGTTTCAAATGTCATAGCCACTGCCAAAAACCCTAGGCAAATCGGTCTCACCGATAGGGATCTCAGTCTCACCGAGATGGGATTGTAATCTCTCTGTTTCCCTTCCTAACGTTTCGGTCTTACCGGGATGAGCGATCGGTCCCATCGATATTGCAATGTAAACTCTATGTTTCCCTTTTGTAACATTTCGGTCTCACCGAGATGAGCGAATCGGTCCCACCGAGTTTACCTGACCAACTCTCTGGTTAGCTTATTACCAAAATCGGTCCCACCGAGTTTGTTTAATCGGTCACACCGAGATTACATTATTCCCTAACCCTAACCATATCGGTCCTACCGAGTTGCATCTCAGCCCACCGAAAATCCTAACGGTCACTAGGTTTGCTGAATCGGTCCGACCGAGTTTAACCATTCGGTCCCACCGAGTTTGGAAAATTGTGTGTAACGGTTAGATTTTGTGTGGAGGCTATATATACCCCTCCAGCCACTCTTCATTCGTGGAGAGAGCGATCAGAACATACCTACACTTCCAATACACATTTTCTGAGAGAGAACCACCTACACTTGTGTTGAGGTCAAGATATTCCATTCCAACCATATGAATCTTGATCTCTATCCTTCCCCAAGTTGCTTTCCACTCAAATCTTCTTTACACCAAATCCAAATCCTGTGGGAGAGAGTTGAGTGTTGGGGAGACTATCATTTGAAGCACAAGAGCAAGGAGTTCATCATCAACACACCATTTGTTACTTCTTGGAGAGTGGTGTCTCCTAGATTGGCTAGATGTCACTTGGGAGCCTCCGACAAGATTGTGGAGTTGAACCAACGAGTTTGTAAGGGCAAGGAGATCGCCTACTTTGTGAAGATCTACCGCTAGTGAGGCAAGTCCTTCGTGGGCGACGGTCGTGATGGAATAGACAAGGTTGCTTCTTCGTGGACCCTTCTTGGGTGGAGCCCTCCGTGGACTCGCGCAACCGTTACCCTCCGTGGGTTGAAGTCTCCATCAACATTGATGTACGATAGCACCACCTATCAGAACCACGAAAAAAACATCTGTGTCTCCAATTGCGTTTGAATCCTGCAAACCCTTCCCTTTACATTCTTGCAAGTTGCATGCTTTACTTTCCGCTGCTCATATACTCTTTTGCATGCTTTCCTGAATTGTGTGGAGATTGCTCGACTTGTGCTAAGATAGCTAAAATATGCCAAGAACTAAAATTGGGAAAAGGCTAGATTTTTATTTGGTCAAGTAGTCTAATCACCCCCCCTTCTAGACATACTTTCGATCCTACAAGTGGTATCAGAGCTTTGGTCTCCATTTGCTTTGATTTCCATAGCTTTTGGCGGTCATAGCCTTGGTTTCACAACCTAGGAGAGTATGACATCTAGCGAGGGAAATTATCACCGTAGAGGTCCTTACTTTGATGGCACTAATTTTGCTAGTTGGAAGCATAAGATGAAAATGCATATTCTTGGACATAACCCCGCTGTTTGGGCTCTTGTGTGTATTGGCTTGCAAGGTGAATTCTTTGACGGGAATGAACCGAACCGTGAAGCCACCGCGGAAGAGTTGAAAATGCTGCAATACAACGCTCAAGCTTGTGATATCCTCTTCAACGGATTGTGCCCCGAAGAATTCAACAAAATCAGCCGTCTTGAGAATGAAAAGGAAATTTGGGATACTTTGATTGATATGCACGAAGGTACCGACTCCGTCAAGGAATCCAAATTGGATGTGCTTCAAAGTCAACTTGACAAGTTCAAAATGAAGGATGGTGAAGGTGTTGCTGAAATGTACTCTAGGCTTGCTCTTATCACAAATGAGATTGCCGGCTTAGGGAGTGAAGAGATGACCGATAGATTCATCATCAAGAAGATCCTAAGAGTCTTGGATGGAAAATATGATACCGTGTGCACATTGATCCAAATGATGCCAAGTTACAAAGATCTCAAGCCAACGGAAGTCATCGGAAGAATTGTTGCTCATGAGATGTCACTCAAGGATAAAGAGGAACTTCACAACAAATCAAGTGGTGCTTACAAAGCCTCATGTGAAGCCCTCACATCATCGAGTGAGAAACAAACCTTCAATGAAGAATTGAGCTTAATGGTGAAGAACTTCAACAAGTTCTACAAGAGTAGAAGCAAAGAGAGAAGCTCCAAGTCAAGGTCCTACAATGACAAAAGATCTTCTAGTTGAGAGCAAAACTGCTACAATTGTGGAAGGCCCGGACACTATTCCAATGAGTGTACGGCCCCCTACAAGAGAAGAGAAGATTCTCCCAAGAGAAGAAGTAGAAGAGAAGAATCACCATCTAGAGAAAGAAGGAGTAGAGATGATCGTTATGAACGAAGACCCTCACAGAGAAGCAAGGATTCAAAAAGAAAGGACAAGTCATCAAGGAGCTACACAAAACGAAGACATCAAGCTCATGTTGGTGAATGGGTATCCGGCTCCGACTTCGACAACCACTCCGAGAGAAGCTATCACTCCGACTCTGAATATACTCAAGATGAAGATGTTGCCGGTCTAGCACTTGTGACAACCAACTCCAACGACATTTTTGACTCACCAAATGAAGGAGTTGGAACATGCTTCATGGCTAAAGCCCAAAGGTATCACACCCCGAGTATGTTGATTTCAATAGTGATGAAGATGACTTGTTAGGTGATGATGATTTACTTGTTGACAACTCTAGTGATGAATACTGTGATGAAACGTCAATTAATCATGCTAATCAAGATAAAACGAATGACAATGATCAGGAGAAGATTGAGTCTCTAACTAAAGAACTAAACACTCTTAAGTTAGCTCATGAAACTATCTTAGGAGATCATCGAGAAATTTTAAGGACTCATGAGAAATTATGCTTTGAAAAGCTCAACCTTGAGCAAGAGCATGAGTTCTTAAAAGCAATCAATGATGATCTTCGTAAGAGAAGTTCTTCTTACATTGCCAAGCGTTTACTCTTATCCACTTACATGCCTCAAGTCAAGTCTAGTAACAAGAACAAGAAAGATTCTTCCTCTAGTAGTAACAATAATCATGCTAAATCCAATATTGTTGCGTCTAGTAGTTCTCTTGATTCCACTAATGATTCTCTTAGCCAAGTTACACTTGAGCAAGAAAATAGCTTATTGAAGGGAATTATAGAGAAAGGTGTTTACAAGAGCCTTGCCGGAAGTAAGCAATTCGAGGAAATTGTACGCAAGCAAGGAAGGCACCGGAAGAATCAAGGTGTTGGTTTTGAACGAAAGTTCAATGCCAATGGAGTTGAGTGGGAAGAAGATCAATACCCAAGACGAAGTTTGTTCCTCAACAAGAGAAGTATGATCCTACTTCTTTCAAAGGGACACAAGCTCAACATGATCTTCCACCACAAGACCACAAGCAAAAAGGCAAGGACAAGCTTCAAGAGGAAATTGATGCATTTAAAGAAGCTCCTAAGGCCTTGGTCAAGTGGGTTCCCAAGACTACTTCAAGTTCCACTTCATCAAGTACAACTACAACACCGAGGATTCCCATCAAGATGGTGTGGATCCCGAAGAAGAAGAACTAGAGAGTTCTTGAGGGTGACTCCGCCAACATACTTCACTCTTATCATCTTGGCAAGAACAAGTCCAATCAAATTCCACATCTTGCACTAGTTCAAGGAGTCACAAACCCTCTTGTTGGTAAGACAAGGGACAGGGTAACCTAAAATCTTTCATAGACATCATCTTGTGTGTGCATCACTTTATGTCTATGGATATCCTTGTTTGTTCCTTGTGGGACTAACCCGTGTAGGTATTGAAAGTGCAACTCACTCCAATGGATAGCTTCAAATGATCTACATCAACATTGAGCATCCACATCTTCAACATCTACATGAAGTCATCATCGACAAAACCCAAGGTTAGTTCATCCCTCTTAGGGGGGATCTCACATCCAGGGGAGCTTTACTCTAAGAATTGAGCTAAAGCAACTCTAATGGTGTGAACACAACAATGCTTTATGTAAAAGTGGTAACCCCACTTGTGCTTAAACGATGAGTATGACCTATGATCAAATGTTCTCATTTGACTCCTAAGTCAATATACTCATATATAGATGACCTAGTCATCGCAAATTGTTTGATAGATGCTAGAATTGGTTGTGCATGCTTTGCCACATATTTCAATTGCCATTTTATTGTGTGAGCATGTTGATTGCATATTTTACTCATTCGAGGACATCCACTTGTTGTTTTGATTGATTGGTTTTCTTTTCTTTTGCCAAGTGGATGGACAAGAATGCCTAAGAACCCTCTCTAGCTATCTATGCTTTTCTCGTCTCAAACTCTATTCATGCTACATCACAAAATTTGATCAAGTCAGATTCGAACCACTCTGTGTGAGGAGCACTCGGAGTCCCCGATTCGTCATAGACTTAACTTCCAAAACTTCTTTGTGCGTTTCAGTCTGACCGATTCATCCATTTCGGTCATACCGAGATCACTAAGTCGATCTAGGTTTTCAATCTCGGTGCAACCGATTTGAACCTTTCGGTCACACCGAGTTTCAGTAACTGATTGCAGTTATGAATCTCGGTGCTACCGAGTTGTTCCACTCGGTCACACCGACAGGGTCGGGCTATATATACCCACGGGTCAAATTTTGGAAAACTTTCCAAACCTCCTCGACCCGCGCTTAGCCCGCTCTGCCTCCAGGGTCTCCGGATCGTCTTCCTCGTCGCCAGCCGCCTCCTGCCGCTGGTCTCCTCCGCCGTCAACGGGAATCATCCCCGCCGTTGCCGCCGTAGCGAGTTCATCGCCGAACTAGGGTATGAACTCGATCACTGTGCTATCCCTATCTGATTCCTAGCACATTGTGTTCGCCATGTATCTTGCCACGATTGAGATCATTCTTATCCAGTCAAAACACTCCGTAGTTTAGTCGTGAATTGAAAATTTAGTGTTAGGTTTCCGCCGAAACCATGTCGGACCCACCGAGTTGTGGAACTCGGTACCACCGATTCGGCTCAGGCCATTGCACATGTAATTTTCGGTCTGACCGAGAATTGCAAATCGGTGTGACCGAGTTCAGGACTTTGTGAAACCCTAGCAGTCTCGGTGCCACCGAACTGTGACTCGGTCTGACCGAGTTCACTAGTTTAGGTTCCAACAGCTGCTTCGGTATCACCGAGTTTACAAATCGGTTGATCCGAAATGCTTTCTGTGGAAAACTAAAACTAAGTTTTTGACTCATTCTTTTGCAAAAACCTCTGTATTTTTTGATGCTCATCCACTCTATCTCATCTATGTCTATTCACAGGGTCTGCTGTCAGTGTTTGTAATATGTCTGATCAGAGTGACAGCCAGAACAGGTCAGAGGAGCAGGTTCACCTAAGTGAGGGCACTAGTCCCTCTAGCAGTTCAGATGATGGTAGCAGGAGCACCCCAAGCAACTTACCCAAGGCTGCCACCAGGGCCAGAAAGAAGACCTCCGAATCTGAGGATGAAGACTATGTGGCAGTTGAGGATGAGGCCACTTCCAAGAAGAAAGTGGTTAAGAAGGAATATAGCACTGCTGATGCCACCAAGCTAGGCATGAAGCAAAAGGTTCCTACAAAGAGAATTCCAATGTCTAAGGCCAGAGCATCTACTCAAGTCCCTTTGGGATCTGAACCCAAAGAGGCTGCTGCTGAAGGGAAGAAGAGGAAGGAGAGGATCAAAAAGACCACTGCTAGAGTGCTTGGGAGATCCTCAATCATGAGAGATTCTGAAGAGGAAGAGGAAGAGGAAGAAGAGGTTGCTGCACCAGCACCCAAGGCACAAAAGCTGATGGGTGATGCTATAAAGTCAGGGGCTGCAACATCAAAGCCCAAAGAAGCACCCAAAGCAGCCTCCAAGCCCAAGAGTGCACCTAAGAGGAATACCAGGAGTATACCAGCTGCTGAGAAGAACAAGGCCCCAGTGCCTGAAGTTGCTGCTGATGAAGATGATGAAGGACAAGTCCTGAGAAAGCTCAAACCCAAGATTCCAGACCACAATGATGCTCATCATGTGGCTGAGAACATGAAGATCAGGAGAGACTCAGGGTTGAGGCTATGGAGAGAGTCAGATCCATATGCCACCAGGAGAAGGACTGTTGTTGATTATAGGTTCCACACAAAGGAACAGCAGGACTTCTATGAGATAGTGTTGCTTGACAAGAAGCCCATAGTGTGTGACATGAGATGGGTCGACTGGGACTACATCAAGGAGAATGAGGATCACTATCCAGGTGTACATGATAGTTTCAAGGCTTGTGGAGTCGATGAGTTTGTGGCTCAGAAGCTCCCAAAATGGAATTAATGATGAGCTCATCATGCAGTTCTACTCCACAGCTCATTTCTACCCAGATGGAAGGATTGTCTGGATGTCTGAAGGTACGAGGTACCAGTCCACGGTTGCTGAATGGGCAAAGTTGATCAATGCCCCAAAAGAGAGTGAAGATGACTTGGATGTCTATGCCAACAGGAAGAAGGATCACAACACAATGGCACACATGTACAAGGAGATCCCAGATGCTGCTCTTGAGACACATAAGTTTGGATCTGTACATTACCTTCTGTCAGGCTTGCCAACCATCAACTGGATCCTCAGGCACACTCTCTTGCCAAAGTCAGGTGATCACAAGATGATCAGAGGCCATGCAATTAACTTGCTTCACATCTTTGATGTCCCACAGAAGTTCAAAGTCATGAGCCTAATAGTTGAAACTATCAAGAGGACAGCTGCAGATCAGAAGAGGAGTGGTGGGTATGCCCCACAGATCTAGGAGCTAATCAACTCCAAGATGGGCACTGGTACATATCTGCTGGACAAGGAGCACATGCCTATCTATCCAGACTTCAAGGACAACATTGTGGTTATGAATGAGGATGAACCATCTTCTGTGCACGCACAAGCCAAGAAGGAGAAGACAAAAGCTAAAAAGGCTGCAAGGATGCCAACTACTGAAGAAGCATCTCAGTATCTCCTGAAGAGCAAGCAAGATCAGCTTGGCTACCTGATTGCATCCACTCTGAGGATTGAGAAGGGACTGGCCACCCTGACTCAAAACCAGGAGAGCTTGGAAAGAATCATGGAGCAAAAATTCTATGACTTGGATGTGAAGGTAACTGAAATTCAGTCTGTTGTGGGGCAACTTCAAGATGATATGCAGGAGAGGAAGGGCAAGACAACCACTGATGCATTTGCCAGAGTGCCTAGAGCTTAGAGGTCTGTTGCAGTGCCTGTTCCAGACACCAGAGCCACGTCATCTGCACCAGCTACAGCTTCAGTGCCACCAGCTCCAGCACCTACTCCATCAGCTCCATCTACTTCGACTGAAGCCTTCGTTCTTGGAGTTATCCGGACACCACCACCTGAAGACCAAGCTTGAGAGACGTTTTAGTGCTATGCATTTTCTATGAACTTTTTGGTAACTTGTTGCCAAAGGGGAGAAACATGTATAGATCATAGGCTTCGAGAGAGAGCGTTGCTTTTTATTCTCTCTTGCTTTGATGGTTGAACTTTGTTTACTTTTGATTGCTTGAGATACTATGCTATTATCTGTGAGACATTGATGATCATGTGGTTGATCATAAGCTACACTTATGCTTGTTAGATGATATTATCTTACTTATCCTTATATGATCATTCACTTTGCTTGGTGATGAGTGCATGTATTCAATCTTTATTATTTTGAGCGCTCCACCAAGATGTATGTGACATGGAAGAGTAACCCATGATCCTAAGCCATTGTGCATTTGCAGTCCAAAGCAAATCTTAAGATATGCACAAATTTAGGGGGAGCTCTTGCTTTTCACATACTTCTCAAAGCGACAATATCTTTCACTCCTATTATCATTTGTCGAAGCTTTGATCTATATGTTGTCATCAATTACCAAAAAGGGGGAGATTGAAAGTGCAACTATCCCTGGGTGGTTTTGGTAATTCCTAACAACATATAGCTCATTGAGCTAACATTATTCCAAGATTAATATTTCAGGAAAAGCTCAATGAATGGCATGGCATGGATGAGGAAAGTGGATCCCTCAAAATTCTAAGGACAAAAAGTTTGGCTCAAGCTTGAAGCTCAAGACTCTACATTTTATATTTTAGTGATCCAAGATCACATTGAGTCTATAGGAAAAGCCAATACTATCAAGGAGGGATGAGGTGTTGCTTAATGGCTTGCTTGCTCAAAATGCTTAGTGATATGCTCCAAAATCCTCAACTACCTTCCCACATCCAAATATGACCTAAACCAAAAGTCAAACTCGGCCCCACCGATTCTTTCTATCCAGCGCCACCGAGTTTCAAATGTCATAGCCACTGCCACAAACCCTAGGCAAATCGGTCTCACCGATAGGGATCTCGGTCTCACCGAGATGGGATTGTAATCTCTCTGTTTCCCTTCATAACTTTTCGGTCTTACCGAGATGAGCGATCGGTCCCACCTAGATTGCAATGTAAACTCTCTGTTTCCCTTTTGTAACATTTCGGTCTCACCGAGATGAGCGAATCGGTCCCACCGAGTTTACCTGACCAACTCTCTGGTTAGCTTATTACCAAAATTGGTCCCACCGATTTTGTGTAATCGGTCACACCGAGATTACGTTGTTCCCTAACCCTAACCATATCGGTCCTACCGAGTTGCATCTCAGTCCCACCGAAAATCCTAACGGTCACTAGGTTTGCTGAATCGGTCCGACCGAGTTTAACCATTCGGTCCCACCGAGTTTGGCAAATTGTGCGTAACGGTTAGATTTTGTGTGGAGGCTATATATACCCCTCCACCCACTCTTCATTCGTGGAGAGAGCCATCAGAACATACTTACACTTCCAATACACATTTTGTTTGTGTTGAGGTCAAGATATTCCATTCCAACCATATGAATCTTGATCTCTAGCCTTCCCCAAGTTGCTTTCCACTCAAATCTTCTTTCCACCAAATCCAAATCCTGTGACATAGAGTTGAGTGTTGGGGAGACTATCATTTGAAGCACAAGAGCAAGGATTTCATCATCAACACACCATTTGTTACTTCTTGGAGAGTGGTGTCTCCTAGATTGGCTAGGTGTCACTTGGGAGCCTCCGACAAGATTGTGGAGTTGAACCAAGGAGTTTGTAAGGGCAAGGAGATCGCCTACTTCGTGAAGATCTACCGCTAGTGAGGCAAGTCCTTCGTGGGCGACGGCCGTGATGGAATAGACAAGGTTGCTTCTTCGTGGACCCTTCGTGGGTGGAGCCCTCCGTGGACTCGCGCAACCGTTACCCTCCGTGGGTTGAAGTCTCCATCAACGTGGATGTACGATAGCACCACCTATCGGAACCACGACAAAAACATCCGTGTCTCCAATTGCGTTTGAATCCTCCAAACCCTTCCCTTTACATCCTTGCAAGTTGCATGCTTTACTTTCCGCTGCTCATATACTCTTTTGCATGCTTGCTTGAATTGTGTGGAGATTGCTTGACTTGTGCTAAGATAGCTAAAATCTGCCAAGAACTAAAATTGGGAAAAGGCTAGATTTTTATTTGGTCAAGTAGTCTAATCACCCCCCCTCTAGACATACTTTCGATCCTACACAATGGCCAAACCGGCCACAGTTGTGGCAGCTGTTGTCTTGTGCCGGCTTGGGCTTGCCAGCGGCGTCGTCCTTGGCGCCTCCGCGGGCGTCCCCTTCGGCACATCCTTGTGCCCTGCCCGGGGGGCCTCTTCGCGTCTTACGCTGCTTGCCACGCTTGCGGCCGCCCGTCGTGGAAGAAGGCTCCCCGTTCTTCCTGTCACCGGGGCTGGCATCCCACGACTCCCGAGTTAGGAGCAGCTTCCCGCCGGTAGTGATGGGCCCCGAGGAAGGTTGTGGCTCGTCGGTGTCGACGACCTTGAGGCGACCTATCGCCTCCTCGATTGTCATCGTGGAGAGGTCCAGCAAGGACTCGATCGACCGAGCCATCTGCTTGTACTTCTCAGGGATGCACCGAAAGAGCTTCTCGACAGCTGTCTCCTCGGTGTAGGTGGCATCACCAAACTTCACCAACTTCTGCAGCAGAGTGCTGAGACGGAGAGCAAAATCATCAATGTCCTCACCTAGCTTGAAAGCCAGGCTCTCCCACTCCTTACGAAGTGCCTGCAGAGTGGACTTGAAAGCACGGTCGCTGCCGATGCGTGCCGCGGTGATGGCGTCCCAAGCTTCCTTGGCAGTCCGCTTGCTGGAAAGCGAGAACTGCATCTCGGGCGGGACTGCGGCGATGAGGGCGTCCAGCGCCCGTCGGTCCTCTTGGTGGTCGACGTTGCTGTCCTGGACTGCCTCCCACATGCGTCGCACCTGGAGCCTGACCTTCATGATCCCGGCCCACTCGACATAGTTGGTTTTAGTGAGGGTAGGCCACCCAGCACTAGGACCAACATCCCTGACCACAGTCCAGACCTCGTAGAGGCCGCGGTCTTGGTCATTGCAGCTGCCATCGCGGTGCGCACCTGCACCTGGAGCACGGGCGTGCTCGGCTGCCCACTGCGCCGTCCGTTCTTGCGCCACTTTGGCGCGGTCTGCGTCAGCGCCGTCGTCCGCAGGCGCGGAGCTGTTGGAGCTGCCGGAGCCGCCGCGGAGTGCTTTGGCATCTACCGTAGCCTCACGTGTTGCGTCTGCTGCTGCTGCTTCTAACTCCGCCCTGGCTGCCTCTACCTCCGCTTTGGCTGCTGCCAGCTCCGCTGTAGCCAGCCTCGACACCCTTGCTGCAGCAGCTGCTGCTGCTACAGCTGCTCGCTCACGCTCCTCTTCCATGGCGCGCTCGGCCTCCTGCCGGCGCCGCATGCTCGAGGTGGTCGTGTGCTGAGAGCGACCTGCAGACATGGCTCACTGCAGGGGGGCTGTTGCGTGAAGTGGAGGCTGTTGAAGACGAACTGCTGCTCGACAGTCCGGAGGGAGGAAAGTAACCAGAGGCAGACGGAGCAGCAGCTGCTACCGACTTGGGCTGCTCACACGAAATGCTCAAGGTACAAGATAACGAGGCTCTGATACCACTTGTTAGACCTTTGAACCTGAGCATTGATAGTTGTGGATGACACTAGGAGAGTTTGGGACAATTTTCGTTGGTTTATTTCTCACACAATGCCATACCAACCTGAGGGGTTGGGGTTACATACTTATAGGCTGCTAGCCAGCCAAGCATATGCTGAGATGCTACTAAGATGCCAGTCTAAGATGCTATCCTAACTGCTAGTCCTTGATGGTCAGGAACTCTATCCTAATTGCCACAAGGACCATGTGCTGCAGCCCCACAAGGACCATGTGCTGCAGCCCCACAATGACCCTAGTACACAGACTTATCCAACAGATGTATCACAGTCTTTGTAGGTTTCTCTGCGTATTTGCGAGTCAGATTGTGTTCTGTCTGGTAGCGCACTGCCCAACCGTAACCCGTAATTTGGCAATGTACATATTCAGTCTACGAGTTCTACTACCAAAACAATATTCAGTCTAATAGTTGCACTAAAAGAATACTAAAAGTATGATGAATGTGCTTCTGACTGTCAAACAAAACACCACTAAGGATGGGATGCAATGGCCCAGCTTACTTTCTGCTATGGACTTTATTTCTAACGGTTAGCAATAATGTACACAAATCCGGACAAAGTACTGTGCAGTGGAGTTGAACATACAGTGATAGACAAACAGCAGGGGGATTTGTGTTCACACCTTTTTGTCCACCCAGGTGCCTCTGGATATTGACTCTGTCAGTCGACTGAGCCGACCTCGTCGGTGATGCATCCCGACGACGGCGGTCTCCAACTCCTGTTAAAACATTCCCTTGGCTGCCAAGTTGTTGAGCGCGACCAGAACCCGTATTTGAGTCCACAGGAACGGCAAAGCTTTCCCACGCCGTGAAGACTTCTGTCATTTCATTCCCATGGCCGTCGTGAAGACCCTGCCGCAGGGAAGGGAGATGGAGGAGGATGGGGAGGGAGGGCGCGACAGCTAGGCTAGGGTTCGGCTCGTGTCAACGAGACAACGAGGATGGGATTGGGTGTGGCGCGGGCGCGGATCTGGTTGCGGTCTGAGCTCGTAGGTGAGAGAATGGGAGGGGAGTGGGCGTCGGCAGTGGGGTATAGGGCGGAGGCCGGGGTTGGGGGAGAGGAGGAGGCGGCTGTTTTTTCCTTTTTCTTTTTTTGATGATAAGGCGGCTGGGTTGGGGGAATCGAAAGAGGAGGAAGCTAGCGGCGGGCCGGCGTCTGGTTGGGTTTTTTCGAGGAGGGAGAAAAAACCAGTCAAAGAGGTGGTGGGAGAAGAGATAAAAAACCAGACAAAACTGATTGGTGGGAGAGGAGACGAAAAAAAACACGGGTACCGACCTACCAACTCCCCCTTTAGGAATAGAGAAAACAATCCCTAACAACATCAAACCCCGTCAACTTTTAAGTTATCCCCGTGCCTACCAAGGATTCGGCTTCACAAAAGAATACGGTGTGTCCCATATCTCGGCGTGAAGGTGCTTAATTACTTGGAATGTACATACGATACAAGGTAACCCCTAAATAAAGTCTTGTTGTTTTCCGAATCCACCTACGAATATGCACACGGAACAGAAAATTACCTTTGATCTCTATAGTTCACTTAGGGCTGACAATAATGTGTTACACGACACATTTTCTTACATGAACTATAACACATGCCTTACATTGAAGAAAGATTTTCTTCCATGAACTATAACACATGCCGTACATTGAAGAAAGATGTGTTCTGCTAGGTCCTAGAGGAGACTCTCAAGAAGGGAGGATGACACAATTTCTTTTTCTTTTTCTATCTCAGCAATAAGCCTAGAACACAACCATACTCCACACTGTTCATGACCTTTCATAGAAAATTTATGAGGCAACCCAATACAAGGGAAGACACTGTATACATGACTAGCCTTTTCACAGATGGTCTCTGCATGATGGTGTCAAAGATGCTTGATTTCTTTGAATTGTTGAAAGAATCCAGTAGCTGTTTCCTCCTTTTATTTTCTTGTCGATGTTTCCTTAACGCTTCCCTGAGAGGCATTTTGTACAAGTGCGTATGGGTAGTCAGCCTGGTTCCGCCTAAATCATGCGCAAAGTAGAATAGCCCAGCCTGCAAGCGGCGCTCTTTGTATCTTTGAATGCTATGCCTGATAGATTGCATTGAGCTTTCGATGGCGAGGCGATGCTCTTCGTAAACTTCCCATGTAAGCATGCCATCTCTCACGAGTTCATCGTAGACCTTGAGCGCTGATCTAAAAAAGATGCGTTTGTACGATTCACGGTACAACGATGTGGTCCTGAGAATAAGGTGCCGGTTGACCATTGGGAAGGTACCGTTCTCCTCCCTTCGGCAAAGTCTAAAACTTTTTTTTGGCATCTTGAATTTTTTCTTTCCATGACTTTTGCTGCACAATATAAAACGAGACTCTTAATTAGCCTTGATGCTCAAAATATAGCGAAGGACGGGACTACCAAGATTTATTCGTGAAATTCATGCATGCTCCTCGGAAAAATATATTCATGTCAACCCATGTAAAAAGCTGAGGATCATACCTGACGTCTCCGCTGCTAGTCTCCTTCATCAATCCAGCCATAAGAGCAGATGCTCGAGAACGATCGATGTGTTTGCCGCCTGTCGATATACGTACTCAGCTGGGTCTTGGCAAGGTTTTTATATAGTACAACCAAAGCAAGGCCGATTGTGGTTATATATAAAAAGTCCAATCTGAACTCGTACCCGTCACAGCTACCAACCGTACAGGTGGATGAGTCCTTACCTGATTAGGCACATGAGGAGACGCAGAAAATAGTAAGTATTCCTTCGATGCGCCGTCGTTCCAGCATAGACCCACCGACCTTTCCTTTATGCGTATAATCTGCTCGGTCTCACCGCAAAAAAAAAAAAAAAACCCTGCTCGGTTTAGGGCATCTCAAACTAAATCATCAAACAAATGCCACCAAATATCCACAAACACATTCAAACATGGGTTCAAACGTATTCATGGACAGCCGGCCGGGTATAGGCCATCCAATGGTGATCATCAGATGTCTCAGTCACATCCGTTCAGTTTCTGAGTACTGAAAACAAAACGAGATAAAAAAAAGGTGGAGTCAATCTTCTCCCAAAGTGTGGCGATTCCATTATTTGGATATTCACCAAGGATGGATCGTACTCTGCTTCCTCAGCTTACAAGGTGTAGTTTGAGGGCCTAACTACGTTGGCAATGGTCCTATCGGTGTGGAAGGTGTGGGCTCCTCCGCGGTGCAAAATTTTCGCCTGGCTTGTTCTTCAAGATAGAATATGGACATCGGATCGCCTTGCTCAACGTGGGTGGCTCAACTGCAGGCTATGCCCTCTTTGCAAGCAAAGTTCGGAGACGGCAGCCCACTTACTTTTCCAATGTCGTTTCACCCTTCGTGTGTGGAACGATATTCTTCACTGGCTTGGCATGAATCACATTCATACTACTACTTGGCCAGCGAGGGGCTCGGTGTGGGAATGGCGGAATGGAAATGTATATCTTCGTTCCAAATCCCCCAAGGCGCTTGCCTCACTCATAATGCTAATCTCCTAGGAAATTTGGACGGAGCCCAATGCTAGAGTTTTCCGCAACACGGCCGCACCTACGACGGTCGTCGTTAGTAAGATAAAAGAGGAGTTTTTGCTTTGGGCGTTGGCAGGTGCCAAGCATTTAAATATTGTAATGCCACGAGAGTAGATTTTATTTCTAGCCACTTCGTGGCCTATCTAAACCTCCTTCTTAATCAATGAAATGGCAAATCTTTTGCCTTATTTCAAAAAAAAGGTGGCAAAGATAATAAAGATGGATCTTTTTTTTTTGTCGCTTGGAATCTCTCATAAAGGATTACATTTGAGCACAGTATAATTATAGTCGATCAGCTGGGGAAAGGATCCTCACTTCCGTTAGTCACTTTTTCTTTTAACAGGATGATCAACTTCCAACAACCATCAAGTGCGCACTGTTCTTCTTTTCTTTCTTCTTCCTCCGCCCTGATGTTTTCTCCTACCCTGTAGCCTATCCTGTCAGAAATGAATGGGCTTGACCCATTAACAATTTCTGAAATCTCAAAGTGGCTCATATATAAAATAGCAAGTGGTGATTCTAAAGTTTAGTACCACCCTGAAAGTTGAGGAAGTGAGAGACCTCTTTATATAGTTGGTTCTCTACAACACACTTATTGAGGTGTGAAGGAGACCGCATACGTGCACGCTCGCCTCTCCATTTTATTTTTTGATGTCTTGGCAGAAAAGTTAATTATTTCTCGTTCGGTAAGTATACGACTTAGAATCCAAGTCGGTTTGAGATCATGATCGCGACACGATACCGCCTCTGGTCCTTTTATATGTACTGCTACTCGGCCGCAGCCAAAGATACATCAAAAACACCTAGGGTTTTGCCTCATCTTGCAACTTGCGCCATCACCGTAGTCTACTCTACCCCGAACACCGGCGTGCGGGAGAGCAAGTGTCTGAAACCGTTCGTTCTTGCAATCCTGCATCAGGTGAGCATGAATTAGGTTTTTTGGGAAGCGCTCTGCGTGAGTACCCAAGTTCGTCATCATGGGTCATCTTGCGTCCAAGTCGGGTGGTGCTACTTATCATCGTCGTCAGCAATAGATCGTCACCAACAACATCGATCCGGCATCCACTAATGAACCGTATGTCCATCGTGATATGTTCATGTGTCTACCTATAGTTGATGTTACATGTGCAATGTTGTTTTGCATGTTTTTCTGGTCATCTAGTATGCTAGATTGTTGCATGCTATTTCCTATTAGAGTCATAAAGTACTTACTGGAATTAATCATGAATTTGTTCATCTAATCAACGAGGACTAAACAACCCTAATCTATAAAATACTAATCGGAACACAGGCATCAGGATTCTCCTCCCCATCACCGCTCACCGGAGCGGAAGGCACAGGGAAGGCGAATCCATGGGGTCGCCGGTAAAGTCTGGAGTGAGAGTTTGCTTTGACCGCCTAATTAAGGTCTGGGGAAGAAACTATTGAGATGGGTTCTTCATCTCCCGAAAGACTGTACTTCCTTCTCTCCATCTACATTGCCATGGGATGGAGCTGCACGTCGCATGAGGCGTTTGGAATTTTTGATCGGGGGACGAGGAGGCGAACGCTTGTGAGACGCATATGATCTGTCCTTTTTTAAAAAAGAAAAGAATTGTGTTGCTTTTGTATAAGGAACAAAAATCTCATCCGTATAAGGCTAGAACTCAGGAGCCTCTTCTACTCCATATATAAAGCTTTCGTAGTGTGCGATCGATCTGTTGGAATTAATTAAGCAGGCCGTGGTACTTTTCTCCGAGTAGTATTATAGGAATTCTAATCCAATCCGTACGTGGCATAGCATATACCTAGCACCACCGTGCGTTTCCAGCCGGACGAGATCTAGCAAGCCTCCGGCCGGCGAGATCAGTCGACACCAGGTTCTGGCCGGAAAGCAATCGGCACAAAACCGCAAGCTTCTGCTACGTACGCACTCTTGCCGGAAAAGTCGGTTACGATGGTTGTCCCCGCGGCGGCATCTCCCAATCTTTACTTGCTCGACCTCGTGAAAACCGGCCGCAGGTTCATCGACCGTGGCCTCGTTCTCGCGGACGGCCAGGTGGACAACATCTATCTCCCTGTCGACACTTTCAAGCTCCTGCGAATCGATGACAGTGTTGAGTACAAGAACGTCGGCGACATCAAGGTGGTCGACAGGAGCCACCTGTATCCTGGACAGGTGGTCGGGTCGGCATCCGACATGGGCGGCCAGATCGGCGTCGTCACCGGCGTCAACACCGTGCTCAGCCTAGCCAAGCTCGACAACAACGGCGTGCCGACCAAGGTCATCACGGGGGTGTCCCCGTCTAGCCTGCGGCGCGTCAGGAGCATCAACCTTGGCGACTTTGTCGTGTTCGGGCCGTGGCTCGGCCGTGTGGTCGAGGTGTCCATCGACGTCGATGTGTTGTTCGATGACGGAGCCGTTTGCAGGATCAGAGACGCGGAGTCCACGAATCTGGCGAGAGTGCATGAAAGCGGCAGCATGGTGACCATGCATCGCCGCCAAATGAATAGTGTATTACACCAGGGGCAGCACGTCAGCTTACCAGGCGCTTGTTCACTCTTCAAGGATGCTCGCTGGCTTAATGGCTACTGGCATCCTTACCGACAAGTAGGCACCATCATGAAGGTGGAGACGTCCGGCGTCCTCGTCTACTGGGTTGCATCCAGGCATTGTGGCACCGACAAGGGGCTAGTGGACGCATCCGCTCCTCCAGCCTACCAGAACCCAGACGATCTTATTTTCTTCTGCGCCTCGTACAATTGCTGCTGGGGGCTTGCTGACCGCTGTTTTTTTATAGAAACTAGTTCCACCAAAGAGGATGCAGCTTGTGCTCCTGATCAACACGATGATGATGATGATGATGATGATGATGATGATGATGATGATGATGATGATGATGAGGCAGAGGAGGAGGAGGAGGAGGAATACAATGCATGCTCACAAGAAAACCAAGAGGTGTGTGAAGGAACAAACTCTCAGGTGGTACCACCCACCAAGCAGAAGGATGAGAGGTTTTATCGGAAGCAGCTAAGGAAGGTTGCCTTTGAGGGCCATAGACGGGCGCAACGGCCACAAGTCATGAGACATGTGGAGGTGGAGTTTCCCATGCTCGTCGCCGACACATGCACCACCGTCGACGTGCTGTGGCAGGACGGCACACGGCAACATGGCAGACCTTCATCGACCGTCGTTCCCTTTGGGATCTGGAATGAGCAAGAATTCTTCCCAGGACAGCATGTTGTCGCCAACGTTTTTCCTATTAGTGCTGCCGTTGAAGCTACTGGTGACCATGATGTGACAACTACTAGTGTCAACAATGACATTGTTGCGTCCGGAACTGGACCAACGGTGCGTGTGGGCATCGTCAAGAGCCTGCAATACGAGGACCAGACGGTTTGTGTATCATGGTTCAAGACGTCAGGGCACCCAGATGAGGTTAGGGAGGTCGACTGCGACCAAACCGTCAGTGCTTACGACCTAAAATTGGATTCTAACCACTCTGCTTACTATGGTGATATTGTCATTCGTATCCTACCATCGGGACCAACAGATGACGGTGGAAGTGCACCCTTGTTACGGGGAAACAAGAAGAAAAACGTCGTTCCCGCCGATATTTCATGGGTGGGGCGGGTAGTTGAATTGCCTAATGGGCACATCCAAGTCAAGTGGGGTGATGGTAGCATGTCAACGGTAGGTGGATAATTTCTAGTACCTTTCTCAGATCTACATATATGTTACGTTCTCTACTCAACTTTGTTGATTTGTTTTGGTGTGCTGCAGGTATTGCCCCATGAGATCATTGTCGTCAAGGACGAGCACTACATGGAGCTATTGCTTGAAATGGGCGACTGGGTAGAGGACGATGGCATCGATGACGCACCCGAAGGACCGCTTGCTGCCAACACGGTATATATCTATCTTTCGAAACATTGTCCACTTCAAGAAACAATGAGGTGTGGGGACTATTTTGGTTTCTCCTGGTAGGCAGCAAAGTACTATTTATTCGATGATAAATGATTATATGGATGGATACACCTCAATTGATGTGGTTATATGTGTTATCTTATTTTAGGACATTGATCTTCAAAATCTGGATAACGATGTCGAAAGCGCCAGCCCGGCAATGTCAAGGACAAGCCTTTTAGGTTTTTCATTCCGGTCTTTGCTCCAATTCACCAGCGACATGGTAGCTCGCGGTAAAGGGTACCTGATGAACTGGCCGCCCTCATCGTTGTCACCAAGCTCGGAGTTACCTGCGCCCGCAAATGATGATAGTGTCGGTGGTGCTACAATGGGGACCAGCGGTGCTGATGTAGATTTGACCAGTCATGGTTTTGCCGGGGGGACGAAGGTTGCAGATGCTACCTGTTGCTGTGATGAATCGTTCAGCTTTCCACGTTTCGATGTACTGCAGATGAGCCCTCTGGATCACCACTACCTTGAGACTACGGACCAGGTAATTATATATATGTTAGAAAATGATGAAGAACGGAGGTAATTAAGGTTAGAGTAAGGGATGTTTACATGCACAGTATGGTGTTTGTCTAACGGTGGAATCCATCTTATGGCATTCCTTTTTTTAATGCAAAACTAAACTCTCTGACTTAAAATAAGTAAATGACCACACAACATGTTACAAGTCATTATAAAACGAATTTTACTAACTGTAGAACTTTAATCAATGCTCTTTTTTTTCAAGGAAATGCAGGGCACTGGTCGTGGGAAGAGTTGGGCCAAAACAGTACAAAAGGAATGGAAAATTCTAGAGAACGACTTACCAGGTATGTCAGTGCACCTGAAAATACATGGTCCATATGCTTGGTTACAAATGAATAGCCAACCATTTAATGTGCAGAAACCATCTATGTGCGAGCATTCGAGGACCGCATGGATCTGCTTCGGGTGGTGATGGTGGGCGTGAGCGGGACACCATACCATCACGGCCTTTTCTTCTTCGATCTGCAGCTACCTCTGTCATACCCGTCTGCCCCACCGCAAGTGTACTACCACTCCTTCGGCTTACGGCTCAATCCCAACCTCTATGAGTCTGGTACGGTGTGCCTCAGCTTGCTAAACACATTCGGTGGCGAGGGCACCGAGGTCTGGTCCTCGACGACATCAAGCCTCCTCCAAGTCGTTGTCTCCATCCAGGGCCTTGTCCTCAATGACCAACCATACTACAATGAGGCTGGCTATGGAACACTGGTCGACAAACCAGAGGGTCGCCGCAATGCGCTGCCCTACAATGAGAATGCTTACCTGCTTACCCTTCGGACCATGCAACATCTTTTACGTCGACCACCTCAGGGATTTGAGGAATTCGTTAAGGAACACTTCCGCCTTCGGGGAAGGTTTGTGCTCAGGACATGCAATGCGTGGTTGCAGGGAAATAGTGTCGACAATGCCCATGACGCTGGAGCGAGTAGGAAGCGGTCGTGCTCGGCTGGGTTAAGGCTTGCACTCAACAACGTGGTGCCAAGCCTCATGGCAGCCTTCACAGAGATGGGAGCCGAGGGATGCGAAGAGTACCAATAGCTATGAATCAAATTGCTATGTGCTGTGAGCAACTCACTAGAGAGACGAGTATGTGATGGTGAGACCTTTGCTACACCTCCAGATTAGTTTGGATTAGTTGAAATGAGGGCTACACAGATATATGATTTTTGGTGATGGTGGTGGTTTTGTAATCGTTCACTTTTTTGTTCTAAAACAATTTATACGTACTCCCTATTTGCTTTATTTTCTTGGTACACATAGGTTACTAATTTTGCTATTGCTTATTAATTCGTCTACGAAGGGAGGTCTGGTACGGTAAAGTGGGGAAGTATGCTTCCCTTCCACAGCTATATAATCACTTCCAAAAGTATCAATTTTGGTTAGCATATAAGATGGTTCCAAAAGTAGATCATAGCCATGTTATAACAAATGTCAAATGAGAAATTGTTCTATATACCTTCTCGTATTTGTCTAATGACAAATTATCATGCTGCATATATTATAACAAAAGTGAAGCTATGGGGCATCAGCGAGAATGCATGTAAACAAATGTTGAACCACCACAACGATCGGAATTGTACAACATACGACACTTTGATCAACAAGGTACGAAATACCAAACTCTTCTAAAAAAGCATCCATGTAATACAACTCCCCTGGTTGCTCCCACGGGCGGCCTGGGAGCGAACCCTAGCCGCCGCCGACGCGGTCCCGTCCGTCCCATCTTTCTTCTCGCCACTGTCAGCGGATGTCACAGGGCAAAGCCCGCGCGGCTCGGCGGGATGGGGGGGGGGATCCTCCTCCTGCAACGCTCACGCGGGTGCATGCACTGGCAAGGGTGGCCACGTTCAGTGTGGTGCAAAGCGGGCATGCTGCTCTGGCATTGGGCGGGAGCTCATAGTAGGGGAAGTCAGTCCCCTTTCGGTTGCACGGCTCAGAAGCAATTGGCAGGTCGGTGGCCTTGGCAGCATTGCCGTTCGGCCTCTAGGGTTCGTCATGGTGGCTCTTCTCCAACAAGGCGACCTCTTGGGAGTTGTGTCATTCACGGGTGACGGCCGCAACAATGTCATCGGCGGGCTCCTGGTCTTCGGGCGTCTGCTCTTCTCCGGCGAGTTGGGGCGGGTGCGTCCCTCTCGTTCCCACTTTGTGGGGCGCGTCTTCGCGTCGGCCAAAGGAATGCTAGCCTTTGCTAGCCTCCATGGTGACGCAATTGTGGTGTGATGCCGTGATCTGGCCGAATCCGGCCTGTCGGCGTCTCTGGCCAGTGGCTACGTGGGAGGTGTGCAGGCTAGTGGAGGTACGACGCGTCGGGTTCACTACCGGAAAAGAGTCCTACCCCGACGGCCAAAACAATGCCGACGGCCGCCGTCGGCCTACTTGGAGCTATGCCGACAACCACGTCTTGGGCCTCGGCTTATCCTGGCCGTCGGGCTACCCTGACCTAAGCCGTCGGCACCCGTCGGCACAAAATGGCCGTCGGCCTAGCTGCAAACACGCCGGCAGCAGCCGTCGGCATAGCAGTGGGCCCGGCGACCCCGCCCGTGACCAGCGGCTAACACCATCAAATCTATGCCGACGGTCGGGACGGGCGGCCGTCGGCATATCTCCGCATGCCACGTCACCGATCCACGGCGCACCGTCCAACACATATGCCGACGGCGGCCGTCGGCATACCGCCACGTCACCGATCCGCGGCACGCCGCCCATCTAAACCCTGCCATCTCTATGTCGACGGCCGTCGGCATAGTTATTTTTTTATATATGTGTTTATTCTTTTTTATGTATTATTATATTAACAGACATGTAGCATATGCTTTTTTATGTATTATTATATGAATATTTATGTAGTTTGTAATTTTTTCCATAGATTATGAATATATATATATATATATATGTATATAGTTTGTATTTCTTTCGAGCACGTTAATAATGTGCCGTCATGTTCTTTTGAATATAGGTCCTTATATTTTATTAAAATCAAAAACAGCTACGCCGACAGAAGTTTTGTGGCGGTTGCAAACGCCTGACACCTGTCTCTGGAGTATGACGCCCTCACGTCCGCGGTGTGCCCCCCTCACGGACGGCGCCGCCGCCGACACCTGGAGGGCGGAAACAGCCGCATCGGGTCTATACGGAGGGGACGTTGCTCCCAAGTGTTTCTATGGGATGACCTACCACAACCGGGTGGTGTTGTGGCATGTCCGAAGAGGCGGCACACATCTCCGGGGCGTGGCCCCCCTAACGGACAGCGCCGGCGGCGGCACCTAGAGGGGGGGAACGGAAGCGTCGGGCCTACACGGAGGGGGTGTAGCCGTGGGTTTGGCACGGATGTTGCTCTCAGGTGTCCCGCTGGGCTGAACTGACACAACCGGGTGGAGAGGTCCACTGGTCAAAGCCCGTCCGTGGAAATTCAAAGGGCTAGATCTCGTGGTCAACTGCAACAGGGTTAGGCGGACGGGGGCCCTGGGGGTAGCAATGCGACCGGAGCATCGCATCGGCCCCTCATACATGTGGGGTGGTGTTGTGGCATGTCCAAAGAGGCGGCACGCATCTCCGGGGCGTGGCCCCCCTCACGGATGGTGCCGCCGCCGGCACCTGGAGGGGGGAAACGGACGCGTCGGGACTACACGGAGGGGATGTAGTTGTGGGTTTGGTCCGGATGTTGCTCCCAGGTGTCCCTCTGGGCTGACCTGACACAACCGGGTGGAGAGGTCTGATAACCCACAAGTATAGGGGATCGCAACAGTTTTCGATAAGTAAGAGTGTTGAACCCAACGAGGAGCTAAATGCAGAACAAATATTCCCTCAAGTTCTATCGACCCCCGATACAACTCTACGCACGCTCTACCTAGAACAAGTATGAAACTAGAAGTACTTTATAGGTGTTGTTGGATAGGTTTGCAAGAATATAAAGAGCACGTAAATAAAAGGTAGGGGCTGTTTAGATAAACAAACAATAAAGTAAATATAGCGAGTGTGGAAAAGTGGTGGTAGGAGTTGCGAAATTGCCCCTAAGCAATTGACTACTTTACTAGACCCATAGCAAGTATTACGTGGGAGAGGCCACTGCTAGCATGTCATCCCTGACTTGGAATTCTATGCACTTATGATTGGAACTATTAGCAAGCATCCACAACTACTAATGTTCATTAAGGTAAAACCCAACCATAGCATTAAGATATATTGGTCCCCCTTCAATCCCGTATGCATCAATTTCTATGCTAGGTTGAAGCTTCTGTCACTCTTGCCCTCCAATACATGGTCCTATCAACATACAACTAACCCTAGGGTGTGATCCACGCGCGCAATCATATGATGAGCACCAAAGGACAGCAACATAACCACAAGCAAATTAAATCAGTCATAATAATTCATCAACCACCGATAGGACAACGAAAATCTACTCAGACATCATAGGACGGCAACACATCATTGGATAATAATATGATAGCACCATGTTCAAGTAGAGGGTACAGCGGGTTGCGGGAGAGTGGACCGCTGTAGATAGAGGGGGGGAAGGTGATGGAGATGTTGGTGAAGATGGCGGAGGTGTTGGTGTAGATCGCGGTGATGATGATGATGGCCACGTCAGCGTTCCGGCGCCACCGGAAGAGAAGGGGAGAGGGGGCCCCTTCGTCTTCTTCTTCCTTGACCTCCTCCCTAGATGGGAGAAGGGTTTCCGCTCTGGTCCTTGGCCTGCATGGCATGGGAGGGGCGAGAGCCCCTTTGAGATTGGATCTGTCTCTCTGTCTCTCTCTGTTTCTGCGTTCTGTTATTCTTCCCTTTCACCGTATCTTATATTCCCGGAGATTCGTAACTCCGATTGGGCTGAAATTTTAACACGATCTCTATCCGGATATTAGCTTTCTTGCGGCGAAAGAAGGGCATCAACCGCCTTACGGGTGGCCCACGAGGGTCAGGGGCGCGCCCCTGCCTCGTGGCCACCTCGAGCACCGTCTCGCGTAGATTTTTCTTCCCAAAAATCTTATATATTTCCAAAAAAATCTCCTTCACTTTTTATTCCATTTAGACTCCGTTTGATATGGATATTCTGCGAAACAAAAAACATGCAACAAACAAGAACTGACATTGTGCACTGTATCAATATGTTAGTCCGAAAAATAGTATAAAAAGTTGCCAAAAGTATATGAAAATTGTATAATATTGGCATGGAACAATAAAAAATTATAGATACGACGGAGACATATCAGCATCCCCAAACTTAATTCCTGCTCGTCCTCGAGTAGGTAAATGATAAAAAGATAATTTTTGATGTGGAATGCTACCTAGCATAATCTTGATCATGTAATCTAATCATGGCATGAATATTAAGATACGAGTGATTCAAAGCAATAGTCTATCATTTGACATAAAAACAATAATACTTCAAGCCTACTAATAAAGCAATCATGTCTTTTCAAAATAACAAAGCCAAAGAAAGTTATCCCTACAAAATCATATAGTCTGGCTATGCTCCATCTTCACCACACAAAATACTCACATCATGCACAACCCCGATGACAAGCCGAGCAATTGGTTCATACTTTTTAACGCGCTTCAACATTTTCAACCCTCACGCAAAACATGAGCGTGAGCCATGGATATAGCACTATAGGTGGAATAGAATGGTGGTTGTGGAGAAGACAAAAAGGAGAAGATAGTCTCACATCAACTAGGCGTATCAACGGGCTATGGAGATGCCCATCAATAGATATCAATGTGAGTGAGTAGGGATTGCCATGCAACGGATGCACTACGAGCTATAAGTGTATGAAAGCTCCAACTGAAACTAAGTGGGTGTGCATCCAACTTGCTTGCTCATGAAGACCTCGGGCATTTGAGGAAGCCCATCATCGGAATATACAAGCCAAGTTCTATAATGAAAATTCCCACTAGTATATGAAAGTGACAACTCAAGAGACTCTCTATATGAAGAACATGGTGCTACTTTGAAGCACAAGTGTGGAAAAAGGATAGTAGCACTGCCCCCTCGCTCTTTTTCTCTCATTTTTTTCTTTTCTTTTTTTTCTTTTTTTGGCCTTCTTTTTTTTGGCCTTTCTCTTTTTTTTCGTCCGGAGTCTCATCCCGACTTATGGGGGAATCATAGTCTCCATCATCCTTTCCTCACTGGGGCAATGCTCTAATAATGATGATCATCACACTTTTATTTACTTACAACTCCATATTACAACTCAATGTCTAGAACAAAGTATGACTCTATATGAATGCCTCCGGCGGTGTACCGGGATGTGCAATGATCTAGCGTAGCAATGACATCAAAAAACGGACAAGCCATGAAAACATCATGCTAGCTATCTTACGATCATGCAAAGCAATATGACAATGAATGCTCAAGTCATGTATATGATGATGATGGAAGTTGCATGGCAATATATCTCGGAATGGCTATGGAAATGCCATAATAGGTAGGTATGGTGGCTGTTTTGAGGAAGATATATGGTGGGTTTAAGGTACCGGCGAAAGTTGCGCGGTACTAGAGAGGCTAGCAATGGTGGAAGAGTGAGAGTATGTATAATCCATGGACTGAACATTAGTCATAAAGAACTCACATACTTATTGCAAAAGTTTATTAGCCCTCGAAGCAAAGTACTACTACGCATGCCCCTAGGGGTATAGATTGGTAGGAAAAGACCATCGCTCGTCCCCGACCGCCACTCATAAGGAAGACAATCAATAAATACCTGATGCTCCAGCTTCGTTACATAACGGTTCACCATACGTGCATGCTACGGGAATCACAAACTCAACACAAGTATTTCTACTAATCCCCAACTACCCACTAGCATGAATCTAATATCACCATCTTTATACCGCAAAACTATTGCAAGGAATCAAACATATCATATTCAGTGATCTACAAGTTTTATGTAGGATTTTATGACTAACCATGTGAATGACCAATTCCTGTCATCTCTCTAAACAGATATAAGTGAAGCAAGAGAGTTTAATTCTTTCTACAAAAGATATGACCACGCTCTAACAAATATAAGTGAAGAAAAAGAGCATTCTACAAATGGCGGTTGTCTATGTAAAGAGAAACAGGCAATCCAAACTTCAATAGATATAAGTGAAGCGCATGAAGCATTCTATAAAGCCATACTCAAAAGATATAAGTGAAGTGCAATGAGCATTCTATAAATCAACCAAGTACTATCTCATATCAGCATGGTGCATAAAAGAAAAATGAAAACTAAATGCAAAAGACGCTCCAAGATTGCACATATCGCATGAACGAAACGAATCCGAAAACATACCGATACTTGTTGAAGAAAGAGGGGATGCCTTCCGGGGCATCCCCAAGCTTAGACGCTTGAGTATCCTTGAATATTTACTTGGGGTGCCTCGGGCATCCCCAAGCTTGAGCTCTTGCCTCTCTTCCTTCTTCTCACATCAAGACCTTCTTGATCATCGAACACTTCATCCACACAAAACTTCAACAGAAAACTCGGTAAGATCCGTTAGTATAATAAAGCAAATCACTACTCTAAGTACTGTTGAAAACCAATTCATATTTTGTTTTTGCATTGGGCCTACTGTAATATAACTTTTTCATGGCTTAATCCACTGATATGAATCGATAGTTTCATCAAAACCAGCAAACTATGCATCAAAAACAGAATCTGTCTAAAACAGAACAGTCTGTAATAATCTGAACATTCACCATACTTCTGATACTTGAAAAATTCTACCAAAATTAGGAAAAATAAAAAATTTGTATAGGAAGAAAGTTCAAAAAGAATCAGAACCATTTGACGTTCCAGCAAGAAATGTAAAATCGCGCACTACAGCCAAAGTTTCTGTCCTGCACCGTACAAACCATCAGGCAAATGTAAACATCCTAAAGGCGAACCTTGGCACATTATTTTTATAATACAATGAAATTTTACAAGGGGATAATTATTTTTATTGAAAAGTTTCTGTGATCAAGATTCAAAAAGTTTCCGTGAGCATGAACAAAGTTCAAGGCTAGCTCCCACTTCAACAATGCTTGTCTTTCTCACTTTCGCTTTCCTTTTTGAAAAAGTTTTGGGTTCCCCTCTTTATTTTTGTTGTTTTTAAACTATATAAAAGCACTCAACTGAAATAAATGACTCTCTAAAACTTCCGGGTTGTCTCACTGGCAGCGCTTTCTTTAAAGCCATTAAGCTAGGCATATAGTGCTCAAGTAGTGAATCCACCCGGATCCCAAGGTATATCAAAGCCAACTTTAATTAACAATGATTTGTAATTTAGTAGTGAGCACAAAGTAACATATATCATGCAACAACGAAGTCTAACTCTCTTCCTATGCATCGGCATGTCATAAAAGAACAATTCATGCACACATAGTAAAGGCCAATGCATAGTATAAACAGTTTCTTGCAATTTTATCATATTGGAAACATAGAGAGGTGGAGATATAGTTCCTCTCTCATAATAATTGCAAGTAGGAGCAGCAAGCACATGCATATTATATTCATCAAAATCATCATGTGCAACGTAAAAGGCAACCCATCAATATATTCCTTAATAAGAGAAAACTTCTCCGATATAGTGTAGTTTGGAGAATTCAAAAAGATAATAGGACTATCATGTGTGGGTGAAATAGCAACAACTTCATGTTTAAAATAAGGAACTATAGAAAGTTCATCTCCATAAGCATAATTCATATTGGCATCTTGGCCACAAGCATAGCAAGCGTCATCAAAAAGGGATATTTCAAAAGAATCAACGAGATCATAACAATGATCATAGCAATCATCCTCCGGTAAGCACGAAGGAAAATTAAACAATGTATAAGTTGAAGAGTTACTCTCATTAGAAGGTGGGCACGGGTAGCTAATCCGCTCTTACTCCTTTTGTTCTTCGCTCTCCTCCTCATATTTTTCATCCAATGAGCTCACAGTTTCATCAATTTCTTCTTCCGTAGACTCCTGGAAAATATTAGTCTCTTCTTGGACAGCGGAGACTTTCTCAATAAGCGCATTAATATAGGAATTATATTCATAATTATCATAGCAATATTTTAAGATAGCTAAATTTTCAGGCCTATAAACATCATCATCATAAGCTTCATGCTTTTCAAACAAAGATTCAATTTCATAAGCACCCTTAAAACCAACAAATTCTTCTATTTGTTCCACATCATAGTAATCATTAAATTTCATAAGAAGCTAAGGTTTCATTATCATTAAATTCACATGAAAAGGGAAGGTGTGGAGCCTTCACCTTAGAGCAACAAGTATAATCATATCTCAAGCATAGTTCCCTAGCATACCAATTCAATATATGAATTTGATCCCATAATAGTTTCCCTTTTTGTGTCAAGCGGTAATCCCTAAAGTATTCACGTTGATCCAATGTTACTCCCATTACATAATTGAATGGGGTTTTCTCAGGATTATTAAAGTAGTACATAATATTTTCACATAACCAGCATCGAGGGTTTTAGGAGGATCCCCATCTCCATGAGTAGCAAGTACACCTAATTTTTTTTGGTATTTCATGTTCCATATCCATAACTAAAGATAGAGAACAACTAAGAACAGCAAATAAAAATTACTTAGTGATAAAGCAAACAAGCACACACGAGAATATTCACCCCACGCTATTGCTCCCCGGCAACGGCGCCAGAAAAAGGTCTTGATAGCCCACAAGTATAGGGGATCGCAACAGTTTTCGATAAGTAAGAGTGTCGAACCCAACGAGGAGCTAAAGGCAGAACAAATATTCCCTCAAGTTCTATTGACCACCGATACAACTCTACGCACGCTTGATGTTCGCTTTACCTAGAACAAGTATGAAACTAGAAGTACTTTGTAGGTGTTGTTGGATAGGTTTGCAAGAATATAAAGAGCACGTAAATAAAAGGTAGGGGCTATTTAGATAAAGAAACAATAAAGTAAATATAGCGAGTGTGTAAAAGTGGTGGTAGGAGTTGCGAAATTGCCCCTAAGCAATTGACTACTTTACTAGACCCATAGCAAGTATTATGTGGGAGAGGCCACTGCTAGAATGTCATCCCTGACTTGGAATTCTATGCACTTATGATTGGAACTATTAGCAAGCATCCGCAACTACTAATGTTCATTAAGGTAAAACCCAACCATAGCATTAAGATATATTGGCCCCCCTTCAATCCCGTATGCATCAATTTCTATGCTAGGTTGAAGCTTCTGTCACTCTTGCCCTCCAATACATAGTCCTATCAACATACAACTAACCCTAGGGTGTGATCCACGCGAGCAATCATATGATGGGCACCAAAGGACAGCAACATAACCACAAGAAAATTAAATCAATCATAGCAATTCATCAACCACCGATAGGACAACGAAAATCTACTCAGACATCATAGGATGGCAACACATCATTGGATAATAATATGAAGCATAAAGCACAATGTTCAAGTAGAGGGTACAACGGGTTGCGGGAGAGTGGACCGCTATAGATAGATGGGGGAAGGTGATGGAGATGTTGGAGAAGATGGCGGAGGTGTTGGTGTAGATCGCGGTGATGATGATGGCCACGGCAGCGTTCCGGTGCCACCGGAAGAGAAGGGGAGAGGGGGCCCCTTCATCTTCTTCTTCCTTGACCTCCCTAGATGGGAGAAGGGTTTCCCCTCTGGTCCTTGGCCTCCATGGCATGGGAGGGGCGAGAGGCCCTCCGAGATTGGATCTGTCTCTCTGTCTCTCTCTGTTTCTGCATTCTGTTATTCTTCCCTTTCACCGTTTCTTATATTCCTGGAGATCCATAACTCCGATTGGGCTGAAATTTTAACACGATCTCTATACGGATATTAGCTTTCTTGCAGCGAAAGAAGGGAATCAACCGCCTTACGGGCGGCCCACGAGGGTCAGGGGCGCGCTCAGGGGGCAGGCGCGCCCCCTGCCTCGTGGCCACCTCGGGCACCGTCTCGCATGGATTTTTATTCCCAAAAATCATATATATTCCAAAAAAATCTCCTTCAGTTTTTATCCCGTTTGGACTCCGTTTGATATGGATATTCTGTGAACCAAAAAACATGCAACAAACAAGAACTGGCACTGGGCACTGGATCAGTATGTTAGTCCCAAAAATAGTATAAAAAGTGGCCAAAAGTATATGAAAGTTGTAGAATATTGGCATGGAACAATCAATAATTATAGATACAACGGAGACGTATCAAGGTCCACTGGTCAAAGCCCGTCCATGGAAAGTCAAAGGGCTAGATCTTGTGGTCAACCGCTCCAGGGTTAGGCGGGACGGGGGCCCTGGGGGGTAGCAATGCCATCGGAGCATCGCACCGGCCCCTCATACATGCGTGGTGGTGTTGTGGCATGTCCGAAGAGGCGGCACGCGTCTCCAGGACATGGCCCCCCTCAGGAAGGCGCCGCCGCCGGCACCTGGAGGGGGGAAACGGACGTGTCGGGTCTACACGGAGGGGATGTAGCTGTGGGTTTGGCCCGGATGTTGCTCCCAGGTGTCCCTCTAGGCTGACCTGACACAACCGGGTGGAGAGGTCCACTGGTCAAAGCCCGTCCGTGAAATGTCAAAGGGCTAGATCTCATGGTCAACCGCTCCAGGGTTAGGCGGGACGGGGGCCCTAGGGGGTAGCAATGCGACCGGAGCGTCGCACCGGCCCCTCATACATGCGGGGTGGTGTTGTGGCATGTCCGAAGAGGTGACACGCATCTCCAGGGCGTGTCCCCCCTCACGAACGGAGCCGCGGCCGGCACCTGGAGGGCGAAGCGGACACGTCGGGGCTACACGGAGGGGATGTAGCCGTGGGTTTGGCCCGGATGTTGCTCCTAGGTGTCCCTCTAGGCTGACCTGACACAACCGGGTGGAGAGGTCCACTGGTCAAAGCCCGTCCATGGAAAGTCAAAGGGCTAGATCTCGTGGTCAACCGCTCTAGGGTTAGGCGGGACGGGGGCCTGCGGGGTTGCAATGCCACCAGAGCGTCGCATCGGCCCCTCAAATATGCGGGGTGGTGTTGTGGCATGTCCAAAGAGGCGGCACGCGTCTCTGAGGTGTGGCCCCCCCTCACGGACGGCGCCGCCGCCGGCACCTAGAGGGGGAAACGGACGCGTCGGGTCTACACGAAGGGGTTTTTGCAGTGGGTTTGCCCCGGGCGTTGCTCACGGACGTCTGCGGTAACGGCGCGGCATGAATATTATTGAAGAATCGGAGCGCAGTAAAATTATGAGTCGTGAAGGGATAGCTAGCCCCCGATTGCCGTGGACCACACCGGAGGGGGGAAACGGCCGTGTGAGCAGCCTTGGGTAGGGTCTTACGCTAGGTTAGACTACTGGATTATAATAAATTAGTAGTAGATTTATTTTAAAAATTTAAATTTGTTGCTAATAAAAAAATAGAAAAAATAAAAAAAAACATGCCTATGGCTAAGCCGTCGGCATAGGTGCCATGTGGCGTCTTCTCCTATGCCGACGGCTAGGCATAGCTAACCTTATCCATCCGCCGGGCGCCCCATCCTCTCGTTCCCCTCATCTCTCCCCGACACCGATCCCGCGCGCCCGACCCTTGCTGCCACCACCGCCGCATTCGGCCCGCCCCTGCCGCTGCCTACTCCACCCCTGCCTCCCCCGCCACCGTCTCCACCCGCCGTCACCCCCGCCGTCCCTGCCACCGTCTCCCCGCCGTCTCTACCCCTTCCTCCCCCACTGCCATCTCCTCCCTCCGTCGCCCCGCCCTCCCTCGACCGCGCCGCCGCCCCGGCCTCCCCCTACCCCACCGCCGCCCCGGCCTCCCCCCTGACCACGCGCCGTCCGTGGCTCCTACCGGCCCGCGCGCCCGGCCCTCCCGTCCCCGGCCGCCCCTGCCCTCCCGTCCCCGGCCGCCCCTGCCACAGCAGGCCCTCCACCGCCGCCCCCTACTCGCCCGCTGCACCGGCCGCCCCTGCCTCACCGTCCCCAGTCGCCCCGGTGAGCTTTTTTTTCTTTTTTCTTTTGCATTTTTTACTGCTTGTTATGTGATAGATGCATGTGTATTGAAATATGGATGAATGGATGGATTGATGTATATTGGTTAGTTTTGTCTTTGGTCAAGTTAGTGATGTTGTCAAATAGCTATGTGAGATGCGCTAAAAAAATTTGAAGAACAAAATTGGTATATCTGAGATGTTGTAAAATAGCTATAGTTTCATTTTGTGATGTTGACAAAATTGGTATCTGATGAGTAGTTATTTTATCATGATGATCTTGCTAAAAAATTGAAGAACAAAATTTGACACTTGATGAAAATTAGGATTTGAAGTATCATGATGATCTAAAACCTTGACTACATGTCATTAGCAATATGATTTTTTCATAGTTTGAAGTGTCAATGCTTTATGTGATGTGATGCCCTCAAATTTTTTGACTCGGTAAAATTTACAGGCTTTGTGGTATTTCATCTCCCTGGAGCCTTCGTCGTCTAGGTTTCGTCCGTGATCCTGCCGCTGCTCGACTACTTCCTCTACAGCGGAGGGTGAGCTGCGAATCCACCTTCACCTCCTACCCTCTTTTAAGTAGATTTCATTTTCACAACAAGTCATGTAACCTAGGTGTCTCCCGTCAGAAAGGGTTGCATCGATAAATATGCATTCAATTGCATATTTATCACCGTAGCTCTTTTGGATTGTCCAGCGCTTTCCACGGATAGCCCGAGGATGTGTAGATTGGGTACGTTGTTCATGCTCTACCCCGTTCCGAGACAGGATTTCGGCGGCGCCTCCCTGTTGTTCTCCGGATGCACATTCTCTCGGCATTTTGCCGGGACGTGTATTTGGAGAATAGCAGGGAGGTGCTGCCGAAATTTTTTCTCGGAATGGGGTAGATCATGGACAACGTACTCAATCTACACATTCTCGGGTGGGATTAGGACCCATCTTTTCCTATTAGAGATGTAGGTGGATTAAATGTCGTTTCTCTTCAACCTTGTAAAAAATAAAATATTGATGTGAGTAATTTAAATGAATCCTTAATTTTGTTGTGTGGCTTCCAATATAGCAAAGATGGCAGATAATCAGTGGATGTATAGTGGGTTTTTCCATCGGAATCAAGTAAAGAGTGGGTCATGAAAACTGATGTGTTTTTGAAAGAGATATTCCATAGTCCAATGAGGATTTTGCCAGAATGCCCGTGTGCCAAATGTAAGAGACATATGCATAGAGATAAGAGTGAGATGACTAAGCACCTTCGCACGCATGGATTTATGCCCAACTTTAATATGCTGATAAACTTTGTCCAGCGGGACCGTGGTAGAGAGGAGGTGATACGACAACGCGTCGCTGGTTATGAGGACGATGGGGTTAGAGACATGCTAGATGATGTCTTTGCTGCACAGCCGACACCTCCGTCACATTCAGCGAATGAACCGGAGGAGCCGGAGGAAACCGCAAAGGCCTTCCTGGATATCTTGGCCTCGTCAAAGAAAACTTTTTATGAGGGTGCCAAGCTATCTATGCTGGATGCCATCTCGCAACTGATGGCAGTCAAGGCTGAGTACGGCTATAGCCGAGGTTGCTTCGAAGCATTTCTAGGAGTATGGGCTAACAGCCTGCCTAAGGGCCATGAACTACCGAAAACCATGTACGCTACGAAGACAATCATGAAGGTGCTCTCCATGGATTATGAGAAAATACATGTTTGTCCAAAGAATTGCCTTTTATTTTGGCATGAGTATGCGGATGACAACTACTGTATGAAGTGCGGTTCCTCTCGGTATAATGAGGTGGTCGATGAGCATGGTCAGAAGCAGCAGCTAAAAATCCCTGTGAAGGTTCTTCGGTATCTTGATTTTATAAAAGACTGCAGCGCCTTTTCATCACCGAGGAGTCTGCCAAAATGATGAAGTGGCACAAGGAAGGGAAAATGTACAATCCAAAAAAATTGTACATCCATCAGAAGGTGAAGCATGGAAGTCATTCGATATAGACTACCCGGAGGAAGCAGCCGAGGCTGGGAATGTCAGAATTGCTATAACATGTGATTGGTTCAATCCATATGGTATGTCATCTAATCCATACAGCTGCTAGCCCGTATTTGTTATTCCACTCAATCTCCCTCCCGACGCCATAATGCAACGCAAGACCATGTTTCTGTCGTTTATAAATCCAGGGCCTGAATATGCGGGGAAGAATTTGAGTGTGTTTATGCAGCCGTTGGTGGATGATTTGCACCATTCTTGGTACTTCCCGAGGTTGACATACGACCGGCATCTACAGAAAAAAAATTGATGAAATTTTGGCTACAATATTGCATGCAGGACTTTCCCGGCTATGCCCTGTTCCGTGGATGGTGTACAAGTGGAAAGATGCCTTGCCCAGTGTGCATGCAGGCCTTGATTTTCATTTGGCTGAAGAACGGTGGCAAGTATGTTGCCTTTGACCTGCATCGACAGTTCCTCCCTCCAGACCATCCTGATAGGGAAGACAAGAAGAACTTCACAAAAGGCAAAGTTGTCCATGAAGTAAACGAGATTCCAACATTTTCTGGTGCGGATGTGCTTGCTCAGCTGAAAGCTCTTAAGCCTGCCGGCGAAGGGAAAGGCAAAGGCAAAGGCAAAGCCACAGGTGACGACGAGGGCGAGGGAAAAGGGAAAGGTAAAGGGAAAAATGTTTTGAAGTTTATGGTGAGATGCACAACTGGACTCACATTACCCCCTTCACGCAGCTTCCCTATTTTATGGACCTGAAACTTCCATACAACATTGACATGATGCACACCGAAAATAATGTCGCAGAGTCCCTTTTTTGCATGATCCTGTGCAGAATCATTGGCAGTACGGTCCTGAGAGACAAAACAAGCATCTGAGACAGAAATGTGGATACAAAGCTAAGATTGAAGCTTCCAGAGATGAGCAATTATCCTAGAGGAGGTGGCAGACCTCAGGACAGCCTACTATCCGGACCATGTTCCCACGTTGCACAATAAGGTGTCTCGATACAATACAGAAGAACCGAAGTATAAACCCAAGCTGCCTCTATTCATCAGGAAAGGTGGCAGGGCTGGATGCTCGACACCTTATCTCATGCCACGAGATGAGTGGGAGGATGTCATGTTCTATATCTTGCACAACATCAAGGAAGTTGAGGATGAGTGGATGAGGTAATACCTTTGCACCATTCTTTTAGTCAATTTGTTATGTTCACTTTGCCTAGTTCTTATACCGCTTTTCTTATTGTAGTCGATTCGTTGATGAAGAGTGGACGGGAATGCTGCCTCCTACTGAAGCGGAGGAACTTGCTCTTCTCCGAAAGGGTGCTGATGGAAGGAAAAATTTCGTTGCGTGGTTCATGGAGAAAGTAATTTTTCGCACTCCCCTATTACCTATTTCACCATACAATTCCAATTAAACTCATGCACCCTATAATTTCAATTAAACTTGTAGGGAAATTATATGAACGAATCAATGGATGAAGAATTGAGATGGGTTTCCATGGGTTTTGACCCTGCCGTCATGACATGCCAAAAGTATGATGTGAATGGGTATCGCTTCCATACAGAGAAGCACCAGAACAGTCGGCCTGATCCCAAAACCATAAATACCAAAGTCTTCACTGAAGGAGATAATAAAGTAGATTACTACGGAAGGGTAGGAAAAATATACGAGCTTACATTCAAACGTGGACGCGAACCCCTAAGTCTCACTGTGTTCAAATGCCGATGGTTCGACCCCAAAAAGGGTCTGAGACATACGCCTTCTATTTTTAGTTGAAGTTAAACCATCAACCGTCTATGCCGGAGCTGATCTCTTTATCGCCGCTACCTAGGCCACACAAGTATATTATCTGCCTTACCCATGCCAGAAAGAGTACCTAAAGGGTTGGGAAGTTGTGTTCAAGGTGTTGCCACATGGTAAGCTACCGGACCTGTACGATGATGATTACTACAACATAAACCCCATGACATACGAGGGAGTGTTTGTTCAAGAGGAACATGATGACGTGGTCCGAAACAACAAGGATGATGACTTGGGTTATGTTGACCTGGACCCAAACGACGACGACGCACGGATTGATGGTGAGGCAGTTGTGAATTAAAGAGACATAATTATGCTTGAAAAGTTAAATGAAGACGCTGACGATGAGGAAGAGCCTCCACCTCCGTCAGACAACGAAGAAGATATGCCTGATGGTGATGATGAGACCGGTCGACAAATAGATTACAATAGTGATGATTCATATGGGTTCTAGAAAATTTAAGTTCTTTTAATGATCATTACAATAGTATGCTTAATGTGCTCTTCTGTCATTAATGTTTTTCCTGTATGCTTGTTTATTTGATATCCTTACTAATTGTTTATTCTCTTCTTAATGCAGGTTTGCTAATCATGGGCAAGTCCAGCGGCGCCAGTTTCCTCAGTAAATTCAAAGAACTTACTTAGAGTGGACGAGCCCACAAGGTAATTCCCTCCTGACTACGCGAGGATGACACCTCACAGGGAGGTGGAGTGGTCAGGGGAGGAGACCCTAGAGGAGGAGGGGGTGGGGGAGAACCCCTACATGAGGAGGAGGTGTGGGGAGAGGCAGCCGCGGAAAAAAACTCCGGGTCGTGTCCAAAATAGGAGGGTCTTCTTCGATGCCCTCCTATACTGAGGCACCTTCTGAGTCTGAGGAGGAGGAGTATGTTCCTGATGGCGATGAGGAGGAGGGTGAGGAGGCGGAGGGCGAGGAGGAGGAGGCCAAGGAGGAGGAGGCCGAGGAGAAGGGTGAGGAGGTGGGCGAGGAGGCGTGGAGGGGAGGTTGACCCCGAGTTGTGGGGTGACTTGCCACCGGGTGCTCCGCAGGGGTGGTTGCGTGGTACTGCCGGAGTACCTACACCACCTTCTATCGAGGCGCACAAGTGGCTCATTGAACCTGCGGGGACAGAGTAAGTGCCTAACAATCATATTTTCAACACATGACAACATTTTCTTATTGTACACACGGCAATCCTTTAATTCTTTTGCAGTAACTGGATCCTTCGCGGAAAGGGCCGTAAACCGAACGGCCTTATCACTGTCCTCTTGAAGGAGTTTTGGCCGGGCCTATTCTGCCTGCGGCCAGATAGGGACCCGCAGCTGCGGGCTTTGGCCATGAGCTGGCCCCACTACGAGGCTTACAGCCACGCGGAGTACGGGATGTCCGCTAAGGCCGTGATCACCAAATTTTGGGTAAGTTCTCTTCTGAATCACTTGTCTTCAGTTTCGTTCATAGTTTATCATTGAATCACTCAACTCATGCCTTGTTTGCTTCTGGTTTATGCATGATTGCAGCAACTCTATAAAGTTCATGACGAGCACAAGCCCATAGCCGACGTGGTCTTGCTTGGGGCTGCGAAGAAGAAAGCTCGTTAGTTGCAGTACGAGGTGCGTTGGGTTGCCGTCTCGCAGTACTATCACATCTACCTGCACCAAAAGATGACCAAAACTCAAGCGCAGAGGCAACGACTTACCTTGAGAAGGGAGCAATTCATGAAGGTAACTATTACTGACTTTTGATTGTTTCAAGCAGTCAACTATATGTTTCGTGCTCACATGTCATGCTTCAAAAATTTGCATAGGTTGTTCCTCATTGGTGCTATGGAAGGCATGACGGATAGGCGAGTTTGGTGGATAGGTGGCTCAGCGACGATGCAGAGTTTTCTGCCAAGAGCAGCAAGACCCGGGCTAACCGTGGAAAAGACGGGACACATGGCCAAGGAAACTGGAACCACAGGGGCCTCAAGGCCATGAAGGTATATCTATATGGATGCATTTTTGTTCTTATTTACCGTCATGTTCTTATGTATGGCTAACTTTTGTTTGACATTGCAGGAGGACAAGTTGAAGAGGCCGCTCTCAGACATTGAGTCATGGAAGCTGGCCCGCGAGCGGAGTGATCGCAAGGACGACGAGAGCCAGTACTACGGCAAGACCGAGGAGTGATACGTGATACGTCCATTTTGCATCATGCTTTTATATCGATATTTATTGCATTATGGACTGTCATTCCACTTTATGTCACAATACTTATGGCTATTCTCTCTTATTTTACAAGGTTTACATAAGGAGGGAGAATGCCGGCAGCTGGAATTCTGGTCTAGAAAAGGAGCAAATATTAGAGACCTATTCTGCGCAACTCCAAAAGTCCTGAAACTCCACGGAATGTCTTAAAAGAAATAAAGAAAAATCCATGCCAAAGATGAAGGCCAAGGGGCCCACACCCTGCTTACGAGGGTGGGGGGCGCCCCCCCTAGGGCGCGCCCCCTACCTCGTGGGCCCCCTGGTGGCTCTCCGACGCCCATCTTCTCCTATATGAGGTCTTTCGATGAGAAAAAAATAGAGAGGCACTTTTCGGGACGAGACTCCGCCGCCACGAGGCGGAACCTTGGCGGATCCAATCTAGATCTCCGGCAGAGCTGTTTTGCCGGGGAAACTTCCCTCCGGGAGGGGGAAATCATCACCATCGTCATCACCAACTCTCCTCTCATCGGGAGAGGGCAATCTCCATCAACATCTTCACCAGCACCATCTCATCTCCAAACCCTAGTTCATCTCTTGTATCCAATTCTTGTCTCAAAGTCCGGGATTGGTGCTAGTAGGTTGCTAGTAGTGTTGATTACTCCTTGTAGTTGATGCTAGTTGGTTTAATTGGTGGAAGATCATATGTTTAGATCCTATATGCATATCATTACCCCTCTGATTATGAACATGAATATGCTTTGTGAGTAATTGCGTTCATTCCTGAGGACAAGGGAGAAGTCTTGCTATGAGTAGTCATGTGAATTTGGTATTCGTTTGATATTTTGATAAGATGTATGTTGTCTAGCCTCTAGTGGTGTTATGTGAACGTCGACTACATAACACTTCACCATTATTTGGGCCTAGAGGAAGGCATTGGGAAGTAATAAGTAGATGATGGGTTGCTAGAGTGACAGAAGCTTAAACCCTAGTTTATGCGTTGCTTCGTAAGGGGCTGATTTGGATCCATATGTTTCATGCTATGGTTAGGTTTACCTCAATACTTTTGTTGTAGTTGTGGATGCTTGCAATAGATGCTAATCATAAGTGGGATGCTTGTTCAAGTAAGAACAACACCCAAGCACCGGTCCACCCACATATCAAATTATCAAAGTATCGAACGCGAATCAATGAACGTGATGAAAACTAGCTTGACGATATTCCATGTGTCCTCGGGAGCGCTTTTCCTATTATAAGAGTTTGTTCCGGCTTGTCCTTTGCTACAAAAGGATTAGGCCACCTTGCTGCACTTTATTTACTTTTGTTACTTGTTGCTCGTTACAAGTTATCCTATCACAAAACTATCTGTTACCACTTATTTCAGTACTTGCAAAGAATACCTTGCTGAAAACCGCTTATCATTTCCTTCTGCTCCTCGTTGGGTTCGACACTCTTACTTATCGAAAGGACTACGATAGATCCCCTATACTTGTGGGTCATCAAGACTCTTTTCTGGCGCCGTTGCCGGGGAGTGTAGCGCCTTTGGTAGGTGGAATTTGGTAAGGAAAAATTTATATAGTGTGCTGAAATCTACTGTCACTTGTTACTATGGAAAGTAATTCTCTGAGGGGCTTGTTCGGGGTATCTTCACCCCGACCAGTAGAAAATGAAATTTCTTATGAGTATCCTTCGGGTATGATAGAAAAACAGCTAGCTAACCCTTTTACAAGAGATGGAACAAAGCATCATGATGAGCACTTAATATATGTGGATGAAGTTTGTGGATTATTTAAGCTTGCAGGTATACCCGATGATGTTGCTAAGAAGAAGATCTTCCCTTTATCTTTGAAGGGAGACGCATTGATACGGTATAGGCTATGTGATGATATGAGATCATGGGACTATAAAAGATTGAAGCTGGAATTTCATCAAAAGTATTACCCTATGCATCTTGTTCATCGTGATCGCAATTATATATATAATTTCTGGCCTCGCGAAGGAGAAAGCATCGCTCAAGCTTGGGGGAGGCTTAAATCAATGTTATATTCATGCCCCAATCATGAGCTCCCGAGAGAAATAATTATGCAAAGTTTTTATGCTCGACTTTCTGAAAACAATCGCACCATGCTCGATACTTCTTGTGCTGGCTCTTTTATGATGAAGACTATTGAATTCAGATGGAATTTATTGGATAGAATTAAACGCAACTCTAAAGATTGGGACCTCGACGAAGGTAAGGAGTCAGGTATGACACCTAAGTTTGATTGTGTTAAATCTTTTATGGATATCGATATTTTCCGTAAGTTTAATACTAAATATGGACTTGACTCTGAGATAGTAGCTTCTTTCTGTGAATCTTTTGCTACTTATGTTGATCTCCCTAAGGAGAAGTGGTTTAAATATCATCCTCCCATAGAAGTAAAAGTAGCTGCACCTATTAAAGTTGAAGAAAAGACTGTCACTTATAATGATCCTATTGTTCCTACTCCTTATATTGAGAAACCACCTTTCCCTGTTAGAATAAAGGATGATGCTAAAGCTTCAACTGTTGTTCGTAAAATCAATATTAGAACTTATACACATCCTGAACAAGTTAAAGTAGAGCCTATATTGCTATTTTTAAAGATCTCTTGTCTGATAATATTGATGGGCACGTTATTCAGTTCGAAGGTGAAACTGCTAGAATTGCTAAACCTTGTGCTAAAGATAAACATAGACCTGCACTACTAGGGAAAAGGCTAGCAGCAGCGCGGGTTTTAGGTGTATCAGCAGCGCGGGGACCGACACTACTAATAAGGCGCTACAGCTAATAGTTAGTAGTAGCGTGTGCCACCCACACTACTGCTATTAAAGACTCGCGCTACTACTAATAAAGTGGTAGTAGCGTGCCTATAAAACCAGCGCTACTAGTATCCTAAATACTAGTAGGGAACTTTTTCCCAGCGCTACTAGTTTCCTAAATACTAGTAGGGAACTTTTTCGCAACGTAACAAATTAGGAATAAAAAAAATAAAAATAGATGCAGTATTCATGAATGGAGATCAGAGACACGTCCAGTGCAAAATAAATCTCACAGAACTATCTTAACACTAGCAGTGTTCATGGATGCAACATTGAATATCTCAACTCGAAGAGATCACGAGGACGCACACAACCATCCTCAAAAGGTTGGTACCTTCCCTAGCGTTTCACCACCAACCTAACCAGACCACTTCTCTAGATGTATGTACAAAGCGTCGAGGTCCTCCACCTTGAGGAACTCCGGACGGTGGCGTCGTCCTCCGCCTCGGTGATCGGACGGTGGCGTCGAGGTCCTCCACCCCAGGGACCTCCTGCGTCACAATCACCTGGACGATAATCAGTATGACGCGGTCGCGGGGCTTCATGGTGAAGTCTACCTCCGAGTAGTTGAAGAGCACGACTCCCATCGGGCCGCAGTAGTCCTCGTCGATCACCCTGCACCCAGTCGAGAACGTGAAAACTTGTTAGTTCGCGCCCTCGTGCAGATCCAGTAGGGTATTTTTTCTTCAATTTCTGTCTCTTTTAGTCTATTATTAATCTTCAAAACGGAAAAACACCTACTAAATGCATACCCTAGCTGTACGTGTTCATGATATCTTCTTGTTTTGGTGCATTCAAGAAATACTAGTGTATTTGAGCTATATATGCTTGAAATATTTGACAGTTAACATCTGTTCAAAATTTATCATTTCATGGATAGGGAAATCGCCAACAAAGGACATCACAAAATTGATTCCCACTGCTCTTCAAAACAGGGAACAGGCGAAGTCTATTTTTAATGTTATTTGTCCAGGTCTGCTACCATCTACTTATATACTAATCAAAAGGCAAACCAATCCACTTACGCCCAGTCTGTCAGGACTTAACTTGTACTCCTAACAGTGGGGCTGTAATATTTCCACAAGCGTTCATCTGGGCCTTATCCTACGCCATCTCCGAAGATTTAAAAATGCAAGTGTGGTTCAGATGAAGGTAAGGATAATGAGATACTTGCTTGCAGGAAAAACTCCCATGCTCGCTTGATGATGATGATGTCTCGCTTGATACTCCCTTATCCGCTGAGACGGCACTTTGTCGCCGCTGGCCACCAGCGGCATTCTGCTCAATGGCGGCCAAGGCATGCCTTGTGGCTGTCCAGGAAGCTCGAATCAGGCTGGACCTGAGAAGAAACAGAGCATGGTCATGTGATGTCCTAGCTGAATCAGAGTTCATTGCCTATGGAAATAAAATGGCCAAAAGGAGGAGCGTACAATAAGCAAAAGTGCAGAACAGCATTCACTTGTATAACAACTCCACGTCCATGTGCAGCTCTGCTGCAATGGAGCATTCATTTGCGTAGTGATTTACTGAACCAATTTGAACTTAGTTCAAGCCGAGACTATTTTACAACATCTTATCTTATCCAGAAGAAAAATAACCTATACCAGTATAGTATAACCTATACCAGTATAACAACATCCTATCTTATCCAGAAGAAAAATAACCTATATCCAGAAGATAAAACTACTCTGTATAAAGTCTCTCATTAGCCTCTTGTTAGGTACTCGAATATATTTGGCAAACACAAATCTCAGAGCCAATTAACACATCGCCGGCGTGTATTTTAGGATACAGAGCAGATAGGGTAATCAAAAAATGTATCCCCATGTTCATCAATTTACTAGCAAAGAAACTAGAGCAGAAGGTTCAGAGCAGAGCACCTGCATGAAGGAGTTAGAAGGGAGGATTCCTGAAGTGAGATTCACCCCATGACGAAGGGGCCAATCTCCCCGGCCCGCATGCCGCGGGCGATCTCGTTGCTGACCAGCAGGCATGCCGACGCCCACCAGGCGAGCACCGCCCACACCATGTCCACCATGTACGCCACCAGCCCCCACGGCATGGTCATCCTTCCCCTTCCTTGCTCTGCCTAGCCTTAGCGTTCCTTACTTTGCTGGCGTTGCCGTTGCAGTTGCAGGCAAAGCAATTTTCAAATGGGATTCACACCAACAGCAGTACAACAAGTAGAATCAGCTAGCAATTACTGAAGGAAGAATAAGAAAAAACAAATAAGAAGTTTAATTAGCTAGTCGTACAAAATAAACCTTTGAGATGGATGGATGCCCTGTTCATTCAGATGTGAAGATTGATCAGCTCAATCATGGTGAAGACGTTGGGTTGCCCGATGCAGATGCACCCACTGAAGAAATATACAGCAATTTGACTTTCAGTAAAAATTTACCCTGGCGCTTTAATCTTACTATCTATTGAAACTGACCCTCACGTTTTAATCTTAATGCTCCCCTAAGTTCCCCATCTACACATCTGCATATAGCTTTAGGATTCAGACGAACAAAAAGGCTTCTGAGATGCCACATTTTATTTTCATCAGTTAGCTACAAAACTCTCTACATATAGGCATACCAATTTTACTCAAAAACAACAATACAACAAGCAGAATCAGATAGCAGTGATTAATCCCCTTTGCAATTAATGACGGAGGAAAAACAAATCAGAAGCGTACTTAGCTAGAGAATGAACCTTTGAGATTCCCTGTTCATTCAGATCAGGCGAGAGAACAGCTGAATCATGGGGCGACGCCGACGGCGGAGAAGAAGCGGGGGTGTCAGGCGGACGGCAACGGCGCGTTCCCTCCCATGCGTCTCCTCTTGCTCAGCTGCTACTTCCTGTGCATCACCGGGAATTGCAGATCCTCCCCCGGCGCCCTCGCTCTGTCCCCCCCTGGCGTCCCCAATGGCCACGGGCAGCAGGAGCCGCCTCCGCGGCGCCAGCAGCGCTGACACGGCGCGCAGCGGGCCGCAGGCAAAGGAGGCGGCGGAGGAGCGGGATGAAGTGGTGCAAGAGCACGGTGGAGAAGAGGGTGGCCGTGTAGGAACTGCAACTATGTCGGATCTGGATGGAGGGGAGGGAGGGGCGGAGCTTGGGGGAGTATTGCGCGCGACCGATGCTCGCCGGAACCGGCCGGCGTGGGTGGTGGAGGTGGCGAGGAGATCGTGGGGAGAGGAGCCGGGGTGGGGTGGACCGAGGAACATTGTTTTTTAGTCATGTGTTCGTGGTGGGGTGGGAGTGTGGATCGGGCCGGGGTGGACACGCTTAGCAGTAGCGTGGGGGTCTTACCTGCGCTACTACTACTTACTTAGTAGTAGCGCCGGTTTTATACCCCTCGCTACTATTATGGCCTATCCGCGAGGCATTGTTGGACACCACTTAGTAGCAGCGCGGGTTTATACCCCTCGCTACTACTATCAACTTAGTAGTAGCGCGGTTTTTATACCCCTCGCTACTACTAATTAGCAGTAGCGCCCACTTTTAAACCGCGCTACTGATAAACTTCTGTGTATAAGGTTTTCCATAGTAGTGTTGTGGTAGGCGTGCCTGTTATTTCTGTTAAAATAGGAGTTCATTGTTATCATGGCTTATGTGATATGGGTGCTAGTGCTAGTGTTATACCTGGTGACTTATACAAACAAATTAAGAATGAAATTGCACCTGTTGAGTTAGAAGATATTGATGTTACTATTAAACTTGCTAATAGAGATACTATTGCACCAATTGGAATTATTAGAGATGTTGAAGTCTTGTGTGGGAAAACTAAATATCCTGCTGATTTTCTTGTTCTTACTTCTCCGCAAGATAGCTTTTGTCCCATTATATTTGGTAGACCCTTCTTAAATACTGTCAATGCTACCATAGACTGCACTAAGAATGTTGTTACTGTTGGCTTGGATGATATGGTTCATGAGTTTAATTTCTCTAAATTTAGTAAACAACATCGCGAGGAAGAATTACCTAGTAAGGATGAAATTATTGGTCTTGCTTCTATTGCCGTACCTCCTAGTGATCCTTTAGAACATTATTTGCTAACCATGAAAATGATATGTTCATGAATGAAAGAAGGGAAATAGATGAAGTATTCTTTAAACAGGAACCTATTCTGCATCACAATTTGCTTGTTGAAATTTTAGGGGATCCTCCTCCACCCAAGGGTGATCCCGTGTCTGAGCTTAAACCACTGCCTGATAATCTTAAATATGCTTATCTTGATGAAAAGAAGATATATCCTGTTATTATTAGTGCTAACCTTTGAAGAGCATGAAGAAGAAAGATTATTGAAAACTCTGAAGAAGCACCGTGCTGCTATTGGATATACTCTTGATGATCTTAAGGGCATTAGTCCCACTCTATGTCAATATAAAATAAATTTGGAAGCAGATGCCAAACCAGTTCGTGATCCTCAACGACGTCTGAATCCTAAAATGAAAGAAGTGGTAAGAAAAGAAATACTAAAGCTTCCGGAGGCAGGTATAATCTATCCCGTTGCTGATAGTGAGTGGGTAAGTCATGTCCATTGTGTCCCTAAGAAGGGAGGTATTACTGTTGTTCCTAATGATAAAGATGAATTGATTCCACAAAGAATTATCACAGGTTATAGGATCGTAATTGATTTCCGCAAATTAAATAAAGCCACTAAGAAAGATCATTACCCCTTACCTTTTATTGATCAAATGCTAGAAAGATTATGCAAACATACACACTATTGCTTTCTAGATGGTTATTCCGGTTTCTCTCAAATACCTGTGTCGGCTAGAGATCAATCAAAGACTACTTTTACATGCCCTTTTGGTACTTTTGCTTATAGACGTATGCCTTTTGGTTTATGTAATGCACCTGCTACTTTTCAAAGATGCATGATGGCTATATTCTCTGACTTTTGTGAAAAGATTTGTGAGGTTTTCATGGACGACTTTTCCGTCTATGGTTCCTCTTTTGATGATTGCTTGAGCAATCTTGATCGAGTTTTGCAGAGATGTGAAGAAACTAATCTTGTCTTGAATTGGGAAAAGTTCCACTTTATGGTTAATGAAGGTATTGTCTTGGGGCACAAAGTTTCAGAAAGAGGTATTGAAGTTGATAAAGCCAAGGTTGATGCTATTGAAAAGATGCCATGTCCCAAGGACATCAAAGGTATAAGAAGTTTCCTTGGTCACGCCGGATTTTACAGGAGGTTCATTAAGGACTTCTCAAAAATTTCTCAGCCTCTGACTAATTTATTGCAAAAAGATATACCATTTGTCTTTGATGATGATTGTGTAGAAGCATTTGAAATACTTAAGAAAGCATTATTCTCTGCACCTGTTGTTCAGCCACCTGATTGGAACCTACCCTTTGAAATTATGTGTGATGCTAGTGATTATGCTGTAGGTGCTGTTCTAGGGCAAAGAGTTGATAAGAAATTAAATGTTATTCATTATGCTAGTAAGGCTCTAGACAATGCTCAAAGAAATTATGCTACTACTGAAAAAGAGCTTTTAGCAGTTGTATTTGCTTGTGATAAGTTCACATCTTATATTGTTGATTCTAAAGTAACTATTCAAACTGATCATGCTGCTATTAAATATCTTATGGAAAAGAAAGATGCTAAACCTAGACTTATTAGATGGGTTCTCTTGCTACAAGAATTTGATTTGCATATTTTTGCATATTAGATGGGTTCCCGTTGCAGACAACTTGTCTAGGTTAAAAAATATTCTTGATGACCCACTACCTATTAATGATAGCTTTCCTGATGAACAATTAAATGTTATAAGTACTTCTCGTAGTACTCCATGGTATGCTGATTATGCTAATTATATAGTTGTTAAGTTTATACCACCTAGCTTCACATACCAGCAAAAGAAAAAGTTTTTCTATGATTTAAGACATTACTTTTGGGATGACTCACATCTTTATAAGGAAGGAGTAGATGGTGTTATTAGACGTTGTGTACCTGAACATGAACAGGAACAGATCCTATGCAAGTGTCATTCCGAGTCTTATGGAGGACACCATCGGTGTCAAAACCGACGGATCTCGGGTAGGGGGTCCCGAACTGTGCGTCTAGGCCGGATGGTAACAGGAGGCAGGGAACAAGATGTTTTACCCAGGTTCGGGCCCTCTTGATGGAGGTAAAACCCTATGTCCTGCTTGATTAATATTGATGATATGGGTAGTACAAGAGTAGATCTACCACGAGATCAAGGAGGCTAAACCCTAGAAGCTAGCCTATGGTATGATTGTTGTCTATGGAGTTGATGAAGTCGTCCTACGGACTAAAACCCTCCGGTTTATATAGACAACGGATAGGGTTAGGGTTACATAGAGTCGGTTACAATGGTAGGAGATCTTGAATATCCGCTTCGCCAAGCTTGCCTTCCACGCCATGGAAAGTCCCATCCGGACACGGGACGAAGTCTTCAATCTTGTATCTTCATAGTCCAGGAGTCCGGCTGAAGGTATAGTCCGGCTACCCGAACACCCCCTAATCCAGGACTCCCTCAGTAGCCCCCGAACCAGGCTTCAATGACGATGAGTCCGGCGCGTAGATTGTCTTCGGCATTGCAAGGCGGGTTCTCCTCCAAATTCCGTGTACCTGTTGAATAAAGTCCGGTTTCTTGTAAATGTTGCGCTCTTTGGCTTCTACGCCCAATAATGGCCGTCTTCCACGTGTCAAACGAATGCGAAAAGCCGGGTCGTTTTTAAATCCACACCCCTATCCTTGTAAACGAGCCGCCTAGTTAACTGGATGGGAATTCAGGTTCAAACCACATCTTCTCCTCTCCGCGAGTTATCATCAGAGCGCTTCCAACAAAGGTTCATTCCAACATGTCCAGCCGTCGCAGCTCCTCCCCTCGCCCCTCCGGTCCCAAACCCGGGGACTGGGAGAGTTGCACCATCCCGCACAGCGAGTTAGTGTCGCTTCAGGCCAAGGGATTTCTTCCCCCGGCATACATGGTCTCGGTCCGAGCCGGTCTCGCCACCTACAATGGCAGAAAACAGGCGGAGAGCACCCCCAATCCTTCTAAAGGAGAGTGGGTGTGCCTCGTCCCTTATCTAATAAGGGGACTGGGATTTCCAATTCATCCATTTCTCCGCGGGCTTCTGAAGTTTTACGGTCTCCAGCTGCACAATCTCACGCCTGCTTCCATATTACATATCGCGGGTTTCGTCGCCCTTTGCGAGCTATTTTTAGGCATTGAGGCTCATTTCGCGCTATGGAAGAGGTTATTCTGCCTGGTGCCCCGTTCTCAAGAGGGGTCTATCTATCAAGTGGGCGGAGCCGAAGTATGGCGCATCGCCGGGACCGGATACCTATCTGGAACCCCGAAGAAGGCGTCCGAGGACTGGCCTTCGGAATGGTTTTACATGTATGACGTCCCGCTACCGGACCCTATCCGGGTCGGTCTCCCTGAGTTCAACAATGCCTCATTGAAGAAACGCTTGAGCTGGCGTCCATGGAGCTCTCAGAGAGAAAGCGACAGAGACGTCCTTTACCTGATGGGCCGGATAAGACTGTTGGCTCATTCCGTACTAACCATGATTGGAGTCATGGCCGCATGCATTATGCGGGGGGTGCATCCGCTTCAATATAGAGGCCACCCCATGTGGGATTTCAACGGGGAGGATGACGCCACCCGTTACGGTCATAAGGGGCCGGCCTCAGCCGCCGCCTTAGTAAAGATCTTATCGTCTTTGTACAAGGGAGAAAAGGAGGAATTCCTCCACGTCAATCCGCAGTCCGGATTCAGTATGTACGATCCTCCAAGTTGGGTAAGTGAACAATTGCGCTTGCCCGTTTGCTTTATACTCCCACGGTTAGATAGGTAGTCTAATGATTTCAATGCAGGAACTGCGACAGGAGGTAAAGGATATAAACAGCCGTCCTCCACAGCCCGAGGACCCAGAACGGTCCCTCAATCCGGACTCCGAAGAAGATCCGGACATATCGGTGGAGCTTATTGACGGGGTGTTCTATCAGCTAAGTAAGGACGATACCTTGGTGGCCATTACGGCGGATTACCCAGGGTTAATCCCGGCCTCCCAGGTGAAGGAAACCGGAGTCCCATTCCCTTGAAAGAGATTCCGTTCTCACGTATTCCGGTGTTTCTAACGACAACCGTGCTTTGCAGGGGAGATTTCCGAGGCAGGAGGCCGAACCTGCGGCGGCTAGCCAACGAGGGGCCGCAGGGCCCCGTGGGGCAAAAAGGAATGTAGTCCAGACTAAGATGCCGGCGCAAAGGTATAGCGCACCCTATGTTTCCCTGGAGTTATTCCGTCAGGGCATATTAACGTTCGTGCTACCTTCAGAACGAAGAGACCTCGCCGGACTACATCCGGAGAGGTTGCCAATCGCGCCTCCACCAGCCAGGCTCCAACGTCTGGCCAGGAAGCGGAGGCGAGCACAAGGCGCGCACCGGACGCTCCTCCGACAGAGGATGAGGACAGGCTGTCTGCCACAAATTCTGAAGTGGAGAGTGCCATGAACCACAGGCGTCGCCGGACAGTTCTACGCGACGGTTGTTTCTCCCAAGAGGCTTTAGATGCCTTTAATTCGGGAGATGCGTACCTCCGTGCTGCTCAAAATTGTTTAGCCAGAGCCACGGAGCAGTATGTAAAAGACATACGGGTAAGAAAATTTTGGTTAAATATATATATATGCCAGTAGCCCCCGAGACTTGAAGCAGTTAGAGAAACTGATTTAAGGATCATTTAATATGCATGTTCTTACAGAGAAGAATACCATACTGTCCCAGGAGCTGGAAAAGTGCAAGGCCCAACTAGAGGCCGCACTAGCCGCAGCAGGGGAGCCCAAAGAGACCCCCTCAGGTAAGATACACTTCGAAAGATTAGTATTGTGCGGTGTGGGTGCAAATCTGACAGATCATATTGCAGATGGCGCCGGACTAGATCCGGACAAACAACAACTCTTACGCCGGTTAAAGGCCGGTGAGAGTATGTTGACAAGGGTGAGGCTGGAGAAGAATGATCTTCAGGATGCCAACACCAAGCTGGACGTCGAACTTAAAGATGTTCGTGGCCAGCTGTCGAACTCCACAAAGGAGAATCAGCGGCTTCGACGCGGCATATTTAGTAAGTGCTTGAACGAACTTTGAAAAAAGAGTTCGGCGAGGAAGTCGACTAACAGAGTAATGTCTGTAGGTATGCTCATAGGTCGTCCTGAAGAGGAGATGCCTGGTTCTACGGGTGACCTTCTTCCCGAACTCTTGCAACTGCACGAGCGAATTCGGCAAGCAATGCGAGGTGTTGCCCAAGCCTTATGGCCTGCCCACTCCGTGCCCGAGGGCCTTGGAGAGCTTGCGGAGAAGCTGAAGGGAGCTCGGCGGCGCTTCCGGTTGTGGAAGATATCGGCCTGCCGGCAAGGCTCTAGGGAGGCCTGGGCCATGGTGAAGACCCGTTTTACGAAGTCTGACCCAAACCACATGGCCGAGGTCAGACCAGTGGGGCATGATGGGAAGGAGATCCCTGTAAGCTTAGTGTACGGCCAAGTAGAGTTGGCCGCGAAGTATTCCCAGCAGGACTGTAAATTAGACAGCCTGTTAGATGGTATAGAAGAGGAATACAATCAGTCAGAATGACTGTGTAATTTTGAATTGGCATGTGTAATGCCTTCTAGCCAGATTGTAGATCGTTTGTCGTTGCCGACCTTTTCGCTTCAACCTCGGGACCTGACGGTCCGGAGTGTGTCCGAATACCCTAGCGGTTATATAAGAATGGGGTATGCGTGGAGACCAGGCGTAGGGGTCATCAGTGCTTTATCAGAAAAGTGCCCAACTAGTTATGTTATATTACATGGTTAGTAAGAAACATCTTCCAGAGAGAATAGTTCCATTAAGGGTTCCTTTCGCTGGGAGGCATGCCCTAATGTGCATGTCCGCACTGCGTGAAGAGACGCAGAAAAAGCTTCTGGGGGTGCATAAGATGAGTAAAAAGGTTCATCTTTTACTTCACCGACCGAATATTCCCTTAAGAACGCTAGCTTTCGGCTTCACCCAGTCTAAGGTACACGTCCGGCTGACCCGGCAGTAACAATCGCAGATGTGCTCCCTTTACCGCCTAGCTAAACAATCGGGAACGTAGGGGTAAGCACAGGAGCCAGGAAACCCAGTTTGGCCAAAACTTAAGTCATATCGATGCATATAATGGTGAAGAAAAAGGTACATGTGGAAGTTTGACGCATGTGTTGGGCGTGAAGCCCGTATAAATAAGCTTCTGTTAAAGAAGCCCCCAGGTTTAATGAGCGTGAGTGGCGCGTCACTATATGAGCCTTTAAGGGCTATAGAAGAAAGAATGGGAAGGAGAGAAATGTAAGACAGAAAAATTCAAAAAAGAATGGACAGAGGAAGGAGACGAACACAGAGTCCGGCGCTAGGCATAGAATCTTTGGAGACGGGCGGCATTCCACGGGTTCGGCAAGAGTCGGTTGTTCGACGCATCTCCCAGGCGGTACGCCCCACCAGTCAGGACTTGGTCGATTATGAATGGACCTTCTCACTTGGGCTTGAGTTTGTCCTTTTTCTTATCCGGCAGGCGTAGAACTAGTTCGCCAACATTGTAATTTTTGGCCCGTACTTCTCTGCTTTGATATCTTCGGGCCTGCTGTTGATAAAATGCGGAACGGGCTTTTGCCACATCACGCTCGTCCTCCAAGGCGTCCAAGTTGTCCTGCCGATCGAGCTCGGCTTCTCTTGCTTCGTACATGCGCACTCTAGGTGAGTCATGAATTAGGTTGCAGGGCAGAACTACTTCTGCGCCGTACACCATAAAAAATGGTGTGTATCCGGTGGTGCGATTTGGCGTGGTCCGCAGCCCCCATAGCACGGAGTCGAGCTCTTCTACCCAGTGCGTGTTAGATTCCTTGAGGGACCGCACTAGTCTAGGTTTAATGCCTCTCATGATAAGACCATTTGCATGTTCGACCTGGCCGTTGGTTTGTGGGTGATAGACGGAAGCATAATCGAACTTGATGCCCATGTTTTTGCACCAGAGTTTTACCTCGTCGGTGGTAAAGTTTGTACCGTTATCGGTTATGATGCTGTGTTGGACGCCATAACGGTGTACAACCCCGGATATTAAGTCTATCACAGGTCCGGATTCGGCCGTTTTAACAGGCTTGGCTTCTATCCATTTGGTGAACTTATCAAGCATGACCAGTAAGTATTTTTTCTTATGGGTTCCACCTTTGAGGGGTCCGACCATGTCAAGCCCCCAGACCACGAAAGGCCAGGTGATGTGTATAGTTTGGAGTGCGGTGGGTGGCATATGGCTTTGGTTGGCAAAAAGTTGGCAACCAGCGCATCGTTGGACTAGGTCCTGAGCGTCAGCCCGGGCCGTCGGCCAATAAAAGCCTGTACGGAAGGCCTTGCTAACAAGGGACCGAGCAGCGGCGTGGTGACCACCGAGTCCGGCATGAATTTCAGCCAGAAGGTTCCGCCCTTCCTCTTCGGAGATGCACCTTTGAAGGACTCCGGTAGTGCTTTTCTTATAAAGCTCTCCCTCATGGACTCTGTAGGCTTTAGATCGCCGCACTATGCAGTGGGCCTCGTTTTGGTCCTCCGGGAGTTCCTGCCTAATAAGGTAGGCTAGGAATGGTTCTGTCCACGGGGCGATAACCGCCATTATTACGTGGCTGAAGGTGTAATTTCGTTGGCAGAGCCTCCAATTGTGTCAGATTGTTCGGCGTCGAGTGGTGCGGCTGGCTTCGGGCTGTTGTTTGCACGTTCCCCCTCCCATGCTACGGATGGCTTGAACAATCTTTCCAAAAAGATTTTGGGGGGGGGGACTGCATCACGTTTTGCTCCGATGCGTGCTAGGACGTCCGCCGCTTGATTGTTTTCTCGGGCTATATGGTGAAACTCCAGCCCTTCGAACCGAGCTGACATTTTTAGGACGGTGTTGCGGTAAGCTGCCATTTTTGGGTCCTTGGCGTCGAAGTCTCCATTTATTTGGGATATCGCGAGGTTTGAATCCCCGCGTACCTCTAGGCGCTGGATACCCATGGATACTGCTATCCGGAGGCCATGTAGGAGGGCCTCATATTCGGCTGTGTTGTTGGAATCCGTGTACATGATCTGGAGCACATATTGGACTGTGTCTCTTGTGGGGGACGTCAGGACGACGCCGTCCCCCAGTCCGGCCAACATTTTGGAGCCGTCGAAATGCATAATCCAGTTTGAATATGTGTCGTACTCTTTAGGGAGCTCGGCCTCCGTCCATTCTGCGACGAAGTCGGCCAAAACTTGCGATTTAATAGCTCGCTGTGGCTTATAGGTTATATCGAACGGGAGAAGCTCGATGGCCCATTTTGCAATCTGGCCCGTTGCATCGCGGTTGTTGATAATATCGTTGAGTGGTACTTCCGAGGCTACTGTTATGGAACACTCTTGAAAGTAGTGTCGTAGCTTCCGGGATGCCATGAATACCGCGTATGCAATCTTTTGGTAATGCGGGTACCGTGATTTGCATGGAGTGAGGACAGTGGACACGTAGTAGACCGGCCTTTGAAGGGGGAATTTGTGTCCGTCCGTTTCCCGCTCGACAACGAGCACTGCGCTGACAACTTGGTGTGTTGCTGCAATGTACAATAACATTGGCTCGCCGGTGTTTGGCGCGGCCAGGACCGGGTTTGTTGCCAATATGGCTTTTATTTCATCAAGTCCGGCCGTGGCGGCATCCGTTCACTCAAAGTGTTCGGTGCGCCGAAGGAGGCGATAGAGGGGTAGTGCCTTTTCTCCCAAGCGGGAGATGAAGCGGCTTAAAGCCGCCACGCATCCGGTTAATTTTTGTATTTGTTTAAGGTCATTTGGGACATCCAATTGTGACAAAGCTTGGATCTTGGCTGGGTTTGCTTCAATTCCTCTACCGGATATAACGAAGCCCAAGAGCTTTCCGGCTGGAACGCAGAAGACGCATTTTTCCGGATTGAGCTTGATGTCATATTTTCGGAGGTTATCGAATGTAAGCCTCAAGTCGTCTACTAGAGATTCGACATGTCTTGATTTGACGACCACATCATCCATGTACGCCTCCACTGTTTTGCCGATTTGGTTTGCCAGACATGTCTGGATCATGCGTTGATATGTTGCGCCGGCGTTTTTCAGCCCGAAGGGCATTGTGTTGAAGCAGAATGGGCCGTATGGTGTGATGAACGCTGTTGCAGCTTGGTCTGATTCTGCCATCTTGATTTGATGGTAACCAGAGTATGCGTCGAGGAAACACAACGAATCGTGTCCTGCGGTGGCATCGATAATTTGATCGATACGGGGGAGGCGGAAGGGATCCTTTGGGCAAGCCTTGTTAAGGTCTTTAAAATCGACACACAGGTGCCAGGATTTGTCCTTCTTTGTTACCATCACTAGGTTTGCTAGCCAGTCCGGATGTTTTATGTCTCTGATGAATCCGGCCTCCAATAGCTTGGCTAGCTCCTCTCCCATAGCCTATCTCTTGGGTTCGGAAAAACGCCGAAGGGCTTGTTTGACTGGTTTAAATCCTTTTAGGATGTTTAAGCTGTGTTCGGCCAGCCTGCGTGGGATCCCTGGCATGTCTGAAGGGTGCCAGGCGAAAATTTCCCAGTTCTCTCATAGGAACTCTTGCGGTGCGGCGTCTACATCAGGGTTCAGTCGTGCCCCGATGGAAGCTGTTTTATTGGGGTCCGTTGGATGGACCGGAAATTTGACTATTTCGTCAGCTGGCTTGAAGGATGTGGATTTAGATCTCTTGTCGAGTATCACATCATCCCTGTTAACCATGGAGCGCAGCGCAGTCAGTTCCTCGGCCGCTAAGGCTTCGGATAGCACCTCAAGGGCTAATGCGGCCGTCTTATTTTCGGCATGGAGTGCTATGTCCGGATCACTAGCTAGAGTGATGATTCCGTTCGACCCGGGCATCTTAATCTTCATGTACCCGTAATGGGGTATTGCTTGGAAGATTGTGAATGCTTCCTGCCCAGTAAAGCATGATATCCGCTCTTAAACGGGGCCACCTGGAACGTGACTTCTTCGGACCTGTAATTATCCGGCGTGCCAAACACCACATCTAGTGTGATTTTTCCTGTGCAGCGCGCTTCCCGACTAGGGATTATTCCTCTAAAGGATGTGGTGCTTCGCTCGACGCGGTTGCAGTCTATTTCCATTTTTTTGAAGGATTTCCTCATAAATGAGGTTCAGTCCGCTGCCTCCATCCATGAGCACCTTGGTGAGGCGAAAGCCGTCCACTATGGGACTGAGGACCAATGCGGCTGGTGCTCGGGCTGTTCGGAATCTAGGTTCATCACTTGCGTTGAAGGTAATGGCAGTGTCGCTCCATGGATTTATTATTGCAACTTGATAGACTTCGGCGAGGCTGTGGAGTGTTCTTTTTTGCACATTGTTTGATGTGAAAGTCTCGAAGACTGTGAGAACGGTACTGGTGTCCTTGGGCTGGCTTTCTGCGGCCTCCGGAATTAAGAGGTCCTCGCCGATTTTGGCCACCTGCCGGAGTATCCAATATGCTCTAAGGCTGTGAGTTGGTGTGGCGTCCTCTGTACTCTGAATTCTATAGGGTCCATCAAGCCATCTTTCCAGTACGGTTCCATGCCCTGTAGAGGGTTTTGGCTTTTTGGTGTTTATCCCGGGTGTCCTATGATGATGGACCCTCTTAGTTCGGACGGGATTACTGCTCAAGGCCGGGTTATCCCAAAATTTTATTTTGGTTTTCCAGGCGCTTTCCATCGCACAGTATTTTTGTACTATGGACGCCAAGTCAGCGAAGCGTGTAATATCACGACGACTTACGGCATTGAGGATTCCCTTGTCCCTGCAATTACTGCAGAAAATTGAGATTGCGTCTCCCTCGCGGCAATCCTTTATCCTGTTCATAACCAGGAGGAATCTGGCCCAGTAATGATGTACTATTTCCTCGGGCCTCTGCTTGATTTGGGAGAGATCGCTTATGATCGGGTGGGCGGGTGTCATTGAATCTGAAACCTCACCCAATCCAAGATTCGGAGGCTGGAGAGTTTCCAAACTCTGAAGTTCGGATTCTTGGGTGTTGCCCAATGAATCTGGCCCATTGCCTGATCCTAAGCTCAGGTCTTGAGTTACATCCTCCCCTCCGCGGGTATCCGGCTTGGAGGGGTCGGGAATTCGGACGTAGCTAGTCCTTAGAATAGATGAAGGGTCGCCGCACTGCGCCTCTACCACGGCAACGTGGTGGGTGACTTGGGGAGAGTTAATTTCTCTTAGATCGGGTTTAAGCCCAACCTGGTCGTAATCCGTAGCGACCCCCAGGGCGGAGATGCGATCCAAGAGCTCGTTTACGGAAGAGAGCTCCGTCGGATCTAGCTGCTCGGCGAGCTCCGAGCTGACGTGTAGGTTGCTTTTGATGACCCGAGAGGTCAACATCGGCGCAACAGCCGAACAGGCGGTCATGAGGAAACCACCTAACCGGAGAGTTTGGCCGACAGCCAAGGCTCCCTTAGCAACGGCGCCGTCTTTAAAGACGGGAAGAGGCATCCTTCCTGATTGCGACAACACAGAGGAACTCTCAATGAAAGCACCAATGTCGGTGTCAAAACTGGCGGATCTCGGGTAGGGGGTCCCGAACTGTGTGTCTAGGCCGGATGGTAACAGGAGGCAGGGAACACGATGTTTTACCCAGGTTCGGGCCCTCCTGATGGAGGTAAAACCCTACGTCCTGCTTGATTAATATTGATGATATGGGTAGTACAAGAGTAGATCTACCACGAGATCAAGGAGGCTAAACCCTAGAAGCTAGCCTATGGTATGATTTTTGTCTATGGAGTTGATGAAGTCGTCCTACGGACTAAAACCCTCCGGTTTATATAGACACCGGATAGGGTTAGGGTTACATAGAGTCGGTTACAATGGTAGGAGATCTTGAATATCCGCATCGCCAAGCTTGCCTTCCACGCCAAGGAAAGTCCCATCCGGACACGGGACGAAGTCTTCAATCTTGTATCTTCATAGTCCAGGAGTCCGGCTGAAGGTATAGTCCGGCTACCCGAACACCCCCTAATCCAGGACTCCCTCAGACACCACGCTGGAGATAGAACTGCACATAAGCTATTGCAATCTGGTTTTTATTGGCCTACTCTCTTCAAGGATGCCCGTAAGTTTGTCTTGTCTTGTGATGAATGTCAAAGAATTGGTAATATTAGTAGACATCAAGAAATGCCTATGAATTATTCTCTTGTTATTGAACCGTTTGATGTTTGGGGCTTTGATTATATGGGACCTTTTCCTGCCTCTAATGGATACACACATATTTTAGTTGATGTTGATTACGTTACTAAGTGGGTAGAAGCTATTCCAACTAGTAGTGCTGATCATAACACTTCTATTAAAATGCTTAAGGAAGTTATTTTCCCGAGGTTTGGAGTCCCTAGATATTTAATGACTGATGGTGGTTCACACTTTATTCATGGTGCTTTCCGTAAAATGCTTGCTAAATATGATGTTAATCACAGAATTGCATCTCCTTATCACCCACAGTCTAGTGGTCAAGTAGAGTTGAGCAATAGAGAGCTCAAATTAATTTTGCAAAAGACGGTTAATAGGTCTAGAAAGAATTGGTCCAAAAAAACTTGATGATGCGTTATGGGCTTATAGAACTGCATACAAAAATCCTATGGGTCTGTCTCCATATAAAATGGTTTATGGAAAAGCATGTCACTTACCTCTCGAACTAGAACATAAGGCATATTGGGCTATTAAAGAGCTCAACTATGATTTTAAAGTTGCCGGTGAGAAGAGGTTATTTGATATTAGCTCACTTGATGAATGGAGAGCCCAAGCTTATGAAAATGCCAAGTTGTTTAATGAAAAAGTTAAAAGATGGCATGACAAAAGGATACAAAAGCATGAGTTTAATGTAGGTGATTATGTATTGCTATACAACTCTCGTTTAAGATTTTTTGCAGGAAAACTTCTCTCTAAATGGGAAGGCCCCTATGTTATCGAAGAGGACTAACGTTCTGGTGCCATAAAAATCAACAATTTCGAGGGCACAAATCCGAAGGTGGTAAACGTTCAAAGAATCAAACATTACATCTCAGGTAATCCCATAAATGTTGAAACCAATATTATTGAAACCGTAACCCTGGAGGAATACATAAGAGACCCTTTCCGGAACGTTTCAGACTTCGAAAAGGAATAGGTATGTGGTATGGTAAGTAAACCGACTCCAAAACAATTTTTAAGGCAATATTTCTCCGTTTTGGAATATTTAGAAAAATAGAAAAATAAGTAGCAGTCCGGGAAGGACACGAGGGCCCCACGAGGATGGTGGGCACGCCCTACCCCCTGGGCGCGCCCCCTACCTCGTGAGCACCTCGTGTGCCTTCCGGACTCCGTTTTCTTGCACGTTACATATTTTGCTTGATAAAAATTCATTATATGATCTCCCGGGGGTTTTGACTCCCGTATCACGCAAACCTCCTATGTTCTTGTTTCGAGCTATTTTCTCTCAGGGTTTTCCAGGCTAGGCATCATGTCGTCTCCCTCCTCCAACAATGGTGACAATGATGCTTGGCTAATGAAGATAGATCTAAGGAGGGAAGAACCCACGAGGGTCAACAAGGATGAAAGGCTTAAGAAGGCCACGGAGGATCAAACTTCAGCAGCAAAAGACACCCTCCAACTTGATCATAACCTTCTTACCCCAACTGAGATCGAAGCTTTCAAGATGATTGAGTTAGCTCGTATACAAAACAAGTATCTCACACAATAAAATATTTTGTTGAAGGAGCACATTGTGGCACTCAAGGGCATTATTCGCAAGCTGGAGGACCCCTTACGCTCGATGTGCAATTATCCGTCACCTCCACCTTCTTCACCAACAAAGGAGATATAATCACATGGGTATGGGCACTCCCCTTGGCAACTGCCAAGCTTGGGGGAGGTGCCCCGGTATCATATCACAATCACAACTCCTATCTTTACTGTTTTTCATAGTTCGATCCTATTAGTAGTATCTTGATCTAGTAGAATAAAGCTTATGGCATGGTCTAGTTTTGAGTTTTGGTTTATGATCTCTCTATGTAATCGAGTCTGTGAGCTATATATACTAAAGATTAGTGTTGAGTCAAGGGCTTGATTATTTTGCCATGATCTTGGGTGAATAAAAGAAAAGAGAAAAAGAATAAAAAGAAGCAAAAAGTTCATATTGATCTTATTGAGAGTAATGACTTCACATAGAAAGAGTATGATGATTAAAAGTTGTTGGGAGTTGGTAGACATAGCTTTGGTCATTGTTGCAATTAATAGGAAGTAATAAGGAAAGAGAGGTTTTCACATATAGATATATTATCATTGACATCTTTTATGATTGGGAGCACTCATTAAAATATGAGATACCAAAGAGTTGATGTTGGACAAGGAAGACAACGTAATGAGTTATGTATTTCTTATATCTGAGATAAAGTATGTTGTCATGGATCCTCTAACTTGTTGAGCTTGCCTTTCCCCCTCATGCTAGCCAAATTCTCAGCACCAAGTAGAAATACTACTTGTGCTTCCAAATACCCTTAAACCAGTTCTGCCATGAGAGTCCACCATATCTACCTATGGATTGAGTAAGATCCTTCAAGTAAGTTGTCATCGGTGCAAAGCAATAAAAATTGCTCTAAATATGTATGATTGATTGGTGTGGGAGAAATAAGCTTTATACGATCGTGTGATGTGGAAGTAATAAAAGCGACGGACTGCATAATAAAGGTTCATATCACAAGGGGCAATATAAAGTGACGTTCTTTCGCATTGAGATTTTATATATCCAACCATAAAAGCGCATGGCAACCTCTGCTTCCCTCTACGAAGGGCCTATCCTTTATAATTATCTTCTACCTTATGCAAGAGTCATGGTGATCTTCACCTTTTCTTTTTCATTTTATCCTTTGGCAAGCTCAGCATGTTGGAAAGAACATGATATATATATATATATATATGTATATATATATAAATATATATATATATATATATCTAATTGGATGTAGGGGAGCATGAACCATTATTTTTGACATTACCCTTGAGGTAAAAGATTGTGGGGCAAAACTATAAGCCCCTATCTTTCTCCGTGTCTGATTAAAACTCCGTAACCACAAGTATCGCGTGAGTGTTAGCAATTATGGAGGACTAAATGATAGTTGAGTATGTGGACTTGTTTTTTAGTTCTGACATAGACACTTTCCGATGTTATGATAAATTGCAATTGCTTCAATGACTGAGATTATAGTTTGTCGGAGTCCAATAAGGTTTATGATTTATACTTTTGCATTGTGAATAGATCATCACTTGAACATAAGTAATCGTATGACAAAATCTATATATGTTGCTGTTATGAGAATAATCATGATGCCTTCATGTTTGTATTTTATTTTTATCGACGCCTCTACCTCTAAACATGAGGACATATTTATTGTTATCGGCTTTTCGCTTGAGGACAAGCGAGGTCTAAGCTTGGGGGAGTTGATACGTCCATTTTGCATCATGCTTTTATATCGATATTTATCGCATTATGGACTGTTATTTCACTTTATGTCACAATACTTATGGCTATTCTCTCTTATTTTATAAGGTTTACATAAGGAGGGAGAATGCCGGCAGCTGGAATTCTGGTCTAGAAAAGGAGCAAATATTAGAGACCTATTCTGCGCAACTCCAAAAGTCCTGAAACTCCATGGAATGTCTTAAAAGAAATAAAGAAAAATCCACGCCAAAGATGAAGGCCGGGGGGCCCACACCCTGCTCATGAGGGTGGGGGGCGTGCCCCCCTACCTCGTGGGCCCCCTGGTGGCTCTCCGACGGCCATCTTCTCCTATATGAGGTCTTTCGATGAGAAAAAAATAGAGAGGAACTTTTCAGGACGAGACTCCACCGCCACGAGGCGAAACCTTGGCGGATCCAATCTAGAGCTCCGGCAGAGCTATTTTGCCGGGGAAACTTCCCTCCGGGAGGGGGAAATCATCACCATCGTCATCACCAACGCTCCTCTCATCGGGAGAGGGCAATCTCCATCAACATCTTCACCAGCACCATCTCATCTCCAAACCCTAGTTCATCTCTTGTATCCAAGTTTTGTCTCAAAGTCCGGGATTGGTGCTAGTAGGTTGCTAGTAGTGTTGATTACTCCTTGTAGTTGATGCTAGTTGGTTTAATTGGTGGAAGATCATATGTTCAGATCCTATATGCATATTATTACCCCTCTGATTATGAACATGAATATGCTTTGTGAGTAATTACGTTCGTTCCTGAGGACAAGGGAGAAGTCTTGCTATGAGTAGTCATGTGAATTTGGTATTCGTTTGATATTTTGATAAGATGTATGTTGTCTAGCCTCTAGTGGTGTTATGTGAACGTCGACTACATAACACTTCACCACTATTTGGGCCTAGAGGAAGGCATTGGGAAGTAATAAGTAGATGATGGGTTGCTAGAGTGACAGAAGCTTAAACCCTAGTTTATGCGTTGCTTCGTAAGGGGCTGATTTGGATCCATATGTTTCATGCTATGGTTAGGTTTACCTTAATACTTTTGTTGTAGTTGCGGATGCTTGCAATAGAGGTTAATCATAAGTGGGATGCTTGTTCAAGTAAGAACAGCACCCAAGCACCGGTCCACCCACATATCAAATTATCAAAGTATCGAACGCGAATCATATGAACGCGATGAAAACTAGCTTGACGATATTCCATGTGTCCTCGGGAGCGCTTTTCCTATTATAAGAGTTTGTTCCGGCTTGTCCTTTGCTACAAAAGGATTGGGCCACCTTGCTGCACTTTATTTGCTTTTGTTACTTGTTGCTCATTACAAGTTATCCTATCACAAAACTATCTGTTACCACTTATTTCAGTACTTGCAGAGAATACCTTGCTGAAAACCGCTTATCATTTCCTTCTGCTCCTCGTTGGGTTCGACACTCTTACTTATCGAAAGGACTACGATAGATCCCCTATACTTGTGGGTCATCAAGACTCTTTTCTGGCGCCGTTGCCGGGGAGTGTAGCGCCTTTGGTAGGTGGAATTTGGTAAGGAAAAATTTATATAGTGTGCTGAAATTTACTGTCACTTGTTACTATGGAAAGTAATTCTCTGAGGGGCTTGTTCGGGGTATCTTCACCCCGACCAGTAGAGCAAAGAGTTGCTCCTCAACCTACTGAACCTATTGAAAATGAAATTTCTTATGAGTATCCTTCGGGTATGATAGAAAAACTGCTAGCTAACCCTTTTACAGGAGATGGAACAAAGCATCCTGATGAGCACTTAATATATGTGGATGAAGTTTGTGGATTATTTAAGCTTGCAGGTATACCCGATGATGTTGCTAAGAAGAAGGTCTTCCCTTTATCTTTGAAGGGAGACGCATTGATATTGGTATAGGCTATGTGATGATATGAGATCATGGGACTATAAAAGATTGAAGCTGGAATTTCATCAAAAGTATTACCCTAGGATCGTGGGCCCCCTGTTGCTCCACCGACGTACTTCTTCCTCCTATATATAAATACGTACCCCCAAACAATCTTATACGGAGCCAAAACCCTAATTCCACTGCCGTAACTTTCTATATCCATGAGATCCCATCTCGGGGCCTGTTCCGGAGCTCTGCCGGTGGGGCCATCGATCACGTAGGGCTTCTACATCAACACCATAGCCCTTCTAATGAAGTGTGAGTAGTTTACCTCAGACCTTCGGGTCCATAGTTATTAGCTAGATGGCTTCTTCTCTCTTTTTGGATCTCAATACAAAGTTCCCCCCCTCTCTTGAGGAGATCTATTCGATGTAATCTTTTTTTGCGGTGTCTTTGTTGAGACCGATGAATTGTGGGTTTATGATCAAGTTTAGCTATGAACAATATTTGAATCTTCTCTGAATTCTTTTATGTATGATTGGTTATCTTTGCAAGTCTCTTCGAATTATCATTTTGGTATTATCAGTTTGGTTTGGCCTACTAGATTGATCTTTCTTGTAATGGGAGAAGTGCTTAGCTTTGGGTTCAATCTTGCGGTGTCCTTTCCCAGTGACAGTAGGGGCAGCAAAACACGTATTGTATTGTTTCCATTGAGGATAACAAGATGGGGTTTATTTCATATTGCTTGAGTTTATCCCTCTGCATCATGTCATCTTGCTTAAAGCGTTACTCTGTTCTTATGAACTTAATACTCTAGATGCATGCTGGATAGCGGTCGATGTGTGGAGTAATATTAGTAGATGCAGGCAGGAGTTAGTCTACTTGTCTTGGACGTGATGCATATATACATGATCATACCTAGATATTCTCATAACTATACTCAATTTTGTCAATTGCTCAACAGTAATTTGTTCACCCACCGTAAAATACTTATGCTCTTCAAAGAAGCCACTAGTGAAACCTATGGCCCTCGGGTCTACCTTCCATCATATTAATCTTCCAATACTTAGTTATTTTCATTGCCTTTTATTTTACTTTGCATCTTTATCATAAAAATACCAAAAATATTATCTTATCATATCTATCAAATCTCACTCTCGTAAGTGACCATGTAGGGATTGACAACCCCTTATCACGTTGGTTGCGAGGATTTATTTGTTTTGTGTAGGTGCGAGGGACTCGCGCATAGCCTCCTACTGGATTGATACCTTGGTTCTCAAAAATTGAGGGAAATACTTACGCTACTTTGCTGCATCACCCTTTCCTCTTCAAGGGAAAACCAACGCAGTGCTCAAGAGGTAGCAAGAAGGATTTCTGGCACTGTTGCCGGGGAGGTCTACGCAAAAGTAAACATACCAAGTACCCATCACAAATCATTATCTCCCGCATTACATTATTTGCCATTTGCCTCTCGTTTTTCTCCCCCCCCCCCCCCCGCTTCACCCTTGCCGTTTTATTCGCCTTCTCTCTCTATCTTCCCTCTCTTTCTCTATTTGCCTTTTTGGCCCTCTTCTTGTTTGCTCATGTGTTGGGTTGCTTGTTTCGATGGCTCTTCCCTGATTTGGTGATCTTACCTTAAAAGGTTAGAAGAAATCGAAAGCAACGTTTGGAGTTTTATGGTCTTACAATTTGAGCATAATAATTTCTTTAGAAACGAGCTTAAGGAACAAAAAAGCTTTATGAGTTATATGAATAAATAGCTCGATGATATGTCTAAAGAATTTGATGGTTTCAGATCCCAAATTGCTTGTCTTGAGAAGTTAATAGCTGAAATTTCGGATAAGCAGGCTACCTTAGTTAATAAGATGGCCGCTAAGCCGGAAAACTTTGAAAATAAAGATGAAGATCTAAAAGTTATTGATGTGTCCCCTATTATAACTTTGTTTTTCAATATGAATCTTGATAATGATGGGACTGAATATGATCGGCCTTTACCTAGACGGCGTTCCAAAAATTCGGAGTCTATAGATCTTGATGCTAAAATTGTTAAAAGTGGGATTGAAGAAGTCCAAACTTTAAATGTTAATGAACCCACTATTTTGGATTTCAAGGAATTTAATTATGATATCTTCTCTTTGATAGATTGTATTTCCTTGTTGCAATCCGTGCTAAATTCTCCTCATGCTTATAGCCAAAATAAAGCTTTTACTAAACATATCGTTGATGCTTTGATGAAATCTTATGAAGAAAAACCTGAGTTGGAAGTTTCTATCCCTAGAAAACTTTATGATGAGTGGGAACAAACTAGTAAAATTAAAATTAAAGATCATGGATGCTATGCTTTGTGTGATTTGGGTGCTAGTGTTTCCACGATTCCAAAGACTTTATGTGATTTGCTAGGTTTCCGTGATTTTGATGATGGCTCTATAAACTTGCACCTTGCGGATTCCACTATTAAGAAACCTATGGGAAGAATTAATGATGTTATTATTGTTGCAAATAGGAACTATGTGCCCGTAGATTTTATTGTTCTTGACATAGATTGCAATCCTTCATGTCCTATTATTCTTGGTAGACCTTTCCTTAGAACGATTGGTGCAATTATTGATATGAAGGAAGGAAATATTAGATTCCAGTTTTCATTAAGGAAAGGCATGGAACACTTTCCTAGAAATAAAATTAAATTAATTTATGAATCTATTATGATAACCACTGATGGATTGCCTACCAAAGATGGCAATACCTAGATCTATCTTTGCTTTTTATGCCTAGCTAGGGGCGTTAAACGATAGCGCTTGTTGGGAGGCAACCCAATTTTATTTTTATTCCTTGCTTTTTGCTCCTGATTAGTAATAAATCAATTATTTAGCCTCTGCTTTGCTTGTGTTTTTGGTGTTTAATTAGTGTTTGTGCCAAGTAGAACCGTTGGGAAGACTTGGGGAAAGTCTTGTTGAACTTGCTGTAAAAAACAGAAACTTTGGCGCTCACGAGAACTACTGTCATTTTTATTTGAAGAGTGCTATTTAGTTAATTCTTTTTGAAGATGATTAATAGATAAATTCCTCACGTCCAGCAATTTATTTTAGAATTTTTGGGGTTCCAGATCTTGCGCTAGCTACAGATTACTACAGACTGTTCTGTTTTTGACAGATTCTGTTTTTCGTGTGTTGTTTGCTTATTTTGATGAATCTATGGCTAGTAAAATAGTTTATAATCCATAGAGAAGTTGGAATACAGTAGGTTTAACACCAATATAAATAAATAATGAGTTCATTACAGTACCTTGAAGTGGTCTTTTGTTTTCTTTCGCTAACGAAGCTCACGAGTTTTCTATTTTGAGTTTTGTGTTGTGAAGTTTTCAAGTTTTGGGTGAATTCTTGTGATGGATTATGGAATAAGGAGTGGCAAGAGCCTAAGCTTGGGGATGCCCCGGAAGGCATCCCCTCTTTCGTCCACTTCCATCTGTAATTTACTTGGAGCTATATTTTTATTCACCAACATGATATGTGTTTTGCTTGGAGCGTCTTGTATTATTTGTGTCTTTGTGTCTTAGTATGCCACAATCATCCTTGCTGTACACACATTTTGAGAGAGACATACATGAATTAAAATTTGATAGAATACTCTATGTGCTTCACTTATATCTTTTGAGCTATGTAGTTTTGCTCTATGTGCTTCACTTATATCTTTTGAGCTATGTAGGTTTAACACCAGGCGCACCCTCCACCCTTGTGGGCCCCCTGTTGCTCCACCGACGTACTTCTTCCTCCTATATATACCTACGTACCCTCAAACGATCAGATACAGAGCCAAAACCCTAATTCCACCGCCATAACTTTCTATATCCATGAGATCCCATCTCGGGGCCTGTTCCGGAGCTCCGCCGGAGGGGGCATCGATCACGGAGGGCTTCTACATCAACACCATAGCCCTTCTGATGAAGTGTGAGTAGTTTACCTCAGACCTTCGGGTCTATAGTTATTAGCTAGATGGCTCCTTCTCTCTTTTTGGATCTCAATACAAAGTTCTCCCCCTCTCTTGTGTAGATCTATTCGATGTAATATTCTTTTGCGGTGTGTTTGTTGAGACCGATGAATTGTGGGTTTATGATCAAGTTTATCTATGAACAATATTTGAATCTTCTCTGAATTCTTTTATGTATGATTGGTTATCTTTGCAAGTCTCTTCGAATTATCAGTTTGGTTTGGCCTACTAGATTGATCTTTCTTGTAATGGGAGAAGTGCTTAGCTTTGGGTGCAATCTTGCGGTGTCCTTTCCCAGTGACAGTAGGGGAAGCAAGGCACGTATTGTTGCCATCGAGGGTAACAAGATGGGGTTTATTTCATATTGCTTGAGTTTATCCCTCTACATCATGTCATCTTGCTTAAAGCGTTACTCTGTTCTTATGAACCTAATACTCTAGATGCATGCTGGATAGTGGTCGATGTGTGGAGTAATAGTAGTAGATGCAGGCAGGAGTCGGTCTACTTGTCTTCGGCGTGATGCCTATATACATGATCATGCCTAGATATTCTCATAATTATGCTCAATTCTGTCAATTGCTCAACAGTAATTTGTTCACCCACCGTAAAATACTTATGCTCTTCAGAGAAGCCACAAGTGAAACCTATGGCCCCCGGGTCTACCTTCCATCATATTAATCTTCCAATACTTAGTTATTTTCATTGCCTTTTATTTTACTTTGCATCTTTATCATAAAAATACCAAAAATATTATCTTATCATATCTATTAGATCTCACTCTCGTAAGTGACCATGTAGGGATTGACAACCCCTTATCGCGTTGGTTGCGAGGATTTATTTGTTTTGTGTAGGTGCGAGGGACTCGCGCGTAGCCTCATTCTGCATTGATACCTTGGTTCTCAAAAACTGAGGGAAATACTTACGCTACTTTGCTGCATCACCCTTTCCTTTTCAAGGGAAAACCAACGCAGTGCTCAAGAGGTAGCAAGGAGCACCTGGAGTCTTACACTCAGAACTTTCCGAAGTTGCATCCGGATGTTCCTGTTCCTGAGGTCGCCCAGTCTCAGATCGACGACACGGCGGTGGTGGCCATCCAAGGGAAGCCACATGGCCGGTATCCGTGTTTTGATGGCTTGATCACTCCTTCGGTCTCGTACACACGGCTTCTGGCTACCAACCCGAGCCCGTCAGAGAGTACGGGGCGTTCGCAGCCTCTCTTAGCCCGCCAGCATGCTGTAAGTACTTCCCCTTTATCTTCTTTCTCTCTAACATTGTCAGTTTATTTTCAGCATTGCTCATTTAGAAACAACCTAAATTTTGTAGGCATATAAGGCCTTTGTCGAGCATAGGAATCTCGAGGTGCGGGAGTACTTGCAAAAAGTGAAGGCAAACGATGATTATAACCGTCATATGATGACGGTTAGTTTTGCCCTCTTAAAACCAAGCTAAATTTTTGCACTTTCATTCCCTCTGACCTTCTAGTTTGCTTGTTTAACTAACATCCAGGCTATGTTGGCGTCTTGGAGTAACCGCACGGATCCACCACAAATGGGACCCCCACCACCACCTGCGGGAGAACCCCCACACGTGCCCACGTTCGATGAATGGGTGGCACTAGGCAGTGATAGTCCGGTTAGTACATTTGCCTAACTACTCACAAACTGGTTCTCATTAATTCAACACTATCATATCATATTTACCGTTAGAATCTTCTCTCAAACATGTAGGGGACCGGTGGCTCGACTCCTACTCCGTCGACCCCAGTCACTCCGATCTGGCAGAGTGATGGTGGTCGCGATGGCGGTTTTGGCGGAGGTGGTCTTGGCGGTGGTGGTTTTGGTGGCGGTGGTGGTTTTGGCGGCGGTGGTCTTGCTTGATGTCGATGATGATACCCGTGCATGTGGCCGTCGGGCCATACCTTTCATGTTCCTACTTGTTAGTTTCTGCTTTGAAATGATGTTCCATGTCTTGCACTACTTCTATGTTCATGAACTTTCGCCGGTGATGATCTTTAGATGATGAACTTGAGTATGTTTAAATGATGATGATGAACTTGAGTATGTTTAGATGATGAACTGTCATATTTCTGCATAATCCCATATTTTCTGCTTTGAAATGCTGTCAAAATGAATTGAAAAAGAGAAAATAGGGAAAATAATAAAAAAAAACCTATGCCTACGGCAAAGCCATCGGCATAGATGAGCCCAGGGCTTCCCAGGGCGTGCCACGTGGCAGGGCTATGCCTACGGCAAAGCCGTCGGCATTGGTGGAGATGTATGCCGACGGCTTGGCCGTTGGCATATCTCTGTCACGTGGCTTCCCGTGATTCGTCTGCGCTTTTGACGACGCCGTCCGTTGCCGTCAGGCGAAAAACACTGCCGACGGCTAAACTAGGATGACGGTCTGACAAGACTACGCTAACGTGATCTATGCCGACGGGGCTATGCCGATGGCAGCCGTAGGCATAGATCTACGCCGATGGGAAATGACCTATGCCGATGGCCCTGGGCCGTCGGCATAGACGGCGAGTCCGGTAGTGGTTGTGGACTTGTGGTGTTGGGCAGTGCTTCGGGCGAAAGCTTGCCGACCGACAGCGGTGGCGTCTGTGAACATCGTTGCATGCCATTGAACGCGCCGACGTGAAGTCCACCCACGCACACCCTGGGGTCCGGTTCTTCTCGTGAAAGCCTAAGGCCTGGTCGAGCGTCGGCGTCGGCATCGTCGCTTCCCTCTTTGGACCTTCCTCTTGAAGATCTTTGCATGGCGTTCGCGCTCTCCATGTGGTAGAAACTCATGGCATTGCGGTCGGCAAGTGCCTGTCTGACAATGTGGTGGTGTGTTGTCCAGTTTGGCAACAAACATGAAGGCCATCAATGCAGGGTCGTCGCAGGGCTTCAGTTGTTGGTTATTTCCTGGCGTGCTCGACGGGTCTCATCTTGGTCTCGCCATATACCGTCACGGAGTCGGAGCTACCTTGGAGGAGCCAAGGTGGTGACTGTGGCAAGTGGCCGGTGGTCTTCAAGGAGGGTGTTGGTTGGCGCGAACACTGCACATTTCTCCCGTGTTGGTCTAGTCGGAGTTGTCTGGGCGCCTGCACCGGTGGTCATCTGTTTGACATGGGCCGACATGGGATTTGGTGTTTGTGGCGACGAGGGCTTCGGTGGCGAAAGTCAAGGGTGAAGGGTGTTGCTGGCTCATGGAGAAGTCATGATCGTTAGGGGCTGAGTTCAGGAAAAATAAAAATAAAGGCAGTACACCTACGTTGGGTAGCCGTCGAGCAATTTAGAAAGAATTTGATACATTTGGTAGCGTTCGACCAACCACACAGTTTAAAGCCTTGATGTAATAGAAGTACTTCTCATGAACAAACAAAAACACAAGTATTTTCTTCCAAAGGATATTGCAAAGGAAGTAAATCCTTTGCCAATCAAACATGACAGATAAATATATTTGTGAGCATTTTTTGAAATTGTGAATATATTTTAAAATCAAAATTATTTTCTATAAGCGTAATAATTTTGAAATAAGTGAATAGTCTCTATAATTGTGCACATTTTTTGAATTTCCGGACATTTTCTGAAACTTATGTACATTTTTTGAAACTCGTAAACATTGTTCGTGAGTCGACGAACAATGTAGGCAATTGGATAATATATTTTATATTCACGAACATTTGTTGCTTTGAAAAAATGAATGAACATTTATTGAATTCATGAGCATTTGTTCAAATTCATCAAAAAAAATTGAGTGCGTGAACAGTCTGTTAGAAGCATGGACATTTTTTTAATATGTGTGAATTTTTAGAAAAATGTACTATTTTTATTCAAATTCTTGAACATTCCCCAGTTGCAAAAATGTTTTCCAAATCTATGAACATTTTCGAAAATTTGAAATTTGAACTTATTTTCTAATTAATTAACTTTTTTAAATATGTGATATTATCAAATTCTTCAACTTTTTTCAAAGGTCAGTGGTCAAGCTAACAGTCAATAGGTTAAGTCACAGGTCAACATGTCTAGCCAATAGTCAACCAGTCCAGTGAAACAGTTTTGTTTTTTTCAGGGGTACTCAGTGAAACATATGAAACCATGTTTTTTTAGGGACGTGAAAATATCAAAGAAAGGCCACTCGGTAGTGGGCGCGGTTCTTTTGCTGCGCGCTGTAGTTTCTTGTAGGTACGGTTTTCCTTTTTTTTTTGTTTCTTTTGTTTTTCCTCGATTTTATTTGTTTTTGCACCTACTTTTTTAATTTCTCCTTTATATCTTCTCATCTCTTTGGTTTTGTTTATTTTTTCATTGTTTTTTTCCTCCATATTGTTTCGCGTAGGTCTTGTTCCCTTTGGTTTTATTGTTCTTTCTGTTTTGCCACCAGTTTTCTTTGTTTTCCTTTTTTTTCTTTGGTTTATTTGTTTTCTCATTGGTTATTTTCGAATTTTTCTTCTTCTTTCTTGTTTGTCTTCGTTTTCTTTGGAATTATGCTTTTCTGTTTTTTTCTTTGCCAGCTTTTTCTTCACACATGTCTTATTTTCTTAGTACACAATGTACATTTTTGGAGCATACATGAAACATTTTTCTATACAGTTTGGTCATTTTGAAATGCATGATGAACTTTTTTCAAGTACATGTCTTGAAATTTTTTTGAAATACACAGTAACAACTATTCCACATATAAGTTGAACATATTTTTAATGGAAATAGAAATCTATTTTGACCTACAAGAATATTATTTTCGACATTATAAACACTTTGTAGAATGTCACAAACATTTTTTTTAATCACTGGAATTGTTCTTTAAAATGTCACGTGCATTTTTCGAAGGTTAGGAAACCTTTTTTATACAGCACAAAACATTTTTCTGAATTACACACAATTTTTTTAGGATGTCAGAGAAACATTTTGGAAACCCATGAACACTTTTTAAAAATGTTATGTACATTTTTTAATTATGAGTAAATCAATAATATATTGCATAAACATTTTATAAAATGACACATATTTTTTCTGAACACCTTACTTTTTTAATGTAACAAACATTTTCCGTAGACATGATTACATTTTTAATTACATCTTTAACATTTTTCATTACATGATTTTATTTATTTAAAAAGATTTTTGTATCTATAATACCTAAATAGTTCATCCCCACTATCTTATTTCTCTTGGCATGCAACCTATTCACCTCAGCAATCTGCCACATCAGCAGTCGTTTCACCCACTAACTATTTTCCTATGTTTTTCTTAAGCCACGTCATCTTCAGTTACTATTAGAATCCAGTGAGTCAATTTGCTTCAACCGTGGAGAGTCGCAATACTTTGTAACCGAGGGAGCACGACCATCCTAGGAACCCGTCGTTTCCCCTTCCCCACCAGATGGTCAGCCAATTCCTTATCCACGTGTCCACTTCAATCGGCCACGGCGAGGTGCTCCCTCCGCCCCACGGCTTCCCGCTGATTGTCTTCCACAACGTGAATACGTGAACGTGAATACGTGGTTACAGGCAAGCCATCTTCTACTGTTTTCTCTTTCTTAATCAAAGATAGGTAAAAACATCCTGCCACTTAAACATCCTTTCTACTCTGTTTTAAGCTCGTTGTAGTGTCCCATGCCGAGTTGTACCTTTAGTGTTTGTTTATCTTATCCCTATTGTAGTTGGTTTTTATTGTCCCATACGCTTGCAGGTGCCTCCATAATGCAGACAAGTAGGAGGTAGAAGATGTGCAAGGTGTGTTTATGTTATATTGGTCTATCATATATTATGGCTCACACTGTGATCCAGAGCAATCTCTCTTGTTTGCAGCATCATAAGTTAGCAAGAAAACAATGTTGTTCCAAAATTAATGCTTATACATTGTTGCTTTAGTCTTTCACAATTTCACCTAAAAATTCTGGCCCTGGAATTTTATTGAGGCATGATTATCACCATATATTCTCGGTTTGATGGTGTTATAGAGAGTTTTATTCTCAAACATTGATACTCTGCACCTTTTTGCGACCTTTTACATTATCCCGGTAATCCGGTCATGCTTGCTAAATTGATATATCATTGCATTTCATCTAATAACCTCTAACATATAATGGCATATGTATGCAGATATCAGCTCATTTAGGTTGCCATTGGTAGTGTTCATTTCTTTATTGTTGTGCCCAGTGTGTCCTTTTCTCAGTTGGAATCACATACTATAGTTCATATTTTGTCTATTATAGCGGGATAAGAAGAGTGAGAAAAAAGAGACAAGGTGAGCTTGTTCTTACCCTCTGGATAACAATATTCAGTTGTAGCCTACGTAGTGTTCATTTCTTTAGTGATGTGCCCATTGTATGTTATTTTGATTTTGGGGTCATTTTTCACACCAAAATTAAATGTTCAGACTGTCGATTATTTTCTTGAAAGGTGGAACTGGTCTTACCTATCCATTATGTTCATAAAAAGCATACCACTAACTTCCATTGTACGTGACATTTATTAAACTTTTTCGGAGATCAAGTATGCACTGACACATGCATACATCTCAATTTTGACAACACAATATGATCCACGTATCATATCCTATAACAATAAAATTGATCCCGACTAACTATGTTTCCTTCCCATGCAAACTATCCATGTCATCATAATTGAATATACAAAGGGCATCGATACTTTGTCTTTTGGCTTGGCCTCCGACTGGTACCATTGAGAATTAAAAAAAAACAGAAGATATCTCTGAAGGAAATATGCCCTAGAGGCAATAATAAAGTTGTTATTTATATTTCCTTATATCATGATAAATGTTTATTATTCATGCTAGAATTGTATTAACCGGAAACTTGGTACATGTGTGAATACATAGACAAACAAAGTGCCCCTAGTATGCATCTACTTGACTAGCTCGTTAATCAAAGATGGTTATGTTTCCTAACCATAGACGTGTGTTCTGATTTGATGAACGGGGTCACATCATTAGAGAATGATGTGATGGACAAGACCCATCAGTTAGTTTAGCACTATGACTGTTTAGTTTATTGCTATTGCTTTCTTCATGACTTATACATGTTCCTATAACTATGAGATTATGCAACTCCCGAATACCGGAGGAACACTTAGTGTGCTATCAGACGTCACAACGTAACTGGGTGATTATAAAGATGCTCTACAGGTGTCTCCAATGGTGTTTGTTGAGTTGGCATAGATCGAGATTAGGATTTGTCACTCTGTGTATCAGAGAGGTATCTCTGGGCCCTCTCGGTAATACACATCACTATAAGCCTTGCAAGCAATGTGACATGAGTTAGTCACGGGATGATGCATTACGGAACGAGTAAAGAGACTTGCCGGTGACGAGATTGAACTAGGTATGATGATACCGACGATCGAATCTCGGGCAAGTAACATACCGATGACAAAGGGAACAACGTATGTTGTTATGCGGTTTGACCGATAAAGATCTTCATAGAATATGTAGGAGCCAATATGAGCATCCAGGTTCCGCTATTGGTTATTGACCGGAGATGTGTCTCTGTCATGTCTACATAGTTCTCGAACCCGTAGGTCCGCACGCTTAACGTTCGATGATGATTTGTATTATGAGTTATGTGATTTGATGACCGAAGTTTGTTCAGAGTCCTGGATGAGATCACGACATGACGAGGAGTCTTGAAATGGTCAAGAGGTAAAGATTCATATATTGTAAGGCTATATTCGGACATCAGAAAGGTTCCGAGTGATTCGGGTATTTTCGGAGAACCAGGGAGTTACGGGAATTCACCAGGGGAAGTATTGGGCCTCATTGGGATTTAGTGGAAAGGAGAGAAGGGCCACAAGGGGAGGAAGCACGCCCCCCATGGGCTGGTCCGAATTAGACTAGAAGGGGGCGGCGCCCCCCCCCCTCTTTCCTTCTCCCTCCCCCTCTCCTTCCTTCTCCTACTAGGACTAGGAAAGGGGGAAACCTACTACTCCTACTAGGAGTAGGATTCCCCCCCCCTTGGGCGCACCCCTTCCCTCCTTTATATACGGGGGAGGGAGGACACCCCATAGACACACTAATTGATCTTTTAGCCGTGTGTGGTGCCCCCCTCCACAGTTACACACCACGGTCATATCGTTCTAGTGCTTAGGCGAAGCCCTGCATCTGTAACTTCGTCATCACCGTCACCACGCTGTCGTGCTAATGGAACTCTCCCTCGGCCTCAACTGGATCAAGAGTTCGAGGGACTTCATCGAGTTCAACGTGTGCTGACCGCGGAGGTGCCATATGTTCGGTACTTGGATCGGTTGGATCACGAAGACGTTCGACTATATCAACCGCGTTAGTAAACGCTTCCGCTTTCGGTCTACGAGGGTACGTAGACACACTCTCCCCTCTCGTTGTTATGCATCTCCTAGATAGATCTTGCATGATCGTAGGATTTTTTTTGAAATACTACGTTCCCTAACAGTGGCATCCGAGCCAGATTTATGCTTAGATGTTATATGCACGAGTAGAACACAAAAAGTTGTGGGTGATAATAGTCATACTGCTTACCAGCATGTCATACTTTGATTAAGCGGTATTGTTGGAAGAAGAGGCCCGGACCGACATTTCATGACCGCGTTCATGAGACTGGTTCTACCGACGTGCTTCGCACACAGGTGGCTAGTGGGTGTCTGTTTCTCCAACTTTAGTTGAATCGAGTGTGACTACGCCCGGTCCTTGTTGAAGTTTAAAATAGCACACTTGACGAAAAATCGTTGTGGTTGTGATGCGTAGGTAAGAATGGTTCTTGCTAGAAGCCCGTACCAGCCACATAAAACTTGCAACAACAAATTATAGGACGTCTAACTTGTTTTTGCAGGGCATGTTGTGATGTGATATGGTCAAGACGTGATGAGATATAATTTTTTGTATGGGATGATCATGTTTTGTTAAAGTTATCGCAACTGGCAGGAGCCTTATGGTTGTCTCTTTATTGCATAAGATGCATGCACTATATAATTGCTTTACTTTATCGCTATGTGATAGCAATAGTTGATAAAGCAATAGTTGGCGAGACGACCATGTGACGACACGTTGATAAAGATCAAGATGATGGAGATCATGGTGTCATGCCGGTGACGATGGAGATCATGACGGTACTTTGGAGATGGAGATCAAAGGCACAAGATGATGATGGCCATATCATGTCACATATTATGATTGCATGTGATGTTTATCTTTTATGGATCTTATTTTGCTTACTACGACAGTAGCATTATGAGATGATCCCTTACTAAAATTTCAAGGTATAAGTGTTCTCCCTGAGTATGCATCGTTGCGACAGTTCTTCGCACTAGTAGAAAAAAGGCCTATTGTCCCGGTTTGTAAGGGCCTTTTGTCCCGGTTCCTGAACCGGGATTAAAGGGTCGGTACTAATGCCATGTCCCTTTAGTCCCGGTTCAATCCAGAACCGGGACAGATGGGCCTCCACGTGGCCTGTGCGCGGAGCCCAGGCAGGAGGGCCTTTGGTCCCGGTTAGTGGCACCAACCGGGACCAATAGGCATACACGCGTCAGCATTTCTGTGGCTGGGGTTTTTGTTTTTTTTGAAGGGGGGGATTTGGGGGTTTTGGGGGGTTAATTTAGATGTTTCATATATTATGTTAGCTAGTTATAATTAATAGAGAGAAGTGACCTCTCTTATGTCCGTGTTTGGTCGACGCCACGTACTATACATACGTATAGAGAGGACTAGACACGCTAGCTAGCTAGTAAGCAAACGAAGGAAACAGAAGATCGTCATGAACATATATGCATACAGAGAGAAGTGATATCGATAACCTCTCCTTCTCCGAGAGATTGGTCGAACAACAAGTTCTCGTATATCTATCCAACACTACCGGCTACATATATACAATAATTAGCTCTAACAAATATAATCTCCTAACATACGAACGCATGGTCCACATAGTATTCTCCGTCTTCAGTGATCACGTGGTCAAGAAAGAATGCTGCCAATTCCTCTTGAATTGCTCGCATGCGAGCTGGTGCTAGGAGTTCATCCTGCTTCCGAAACATCTAATTTGAAGAAGGGGGTCAATACATATATATATGAATGAATGAAACTCAACACAAATGATCGTAATAAAATAAAATTGTGAATGTTGTTATTTACGCACTTCATATTGTTCGTCAGAGTAGCCCCGCTCATAGGTCGTGTGGCGGATGGACTCGCAAACGTAGTATCCACAGAAATCATTCCCTTGTTCCTGCCACAACCACTTTACAAGAAATAGAGGTCAATCAAACTGATAAGCAAGAATGTCAAATGGTATTGATGAAGCTAGCACTTGAATCACTAGGAGATGCTCGGAACGTGCTACTATAGTACTTACTTTCGGGTGTCTAAATTGCAGCTTCTTCGGCAGTCCCGGAGCTTTTTTGGTGAATTTTCTCCAAACCCTGCCAGACAAAGAAAACAATTACTTGATATATCAGGAAATGAACAAAGTTGCTGATATGGTGGATAATGATCGATTTAACTTACTTCTCGAGCATTTGAGTCATGTCCGCATAGTCCTGGAGATCTTTTTGTCTCGAGTCTAAGACGGTTACTAGTCCCTGCTCAAGCTTAATCTCTAGGAGAATATAGTGGAAACTGCACACGCATGCATAACTCATCAATTACATTACTATAACCTTGAATAATATATAAGGGAAACCGAATATGCACAAGACAGTAACACTCACTTGAAGTTGTAAGGAAAGAATATTATATCTTTGTTTTCATTTATTACCAACGATCGTAGCAAGTTGGCCTCGGTATCTGCGGCATGAAATTTAACCTGAATTGCATCTATGAGATTTGTGTTAATGAACCCAATATCACCGATTTGTCTTTTATTCAATTCGACGATCTTCAATCTGCATAATATAGTGAGGATAATTATAAATACATGCAATGAAAGAGATGAGCTATATAGAGAGACTTAATGACAGAACTAGTACTACTTACAGACAGTACCAGGTGACCGTTGCTTTATCTAGGGCCAATTGATTGAAAAACTGAAAGAACTCCTCAAATGGAACAGGCAACAGTTCAATTCCAACGAGGTCATGCTCCTTTTTAACTCTCACATACAAAGTACTCCTCCCCCCAGACTCTTTGTAGATTTTCAAGTAGCAATCATGCAATCTTCGCATCATCGTTGATAGAGATCTTTCATCTTTGACGAGAGGCTTCCCATACTCGTATCTTTGTATCTGCACCTCCATGAAATCATAAAGTACATCGTCGGGCAGGTAATCTCCAAGATTGCTATAACCGGGCTCCATCCTCAGATCATTAGCGACGATGTCGCTAGGCACCTTCAGCGGGGGCACGATTGCTTCGCTTGTTCGCCGAGCTGGGCAATTTGTTTCCTAGCTCGTCATTCTTTCAGCCTTTGATCACTGACAGTACTTCCCGACCGCTCCGCTTCGGCAAATTCCTTTCCAATAATGCGATCATAGTTGCCTTTCGACGGAGACTTGGGTGGTTTTCTCAGGGCAGCCAGAGTGCGCTTCGCTTTCACCGGATCTAGCTTCTCCTCCGGAGGTGGATGTTTCTTTGCTTTCACCCCTTCAAAGAAGTTCCTCACTTCTTCTCGCGCAATCTCGGCGTTCTCCTCCAGGGTCCTCTCGTATGGTAACTTCTCTGGAGTCTTCAGAGAAGGACCGAATCTGTATGTCCTCCCGCCTCTGGCTGTACTGCTAGACGCCGGCAGAGCAGACGGAGTGGTTGTCTTCTTTACTTGCTTACGAGGCGAAGGAGAAGGACTACGACGCGCCGGAGCAGCCGGAGCAGTGGCGGGTCTCTTCCGCCCTTGCTGACGAGGTGGAGAAGGAGGAGGCTGGCTGCTCGGGCGCGCCGGCACAGGCGGAGAAGGAGGCGGAGTGCCGCCACGCGTCGGAGAAGGAGCCGGCCGAGTGCCCTGATCGTCACTCGCCGGAGGAGGAGGCGGTGGAGGAGGCGGAGTGCCCTGACTCGCCGGAGGAGGAGGTGGAGGCGGAGGCGTCCAGTTCTGAAGGTTGATGAGCTCCTTCCGCCATAGGCATGGAGTCTTCAGAGCAGAACCCAGCCGAGTCTCCCCTTCACCGGTAGGGTGGTCAAGCCGGAGGTCCTCAAATCCCTCCGTTATTTCATCGACCATCACCCTAGCATATCCTTCTGGAATCGTCCGGCAGTGAAAAGTCACTACAAGAAATATGCTATCTTGTGACCTCCACTATTGGTCACTGAAAGGTCATAGTTTTTCATTTGCGACCTTTTTGTGACCAAAAACAGAAGGTCAAAAGCTGGCGGTCGTAAACTGAAATTAACGACCTTCTCTGTGAGAAGGTCGTAGACGTTTTTGACCAAAATATGCCTATTGTTTTGTTTTGGTCACTAGCAGCCTCCCCAGGCCACGTAGGCATCCGACGTGGCAATCTGATGTGACACAAGAATCAGCCCGGTCCAATTTGATTTTCTACATGGGCCTAGCCCAACAATTCAGCCTATTTGTGTTTTTTTCTGTCTGTCAATTTTTGGTTGGGTTGATGGGCCCAGCCCAATATTGTAGACTTTTTATTGTTGGGTTGTGGCCTTTTTGTCTAAACGAATTTAGTTTTTCTTTTTTTCCCAAAAGAAGGGTCCACTAGTCAGATGGGTCCCAGTTGTCAGGTTCTAGTAACATCATCAGTTGGTTGTAGCCTTTTCAGGCGCAGTACACAGGAATACAATTTTTCCCATATATATTGTTGAGAAATTTTCATAATTTTGCTGTCAAAGCAGCATGTACACAGGAATACAATTTTGCTATCAAAGCAACATTTCAAACGTACATCTTCATGACATCGTACATAAAAACCAACAATAAAAAGATTACAATATGCCATTTTGGCTCAAATCACATAACATATGACATCCAGGTTCCAGCAACGAAAAAAGATAACCACCACATCATACCATCTGCACATTCAAAGAGAACAAACTATATGTCAAAAGAGAACCAAGCAGAAAATTGCCAATAAAAGAAAGAAGATAATATACTCTATAATTACTACAGATTTGCTCACTGGATACACACACACACTTTGCATATACAGATTTGCTCCCCGCAAAAACAATTCTGAACAGTTGGCTATAATAATTTACGGCAAAGAAATTCCCAAAACAGAGAATGGTACATCTCGAAATTCCCCAAAAACAGAGGAAATGCGACATCCATGACAAGCTATGGCATTACTAGAGGATTTGACTAAACCAATATGTTGGAGTGTGTTGAATAGATAAAAGAAACTCAATTAATGGGGCAATGCAAATTTTTTACTCACTACCGCACGGCATTCACATGTGATTGAACCCTACGGGCACATACAAATTATCACTTGACCCGGTTATGGAATGAGCTGGTGCAAGAATGAGGTAATTCCTACTTTACGTTGGACTAACCAAACACTGTCCTTTAGTATGTAAAACCTTATGTTCTTCCAAAAGATCTAGTAGAGTGGGCTAAATTCTTTACTCACTACAATTTCAACTATTCTATATGGAAAAAATTACCAGAAAATCTCTGTAGAGAACCATTACCACCAATCAGTTGCGACTCAATTCATCTTTCTTGACCCAAATGCATTCTTTCAGGTCAAATAGAATTGAGCCTCCTAGCGAAATCTTCAACTTCCCTGTTTGTTCAGAAATGAAGCATGTCATTAATTTGCACGAGGGCTTTTGTACAGGAATATGAGCAGTAAATTCGTTATAGCATTTTCAGTATACATAATAATAGAATAATCAAATGTAAACAGCAGTGAGCCGCTCATCTTAGAAAAGAGAACACTACATCTTCGAAAAGAGAACTAGGGGTAGCAGAGGGAGCCGCTCACCGATGAGCTTGTGGTCGCCGCCATACATAGCCGCCGTCACGCCAGTCACCATGCGCAAGAGCAGAGCACCGCTGCACCGGTGACACACACCGTGCGCAAGAGCAGAGCACCTGCTGCATCCAAATCCAAACCGAACAAAAATTAGGAATGGTTGCAGCCATGCTTTTTAAGGCACACAATACATCAGTTCAGATTGCTGTCATTGAGAGACACAAAGACCAGACAAAACAGTGGACTATTTAACCCTGTAATAAAGAAGCAAAATCTCACAAGACAGTGAAGTCACTAGCAAAAGGAAGAGTAACAGGTGAAGAAGAACTCCTGACATACAAAGGTAAGTCATTGTGCATTTTCTTTTTCAATGTGATACACAATAAGCAAAAGTAACCGCCGGTCATTAACTAGACACGTTCCAACATAGGAAAAACAATTATAGAGGTGTGACTTCAGGTACAAACATAGCAAGGCCACAACAGCCACGCAGTCACTTAACTACAATGAGCTCCCGGAGTGTGGCATCCTTCCACGTGTAAATCTGAACTTCATCTTTTGGCTCCTTCCCTCTCTCATAAAATTCTTCATTTAGGTGATGGCCACCAACCTAGAAAAAATAACCAGGATCAGTTTTCTATATTACTGTGTATTTATTCACAAATCTGCAGTCTGCGCTGAGAAGACATCGTTCAGAACTGTTACAGAAGATAAAAGTTGGAGAGTGTAAGGATCTCTACTTGTCTATTTTCCAGATCGCCCACAACAAAAAATTCTCAGATTTCTTAAGCACTACATGCTTACTGCAATTCTTTCTGGCAAGGATTAAGAATAGCCATAGCTGACTTAAATTGAGATGGTGACTACATGAATAGCATCCATCTTCCTAAAAAATAATGTCCATTTTTTCAGCCAAAGATGGTGACCCAACATTGGCAGCTAAGTACTTCCCCTTAAATTGAGCTCACAGTTCCAACACCAACAGATACTCCTTGAGCAATGAACATATGTGGTGTTTAAATTGTTGGGTTGAAAAATTGTATGACATGTAGTGACTTAAGAGTGCTAAAAAATAATGGAATTTGCAAACTGCACGTCTGTCAGCCATGATAAATAGGTTAGTGCTGAACTTCTGATGGCCTTCACCAAAATTTGTTAAGATTTAATGATTGCGACATCCAAAGTGTGTGATTTATATGTTCAATCCTTAAGAGTTTATACAGTTAAAAAATCCTTAAGAGTTTATTACGGATAAATGGGTCTAGCTATGTTTACACGCCCTTTGGCCCCTGATTAGCCAGGTTTCATGTTGAATTAAAACTGTACATAAGGCCTATCGAACAAACCAACATTATGATAAATAAGTTTTGGGATCCTCCGTTGTATCACCAAGTCATGCTTGTTATTAGCCAAAACTAGAGTTAAACACCTGATGAAGTGCTGCTCAACTACAGGTGCCATACGGTCGAACCGACCTACATAGCACAATCAGGAACAGAACTTATACATCCTTAAAAAATGCAACAGTGTGAGCACAGTGGTAATGGACCATGGTTTAGTAGCATCATTCAGATAGCACCATACGTTTCTGATTACTTCGCTACCGACCATCCATGGACCACAAGATCCAATCAAATATTGGACAAACCTAGCGAATTGAGGATATCATAATGCGCTCTCGACCGCAGGTGCGCTAAAAAGAAGACGAAAGAGTAGAAGAAAAGAGACAAGTGGGCCTTACCTTGGTGAAAACCCGGAGCAGGAGGGGGCAGGTCTGCACAAGAAGAATTCAGTCAATCAGTCCTTGCAATCCTCTAAACGCAAAACCGAATAACATGCCTAAATACAGTGCTTACTGAACTCCACACTAGCATCTACCCGCACGGTAGTATAACAAGTAAAAACGTTAGGGTTGCGAAGGCCTGGCTGACCTTCTCGCGGTCGATGGGTTCGGGGCGGGGGCGCGCCATGGGAGGCGGGCCGCGGTGCATCGGTGGGTCACCTGGACCATGCTGGAGGAGTCGCGGAGGGTGAGGAAGGTGAGGCCAGCGTGGGAGCGGCGGAGGGCGACCCAGCCGCAGAGCCGGACCGGCGCCCGGCGTCGCCCACCCCGAGCTCGCCATAGAGAGAGTCCCTCTAGGGCCACTCCAGAGGTTGCATCCTCTCCAGCTTCGCCCCGGCCGCGGGGAGCGCCGCCGCCTCCTCCAGCGGGGTCGCCGCATCGGTGGGGTCGGAGAAGGTGCGGCCGAAGGCGTTGAGCGGGGCGGCGTCGGCGGGGCGGAGGAGGTAGAGGAAGCACCACGCGGTGAGGAACGCGAGAAGGGCGACGAGGGAGAAGGGGTGCGCAAGGAGGGAGAGCGCGACGAGCACGGCATAGTTGACACGGAAGTAGGCGAGGTTCTTGCGGAGGCGGGCGGTGGCGTCAAAGAGGGAGTCCGGGCGCGAGAGCGCGGCACGGTCCAGGAGCTCGGGCCAGGGGCGGGCGCCCGAGAGGGAGCGCTTGGCCGAGTCGTAGAGGCGGCCCAGGAAGGTGCGAGTGGCGGCTGGGTCCGAGGAGGCGATGGAGGTGGCGGCGGCGTCCGGGGCGGCGGGGAGGACGGTCGCGGGTGCGGCGGCCGGGACGGTGGTGGGGAGGACGGTGGCCGGCACGGTTGTAGCACCTAGATCGGGGATCGGGGAAGAGGGAGGCAGCGGAGGAGGGACCTGGATCTTGATGGGGGAGGAGGGGTAGAGACCTAGGGTTTCTCGAGAAGGAAGGGGATCGAGGGAGGAGAGGCGCTGGATCCGTAGGAGGTGGACGGCTTAGATCGACTATAGTGGGGTGATCCGTGGGCTGCGTCCTGATTGGTTCAAAATATGAGCCATTAGAAATTACTCTATTTCTTAGTGCTAAAAACAAGGGGGTGTGAAGCAGCTACCAAAAATATTTTGCAAAATGCCATCACTAAAATTTTCAATTAAGGCCCTGTTCGGATGTCCACCAGATCCATAAAATTAGAGGAGCTGCAGATCACCTAATTTCCAACTCTAGTATTTTAACCTATAACTCCGCCGGCTCCGCGGAGCCGAGTCTGGGAGCGGTGGGACTCCGAACACTTCCTAAGTCAGACCATATTTTATGGATGATCACCAATTTGATTGCATTTTCGATCTTTCTACCTACGAGCGGTCATGCCCGCCGTTTTGACCGCATTTTGAAACAGGGCATAAAAATTCAAAAAAATGGAAAACCTTTGCATTGTGCCATTATATGTGGCCAAGTTACCGGGAAATGGCAAACAATGTTGCCTAAGGAAGTTTTCATTTTCTTTGGACGAAAAAACCATTTTCCATTTTTCGAGTGCCCAAAAGAAGGTTTTTTTGTGAAGGACGTCCCAAATAATTGTTACAAAATTGGACCAAATCAATTTTATAAAATACTAGGACATACTTAATGCACAATTGACCAAACGGTTGGGTGTAAAAAGTTTTGATCCACCTCACGTGAAAAAGACAAATTTCCGCCGATCAGCTGGAAGCGGATCAAATTTGAATTGTAGCTGCCTCATAGTTTGCTCTTTATTTTTTCCAAAAATCAATTCTAGGTACATAAGTATCTATTTAATCAGAGAAATACCAAATAAATTCCAAGATTCAACCACTAGCTAGGAACGGTCATTCCCGCCGTTTTGACCGCATTTTGAAACGGGCATAAAAAATTCAAACAAATTCAAAAAATTGGGAAACCTTCGCATTGTTTCATTATATGTGTCCAAGCTCCCAGGAAAAATAACAAACTTGTAATACGGCAATTATTTTAAAAAAGTGTTCTCAGAAACGAGCTATCACGTATGGAGATCAATGGCTTTCAAGCCAAATGATCAATCTTATGGACACATTCATGGCATAGTTTGTTCAACTGATCTGATATTGTGCACAAGGGTGCATATTGGAATGGCAAACAATGTTGCCTAAGGAAGTTTTCATTTTCTTTGGACGAAAAAACCATTTTCCATTTTTCGAGTGCCCAAAAGGAGGTTTTTTGTGAAGCACCTCCCAAATAATTGTTGCAAAATTGGACCAAATTAATTTTTTAAAATACTAGGCCATATTTCATGCACAATTGAAAAAATGGTTGGGTGTAAAAAGTTTTGATCCACCTCTCGTGAAAAAGAAAAATTTCCGCCGATTCAGTTGGAAGCGGGTCAAATTTGAACTGTAGCTGCCTCGTAGTTTGCTCTTTATTTTTTCCAAAAATCATTTCTAGGTACGTAAGTATCTATTTAATCAGAGAAACACCAAAAAATTCCAAGATTCATCCACTAGCTTGGAACGGTCACTCCCGCTGTTTTGACCGCATTTTGAAACGGGCATAAAAAATTCAAAAAAAATCAAAAAATAGGGAAACCTTCGCATTGTGTCATTATTTGTGGCCAAGTTCCCAGGAAAAATAACAAACTTGTAATACAGCAATTATTTTAAAAAAGTGTTCTCAGAAACGAGCTATCACGTATGAAGATCAATGGCTTTCAAGCCAAATGATCAATCTTATGGCCACATTCATGGAGTAGTTTGTTAAAATGATCTGATATTGTGCACAAGGGTGCATATTGGAATGGCAAACAATGTTGCCTAAGGAAGTTTTCATTTTCTTTGGACGAAAAAACCATTTTCCATTTTTCGAGTGCCCAAAAGGAGGTTTTTTTGTGAAGCACCTCCCAAATAATTGTTGCAAAATTGGACCAAATTAATTTTTTAAAATACTAGGCCATATTTAATGCACAATTGACAAAATGGTTGGGTGTAAAAAGTTTTGATCCACCTCTCGTGAAAAAGACAAATTTCCGCCGATTTAGTTGGAAGCGGGTCAAATTTGAACTGTAGCTGCCTCGTAGTTTGCTCTTTATTTTTGCCAAAAATCATTTCATGGTACATAAGTATCTATTTAATCAGAGAAACACCAAAAAAATTCCAAGATTCAACCACTAGCTAGGAACGGTCATTCCCGCCGTTTTGACCGCATTTTGAAACGGGCATAAAAAAATCAAAAAAATCAAAAAAATGGGAAACCTTCGCATTGTGCCATTATATGTGGCCAAGTTCCCAAGAAAAATAACAAACTTTTCATATGGCAATTATTTTAAAAAAGTGTTCTCAGAAACGAGCTATCACGTATGGAGATCAATGGCTTTCAAGCCAAATGATCAATCTTATGGCCCCATTCATGGCATAGTTTGTTCAAATGATCTCATATTGTGCACAAGGGTGCATCTTGGAAGTCTAAACAATGTTGCCTAAGGGATTTTTCATTTTCTTTGCACGGAAAATTCATTTTTCATTTTCCGAGTGCCCAAAATGAGTTTTTTTCGTGAAGGACCTACCATATATTTGTTGCAAAATTGGACCAAATCAATTTTCTAAAATACTAGGACATATTTAATGCACAATAGACAAAATGGTTGGGTGTAAAAAGTTTTGATCCACCTCTCGTGAAAAAGACAATTTTCCGCCGATTCAGTTGGAAGCGGCTCAAATTTGAACTGCAGCTGCCTCATAGTTTGCTATTTATTTTTTACAAAAATCATTTCTAGTTACATAAGTACCTATTTAATCATAAATACATGGTTTGGTGGCGATACGTCGAGTTTTGGGCGGTGGCCGAGGGCCCCCAACTCTAGAGCGCGTAAACTCGCATGCCCGCCGCGTGGTCACCGCGTGACCGTGGCGTTGCCATGTGTTCTGGGTGGCCTAGGAATGTCTAGTGGTTTGGGCACTCCCCAGGTAGGTGCTAGGAAGAAAATTACAATATAAGATTCTCACGAGGAGACCGATCTATGCTCAAACATGAATTAGCAGCCAAGTGTTTGATTAGCGGTATGGGAAATGTACACGGCTAATGGGCGTGAGTTTTGGCTGAGGATGATCAGTTACTAAGAAGACCGTCTTCACAAATTTTCAGATCAAAAGGAGGAGCCTAGGTGGTACTTGCTTTGCAAAGTACCACACTGGACATAAATACGAATGTTGAAGCTGGGCTCAAAATAATGAATGGATTGAGCTGGAATTTGGTGTAGGATGGTTATTTGGGCATAGTCAAGCACTGTAGAAAATGGATACTATTTGGACATGCCAAAGTGGTACTTCCTTCACAAAGTGCTGCTCTGAACAGAATAGGAAAATGAATATTGTTGAATTATTTTTGAACTAGGCAAGGAAGGTTTTTGACATATTTGATGAAGATATGATCCAAAGAATTTATGAGAATTGTTTGGGAATATTTGGAATAACAGAAATATAGGTTGCTGCACAACCTAGGGCAAAAATTGACACATGGACATGACACATAGGCAAAACTGATGAGATGGCGCCTAGTCATCGCAACCCACCACAATTTACATGGCTATGACCATCTATATTGGTCGTTAACAACTAGAAATAAGGCAGCGGACTAGCGCTGTTTGCTTTATGACCATTTCGTGTAAGTAAATTACGACCTTTCTGACCAAAATGGTCGCAATGGTTTAGAGTTTGGAGCCCCCCGAACAGCTTTTGACTAATTGGTCTGAAATGGTCATAGATCTATGACCAATTCTTCCAGGGTCACTGACAGAAGGTCAGTAGTTGACATATTTCTTGTAGTGAGTTGCGCCGGGTTTAGTAGGAAAAACAGAGCCAACGGCCGCCTTGACCTTCATATTAATCCATTGCGTCATAAGGTGGCAATTTTGAGAATCCGTGATAGCATCCACGGGATAGCTGACAGGAGCCGTCAAGACATGCTCCGGCTGAAGCAGCTCGATGGAAGCCATGCTGCTTCTCCGCTGAGATGGCAGGGTAGCTTCGGGGGAAGCTTCGGCAGTTCGTTTGCTGCGATTTGCTTCTCGTTCCTCTATCGCTTGTACACTAGCGTGCAGCGCCTGCAGTTGGGTCTGCTCCACTTTCTTCCTCCTCTCGTGGCATTTGTAACCGTCTGCGTCAGGAAACCCAGCCTTCCACGGAATGGAGCCTGGCGTGCCTCGTGTCCGTCCAGGGTGCTCAGGATACCCGAGGGCCATTGTGAGCTCGTCGTTCTCTCTGTCTGGAACGAACGTCCCTTGCTGCGCTGCTTCAATATACTGTTGAAGCCTCTTGACTGGTATTTCCATTTGATCGTTCGTCCAAATGCACTTCCCTGATACAGGCTCCAAGGTTCCGCCAGCCACGAAGAACCAAGCCCGGCAACGGTCTGGCCAGTTAATTATCTCTGGTTCGATCCCTTTATCAACCATATCATTCTCAGTCTTGGCCCACTTAGGCCGGGCTGCGAGGTAGCCACCTGACCCCGTGCGATGGTGATGCTTCTTCTTCGCAGCATTTTGCTTGTTTGTCACCGACATCTTCTTACTCTTTTCCGATGTCTTGTGGGCCACAAATGCGGGCCAGTGATCTCTAATCTTCTCATATCTGCCCTTGAATTCTGGTGTCTCTTTATTTTCCACAAACTTATTTAGTTCTTTCTTCCACCTCCTGAATAGTTCTGCCATCCTCTTAAGAGCAAAAGACTTGATTAATTGCTCTTTAACTGGCTTCTCTGGATCATCCTCTGGCGGTAGGGTGAAATTTGACTTCAGCTCAGTCCAAAGATCATTTTTCTGCATATCATTGACATAAGACACCTCAGGGTCTTCTATAGCCGGCTTTAACCATTGCTGGATGCTGATCGGGATCTTGTCCCTAACCAGAACCCCGCACTGAGCAAAAAATGCGCTCTTTGTCCGGAGGGGTTCAATCGGTTGGCCGTCGGGCGCGATTGCTATGATCTCAAACTTTTCATCCGAGCTCAACTTCTTCTTCAGGCCTCGTCTCTTTACCAAAGTTGTGCTCGATCCGGAGGGCTAGAAAAAAGAACAAAGATTTAATTAATATGTGTACATACCAAAACAATGAATGCATCAATTATCTAGTCAGCACAAGCTTAACTAATATATATACCTGGCCGGACTCAGTTCGGTCACCGGAGACGTCATCACGGTCTCCTTCTTGCACCGGCATTGGGTCACCGGAGTCGTCCTCACGGTCTCCTTCTTGCACCGGCATTAGGTCACCGAAGCCATCATAATCATAGCCAGCTGCTTCCAGACCATCGGTGTCGTTGAGAAACAACGAGCAGACAGCATCACTTCCTCGTGCGATTATGTCCCCCAACAACTCTTCTTGTACTTCGTCTCGGGCGGTGTCCATAGTTTCTACAAATATTTACAGCATGGAAATTATTATTCAAACATGACAGATGGATATATTAGTGGCAAACGTAGAACTAATATTAATTAGTGGCCTCGACGCTGCTTCTCTAGGGTTTGGGGTGGCCTCGACAACGCTTCAAGGATCAAAAAAGAAGAGGAAGAAGAAAAAAAAAGAAGAGAAGAAAGAATAGCTTCTGGGACGTGGATGTAGTGTCCGACACCGACGGCCACATGTATCTCACACACATGATACTTGCTATTTAGGGTTTCCTCTATCGCTCGGCCACCCTCGACGACCCTAGTTCCCGATAAAAAAACAGAGGAAGAAGAAGAAAAAAAGAGGAGAAAAAATCTTTTTTCTTCTTCTCTTTTTTTCTTCTTCTTCCTCTTTTTTTATCGGGAATGAGGGTCGTCGAGGGTCAGGGTCGCCGACCGGTAGAGGAAACCCTAAATAGCAAGTATCGTGGGTGTGAGATACATGTGGCCGTCGGTGTCGGAAACTACATCCACGTCCCACAAGTGACGTGGGCGTCGAAGCCCGCGTAACTTGTGGGACGTGGATGTAGTGTCCGACACCGACGGCCACATGTATCTCACACCGATGATAGTTGCTATTTAGGGTATATCGACCCCCCCTCATGTTGAAGTTATCGGGAGGTGGTATATATATCGACCCCCCCCCTCGTGTTGAAGTTATCGGGAGGGGGTATATTGACCCCCCCTCGTGTTGAAGTTATCGGGAGGGGGTATATCGACCCCCCCCCCTCGTGTTGAAGTTATCGGGAGGGGTATATCGACGACGACAGACCCGATAAAACAAAAGAATACGAAGAAGAAATAAAAAGATGAGAAGAAGAAAGGAATAGAGGAAAAGATCAAAGAAAAAAAAGAAGAAAAAAAAGAGGAGAAGAAGAAAGGAATAGAGGAGAAGAAGAAAAAATAGAAAAAATTTCTATTTTTTCTTCTTCTCCTCTATTCCTTTCTTCTTCTCCTCTTCCTTTTCTTCCTCTCCTCTTCTTCTCCTCTTCATTTTCTTCCTCTCCTCTTCTTCTCCTTTTTCCTCTTCTTATTTTCCTTTTTCCTCTCCTCAATATATAAAACTTTTCTAGAAATGAAACTAACCTAAAATGTACTAAATCAGAGAACATATATAGATAATCCTTTTCTAAATATTTGAATCTAACTTTTGCATATATGAACATATATACACAGAGAACATACAAACATATATACATTTCTACAAAAAAGCAAAATACAAAATACAAACATATATATGAAAAAAATTCTGAAAATAAGCAATATACACAATATATATACTGACATATATACATAATATACACAAAGAAGCAATATACACAATATACACAAGCATATAATATATGAAAAAAAACAGGGGAGGGGTGCCGGTCGGACCAACAGAGGGGCAGGGCGACGGTGACGGGCGGGGCAGGGGCGACGGCGACGGGCGGGGCAGGGCGACGACGACGGGCGGGGCAGGGGCGACGTCGACTGGCGGGGCAGGGCAACAACGACGGGCGGGCCGGGGCGCACGACGCGCGTCGAGGCAGGGCGGCGAGCGGCAACGGCGTCGGGCGAGGGCACGGCCGACGGCGAGCGAGCGACGACGGCGACCTCGGGCGGCTAGGGGAGGCGACAGCGACGTCGGGGCAGGGGCCGGCATCGAGGAGCAGCGCAGCAGCCTGGCGGCGTTGGAGAAGAATGGCGGGTGGGGGGAATTTCCCCAAGTGTTTGGTTATATAGGAAAGGCTATGGTCCCGGTTCGTGGCACAAACCGGGACCAATGCCCCCCTTTAGTCCCGGTTGGGGCCATCAACCGGGACCAAAGGCCTCTTTTCAGCAGCCCAAGGGCGGGAAGCGGCGGCCTTTGGTCCCGGTTGGTGGCTCCAACCGGGACTAAAGGGGGGCATTGGTCTCGGTTGGAGGCTCCAACCGAGACCAATGCCCCCCTTTAGTTCCGGTTGGTGCCAGCAACCGGGACCAAAGGCCTCACGCGGTGCGGTGGGAAGTTTAGTCCCACCTCGCCAGCTGAGAGAGCTCAGCACATGTTTATAAGCTGTGTTGCGGCTCAGGTGCTAAGCTCCTCTCTAATATGTAGGCAGTACTTGCCTACCCTTGTCACTGCCTTGTTGGGCCTATTGGGCCTGCGGGCCTGCATCCTAGCCCATGTACAGATGGGTTTCTAGTCGTATGCAGGCCGTGTGGCCCAATAGGTGGCAATTTTATTTTTCCGAGTATTTGTTTTGTTTTTTGAATTATTTATTTTCTTTTGATTCTTGCTTTATTTTTTTATTCTTTTTGCTTTTAGTTTTAGAAAAATTATAAACTTTCTGTTAGTGCCATTAGTTTATAATTTGAATAGTTAAAATTTGAATTCTTTGAAATTTATGTGAATCACAAGTTTGTGATTAACTTTATTAGAAAAATAGTTTTTTCCAGATTTTTTGTTTTGTTTTCTGCATTATTTATTTTCTTTTGTTTTTTGCTTTATTTTTTAATTCTTTTTGCTTTTAGGTCAGCAAAATTATAAACTTTCTGTTAGTGCCATTAGTTTTAGAAAAATTATAAACTTTCTGTTAGTGCCATTGGTTTTCAAATTTGAAGAGGTAAGATTTGAATTCTTTGAAATTTGTGTGAATCACAAGTTTGTGATTAACTTTACTAAAAAAATGAACATAGATACACCTAGAGAGAAAATTCGACCTAAATTCATAGTTTTCAAATGAACTCTGAAAAGGTTGGCATAGCATACTCGTGTGTTACAAAGTTGGCATGGTATCATCATAATAGTTGCGGGAGAAAGTCTTCACTTTTTCTTTGCTTGTGTCATTTGCTTATTGCGCCGTAACCATGGATAATCTTCATCGTTTATCAGGATGCTTGGGACAGCCTTGACATTGAAGGGAGGAATTTCATGAAACTTTTCATAATCTTCAGACATGTCTGTCTTACCCTCCACTCCCAGGATATCCCTTTTTCCTGAAAGAACTATGTGGAGCTTTGGCTCATCGTATGATGTATTTGCTTCCTTATCTTTTCTTTTTCTCGGTTTGGTAGACACGTCCTTCACATAGATAACCCGTGCCACATCATTGGCTAGGACAAACGGTTCGTTAGTGTACCCAAGATTTTTCAGATCCACAGTTGTCATTCCGTACTGTGCGTCTACCTGTACCCCGCCTCCTGACAGATTGACCCATTTGCACTTAAACAAAGGGACCTTAAAATCATGTCCGTAGTCAAGTTCCCATATGTCCAATATGTAACCATAATATGTGTCCTTTCCGCTCTCGGTTGCTGCATCAAAGCGGACACCGCTGTTTTGGTTGGTGCTCTTTTGATCTTGGGCGATCGTGTAAAATGTACTCCCATTTATCTCGTATCCTTTGTAAGTAAATACAGTCAAAGATGGTCCCCTGGACAACAAGTACATCTCATCACAAACAGTGTTGTCACCTCTGAGACGTGTTTCAAACCAACTGCTGAAAGTCCTGATGTGTTCACATGTAATCCAGTCGTCGCACTGCTCCGGGTGTTTGGAGCGCAGACTGTTGTTGTGTTCATCGACATACGGGGTCACCAAGGTAGAGTTCTGTAGAACTGTGTAGTGTGCTCGAGACCAAGAATATCCGTCCCTGCATATTATTGAGTCACTTCCAAGAGTGCCTTTTCCAGTCAGTCTCCCCTCATACTGTGATTTAGGGAGACCTATCTTCTTAAGGCCAGGAATGAAGTCAACACAAAACCCGATAACATCCTCTGTTTGATGGCCCATGGAGATGCTTCCTTCTGGCCTAGCGCGGTTACGGACATATTTCTTTAGGACTCTCATGAACCTCTCAAAGGGGAACATATTGTGTAGAAATACGGGCCCCAGGATGACAATCTCGTCGACTAGATGAACTAGGACGTGCGTCATGATATTGAAGAAGGATGGTGGGAACACCAGCTCGAAACTGACAAGACATTGCGCCACATCACTCCTTAGCCTCGGTACGATTTCTGGATCGATCACCTTCTGAGAGATTGCATTGAGGAATGCACATAGATTCACAATGGCTAATCAGACATTTTCCGGTAGAAGCCCCCTCAATGCAACCGGAAGCAGTTGCATCATAATCACGTGGCAGCCATGAGACTTTAGGTTCTGAAACTTTTTCTCTGACATATTTATTATTCCCTTTATATTCGACGAGAAGCCAGTCGTGACCTTCATACTGAGCGCGCATTCAAAGAAGATTTCTTTCTCTTATTTCGTAAGAGCATAGCTGGCAGGACCTTTATACTGCTTCGGAGGCATGTCGTCTTTTTCATGCAAACATTGCAGGTCCTCCCGTGCCTCAGGTGTATCTTTTGTCTTCCCATACACGCCTAAGAAGCCTAGCAGGTTCACGCAAAGGTTCTTCGTCACGTGCATCACGTCGATTGAAGAGCGGACCTCTAGGTCTTTCCAGTAGGGTATGTCCCAAAATATAGATTTCTTCTTCCACATGGGTGTGTGTCCCTCAGCGTCATTCGGAACAGCTAGTCCGCCGGGACCCTTTCCAAAGATTACGTGTAAATTATTGACCGTAGCAAGTACGTGATCACCGGTACGCATGGTGGGCTTCTTCCGGTGATCTGCCTCGCCTTTGAAATGCTTGCCTTTCTTTCAACATTGATGGTTGGTCGGAAGAAATCGACGATGGCCCAGGTACACATTCTTCCTGCATTTGTCCAGGTATATACTTTCAGTGTCATCTAAATAGTGCGTGCATGCGTGGTATCCTTTGTTTGTCTGTCCTGAAAGGTTACTGAGAGCGGGCCAATCGTTGATGGTCACGAACAGCAACGCCTTTAGGTTAAATTCCTCCTGTCTGTGCTCATCCCACGTACGCACACCGTTTCCATTCCACAGTTGTAAAAGTTCTTCAACTAATGGCCTTAGGTACACATCAATGTCGTTACCGGGTTGTTTAGGGCCTTGGATGAGAACTGGCATCATAATGACCTTCCGCTTCATGCACATCCAAGGAGGAACGTTATACATACATAGAGTCACGGGCCAGATGTTGTGATTGCTGCTCTGCTCCCTGAAAGGATTAATGCCATCTGCGCTTATAGCAAACCATACGTTCCTTGGGTCCTTTGCAAACTCATCCCAGTACTTTCTCTCGATTTTTCTCCACTGCGACCCGTCAGCGGGTGCTCTCAACTTCCCGTCTTTCTTCCGGTCCTCACTGTGCCATCGCATCAACTTGGCATGCTCTTCGTTTCTGAACAGACATTTCAACCGTGGTATTATAGGAGCATACCACATCACCTTCGCAGGAACCCTCTTCCTGGGGGGCTCACCATCAACATCACCAGGGTCATCTCGTTTGATCTTATACTGCAATGCACCGCATACCGGGCATGCGTTCAGATCCTTGTATGCACCGCGGTAGATGATGCAGTCATTAGGGCATGCATGTATCTTCTCCACCTCCAATCCTAGAGGGCATATGACCTTCTTTGCTGCGTATGTACTGTCGGGCAATTCGTTATCCTTTGGAAGCTTCTTGTTCAATATTTTCAGTAGCTTCTCAAATCCTTTGTCAGCCACAGCATTCTTTGCCTTCCACTGCAGCAATTCCAGTACGGTACCGAGCTTTGTGTTGCCATCTTCGCAATTGGGGTACAACCCTTTTTTATGATCCTCTAACATGCGATCGAACTTCAACTTCTCCTTTTGACTTTTGCATTGCGTCCTTGCATCGACAATGACCCGGCGGAGATCATCATCATCGGGCACATCGTTTGGTTCCTCTTGATATTCAGCAGCTTCACCCGTTGCAGCATCATTGGGCACATCGTCTGGTTCCTCTTCATCTTCACCAGCTCCCCCGTTGCAGCATCACCATATTCAGGTGGCACATAGTTGTCATCGTACTATTCTTGTTCGCCGTCTTCCATCATAACCCCTATTTCTCCATGCCTCGTCCAAACATTGTAGTGTGGCATGAAACACTTGTAAACCAGGTGGGAGTGAAGGATTTTCCGGTTAGAGTAAGACCTCGTATTCCCACATTCGGTGCATGGACAACACATGAAACCATTGTGCTTGTTTGCCTCAGCCGCATCGAGAAACTCATGCATGCCCTTAATGTACTCAGAGGTGTGTCTGTCACCGTACATCCATTGTCAGTTCATCTGCGTGCGTTATATATAATTAAGTGTCCAAATTAATAGAAGTTCATCATCACATTAAAACCAAAGTACATACATAGTTCTCATCTAACAACATATAGCTCTCCAGAGAATCTAATTAATTAAACCATACACTGAAACTATGTAAAACATTTCAATGTGAAAAGAAATGCGATCATAATCGCAACCAAGGTAACAATTGATCCAACGGCATAATGATACCAAGCCTCGGTATGAATGGCATATTTTCTAATCTTTCTAATCTTCAAGGGCATTGCATCCATCTTGATCTTGTGATCATCGGCGACATCCGCAACATGCAACTCCAATATCATCTTCTCCTCCTCAATTTTTTTTTATTTTTTCCTTCAACAAATTGTTTTCTTCTTCAACTAAATTTAACCTCTCGACAATAGGGTCGGTTGGAATTTCCGATTCACATACATCCTACATAAATAAAATCTATGTCACGTTGGTCGGCATAATTTTCATAAACAATAAATGAACCAGTAGTTATAAAGATAATATATATACCACATCCGAATCATAGACAGGACGAGGGCCGACGGGGGCGGATACCAAAACCATCGCACTATATAAGATGCAATAATAAAAGTAAGAAAATAATACAAGTATCTATGTAAACATACAAGTAAGAATATATTTTTTCCTTTCAGAAAGAAGATAAGAACAAGAAGCTCACCACGGTGGTGCCGGCGATGAGCTCGGCGCGGGTGATCGACGGCGATGAAGACGGGGACGGGGCGTGACGGACCGCTAAACCTAGACAAATATTGAGGAAAATGGAGCTTGGAGGTCAAGCTTGGAGAGGAGAAAGCTTCAGTAATGTGGCTCGGGCATTCCTTCGAACACCTTGTGTGCATAGGAGGTGAGCTAGACCACCACCGTCGGTGTCAAAACCGGCAGATCTCGGGTAGGGGGTCCCGAACAGTGCATCTAGGCCGGATGGTAACAGGAGGCAAGGAACATGATGTTTTACCCAGGTTCGGGCCCTCTTGATGGAGGTAAAACCCTACGTCCTGCTTGATTAATATTGATGATATGGGTAGTACAAGAGTAGATCTACCACGAGATCAAGGAGTCTAAACCCTAGAAGCTAGCCTATGGTATGATTGTTGTATGATGAAGTTGTCCTATGGACTAAAACCCTCCGGTTTATATAGACACTGGAGAGGGTTAGGGTTACACAAAGTCGGTTACAATGGTAGGAGATCTTGAATATCCGCATCGCCAAGCTTGCCTTCCACGCCAAGGAAAGTCCCATCCGGACACGAGACGAAGTCTTCAATCTTGTATCTTCATAGTCCTGGAGTCCGGCTGAAGTTATAGTCCGGCTACCCGAACACCCCCTAATCCAGGACTCCCTCAGTAGCCCCTGAACCAGGCTTCAATGACGACGAGTCCGGCGCGTAGATTGTCTTCGGCATTGCAAGGCGGGTTCCTCCTCCAAATTCTTCATAAAAGTTTGTAAACACTAAGAGTAGTGTCCAGCTCTGCAAAATAAGTTTCCACGTATTGCCACAGAGAGAATAATATTAACACAAATCTAATCTGCCGACGTATTCCGCAGCGTGAGATCACACTACGGCCAAGCCTTTATTCGAATCGTTTTCACTTTTCCACCTCAGCGTGTTTTGCGAGGCGGTTTCCTTGGCACGTCTTGTCAAAGCAGAGATCGTGTCCCCTTTATTTACGGGATTCTCATCAATACGGACGTGAGTAACCCAATCGTGCCCGTTAGCATGTTTTCTCGATTAAAGGCGAGTCCCAAACGGTTACGGGGAGGGCTCCTGCTATTCAACCTCTTATAAAGAGACCAGGGCCTTAGTCCTTTTCTCCAATCTCAAAACAAGTTTGCCCGTCGCCTCGAGTTCCAACACCCTAGGCTCCAAATTCCAGGCGCCTCGGACCTTCGACAATGTCCGGTTCCGACCTTCAAGGCCGATGGATGCCCTCCTCCGTCACGAAGGAGGACGTGCTAAAGTTGAGAGAGGCTAAGTTCTTGACCGCCGAAATTTCGCATAGGTTGCCTGCTCAAAGGCAGGCTATTCACAGTCCCCAGCCCGGTGAGAGCGTAGTGTTCATGTCCCACTTCCTTCGGGGGTTAGGCTTCCTGATGGATCCCTTCGTGAGGGGGCTGATGTTCTATTATGGGCTGGAATTTCATGACTTAGCTCCGGAGTCCATCCTCCACATTTCTTCATTCATCGTTGTGTGCGAAGCGTTCCTCCGTGTTACTCCCCACTTCGGATTATGGCTCAAGACTTTTGGAGTGGAGCCAAAGATGATCAAGGGACGGCACGCAGAGTGCGGAGGCGCTGTCATAAGTAAGATGCTGATGCTCCATGGCCCGAGGGCTCCTTCCAAGAGGAGCTCGGCTTGTGGCAACGAGAGTGGTTCTATATCACCGCTCCCAGGAGCACCAAGTGGGTGGCGCCTCCTGCCTTTCGCTCGGGTCCCCCACCACGGCTAGCGTCATGGGTCAACAAAGGATTGGATTGGGGGTTATCCAAAGGCGTGCCCCTGTTGCAGGGCCGCATTAGGGATCTCTTAGAAAGATACCTCAACATGGTCAAGGTGACGCATGTCATGCCGATTCGCCGAACACTGCCCGGCAAACGTCGCTCCCTTCGTCTGTGGGAGTTTAATCCGGAGGGACCACGAGCTCTCCAGCATTTTATGGGCGCAACGCCCGTGGAGATGTATAAAATGTTCTTCGGATCACAAGCAATGTGTCCGGATTTGACCGAGGACGCAGGTTTAAGCTGCAATCGCCCGGATACTCCAGTAAGTAACCTTGTGCTCAGACTCGCTATCCGTAAAATTGTCATAAATTCGCCCCTAAAAGAGTTGTCCTTTTAAACAGGAGTGGATAGCGATGGCAAAGCTGATCAGGTGTCCGGCTCCCCTTCCTGAGACCAGGCCGGATCCCGTGCTAGTCAGGATGTTGAAGATCGTGCCTTTGGAGGGAAGTGAGGGGGAGGACAAGGAAACTATGGCCTCCTCGAAGGAGGCTGCTCCGAAGGGAGGAACCGACAATTCCTCTCCTAAGGGGAAGAAGAGGGCCGCCTCTGACGACTCGGAGACCATGGCCCCAAAGCGAGGGAAAAAGTCCTCGTCAGAGGGTCCGACGCCGGGGAGATCCTCGGCCGAACTACGCCCTCAAAGGGATCAACCCTCCAGCGAGCTGTAAGTAGAGAAAGATTTTCCTTTAGAGGGATGAGAGAAATCCTTGCTTTTTATCTGAGAAGATTAACCGAAATTTTACTTTGTAGCTCGGACCTCAGCCCTTCTCAGCAGAGCTCGTCTTCGGGGGATCTTCTTTCGGAGATGATGGAGAGTGGAATGCCTCCCCCTGCCGTACCGCCTGGCGAGGCGGGCGACCCTGAGGTGTCATCGTGGAGGGTTTCTCCGAATCCGGCAGGGGTGGAAGGTAGCCATATGTCCCCCCAAGGTTCTCCGCGTCCGGCCTTCGATGGAGGTCATCGGACGAGTCTGGCACCGTCCGATGCGCGGTCGGAGGAGCTGATGATTCTGCTGGGGCGAGCTTCTATCTCAGAGGAGCACCGTGCATTGATGGGTACGGTGATTGGAACGATTTCGTCCGCGGAAAGCGGATTGCATGAGGCCGTCAGAAGTTTGCTGACGGGTTTTGAGGTACGTTTGATAATGTACTTTTTGTTAGTTGCGCATAAACAAGATGCGCCCTGTGTAGATGGTAGCCCCTGAGACTCTGTGCGTTGTCAAAATTGACGGCGCGCACAGGATCATAATCCCAGGTCTAAAATGTCGCCTTTGTCTACAGGTGGCGAAGTGTCCGGAATCGAGCCGAACTGATGATTTTGCCGAACTTGACGTGGCAGATGCCGACATCGCGCTTGTAAACGAGCAGCTTGATGAGGCTCAAGGTATGCAATTCCTCGGGCGGCATCTGGTAAGAGGTGCTTTATGCCAGTATCTTACAATGTGTGTTCTTGACGCAGATGGTGCGGCCGCCGTGGAGAGTCTTCGCGCGGAACTTGCCCGAGTTAAGGAACAAGCCAGGAAAAGTGATGCGGCTGCCAAGAAGGCCCTTGAAGAGCTGAGAGCCGAACAGGCTGCTCACTGCCGAAGCAAGGTGATGGCCGAGATGGCCGTGAAGTTAAAAAGTGCTGCTGACCGTTGCAAGTTTCTTGAGAAAGCAGACCGGGCGAGACAGACGGACTTAGAGAAGGCCGTTGCTGATGCCAAGGACGCTCGCTCTGCGATGAGAGCTGCGAAGGAGGAGCTGCGTCAGGCCAGACAGATTGCGGCTGGAAAGCCCTTTATGCTGCGGAGGAAGTTTTGCGATCTGAAGTTTGCTCCGTTGGACCGGATGTGGAGTGCGGAGGACACCTATCTAGATTTGGCAGCGAGTGCTGCTGATGCGACCGAATACTTTCGAGATCAAGAAGATCGCGAAGTGGAAAGGCTTTTCTGGTCACAGTTCCAGAATCCAGAGCGTCCACTGGCAGTGGACGATCGTCTGGCTCAATTGGCCGAACTGAATAGATTGTCCAAACTCGCCATGAAGTACGTCATGGGTCATCTGTGGCCAGGGAGATCGGAGCCGAAAAGTTATTTCAGCTTGGTGCAACAATTCCTTGACGCGGTGCCACGTATCAATGCAATGAAGAGGTCAGCATGCATAGAGGGCGCACGGATGGCTCTTGCCCGTGTCAAGACATACTGGGCAGAGATGGAGACCACCGTTGTTGCATCCCGAGATTCGGACAAAAACCGAGTACCCTCCGAGAACTATTTTTAGAAAGTCCTTGAAGGCGCTCGTGTAATAGAGGCGCAGTGCTCGAAGGATGCTATGTTCTCATAGCATATGTAATTATAAAGCAATATTTTGATGAATTGTAGTAGCCTTTTATACTTGTGCCTTCAAGTATTTGGAACACCTCCTGTGCGGTCGTTTTAAGATATATACACAAAATCTGAAAGATTGCAGTCGTTGGCTTCAGCCCCCACGCACATAGTGCGGGGGTGCTCGCAGAAGGTGCATTTTCACACTTAATCCAACGTCTTGGTCCCACAAAGGAGGTGATAGCACAGCGAGCTAGGCAACCGGACTATAATGCTTTAACACTTTCACTTAGCCATAGGAGCTTGACAATGGGACTATTTAGGTAGCCCCTGGTGGCGACTGCGCTCCCCCGAATTTGGGGTGCATATGTGCCTGGCCGGGAAACGGCCGTTCGTTAATGCGGAGGAATCCTACAAATTCCGGAGAGTTATCGAGTGGTTGACCAGTCTCACGCCATATCATGATAGTCGGTTTTCGGCTTTCTCTACTGAGGTGCTCGCTTGGCCGAACCAGGGCACAATCGCAGTAGTTCTCCTGGTGCCTCCTTAGCCGATAGAGTGGAACGTAAGGCGGCCGAACACAGGAGCCGGGCAACCCAACATTTGACCAAAATCATGACTCGGAGCTGATGCATATAAGGCCAAACTCGCGACGCCGAACACTCCCTAAGGTATTCGGTCTTTATGAGAGCGGACGAGGTAACGCTCTGAGGTATAAGCCCCTAGTGTCCAGGTACGCGCAAGAATTCTAACGTGGCCACATGCCAAGACGCCAGCCTCCTCCTTGGCCATAGAACCAGGGGATGTGTATCAACAAGAGACAGTAAAAAAGGTTTACGCAGGGTCTTAATCTGAAAAGAATCCTTGGAACGGGTCCCTACTGCACGTCTGCGCCTGTGTCTCCGTTGTGCCATATCCTGGACGGGCGCAGCACGACGTTCATCTATAAAAAGAGAGCAACTAAGTTGAAAAAGGGGCGTGCCGAACAAAAGTTATATGAAATAAACAAAGTGTAAAGTGAAATATGAAAAATTGAGCTTTATTGTCTCTTATTTTATACGTGTGAAGCCCCTAGTGCATGGGTATATGGCCACTAAGCCTTGATCAACGATACTTTTGTGCCGGACTCGTCCATCCGTGTCCGTGGTCTTAATGACCTGTTCCGATGTTCTGGCTGGTGAAGCCATTGTATTGTGGGGCTGTTAAAGCGGCCGCACAATCCTCCGCTTGGGGGAGGTGTTCTCACTGCTTCCCCTTTAAGGAGATGATGCCGCGTGGACCGGGCATCTTAAGCGTAAGAGATGCATAATGCGGTATTGCATTAAAGCGGGCAAAAGCTTCGCATCCCAGTAGTGCTTGGTAGCGACTTGAGAATGGGACGATGTGGAAAGTCAGCTTTTCGCGACGGAAGTTATCGGCAGAGCCAAAAATAACCTCGAGCCGGAGAAAACCCATGCAATGGGTGTCCGGACCTGGCGTTACTCCTTGAAAGGAGGTTTTGCTGTGGCGAATTCGTTTTGGGTCGATCCCCATGTGGCAGATTGAGTCCTGATATATCGGGTTGAGTCCGCTCCCACCGTCCATAAGGACATTTGAAAACTGGAGTCCGCCAATTATTGGATCGAGTACCAGGGCAGTACATCCTGGGTTCCTGATACTTCTAGAATAATCCAAATGATCGAAGATGATTGGTTTTGACAACCAGTGGCGGGATTCCTTTGGGATAGGCCGTGGGGTGCTTACCTTTATGGGCGCCGCACGTTTTGTTATGTGGAGTAAGGTTACTGTTTTTACTTCTTGTGGGAAATTATTTTGTTTCCTGGTACTCTGCTTTTGGGGTTCGTCCTTGTCTTCGCTTGGTGTGTCGAGCCCCTTGTGTTCGGCGTTGAGTCTGCCGGATTGTTTGAAAACCCAACAATCTCTGTGGGTATGGTTAGCAGGCTTTCCGGGAGTGCCGTGTATTATCCTATCCAAGATTTTGTTTAGGTTGGATAGGTCGTTGAGGGAGTCCTGGATTAGGGGGTGTTCGGGTAGCCGGACTATACCTTCAGCCGGACTCCATGACTATGAAGATACAAGATTGAAGACTTCATCCCGTGTCCGGATGGGACTTTCCTTGGCGTGGAAGGCAAGCTTGGCGGTGCAGATATTCAAGATCTCCTACCATTGTAACCGACTCTATGTAACCCTAACCCTATCCGGTGTCTATATAAACCGGAGGGTTGTAGTCCGTAGGGAATCAACTCCATAGATAACAATCATACCATAGGCTAGCTTCTAGGGTTTAGCCTCCTCGATCTCGTGGTAGATCTACTCTTGTACTACCCATATCATCAATATTAATCAAGCAGGACATAGGGTTTTACCTCCATCGAGAGGGCCTGAACCTGGGTAAAACATCATGTTCCCTGCCTCTTGTTACCATCCGGCCTAGACGCACAGTTCGAGACCCCCTACCCAAGATCCGCCGGTTTTGACACCAACAGTCGTCCCTGTTATCTTGGAGGGGCGGCTTTTTCTGATTCTGTCGTGATCTTTTGAATCCGGCGTTGACTGCCGTGCTCTTCAGACTTTTTTCCTTAGTCCGGCGACGGTCCTTATTGCGTCGTGGTTTTTCGTTTCCATCCCTAGTTTCGGATGTACTTGGGTCACTGGAGCTGCATCTTGCCAACCAGCTGTCCTCTCCTGCGCAAAAGCGGTTCATGAGGCTTGTTAGTGCGGCCATTGTTCTTGGCTTTTCTTGGCCAAGGTGTCTAGCGAGCCATTCGTCTCGGACATTATGCCTGAAAGCCGCTAAGGCTTCAGCGTCCGGACAGTCGACTATCTGATTCTTTTTAGTAAGAAATCTATTCCAGAATTGCCGAGCTGACTCTCCGGGCTGTTGAGTTATGTGACTTAGATCGTATGCATCCGGAGGGTGGACATAGGTCCCTTGAAAATTTGCTCGGAAAGCATCCTCGAGCTCTTCCCAACTTCCGATTGTGTTTTCAGGAAGGCTTTTGAGCCAATGCCGGGTTGGCCCTTTAAGCTTGAGGGGTAAGTATTTTATGGCGTGGAGGTCATCTCCTCTAGCCATATGTATGTGGAGGATATAATCCTCGATCCAGACTCCGGGTCTGTTGTTCCATCATATGCCTCTATGTTTACGGGTTTGAATCCCGCTGGAAATTCATAATCCAGGACCTCATCGGTGAAACATAGGGGGTGTGCGGCACCCCTGTATTTGGGTGTGCCGGATTCTGATAATGGCTTTATTGCATTGCTTACGAGAGCTTTCTTTCTTGGCCCATAAATGGACCTGGCTGGGCCATGATGTGAATCCTTAAGTGGGTCGCATGCCGGCTTAAGTGCGGCGCTGCTTGCCGCTTTATGCTGGCCATGGGGTCGTCTATCCGACCGTGTGGCTTTCTCACTTTTGGAATGCGAGGGCTCTAAGGCCTCCTCGTCGAATTCAGGCAGTAGCTTTCTCTTCGGATAGCTTTTAGTGCGGCGACTGTCGCCGTATTTGTCTGCGGTATTGATTACTTTACTCCATCTGATCCTGAGTGCATCTTCCGCAGTTTTTAGCTTCCGCTTCTGCTTTTTCAGGCTGCATGCGGTTGCAACAAGCCATTTGTGGAGGTTCTTCTGCTTCGTGGGCTTGTCCGGCGTAGGGTCGTCCGGAATGCCATTCTCGCTGGGGGAGGGATGTTCGGTTTCTCTATCCGGGTTGTCCTGTTGGGACGGTTGCTCTAAGGCATGCTCGTCGTCTACCGGCTCATCCTGCTCTATGGCAGGGTCTTTATCGAGGCGGGGCTTGGGTCGGCGTTTATGCCGACGCTTTGATTGTTTTTTGAGAGATCGATCCCTCTTTCCGTCCCCGTTTTCCTCGTTGTTGCTTCCTTTAGGGGTATCCACCATGTACACATCGTGAGATGAGGTGGCTGTCCGATGCCCTATAGGGGTTGGTTCTTGGTTGTCTCCTGCATCGTCGTCCATACCGTCGATGTCTTCGGAGTCGAAGTCGAGCATGTCGGTTAAGTCGTCGACAGTGGCTACGAAGTGGGTGGTGGGTGGGTTTTGAATTTCTTCATCATCCGAATCCCATCCTTGCTGACCGTAGTCCGGCCAGGGCTCTCCTAATAAAGAGAGAGACTTTAGCGAATTCAGGATGTCGCCGAAGGGCGAGTGCTGAAAGATGTCTGTGGCGGTGAACTCCATTATCGGCGCCCAATCGGATTCGATCGGCAGGGGCGCGGGGGGCTCGGAATTCGGAAAGGAATCGGGCTCCTCAGAGTCACGGGCCATGCGGAGTGCGGGGCTGGAGTTCGGCTCGATCGCCTATGAGATCGCAGCCCCTGAGGCAACGTCCAACCGCTGATCCTCGATGGGCGCAGTAGGCTCCGAATCAATGGTCAGAACCGATGCATGTGCGGCCTCCAAGGCACTGTTCGGCGGCAGAGCTATATCATGCCCATCAAGACAGTGCGGCGCGCTTGGCTGTGGCTCGAATCTGTCGAAGATCAAGTCCCCGCGGATGTCAGCCGTGTAGTTTAGGCTTCCAAACCTAACCTGATGGCCAGGGGCGTAGCTTTCGATATGCTCAAGGTGGCTAAGCGAATTGGCCCGCAGTGCGAAGCCGCCGAAGACGAAGATCTGTCCGGGGAGAACAGTCTCACCCTGGACTGCATCGTTGTTGATGATCGAAGGAGCCATCGGGCCTAAAAGCGACGACACAGAGGAACTCTCAATGAAAGAACCAATGTCGGTGTCAAAACCGGCGGATCTCGGGTAGGGGGTCCCGAACTGTGCGTCTAGGCCGGATGGTAACAGGAGGCAAGGAACATGATGTTTTACCCAGGTTCGGGCCCTCTTGATGGAGGTAAAACCCTACGTCCTGCTTGATTAATATTGATGATATGGGTAGTACAAGAGTAGATCTACCACGAGATCAAGGAGGCTAAACCCTAGAAGCTAGCCTATGGTATGATTGTTGTATGATGAAGTTGTCCTACGGACTAAAACCCTCCGGTTTATATAGACACCGGAGAGGGTTAGGGTTACACAAAGTCGGTTACAATGGTAGGAGATCTTGAATATCCGCATCGCCAAGCTTGCCTTCCACGCCAAGGAAAGTCCCATCCGGACACGGGACGAAGTCTTCAATCTTGTATCTTCATAGTCCTGGAGTCCGGCTGAAGGTATAGTCCGGCTACCCGAACACCCCCTAATCCAGGACTCCCTCAACCACCAAGCCCTCTCCCCCTTAGCCAGAATAAAACAGAGCAGTGTGCTCAGCTCTTACGCGAGGGGGTATATATAGGCACCTCATTGGTCCCGGTTGCTGGCATGAACCGGGACTAAAGGGGAGCCTTTGGTCCCGGTTCAAGCCACCAACCGGGAACAATGGTGGTGGGCCAGGAGCGAGGCCCATTGGTCCCGGTTCGTCCCACCAACCGGGACCAAAAGGTCCAGACGAACTGGGACCAATGGCCCATGTGGCCCAACCGGCCCCCTGGGCTCACGAACCGGGTCCAATGCCCCCACTGGTCCCGGTTCTGGACTGAACCGGGACTAATGGGCTGACCCGGCCTGGACCGTTGCCCCCTTTTCTACTAGTGTGGTGCTGAGACACCACGTGATGATCAGGTGTGATAAGCTCTACGTTCACATACAACGGGTGTAAGCCAGTTTTGCACAAGCAGAATACTCAGGTTAAACTTGACTAGCCTAGCATATGCAAATATGGCCTCGGAACACTGAGACCGAAAGGTCAAGCGTGAATCATATAGTAGATATGATCAACATAGTGATGTTCACCTTTGAAAACTTCTCCATCTCACGGGATGATCGAACATGGTTTAGTTGATATGGATCACGTGATCATTTAGATGACTAGAGGGATGTCTATCTAAGTGGGAGTTCTTAAGTAATATGATTAATTGAACTTAAATTTATCATGAACTTAATCCTGATAGTATTTGCATATCTATGTTGTAGATCAATTGCTCGCGTATAGCTTCCCCATTTTATTTATGATATGTTCCTAGAGAAAACTATGTTGAAAGATGTTAGTAGCAATGATGCGGACTAGCTCCGTGATCTGAGGATTATCCTCATTGTTGCACAGAAGAATTATCTCCTTGATGTACCGCTAGGTGACGGACCTATTGCAGGAGCAGAGGCAGACGTTATGAATGTTTGGCAAGCTCGGTATGATGACTACTTGATAGTTTAGTGCGCCATGATTTACGGCTTAGAACCAGGACTTCAAAAACGTTTTGAATGCCATAGAGCATATAAGATGTTCCAAGAGTTGAAATTAGTATTCCAGACTCATACCCGTGACGAGAGGTATGAGACCTCTGACAGTACTTTGCTTACAAGATGGAGGAGAATAGCCCAACCAGTGAGCATGTGCTCAGATTGTCTGGGTACTACAATTTCTTGAATCAAGTGGGAGTTAATCTTTCAGATAAGATAGTGATTGACAGAGTTCTCTAGTCACTATCACCAAGTTACTAGGACTTAGTGATGAACTATAATATGTAAGGGATGACGTAAAACTATTCCCGAGCTCTGCGCAATGTTGAAATCGGCGAAGGTAGAAATCAAGAAAAGCATCAAGTGTTGATGGTTGACAAGACCACTAGTTTCAAGTAAAAGGGCAAGGGAAAGAAAGGGAACTTCAAGAAGAATGGCAAGCAAGTTGCCACTCCCATGAAGAAGCCCAAAGCTAGACCCAAGCCTGAAACTGAGTGCTTCTACTGCAAAGGAAATGGTCACTGGAAGCGGAACTGCCCTAAATACTTGGCGGATGAGAAGGATGGCAAAGTGAACAAAAGTATATATGATATACATGTTATTGATGTGTACTTTACTAGTGTTCATAGTAGCCCCTGGATATTTGATACTGGTTCAGTTGCTATGATTAGTAACTTGAAACAGGAGTTACAAAATGAACAGAGACTAGTTGAGGGCGAGGTGACGATGTATGTTGGAAGTAATTCCAAGGTTGATAAGATCACCATCGCACACTCCCTTTATCTTCGGGATTAGTGTTGAACCTAAAATAAATGTTATTTGGTGTTTACGTTGAGCATAATATGATTGGATCTTGTTTATTGCAATATGGTTGTTCATTTAAATCAAAGAATAATTGTCATTCTGTTTACATGAATAAAACCTTCTGTGGTAATACACCCAAGGTGAATAGTTTATTGAATCTTGATCGTAGTAATGCACATATTCATAATATTGATGCCAAAAGATGCAAAGTTGATAATGATAGTGCAACACACTAGTGGCACTGTCGTTTAGGTCATATTGGTATAAAGCGCATGAAGAAACTCCATGCGGATGGACTTTTGGAATCACTTGATTATGACTCATTTGATGCTTGCGAGCCATGCCTCATGGGCAAGATGACTAAGACTCCATTCTCTAGAACAATGGAGCGAACCACTGACTTATTGGAAATAATACATACTGATGTATGTGATCTGATGAGTGTTGAGGCTCGCGGCGGGTATCGTTATTTTCTAACTTTCACAGATGATTTAAGCAGATATAGGTATATCTACTCAATGAAACACAAGTCTGAAACATTTGAAAAGTTCAAAGAATTTCAGAGTGAAGTGGGAAATTTTCGTAATAAGGAAATAAAGTTTCTACGATCTGATCGTGGAGGCAAATATTTGAGTTACGACTTTGGCCTTCATTTAAAAACAATGTGGAATAAGTTTCACAACTCATGCCACCTGGAACACCATGGAGTAATGGTGTGTCCGAACATCGTAACTGTACTTTATTAGATATGGTGTGATCTATGATGTCTCTTACCGATTTACCACTGTCGTTTTGGGGTTATGCATTAGAGACAGCTGCATTCACGTTAAATAGGGCACCGTCTAAAAATCCGTTGAGACGACACCGTATGAACTATGGTTTAGCAAGAAACCTAAGCCGTCGTTTCTTAAAGTTTGGGGTTGCGATGCTTATGTGAAAAAGTTTCAACCTGATAAGCTCAAACCCAAATCGGAGAAGTGCATCTTCATAGGATACCCAAAAGAAATTGTTGAGTACACCTTCTATCACAGATCCGAAGGCAAGATCTTTGTTGCTAAGAGTGGATCCTTTTTAGAGAAGGAATTTCTTTCAAAAGAAGTGAGTGGGAGGAAAGTAGAACTTGATGAGGTAATTGTACCTTCTCTCGAATTGGAAAGTAGCTCATCACTGAAATCAGTTCGAGTGATGCCTACACCAATTAGTGAGGAAATTAATGATGATGATCATGAACTTCATATCAAGTTACTACCGAACCTCGTAGGTCAACCATAGTACGTTCCACACCAGAGTGGTACGGTAATCCTATTCTGGAAGTCATGGTACTAGACCATAACGAACCTACGAACTATGAGGAAGCGATGATGAACCCAGATTCCGCAAAATGGCTTGAGGCCATAAAATCCGAGATGCGATCCATGTATGAGAACAAAGTATGGACTTTGATTGACATGCCCGATGACCGGTGAGCTATTCAGAATAAATGGATCTTCAAGAGGAAGACGTGCGCGGATAGTAGTGTTACTATCTACAAAGCTCGAATTGTCGCAAAAGGTTTTCGACAAGTTCAAGGTGTTGACTAACGATGAGATTTTCTCACTCGTATTGATGCTTAAAAGTCTGTCCGAATCCTGTTAGCAGTTGCCGCATTTTATGAAATATGGCAAATGGATATCAAAACTACATTCCTTAATGGATTTATTAAAGAAGAGTTGTCTATGATACAACCAGAAGGTTTTATCAATCCTAAAGGTGCTAACAAAGTGTGCAAGCTTCAGCGATCAATCTATGGACTGGTGCACGCATCTCGGAGTTGGAATATATGCTTTGATGAGTTGATCAAAGCATATAGTTTTATACATACTTTTGGAGAAGCATGTATTTACAAGAAAGTGAGTGGGAGCTCTGTAGCATTTCTGATATTATATGTGGATGACATATTGTTGATAGGAAATGATGCTGAATTTCTGGATAGCATAAAAGGATACTTGAATAAGAATTTTTCAAAAAAAAGACCTCGGTGAAGCTGCTTACATATTGGGCAACAAGATCTATAGAGATAGATCAAGACGCTTGATAATTTTTTCAATGAGTACATACCTTAACAAGTTTTTGAAGTAGTTCAAAATGGAACAGTCAAAGAAGGAGTTCTTGCATGTGTTGCAAGGTGTGAAGTTGAGTAAAGACTCAAAACCCGACCACGGCAGAAAATAGAAAGAGAATGAAAAGTCATTCCCTATGCCTCAGTCATAAGTTCTATAAAGTATGCTATGATGTGTACCAGACCTATTGTATACCTTAGCATGATTTTGGCAAGGGAGTACAATAGTGATCTAGGAGTAGATCACTGGACAACGGTCAAAATTATCCTTAGAGGACTAAGGAAATATTTCTCGGCTATGGAGGTGATAAAAGAGTTCGTCGTAAAGAGTTACATCGATGCAAGCTATTGACACCGATCTAGATGACTCTAAGTCTCCATCTAGATACATATTGAAAGTGGGAACAATTAGCTAGAGTAACTCCGTGCTGAGTATTGTAGACACAGAAATTTGCAAAATACATACGGATCTGAATGTTGCAGACCTGTAGACTAAACTTCTCTCACAAGAAAAACATGATCACTTTTTGGGTGTTAATAACATAGCGATGTGAACTAGATTATTGACTCTAGTAAACCATTGGGTATTAGTCACATGAAGATGTGAACTAATCACATAAAGATGTGAACTATTGGTGTGAAATCACATGACGATGTGAACTAGATTATTGCCTCTAGTGCAAGTGGGAGACTGAAGGAAATAGGCCCTAGAGGCAATAATAAAGTTGTTATTTATATTTCCTTATATCATGATAAATGTTTATTATTCATGCTAGAATTGTATTAACCGGAAACTTGGTACATGTGTGAATACATAGACAAAAAAAGTGTCCCTAGTATGCCTCTACTTGACTAGCTCGTTAATCAAAGATGGTTATGTTTCCTGACCATAGACATGTGTTGTCATTTGATGAACGGGATCACATCATTAGAGAATGATGTGATGGACAAGACCCATCAGTTAGCTTAGCACTATGATCATTTAGTTTAATTATATTGCTTTCTTCACGACTTATACATGTTCCTATAACTATGAGATTATGCAACTCCCAAATACCGGAGGAACACTTAGTGTGCTATCAAACGTCACAACGTAACTGGGTGATTATAAAGATGCTCTACAGGTGTCCCCAATGGTGTTTGTTGAGTTGGCATAGATCGAGATTAGGATTTGTCACTCCGTGTATCGAAGTGGTATCTCTGAGCCCTCTCAGTAATGCACATCACTATAAGCCTTGCAAGAAATGTGACATGAGTTAGTCACGGGATGATGCATTACGGAACGAGTAAAGAGACTTGCCGGTGACGAGATTGAACTAGGTATGTTGATACCGACGATCGAATCTCGGGCAAGTAACATACCGATGACAAAGGGAACAACGTATGTTGTTATGCGGTTTGACCGATAAAGATCTTCGTAGAATATGTAGGAGCCAATATGAGCATCCAGGTTCCGCTATTTGTTATTTACAGGAGATGTCTCTCGGTCATGTCTACATAGTTCTCGAACCCATAGGGTCCGCACGCTTAACGTTCGATGACGATTTGTATTATGAGTTATGTGATTTGATGACGAAGTTTGTTCGGAGTCCCAGATGAGATCACGGACATGATGAGGAGTCTCCAAATGGTCGAGAGGTAAAGATTCATATATTGGAAGGCTATATTCGGACATCGGAAAGGTTCCGAGTGATTCAGGTATTTTTCGGAGAACCAAGGAGTTACGGGAATTCACCGGGGGAAGTATTGGGCCTTATTGGGCTTTAGTGGAAAGGAGAGAAGGGCCACAAGGGCAGGCAGCACGCCCCCCATGGGCTGGTCCGAATTGGACTAGGAGGGGGCGGCGCCCCCCTCTTTCCTTCTCCCTCTCCCTCTCCTTCCTTCTTCTCCAACTAGGACTAGGAAAGGGGAAACCACTCCTACTAGGAGTAGGATCCCCCCCTTTGGGCGCACCCCTTGTGGCCGGCCCTCCTCCTCCTCCCCTCCTTTATATACGAGGGAGGGGGCACCCCATAGACACACAAGTTGATCTTTTAGCCGTGTGCGGTGCCCCCCTCCACAGTTACAGACCGCGGTCATATTGTTCTAGTGCTTAGGCGAAGCCCTGCATCGGTAACTTCATCATCATCGTCACCATGCCGTCGTGCTAAGGGAACTCTCCCTCGGCCTCAACTGGATCAAAAGTTCGAGGGACGTTATCGAGCTGAACGTGTGCTGACCGCGGAGGTGCCGTACATTCAGTACTTGGATCGGTTGGATCGCGAAGACGTTCGACTACATCAACCGTGTTACTGAACACTTCCGCTTTTGGTCTACGAGGGTACGTAGACACACTCTCTCCTCTCGTTGCTATGCATCTCCTAGATAGATCTTGCGTGATCCTAGGAATTTTTTTGAAATACCGCGTTCCCCAACAATCTCATATTGCAACTATCACATTATACATGTTAAAATTTCCCTTATTTTACTTTCTTTTCAGAGAACTTCCCTTTTTCTCAATTAACAACTTTTATATAAGTTTTAGCAGGATTCTCATAGGAGCACACGGGGTTTCTTCTAGTTATATATATGTTGGTGCAATGACTAGCCCTCTTATGCTTGGTGGGTGTTGTCAGAAACAGTGATGGATTGATTTGTTTGCTAGTGCACATAAAGAGAAATAGTCACATGAGCTTTGAGAAGATTAGTGTGATCTTCCAAGAAGTTTGCTAGTAACTTCTGAGGAAGATGTCTGCACTGTAGATAAGACTGGAAGGCTTCGAGGAGTTTGCGGTCGAGAAGATTGTGTAACGGAGTTGACCCCAAAATGTTGCTGACTTGAAACAACTTAGGGCAAGCTATCCAAGAAAAATAATTGTTGTCGAGAAGAATGAAGATGGAGTGAAGACGTAGCATTTGTTTCGTCATTTGTTTTTCTCTTATTTGATTCATAGGACCATCATACTATGAAGTGGACTATAAGTATTTCGAGACTTATGTTTATTTTTATACTTAACCGAAACCTATGAGAGCCGAGAGAAACTGTTTCATGCTTGAAACACTTATTTGCCATCCACATATATTGATCTTCTGGGCTATGAGATAATTGCTTAAGTAGAGGAGTCGACTTTACTTGTTTCTCAAGTAAAGTTGTCAGATGCGTTTGAAATTCAACCATAGAAAATGTGTTGGTTTCCCATTGGCTGGACCGTTGTGTCCTAAATGGTTATTTCCCTTCTGGGAAGTCCGCGGCTATAAATAGTGACCAAGCACCAATGTTGTTCATCTGCTCCTCCGCTTGAGATTCTGAGAAGATTTATTGAGCACCCCTCTCTGAGAGATTGGAGTTTAAAATCAACTGACATAAAATCAAGAGCTGGAAACTTAGATAGTGGTTGAGCATCACATCTAACTGAGTTGAGAGCTCTTGTGCCTATTACTCTTGAGAGATTTTAACTCTCTAGACAGCTAGTCGTCGGTTTGAGTGACGAAGAGTAATAGAATACCTCTCTTCTTCAGAGTTGGCTTAGATGGTGGTTCAGGAAGTGTCCAATCATTTTCATTTCTCAATATATTATTCAATAGTTCTTCACCCTTTTCAATAGTTCGTTCCCTGAAAATAGAACTAGCACAACTATCTAGGTAGTACCTAGAAGCATCGGTTGGTCATTATAAAAGATAACAAGTATTTCGTTTTTCTTAAGAGGATAATCGGGCCAAGCATTAAGTAACTGGAGAAGCCTCCCCCAATAATTCGGTCGCGTGGGTGAAAGGCAATAATGATGATGATTTCATGAAGTCATTGCGGTGAAGGAAAGCTGGTATGAACTCTTCTTATTATGGGTATACATTTTTGTGATGACAATTAGAGATTATAATTGCTCATGCCATGATTAAGTTGCTAGGAGTGGATAATGATATATCTTGCGTGTCAACATGCATTAAAATGGTTGTGATGTAGTATGTTAGTATGGTCTCCTCCTCTGAATAACTTGAGTGGCTTGACTTGGCACATGTTAAGACATGTAGTTGATTCAAAACCAATGCAACCTTCATGATATTAATGTTCAGGGTGTTTATATCCTACTCATGCAATGTTCAATGTTAATTATTCGCAATGCATGAATGTCGTTGTCACTCTCTAGTTGGTCGCTTCTCAATCTATGTGCTAGCCTTCGCCTGTACTAAGAGGGAACACTGCTTGTGCATCCAAAATCCTTAAATCCAAAGTTGTTCCAGATGAGTCCACCATATCTACCTATATGCAGTATTACTATGCCATTACAAGTAAATTTGCATGTGCCAACTCTAATCATGCAAATAAACATCTGATTTGTGTGCCTGTACCGCTCAAGGAGCGGCCGGGAGGGGGCTGCTCAATATCTTCCATGCTAAGCGGGTTCTTCTAATGACGGGTGTTTATTCACCTGTCATTATTGCATGAGAGAGGCTGGTAATTGGAATGCCCAGTCCTATAATCAAGAATAAAGAAAATAATAATAAAATGAACTCCCCTGGAAATTTGATTGTTTGGAGGGCACCCATGAATTTGGCTAGCCATGGCTTGTGATTGTATGGTTGAGGGGGTGTAAACCTTACCTTTCTTCTTGGGAACTGCCGATAATGTGTTTAGCATGGAAAATATTGAAAATCATTTGTTGTAACACTGACAGGGAAAGCACACCTCTCAAAATGTATTCATCTCTGTTTTAAGATTCGAGCTCTAACACCTCTGCAAATCACTGCATCCCTCTGCAAAGGGGCTATATAATTACTATCACGTTATTTACTTTTATTGTTGAGTCATCACCTTCTCATTCAAGCACGAATTTGGAGAGCGCTATTGTCATTCTTAGTCTAACATGCATTGAGTCTAGTTAATGTTGGATGTGAGCATGATTGGATCTCTTCTACCCTGAATTACAATGTTTAGTCGCTGCTTGAACTTCAGAGGTGCTCTACCTTTATGTTCTGCGGTCTCAGAAAGGGCTAGTGAGATACCATGTTATCATATTATATCATGATTGTTTTGACAAATTGTTGGCATCCGAGATATCTTATCATTGCTCGGTAGTTGATTATGTTGTTGTCATGAATAAATGTGAGACCTAAGTGTTATCATTCATATGGTTAGTTCATAATCTTTGCTGAAAACTTGAACACTAGTTAAGCATATATACAACAAGAAGAACAAAAGAGTCTAAAAGTTTTTCTTTATCAGTTTTAGTTTGTCAACTGAATTGCTTGAGGACAAGCAATGAGTTAAGCTCAAGGGAGTTGATACGCCCAAACGTATCTACTTTTTCAAACACTTTTGCTCTTGTTTTGGACTCTAATTTGCATGATTTGAATGAAACTAACCTGGACTGAAGCTGTTTTCAGCAGAACTACCATGGTGTCATTTTTGTGCAGAATAAAAATTATTGGATTGGGCTGAAAATTTATGGAGAATAATTCCAGAATATGTAAAAAAATATTGGTGAAGAGTTCTACTGGAGGGGGCCACCCAGGAGCCATGAGCTTAGGGGGGCGCCCACCCCCAAGGCAGGCCATGTGAGCTTGTGGGGCCCATAGGCCTCCGGCAACCGTAACTCCAACTCTATAAAGACCGTCTCGTGAAGAAAAAATTTGAGACAAAGTTTCATCATGTTTTACAATAAGGAATCGCCACCACCTCCTGATCTCCATCGGGAGGGTTGTTCTGGAGTCCGTTCGGGGCTCCTAAGGGTGGAATTCGACGCCGTCGTCATGATCAACCCTTCGTCATCAACAATTCCACGATGCTCACCACCGGGAGTGAGTACTTCCTTCATAGGCTTGCTGGACAGTGATGGAGTTGGACGAGATTTGTCATGTACTCGAGTCAATTTGATAGGGATTGATCCCTAGTATCCATTATGTTTTGAGATTGATGTTGCTATGCCTTTGCTATGCTTAATGCTTGTCATTAGGGCCCGAGTCTCATGATTTCAGATCCAAAACCTCTATATCTGAGTTCTTGATTCTATCGGCTAGTTATATGCACTTGTTATTGTTCTGATCCGTAGGCCCCAAAGTGACAATACCTGGGATACTCTCCGGGGATGACTGTAATTTGAGGAGTTCATGTATTCATCATGTGTTAATACTTCGCTCCAGTTCTCTATCAAAAGAAGGCCATAATATCCCTTAAATTTCCTTATGGACCCCGCTGCCACAGAAGGGTAGGACAAAAGATGTCATGCAAGTTCCTATTATAAGCACATGCCTATGTTGCATTGATGAATTGGAGTACTGTGTATAGCTCTAGGCTGTGACTGTTATATGATGAATGTCATCCAACATAAATATCCATCATTGATCCAATGCCTACGCTTTTTCTCATATCGATCTTTGTTAAGTTAATACTACTGTTGCTGCTGTTAAAATCATCACAAAAGTGCTTCTGTTACTATTCCTGATACTATTGCTACTATTACTGTTACTATCAAAACTATCAAACTACTGTGCTACTGTGGAAATATTATTTCCCAAGTGTGGTTGAATTGACAACTCAACTGCTAAGGGTCATAAATATTCTTTGCCTCCCCTTGTGTCGAATCAACAAATTTGGGTGAAATATTATCCTCTAAGACTGTCGCGATCCCTATACTTGTGGGTTATCATCCTCTTCGAGGGATGAGGGTGCACAGGACCACCAGAGAGTAACCGAACTCATGTGTGCGGTGGGAACAACACCATAACCACATATTGGCTGATTGTTTACTTTTCTGTCCCAAACTGCAGGTAGTAGATGTTTGCAAACATTGTCCAATTTGTGCTTGATTGTACTACAAGCTAAGCGAAAACAAATTTTGTTGGGATAATTAATTATGTGTCCTTAGTTGTGTCCCCCTCGGCAGGTTTACCCCTAGGTGATGTTTCCCTTAACATTTTGATATCTTATTCACGTTTTTCTGAATTAGTATGAATTTGTTACGATTTTTTCAAAATGATGGTCAAACGGTGAATTGGTAAAAGTATAAGACGAGCAAAGTGGTTTGGGCGGGAACGAGTGTTTTCAAAAAGTAGGGGTAAACCTACCGAGTGTGATCTAACTAGGGGCATAAAATCAATTATCCAAATTTTGTTTAGTGCAAATGATCTTCAGTGCAAACATTTGTGCTAGATGTACAAAAAATATCCACTAGACAAATGCTAAAAATTACAAATTTTAAATGCAAACCTAGAGAAATCACGAGCTTGTAATTTTTGAATTAAAAATATGTTGGGACATGTTGTACAATATTTTTAATTATGGACACAAGTCCAAAGCATAGGACGCCTTATTCTGGAGTGACTTAATGCCCAGGATGGTGGCTAGATGTGGTTTAGGCTGAGTTTCGGGGTGGTCTGACATTGATTGCTTCAAGACTGCCAATGCTGGCACACAATGTGTGGCAACTCTTCGTCAAGCCGGTTTGGTACCGGGAGTGAGGATTTGCTTGTCAGGCTAGACAGGGCGACGAACAAAGGAGATAGAACAGGGTCGGTGCTACAACTAGAGACGGAAGAGTAGTGATGGAGATATAGTAGACCGAGACAAGCCAGATTCAAGCGGGAACCAGTGGATGTTGCCAAAGCTAGGACCACGTGTGGACCTAGACACGCATAGTGGCGCAGCGAGAGGGCCTCCTTGTTCCCGGCTGGGGCATTCACGATGAACCTCATATGGAGGATTACATTGCTCGCACTTGGGGATTGGGAGAGTTGGGATGGGGGAGGCCATGGCGGTGTGTGTGGTATGGTGGTGGTTTGCTGGCTATGTTCATGAAGGACGGGGATGGTGAGCTGACTGACGTATATGGCTACTATAGATCGGTAGCTGGGATATCAACTACGGTCGGGTAGATAGACTGGAGTGGCGATGGATTTGGTGAGCTATAGACGAAAGCCTAGTGAGCACGTTAAATTCCAACATCAACGACGCCCTAGGACGTCGTTCCTCTCCTTGAAGACATCATTATGAAGCTCATCCACCTCCCTCGCGAACGAGTTTGGGCCCCAAGTTCTTGCCTAGGTTGGAGTGAATGTCGACGATGTTCCTATCACTCCCTCCTAGGGATGATGCCTTGGAGGCATTGTAGTTTCGCCACCGGCCACGTGGGCGTGTGGCCTGAGAGTTGGTGTGGATGCCAGAGTGACAATCCTCGAAAACAACCATAGGTTGTCAACTCTGGTTGTTGTGCAAGTAAAACCACTTATTCGATTGGTGTGTGTGGTCTCGTGGTTGTGTGTTTTATGCACATGTATCAATTCTTTTTCAGTTTTTATATTAACCGGGGAAATCTCTTCTGACTGAATGGAAAAGTAGAGCTACTATAAGTTGTACTAAAAAGAATACCATTTGAGACAAACAAGACAAAAGATTGTTACAAAAATCCTGGATTTCTACTAGTTCCGTCTGGGCTTATTGGCTCTGCTCATATTTTAGGCCAGACTTTGACCATCTGTATGACAAAATAAAATATACTCCCTCCGTCTCATAAACGTCTTAAATTATGGGACGGAGAGGGTAGAATATATGCTAAGTACTCCCTCCGATCCTAAATAGTCTCCGTATAACTTTTTGTTGTTTTTTCCTATTTAGTCCGCGCCTCAGCCAAAACAAGCACTACTTTCCTAATCTACCCTCCTCCTTTGTTTCCTAGCAATTACTCCTCTGCATGCATGCAGAGAGGAGATTGGGCGCGTGTGGGGTGGAATGAGTAGAACGAAGCAAAGGGAGGAATGAACCAATCGCTGCATGCTCATTAATCACGCCTGCTCCCCCGTATCTCATGCAGATCACACCAGCTTAAGGGCAAAGTAGTCCAAAATATTTTATCCAAAGGGCTCCTTAGTATTTGGGCTGGGAGTTATGCGCAAAGAAAAGAGGAACGGAGGGAGTAGGTTGTTGGATTTGTATTTGCAAGGTCTTTTCGATGGTCATACAGTTCACATTTTGCTCCCACCGCAAGTTTGGGATGGAGATGATATTAGTTAGACCAAACATTAGCTAAAAATAGAGAGGGATAATAAACCCAGACAAAAGAGTCGCAAAAGAAAGAAAAGGCGGGCGAAAGGCGATCACATCGCTTACGGCGTGCTCTCTAATCACCCTTAACCAGTCTTATTCACCCAGTCTTATTCTCCACCATGACAAGCGATGGGCTTGTCATGCACGCAAATCCACCCAGTCTTATTCATGTAGTACAGCTACAGTATGAGGGTGCTTGGATACGTTTTAGTCTCATGACTAAAAATAATGGGACTAAAGCTTGCTAGCCTCACCCATGCTTGAATCCAAATACTAAAGAGACTAAAATCAAGTTATTGAGCATTTATTATCCTCCAAACCCTCCAATCCAGAATTCGCATGTGTTAAAGGAGGGGAATTAAATGAGGAGAGAGAGGGCTAATACATATTTTAGTAGGTTTCCTATGACTAAAAAATTTTAGCCTCAAGACTAGTCCTAGCCTCTCTTTAGTCAGGGATGCTTGGAACTTTAGCCTCTAAAAAAGACTATTTTTAGTCAGACTAAAAATAATTTTTTGAATCCAAGCACCCTCTATAATGTTTTGCATTCGTCCTGAGAATCCATGCCACAGGTGGGCACGGGAGAAGAGTGGAGTGCTAGCAGCACCGAAAGATCACGTCTCTTCGTGTAGGCCACCTAGCAAGGGAGGGCACTTGTGGGGTCGGCTCCGCAGCATTGATTAACCGCCTCTGCTTCCCTTTTCGAATATTCCAATCCAATGATTAAATAAACCTTCCTTCCTTCCTTCCTTCCTTTATGCTGGTTATTAATGACTAGTAGTGCTCACGAGGCGCCCACAGACCTGGCAGGTAAGTTAACGGCTGTAACGGGGGAAGCAAACGGCGTAGAAGAGGAGAGAGTGGACCCGAGGCGCGGTCTGCGCCGCAGCCTGCAGCTTTTGCTTTTGGAGTAGGTACGTACGTGCAAGCAGCCGGTTCTTTTGCCTTTCCCAGTCCTATCCACTTCTGCCACCCTTCCAATGAAGGAGACCCGAGGCCCTCTCCTCCCCATGGCCACAGTTCGTTTCATGGGTTTCGTTGCATATGATCGACTACTTTCTTGGTTTTGTCCCCTTTTTTTTCCTTGCAGGGCATTTTGAATTCGTTAATTTGCACAAAAAATTTATTACATGAGGACGTGCCGGTGAGTGCCTTCAGGGCATCTGCAGCCGGATACATCAAAGCTGCCCCTCAAACGCCTGTGGAAAGTGAGCTGTCACACCTCAAAAAATCATTTGCACAACCGGGCACCTCCATTACGAAGCTATTGATTCCCGCTCGAGCGAGTCTGATTGCTATCTGGCGTCTCCTCCCGGATGCGGCGGAGCACATTTCAGACGGCCATCTCCTCATCGCGCCCGACTGGGATGAGGTCCCAGGTGGCTGATCGGCAGACATAGGACTTGGATCCACAGCTCGCCATGCCAGACGTGAGCTTGGCGATGGAGTGGAGTGGAATGGAAGGAAACGACAAGCGGATAGGGACGAATATATGTGAGGTCGGATGGCCTACCGTGGGCCGAATCCGATGTCATGGACGCGTCTGGTCGCGCGGGTCACCCCGAATCCTCCCCAGATTTGGGCTGCATATGAGGTGTGCCGGTCGGTCCGAACGTTTTAGGGCAATTTAAGGCGCTCAGATGGGCTGGTTTTTATTTTTTACTGGTCAATGACCGGGCTGGGGATTTGAGGCGCCCGACAGTAGATGCTCTTACACGAAGCAACTATCTAATACAATTTTTATTTTTTTTGCGGGGAACTATCTAATACAATAATCCTCAAAAAAAAAACTACCTAATACAACAGCGGCATAAGTAGAGCGTCACGTTAATTCCTTAGAGATTTGTAATAATTAATGAAGCTGGTGGCATAAAAAGAATTGACGGACCTAATAGTGAGTAAAACCAAAACGGAAGAAAGGCTGAAGTGCGTGCCCCAGGATCGGCGGCGAATCAAACACGGCCCCACATGCAGTTGGTTGGTCTGCCTGCTGCCGCCCACATGCCGAACCATCCATCGCTGCACTGACATCAAAAGCACGCACACCAGCAGAGAACCCGGCCGGGAGAGGTGGGGTGTGTGTGACAGGAGATAGACGGATGGATCCATCCCAATCGGAAAAGGCGACGGCTGGATGTTCCCTGGGCGGCGTTTCTTCCCGCGCAAGTCTGGTCGAGGGGCGCGGCAGCGTGGATCAGCTTGTGTTTACGAGCAATCACTGCTCCCTCCGTCAAACGGCGCCGTGACGGCACGAGTGGATCAGCTTAGCCCGGCCTTGCTGGGGCCCACGGGCAGAGAGTGGCAGACGGAGCAACCTCCCAAAAATTAACGTCGCCGTTAGGGCATCGGAGCTCAACCAGGCCAGCTGGAGTTCTCTGGAAGCGGCGTCGCCGGTCTATTTAAGCAGCCCCTCGGCGTCGGAACTGCAGCGCCTTCTCTCCCTTCCTTCCCTTCTCCAGCCGAGCCGAGATCCGAGAGACAGCGAGCGAGAGACCCATGGCCGCCCCTGCCCCCCGCCCTCGCGCCGCTCCGGCCAGGAGGGAGACCACCGGAGCGCTCGAGATGGCCGAGGCCATGAACAAGATGGCCGTCGCCGGGCCCGTCGTTCTGCAGGTCCAGCCCGTAGGCCCGGCACGCCAGGTCCCCGTCGAGCGTACCGCCAGCGGGATCTCGGGCCCCGTCAACCGCTACGGCGTCCTCGCGCGGGATGTGACCGGAGACCCCGACGACGACGACGCGGCTGCGGCGAGCGCGGACGACGACGACGACGACGACGGCGCGGCGGAGGGCGGCGCGGCTGCGGACGAGGGCGAGGCGGCGGCCGCCGCCGCGGAGGAGGCGCCGATTGCCTAGGCGCGACCTGTACTCGCCGGAGGGTGGCCGTCTCCGGCGGCGCCAAGAGGCCAAGCTATCTGCTATTGCTACTACTATCCCGTCGTTTTGCTATCGGATTTCCTGTTAGTAGTGTTCGGTCGTTGACATGTAATCAGATCCTGCGGCAAGAAATTGAGAATGCAAATGAAATTTCCGGTTGAGTTGTTCCTTTTTGCGTTTGATCTGTGAGATATGATTGCGATCCTTCGTTTTGATCCTCTGCTCCACACCGGCGACGGCCTCTTCTTCTTCGGCGGCTGCGCCCCCCTCGTTCCGAGGCCCACGCCGTCGCCGCAGGGCAGGCCCTTCACCCGAACGACAGGAGCACGTGGCGCGGCACCCCCTTGACCCCGAGGCCCAGAGCGTCGCCGCGGCCAACCTCGTCTCCCTCTGGCTCCCGTCCCGCGTCGACGACGGCGACGAAGCGTGCGATGGAGCACCACCTGCGCCTCGATGGGGACGAAGCGTACCAGGAGTCCAGGACATCGCCACCGATACGAGCTCTGCGTATGCTGCCATCTCGCCGTTGCCGCGCGCGAGGCCACCGCGCCGCGCACCGCCACGACAACTCCGGGTTCGGGACCTCGCCGGCCGCTTCGCAATGCTCGGCGGCAACCAACCCTCCGCCGTCGCGCTGGCCGAGCAGCTCCACCTCGGGCAGGCGCGTGCCGGCCCGGCTCCCCCGTGCTGCGCATGATTCGCCTCGCCACGTCTACCGAGAGGCTCCGCGCTCTCCAGGTCGCGAACTCGCGCTCCGCCTCCCCGGCAGGGAACAAGGCGGTGATGCCGAGCGGCTGCAACGGCAAGCATCGCGGAAGCCGGTGAACGTTGGCTCGGTTTCGTGCATGACGGTCACCTGTTCGACAGTTTGCTCCTTTCGATGCAATGCGAGCAGCAGCGCGTGTTCGTGTCCTGGGCGTGGACGGCGCGAAGGCGGAGGACTACTAGGGCCGCGACGGCGTGGAGAAGGGCGGCCTGTTCGCAACGGCCACCGCCCACCGGCGGTCTGGAGTTGGAGGTGTCCAAGACGGAGCTGTGCAACAAGTGCAGAGGAGACTGGGGGCATGCCCGGACGGCGAGCAGTGGCCGTTTGCGCACGGCATCGCCCAGCTCCGCCCCATCATCTGCCGCCCGCGCTCCGAGACCTAGGTCTGCCGCATGGTCGTCGGGGGCGCCAGTCCATCATCAAGCCCTGATCACTACACGGGCGAGTGCTCCATCGCCGACGACCACTCAATCTACTCGCTTCACTCGGCCCTCCTCCTCGTATACTATGTAGTAGTACTATATATGTGCCATGTTGATGTTGGAAAACAAACCAAATACACCAAAATGGGAGACGTACACGTACACAAGGGAAAATCCGAGTTAGATGCACAGAGCAAACCATACTTGAGTCTGATAGAGTTAAGCTATTAATTACATGGAGTTTGATCTGGGGTTCTGGATCATCAGATAGGTGAATTTATATGTTGGTGGCTATTTCTTAGTATTCCCTCCGGTCCTTTTTAGTTCGCATATATGATTTGACTGAAGTCAAGCCTCGTAAAGTTTGACCAATTTTATAAAAAAAAAGTACCAACATTCACAATCTGAAATTAATATCAATAGATGTGTCATGACTTAAAGTTTCATATTGTATAACTTTAGCATGGTAGATGTTGATATTTTTTCATATAAATACGGTCAAACTTTGTGAAGTTTGACTTTAAAGAATTCTAATATGCAGAGTAAAAAGGACCGGAGGGAGTACATGGTTTGTTATGTAGCCATTGGTTACAGTGACATGATCTTCTTCTGTATTTGCGTTTCGACATAAAAGTATTGGCATAGCGATGTAATTAGATCTGTTATTTGAGTACACCATTGGCGTTATTTTGTACTACAGTCTCGTGGAAGGAAATTCAGGCTATGTAAATCGGTTTTTATCCTGATTTTTTTTTCTGTTGTACACGCTCTGTTCCTAAATACTCCTACAGTGCAAGAAACAGAGGTAGTGCTTTTATAGAGACGCAACGGTGTGGCTAAATTTGTAATAACCCATCATTTGTTTGCAAGACATATTGTCCTTTTTTTTGGATTTTGTACTTTTCTAAATTAGAGCTAACGATCCATATCACAATAACTTAATTACCATTCAGAAGTCGCTTATGACACATACCATGTGGTAAATTTCTAAGTGTGTGAAGCTTCTTAACACGACAGAGTTGCATTTTTAATACACCTTTAGTTGCAATTACCAAACCTTTATCATTAGAATTAATGATAATAATATTTGGCATAGATTTAGTACGATGATACGTACCCATTGGCATAGAATTAATGATAATACGTAGACCCATTGATAATATTTGGCATAGATTTAGTACGATTGTATTTGCCTACATGACCGGAAAGTAGAACCGCTTTCCATCCATCTCTAATTGTTTCCATCAGGTCACTTTCTATACGTACTCCATCTGTGTATCATGTATGCATGGTTTCTTTTTCATATGGCACGAACATGACATATATTGGATTAGTCACAGTATAAACTCTTTGTATTCCTATTCTGGCCTATCTTTTCTTGAGTAGTGAGTACCCCAACAAACGGAAAGCCACCACATCGTTGATACTGCTTGGGAACAGATGCTATCCATGCATGCAAAGATGCAAAGAAGCTGTCCCATGTCATTAACAAACTGAGTTTCTCTAATCAAGGCGTTGTCTAAGCATTATATACTCTCCATTTCTAAATATAAGCCCTTTTAGAGATTCCAATATGAGAGCGGCGTTTTGGTGTCCGGACTCAGATGAACCCGAGCATGAATACAAAATCATAAATAAAAATTTTAAGATCCAATTTTTTTGTGATGCAAGATGCGTGGTGCTCGTGCCAAATTTCATGAAGTTTGGATATTCGAGTAGCTCGTGGAAAAAACCAAAATTTGGGTATGTGAGGACCATTTGAAAACAGCACTGTTCATGCCTGAATTTGTCTTTTTTGCCACGCGCTCCTCGAATGTCCAAACTTCATAAAATTTTGCACGAACATCACGCACATGAACATCTTGCTTATAAAAAGAAAAGCTGATTTTTTTTATTTTTTTAATCATTGTATTGTTCATCGGGCTCATTTGAGCCCAGGCACCAAAGGGGATTTTCGTTCCAATATGGACAATGTACGGAGCAAAATGAGTGAATTTACACTCTAAAATATGTCTATATACATCTGTATGTAGTCTGTATTGAAATCTCTAAAAAGTCTTATATTTAGAAATGGGGTTAGTACTGATTAAGATATATTAATTGCACAAACATTGGAGCACAAAGCAGTGTTAATCAGATAAATACTATAAGGAGAAGTGACATAGCCCACATGCTACACGTCCAGGACGCCCGGGAGGCATAGGGTGCCAGACGAGCTGTTGATGAATCCGCATTCCTCCGCCCCAAATGCAGTCACATCGGAACACGATCTATTCATCTCGCCGCCCAGCGCCACCTGACCATCCCCACACACCGTCCCCAAAGACACCACCCTGCAATCACCATCTACGGGGTCGCCGCTTCGGCATCCAGTCTCCGCTGTGCGAGAATGGTCAAAGGATCCCCTCCCCCTTTCACGGACGGGGCCTACCGTCGTCATGGTAGTGGCGGTGAGAAGGGATGGCAGGGAAGAGCGGTGCAAGCTAGTGTTTCTCCCATGAGTCGTCGAAAGGAGTGACACATGGGTCGGCAATATATGCATGGTTTCATTTTGATAGGGAACGTACATGACATATATGCATGACAAATTGTGCAACTCTAACTATTCCTTTTTGGACGTATTTGTTTTCTCATTGCCACAACAAAAAGGTAAGTAGACCCCCACATCCGCCGATACTTGGATGCGGTCCATGCATCCAAAGATGTCCTATCATAAGAAGGTGGGGAATCAATTTGGATGCAATCCATGCATGCAAATCATTAAAGAAGCTGAGTTAATGAAGACGTATACAGGTGTACTACTAAAAAAAGAGCGCCAATGATTGGCTTGGCACTAGTTCGTACCTTCGTCCTGGTTTATCGGTCCATTTTGTTTATTCAAGGACTTATTCAACTTATTCAAGGACTTAAAAAGGACCCCAAATGATTGGAATGCACTAGTTATGATTTGGGGCGTACTATATTAGTAGGGCAGTTGATAAGCATTTAAATAGCACTGTGCTTATTCAAGGATTTAAAAAAGACCCCAAAAGATTGAAATGCACTGGTTATGATTTATTAATTGCATAAACATTACTTAATCAGTGCTAATCGAAGGAGTACGACCAAAGTAGTTGCCGTACTTCCGTTTGTCCGCGTCGAGGGACGAGGGCGCACATGACCGCCAACCAGCAACGGAACTCACGTGAGCGGTGGGGTCCACCACCTTGACGACATTTTGGCTGATTGTTTACTCTTTCTGCCCCAAGCTGCATCTAGTACTCTCGCACTTGTAGATGTACAAACTCTGCCTAATTTATGCTAAAATTTACAAGCTAAACGAGAAACAAGTTTTGTTTAGTGCAAACGATCTGCAGCGGAAAACATTTGCATTAGATGAGTACAAAAAATGCACTAGAAAGAATGCTAGAAAATCCAAAATCAGAGTGCAAGACTACAGAAATCATGAGCTCGTAATTTTTGAACGAGAAATATACAGGAATGTGTTGTACTACAACTTTTTTAGAAAAAAAACTATGGACCTTGACACGCATGGTGGCACGGCGAGAGGGCCTCCTTGCTCCCGGCTGGGGCGTTGATGATGAACCTCATATGGAGGATTACGTCACTCGCAATTGGGGCCGGGGTTGGGATGGGGTAGGCCGTGGCGGCGTGTCTTATCGTGGTGGTTTGTTGGCTATGTTGATGGAGGACGGGCTTGGTAAGTTGACTGACATGTATGGCTACTGCAGACTGGTAGTTCAGATTTCAGCTATGGTGGGGTAGGTAGGCTGGAGTGACGATTGGTTTCGTGAGCTATAGGTGAAAGCCTAATCTGGGCATGTTAAATACCAACATCAATGACACCCTAGGATGCCGTTCCTCTCATTGGAGACATCATAACGAAGCCCGTTCACCTCCCTCGCCAACGAGTTTGGGCTCTCATGGGTGAAATCCGAAGTTTTTGGCCTAGGTTGGAGCGAACGCTGATGACGTTCCTCCCTCTCATGGGTGAAACCGCCAGAGGTTGTCGACTCTGGTTGTTTGCCGACTTTGGTTGCAGTTGCTTTGTGCCCCATGTAGTTGCAGTCGGGTTATAACACTTGCAGTTGCATGTATAGCGATGGACATGCAACTAGCCCCGACAACTCTCCTCCCGACCCATGTTGTAGTTACTTTGTGCTAGTGCGGTTGCAGTTCGGTTACAATGCTGTAATTGCATATCCAGTGGTGACATGCAACTAGCCCCAACAACTCCCCTCCCGATCCTAATTGCAATCGCTTTTGTGCCCGTGCTGTTGTAGTCGGGTTATAACTTTTGCAGTTGCATGTCCACTAGTGACATGCAACTAGCCCCGACAACTCTCCTCCCGATTCTAATTGCAATCGCTTTGTGCTCATGTTGTTGCAATCGGGTTACAAATTTTGCAGTTGCATGTCGAGTGGTGGACATGCAACTGGCACCAACAACTCCCCTCGCCCCCTCCGACCCCAGTTGCAACCGCTTTGTGTCCATGCAGTTGTAGTCGGGTTACAATGCTCGCAGTTGCATGGCTAGTTGTGTACAACTAGCCCGACAACCGTCTCCTGGCCCTAGTTAGAGTTGTTTTAAGCCCATGCAGTTTGCACTCAAGTTTAGAACATTTATAGTTGCATGTCTAGTGGTAGACATCCAAAAAAAACATAGTACATAAAAAGACAAACACACATAGACAAAGAAACAAATATGAGTGAATATTCAAGTGTCCCAACGTCAAAAAACTTCTTCACTCTTCTCATTCTTACTAAGGCACAGGAGTGTCCATGCGCTTGTAGGTTAGGCGCCCAATTTGAATAAAAACGAAAAATACAAACCGAAAATCTCTGAAGAGAAAAGCCGTAGTGCTGTCATTCCTTGCGGCAACCACTGGAATATTACAGAACGATCTAAAGCGGGTTCCCTCCGTGTAGTAGGGAAATTCCTCCCTGTAGTCATGTACGACCAACCTGGAGCCTAGAAAGAGGCCGCGAGAACCAACAACGGGCCGTGACGCAACACGCGTGAAAGACAGGCCGTGAAAAAAAACCGGTCTGATGCAACACGAGTCACAACATAGAATCGCAACGCGACTTGGATCCAACGGGTGTGAAAGTGAATGAGACCAAATAAAATCTCAGCTAGTTGAGTTTTAGCAAACCCATAGAATTAATGATAATAATATTTGGTGTTAGATTTATTTTTCTACTTTACTGTAACAAGTCTCATTAATAATACTACTCCATTCATCCCATAATATAAGAGCATTTTTGACACTACACTAGTGTAAGGTCCGACACAACACGAGTCACAACACCGAATCGCATGCGAGTTTGATCCAAACGGGTGTGAAAGTGAATGAGACCAAATGAAATCTCAGCTAGCTGAATTTTAGCAAACCCGTAGAATTAATGATAATAATATTTGGTATAGACTTATTTTTCTACTCCCTCCGCCCGAAAATATTTGTCGTCAAAATGAACAAAAAGGGATGTATCTAGAACTAAAATACATCTAGATACATTTCTTTTTATCCATTTTGATGACAAGTATTTCCGAACGGAGGGAGTACTTTACTGTAACAAGTCTCATTAATAATACTACTCCCTTCATGCCAAAATATAACAGCGTTTTTTACACTACATTAACGTAAAAAAACGCTTTTATATTATGAAATGGAAGGAGTACTAACTTGCCTACATTACCGGAAAGTAAATTGCCTTTCAATCCATGTCTAATTGTTTCCATCAGGTCTCTTTCTATACGTACTCCATCTATGTATTTATGGTTTTCATTCTCATATGACACGTACATGCATATGGATTAGCCACAAGTACAAACTTTTCCTATTCCTTTTCTAGCCCAGTTTTTCTTGAGTACCCCAACAAACGGAAAGTAGGCTACCACATCCGTTGATATCGCTCGGGAACAGATGCTACCCATGCCATGCATGCAAACATACAAAGTTGTCCCATCATTAACAAACCAAATAGTACTTAATTAAGTAAAAGACCGTCTAATGATTGGCACATGCACCTGGTTAAGATATATTAATTCCTTATAAACATTGGAGCTGTGTCAATCAGAGGAGTACTACTAGTTGTGGAAGTACTACAAGTACATGTTTCATGTTTGTCCGCATCGAGGGATCAGGCCCACCAGCCAGCAGCCCGAACACACGTGCGCCGGGCGGCCCACCACTTTGACGACATTTTGGCTGCTGGTTTCCTTTCTGTCGCAGTCCTTCAGATCTTTGTAAACTTTGTACAATACCTTAATTTGTGTCAAATTTTACAAGCAAAGCCAAAAACAAAATTTGTTTAGTGCAAATGATCTGCAGCACATAACATTTGTATCACAATGTACAGAAAAATTCATTACGAAAATGCTAGGAATTAATACTTCGCGTGCAACGCTAGATAAATCACAACCTTGTAATTTTTACACGACAAATATATATGGATATGTTGTACAAACATTTTAAAGCGCTGTGGTTACATGCCCACGACATACTAGCAGGCTTGTCCAGAGTGAGTTAATGATCATTATGGTGGCGGGATGTCAACTTAGGCCGAGATTTGAGGGGTCATCTGACATCGACCGCTTTGAGCTGCCAACACTAGCACACGATGTGTGGCAATTTTTTTTCAAGCCATTCAATTGATCGAGAGTAATGATCTACTTGTCGTACTGGATGCGTGACGACTAGTAAGGGGGCGCGGCGCGACACTACAACTAAATGCAGAAAAGGTGCCATCGGATGTTGCCGTAGAATCGCATGTGGAGCTAGTCATGTATGGTAGGCGAGGAGAGGCACTACAAGAAATATGTCAACTTATGACCTTCTGTCAGTGACCCTCGAAGAATTGGTCATAAATTTATGACCATTTTAGACCAATTGGTCAAAAGCTGTTCAGGGGGCTCCAAACCCTAAACCATTGCGACCATTTTGGTCAGAAAGGTCGCAATTTCCTTACACGAAATGGTCACAAAGCAAATAGTGCTAGTCCGCTGCCTTATTTTTAGTTGTTAATGACCAATATAGATGGTCATAGCCTTGTAGATTATGGTGGGTTGTGATGACTAGGTGTCATCTCATCAGTTTTGCCTATGTGTCATGTCCATGTGGCAGTTTTTGCCCTAGGTTGTGAAGCAACCTATATTTATATCATTCCCAAAATTCCTAAAAAAATCTCATAAATTCTTTGGGGCATATCTTCATCAAATATGTAAAAATCCTTCCTTGCCTAGTTCAAAACTAATTCAACAATATTCATTTTCCTATTCTGTTCACAACAACACTTTATGAAGGAAGTGTTATTTATATATTCTTGATTGCCCTCGGAATTTTTGGGCACTCTTTTCTATCCAAATCATTACCGCATGACAAAATTCAGCTCCATTTGCCTAGCAAATCTTCTTTGGCAAATTTCCAAAGTTTTTGTCCACCTAGAAGCATTGTGAAGCAAGTACCTTTTTTATATCTCTAAATGACATGAAATTTATACAGTTCCTTCATATGCCCAAATTATCACCCTCCTCCAAATTGCAGCTCAGTCAAATCATCTATGTGAGCCCAGGTTCAATTTATATTTTATGGCCAAATTGGCACGTTGCAAAGCAAGTGTTATATAGACCACTCCTGTTACCCTCAAACTTTTCGGGCACTCTTCCATACCCAAATCATTGCCACATGATAATATTCAGCTCAATTTTCCTAGTAAATATTTCTCGGAAAATTTCCAAAGTTTCTACCTCGAGAGAAGCTTTGTGAAGTAAGTACTAGCTAGGCTTACCTAAATGATATGAAAATTTACCAGCGCATGACCATACCTAAGTAACTTACCTACACCAATTTTGAGCTCATTTCATTCATCCAATCTCTCTCACTAGTTTTCCCAAGTTTCTGTCCATAGAAGAGCATTGTGAAGGAAGTACTACTTTGGCATGTCCAAATAGTATCCATTTTCTACAGTGCTTTCCTATGCCCAAATAACCATCCTCCACCAAATGCCAGCTCAATCCATTTATTATTTTGAGCCGAGCTTCAACATTCGTAGTCATGTCCAGCGTGGTAGTTTGCAAAGCAAGTACCACCTAGGCTCCTCCTTTTGAGCTGAAAATTTGTGAATACTGTCTCCTTAGTAACTGATCATCCTCAGCCAAAACTCGCGCCCATTAGCCATGTACATTTCCCGTACCGCCAATCAAACACTTGGCTGCTAATTCATATTTGAGCATCGATCGGTCTCCTCGTGAGAATCTTATGTTGTAATTTTCTTCCTAGCACCTACCTGGGGAGTGCCCAACCCACTAGACATGCCTAGGCCGCCCAGAACACATGGCAACACCACGGTCACGCGGTGACCACGCGGCGGGCATGCGAGTTTACGCGCTCTAGAGTTGGGGCCCTCGGCCACCACTCAAACCTCGACGTATCGCCACCAAACCATGTATTTATGATTAAATAGTTACTTATGTAACTAGAAATGATTTTTGGAAAAAATAAATAGCAAACTATGAGGCAGCTGCAGTTCAAATTTGACCCGCTTCCAACTGAATCGGCGGAAATTTGTCTTTTTCGCGAGAGGTGGATAAAAACATTTTACACCCAATCATTTTGTCAATTGTGCATTAAATATGGCCTAGTATTTTATAAAAATGATTTGGTCCAATTTTGCAACAATTATTTGGTAGTTCTTTCACAAAAAAACCTCCTTTCGGGCACTCAAAAATGGAAAATGGTTTTTTCATCCAAAGAAAATGAAAACTTACTTAGGCAACATTGTTTTCCATTCCAATATGCACCCTTGTGCACAATATGAGATCATTTGAACAAACTATGCCATGGATGTGGCCATAAGATTGATCATTTGGCTTGAAAGCCATTGATCTCCACACATGATAGCTCGTTTCTGAGAACACTTTTTTAAAATAATTGCCGTATTACAAGTTTGTTATTTTTCCCAGGAACTTGGCCACATATGATGACACAATGCGAAGGTTTCCCAATTTTTTGATTTTTTTTGAATTTTTTATGCCCGTTTCAAAATGCGGTCAAAACGGCGGGAATGACCGTTCCTAGCTAGTGGTTGAATCTTGGAATTTTGTTGGTGTTTCTCTGATTAAAAAGATACTTATGTACCTAGAAATGATTTTTGGAAAAAATAAAGAGCAAACTACGAGGCAGCTACAGTTCAAATTTGACCCGCTTCCAATTGAATCGGCGGGAATTTGTCTTTTTCACCAGAGGTGGATCAAATTTTTTGACACCCAACCATTTTGTCAATTGTGCATTAAATATGGCCTAATATTTTAGAAAATTGATTTGGTCCAATTTTGCAACAAATATATGGTAGGTCCTTCACAAAAAAACTCATTTCAAGCACTCGGAAAATGGAAAATGGTTTTTTCGTCCAAAGAAAATGAAAACTTCCTTAGGCAACATTGTTTGCCATTCCAATATACACCTTTGTGCACAATATGAGATCATTTGAACAAACTATGCCATGAATGTGGCCATAAGATTGATCGTTTGACTTGAAAGCCATGAATCTTCACACTTGATAGCTCATTTCTGAGAACACTTTTTAAAAATAATTGCCGTATTACAAGTTTGTTATTTTTCCTAGGAACTTGGCCACATATAATGACACAATGCGAAGGTTTTCCAATTTTTTAATTTTTTTTGAATTTTTTATGCCCGTTTCAAAATGCGGTCAAAACGGCGGACTTGACCGTTCCTAGCTAGTGGTTGAATCTTGGAATTTTTTTGGTGTTTCTATGATTAAATAGATACTTATTTACCTAGAAATGATTTTTGGAAAAAATAAAGAGCAAACTATGAGGCAGCTACAGTTCAAATTTGACCCGTTTCCAGCTGAATCGACAACAATTTGTCTTTTTCACCAGAGGTGGATCAAAACTTTTTTCACCCAGCCATTTTGTCAATTGTGCATTATATATGTCCTAGTATTTTATAAAATTGATTTGGTCCAATTTTGCAACAATTATTTGGTAGGTCCTTCACAAAAAAACCTCATTTGTGGCACTCGGAAAATGGAAAATGAATTTTCCGTGCACAGAAAATGAAAACTTCCTTAGGCAACATTGTTTGTCATTCCAAGATGCACCATTTTTGCACAATATGAGATCATTTGAACAAACTATGCCATGAATGTGGCCATAAGATTGATTATTTGTCTTGAAAGCCATGAATGTGGCCACAAGAAAATGATCAAAAATATATAAAAAGATAAAAAATGCATGCAAACTGGTGATCATCCATAAAAATGGGGTCTAACTTAAGTGAAAAATTTAGTTGTGCCGTTTTGCAAAATATTTTGATAGTTGCTTCACAAAATTCCCCTATTTTTAGTACTTAGAAACTATTTTAAATCACTGATTTTCTGAACCAATCAGGGATCTTCCCACGGATCGATGACATGGCGTCCATCCATCCATCCAATTTCAGTTGCTTCACCATTGTGCATAATATGAGATCATTTGAACAAATATTTGATAGGACTTTCACAAAAAAACTCATTTTAAGCACTGAAAAATGAATGAAATTTTTTATCTTGAATCGATCACGACCAATTTATATGGTCATAAGGTCATCAAATGGTTTGCTGCGTTCTAATTGGACCATGCGCATATCACGCGGATCACGCATCAACCACTGTCGGATGCTTCCGGATCCAACGGCCCAAACCCACCCTAGCCGAAACCCTAGGTCTGTCCTCATGGACATTTTCCACCCACCCCCCCGCCTCCATTCTTTCTCTCATTCCTCCCTCCCCCGCCTCCATTCTTTCGCTGCAGATCCGCCACGATCCAGATCCCTCTCCCCGATCCAGATCGACGACGATGGCCCCCCGTCGCCGCCTCTCTCTCCCACCCACCCCGATCCATCCCCTCCCCCGGCGAGATTCGCCGCTCCACTCTCTGCCCCGCACACCACTCGTCGTCCCCTCCTCTTTCTCCTAGATCCATACGCCGCCGCCATCCTCTCCCCTTCCCTCACCTCCCCCCCCGATGCCAACTGCGGCGGTCGTGCGTGTGCTACATGTGCAACTGACGGTCGTGCGTGCTGCTGGCGGACATGGAGGAGTCCGCGCAGCCCAAGCCCGCCGACCCCTCGGAACCGGAGCTCTCCTCGGACCCTCCCAAGGGCGCGGGGACGAACGCGGACGGCTGGCGTCCTCTTCGTGTGACATGCGGTGCTGGCGGCGGGGTCTGGCTAGCGATGTCGAGATCCGCAGGTGAATCGGCGACTGGTGAATCGACCCGTCCCCGCGGCGAGCCATGAGGTAACCCCGCCTGCCCGCCGTCAACATTCCCCGCCTCTCCATGTGATCGCTATTGGTTTCCCACGAGCGACCGTCGGACGGGGGCCGACGCGGGCGCGCTCTGCCTAGATGTAGATCGTCCCGTCCCAGCCGTAGCTCGTGCTGGGACAACCAGCGCCTCCTAGAGATCCGCGAGGTCTCGCTTGAGCGGACGCCGATATGGATGGATGGATGGATAGATAGATCTTGCACCTTTCTAGACTGAGCAAAATTCTGATGAATATAAACGGCATTTTTTTATGGTTCTGAGTGGCGGCCATTCACTTGTTTGGAGATTCGATTAATATCTGTCCCATCGTCTAATTACCTGGGGTTTACATACGTGATTTTGTGACAGATCTCCACCTACATGCCTGCTATGGGTGCATCAGACACTGTTCCCGTGCTCTCTGTTACTTTTAAAAAGTTACCAAATTCTTATCTGTACTAGTAATCAGTTGGTTGTTTGCATCTATGAGGTGTAGAATCAACAGCCCTTCTGATAAATAGATGTTGTTTATGTATACTCCTTTATGGTGGTAATTAAAATTTGGAGTTTGGTACGTAGCAGTTCTTTGTCTACTTGTCTTGGATCTTACTGTTAAGACGTTGCTGGTTTCGTGTCTGGAGTAATAGTAATCAGTTTGCTGTTTGCTGTTCGTGCAGTTATATTTCGTGTCTGGAGCGTGAATGGAACTGATGGGAGGTGGAGCCCTGTACGGATCCGCTGTCCCCGCACACACCATCAAGGTATCCCCTTCATACTGCCGCTCATCTTGGTCTTTTGTCGTTCATTTCCTAGATCTCGCACGCGAGGTGTTTGTTTGAATGTACCGACGGCGTTTGATTTTCTGGAAAGGTTGAACCTACTGGAGGAGTTCGCGCGGTTTGGTCGTGAATTGCTTTCTTGCGATGGTCCCATGTCGCTGATTGAATGCAGATGCACGTGCTGTCGGGAATTGCACTGTCGTGGTAGTTAGTGTATGGGTGGATAAACCGTAGTGGGCTAGTACAAACCATCCTAATGTGGTCATCGCTGTTTTGGGTTCCAGTGCAAACTCTGTTGAAATTGGACTATCATATCATTATAGATGCCCCAGTTATTGTTCACAAGCTCATCCTAGAAGTGGGTACCACAAACTGTATGATAAGTTTCTGTATCTATGTATATTTATTTACTGTTATAACATGGATATATATATTCTGCTTTAATGTTAGTTGTAGCATTAGCACATCCATATGTGCAAGAAAAGGGTTCGTGTATGTGTGCCTCTGGTTCAATTTTTTACATGGTTCCTTTGACGTCATTAGTCAAAATGGAGCAAGTTGTGTATGTGTATATATACACTATTACAGCAGCCAAATGCAATCCATTTTATTAAATGCGTTCTGGTTCGGATTTGGTCATGGCATGACTTTGTTGTTCTGTTTTCTATTAATCTAGTCACTACTTCTGGAGGCAAATTATCCTTACTCATATTGAGCTTTCCATCTACTTGAGGCAACTGCAGGATGGTAAAATTGTTGCTTTCTTTCTGCAGTCACGACCAAGAGACAGAGAAAGCATAGGTTGCTCGGGTGCATGCTAGAGGCTAGAGCTGCAGGAGGTTCAGTTACATGCTCTTAGTTTTTTTCCTTCAATGCTACGTTGTGGTAGCCATGCTGTATGTTTCCAGGTTTTCTAACTATATGCAAAACTTTCTGTAGGCTCGACGGGAGCATCCTGCTGCTTGGCGGTGGACGACAAGGACTTCCTCGCACACGATTTGTCTTCTAAGATTTACGGCGCCAAGGTAATCTCACTCTCTCCGACCCTGGTTGTCTTGTGGGTACGGTTGCTGTAGATGGTGGTCTGTGTGGATCTTGTTATACTGAGGGTGTTATGCTGTTGGTGGCTTGAAAGAAGGGCAGAAATGCTTAGCAATCTATTTCCTGTAGTATTTACCTGTTTACATTATGAAATGTGTGGACAGTAGGTATGTTTTCTAGGTTATATGGTAATAATTGTACACCTTATCGTTGAGTTTGGTTTGTGTTTATAGAATGACAAGGTTGGTTAATTAAGCCATGCCTGTATCTTTTAGAGTTTACTTCATTGGTAGCATATTCAGCTGTATTAATTAATATTGTACATGTTGGAGAATTTAGACGATGATAACAAACTGTAACCATGAATACTCAAATAGAAACTTGAACAACCATCTGGTTTAATTTGGTGATGTTCCTCCATGCTAAGAGCTAATCTGCTGCACTGTTATTCAACTTACATCGACAATTTTAATTTCGCTGAAATCATGTTTTCTTTTCTATGTTTATCTCCCTGGACGACCACTACTACCTCCATGTTTTTTTTATTCTAGCCTATATTGGTGTTTGGCGATCCTGTTCTAATTAATGTGTATAGTTCAAGCCCTTGTTTCTATCTAAATGTGTGCACAGACGTTCTGTTACCTTCTGAAAAATTATTGGTGCATTTTTTTTGTTTCTCAAAAACAAAATAGCTTGCTCATTTAAGCTGTGGCATCCCTACTGTTAGCTTTCATATTGTATCTCTGCTTTCTTGTATGAGAGTATCTCATTTTAACTAGCTGGAGAACAAAAAGCATGGTACTAGCTCAGTTTGTGTTATTATTATAAATAACTATCATTTTCTTGAATGGTCTGTTCATAATTTATTTGCCCCAGTTTTCTGATTCTTCTCTACTGATTAATGTAACAGGGCGACCAGGAAGGCATGTTGCCGTTTTGTTTGTTCCCAGCCCGACTATGGTTGTCCAGCGAGTCCAGCATGTTGTTATTTGCCCCAGTTTTTCTGGTTCTTCTCTGTTGATTCATGTAACAGTGCGAATGAGGAACCATTTTGTTTGTTCCCAGCCCGACTAGGGTTGTCCAGTGAGTCCGGCATGTTGTTCATCTGTCTATGGTCGTCCAGCTATTTTGGCATGTTGTTCATGGCGCGAGCGGGTGCCTAGTTTGTGGCTGCTATGGAAGGAGCTTGTAGAGCTTCTAAAGTACTGTATTACACTTGTAGTCGTTACTGTGATTTCCATTGTATTACATTATCTGGTTGCTCTTATTTGGAGTATCATGTGTGTTTTCTATCTCTGCCAATTTAAATATTAGTTGAAATATAAAGACTGAGCCTGATAGATGGGACCCAGTTACCAGAACCTGACAAATGGGACCCAGTTACTAGAACCTGACAACAGGGACCCACCTGACTAGTTGACCCATTTTAAAAAATAAAAATGAAACTCTTGAGATAAAAAGGCCATGGCCCAAAAATAAAAAGGCTGTAATGTTGGGCTTGGCCCATGAAGTCGATCAAAAATTAACAGAAAAAAAAATATTAAAAAGGCCGAATTAATGGGCTCGGCCCATGTAGAACACCTAATCGGACCGGGCTGAATCTTGTGCCACATCAGCTTGCCACGCTGGATGCCTACGTGGCCTGGGGAGGTTGCTAGTGACCAAAACGCCACAGTAGACGTATTTTGGTCATAAACGTCTACGACCATTTCAGAAGAAAGGTCGTTATAGTCAGTTTACGACGGCCAGCTTTTGACCTTATGTTTTTGGTCACAAAAAGGTCATAAATGGAAATTTGTGACCATTCAGTGACCAATAGTGGTGGTCACAAGTTGACATATTTCTTGTAGTGAGGGCCACCTTGCTCCCGGACGGAGTGTTGGTGATAAACATCATACGGAGGATTAGTTGTTCGATTGGCGTGTGGTTTCATGGTGGTTTGTTGGCTTGCTTGGTAGAGGACGGGTCTGAGGAGACGATTGGCGCGTATGGCTACCAAGTATCAGTGCACTGTTCATACCCATTAAGACTAGTCACAATGGGAGTAACTTAAGTAGTAACATCATACATTTCAATACAAGATTGCTTATATGGCAGCTAATTAATGAGGAGAGAGGGGTTTGTGGTAACTTAGCTGGTTACTGTAACATCACACATTTCAAGGCATAATGAGTCTATAGCCTAATAAATAAACTCTTTCATGATATCACTCATATGTTACTACCCACTATGGAGGTAGTAACATAGACTAGTAACATCAACAAGTTACTACTCTATGTTACTCCCCACTGTGAGCAGTCTAAGGGCATGTACAACGCCTGGTGCTTAGCACGGGGGCCAGGATCAGATTCCTGGTTGATTAGGCAGTTATCACTAGAATCCCAGCGTTATGTGTAGCATCGACGCAAGGCTGTGCGCCGGGCGCTTCGTTGTTTTTCTTCCCACGCGAAGCGCCCTGGTAGTTCAATTTAGCGCATGTAATTAGCGTCTGCCATTGTAACGAAGGGCGCTTAGGCACTTTTCTAATTCAATAATATTTACTTCTTTCACTGTTAGCGTCTTTGCAAGCGTCTACCATTGTAAATGCCTTAAGTACTTAATTAGTGAGGCGGTTGATAATCAAGGACTTAAAAAAGACAGCTAAATGATTGGGATGCACTACATATTAATAATTGCAAAAAATACTTAATCAGTTTTAACCAGGTGGTCGGTAATCCAGTTTGTCCGCTTCGAGGGACGAGGGCGAACAGAACCGCCAGCCAACAACCGAACTCACGCGCGTGTGAGGTGGGGTCCACCACCTTCACAGCATTGTGGCAGCTTGTTTACTTTTTGTCCCAAGCTGCGGCTAGTACTCCCTCCGTTTCTATTTTCTTTGCGCATAACCTTTTCTTTTTTTCCTAATTGTTCTGCGTGAATTATACCTGGCCATACCTCAGGCCAGGCAGGGCCTAGCCAAGCCCAACGCAACAAACCCAGGCCCGAGCCCAGCCCGGCCCGGCCATCGGGCCTGTTTTCTGAGCCCAAGCCCGGCCCGAACACGTAAAAGCCCGCTGGGCTCTGGGCCGGGCCGGGCCGGCCCAACCTTCAGAAAAGTGCAAAAATGACGGGCCCGGGCCCGGCCCGGCCCGGGCATCGGGCTCAAAATCTAGGTCCGAGCCCGGCCCGGAAGCAACGTTGGGTCAGGCTAGGTCGGGCTTTTTCGGGCCGGGTCGGGCCGGGCTGGCCGGGTCGGGCTTCCCATTCCTGCTGCAGTTAAGCCAATCAGGGCCGCCATGCAAGGGACGCAGGCTGCGCGCATGCGGCACTGACGAGGGATTAGCCAATACGTTGCATGCAGTATTTAAAGCAATTAAAACGCTGCAGCTCTTTCCATGCGAACCGAGGGGTAAATTGGTCCAAAATTGTCCACCGAGTTCTCTTCTTGGTATGCCGGTTAAGACTTATGCGCAAGGTAAAAAGGATCGGACGGAGTACTACTACTCCCTCCGTCCGGGTTTATTAGGCTGGCCATAGTGGGGGTAACATAAGTACTAACATGCACTTGAGACTCACAAACATGCTTATGTGGCAGTCAATTAAAGAAGAGAGAGATGATTATAGTAACATAGGTAGATACTGTAACATAATAAATGTTATGCTACTATGTGTCATGCATGGCAATAAATGTGACCACCTATGATACTAATCTATGTTACTATGCACTATGGATGTAGTATTATACACTAGTATCATATGCATGATACTAGTATATGATACTTCCCACTATGACCAGCCTTAGGCCTAAAGACAACTTCTCTTAGACCAAGACACATACTACCTCTCTCTCAGTTTACAGGGTGTGCGCGTATCCCTAGGTCGTCAATTTGACCAATCTAATACAAGACATATATTACAAAAAATATACCAATATAAACTTCAAATGTTCTATTTTCAAACGATGTAATTTTTGTGTTATATAATTTATATTAGGGTGATAAAATTGGCAATCTAGGTATACGCGTAGGACTTGTAAACTGAAACGGAGGTAGTAGTAATTTGTTCACATTAATTCTTCCATTCCACTCCCAATGCACTCTCTCACATGCATGCAGTCAATGAAAAAGCACACATGAAGTGTATTAACTTTTCAGCCATGGCACCAACAACAATAGCTTTCAATACAACCAATGAAATGGTTGCATACATGCACCTTTCCAATGCGGAGCCTTATAAAAGGGGACATGCTTGTGATGCTGAGAGGCCTAATAAATCCGGACGGAGGGAGTAGTAGCTAGATGTTTCCAACTTTGTCTAATTTGTGCTAGATTTTATTGTACAAGCTAAGAGCATCTTCAATGGACGCGCCAAAAGACGTGCGTGCGGTAAACTGGCATTCTAGCGCGCGCGACAAGTTTTCACGCGCTGCAGCGGAGGCGGGAAACTACCATGCGCGGGAAGCGATTGCGCGCGCGTGGGAAATAGCGGCAGCTCGCACGGTAGATCTGGTGCGCCACTTCGCGCGCGCCCATAAAATGCGGCGCTCGCCACGCGCTCCACCACACTGCCACGCGCCCATCCCCTCGCCACCTCGTCGCTTCCACCTCTTTCTCGCCGCTTCCAGCGCCCCGCCACCACCACACCACCATGCCGCTGCGCCGTCGGGGATCTTCAGGCTACCGCGGCGTCCGCCCGCGCCCCAACGGCTGGTACTCTGCCGAGATCCGGTCTGTCGACGTCCGGCTCGGCCTCGGCACGTTCCGGACCGCGCACGAGGCGGCCCGCGCGTACAACATGGTGGCGTGGCACCTAGAGAGGCCTTGGTCGCAGATGAACTTCCGGGACGTCCACACGCGCGAACAGGCACATGCCGTCACCCCTCCGCCTCGTCTGATACGGACCAGGACCGTGCGGACCACACTGGGCTGCAGCGCCGCCTCCTTATCGCCGAGGAGGACGAGCGAGCCATGGCGGAGTGGCGCCGGCGCCACCCGGAGGACGTCGCCAACGAGCGTGCCTACTGGACGGAGAAGACGGCAAGGCGCCGCGTGGAGCGGGCGGACCGGCATTGGCAGAAGGCTTTGGTGATATCGCAGTGCGATATCGTTGAAACAGGTGGGAGGTCGATCTTCACCTCGGACGACGAACGTTGGGAGGATATATGGATCGATACCTCGGACAACACCTCCGAGGATGAGGACGATGATGAGGACTCGGTGTAGTTCTGCACCGTAGTTTTATCTGTTATGTTATGAACTATGTAAAATATCTTTGTATCGTTTTTTATATCTATGTGAAATTTATTTTGTGTCCAGAATGCAACAAATATGGACATGCGCGGGGCCCAACAAATATTGGCTGCTCGCGCGCGCTACATTTTAGCGTGCTGCTGGAGCTGCGCGCGCATGCTGTATTATAACACGGCTGCTGAAGCCAGCGCTGTGCACTGCGCCAAACCTGGCGATGGGCGCGCCGCAAACTACTTTTTGGCGCGCCGCGCGTTCCACGGCTGTTGGAAATGCTCTAAGCAAGAAACAAAATTTGTTTAGTACAAATGATCTCTGCAGTGTAAAACATTTGCAATACCATGGATAAAAAGACCTACTAGAAAACTGCTAGAAATTACATAATTTGAGTGCAAAGCTAGATAGATCACTAGCTTGTAATTTCCGAACGGAAAATATCTAGAGATATGTTGTAATTTGAGTGCAACGCTAGATAAATCACTAACTATGGATACAAGTCCAAAGCATAGGAGGCTTTATTCCGGAGTGACTTAATGAGCGTCATTGTGGCAAGATGTCAGTTTTGGCCGAGTTTTGGGGTGATCTGACATCGATCGGTTTGTGGCTGCCAATGATAGCACACAATGTGTGGCAACTCTTCATCAAGCCGGGTTCGTAGATCGAGAATAATGATTTGCTTGTCGGGCTAGACATTTGCAACCCGCAAGGGGGAGGCGACAAGAACAGGGTGGACACTATAACTAGAGGTAGAAGAGGTGCTCCGGAGACGTAGTTGACTCACACTAGCCAGATTTGAGTGGGAACCAACGGATGTTGTCGGAGCTAGGACAACGTGTGGACCTATTCACACATGTTGGCGCGACGAGAGGGCCTCCTTCCTCCCGGCTAGGACGTTGTCGATGAATGTCATTTCGAGGATTATATCACTTGCGCTTGGGGACGGCTACCATGGATCGGTCGCGGGATATTGACTACGGTTGGCTAGGTAGGCTAAAGTGAAGTTGGTTTTGTTGAACTATAGGTGAAAGCCTACACCAAGCTGTTAAATGCCAGCATCAATGACGCCCTAGGACGTTATTCCTCTCTTTCAAGACATCATTATATGGCCCATTCAACTCCCTCACCAACGGAGTCTGGGATGTCTCGGGTAAACCCAAGTTTTGCCCTAGGTGGGAGCAGAAGCTGACGGCGTTCCCATCACTCCCTCCGAGAGAATACACCTTGGAGACCTTGTAGTTTCACTACTCACAAGGTGGCACGTGTCCTCCGACGTGAAAGCGGAAGTAACGGCTCCGAAAAACGCTATGGTTTGTCGACTCCGTTTGATATGCCGACAGAGGCACCGGCTCAATTGGTGCGTGGCCACATGGCCGGTTGTTTACGTTGCACATGTATTGGTTTTAAATCAGTTTTTAATTATAATCATGAATTCTGTTCTTTGTTTGAACATCAGTACGGACGCAAGCGTTCATACATAGTACATGAATACACTCACCTCTATGAACACACACGCACACCCTACCTCTATGAGCACCTCCGAGAGACTGACCCGATATGCCATCTTGAAATTTATGAAGTCACCGTAGGCGCCTCGACATCGACGAAAACGACTCCTCTCACTGAAAGCGCATCGCCGGAAATCCGAAAAATAAATCCAGAAATGATGCGAGCACCAAGACTTGAACCCTGGCGGGCTGGGAATTCTGTTCTGACTGAATGGAAAAAGTAGAGCTACTAGAAGTTAGTAAAACATAATACTTTTTTTCTTCGAAGTTTGAAACAGACATAGAACAGTAGACCGGGTGCGTGGAGTAATTTTTACTTGGTGATGATATGCTTTTTTTCCTCTCAAAAAGCAAAACATCAATTGTGATATTTTCCCAAAAAGGTTGGTGGGCCCGTCATGCATCATTAATACAACAAGAATATTACTACCTCCGTTTCAGTTTATAAGTCCTACGCGTATACCTAGGTTGCCAATTTTATCACCTTAATATAAACTATATAACACAAAAATTATACGGTTTGAAAATAAAGCATCTGAAGTTTATATTGGTATATTTTTTGTAATATATGACTTGTATTAAGTTGATCAAATTAACTACCTAAGGGCACACACACGCCTTGTAAACTGAGAGATAGTATGAGTATATTATAGGGGGTACACTATTTTCAGAAGGAGATAACTGTGAGCTAATTAATCACTGCGCTATATTGAAAGCAAAGAGAAGGAATGCTTCACTAAATGTTGGAATATTCTTTGCCGTGATCTTCTGCGTCGCCTCGTGTGCTTTGCCGTGATCACGTCCGTCAGGTAGGCTAACGGAGGAAGCAGACCGCATAGAACCGAGCGGACAGCGGACCCGAGGCGCGGCCTGCGCTGCGACTTTTGGTTTTGTCTTTTTACCCATCGCCAGTACGTCCGTGCAGGAAAGCCCCCATTCTTTTCCTGCTCTCATCCCCTGGAACAGTAGTTTTGCCAGCGTGGTAGGGAGTTGCCGTCTCTTTGGATCTGCCCTCTCCCATAGTTAGAACAACTCCAACGGCCGATCCAAACGGACGGCGTATTTATCCGCATTTTGTTCATTTAGATCGGTCTCCCGCCTAGTGTCCATCCAGTTTTGCATTTGAATCGGCAGTGCGTCCAACGCGTCGACCCATTTTATGTCCGCGCTCAGTTTTAAAAAAATGCCCACGGCCACACATCATGTCGGCATACATCGCCGGCTTAAAAAAAAATATCATCATACAGTTCATGCTGGCGCACTCGTCAGCGGCCGGCACACATGCCAGCACATAAAAAGGGGTGGGACTTAAGTTCGACCACGCCATCGCGTCCTCGTGGTCATGCCAGCACACAGCCGGCATTACAAAAAGGGAAGGCGCTCGCGGTCACGAGATCACTCGTTGGTGAACTTGAGCATGTTGGCCTGCATCTTCTCGAACCACGGCCACTCCGGGGTGGCGTTGAGGTCGATGGGCGCGGGCGCGGGCGCGGGCATGGAAGGCGCAACCACGCTCACGTCGGGCGAGCACTCCGCGGAGAGGCGGGAGGCCTGCGGGTACACGTGGAAGCCGGGCATCGGGTTGCAAGCCGACGCGCGGGGCGAAACGGGCAGCACCATCTGAGGGAACGCCGATGAGCCGGTGCTGGCCGCGGCAATGGTGGCGTTGAGGAGGTTGTGCTGGCTAGGGTTTAACCCTAGCATGTAGAGCGCCTCCCACGTTGCCGCCGCGACGCGGGCCGTGGTGACCTCCTGCTGCGCGGCGGCAGCGACGACGGCTTTATCCCTCGCGTCCGCGGTGTGCCTCCGGCTCTTCCTCTTGGCTGACTCCCTCGCCCGCTGTTCGGGCGTCAACGCCTTTTTTGGCTTGGGCGCGGCGGCGGTCTTGCGTGGGGCACGAGGCTTGCCTTTGCCAGAGGGGGCAGTCGTCTTGCCGGACGAGGCGAAGGAGGTGAGTCCGGCAGCGGCGTCGAGGTCGAGATCGTCGTCCATGGCGGGTGCGGGATGGGAGCGCGCGCGGGCGGAGGGTTTTTGGAGGGAAATGAGGGGGAATGGTGGTGGCTGCCACCGACCGGTGGGCTCGGGAGAGGAGTAGGCGCGCACGTGCGTCCGTCTCGTGTTCGCGCCAATCCAAGTCCAGCTCAAAATTGGATCTGAAATGGGTCGCCATGTGGACGCCAAGCGGACGCACGTCCATTTAGATCGGCGCGTTGGGTCACTTTTTTTGTCCACGCCGACCAAAACGGACGTCAGCGAACGAAATGAATCGCCTCATTGAAGTTGCTCTTATGACTACTGTCCTGCGTGGTAGGGAATTGCCCTTTTCTTTTATTATTACTATATTATTCCAGGCCTTTTCGGTATCGTCTATCTGCATATTTCTTATTACCTGGGGACACGCTAATAATTTCGTCTGAAAGGAGTACAAAGGCCGCACTTGGAATGGATCTAATTTAATACGGGTTTATGTTACTTACTGGTCAAGAGCATTTGCCGGCCGGCAATCGAAACGATAATCCAAACATGGCCTAAGTAATCCTAGGCAAATTTGTAGAACATGGCACATAGGAAATTAGGGCTGCGTTGATTCATAGGAAATTTTATAGGATTGTGATTCACGATTTTTTTTCTATGGATGTCGTTTCATTTGTAGAATGCAAGAAGCCATCCCAATGGAGGAGTGGTGTAGTTCAGAGCCACTGGTTCGATGCGGTTCATGGTGATGGCCAGGGCACTCATCCTGCACGGTGCACCAGCGAAGCAGAGCCACAGATTTGAGCACCATAGCGGGCATCCCCATGACGGGTAACTCGGTGACCACAGTACGAGACGAAGAAGCGGTAGTGAGGGTGGTTGCTTGGACCATGGCATCGATGAATCCCAGCATGGTGGCGTCGGCCAGCAAAGGTAGATCAATGGCTCTCCCTATATGAAGTAATTGAACAAAGGTAAAGACAAAAGCATGCGGATTCATCCTTTGAATTCCTGTGACATTTCTTTTCTCCTTATTTCACTTTCATGCTGCTCGACACAGGCATGCGAAAAACGTGTGAGGAGTAAAAGTGATTAAAATCAACTAACATTGATTCTCACTAGTTAATGGGTATTTATACAAGTTTCAGTTGCGGTTGAGAGTGATAGTGATTGCTACAGTGCCAAACAAAACCTTAACTGTTAATGGCATTTGGATATGTTAATGCCGGTTTGCTAATAAGAGTGAACCTTCATGTTCTAAAACTATCACTAACAACACCCAACCCCGCCAATTTTCAAATTATCCCCGTGCCTAACAAGGATTCGGCTTCAAAAAATAATACAGTGATATCCCATATCGTGGCGTGAAGGTGCTTAATTACTTGGAATGTACATTTAAGTTAACCCAATAATAAAGCCATTGACAACAAATCCTCTCGATTTTAGTGCGTTTGACTAAAATTTCCTGCTGCCCTGTTGTTTTCCAAATCAACCTAAGAATATGCACACAGAAGGAAAAACTACCTTTCATCTCTGCGGTTCATTTTGGGCTTACGACACAATTTCTTACATTAACTATAATCGATCCCGCACATTGAAGAAAGATGTGTTCTGCTAGGTACTAGAAGAGACTCTCAAGAAGGGAAGATGTCACAATCTCTTTTTCTTTTTCTAACTCAGCAACAAGCTAGAACAGAGCCATACTCCACACTATCATGACCTTTCACGGAAAAATTATAAGACAAACCAATACAAGGGAACACAAATGTATGCATGACCAGCCTTTTCACAGACGGTCTCTGCATGATGGTGTCAAAGATGTTTGATTTCTTTGAATTGTTGAAAGCATTTAGTAGTTGTTTCCTCCTTTTGTTTTTCTGGTCAATGTTTCCTTAACGCTTCGTTGTGAGGCATGTGGTACACGTGTGTATGGGTAGTCAACCCGTTTCCACCTAAATCATGTGCCATGTAAAATAGCCACAATAAGCGTAAATGCCCTCAGACACGATAGTGTACTTACCCCTGAAAAGATTGAACAGAGCAGGTGCAGGCAAAGGAATAATCCCATGAGTACCCTGACTAAATATCAAGTTATACCGAAATCGCCGCTCGCCGGAATCAATAAAATTATGCCCAACCATGCTATCATAATCAAGGAATTTGGTAGGTAAAAGCTCGTCCTCCTTGTGTCTAATAGGAATCTCAAAATGCCTAGCGAGGCAAGAGGCATAAATACCACCATAGATAACACCCTTCGAGCGGTTGGTGTGTAACCCCTGCGCAATAGTAGCTCCCAAACTAAAAGTCCTATCAACATAAAGAGCACTACGCAAGATAGCAAGACCTGGTGAGCTGAGGGTTCCGCTCTCCCACCTACCGGTGATGCATCTCCTAGCAAATAATAAAAAGTAGCACAAAACGGGAAAATGCAAACTACCGACCCTGGCACCCAGCACTCCTCTCGTGTCTGTCACAGTAACTTTAGAAATAAAATCCTAAACATCCCTAGGACGCAGCTCTAGGGGGCTGCCCTCAATAGAAATTTTGCACACTTGGGAAAATCTATCAAGTGTCATCTCTCGAGGAATATCGTTAAGGTGGAATGACACAATGGGTATATCCCTCCTAGCATGATAGTGAAGTTTTGCACAAAAGTATTGGTGAGGAGGAGATATGATTTCACTTATCTTCTAGGAACAGGGTTGATAACCAACAAGTACAGGGGATCGCCACAGTTTTCGAGGGTAGAGTATTCAACCAAAATTTGTTGATTCGACACAAAGGGAGCCAAATAATATTTGCAAGTATTAGTAGTTGAGTTGTCTATTCAACACACATCGAGACTAAATATTTGCAATAGCGTGATCAGTAGCACAATACTATGATAATTTTGATAGTAGTGGTAATAGCAGCAACAGTAACGGTGACAGTAGTAGCAGTAGTTTTGTAGCAATTGTGAAAACAGCTACAATAGTTGTAACTTAGCAAAGACAATAAGTGAAAATCTCATAGGCATTGGATCGGTGATAATGTTGGATAATATTCATCATGTAACAGTCATAATCTAGGGTGACACAGAACTACATCCAATTCATCAATGTAATGTAGGCATGTATTCTGTAAATAGTCATATGTGCTTATGGAAAAGAACTTGCATGACATCTTTGGCCTTACCCTTCCGTGGCAACGGAGTCCATAAGGAAACTAAGGGATATTAAGGCCTCCTTTTAAGGGAGAACCGAAAGAAAGCATTAACACATAGTGAATACATGAACTCCTCAAACTACAGTAATCACTAGAAAGAATCTCAATTATTGTCACCTTGGGGTATGCAGATCATAACACGTAGCAGGTGCATATAACTTGCATGGTAGGATCAAGAACACAAATATATTCATGAAAACATAAAGGGTTCAGATCTGAAATCATGGCACTCGGGCCCTATTGACAAGCATTAAGCATAACAAAGTCATAGCAACATCAATCTCAGAACATAGTGGATACTAGGGATCAAGCCCTAACAAAACTAACTCGATTACATGATAAATCTCATCCAACCCATAACCGTCCAGCAAGCCTACGAAGGAATTACTCACTCCCGACGGTGAGCATCATGAAATTGGTGATGGAGGATGGTTGATGATGACGAAGACAGAAGATCCCCCTCTCCGGAGCCCCAAACGTACTCCAGATCTGGCCCCCCAATGAAGAACAATAGGTGGTGGCGGCTCCGTATAGTAAAACGTGATGAAAATTCCTCTCTTATTTTTTCTCGGGAAATATAAATTTATAGTGCCGAGATTAGGGTCAGCGGAGCCATGTGGGCCCCACAAGCCACCAGGGTGCGCCTTGCTGCCTCGTGGGCACACGTTGGCCCCCCTCGAGTGGGTCTTTGCTCCAGTATTTTTTATATATTCCGTAAAAAATCTCCGAAAATTTCCGTCCAATTCCGAGAACTTTTAGTTCTGCGCAAAAACAACACCATGGTAGTTCTGTTGAAAACAACGTTCGTCTAGGTTAATTTCATTCAAATCATGAAAATTTGAGTTCAAAACAAGAGCAAAAGTGTTTAGAAAAGTATATACGTTGGGGACGTATCAACTCCCCCCAGCTTAACTCATTGCTTGTCCTCAAGGAATTCAGTTGATAAACTGAAAGTGGCAAAGAAAAACCTTTACAAACTCTATTTGTTCCCCTTGATGTATATAAGCTTAACTACCAACCAAGTTTTCAGTAAAGATCATGAACTAACCATGTGAATGATAACACTTAGAACTCATGTACTCATATCAATGGCATAATCAACTAGCGAGCAATAATAATATATCTCAAATGCCAACACTTTGTCAAAACAATCATGATAGAATATGACAGAATGGTATTTCGCTAGCCCTTTCTGATGCCGTAAAACATAATGCACAACACCTTTGAAGTTCAATCAATGACTAAACAATGTAACTCAGGGTAGAAGAGATACAGTCATGCTCGCCTCCAACATTAAATAGACTCAATACATGTTAAACTAAGAATGAGAATAATGCTTTGTATGTTGGTCCTTGAATGAGATGGTAATGACTCAACAATGAAAATAAATAACATGAAAGTAAATAGAAAGGCCCTTCGCAAAGGGAAGCAGAAATTTGCAGAGGTGGTAGAGCTCAGAGGTAAAACATAGATGGATAGATTTTGAGAGGTGTGCTTTTCCTGTCAACCTTACAACAAATGATTTCAATATTTTCCATGCTAAACACATTAATGACAGTTCCCAAAAAGAAAATTTTGTTTTACTCCCCCACAACCATACATTGCAAGCCATGGCTAGCCAAATCCACTGGTGCCCTCCAGACAATCAACTTTTCAAGGGGGGGGGTGTTTTTATTTTTATTAGGTTATGCAGGACTAGCATCCTTTTTACCAGCCTCTCTCGTGCAGGCGAGTGAATAAACTATTTTAGTGGGAATAACACTCTTAGCATGGAAGATATTGACCGCCCTGTCCCATGAGCAATACAACCGGGCACACAAAAAATATGTTTATTTGAATGATTCGAGATGGCACATGCAAATTTACTTGGAACGACAGGGCAACACCGTATATAGGTGATATGATGGACTCTTTTAGCATAACTTTGGGTTTCAAGAATTTGCATGCACAAGTAGTATTACCGCTTTGTACATGTGAAGGCTAGCAATTAGATTGAGAAACAACTAACTAGAGAGCGACAACGGTCATAATCATACATTGCGAATAATAAACATTGAACACGAGCAAGAGTAAGATATAAACACTATGAACATGAATATCATAAGGGCTACATCGGTTTTGAAGCAACTACATGCATGAACATGTTCCAAGTCAAACCACCTAAATTCTTCAGAGGAGGATGCCATCCTAACATACTATATCATAATCATTTTAATGCATCTTGACATGCAAGATAAATCATTATCCACCCCTAGCTACTTAAGCATGGCATGAGCAACTATAATCTTTAATTGTCATCACCAACATGTTTACTCATAATATGCTGAATCAAGACTACTGAGTTAAACATATTTACAAAAACAAAAACAAGGAGAGTTCATACCAGCTTCCCGTACCACAGTTACTTCGTCGAACCATCATCATCATTGTATTTCACTTGGATGACCAAATGATGTAAAAATAATAATAGATCAAGTGTGCCATGGACTAAACTGAAATCTGCAAACACTTTATTCAAAGGAGAAGACTAAGTAAATATTGGCTCTTCGTTAGATCAACAATGAAGCAAATGAGATCTGCTTGAAAATTCTTGCAAAGTCTTCTCCTTACGACGATTCAAACGAAATAGAAGAAATTCAGAGAAACAAACTGAAATATTTTTGGAGTTTTTAGTTTTTCTTAAGAAAGCAAACAAATGAAGAAAAAAGAAAGGCGAGAACACTGTTTACACCGAAGAACTCCAAACAAACAGCAAAAGAAGAACAGAAAATCTTTTTGGGTTTTCTTTTACCACTACGAACTAACTAAAATAGAAAGAAAAACCGAAAAAGAAGCGAGAAATATTTTTGGATTTTCAAAGTTCTTCAAACACTCAAAAGAAACAAAGTAAAATGGAACATGGATATACAATGAAAACGATGATCACTAACAGATGTAATGAATGTGTAAAAATGAATGTAATATCGGTGACAACACGTACTCCTCCAAGCTTAGACTTTCGGCCTAACTTGGTCTATGGCCACTGCTGACGAGGATAGTAATTGTAATGGTATCTCAGGGTGGCATTCTACGCCACCTCCTCAGTGAGGCGAGTGGCCTTCACTACAACATTGTGTTCCTGGGCCTCCTCTTCATAGGCAAAATGCATTTGTTTGTTCTGAAAGTCAAAGAGAGCACGCGCGGGCAAAATAATAGACATCATGGTACTTATTAAATGTCAAATTGTATCCATATTCATTAGTCTCATACTTGATAAACTTCCGGCGTTGCATTGCCTCAAAATCCAGGTACTTATCAGGGAGTACGGGGTCATTAGGCCCAACAGAAACTCCAAGACTCGTAGCTAAGCGAGAGGCATAAATTCCTCCATACAAATCACCATCACCCGCATTTCTACCCAAACTTCATGCAACGTTGGTCCAAAAATTAAAATCTCTTCCGCCATATATGACAACCTGAAGGATGGTCAAATCAAGAGCCCAAACGGCACTACAGTCGTGTTTGCCAACTAAACAACATCCAATGAAATAGGCAAAGTAGCGAATAGCAGGAAATTGAATTCTTCTTATTCTAGCTTGTGACACTCCCCTATCCTCACCATTACAAACACTACTAAGAAATGTATGATAATCAATCTTTCGTGATCCTCGAGCGAACCCCAATACGGAATCTTAGAAACACGACAAAACTCTTCCAAATGTAAACTATATGATCTCATAAAAGTGAAAAAGAACTCCATAGATGTAGACAAGTACTCAAATTGCTACGTAAATAAATTGGTAAGGTGATAGTACTGTGTGCACTTATCTGCCAGGAAGGCGGTCAACTCGGCATTTTCAATATATGGATCATTTTTTTTCTTGATGCCAACACCTATCTTGAAAGTGTTGCAAGGCCATTGACATGATTTCACCTCGGCACATCGTACCTAACTTGCCCGAGGCTCATGGTACACCTGTTGTTCCGAGCGTTGGCTCGAGGAACTCCCCGAAGACATCCTCCTAAACATGTTCATCTTCCTGAAAAATTTCTAATTTTTTTGGCCACAAATAAGAGGTCAACAAAACCTAACAAAGCTGATAGAAACAACTACAAGTGTCTAGCGACTATATCAAGCATTCAAACTACTTAGAACCAAATAAATTCAACATCCAAGCTCATCTTCATGGTCACCAACAGTAGAAAAATAATAAAATATGAACCAATAGAACAAAACTAATTGGACCAATGAAGGTGTCACTTACTAAGGAGCAATCCACCAAAACAGTTTCGGAAACGAAGCTCCGAGCAAAGAGATCAAAAATCTCAAGTTTTGAAGCAAGAACACGAGAACAAGAGCTACCTTGATTTTTTTTTGAGGAGGAAGAAGCAATGAGTAGGTGGACTAAGTGAGGGGGTCTGTGTGGGTCCCACAAGACACCATAGTGCAGCCAGGTGTAGGCGCGCCCTGTTGTCCTGTGGGCAGCAGGTACACTCTCTATGGTGTGTCCACTACCAAAAGTTCTGAAAAATTCAATAAAAGTCGTGTTAAAATTTTACGACATTCTGAGCACTTATATTTTCGGGCCATTTTTATTGCACAGATAATTCAGAAACCAGAAAAACATGGCATTTTAGTTTATTAAACTATAATTAATAGAGAGTGAACTAAAATTACAGAAGGTTGTGCTTACGAAATTCATCAACCACATGCCCCTCAAAAAGAATCCATTCATAAAGTTGGTCAGGTCCTATTAACATCCTAGTACCTAGTGACATGAAACAGAAGAACTTTCGTATATATAACACTAGGTTACCTACCATGCTAGGAGCCCCCTTATTTTTTTATTGTTTTTCGGACTCTATGAATTTTCCATGTGGCAGCCGATGAACAGTGCCTTGAATAGTAATTGTGCTCATTAATTAATTATGCATGGTAATCCTACATGAACAGTACATGTGAGTGAACAGTGACTATGAGTGACAATATTTTGTGTGAGGATTGTTTCGAGAAAAAATGCAACATCGGTTCATACAACATTAGTTTCAGAAAAATACGAAAAATTATTTTTAAAGAAACTGACACTTTTAAACATTAAGGACAAGAGACCCTTCTAGGTTCGTGCAATTTGTCATGCTGACATGACATCCAAGAAGTTTGGTACAAAAAACTAGAGCTTAAATTAGCTTCCTCTTTTTTCTACACTCAGTGATTTGTGCTAGAATGTCAGGTGTTTAACATGTGTTTATTCAGACCGTCACCACTTTGAATAAGTCTAACGGCTAAGTTAGCATGTCCCTATGAATTTTGGGGTTTATACATGATTTCTAATGGATATCTAGCGCGTTTCTTTTCATCTCCGATATGTTCATGGTTTTAAAAGGCGCTTTGTCGTCGGTTTTTGTTGTTCATCGGATTGGTTGCTTCACCATTTATGTGTATGTGTCGTGCTTTTGGGTTTGTATTTCTCTCTTTTGTTCTTGCGTCTTCCTTTGATTCGGTCGTGCATGTGCTTGGTTGTTGCCATAATTTCTATGCATGTCCCGTATTATCTGAAAGGCTCCGGTGAAGTCTAAGCTGCTACACCGCTGCTCTGCCCTCATCGTCGTAGCCTCCGCCGCCGATTGATTTTTTCCCTTTTCTGACCGGACGGGAATTGAGAAAGATAGGATATGAGAGGAGAATTTCTAGAGGAGTTTTTCTATAGAGAGGAGTTGGGAAGCAGTGGATGCTTTGGGAAGGCCTCAGTATCAGTAAACTAAAGCAAGACCCTGTAGATCCATGTAACCCTAAATCACCACAAAGCAGTAAAACAGTCAAAAAAAGAGAAAAAGCTCGCACACATCCGCGGCTTGGTGTCGTTTACTATGTTTTCTTCCACCCCTAACAAGCGGCACTTGGTGCAGATCGATGTGGATCTAGGGAGGTCTGAGGGAGGTAACACCTAGTAGGGAGAGGTCGACCTAGCGCACGGGGACGGCACCAACCTTCACCAACCCAGGGTGTATCTCATCACCTACACAGCTACACTGTCATGCCCGTAGAACTATGCCGGCCCAAAGGATGTGCAGGGCCGGAGGTACGGGACCAGCGCCCGCGCTAGCAAGCATCAGGAGGATAGCCCATTTATGGAGTCTCACGCCCAAACAGGCATGATGGAAGCGATGACTCCATGGCCATGGTGTGGACGCCGAAGATGGAGTGTGAAGCAAGGTTGGAGGTGTCAATCGGATGGATGGATGGAGAGTAGCCCTCCATGTACATGACTTCGTTCCACACGGAGTGGAGTTTGGTGTGGCTCAGGGAGAGTTGGATGAACACTACTAGGGAAAAGCCTATTAGTAGCGCGGGGCCCCGCGCTACTAGTAAGGCGCTACTGCTAAGACATATAGTCGTAGCATGTATTGTTTTCAGCGCTACTGCTAATCTAACTAGTAGTAGCGTGCCTCCTGTCTAGCGCTACTAGTATTCTGTTTTTCATTTTTTTTATTTTTAGTGTATTTATACGCCGTTATACAAATTTTGATATAGTACCAATTAAGAGTTTGTTATATCATTATGTCCATGATGAATTAATATATCATTGTGAGGAAGAAATATGGATTAGATTCAGTTGGATGAATCAAAAGTTGAATTAGGACGACGATCCTACTAATTTAACTTTTGGTCACTTTTGATCCATCCACATGAATCTAATCGGCGTTCCTTCCACCAATGATATAATAACTAATCATGATCATAAAAACAAATCATCATGATAATCATGATCAACATCATCATCATATTAATATAAAAACTCTTGCATCATATCATCACCAACAACACTAGCTAATAATCATCATAGTCATTACCACCAACACTATTTAATCATCATAGTCCTAGTGTAGCTATCTAATCACCGCCAACACTAGCTAATAATAATCATCATAGTCATAGTGTAGCTATCTAATCACCACCAACACTAGCTAATAATAATCATCATAGTCATTACCACCAACACTAGCTATTTAATCATCATAGTCATTGTGTAGCACATCATCATGTTCAAACTCATTTTAGCTAGCTAATCACTCATGTTGCTCTCTCTCAGGTAAAATAGCATAAAACATGTGTAGCACTCCCGCTTCATCACATTGGAGAATGCAGATGAACCTGTCTCCTAATTGTGGGCTGCGCTTTTGATTGCTGCCCCCAGTACTTCTCTGCTGTGATCCTTCATAATTTAGCTCCAGCCTTTGACTATTAAGACATGCTCGCTCTGAGAAATCATGAATGCACTCATGTGCAATGCAGGATATCTTGGTCGTTGAAGGAAATATGTCCTAGAGGCAATAATAAAGATGTTATTTATATTTCCTTATATCATGATAAATGTTTATTATTCATGGTACAATTGTATTAACCGGAAACTTGATACATGTGTGAATACATAGACAAAACAAAGTGTCCCTAGTATGCCCCCCTCCACAGTTTACCACCTCGGTCATATCAACTTAGTGCTTAGGCGAAGCCCTGCCTGGGTAACTTTATCATCACCGTCGCCACGCCGTCGTGCTGACGGAACTCTCCCTTGTACTTAACTGGATCAAGAGCTCGAGGGATGTCATCGTGCTGAACGTGTGCAGAACACGGAGGTGCCGTACATTCGGTACTTGGATCGGTTGGATCGTGAAGACGTTCGACTACATCAACTGCGTTACTAAACGCTTCCGTCTTTGGTCTACGAGGGTACGTGGACACACTCTCCCCTCTCGTTGCTATGCATCTCCTAGATAGATCTTGCGTGATCATATGAATTTTTTTGAAATACTACGTTCCCCAACAGTGGTATCCGAGCCAGGTCTATGCGTAGATGTTATATGCACGAGTAGAACACAAAGAGTTGTGGGTGATAATAGTCATACTACTTACCACCAACGTCTTACTTTGATTCGGCGGTATTGTTGGATGAAGCGGCCCGGACCGACATTACATGATCGCGTTCATGAGACTGGTTCTACCGACGTGCTTCGCACACAGGTGGCTGGCGGGTGTCTGTTTCTCCAACTTTAGTTGAATCGAGTTTGACTACGGCCAGTACTTGTTGATGGTTAAAACAGCACACTTGACGAAAAATCGTTGTGGTTTTGATGCGTACGTAAGAACGGTTCTTGCTAGAAGCCCGTAGAAGCCATGTAAAACTTGCAACAACAAAGTAGAGGACGTCTAACTTGTTTTTGCAGGGCATGTTGTGATGTGATATGGTCAACACGTGATGAGATATAAATTGTTGTATGAGATGATCATGTTTTGTAAAAGTTATCGGCAACTGGCAGGAGCCTTATGATTGTCGCTTTATTGTATGAAATACAATCGCCATGTAATTGCTTTACTTTATGACTAAGCGGTAGCGATAGTCGTAGAAGCAATAGTTCGCGAGACGGCAACGACACTACGATGGAGATCAAGGTGTCAAGACGGTGATGATGGAGATCATGACGGTGCTTTGGAGATGGAGATCAAAGGCACAAGATGATGATGGCCATATCATGTTACATATTTTGATTGCATGTGATTTTTATCCTTTATGCATCTTATTTTGCTTAGTACGCCTGTAGCATTATAAGATGACCCCTCACTAAATTTCAAGGTACAAGTTTTCTCCCTGAGTATGCACCATTGCTACAGTTCATCGTGCCGAGACACCACGTGATGATCGGGTGTGATAAGCTCTACGTTCACATACAACAGGTGTAAGCCAGTTTTGCACGTGCAGAATACCCGGGTTAAACTTGACGAGCCTAGCATATGCAGATATGTCCTCGGAACATTGAGACCGAAAGGTCGAACGTGAATCATATAGTAGATATGATCAACATAGTGATGTTCACCATTGAAAACTACTCCATCTCACGTGATGATCGAACATGGTTTAGTTGATATGGATCACGTGATCATTTAGATGACTAGACGAATGTTTATCTAAGTGGGAGTTCTTAAGTAATATGATTAATTAAACTTTAATTTATCATGAACTTAGTACCTGATAGTATTTGCATGTCTATGTTCTACACAGACTGGGTCCGTAACATGAGGATTATCCTCATTGCTGCACAGAAGAATTACGTCCTGGAAGCACCGCTAGGTGCAAGACCCGCTGCAGGAGTGCTACGTCTTGAGCTTGCGTTGGTTTTCCCCGAAGAGGAAGGGATGATGCAGCAGAGTAGCGTAAGTATTTTACTCAGTTTTTGAGAACCAAGGTATCAATCCAGTAGGAGGCCACACTCAAGTCCCTCGTACCTGCACAAAACGATAGCACTCGCAACCAACGCGATTAGGGGTTGTCAATCCCTTCATAGTCACTTACGAGAGTGAGATCTGATAGATATAATATTTTTGGTATTTTTGGTATAAAGATGCAAAGTAAAAAGTAAAAGCAAAGCAAGATTAAAGTGATGGAGATTGATATGATAAGAATAGACCCGGGGGCCATAGGTTTCACTAGTGGCTTCTCCCAAGAGCATAAGTATTCTATGGTGGGTGAACAAATTACTGTTGAGCAATTGACAGAATTGAGCATAGTTATGAGAATATCTAGGCATGATCATGTATATAGGCATCACGTCCGTGACAAGTAGACCGAAACGATTCTGCATCTACTACTATTACTCCACTCATCGACCGCTATCCAGCATGCATCTAGAGTATTAAGTTAAAAACAGAGTAACGCCTTAAGCAAGATGACATGATGTAGAGAGATAAATTCATGCAATATGAAATAAACCCCATCTTGTTATCCTCGATGGCAACGATGCAATACGTGCCTTGCTGCCCCTTCTGTCACTGGGAAAGGACACCGCAAGATCGAACCCAAAGCTAAGCACTTCTCCCATGGCAAGAACTACCAATCTAGTTGGCCAAACCAAACGGGTAATTCGAAGAGACTTGCAAAGATAACCAATCATACATAAAAGAATTCAGAGAAGATTCAAATATTATTCATAGATAGACTTGATCATAAACCCATAATTCATCGGTCTCAACAAACACACCACAAAAAGAAGATTACATCGAATAGATCTCCACAAGAGAGGGGGGGGGGAACTTTGTATTGAGATCCAAAAAGAGAGAAGAAGCCATCTAGCTACTAACTATGGACCCGAAGGTCTGAGGTAAACTACTCACACTTCATCGGAGAGGCTATGATGATGTAGAAGCCCTCCGTGATGACGGCCCTCTTCCGGCGGAGCTCCGGAACAGGCCCCAAGATGGGATCTCGTGGATACAGAAAGTTGCGGTGGTGGAATTAGGTTTTTGGCTCCTGTTCTGATCATTTGGGGGTACGTATGTATATATAGGAGGAAGAAGTACGTCGGTGGAGCATCGAGGGGCCCACGAGGCAGGGGCGCGCCCTAGGGGGGCGCCCCCACCCTTGTGACCGCCTCTTTTGTTCCTTGCCGTAGGATCCAAGTCTCCTGGATCACGTTCGGTGAGAAAATCACGTTCCCGAAAGTTTATTCTGTTTGGACTCCGTTTTATATTCCGTTTCTTCAAAACACTGGAATAGGCAAAAAACAGCAATTCTGGGCTGGGCCTCCGGTTAATAGATTAGTCCCAAAAATAATATAAAATTGGAAAATAAAGCCCAATATAGTCCAAAATAGTAGATAATATAGCATGGAGCAATCAAAAATTATAGATACGTTGGATACGTATCAAGGAGCAACTCCGGACGTTATGAACGTCTGGCAGAGCAAAGCTGATGACTACTCGATAGTTTAGTGTGCCATGCTTTACGGCTTAGAATCGGGACTTCAAAGACGTTTTGAACATCATGGAGCATATGAGATGTTCCAAGAGTTGAAGTTAATATTTCAAGCAAATGCCCAAGTTGAGAGATATGAAGTCTCCAACAAGTTCTATAGCTGCAAAATGGAGGAGAACAGTTCTGTCAGTGAACACATACTCAGAATGTCTGGGTACGACAACCACTTGACTCAGCTTGGAGTTAATCTTGTTGATAATAGTGTCGTTGACAGAGTTCTTCAATCACTGCCGCCAAGCTATAAAGACTTCGTGATGAAATATAATATGCAAGGGATGGAAAAGACAATTCTCGAGCTCTTCGCGATGCTAAAGGCCGCGGATGTAGAAATCAAGAAGGAGCATCAAGTGTTGATGGTTAACAAGACCACTAGTTTCAAGAAAAAAGGGGCAAAGGAAAAGAAAAGGAACTTCAAGAAAGAATGGAAAGCAAGTTGCCACTCCTGTGAAGAAACCCAAATCTAGACCTAAGCCTGAAACTGAGTGGGCTACTGGAGGGCCACCTTGCTCCCGGCCGGAGCGTTGACGATAAACAGGAATAGTCGCTCACACTTGAGGGTTGGGATGGGGGCGGCCATGGCGGTGTGTGGTTTCATGGTGGTTTGTTGGCTTGCTTAGTAGAAGACGGGGAAGAGAGCCAATTGACGCGTATGACTACCACAGTTTGGTTGCTGACGGTCGGCTAGGTAGGCTGAAGTGATGATGTTTTTTTCTGCTATAGGTGAAAGCCTAGGTTAGCCACGTTATATGCCAGCATTGACGATGCCCTAGGACGTCGTTACTTCCCTTAGAGACATCATTATGGAGCTCCTTCACATCCCTCGTCAACAGAGTCTGGGTCTCGAGTGAAACCACAAGTTTTTGCCTAGGTTGTAGCGCGGCGGTGTTCCCATTACTTCCTCCTAGGGACAGTGCCTTACCTTGTAGTTTCACCACTGTCCAGGTGGGTGCGTGTCCTCGGGGAGGTGAAGGAGCTCCTCGACCACACCTCGAATAGAAGTTATGACATCTAAGGACACCGTGCTCATCAGCATCGACCCAACATCGTTGAATCATGCCCAACCATCCATTGAAGCCACAATAGGCATGCATCATAGGCAGATTGTCGTCGCCAACAACCATCACCACAATAAAATGGGCCCAGATGGCCACATCAGCCGAGCCAACATACACATACCATTGCCCATGCAACGCCAACATGTCGCACACACCATGGAGGGCCGATAACTTCGCCCTACAGAGCTCATGCTGCCAAATATTTCGGGGTTGCCATATCAGTGTACGTAGGGTATTCACATCCTGAGGTCGCCGACCTAGCTTCTACCATTCACTCGATCCACCCGATGTCCCCACCTCCAGGACACAATGACATCCCAACCCCTTGCATGAACAAGGCCACACGACCCCCTGTCGGCATGAGCAGTGGTGTCGCAACACTGGAGACAAGTGACGGAGCCCACATGCTACACGTCCATGACACCCGGAGGCGTAGGGCGCCAGACAGGCCATTGTTGACTCCCCCTCCTCTGCCCTGAGCGTGATCGCATCACCGCGAGGTCGACCACGCCGCCTTGCGCCACTTGACCAACGCCGCACACCGTCCCCAAGCATGCTGCTCTTCCATCACCATCTCCGGGGTCGCCGCCTCGGTATCCAGTCTCCGCCAAATGAGAATGGTCGGACGATCCCCTCCCCTTTGAGGGACCGGGACTACCACCTTTGCGGTAGCGGCAGTGAGAGGGGATGGCAGGGAAGGGCGGTGCAAACTATGGTTTCATGAGTCGTGGAAACAAGTGACACATGGGTCGGCAGATCATGTCTTTTTTGTACTTAGTATATGCATGGTCTTTGTTTTGATAGGACACGTAACATGTACATGACATACATGATACATGCATGTCCACTTATAGAACTCTCGTTATTCCTATTTGGATCTATTCCTTCCTTAGTGCCTCAACAAAAGAAAAGTAAGCCACCACATCTGTTTTGTTGTTACTTGGATGCGGTCCATGCATACAAATATGTCACCTCATTAAAGAAGTGGGGACCAACTTGGATACGATCCATTCATGCATGCCATTAAGAAACTAAGTTGATCCAGATGTTAAAGAATAAGTACACTATACTTATTCGGCTAATGATTGCCATGCATAGGTCATACTCATTAAGTAGTATTTAGGGGGTGTTTGGTTCAGGAACTTTTTAGTCCCAGAGACTAGAAAAAGTCTCTAAAAAGTCTCTAGGAACCAAACGGGAGGGACTTTTTCTACAGGGACTAGAAAAATACTCTACTGGAGAGTCTTTTTTGATTAGTCCCCGGGACTAAAAAAAGTCCTAGGACTTTTGAACCAAACAGCCCCCTAATCTGTGAGGCAATTGATAATAAAGGATTTAGAAAAAGACCACTGAATGCACCGGTTATGACAGTATATTAATTGCAAAATATTACTTAATCAGTGTTAACCAGGTCGTCCGTACTCCTGTTTGTCCGCTTGGAGGGACGGGGGCGCACAGGACCGCCAGCCAGCAACCGCGTGTGTGAGCTGGGGTCCACCACTTTCATGACATTTTGGCAGCTTGTATACGTTTTGTCTCAAGCTGCAGCTAATCCTACTAGTAGATCTTTCGAAACTTTGTCTAATTTGTGCTTTCAAAAAAAAAAGATTTCAAAAAAACTTTGTCTAATTTGTGCTAGATTTTACTGTACAAGCTCCGACGAATCATTTAACCAATTCAATTTGTAATAGCTGACCACACCTACCACGTGGTTAATTTTACTGTACAAGCTAAGCAATAAACAAAATTTGATTAGTACAAATGATCTCTACAACGTAAAACATTTGGAATACGATGTACAAAAAACCCACTAGAAGAATGCTAGAAATTACAAAATTTGAGTGCAGCGCTAGATAGATCACTAGTTTGCAATTTCTGACCGAAAAATATGTAGAGATATCTTGTAATTTGAGTGCAACGCTAGATAAATCACTAACTATGGATACAAGTCCAAAAAATAGGAGGCCTTATTCCGGAGTGACTTAATGAGTGCCATGGTGGCAAGATGTTAGTTTAGGCCAAGTTTTGGGGTTGATCTGACAACGATCGCGCTGGGGCTGCCAATGCAAGCTAGCACACAATGTATGGCAACTCTTCATCAAGGTGGTTTGGTAGATCGAGAATAATGATTTGCTTATCAGGCTAGAAAGTTGCAACTCGCAAGGGGGAGGCACGAGAACAGGGTGGACGATATAGGCATATAGCTAGAGGTAGAAGAGGTGCCTGGCTACGGAGACGTAGTTGACCCAACACTAGTCAGATTCGAGTGAGAACCAACGGATGTTGTCGGAGCTAGGACAACGTGTGGACCTATTCACACATGATGGCACGACGAGAGGGCCTCCTTTCTCCCGGCTAATGAGTACGTACATAGCAAAGTGATTAATAATTAGCTCTCTTGTCGCGTCATCATGTGTGAATATAATTATTTGCATAGGAGTAGTATGAGTATAATTATTAATCACTGTGCTACGTAAGTATTTTGAAAGCAAAGAGAAGGAAAGCTTCATTAAATATTGGAATATTCTATGAAGTACTACCAGACAAAACGAGGAGCACCCCACCCCCACAGGTGCCCACCATCTAAACAAAGAGATCTTGTGTGTCTCGTCACGTGCCTTGCCGTGATCACGCCCGTCACCGTCAGGTAGGCGAACGGAGGAAGCAAACGGGGTAGAACCATGGAGAGGGAGCGGGCAGCGGACACGAGGCGCGGCCTGCGCTGCACCTTTTGGGTTACCATCGCCCGTACGTAGGTGCAGGAAAAGCCCCATTCGTTTCCTTCTCCCACCCCCTGCAAGCAAGGCTGCAACATTTTCTTCTTCTTTTTTTTAGAGAAAAGGCATATACTCGACTTTATAAATAAAGCCATTAGGCAGAGTCATGTCACAACCATCCAGACAACACAGAAGCAAAGCAAAGTCTAAGAAGTACGAGTACATGGCAACCATCCAATCATGGCACGCAGGCCAGCCTTGAGTCCAAAAGAACAGGAGATTAAGCCATCCTCCTAGATCACCGCAGCAGGGAAGAAGCCGTAGATCTCATCTTAGATAACATGTCGTCGAACGCCTCTAGGTCCACCTCCTTAGTCAATAATCTCCACTGCTGCAAAAAGACATTGGCTTTAAATAAGCAATTCACAGGGTTAGCCGGAAAGATGTGCTTGATAGTGAACTTGTTCCTAGTAGTCCACAGCGACCAACAGATCGCTGCTCAACCAACCCAGAATAACCTCTTTGCCCGACCTGATAAAGTATTAACACAACGCCGCAGCTCCTCGAAGGGGGATGGATTCCAATTAACATGAATCCAATGTCTAATGCAACTCCAAAGGAATTTAACCAACGAGCATTGGAAAAAAATGTGCTCGGTGTTTTCAAAAGCCCCACATAAAGCGCATCTATCAGAGCCGGACCGTTCCTCTTCCCAATTTGATCAGTGATACGTCTCCGTTGTATCTACTTTTCCAAACACTTTTGCCCTTGTTTTGGACTCTAACTTGTATGATTTGAATGGAACTAACCCAGACTGACGCTGTTTTCAACAGAATTGCCATGATGTTGTTTTATGTGCAGAAAACAAAAGTTTTCGGAATGATCTAAAACTCCACATAATATCTTACAATAAATAATAAAAAATCCTCGCCAAAGATGAAGACCAGGGGGACCACACCCTTCTCACGAGGGTGGGGGGCGCCCCCCCTAGGGCGCGCCCCCTACCTCGTGGGCCCCCTGGAGACCCCCGACTCCAAGTCCAACTCTATATAACTGCTTTCGGGGAGAAAAAATAAGGGAGAAGAAATCATCGCGTTTTATGATACGAAGCCGCCGCCAAGCCCTAAAACCTCTCGGGAGGGCTGATCTGGAGTCTGTTCGGGGCTCCGGAGAGGGGGATTCGTCGCCGTCGTCATCATCAACCATCCTCCATCACCAATATCATGATGCTCACCGCCCTGCGTGAGTAATTCCATCGTAGGCTTGCTGGACGGTGATGGGTTGGATGAGATTCACCATGTAATCGAGTTAGTTTTGTTAGGGTTTGATCCCTAGTATCCACTATGTTCTGAGATTGATGTTGTTATGACTTTGCTATGCTTAATGCTTGTCACTAGGGCCCGAGTGCCATGATTTCAGATCTGAACCTATTATGTTTTCATCAATACATGAGAGTTCTAGATCCTATCTTGCATGTCTATAGTCACCTATTATGTGTTATGATCCGTTAACCCCGAAGTGACAATAATCGGGATACTTACCGGTGATGACCGTAGTTTGAGGATTTCATGTACTCACTATGTGCTAATGCTTTGTTCCGGTTCTCTATCAAAAGGAGGCCTTAATATCCCTTAGTTTCCATTAGGACCCCGCTGCCACGGGAGGGTAGGACAAGAGATGTCATGCAAGCTCTTTTCCATAAGCACGTATGACTATATTCGGAATACATGCCTACATTACATTGACGAATTGGAGCTAGTTCTGTGTCACCCTATGTTATGACTGTTACATGATGAACCGCATCCGGTGTAATTATCCATCATTGATCCGATGCCTACGAGCTTTCCATATACTGGTTTACGCTTATTTACTTTCCCGTTGCTATTGTTACAATCACTATAGAACACCAAAAACATTACTTTGCTTTCATTACTCTTTTGTTACCGTTACCATCACTATCATATTACTTTGCTACTAAACACTTTGCTGCAAATACTAAGTTTCCAGGTGTGGTTGAATTGACAACTCAGCTGCTAATACTTGAGAATATTCTTTTGCTCCCCTTGTGCCGAATCAATAAATTTGGGTTGAATACTCTGCCCTCGAAAGCTGTTGCGATCCCCTATACTTGTGGGTTGTCAAGACTAATTTCTGGCGCCGTTGCCGGGGAGCATAGCTCTATTCTTTGAGTCACTTGGGATTTATATCTGCTGGACACTATGAATAACTCGAGAGATCCAAAAACCAAGATCTATCCCTCAACTACGAGGGGAGGTAAGGAACTGCCATCTAGCTCTGCACTTGATTCACCTTCTATTATGAGTAAGCTTGCGACACCTACACCTGCTTCTGCTATTCGTTCTGATCGCATGTTATTGATGATGCTACTTCTGCTATGCATGATACTTATGATGAAACTACCTCTATGCCTGATACTACTATGCCACTTAGTGATTTTCTAGAGGAACGACTTGCTAGGGCTAGAGATATTGAAAATATTGAATCTGATTATGAAGATGAAAGTGATGATGAAGAATCACTTGTTATTCCTGAGGGTTATTTATTTGATCAAGATGCTTCTTTAGCTATTTTAGCTTGCAAAGATAGATATGAACTCAAAAGGTTATTAGCTAAATGGAATAAGCAATCTCTAAATGCTAGGATGAGACCTGACCCTGCTTTTGCTACTTCACCTATCTGTGTTGCTGATAAGGATTATGAATTCTCTGTTGATCCTGATATAATTACTTTGGTTGAATCTGATCCTTTTCATGGCTATGAAACTGAAACTGTTGTAGCACATCTTACTAAATTAAATGATATAGCCACCCTGTTCACTAATGATGAGAGATCTCGCTACTTTTATATCCTTAAAATATTTCCGTTCCCATTAAAGGGTGATGCTAAGATATGGTTTAATTCTCTTGATCCTGGTTGTGTGCGTAGTCCTCAGGATATGATTTATTACTTCTCTGCTAAATATTTCCCTGCTCATAAGAAACAAGCTGCTTTAAAGGAAATATACAACTTTGTGCAAATTAAAAAAGAGAGTCTCCCACAAGCTTGGGGGAGGCTTCTCAAGTTACTTAATGCTTTGCCTGATCATCCTCTTAAGAAAAATGAAATACTTGATATCTTTTATAATGGATTAACCGATGCTTCCAGAGATTACCTGGATAGTTGTGCTGGTTCTCTTTTCAGGGAAAGAACACCAGATGAAGCTGAAATATTATTGAATAATATGTTGACAAATGAAAATAATTGGGCACCTCCTGAGCCAGCTCCTGCTCCAATTAATGATCCTATTCCTAAACCAACTCCGAAGAAGAGAGGTATTCTATTTCTCAGTCCTGAAGATATACAAGAGGCAAAGAAATCTATGAAAGAAAAAGGTATTAAAGCTGGAGATGTTAAGAATTTACCTCCTATTGAAGAAATACATGGTCTCAATTTACCGCCTGATGAAGAAATATATGATCTTAATCCTTTATTTATTGAAGAACCTCCAGACCTCGATAACCTGACACAGGTAGTAAAGGTAAATTCTCTCTATAGATATGATAAAGCTGAAATCCCTCCTACTAAAATTGCTAGTCAATGCTTGGATGAGTTTGATAATTTCATGTTTAAGCAAGAAGACTTAAATGCTTATTTTGGTAGACAATTAAAACAAGATGATGATATGATTAAATACTTAGGTGATTATATGGCTCATATTAGAGGTGAACTTAAACTTGTTAGCAAACTTGCTTCTATGGTTACCACTCAAGTAGAACAAGTACTTAAAACTCAAAAAGAATTGCTCAATGAGATGAATAGTAAGAAAAATGATTATGTTGTTAAAGTGGCTACTAGAAATGGTAGAATGACTCAGGAACCTTTGTATCCTAAAGGCCAACCTAAGAGAATTAAGCAAGATTCTCAGAGAAATAAAATTGATGCACCTAGTTCTTCAAAAAGGAAGAAAAAGAAAAATGATAGAACTGTGCAAACTTCTAGTGAACCTATTGCTGAACCACCTGATAATCCAAATGATATTTCTATTTCTGATGCTAAAACTCAATCTAGTAATGAACATGAACCTAATGAAAATGTTAATGATGATGTTCATAATAATGCTCAACCTAGTAATGATAATGACGTAGAAATTGAACCTGCTGTTGATCTTGATAACCCACAATCAAAGAATCAACGTTATGATAAGAAAGACTTTGTTGCTAGGAAACATGGTAAAGAAAGAGAACCGTGGGTTCAGAAACCCATGCCTTTTCCTCCCAAACCATCCAAGAAAAAGGATGATGAGGATTTTGAGCGCTTTGCTGAAATGATTAGATCTATATTTTTGAGTATGCGATTGACTGTTATGCTTAAAATGAATCCTTATGCTAAGTACATGAAAGATATTGTTACAAATAAAAGAAAGATACCGGAAGCTGAAATTTCCAACATGCTTGCTAATTATACTTTTAAGGGTGGAATACCAAAGAAACTTGGAGATCCAGGAGTACCTACTATACCATGCTCCACTAAAAGAAACTATGTTAAAACTGCTTTATGTGATCTTGGAGCCGGTGTTAGTGTTATGCCTCTCCCTTTATATCGTAGACTTGATTTGAATAAGTTGACACCTACCGAAATATGTTTGCAAATGGTTGATAAATCAACTACTATACCTGTCGGTATTTGTGAGGATGTGCCTGTTGTGGTTGCAGACGTTACTATTTTAACGGACTTTGTTATTCTTGATATTCCCGAGGACGATAGTTTGTTAACAAGACTTGATCAACCATGTTAGTGGATTCCTTTTGATGAGCATGAGATGGATGAAACTAGAAGCACAACACTCTGTACCCTTTCTATACTTTCTTTTATTTAGTTGAAATAAAACAAAATAAATAATTCTCTGTCTGTTATCTGATTATCCGTGCAATATAAAAATACCTCGAAAATAAAAGTTCTCCAAATGCCCTGAAAATTAAATATGATTTTTTATAGAATATTTGAGGATTTATGGAACAAAGAACACACCAGGGGGGCCAACCACCTTGCCACGAGGGTGGAGGGCTCCCCCCTAGGGCGCGCCCCCTGCCTCGTGGGCCCACGGTGGCCCTCCTCCACTTATTCTTTCAGCTACACACTTCATCTTCATCCCCCAAACACGAAAAACCAGCTCAAACCCGAGTCCAAGCTCGTTTTGCTGCCATTTTCGATCTCCTTGCTCAAAGAACCTCTCACAAAACCGCTTGGGGAGATTGTTCCTTGAAAATGATGAGTAGATTATTGAGGGGCTCATCGAGCCAAAGCTCGAAGGAAAGGCACCGAAGCCTAAGTATAATTTGCCACGCACCACGGGGGTTCAGGCGTGTGAATGGCCTTCTGAGGATTTCTTGAGAGCAGTCGGGATTTAGGAAGATTTTCATGAGTTGGCTCATAATGCAGGCCTCACCGCTTTCCTCCACGACCAATGCGATCAGTATCTCTTGCTCACAAATACCTTTGTGCAAAACTTTCATTTTCATTCTAGGAACTCACCACTCACGGTGGAGTTTCATTTATATGATGAGCATAAGGAGATGTCGCTTTATGATTTCTGTCGGATTTGTTTAGTCCCTTTTGGGGGCAAGACAGAAGAACCACATCATGATGATGTGGAGGGATTTATTAATACTATCACTGTAGGGGAAACTAGGAAGGTTTCCGATGCACGAATCACTAGCATACATTTTCCTGTCTTACGTTACTTTGCATTATTTGCTAGTCGTTGCTTAATTGGTCGCGGAAACTGTGGAAACCTTAGTATCCCTGATATCACTGTCTTGCTCCAAGGTTTATACAGTGATAACACTTTTAGTATGGGCGACATTATTGCTAGACGGTTAAGTATGAACCGTACTAAGGGCCCCATCTTTGGAGGCATCTATGCTACACGCCTAGCTGCACATTTTAACATTCCTATTAGGCATGTTGAGAAGGAAGAAAAAGTGATGCCTCGTGTTTATTTAGATTATAAAAGTATGGTGGCACATCATTTTATTGTTAAGAATAGGGCAGGAGAGCTTAAATATCAATTGTTCTTTAATAAACATCATCCTGAGACTGTAGGCAAGTACCTTGTTCCGTTGACGGCTATCCACGCCTACCGGAACCCTGCACCAGCCGAGGAGCCAGAATCGGAACCACAATTTGATCCTTCACGACAATCTAACTATCAGTGGGATCCGGAGATGATTGCCAGCCAGTGGCAATCGGAGCCTTCTTCTTCCTCATCGCAGTACGACCCCAACAACTATTATTATGGATATCAGTCAGGCCAGCCATGGCCATAGACCAACTTAGGCCAAAAGCCTAAGTTTGGGGGAGTACGTATTTCTCACCAACATTACATTTATGTACACACACACTCATTGCTAGATGTCAGTGCTCATACTTTTTCGTTGTATCATCCATGCTAGTTTATTTTCTTTTATGATTTCTTCTTGTGTGTTTGATAAACCTTAAGAAAAACCAAAAAAATTAGTTGTAGCTTTTAATTAATTTACTTTCCATGCTTGTAGTAGTAACTAAAAAGAAAACCCAAAAATATTTCCCGTTCTTCTTTTGCTTGTTGGGAGCTTTCCCGTGTAAATAGTTTTATTTATTTTCTTTTCTTTGGGGTCAGTAGGAGAAGACCATGATTAAATTGTTGAAGTGGCTCTTATATGCATTATTGTTTATCTGACAAAAGAGCCCATATTGCCTTGTCTTCTCCTGTTTATTGAATGCTCGCAGATTCCAGCTTAGTCCAATGCACGTGCACTCTTATTATTATTCACATCGTTCGATCGTGCAAATGAAAGGCAATTATGATGATATATGATGGACTGACTGAGATGAGAAAAGATGGTATGAACTCAACCTCTTTTGTTTTTGTAAATATGATGAGTTCATCATTCTTGATTCAGCTTGTTATGAATAAACATGTTTGCAATGACAATTAGAGATCATAGTTGCTTGTGTCATGCTTGATTAGCTATGAGTTATAATGATTTACCTTGTGTGCCAACATGCTATTAAAATGATTATGATGTGGTATGATAGGGTGGTATCCTCCTTTGAATGATTTAAGTGACTTGACTTGGCACATGTTCACGCATGTAGTTGAAAAAAATCAACATAGCTTTCACGATATTTATGTTCATGGTGGATTATATCCTACTCATGCTTGCATCCAATGTTCATTAATTTTAGTGCATGTACATGGCTGTTGTCGCTCTCTAGTTGGTCGCTTCCCAGTCTTTTGCTAGCCTTCACCTGTACTAAGCGGGAATACTGCTTGTGCATCCAAACTCCTTAGACCCCAAAGTTATTCCACATGAGTCCACTATACCTTCCTATATGCGGTATCTACCTGCCGTTCCAAGTAAATTTGTATGTGCCAAACTTTAAACCCTCAAATAATCATCCTGTTTTGTATGCTCAAATAGCTCATGTATCAACTAGGGCTGTCTGTATCTTCCATGTTAGGAGGGTTATTCTCAAGAGAAGTGGACTCCGCTCTTCACTCACGAGATAAAGGGCTGGTCACCGGGATGCCCAGTCCCATGCTTTATGCAAACTAAATCAAAATAATTGCAAACAAAACTCCCCCTGGGACCTGATGTATGTTGGAGGCACTCGTTGTTTCGAGCAAGCCATGGATTGATGTTTGTTGGTGGAGGGGGAGTATAAAATTTACCATTCTGTTTGGGAACTGCCTATAATGTGTGTAGCATGGAAGATATCGCCATCTCTTGGTTGTTATGTTGACAATGAAAGTATACCGCTCAAAATGTTATTCACCTCTATTCTAAAACAAGCTCTAGCACCTCTACAAATCCCTGCTTCCCTCTGCGAAGGGCCTATCTATTTACTTTTATGTTGAGTCATCACCCTCTTTTAAAAAGCACGAGCTGGAGAGCGCAACTGTCATTTGCATTCATTGTTGTTAGTTTACATTGGGTGTGACTATGATTGGATCTCTTTTACCATGAATTACAATGTCTAGTCAGGCCTTGATCTTTAAAGGTGCTCTGCATTTATGTTTTGTGGTCTCAGAAAGGGCTAGCGAGATACCATCTTGTTATATCATATTATGATTGTTTTGAGAAAGTGTTGTTATCCGAGATTTATTATTATGGCTTGCTAGTTGATTATGTTATTGATATGAGTAATCATGAGACCTGAGAATTATTGCAAATGTGGTTAGTTATAATCTTTGCTGAAAACTTGAATGCTAGCTTGACATATTTACAACAACAAGTGCAAACCGAGTTTGTAAAAGTTTTTCTTTATTTCTTTCAGTTTGTCAAGTGAATTGCTTGAGGACAAGCAAGGGTTTAAGCTTGGGGGAGTCGATACGTCTCCGTCGTATCTACTTTTCCAAACACTTTTGCCCTTGTTTTGGACTCTAACTTGTATGATTTGAATGGAACTAACCCAGACCAACGCTGTTTTCAGCAGAATTGCCATGATGTTGTTTTATGTGCAGAAAACAAAAGTTCTCGGAATGACCTGAAACTCCACGGAATATCTTACAGTAAATAAAAAAATCCTCGCCAAAGATGAAGACCAGGGGGACCACACCCTTCTCACGAGGGTGGGGGGCGCCCCCCCTAGGGCGCGCCCCCTACCTCGTGGCCCCCCCTGGAGACCCCCTGACTCCAACTCCAACTCTATATAACTGCTTTTGAGGAGAAAAAAATAAGGGAGAAGAAATCATCACATTTTACGATACGGAGCCGCCGCCAAGCCCTAAAACCTCTCGGGAGGGCTGATCTGGAGTCCGTTCGGGGCTCCGAAGAGGGGGATTCGTCACCGTCGTCATCATCAACCATCCTCCATCACTAATTTCATGATGCTCACCGCCGTGCGTGAGTAATTCCATCGTAGGCTTGCTGGACGGTGATGGGTTGGACGAGATTCACCATGTAATCAAGTTAGTTTTGTTAGGGTTTGATCCCTAGTATCCATTATGTTCTGAGATTGATGTTGCTATGACTTTGCTATGCTTAATGCTTGTCACTAGGGCCCGAGTGCCATGATTTCAGATCTGAACCTATTATGTTTTCATCAATATATGAGAGTTCTAGATCCTATATTGCAAGTCTATAGTCACCTATTATGTGTTATGATCCGTTAACCCCGAAGTGACAATAATCGGGATAATTACCGGTGATGACCGTAGTTTGAGGAGTTCATGTATTCACTATGTGCTAATGCTTTGTTTCGGTTCTCTATTAAAAGGAGGCCTTAATATCCCTTAGTTTCCATTAGGACCCCGCTGCCACGGGAGGGTAGGACAAGAGATGTCATACATGTTCTTTCCATAAGCACGTATGACTATATTCGGAATACATGCCTACATTACATTGACGAATTGGAGCTAGTTCTGTATCACCCTATGTTATGACTGTTACATGATGAACTGCATCCGGCGTAATTATCCATCATTGATCTGATGCCTACGAGCTTTCCATATACTGGTTTACGCTTATTTACTTTCCCGTTGCTATTGTTACAATCACTACAAAACACCAAAAACATTACTTTGCTTTCATTACTCTTTTGTTAACGTTACCATCACTATTATATTACTTTGCTACTAAACACTTTGCTGCAGATACTAAGTTTCCAGGTGTGGTTGAATTGACAACTCAGCTGCTAATACTTGAGAATATTCTTTGGCTCCCCTTGTGTCGAAACAATAAATTTGGGTTGAATACTCTACCCTCGAAAGCTGTTGCGATCCCCTATACTTGTGGGTTATCAATCAGCTGCAGGTAGTTTACAACGGAAAGCTTGCCACATGAAAATTTTGATCTTAGGAGGAATACGGGCCAACCAAATATCCTTGAATTTCACTGTGTGGGCACCTGAGATAAGTTTGGCGTACGCAGACTTAACTGAGAAACGACCAGAAGAAGAGTGAGGCCAGACAACCGAGTCGTCTGCCTCCGAGAGCAAGGGGAAGCAGGCAGTAAGACGTTGCCAATCATCCAACTCCACAGGAGAAAGGGATCGCCGGAAGTCAAGGTCCCAATTGTGAACTGAGAGCTCAAAGATAGAGATCTCTGGAGCAGAGCAATACGAGAACAGGGTCGGGAAGGCCACTGTGAGAGTGGTATCACCAACCCACCAATCTAACCTAAAGCGAGTGGACTTACCATTCCTAACTACAAACTTAACGAGAGACCAAAAGATCGGGCGAACTTTAACAAGCTGACGCCAAAATTGAGAGCCACCTGAGGAAGAAGCGAACATGGGGCTCGAGGAGGGGAAATATTTAGCTTTGAGAAAAGATAGCCAGAGGGGGCGTTCCTCGAGGAACATTATTTTCCACCACCATTTATCATGAGGCACTTGTTCATGACCACCGTGTTAATGATACCTAAGCCCCCCATGTTCTTAGGCCTACAGATGAGATCCCACTTAACCATCCTATATTGCGCTTATTGTTAGAGTAGTTCCAGTAAAAAGCACCCCTATGCTTTTCAAAGCCAGCTTGAATCCCTTCGGACAGGAGATAAAAGCCCATTAGTAACATCGGAAGGGAGGAGAGACAAGCATTAGTAAGGGCAACCTTGCCCGCCTGGGAATTATATCGGCCTCTCCACGGCAAGACCCTATTCCCTACTTTTGACACTGTCGGGGCAATGTCTTTTGCCAATAGCTTGAGAGGGGAGATTGGGAGGCCCAGGTATTTTAAAGGGAAAGAACCAAGGGAGCAGTTCGGAAGATGTGCCACTCTCTGAGCTTCAGAGTCAGTTACCCCAGTCACAATCACTTCGTTCTTCGAAAAGTTGATTTTAAGACTCGATAGCGCTTCAAAGCATAGAAGAAGGAATTTCAAATGCGTGAGACTAGCCTCGTATTGAAGATGAGTGATGCCATTGGGAATCAAGTGAGAACTAACAGGCGTAATTTGACCAGCGAGAGCTGCTCGAGAAAGGATATGAGAGAGAGCATCCGCAACAAAATTAAAGAGAAGGGGGAAGCTGGGTCTCCTTGTCTAAGGCCCCTACCATTGGCACAGAAATTACTAATCTGCCCATTAACCGCCAAAGCCGCGTGGCCTCCCGAGACCAACTGCATAAGACGGTGAACCACCGCGCCCTCGAAACCTTTAGCAAGAAGGACTTGGCGAAGAAAATTCCAGCTCACCGAGTTGTAAGCCTTCTCGAAGCCAAGTTTGAGTACCACTGCCTCAGTGCCCTTGGTTTGCAAGTCGTGGACAATCTCATGCAAGCATAGAACACCATCCAGAATAAATCTACCCTTAATAAACGCAGATTGAAAAGGGTTAATGACGCGATGGGTGATCGGAGATAGCCTGGTTGCCAGACCCTTAGCCGATATCTTCGAAAAATTATTTATTAAGGCAATGGGCCTAAACTGGGAAATCAGGTCAGCCCCTTTGACCTTAGGAATGAGGGTGAGCGCCGCGTAATTCAATCTAGAGATGTCAACAGTTCCCAGCCAAAAACCTTGTATAATTGCCTGAATGAGGCCCTTTAACTAAGGCCAAAACTGCCTAAAGAAAGGGATGGAGAAGTCATCAGGCCCAGAGGCCGCGTTAGAGTTGGCAGATCAGATCGCATCGAAGATCTCCTCTTCAGAAGGGGGGATCAACAAACCCTCATTTTCACCGCTCGACATCTGCTCGAATGGAGACCAAAAGGTAGACGCCAACCTAAAACCCACCTCGGGTTTAGCAGATAAGAGTAGAGAAGAAATGAACCACATGTTGCATAATCACAGATTGATTGAGACCCTGACACCATCGATAAGGAGGCTATCGATCAGACATCGCCGACGTCTACCATTCGCGATAGCAAAGAAATAGGCCGTGGGCAAGTCACCCTTTAAAGTCCATTTAATAGTGCCACTTTGCTTCCAATACACTTCCTCCTGACAATGGATGTTCAAAAGGGCCTCTTCGAGATCGTACTGAATCTGCCACTCGGCCGGGGAGAGGCCCATGTCGTCCGCGCGAGCATCAAGTGCACCAGTTTGAGCAGCCAACCTAACTTTGTCACGCCTTGACTCAGCAAAGTGATTTTTAGACCAACCCCGAAGGAATCTACGAAGAAAGTAGGAGCACTGATGCCAATCGTCCATCGGACCAAAAGATCGGCGGTTGGAAGACAGGAAATACGAAATCTTTTGCGCAATCAAGTTAGCAAAACCCTCAACTAGGAGCCAAGAGGCGTCGAACTGAAACCTCGGAAAGGAAACCGAACGAGTACCATCATCAAGAATCAGAGGGGAATGGTCCGAGCCCACTATTGCCAGGGCTCTGAGAATGGCACGGGGGAACAACGAGTCCCATCTAGAACACAAGAAAACCCGATCAAGAATAAAACGAATGGGAGATGTTTGGCGATTCGTCCAGGTGTAACGGGCCTCGACCTAGGAATTTCACGTATCATCGTGTCTCTGATGAAAGCATTAAACGCGTCGGCCAACGGCCACGAGAAGTTAGAGGAATTCTTATCCGAAGGGTAGCTGCTACCTCTTGAGCACTGCGTTGGATTTCCCCAAAGAGGAGAGGATGATGCAACAAAGTAGCGTAAGTATTTCCCTCAGTTTTTGAGAACCAAGTTATCAATCCAATAGGAGGCTACGCGCGAGTCCCTCGTACCTACAAAAAAACAATAGCTCAACGCAACCAACGCACTTAGGGGGTGTCAATCCCTTCACGGTCACTTACGAAAGTGAGAGCTGATAGAGATGATAAATAGTATTTTTGGTATTTTTGGTATAGAGATGCAAAGTGAAAAGTAAAAGGCAAAGTAAAAAAGCAAAGCAATAATAAAGTGATGGACATTGATATGGTGAGAAAGAGACCCCGGGGCCATAGGTTTCACTAGTGGCTTCTCTCAAGAGCATAAGTATTCTACGGTGAGTAAACAAATTACTGTTGAGCAATTGACATAATTGAGCATAGTTATGAGAATATCTAGGTATGATCATGTATATAGGCATCACGTCCGAGACAAGTAGACCGACTCCTGCCTGCATCTACTACTATTACTCCACTCATTGATCGCTATCCAGCATGCATCTAGAGTATTAAGTTAAAAAAAGAGTAACGCCTTAAGCAAGATGACATGATGTAGACACTACTTGAATCAGGTACTTTGCCATCTGCCAGCTCTTTGCCGTCAGCTAGCGGACGGCAAAGAAGCTCTTTGCCATCAGCTACCAAAAAGCAGACGACAAAGAACTGGCTGATGGCAAAGACCTAATTTGCCATCAGCCAGTTCTTTGCCGTCGGCTAGCGGACGGCAAAGTGGGAGGGGGCCCCACTGATGAGCTGCTTAAAAAACCTAACGCCCCCCTCTTTGCCATCCGCTAGCAGACGGCAAAGAGAAAATAACCGGACGGCAAAGGGGGGCGGACGGCAAAGAGGGAGGGGCCCCACTAACGTTAACGGCCGCGCCCCACCCCGCCCCCTCTCTATCTCTTTCTCTTCTTCACACGCGCGCCGCCGCCCCCAGCACTCGCCGCCGCCCCCAGCACTCGCCGCCGCCCCGTCGCCCCACCACCCCGCGCGCCGCCCCATCGCCCCGCGCCCCGTCGCCACTGCCGCCCGGCGCCCCATCGGCCCCCCGCCCCGTCGCCCCCGCCGCCCTGCCATCTGGGCGCCGCCGCGCCCGGGCGCCCCGGCCCCCCCGCGCCCCACCGCCCCGGCTGGGCCCGGCCCCGTCGGCACTGCCGCCCGGCGCCGCCGCCCCAGGCTGCCCCGCCCCCCTCCTCCGCCGCTCCAGGCTGCCCCGCCCCCCTCCTCCACCCCAGGTGAGCTCTGCCTCCTTTTTTTCCTTTTTTCTGTTTTTTTAGTTTTAGGTTTATGTTTAGTTTAGATTTATATTTAGATTTAGTTTTAGTTTTAGGTTTAGTTTTAGGTTTATAGGTTTAGTTTTAGTTTAGTTTTAGGTTTAGATTTAGTTTTTTCCTTTTTTTTCCTGTTTTTTTAGTTTTAGGTTTAGGTTTAGTTTAGTTTTAGGAAAGAAGAAGAAGAGAAAAAGAGGAGAGGAGGAGAAGAAGAAGAGGAAAAAGGAAAGGAAGAAGAAGAAGAGGAGGAGGAGAAGAAAAAAGAAGAAGAGGAAGAAGAAGAAGGAAAAAGAGGAGAGGAGGAGAAGAAGAAGAGGAAAAAGGAAAGGAGGAAGAAGAAGAAGAAGAAGGAAAAAGGAAGAAAAGGAAGAAGAGGAATAAGAAGAAAAGGAAAAAAAGAGGGGAAAAAACCCGACCCGACACGGTACCCCGACCCTGACCCGGCACCCCGACACGACACCCCGACCCCGAGACCCCGACCCCGACACCCCGACCCCGACCCCGAGCCTGACCCGACACCCCGACCCCAACACCGACACGGCACCCCGACCCCGACCCGGCACCCCGAGACCCGACACCTCGACATCGAGAACCCGACCCCGACCCCGACACCCCGACCCCGAGCCTGACCCGACACCCCGACCCCGACCCCGACCCAGCACCCCGACCCGACACCCCGACCCCGAGACCCCAACCCCGACCCTGACACCCCGATCGACCCCGAGCCTGACCCGACACCCCGACCCCGACACCACACCCCGACCCCGAAACAGCACCCCGACCCCGACACGGCACTACCCCGACACCGACACGACACCCCGACCCCCCGACCCCGAAACAGCACCCCGACCCCGACACGGCACCCCGACACCGACACGACACCCCGACCCCCGACACCTCCCAAAAAGGTGTTCTTTGGCCTTGCAGAGGCCGACGGGGTCATATATTTGTGAATTATTAGTTAGGTCATATATTTTTTGATTTTGTTATGAAAAACATCATATCTAATTGTGTTGATCGGGTAGTTTTAAATGTGCAGTTGTTTCATCGCTGCGAGGTTTGGTGTTCGACGACCTCGCCGTGCGTTTGACGAGCTCTGCCCCTTCGTTCGTGGGTGAGCACAAATGACATGTCCTCCTCCCCCATTAATTATTTGATCTATTCCGATGAAACTTGATAGCTAGCTATATATGTGTCTTGAATCATCAGTATGCGTAACCAATATGTGTCTCCCGTTCGAAAGCGTCATAGTTATAAATATGCATGCATTTGCATATTTATAACCTTGATTCTTTCAAATTGTCCAACGCTATCCATGGACAGCCCGAGTATGTGTAGATTGGGTTCATTTTCCCATATGCTTTGCTCCGGATCCGACGCATAAATTTCGTCAGTGCCTCCCCTATTGTTCTCCCGGTACACATCCTCTCTGTTTATTGCAGAGACGTGTATCAGGAGAACAGCGGGGAGGTGCTGCCGAAATTTTGCGTCGGATCCGGAGCATAGCATGGGAAAATGAACCCAATCTACACATACATGGGTGGGATTAGGACCTATCATTACCTATTAGAGTGTAGGTTGCATGGATGTAATAAAATTGACAAAGTAGATCAACTGATGAATATATACATGGTGAATTACATATATAATTGTTGTGTGTCCAGTAGCTCTGAAAGTCAAGATGAGTGACTGTTCGTGGAAATATACCGGTCACACTGGTCAGAACAAATGGAGCGCTGAATGGTTCACAAAAACCAAGGGGTTTGTGCAAGCCGCATTTGTAAATGGCCAGAAGAAAACCTGGTGCCCCTGTTTCCGGTGCGGCAATTGGGAAAAGAAGACAGAGGCTGAAATGGGCAAACACCTGCAGAAGAGTGGTTTTACGCCCGATTATACGGCGTGGACATTTCATGGTGAGTCTGCCCAACGTGACCGAGCTGAGTTGGATCTTCGTCGCACCGATGAGCATGGTACCAAGATGGAAAACATGGTGCAATACTATGATGATGCTCGGGATCCGGACGAGGAGATGGAGGAATCTGCGAAGGCCTTCAATGAAATGTTGGAGTCTTCAAAACGTCCGCTCCACAAGCACACTGAGCTTTGTCATTTGGATGCCATCTCACAAGTAATGGCTCTGAAGGCTCAGTTCAACTTGGGCAGAGAATGCTATGACGCAATTATGACAGTATTTGGACGCTTTCTACCCAAAGGCCATGTAATGCCTGCAAACCTGTACCAGTCGGACAAAATCCTCCGTGCACTGAAGATGCCCTATGAGAAGATACATGCCTGTGAGAAAGGATGTGCCTTATTTAGGCTTGACTATGCGGACTTGAACTATTGTCCCATTTGCAAGTCTTCCAGGTATATTGTGGTAGACAACGGTATGGGTGAGAAGACACAGACCAAAATCCCCGTTAGTGTTCTTCAGTATATGCCAATCGTACCAAGACTTCAACATCTTTTCATGGTCGAAGAGATGGCCAGACAGATGACATGGCACAAAACAGGCAAAACAACCGAACAAGATGCAGATGGGAATCTGATGATGGTACACACATCAGATGGTGTTGCGTGGAAAAAGCTTGATGAATTACATGCTGAAAAAGCGGCAGATCCGAGGCATCCTCGAGTCGGCATCAGCACGGATGGGTTCAGTGTGTTTGGTACGACTGCAGGCCAATACAGTTGTTGGCCCGTATTTGTCTTTCCACTCAATCTCCCCCCCGGACAGATTATGCAAAGAAAGAACATTTTCCTGACGTTGATAATTCCAGGGCCCAACTATCCGGGGAAAAATATGAATGTGTACATGCAACCACTTAAGGACGAATTGCAAAAAGCCTGGGATAATGGGTTCAAGACATACGACCCCTTTAGCAAATGGAACTTCATAATGCGTGTCTGGTACATGTACTCTATGCATGACTTGCCGGCGTATGCGCTATTCGTTGGCTGGTGTGTGGATGGAAGGTTCCCATGCCCCACATGCAAGGGAGCTCTTGAGTTTCGTTGGCTTCAGGCCGGTCACAAGTTTTCTTGCTTCGACATGCATAGACAGTTCCTAGATCCTCGCCATAAGTTCAGGAAAGGCAAGAAGAACTTCATCAGGGGTAGAGTTGTCAAAAACTCTGCACCACCTGCATTGACAGGCCAACAGACCCTGGATCAGTTAAACGCTCTCGAGCCAGATCCACAACGTCCAGGGTACTTCAAGGGGTATAATACTAAGCACGTGTGGACTCACAAAACATGCTTATGGGATCTGCCTTACTTCAAAGACCTCCTTTGCCGACACAACATCGACGTGATGCACACTGAGAAGAATATCGCCGAGGCACTTTTTGGTACATTGTTCGGCATAGATGGGAAGTCAAAGGATAATACTAAGGCTAGAGTCAATCCGGAGGCGCTATGTGATAGGCCGTTACAAAACATGAAAGAACCGAAAGGAAAGCAGAACTGGACGAAGCCAAAGGAATGGTTCAATCTTCGAAGGCCAGCTATGAGGGAAATTATCTTGTGGGTGCAACAACAGTTGATGTTCCCCGATGGGTATGCAGCGAATCTAAAGAGGGGAGCGAATCTTGATAAACTGAAGATATTTGGTCTCAAGAGTCATGATTGGCACATATGGATTGAGCGGGTAATGCCGATGATGTTGCGTGGCTTCATCCCTGAGGATGAATGGCTAGTACTGGCAGAACTCAGCTATTTCTTCCGTGTTCTTTGTGCGAAAGAACTATCACCTGGCGTGCTAGAAGAAATGGAAGAGTTGGCGCCGGAGTTGATCTGCAAGTTAGAGAAGATCTTTCCACCGGGCTTCTTTAATCCAATGCAGCATTTGATTTTGCATCTCCCGACCGAGGCAAGATTGGGGGGGCCCGTGCAAAATCGTTAGTGCTACCCAACTGAGAGGATGCAGAAGACGCTAAGAGAAAAATGTAAAAATAAACGTAGAATTGAAGCATCGATGGCTGAGGCATTCATCACAGAGGAGGCGGCAAACTTCATAACAGCGCACTACGAAGCCACAAATCGTCATTTGCATAATCCGAAGCCTCAGTACAATGCTGACGACCCTAAAAAGGGTGGATCCAACCGCAGCCTATTCAAAGGGAATCTTGCACCAGCTAGTGTTTCACATCCAGTATCTTTGGATAACGAAGAATGGCAGACCATTTCGTTGTATATCTTCAACAACCTGATAGAAGTGCGCCCGTACATCGAGTAAGTTCTCGGTACATTGTTTCGCAACTTCTATTTCCTTTGAACTGCTCTTATTCCTGGATATGTCATACAGTCGATACGTCGCCATATTCTCGTATGGAGCGGAGATCCAAAAGGATTCCGTCGAAGAGTATGAGCTTCTCGCAAAGCAAGGAGGCGGCTATCCCGGTTTCATCTCTTGGTTCAAACAAACGGTAATTTCTATTAGACAATTTCATTTCATTCGCTAATTTGTGCGTAATGCAACAATCCTTTCATATTAAACTTGTAGGATAATTCAGAGTCTATGGACGCCGAATTGAGACAAGTCGCTAATGGTTTTGACTATAAGGTCCGTTCATTTGACAAGTACGACATCAACGGGTATCGCTTTCGTACCTATGGCAAAGAGCTATCTATGGCCGACCGAAAGTCTACAAATTGTTGTGTATCTGCTATCGGCGAAGGAGGTACCGAGTATTATGGGAGAGTTGAAGCAATTTATGAACTTCTGTTCTATGGTGAAAACCCACCGAATGTCGTAGTCTTCAAATGTTATTGGTTTCAGCCGAAGGAGACTAGAAGGACTCATGAACATATAGGGCTAGTTGAAATCAACCAAAGCACCCATTTAGATGTTCCTGATGTCTATATTACGGCTCAACAGGAGACCCAAGTATTCTATCTACCATGGGCCTGCCAAACTAATCCAAATCTGAAAGGTTGGGATATCGTTTATGAAGTGCCGCCACGTGCTAGACTTTCTCCCCCAAAGGAAGAGGATTATGAACCTCACATGAACCCAGACACATATGAAGGAGAATTCTTCCAAGAGACACGTCTTTCCAAAAAGCGTTTCAAGAACCGCTATACTTCACCCCAAAACATTGAAGTAGACAGCGACAATGAATCCGACATCACCCTGTTGGAGGAACAAGAAGAGCCGGAACAAGAAGAGGTTACTGCTGTGGATGATCTGTCAATGCTTGACCGATTACGTCAAGGTGGCCTTGCACATGTTGATGCCAATGAACCCTATGAGCCCATCATTGATTATAGTGATGATGATGATTATGCATTTATTGATGATACTGATCGAGATTATTAGTAGTGTTAGGTATTCAATTTTTTTATGTTGTACTTGATGATGATACACTTAAGTGATATACATATTATTATTCATGTCGGTACTTTTTTTTATGTTGTACTAATTTCGTTTAATCTTTGTCATGGCAGGTGTTGAAAGATGGTGGGCGCTGGCCGGGAGCGCGCCGAGGTCCCTTCTTCGTCGGCGCGTGGTGCGAGGTCTTCCATTCCACACGCACCTCTCCGCCGAGCATTGCTGGACAGTATGGCGACACTGCCGGGCCCTTCTTCGTCGACCGCGGTGCCCAGCAGGGGACGAGGTAAGAAGAAGAGAGGAGGTGGACCACGTGGTCGCGGGAGATGAGGTAGGGTGACTCTTACGGCGCCTTCCTCGCCGCCGCCCCCAGCTGTTTCACCCGAGCACGTGACTGCTAGGGTGGACTCATCTAAGGAGGAGGCTGCACGGACTCCGGTCCACGAGCCTCCGGTCCACGGGTCTTCGGCTCACGAGCCTCGGGTCGACGGGCAATCGGCCCACGATACTTGGGCCCACGAGACCCCGGAGGAGCACACGTCTGGATGGGGTAACTGGTCGGGTCAGCCTGAGGAGCCGAGTGGCCATGCTGATGATGGCGGGGAGCCGAGTGGCCATGCTGATGATGGCGGGGAGCCGCTGATGAGGAGAGGGAGGAGGGGGGCAACGTCTACCAGCGTGGTGCTACACGGCTCCCGTCCGTGCTGGCGACCCGCGAGCAGAGGTGGTTGATTTTCCCTAATGGGGAGAGGTAAGTGCATTTAATCTTTTTGTACCTTCTACATTCACGTTTCTTCAAATAACTGATGTGTTGGCCTTGTCATGCTGCAGGGGTTGGGACCACCATGAAAGTGTCCGCCAGCCCAACTCCGTCCTTGGAGTTCTGATTCAGCAAAACTTCCCAGTGTTTGTCATGTTGCCTGGTGAGGGTCGGCTTCCAGAGGTTGGATTGACTTAGGAGCACTACTTGGCTGCCCCGGCCCCGCCGGGTGAGATTATCGACGGTGTCTTGTGCAAGACGAGGGCAGACGTGGTGATCAGAAAGTTCTGGGTAATTGCTCCTTTACACAATTAAAAATCTTCAACTAGCTAGTTATTAATTGTACTAATCAATATTGTCTCATTTGATTGCAGACATTCTACAGGTGTGAGGAGGGATACGAGGAGGAGGAGGCAGATGTTATCCACAAGGAGTGCAAGTGCCTACTTCAGAACTTACGGCATGAGGTTCGGGTGCAGGCTGTTCGAGACTACTACGCCGGGCGTGGTATCAAGAAGCCCAAGTAGGAGTGCCGCGATAAGTTCTTGAGTAAGGAGAAGTACATGAAGGTAATTCTTAAGGGCTTGTACTTACTTCCTTCATTTAGTAATTCATAGCCGTAGCGCTCAAGTTTCTATTTGCTAACTTAGGCCCCTCCGAGATGGTGTGCGGATCGGATGGATTGTTGGGAGGTGTTGGTCAATTCGTGGTGCTCAAAAGAATGGCTGGCCACCCACAAAGAGGCCAAGGACAAACGTGCCCAAATGGAAGCTGTGCCACACCACCAAGGCAGCTCCAACTTATTTCAGTACGAGCAGAACTGGGTATGTGGTTTTCTTCATGATTCATGCAATTCATCCATCATGCTAGCTTTAGCCCTTTAATTACTAATTTACTTTGTTTCTCTCTTTCAGGCACGCTACAATAAGGCGGATAAGGTGCCAGAGGTGTACGACCTGTATGCCATGGCCCACACTGGCCCTTACAAGAAAGTCAAGGCATTCTCTGCGTCTGACCTCGATGATCCAAAGAACTTCACTAACATCTCCGCCCATGACAAGCTCGTGCAATATAGAGATCAGGGGAAGGCGAGGAAAGGGGAGGACTTTAACCCGAGCCAGGGTCCCATTGATATAGAGCTGCTGATGATATCTGGTGGCGGGAGGTCCCATGGCTCCATACCCATGGGAGATGGACTTATCCGTTGTCCTAGCACTCTCCCGGAGATCAAGGCGCGCCAGTCGAGCTCCGCTCCTGAGATAAGGCCTCGTGAACGGCCAGTCCAACTCGCCTTCAAGGTTAGTTATACGTACTCAGCTATCTTTCTCCATTACATTGTGTGCGCTTCCATCAATGATTACAAATGGTCATGTGAGTGGTGTTGCAGGCTGCTATACAGAGTGAGAGAGATAGAACGGAGAAACTTCTGGCGGAGGCGGCGGAGAGGCAGCGGGAGTTGGAGGAGAGGACGAAAAAGATGTTGGAGGAGGAGAGGGCACGGAATGACATGCAGGCAAGGGCCATGTACGAGCTCCTTGTGGTAAGTTTCTTCTGCAGATTACTTGCTAGTCTTAACATTTGAGTCTCATTACTAACTAGTATGACTCTGTTGTGAAAACCAAATGTGCAGTTTGTGTGCGAGAAGTCCGGTCAGACCGCTCCGCCGATGCCAGTGATTGCTCCTGGGAGCACGGTGAGTTTAATTTGAATGAACATTACTTGCTAGTCTTAACATTTGAGTTTCATAATGCTAACGAGACATTGGAAATGATCTTTGGTGCAGCTTAACTCCAGAAACGCATCGCACGATCCTTCTCCGGCTACCGGCGCGAGCCAGCCCGCTCCTACACCTCCGTGATCATGGTAAGTTTCTCTAGTGTTTTGCTTAACAAATGCATAAAGACCTAGACTTAGCTTTATTTCCTCCAATATGCTTACCATAATGACCTAGAGATAGCTTCTTTTCCTCCAAAATGACTTAATAAGCTTACTGACCTCATAAACCATCCATTTTACCTAAGTTAGCTCTAAAACGATATGTACTTAGCTTACTTATGTCAAAAATTGCATAATTAACTTAGTTAGCTCATAAACGATCCATTTCACCTTAGTTAGCTAAAAAACGATCCATTTCACCTTAGTTATCTCATGAACGACCCATTTCAACTAAGTTAGCTCATAAATGATCCATTTCACCTAAGTTAGCTCATAAATGATCCATTTCACCTAAGTTAGCTAAAAAACGATCCATTTCACCTTAGTTAGCTCAAAAATGATCCATTTCACCTTAGTTAGCACAAAAACAATCCATTTCACCTTAGTTAGCTCAAAAAAGGATACATTTTGAAAATGCGTTATATCGACTAGAGGGGGGGTGAATAGGCGATTTTTATGAAAGTCTTCAAAACGTGGGAGTTATGAAGACAGACAGCGAAGATTTTGCCTATTACTATGAAGCGGAAGTTAGATTACACTAGGCAAGCCATGGTCAAGTATTCAATAGAGTGAAAGCACAAAGACAAACAGCTGCAGTGTAATAAGGATCAGGTAGGAAGAAGTTATGAAGCCAAATAGATCATACATTCACGTTGTGAAGACAAAAGATAGAGCAAGCATGCAATGGCTTCACTATGAGGAACAGTAAGTAAAAGGAAGTGAAGATGAAACCAGTGACTCGTTGAAGACAATGATATGTTGGACCAGTTCCAGTTGCTGTGACAACTGTACGTCTGGTTGGAGCGGCTAGGTATTTAAACCTTAGGACACACAGTCCCGGACACCCAGTCCTGAACACGCAGCTCAGGACACCAAGTCCTCACCGTATTCTCCTTGAGCTAAGGTCACTTAGTCCTCGCCCAATCACTCTAGTAAGTCTTCAAGGTAGACTCCCAAACCTTCACAGACTTCGTTCACTGGCAATCCACAATGTCTCTTGGATGCTCTGAACGCGACGCCTAACCGTCTGGAGGATTCACAGTCCTCAAGTGTAATAAGTCTTCAGATCACACAGACAAGAAGACTTAAGTGATGCCCAATTTACTCTGGCTCTGGGTGGTTAGGGCTTTTCTCCTCGCTAGGAATTTTCTCTCAAAGGCTTCGAGGTGGGTTGCTCTCAAACGACAAAAGCCGTGCACTGAAATCTGAGCAGCCAACCGTTTATGGTTGTGGGGGTGGGCTATTTATAGCCACTTGGCAACCCGACCTGATTTGTCCGAAATGACCCTGGGTCACTAAGGAACTGACACGTGTCTCAACGGTCAGATTTCAAACTCTCATGGCAACTTTACTTGGGCTACAAGCAAAGCTGACTTGTCCGGCTCTGGACAAGATTCGCTCTCATTGTCTTCACTCGAAGACATAGGTTTTTGATTTAGGCATCACTTCAGTCATTCTGACTGGTTCTCCTGGACCCCACTTAACAGTACGGTGGTTCCTATGACTCAACACAAAATAAAATGAACTACGAAAGATCTAAGTCTTCGAGCTCCATAGGCTTCATAACGTGTCTTCTTTTGTCATAGTCTTCAATGTGAATATCTTCATATACCACCTTTGTCTTCAATGTCTTCATACATTTTTAGGGGTCATCTCTGGTAGTAAAACCGAATCAATGAGGGACTTCTACCTGTGTTTTCCTGCAATTCTCACAAACACATTAGTCCCTCAACTAGGTTTGTCGTCAATACTCCAAAACCAACTAGGGGTGGCACTAGATGCACTTACAATCTCCCCCTTTTTGGTGATTGATGACAAACTAGTTGAAGTTTTCAACGGGGAATATAAAGTGTGAAGTTTGTAAAGGATAGGGAATTGTCTTCATAAGTTGCAAGGGCTCCCCCTGAAGATGTGCATATAAGTTAATTTGCTTTTGGGATGCAAATGCACATGGCAGGTTGTACTTGTGGAGATCCACTTCAGGTTATGATGACAATCCATTATGCATGTGAAAGTATATGAAGATAATGACATGCATAATGGAAAATGGACGTCTGCAGAATGAGATAAGTGCGGAATTTATCTTCGCAAACAGAGTGGCAAACAAGTAGCAGACGACCATCGAGTTTTAGTGTTTACAACTCAAAGAACCAAATGAAGCAAAAACAAGAGTTGTAAACACGAAGCAAAATATAACAAAACATAAGGCACCCGCCCATATTGACCCGCTTGAAGACTATAAACATCATACGCTTCTGCCCCTTTTGTCAGTAATGACCAAAAAGGTTTGAAGACATAGAGTTTGTTACGCGTTCCCAGGCGCAGCAGGGTCGGTGGAGTTGTTTGGCGGTGCAGAGCTGGGATGTGCTGAAGCAAGTGGTGGTGATGTAGCATCGTCGTCTTCATCAATGATCCTTGCAGTAACTGTGGCAGCAGATGAAGAGAACTCAGAGTCTTCTAGTGATGGTGTGTTGCGCATCACAGCCCTTCTAGGAGGTGTGGTGTCAAACTTGAAACGCTCTGTGAAGCCATCCTCTTCAAGTTCAGCTTCAGTACATATCATTGAGAGCCCTTTCCATGTACGACGGCAGGTTTCGTGTGTAACGAAGGCATTCTTGGTGGCAAGGTTTCGAAGACGATTGACATCCACCAAGAGGCTCTTCATCTGACGTTTTAGCCAGTCGTGATGCCTATCTTGCTTTTGGTGAAGGGCCACAAGAAGCTCTCGGTCAGTGAGGACACAAGCACGCTTCTTGGGTCTTGGAGCATTTGTGCTGTCTGTGGCTTCAGTAGATGCTGGTGCACGTGTAGTGCCAGCCAACGGATATACCCTGGATATGGCTTCAACCCCTTCAACATTCTGCGTGAAGCTCTGGTGTTCTGCATTCTGAAGACTTATCGGTTGCTTGTCAGGCTCAGGATATATTGCTTCAGCAGAGGTATCCACATCTGGCTGGAAGATCCGATGGTTTCGGGCTGAGGGCTGATACTAGATCGTAGAGTGCAGTTTGATCAGCCTCATCACCCAAGGGGCATAGAACTTCAAACCAAATAATTCCGAGCCTGACGCTGCAAGTTGGCGTATGAAGAGATCCTGTGCATTAAAGCATTTGCCATGCAGGATATAGAATATGAGAGTCTTCATTGCACCCTCAATCTTGGCATGTGGTGAGTGTCCCTTAATGGGCCAGAGAGTACGCCGGATGATGTGATATATGGTCCTGGGCAGATACTCAAAGTCTTCAACGAGGAACTCAGTTGGATAGGGTGCATCCTGAGGCAATGGCTTCATCATTGAGAGCATCTGACTCATATTTGGTTCAGGCCTCTGGAATATGCTCTCAATAGCTTCAGAATGTAGTTGACAGCCTTCCTCGAAGAATTCGCCTGGAGTGGGCAGGACGGTGAGCTCAATGATATCAAATGCATTGGCTTCATGATGAACATTGCCAGTCATGCACTCCAGGATCCAAGTCTTCGGATGTCTGTTGTATCCTTTTATATGAAGGGTGGCATAGAACTGAAGCAGAAGCTCTTCATTCCAGTGCTCTTCATCAGTCACAAACGGCAGCAGACCCACTTGCGTGAAGCAATCCAAAGCTTCCTCAAGACATGGCAGACCAGCAATGGCTTCAACCTCAAGGCGCTTGTGCGGGAAGATGCGACCTTGGTTGTATAAGATGCATGAATAATAGCTGCGCTGAGAATAGCTCCAGAACCTATCTGATACAATCCTTTCCCTTGAATGTGGGTTCTTGGAGCTATTGAAAAATGTATTGTCTGCCTTGAAGTTGTTAATATCAAAGGAGCCAGGTGCTGATGCAGGACCTGGGAACCTTGGAAGCCTTGGGACTGGCTTCTGGACATGAGGCCTGTGCTCAATATGATAATTAAACTGTGGACCTGCAGCAGACTCAGGAACAGAAGCGTCTGGCTCAGTAGCTTCGCTGTCCGCTGAAGCATTTGGTGGGGCGGGCTCCACATTGGCTTCAGTGTTTGTGATGGCAGCCGCAACATTTTCTTCCTCCGCTTGTGTAGTTGGAGTGACAACCTCAGGCACGTTCTCATGGAGAACTGCATCTTGATGGAGCGGGGAAGTGGGTTCTGGTGGTGCTTCTTCATTGTCTTCGGCTGATGCAGCCGGAATTTCTGCAGTATGGACTTGAGGCCGTGGACCTTTGCGAAGCCTAAGGAATGCAGACGACGCTTGTAGGGTCGGAGTGGGCTGGACCTCAAAGTCTTCTTCCTCCTGAGGGCGATCCGGCCATGACTCATCTTGTGCCATTGGCGTCAAAGGACGACCAATACTGATGAGTTCGCTTGTTTCAAGCTGAGGAAGGGCTGCATCATGTTGTACATTGTCTTGGTGACCAATGTCTTCAGTAGCTATGGGGTCGGCTGCTGGAATATCTTCAGCTTCAGGAGCCTCTGTGGGAGCAGGCTCATGAACTGTCAGTCTTCTTTCTGCATTGGGGTGAAGGACAGAGAGGGGTTCAACCATCAAGGGCTCTGTGGGAGCAGCCCGAGCTTTCTTGATCTTGCGCTTCTTCTTGGTTGGGTCAGAAGGAGAGGCTGCAGAGTGTTTCCTCTTTCTAGCTTCAGCCTCCGCATTCCGTGTCTTCTTGAGCTCAGAAGCGGTTGACCGGCTCTTTGGCTTCGAGCCAGCCGTGGCGGTGGGGAAGACAATCGGAGCAGCTTCTTGTCTTGGTGCCTCTGGTTCATTCACAGCAGGCTGCTTCTTTTTCTTCGCGGCCATCTTGGGGTCGATGCCAGGACGCCCAAGTGCCTTGCGCTTCTCGGCCTCATTGTAGGCCTGCACACATCGTTCTGCTACAGACTTCATCCGCTCACGCGAGTCCTGAGCTTCAGCACGCTTCTTCAGGAAATTTTCCTTGAGCTCATGCAACATGGTTTTGAAGCTCTTCACTTCCTGCACGCTGAGCCTGGCCATGTGCTTCTTGAACTGAGCCTTTTCATGATCAATTTTCTGCTTCAGCTCAACTATGCGCTGAGCTATGGCAAGTTCTGAAGCAATTGCGCCTTGGAAGGCGACGCTGAGACCGACAGGCAGCTGCAAATCTTCGAAGCTGATGTCTGGTGAGGCAAACCATTCATCGATGAAGTTGTGGATGATGGCGACATCAAAGAGAGGTAAATTGTTGAAGATTTCAGCTTCTTCTTTGCTTTTGATAAGCTGCTCTAGAGCGTCATCTCCCAGATCGTCATCGCTTGATAGATCAATGGCTTCGCTGCGCAGAATGGCAGCAGCAGTGAGCTCTTTGCCTGTTTGTTGCTGGGGCTCCTTTTCCTTCTGGGGCTTGGAGACGCGGGATACGTCTTCAGACTGCACACTGACTTCAGGAGGTGCAGTTTTCAATGGCTTTGCCCTTGAGATTTTTGAGGCAGGGGCCGGCTTTGAAGCTTTTGGTTTCTTTGTCTTCTTTGGCTTCGGCACAGCAGGAGCTTCATCAGACTCAGAGTCAGCTGGAGGGTCATTTACGGCAGTCCCTTGGACTAAGATGTGAGTGATCAGGCCCTCAAGATTAGCAAACGGACCGATGACATTGGGTTCCGCGTCGCGTGTGCCATCTGCCCTTGGTGCGGAGGGACCAGGGTTGAAGTCTAACCCAAATTTCTTCTTGTTTAGCCTCGCTGACTGGTGGGCAAACTGAAAGTTGCGCTTGAAGAGATTGTCGTCACGACACCAGAGGAGTGATGACGGATGCGCATCATCAGGCTGTGGTCCTCAGACCATGCATGGGTAGAAGCCTTGAGCAATGGCTTCATCTCTGGTTCTCGGTAAGAGATTCTTGAAATGGATGTCCCCCATGGTCTCCTGATGGCACTTTTATCAGCATACTCCTCAATGATGAAGCGGTATTTGAACCACTGTTCTGCCCAATAGCGTCGAATCCATTGGATTCGGGTCTTGCGCTGCCCATAGCTCTCTTCTGGATCTGTTTTGTACATTTCTGCCAAGTCTTCAGGCAGATCCTTGGAAGTTCCCTCACGTCTCTGTCTGCCCCCCTTCCTTGCTGCTGCTTTTGAAGCCATAAACTTTAACTTGAAAGGCTTCAAAACTTTCAAAGGCTTCAAAGGCTTTCCTTTTCTGGACCAACAGGAACTGGCTTCAGGAGAGTTTATGTGATGCTGTAGGAATTCTGCAAATGAATGCAGACTATGAGAACCGAAGGATTCCCCCACGGACATGTACCTGTGACAGCATTAAGGTGCGAGGGAAGGGGAAGAGGTCATATGCATTCTCAGAAGGTTTTGAAGATTAATCAGTTTAGAAGACATTGACCTCATAGATAAGAAGTTGGTTCCAGATTTGTACGAACCCACAGATCAGTACAAGTGAGGAATCTAACAACTTTATGAAGCACAAGTGAATATACTAGGCTTGTTATGAGATGCACCGAGAGATCTACCTAGTGTGAAGAGAAACTTCTTATGGTAGAAAGTGACAGAACCATGAGATCAAAAGAGGCTGTAAAAAGAAGTTTTATTTACCACACTGGAACTGCTAGACGGAAGGGAGTTGATGCCGAGCAGTTCAGTCCTCCGTGCCCTAACTTGGCGACGGAAAACACCTACGGCGACGGCGGAGAGGACGATGTCCGCGGTCGGCGTGAGGACGGCGTTGGAGAGGTTGCGGCAGCGAAGCGCTTCGTCTCCGGCGTCGTCGAGTGCTAGCAGTGGCGCTAGGGTTCGTGCGAGGGTGGAAGAAGGACATAATGACCGCGGTAAGTGTGAATTTATAGGCTCAGGGGCGGCACTGTGCTATTACACAGGTGCCCCTGGCGGTTCGCATTTGAGGAACGCGTGGCCAGTTAGCGAAAGTTTGGGGTTTGTTCCACGTCCCACGCGTGCCTAAATTGTCGGGCGGTCGTTCCTGCTTCTCCGGATTTTATGTGGAGGAATGAGCATTAAAACCGGACTTTATGGTTGTCTCTATATCTTCAGCTGACAAGGACACAGTGAAGATTCGACAGTTTCAATAGAATGCATATGACTTGGAGAGATAGAATTTGAGATAGAAAGCATAGAGAGATTAGGGTCCAATCACATTCACTTAGTTCAAAAGATTCAACCAAGAAGACATAGCTATAAGTGAATGCTGTAGAGGACAGAACACTAGAGCATATATCTATATAATCAACGTAGTGAAGATAATCATGAAGACATGCTGAGTTCGAAGCCAAACCAAACGTGAAGATATTTCAAGGTAACGCCATGAGTGAAACACTTCAAAATGGAACGTTTGGTGGTGGCGTTACCCACCGTATAGGAAGTATTAGACCCAGACACGGCGCACAATTATCGTGGCGCTCCGAAGTCAAATTCCACATTAATGTATTCACACTTAGAATGTATGTCTTCATTGATTGAAGATATACTTTACTCTGTGTGTTGCACATCTAAGTCATCAATATGCATAAGCGTTAGGATGTGTGCCTGATCACAGGACATTTGAGGATTCCAAGATATTTAGCTCACACCGTAACTTGCAAAACCTCTTCTCATCCAAGGGCTTGGTGAAGATATCTGCCAATTGCTCTTCAGTGTTGACGTGTATGATATCAATGTCTTCCTTCACAACATGATCTCTGAGAAAGTGATGACGAATTTCAATGTGCTTTGTCTTCGAGTGCTGAACTGGGTTGTTGGCAATCTTGATGGCGCTTTCGTTGTCGCAGTATAGTGGCACTTGCTTCAGATGAATGCCATAGTCCTTGAGTGTTTGCTTCATCCACAGAAGCTGAGCGCAGCAAGATCCAGCAGCAATGTATTCAGATTCAGCAGTGGAGAGAGATACACAGTTCTGCATCTTTGAAGACCAACATACAAGTGATCATCCCAGAAAGTGACATGTGCCTGATGTAGACTTGCGATCAACCTTGTCACCAGCATAATCAGCATCCGAAAATCCAACCAAATCAAACTCTCAGCCCTTTGGATACCATAATCCTAGAGTTGGGGTGTGAGCCAAGTATCGAAGAATTCGCTTCACAACTAAGTGATGCGACTCCTTTCGTGCTGCTTGAAATCGAGCACACATGCAAACAGTAAGCATGATATCTGGCCTAGATGCACATAAATAAAGCAAAGACCCAATCATGGAGCGGTATACCTTTTGATCGAACTCTTTACCATTGTCGTCAGGACCTAGATGATGTTTGGCTGGCATTGGTGTTGTGAAGCCTTTGCAGTCTTGCATACCAAACTTCTTCAGGCAATCTTTGAGATACTTCTCTTGAGATATGAAGATGCATTGCGCTGTTGACGTATTTGAAGACCAAGGAAGAACTTCAGCTCCCCCATCATGGACATCTGATATTGCTCTTGCATCATATATCCAAACTCTTCACTGTACTTTTGATTGGTGCAGCCGAAGATAATGTCATCCACATATATTTGGCACACAAACAGTTCACCATCATATGTCTTCGTGAAAAGAGTGGGATCCAGGGAACCAGGTATGAAGCCTTTGCTCTTCAGGAAGTACTTGAGTGTGTCATACCAGGCCCTAGGGGCTTGTTTGAGGCCATACAGTGCCTTGTTGAGCTTGTATACCATGTCAGGATGTTTTGGATTTTCAAAGCCAGGTGGTTGTGCAACATACACTTCTTCTTCAATCTTGCCATTGAGAAAGGCACTTTTCACATCCATTTGATATAGAAGTATGTTATGATGATTTGCATAGGCCAGCAGTATGCGTATGGCTTCAAGCCTAGCCACAGGAGCAAATGTTTCATCGAAGTCAATGCCCTCCACTTGAGTATATCCTTGAGCAACGAGATGAGCTTTGTTTCTGACAACTTGACCATGCTCATCTTGTTTGTTGCGATATATCCATTTAGTGCCTATAATGTTGTGCTTTCGTGGATCAGGACGCTTAACCAGTTTCCATACATTATTTAGCTCAAACTGTTGAAGCTCTTCTTGCATAGCTTGAATCCATTCAGGTTCCATGAAGGCTTCTTCAACTTTCTTGGGTTCTGATATTGATACGAATGCGAAGTGCCCACAGAAATTTGCTAGCTGAGTTGCCCTTGAACGAGTGAGTGGACCAGGTGCATTGATGCTGTCAATTATTCTGTCAATCTGCACTTCATTGGCAACACGAGGATGTATAGGGCGAAGACTTTGCTCTTGCTGATCTATGTTGTTGTTGGGAGGAATGTCTTCAGGCTGAGCAATGTCTTCATTTTGATCAGGTGCTGAGATGATAAGTTCTTCTTCAGGATGAGCTTCAGAAGGTATAATCTCTCCAGTTCCCATAAGCTTGATTGATTCACTAGCTGGAACTTCATCTAGAACATTTGGCAGTTGCTCTCTTTGTGAACCATTTGTCTCATCAAACCGCACATCCACTGTTTCAACCACTTTGTAATGGAAGAGATTGAAGACTCTGTATGAGTGTGAATCCTTTCCATATCCTAGCATAAAGCCCTCATGTGCTTTTGGTGCAAACTTTGAGGTGTGGTGTGGGTCCTTGATCCAGCACCTTGCTCCAAATACTCTGAAGTAACTGACATTTGGCTTCTTGCCAGTTAGGAGTTCATACGATGTCTTGTTCAGAAGCTTGTGAAGATAAACACGATTGATTGTATGACATGCAGTATCAATGGCTTCAGTCCAGAATTTTCTTGGAGTCTTGTATTCATCTAGCATTGTTCTCGCCATCTCAATGAGTGTTCTGTTCTTGCGTTCGACGACGCCATTCTGCTGTGGCGTGTACGGAGCTGAGAATTCATGTGTGATGCCCAAGGTATCCAGATATGTATCAAGGCCAGTGTTCTTGAATTCAGTGCCATTGTCACTTCTAATGTGCTTTATCTTGGCGCCAAAATTGTTCATAGCTCGATTGGCGAAGCGTCTGAAGACATCCTGCACTTCAGTCTTGTAAAGGATTATGTGCACCCAAGTATATCTAGAGTAATCATCAACAATGATGAAGCCATAGAGGCAAGCAGTAGTAGTAAAAGTTGAGTAGTGAGTGGGACCGAAAAGATCCATGTGGAGCAGTTCGAAGGGTTGTGTAGTAGTCATGATTGTCTTCGAAGGATGTTTTGCCCTTGTCATCTTCCCTGCTTCACAGGCACCGCATAAGTGATCTTTCTTGAACTTGACGCCCTCGATGCCTATGACATGCTTCTTCTTCGCAAGAGTGTGGAGGTTCCTCATGCCAGCATGCCCAAGCCTCCGATGCCAAAGCCAGCATTCTGAAGCTTTTGCAAGAAGACATACTGCAAGTTGTGGTCCTGCTGAGAAATCTACCACATACAAATCACCCTTTCGGTACCCTTCAAACACTAGAGACTTGTCAGATTCCATTAGTACTAGGCAACGATATTTTCCAAACATTACAATCATGTTCAAATCGCAAAGCATTGAGACAGACATTAAGTTGAAGCCAAGGGATTCAACAAGCATGACTTTATCCATGTGTTGATCCTTTGAGATTGCAACTCTACCTAGACCCAATACCTTACTTTTACCAGTGTCAGCAAATGTGATGTGGCTCTTGTCGGATGGATGCAGGGTTGAGTCCATAAGAAGGCTTCTTTTGCCAGTCATGTGATTTGTACACCCACTGTCAATAATCCATTCTGAAGACTTTGAAGACGCTGGTGTCGTACCCTACAGTGCAGTTAGGGGGATAGGCTTCACGAAGAGAATTGTGAAGCAAAAACATTTGACGAACCAGTGGGTTATGAAAACTTAGATCCAGATTAGGACTAATAGGGAGAGTAGCATGCGATTCAGGAACGAAGTACATAATGATGCCATTCGGGCATTTTATCTTGCGCCCTATAAGATTTTTAAGGTCCCCAGCAATAGCGTCAGAAGATTTTGTTTTTCTGCTAGAGACCTTTCCCTGCAAAAGAGAGTTAAGCTTTCTTAACCACCCACATCTTCAAGGGTGGCTTAGAAGCAATAAGTCTAAGTGCAGCATCTGAGAATTTTGGCTTTGAAGCCTTAGCAAACAGTCTTGCAGGTGGACAATAATACTCATAGGAATAAGCAGAATAATTTTTGGTCATATGAACATGACGGTTCGATGAACCGCTCTCATATTCATATGCCTGAGTATGGTTTCCCTGCAAAACATTTGCGTTAGTGTGACTCAGGTGAGTCCTCTGTTCGTATGAAGCCTTTGGACCGTATGAAGCCTTTGGTCTGAGGTTTTTCTTCTTCAAGTGAGGTGTCATGAAGACATTCACAGGAAGATTTTCCAGACACTTTTTCGGAACCCAGATCTTCTTCATAGGCGGTCCATTCCTGCAGTTAGTACCAATGTACCTGGCAAACACTTCACCATTCTGATTCTTAAACAGTTTATAGTTTGCATCAAAGGATTCATCAATGATAATGGGGTTAGAACAAGTGAAGCTAGATAAATTGGGTGGATCTGCTGAAAGTTCCTTTGCAGCAACCCATGTGGTTTTGGGGTACTGCTCAGGTTTCCAGTTAGAGCCATCTGCATTTATTTTCGTCACGAACCCAACACCCTCTTTCCTAGGGTTTCGGTTCAGAATCTGCTTCTTGAGGACATCACATAATGTCTGATGTCCTTTAAGACTTTTGTATATCCCTGTTTCAAGCAATGTCTTCAACCTAGCATTCTCATCAGCAATAGCAGTGGTATCCTCAGCAGAGGGGTTAGTCACCACATCAACAATTGAAGATATTGCAACAGCAGTAGCAGTGGAACATTCAGCAACAGAAGTAGCATTATCACGCTCAATGCATTTAAGACATGGTGGTTCAAATCCTTCCTGAGCGGAACTGATCTGTTCGGCGCGAAGTGATTCGTTTTCCTTTTGAAGATCTTCATGAGCCGCTCTCAATTTCTCAAGTTCTTGCTTCCTTTGAAGATAATCATAGGAAAGCTTTTCATGAGTTGTTGAGAGAGTATCAAGACGATCTTCAAGTTCTTGATACTTAACATGAAGATTTTTTATGTCTTCAATTAAGGATTCAGATCGAGTCATTTCAGCACCCAACAGATCATCGCTTCTGTCTAACAGTTTTTGAATATGTTCCATAGCTTTTTCTTGTTCAGTTGCAATTTTAGCAAGTGTTTTGTAGCTGGGTTTTGAATCACAGTCAGAGTCATCGTCACTAGATGTTTGATAGCGAGTAGTGCATGTGTTTACCTTGGCACCGCGTGCCATGAAGCAGTAGGTAGGAGTGGAGTCATTCTTATCATTTGCATCGGTGTCGGTGATGAAGTCATTGTCTTCAGTGTTGAAGATGGACTTGGCGACGTATGCTGTAGCCAGACTCGCAATGCCAGAATCAGACTCCTCCTCAGACTCCACCTCTGCCTCCTCAGAAGCGGACTCCTCCTTTGAATCCATTTCCTTGCCAACAAACGCACGTGTCTTGCCAGATGAGCTCTTCTTGTGTGATGAAGACTTTGAGGAAGACTTGGAAGAAGACTTTGAGTATTTCTTCTTCTTCTTGTCGTCAGAATCATATTCCTTGCTTTTCTTCTTCCTTCTGTTCTCATTGTCCCACTGTGGACACTCAGAGATGAAGTGTCCAGTTTTCTTGCACTTGTGGCATCTTTTCTTCTTGTAGTCATGAGCAGAAGCTTCATCATTCCTTGAGCTTGATCGTGAAGATTTTCTGAAGCCTTTCTTCTTGGTGAATTTTTGGAACTTCTTCACTAGCATTGCAAGTTCTCTTCCAATGTCTTCAGGATCATCCGAACTGCTGTCAGATTCTTCTTCAGATGAGGAAACAGCTTTTGCCTTCAAGGCACGAGTTCGCCCATAGTTTGGACCGTAGATATCTCTTTTCTTAGAAAGCTGAAACTCATGTGTGTTGAGCCTCTCAAGTATGTCAGACGGATCTAGTGTCTTGAAATCAGGACGTTCTTGAATCATCAGGGCTAGGATGTCAAACGAACTATCAAGTGATCTCAGCAGCGTCTTGACGATTTCATGTTTGGTGATCTCAGTGGCACCGAGGGCTTGAAGCTCATTTGTGATGTCAGTGAGCCGGTCAAATGTGTGCTGGACATTCTCATTGTCATTTCGCTTGAAGCGGTTGAAGAGGTTGCGAAGAACACTAATTCTTTGATCTCTCTGGGTTGAGATGCCTTCATTGACCTTGGAGAGCCAGTCCCAGACCAGCTTGGATGTCTTCAAGGCACTCACACGGCCATACTGTCCTTTTGTCAGATGACCACAGATGATATTTTTGGCAGTAGAGTCCAGTTGAGTGAACTTCTTGACATCAGCAGCAGTGACACCTTCTCCAGCCTTGGGAACGCCGTTCTCGACGACATACCATAGGTCGACGTCAATGGCTTCAAGATGCATGCGCATCTTATTCTTCCAGTAGGGATATTCAGTTCCATCGAAGACGGGGCACACAACGGAGACTTTGATTATCCCTATAGTCGACATAGCTAAAACTCCAGGTGGTTAAACCAAATCACACAGAACAAGGGAGCACCTTGCTCTCATACCAATTGAAAGTGCGTTATATCGACTAGAGGGGGGGTGAATAGGCGATTTTTATGAAAGTCTTCAAAACATGGGAGTTATGAAGACAGACAACGAAGATTTTGCCTATTACTATGCAGCGGAAGTTAGATTACACTAGGCAAGCCATGGTCAAGTATTCAATAGAGTGAAAGCACAAAGACAAACAGCTGCAGTGTAATAAGGATCAGGTAGGAAGAAGTTATGAAGCCAAACAGATCATACATTCACGTTGTGAAGACAAAAGATAGAGCAAGCATGCAATGGCTTCACAATGAGGAACAGTAAGTAAAAGGAAGTGAAGATGAAACCAGTGACTCGTTGAAGACAATGATATGTTGGACCAGTTCCAGTTGCTGTGACAACTGTACGTCTGGTTGGAGCGGCTAGGTATTTAAACCTTAGGACACACAGTCCCGGACACCCAGTCCTGAACACGCAGCTCAGGACACCAAGTCCTCACCGTATTCTCCTTGAGCTAAGGTCACTTAGTCCTCGCCCAATCACTCTGGTAAGTCTTCAAGGTAGACTCCCAAACCTTCACAGACTTCGTTCACTGGCAATCCACAATGTCTCTTGGATGCTCTGAACGCGACGCCTAACCGTCTGGAGGATTCACAGTCCTCAAGTGTAATAAGTCTTCAGATCACACAGACAAGAAGACTTAAGTGATGCCCAATTTACTCTGGCTCTGGGTGGTTAGGGCTTTTCTCCTCGCTAGGAATTTTCTCTCAAAGGCTTCGAGGTGGGTTGCTCTCAAACGACAAAAGCCGTGCACTGAAATCTGAGCAGCCAACCATTTATGGTTGTGGGGGTGGGCTATTTATAGCCACTTGGCAACCTGACCTGATTTGTCCGAAATGACCCTGGGTCACTAAGGAACTGACACGTGTCTCAACGATCAGATTTCAAACTCTCATGGCAACTTTACTTGGGCTACAAGCAAAGCTGACTTGTCCGGCTCTGGACAAGATTCGCTCTCATTGTCTTCACTCGAAGACATAGGTTTTTGATTTAGGCATCACTTCAGTCATTCTGACTGGTTCTCCTGGACCCCACTTAACAGTACGGTGGTTCCTATGACTCAACACAAAATAAAATGAACTACGAAAGATCTAAGTCTTCGAGCTCCATAGGCTTCATAACGTGTCTTCTTTTGTCATAGTCTTCAATGTGAATATCTTCATATACCACCTTTGTCTTCAATGTCTTCATACATTTTTAGGGGTCATCTCTGGTAGTAAAACCGAATCAATGAGGGACTTCTACTTGTGTTTTCCTGCAATTCTCACAAACACATTAGTCCCTCAACTAGGTTTGTCGTCAATACTCCAAAACCAACTAGGGGTGGCACTAGATGCACTTACACATTTCACCTTAGTTAGCTCAAAAACGATGCCCTTCACCTTAGTTAGCTCATAAACGACCCATTTCAACTAAGTTAGCTCATAAATGATCCATTTCAACTAAGTTAGCTCATAAACAACCCATTTCAACTTAGTTAGCTCATATATGATCCATTTCACCTAAGTTAGCTCATAAATGACATATACTTCTTGTTCAAGTCTTCTTCTTGTTCTATTCACCTATTTCTAACTTTCTTATTTACCATTTTGTAGATTTCACTCACTTCATGGAAGCTAGCTTGCTATGATGGAGTGCTTGCTTTTTCTTTGCTAAAACTTTGCATTGTATCTAGCTTGCCATGATAGAGCTTGCTATGTTGATGAAACTTTGCTATGTAATATGTATATGGAACAATGTGTATGGATGGAACTTGCTATGTTGATGAAACTTTGCTATGTAATATGTATATGGAATTATGTGTTGGATATGTGATATGTTTGCTGTTAAATATATCTATATATGTCATATATATTTGCTATGAAAATTGTTGGATTAAAAAAAACAGAAAAAAAGAGACAATATGCAGGCTCTTTCCGTCTGCCACCGATGGCAAAGGGCTCTTTGTCAACAGCAGCCGACGGCAAAGAGGCCATGTGGCAGGCAACTGTGCTTCCTGGGAGGCTGACCAATTTGGTCAGTTTGCCTACAGTGGCTGACGGCAAAGGCTTTGCCGTCGGCGGCGGACGGCAAAGAGTAAAAAATTTGCCTACAGTGGCGGATGGCAAAGGCCTACCGTGTAGTGACGTCGGCTGACATCATTCGGCGGACGGCAAAGGCCTTCCGAAGTTTGCCATCAGCGGTGGACGACAAAGGCCTGCCGTTAACCACCTAACGGAGTAACAGCGCATTTATTGTCGTCTGCACTCTTTGCCGTCCGCTGCTGATGGCAAAGGCCCCTTTGCCGTCAGCCGCCCGAAGCAGACGGCAAAGTAGCTCTTTGCCGAACCTTACTTTGCCATCCCCTTTTGCCGTCCGCGGTAGACGGCAAAGACCTTTGTCGTTAGCCATCCATGCCTTTGCCGTCTGCCGTGGCAGATGGCAAAGTAGCTGATTCCTGTAGTGAGAGGGATAGTTTCATGCAATATGATAAAAAAACCCATCTTGTTATCCTCGATGGCAACGATACAATACGTGCCTTGTTGCCCCTTCTGTCACTCGGAAAGGACACCGCAAGATCGAACCCAAAGCTAAGCACTTCTTCCATGGCAAGAACAACCAATCTAGTAGGCCAAACCAAACTGATAATTCGAAGAGACTTGCAAAGATAACCAATCATACATAAAAGAATTCAGAGAAGATTCAAATATTATTCATAGATAGACTGGATCATAAACCCACAATTCATCGATCTCAACAAGCACACCGCAAAAAGAAGATTACATCGAATAGACCTCCACGAGAGAGGGGGAGAACATTGTATTGAGATCCAAAAAGAGAGAAGAAGCCATCTAGCTACTAACTATGGACTCGTAGACCTCCACGAGAGAGGGGGAGAACATTGTATTGAGATCCAAAAAGAGAGAAGATTCGCTGTCATTGTCTTCACTCGAAGACATAGGTTTTTGATTTAGGCATCACTTCAGTCATTCTGACTGGTTCTCCTGGACCCCACTTAACAGTACGGTGGTTCCTATGACTCAACACAAAATAAAATGAACTACGAAAGATCTAAGTCTTCGAGCTCCATAGGCTTCATAACATGTCTTCTTTTGTCATAGTCTTCAATGTGAATATCTTCATATACCACCTTTGTCTTCAATGTCTTCATACATTTTTAGGGGTCATCTCTGGTAGTAAAACCGAATCAATGAGGGACTTCTACCTGTGTTTTCCTGCAATTCTCACAAACACATTAGTCCCTCAACTAGGTTTGTCGTCAATACTCCAAAACCAACTAGAGGTGGCACTAGATGCACTTACAATCTCCCCCTTTTTGGTGATTGATGACAAACTAGTTGAAGTTTTCAACGGGGAATATAAAGTGTGAAGTTTGTAAAGGATAGGGAATTGTCTTCATAAGTTGCAAGGGCTCCCCTGAAGATGTGCATATAAGTTAATTTGCTTTTGGGATGCAAATGCACATGGCAGGTTGTACTTGTGGAGATCCACTTCAGCTTATGATGACAATCCATTATGCATGTGAAAGTATATGAAGATAATGACATGCATAATGGAAAATAGACGTCTGCAGAATGAGATAAGTGCGGAATTTATCTTCGCAAACAGAGTGGCAAACAAGTAGCAGACGACCATCGAGTTTTAGTGTTTACAACTCAAAGAACCAAATGAAGCAAAAACAAGAGTTGTAAACACGAAGCAAAATATAACAAAACATAAGGCACCCGCCCATATTGACCCGCTTGAATACTATAAACATCATACGCTTCTCCCCCTTTTGTCAGTAATGACCAAAAAGGTTTGAAGACATAGAGTTTGTTACGCGTTCCCAGGCGCAGCAGGGTCGGTGGAGTTGTTTGGCGGTGCAGAGCTGGGATGTGCTGAAGCAGGTGGTGGTGATGTAGCATCGTCGTCTTCATCAATGATCCTTGCAGTAACTGTGGCAGCAGATGAAGAGAACTCAGAGTCTTCTAGTGATGGTGTGTTGCGCATCACAGCCCTTCTAGGAGGTGTGGTGTCAAACTTGAAACGCTCTGTGAAGCCATCCTCTTCAAGTTCAGCTTCAGTACATATCATTGAGAGCCCTTTCCATGTACGACGGCAGGTTTCGTGTGTAACGAAGGCATTCTTGGTGGCAAGGTTTCGAAGACGATTGACATCCACCAAGAGGCTCTTCATCTGACGTTTTAGCCAGTCGTGATGCCTATCTTCCTTTTGGTGAAGGGCCACAAGAAGCTCTCAGTCAGTGAGGACACGAGCACGCTTCTTGGGTCTTGGAGCATTTGTGTTGTCTGTGGCTTCAGTAGATGCTGGTGCACGTGTAGTGCCGGCCAACGGATATACCCTGGATATGGCTTCAACCCCTTCAACATTCTGCGTGAAGCTCTGGTGTTCTGCATTCTGAAGACTTATCGGTTGCTTGTCAGGCTCAGGATATATTGCTTCAGCAGAGGTATCCACATCTGGCTGGAAGATCCGATGGTTTCGGGCTGAGGGCTGATACGAGATCATAGAGTGCAGTTTGATCAGCATCATCACCCAAGGGGCATAGAACTTCAAACCAAATAATTCCGAGCCTGACGCTGCAAGTTGGCGTATGAAGAGATCCTGTGCGTTGAAGCATTTGCCATGCAGGATATAGAATATGAGAGTCTTCATTGCACCCTCAATCTTGGCATGTGGTGAGTGTCCCTTAATGGGCCAGAGAGTCCACCGGATGATGTGATATATGGTCCTGGGCAGATACTCAAAGTCTTCAACGAAGAACTCAGTTGGATAGGGTGCATCCTAAGGCAACGGCTTATCATTGAGAGCATCTGACTCATATTTGGTTCAGGCCTCTGGAATATGCTCTCAATAGCTTCAGAATGTAGTTGACAACCTTCCTCGAAGAATTCGCCTGGAGTGGGCAGGCCGGTGAGCTCAATGATATCAAATGCATTGGCTTCATGATGAACATTGCCAGTCATGCACTCCAGGATCCAAGTCTTCGGATGTCTGTTGTATCCTTTTATATGAAGGGTGGCATAGAACTGAAGCAGAAGCTCTTCATTCCAGTGCTCTTCATCAGTCACAAACGGCAGCAGACCCACTTGCCTGAAGCAATCCAAAGCTTCCTCAAGACATGGCAGACCAACAATGGCTTCAACCTCAAGGCGCTTGTGCGGGAAGATGCGACCTTGGTTTTATAAGATGCATGAATAATAGCTGCGCTGAGAATAGCTCCAGAACCTATCTGATACAATCCTTTCCCTTGAATATGGGTTCTTGGAGCTATTGAAAAATGTATTGTCTGGCTTGAAGTTGTTAATATCAAAGGAGCCAGGTGTTGATGCAGGACCTGGGAACCTTGGAAGCCTTGGGACTGGCTTCTGGACATGAGGCCTGTGCTCAATATGATAATTAAACTGTGGACCTGCAGCAGACTCAGGAACAGAAGCGTCTGGCTCAGTAGCTTCGCTGTCCGCTGAAGCATTTGGTGGGGCGGGCTCCACATTGGCTTCAGTGTTTGTGATGGCAGCCGCAACATTTTCTTCCTCCGCTTGTGTAGTTGGAGTGACAACCTCAGGCACGTTCTCATGGAGAACTGCATCTTGATGGAGCGGGGAAGTGGGTTCTGGTGGTGCTTCTTCATTGTCTTCGGCTGATGCAGCCGGAATTTCTGCAGTATGGACTTGAGGCCGTGGACCTTTGCGAAGCCTACAGAATGCAGACGACGCTTGTGGGGTCGGAGTGGGCTGGACCTCAAAGTCTTCTTCCTCCTGAGGGCGATCCGCCCATGACTCATCTTGTGCCATTGGCGTCAGAGGATGACCAATACTGATGAGTTCGCTTGTTTCAAGCTAAGGAAGGGCTGCATCATCTTGTACATTGTCTTGGTGACCAATGTCTTCAGTAGCTATGGGGTCGGCTGCTGGAATATCTTCGGCTTCAGGAGTCTCTGTGGGAGCAGGCTCATGAACTGTCAGTCTTCTTTCTGCATTGGGGTGAAGGACAGAAAGGGGTTCAACCATCAAGGGCTCTGTGGGAGCAGCCCGAGCTTTCTTGATCTTGCGCTTCTTCTTGGTTGGGTCAGAAGGAGAGGGTGCAGAGTGTTTCCTATTTCTAGCTTCAGCCTCTACATTCCGTGTCTTCTTGAGCTCAGAAGCGGTTGACCGGCTCTTTGGCTTCGAGCCAGCCGTGGCGGTGGGGAAGACAATCGAAGCAGCTTCTTGTCTTGGTGCCTCTAGTTCATTCATAGCAGGCTGCTTCTTTTTTTTCGCGGCCATCTTGGGGTCGATGCCAGGACGCCCAAGTGCCTTGCGCTTCTCGGCCTCATTGTAGGCCTGCACACATCGTTCTGCCAGAGACTTCATCCGCTCACGCGAGCCCTGAGCTTCAGCACGCTTCTTCAGGAAATTTTCCTTGAGCTCATGCAACATGGTTTTGAAGCTCTTCACTTCCTGCACGCTGAGCCTGGCCATGTGCTTCTTGAACTGAGCCTTTTCATGATCAATTTTCTGCTTCAGCTCAACTATGCGCTGAGCAATGGCAAGTTCTGAAGCAATTGCGCCTTGGAAGGCGACGCTGAGACCGACAGGCAGCTGCAGATCTTCGAAGCTGATGTCTGGTGAGGCAAACCATTCATCGATGAAGTTGTGGATGATGGCGACATCAAAGAGAGGTAAATTGTTGAAGATTTCAGCTTCTTCTTTGCTTTTGATAAGCTGCTCTAGAGCGTCATCTCCCAGATCGTCATCGCTTGATAGATCAATGGCTTCGCTGCGCAGAATGGCAGCAGCAGTGAGCTCTTTGCCTATTTGTTGCTGGGGCTCCTTTCCCTTCTGGGGCTTGGAGACGCGGGATACGTCTTCAGACTGCCCACTGACTTCAGGAGGTGCAGTTTTCAATGGCTTTGCCCTTGAGATTTTTGAGGCAGGGGCCGGCTTTGAAGCTTTTGGTTTCTTTGTCTGCTTTGGCTTCGGCACAGCAGGAGCTTCATCAGACTCAGAGTCAGCTGGAGGGTCATTTACGGCAGTCTCTTGGACTAAGATGTGAGTGATCAGGCCCTCAAGATTAGCAAATGGACCGATGACATTGGGTTCCGTGTCGCGTGTGCCATCTGCCCTTGGTGCGGAGGGACCAGGGTTGAAGTCTAACCCAAATTTCTTCTTGTTTAGCTTCGCTGACTGTTGGGCAAACTGAAAGTTGCGCTTGAAGAGATTGTCGTCACGACACCAGAGGAGTGACGACGGATGCGCATCATCAGGCTGTGGTCCTCGGACCATGCATGGGTAGAAGCCTTGAGCAATGGCTTCATCTCTGGTTCTCGGTAAGAGATTCTTGAAACGGATGTCCCCCCATGGTCTCCTGATGGCACTTTTCTCAGCATACTCCTCAGTGATGAAGCGGTATTTGAACCACTGTTCTGCCCAATAGCGTTGAATCCATTGGATTCGGGTCTTGCGCTGCCCATAGCTCTCTTCTGGATCTGTTTTGTACATTTCTGCCAAGTCTTCAGGCAGATCCTTGGAAGTTCCCTCACGTCTCTGTCTGCCCCCTTCCTTGCTGCTGCTTCTGAAGCCATAAACTTTAACTTGAAAGGCTTCAAAACTTTCAAAGGCTTCAAAGGCTTTCCTTTTCTGGACCAACAGGAACTGGCTTCAGGAGAGTTTATGTGATGCTGTAGGAATTCTGCAAATGAATGCAGACTATGAGAACCGAAGGATTCTCCCACGGACATGTACCTGTGACAGCATTAAGGTGCGAGGGAAGGGGAAGAGGTCATATGCATTCTCAGAAGGTTTTGAAGATTAATCGGTTTAGAAGACATTGACCTCATCGTGCGAAGACATTCACTCATAGATAAGAAGTTGGTTCCAGATTTGTACGAACCCACAGATCAGTACAAGTGAGGAATCTAAATACTTTATGAAGCACAAGTGAATATACTAGGCATGTTATGAGATGCAGCGAGAGATCTACCTAGTGTGAAGAGAAACTTCTTATGGTAGAAAGTGACAGAACCATGAGATCAAAAGAGGCTGTAAAAAGAAGTTTTATTTACCACACTGGAACTGCTAGACGGAAGGGAGTTGATGCCGAGCAGTTCAGTCCTCCGTGCCCTAACTTGGCGACGGAAAACACCTACGGCGACGGCGGAGAGGACGATGTCCGCGGTCAGCGTGAGGACGGCGTTGGAGAGGTTGCGGCAGCGAAGCGCTTCGTCTCCGGCGTCGTCGAGTGCTAGCGGTGGTGCTAGGGTTCATGCGAGGGTGGAAGAAGGAGATAATGACCGCGGTAAGTGTGAATTTATAGGCTCAGGGGCGGCACTGTCCTATTACACAGGTGCCCCTGGCGGTTCGCATTTGAGGAACGCGTGGCCAGTTAGCGAAAGTTTGGGGTTTGTTCCACGTCCCACGCGTGCCTAAATTGTCGGGCGGTCGTTCCTGCTTCTCCGGATTTTATGTGGAGGAATGAGCATTAAAACCGGACTTTATGGTTGTCTCTATATCTTCAGCTGACAAGGACACAGTGAAGACATTCGATAGTTTCAATAGAATGCATATGACTTGGAGAGATAGAATTTGAGATAGAAAGCATAGAGAGATTAGGGTCCGATCACATTCACATAGTTCAAAAGATCAACCAAGAAGACATAGCTATAAGTGAATGCTGTAGAGGACAGAACACTAGAGTATATATCTATATAATCAACGTAGTGAAGATAATCATGAAGACATGCTGAGTTCGAAGCCAAACCAAACATGAAGATATTTCAAGGTAACGCCATGAGTGAAACACTTCAAAATGGAACGTTTGGTGGTGGCGTTACCCACCGTATAGGAAGTATTAGACCCAGACACGGTGCACAATTATCGTGGCGCTCCGAAGTCAAATTCCACATTAATGTATTCACACTTAGAATGTATGTCTTCATTGATTGAAGATATACTTTACTCTATGTGTTGCACATCAAAGTCATCAATATGCATAAGCGTTAGGATGTGTGCCTGATCACAGGACATTTGAGGATTCCAAGATATTTAGCTCACACAGTAACTTGCAAAACCTCTTCTCATCCAAGGGCTTGGTGAAGATATCTGCCAATTGCTCTTCAGTGTTGACGTGTATGATATCAATTTCTTCCTTCACAACATGATCTCTGAGAAAGTGATGACGAATTTGAATGTGCTTTGTCTTCGAGTGCTGAACTGGGTTGTTGGCAATCTTGATGGCGCTTTCGTTGTCGCAGTATAGTGGCACTTGCTTCAGATGAATGCCATAGTCCTTGAGTGTTTGCTTCATCCACAGAAGCTGAGCGCAGCAAGATCCAGCAGCAATGTATTCAGATTCAGCAGTGGAGAGAGATACACAGTTCTGCTTCTTTGAAGACCAACATACAAGTGATCATCCCAGAAAGTGACATGTGCCTGATGTAGACTTGTGATCAACCTTGTCACCAGCATAATCAGCATCCGAAAATCCAACCAAATCAAACTCTGAGCCCTTTGGATACCATAATCCTAGAGTTGGGGTGTGAGCCAAGTATCGAAGAATTCGCTTCACAGCTAAGTGATGCGACTCCTTTGGTGCCGCTTGAAATCGAGCACACATGCAAACACTAAGCATGATATCTGGCCTAGATGCACATAAATAAAGCAAAGACCCAATCATGGAGCGGTATACCTTTTGATCGAACTCTTTACCATTGTCGTCAGGACCTAGATGATGTTTGGCTGGCATTGGTGTTGTGAAGCCTTTGTAGTCTTGCATACCAAACTTCTTCAGGCAATCTTTGAGATACTTCTCTTGAGATATGAAGATTCCATTGCGCTGTTGATGTATTTGAAGACCAAGGAAGAACTTCAGCTCCCCCATCATGGACATCTGATATTGCTCTTGCATCATATATCCAAACTCTTCACTGTACTTTTGATTGGTGCAGCCGAAGATAATGTCATCCACATATATTTGGCACACAAACAGTTCACCATCATATGTCTTCGTGAAAAGAGTGGGATCCAGGGAACCAGGTATGAAGCCTTTGCTCTTCAGGAAGTACTTGAGTGTGTCATACCAGGCCCTAGGGGCTTGTTTGAGGCCATACAGTGCCTTGTTGAGCTTGTATACCATGTCAGGATGTTTTGGATTTTCAAAGCCAGGTGGTTGTGCAACATACACTTCTTCTTCAATCTTGCCATTGAGAAAGGCACTTTTCACATCCATTTGATATAGAAGTATGTTATGATGATTTGCATAGGCCAGCAGTATGCGTATGGCTTCAAGCCTAGCCACAGGAGCAAATGTTTCATCGAAGTCAATGCCCTCCACTTGAGTATATCCTTGAGCAACGAGACGAGCTTTGTTTCTGACAACTTGACCATGCTCATCTTGTTTGTTGCGATATATCCATTTAGTGCATATAATGTTGTGCTTTCGTGGATCAGGACGCTTAACCAGTTTCCATACATTATTCAGCTCAAACTGTTGAAGCTCTTCTTGCATAGCTTGAATCCATTCAGGTTCCATGGAGGCTTCTTCAACTTTCTTGGGTTCTGATATTGATACGAATGCGAAGTGCCCACAGAAATTTGCTAGCTGAGTTGCCCTTGAACGAGTGAGTGGACCAGGTGCATTGATGCTGTCAATTATTCTGTCAATCTGCACTTCATTGGCAACACGAGGATGTATAGGGCGAAGACTTTGCTCTTGCTGATCTATGTTGTTGTTGGGAGGAATGTCTTCAGGCTGAGCAATGTCTTCATTTTGATCAGGTGCTGAGATGATAAGTTCTTCTTCAGGATGAGCTTCAGAAGGTATAATCTCTCCAGTTCCCATAAGCTTGATTGATTCACTAGCTGGAACTTCATCTAGAACATTTGGCAGTTGCTCTCTTTGTGAACCATTTGTCTCATCAAACCGCACATCCACTGTTTCAACCACTTTGTAATGGAAGAGATTGAAGACTCTGTATGAGTGTGAATCCTTTCCATATCCTAGCATAAAGCCCTCATGTGCTTTTGGTGCAAACTTTGAGGTGTGGTGTGGGTCCTTGATCCAGCACCTTGCTCCAAATACTCTGAAGTAACTGACATTTGGCTTCTTGCCAGTTAGGAGTTCATACGATGTCTTGTTCAGAAGCTTGTGAAGATAAACACGATTGATTGTATGACATGCAGTATCAATGGCTTCAGTCCAGAATTTTCTTGAAGTCTTGTATTCATCTAGCATTGTTCTGGCCATCTCAATGAGTGTTCTGTTCTTGCGTTCGACGACGCCATTCTGCTGTGGCGTGTACGGAGCTGAGAATTCATGTGTGATGCCCAAGGTATCCAGATATGTATCAAGGCCAGTGTTCTTGAATTCAGTGCCATTGTCACTTCTGATGTGCTTTATCTTGGCGCCAAAATTGTTCATAGCTCGATTGGCGAAGCGTCTGAAGACATCCTGCACTTCAGTCTTGTAAAGGATTATGTGCACCCAAGTATATCTAGAGTAATCATCAACAATGATGAAGCCATAGAGGCAAGCAGTAGTAGTAAAAGTTGAGTAGTGAGTGGGACCGAAAAGATCCATGTGGAGCAGTTCGAAGGGTTGTGTAGTAGTCATAATTGTCTTCGAAGGATGTTTTGCCCTTGTCATCTTCCCTGCTTCACAGGCACCGCATAAGTGATCTTTCTTGAACTTGACGCCCTCGATGCCTATGACATGCTTCTTCTTCGCAAGAGTGTGGAGGTTCCTCATGCCAGCATGCCCAAGCCTCCGATGCCAAAGCCAGCATTCTGAAGCTTTTGCAAGAAGACATACTGCAAGTTGTGGTCCTGCTGAGAAATCTACCACATACAAATCACCCTTTCGGTACCCTTCAAACACTAGAGACTTGTCAGATTCCATTAGTACTAGGCAACGATATTTTCCAAACATTACAATCATGTTCAAATCGCAAAGCATTGAGACAGACATTAAGTTGAAGCCAAGGGATTCAACAAGCATGACTTTATCCATGTGTTGATCCTTTGAGATTGCAACTCTACCTAGACCCAATACCTTACTTTTACCAGTGTCAGCAAATGTGATGTGGCTCTTGTCGGATGGATGCAGGGTTGAGTCCATAAGAAGGCTTCTTTTGCCAGTCATGTGATTTGTACACCCACTGTCAATAATCCATTCTGAAGACTTTGAAGACGCTGGTGTCGTACCCTACAGTGCAGTTAGGGGGATAGGCTTCACGAAGAGAATTGTGAAGCAAAAACATTTGACGAACCAGTGGGTTATGAAAACTTAGATCCAGATTAGGACTAATAGGGAGAGTAGCATGCGATTCAGGAACGAAGTACATAATGATGCCATTCGGGCATTTTATCTTGCGCCCTATAAGATTTTTAAGGTCCCCAGCAATAGCGTCAGAAGATTTTGTTTTTCTGCTAGAGACCTTTCCCTGCAAAAGAGAGTTAAGCTTTCTTAACCACCCACATCTTCAAGGGTGGCTTAGAAGCAATAAGTCTAAGTGCAGCATCTGAGAATTTTGGCTTTGAAGCCTTAGCAAACAGTCTTGCAGGTGGACAATAATACTCATAGGAATAAGCAGAATAATTTTTGGTCATATGAACATGACGGTTCGATGAACCGCTCTCATATTCATATGCCTGAGTATGGTTTCCCTGCAAAACATTTGCATTAGTGTGACTCAGGTGAGTCCTCTGTTCGTATGAAGCCTTTGGACCGTATGAAGCCTTTGGTCTGAGGTTTGTCTTCTTCAAGTGAGGTGTCATGAAGACATTCACAGGAAGATTTTCCAGACACTTTTTCGGAACCCAGATCTTCTTCATAGGCGGTCCATTCCTGCAGTTAGTACCAATGTACCTGGCAAACACTTCACCATTCTGATTCTTAAACAGTTTATAGTTTGCATCAAAGGATTCATCAATGATAATGGGGTTAGAACAAGTGAAGCTAGATAAATTGGGTGGATCTGCTGAAAGTTCCTTTGCAGCAACCCATGTGGTTTTGGGGTACTGCTCAGGTTTCCAGTAAGAGCCATCTGCATTTATTTTCGTCATGAACCCAACACCCTCTTTCCTAGGGTTTCGGTTCAGAATCTGCTTCTTGAGGACATCACATAATGTCTGATGTCCTTTAAGACTTTTGTATATCCCTGTTTCAAGCAATGTCTTCAACCTAGCATTCTCATCAGCAATAGCAGTGGTATCCTCAGCAGAGGGGTTAGTCACCACATCAACAGTTGAAGATATTGCAACAGCAGTAGCAGTGGAACATTCAGCAACAGAAGTAGCATTATCACGCTCAATGCATTTAAGACATGGTGGTTCAAATCCTTCCTGAGCGGAACTGATCTGTTCGGCGCGAAGTGATTCGTTTTCCTTTTGAAGATCTTCATGAGCCGCTCTCAATTTCTCAAGTTCTTGCTTCCTTTGAAGATAATCATAGGAAAGCTTTTCATGAGTTGTTGAGAGAGTATCAAGACGATCTTCAAGTTCTTGATACTTAACATGAAGATTTTTTATGTCTTCAATTAAGGATTCAGATCGAGTCATTTCAGCACCCAACAGATCATCGCTTCTGTCTAACAGTTTTTGAATATGTTCCATAGCTTTTTCTTGTTCAGTTGCAATTTTAGCAAGTGTTTTGTAGCTGGGTTTTGAATCACAGTCAGAGTCATCGTCACTAGATGTTTGATAGCGAGTAGTGCATGTGTTTACCTTGGCACCGCGTGCCATGAAGCAGTAGGTAGGAGTGGAGTCGTTCTTGTCATTTGCATCGGTGTCGGTGATGAAGTCATTGTCTTCAGTGTTGAAGATGGACTTGGCGACGTATGCTGTAGCCAGACTCGCAATGCCAGAATCAGACTCCTCCTCAGACTCCACCTCTGCCTCCTCAGAAGCGGACTCCTCCTTTGAATCCATTTCCTTGCCAACAAACGCACGTGTCTTGCCAGATGAGCTCTTCTTGTGTGATGAAGACTTTGAGGAAGACTTGGAAGAAGACTTTGAGTATTTCTTCTTCTTCTTGTCGTCAGAATCATATTCCTTGCTTTTCTTCTTCCTTCTGTTCTCATTGTCCCACTGTGGACACTCAGAGATGAAGTGTCCAGTTTTCTTGCACTTGTGGCATGTTTTCTTCTTGTAGTCATGAGCAGAAGCTTCATCATTCCTTGAGCTTGATCGTGAAGATTTTCTGAAGCCTTTCTTCTTGGTGAATTTTTGGAACTTCTTCACTAGCATTGCAAGTTCTCTTCCAATGTCTTCAGGATCATCCGAACTGCTGTCAGATTCTTCTTCAGATGAGGAAACAGCTTTTGCCTTCAAGGCACGAGTTCGCCCATAGTTTGGACCGTAGATATCTCTTTTCTTAGAAAGCTGAAACTCATGTGTGTTGAGCCTCTCAAGTATGTCAGACGGATCTAGTGTCTTGAAATCAGGACGTTCTTGAATCATCAGGGCTAGGATGTCAAACGAACTATCAAGTGATCTCAGCAGCGTCTTGACGATTTCATGTTTGGTGATCTCAGTGGCGCCGAGGGCTTGAAGCTCATTTGTGATGTCAGTGAGCCGGTCAAATGTGTGCTGGACATTCTCATTGTCATTTCGCTTGAAGTGGTTGAAGAGGTTGCGAAGAACACTAATTCTTTGATCTCTCTGGGTTGAGATGCCTTCATTGACCTTGGAGAGCCAGTCCCAGACCAGCTTGGATGTCTTCAAGGCACTCACACGGCCATACTGTCCTTTTGTCAGATGACCACAGATGATATTTTTGGCAGTAGAGTCCAGTTGAGTGAACTTCTTGACATCAGCAGCAGTGACACCTTCTCCAGCCTTGGGAACGCCGTTCTCGACGACATACCATAGGTCGACGTCAATGGCTTCAAGATGCATGCGCATCTTATTCTTCCAGTAGGGATATTCAGTTCCATCGAAGACGGGGCACACAACAGAGACTTTGATTATCCCTATAGTCGACATAGCTAAAACTCCAGGTGGTTAAACCAAATCACACAGAACAAGGGAGCACCTTGCTCTCATACCAATTGAAAGTGCGTTATATCGACTAGAGGGGGGGTGAATAGGCGATTTTTATGAAAGTCTTCAAAACATGGGAGTTATGAAGACAGACAACGAAGATTTTGCCTATTACTATGCAGCGGAAGTTAGATTACACTAGGCAAGCCATGGTCAAGTATTCAATAGAGTGAAAGCACAAAGACAAACAGCTGCAGTGTAATAAGGATCAGGTAGGAAGAAGTTATGAAGCCAAACAGATCATACATTCACGTTGTGAAGACAAAAGATAGAGCAAGCATGCAATGGCTTCACAATGAGGAACAGTAAGTAAAAGGAAGTGAAGATGAAACCAGTGACTCGTTGAAGACAATGATATGTTGGACCAGTTCCAGTTGCTGTGACAACTGTACGTCTGGTTGGAGCGGCTAGGTATTTAAACCTTAGGACACACAGTCCCGGACACCCAGTCCTGAACACGCAGCTCAGGACACCAAGTCCTCACCGTATTCTCCTTGAGCTAAGGTCACTTAGTCCTCGCCCAATCACTCTGGTAAGTCTTCAAGGTAGACTCCCAAACCTTCACAGACTTCGTTCACTGGCAATCCACAATGTCTCTTGGATGCTCTGAACGCGACGCCTAACCGTCTGGAGGATTCACAGTCCTCAAGTGTAATAAGTCTTCAGATCACACAGACAAGAAGACTTAAGTGATGCCCAATTTACTCTGGCTCTGGGTGGTTAGGGCTTTTCTCCTCGCTAGGAATTTTCTCTCAAAGGCTTCGAGGTGGGTTGCTCTCAAACGACAAAAGCCGTGCACTGAAATCTGAGCAGCCAACCATTTATGGTTGTGGGGGTGGGCTATTTATAGCCACTTGGCAACCTGACCTGATTTGTCCGAAATGACCCTGGGTCACTAAGGAACTGACACGTGTCTCAACGATCAGATTTCAAACTCTCATGGCAACTTTACTTGGGCTACAAGCAAAGCTGACTTGTCCGGCTCTGGACAAGATTCGCTCTCATTGTCTTCACTCGAAGACATAGGTTTTTGATTTAGGCATCACTTCAGTCATTCTGACTGGTTCTCCTGGACCCCACTTAACAGTACGGTGGTTCCTATGACTCAACACAAAATAAAATGAACTACGAAAGATCTAAGTCTTCGAGCTCCATAGGCTTCATAACGTGTCTTCTTTTGTCATAGTCTTCAATGTGAATATCTTCATATACCACCTTTGTCTTCAATGTCTTCATACATTTTTAGGGGTCATCTCTGGTAGTAAAACCGAATCAATGAGGGACTTCTACTTGTGTTTTCCTGCAATTCTCACAAACACATTAGTCCCTCAACTAGGTTTGTCGTCAATACTCCAAAACCAACTAGGGGTGGCACTAGATGCACTTACACATTTCACCTTAGTTAGCTCAAAAACGATGCCCTTCACCTTAGTTAGCTCATAAACGACCCATTTCAACTAAGTTAGCTCATAAATGATCCATTTCAACTAAGTTAGCTCATAAACAACCCATTTCAACTTAGTTAGCTCATATATGATCCATTTCACCTAAGTTAGCTCATAAATGACATATACTTCTTGTTCAAGTCTTCTTCTTGTTCTATTCACCTATTTCTAACTTTCTTATTTACCATTTTGTAGATTTCACTCACTTCATGGAAGCTAGCTTGCTATGATGGAGTGCTTGCTTTTTCTTTGCTAAAACTTTGCATTGTATCTAGCTTGCCATGATAGAGCTTGCTATGTTGATGAAACTTTGCTATGTAATATGTATATGGAACAATGTGTATGGATGGAACTTGCTATGTTGATGAAACTTTGCTATGTAATATGTATATGGAATTATGTGTTGGATATGTGATATGTTTGCTGTTAAATATATCTATATATGTCATATATATTTGCTATGAAAATTGTTGGATTAAAAAAAACAGAAAAAAAGAGACAATATGCAGGCTCTTTCCGTCTGCCACCGATGGCAAAGGGCTCTTTGTCAACAGCAGCCGACGGCAAAGAGGCCATGTGGCAGGCAACTGTGCTTCCTGGGAGGCTGACCAATTTGGTCAGTTTGCCTACAGTGGCTGACGGCAAAGGCTTTGCCGTCGGCGGCGGACGGCAAAGAGTAAAAAATTTGCCTACAGTGGCGGATGGCAAAGGCCTACCGTGTAGTGACGTCGGCTGACATCATTCGGCGGACGGCAAAGGCCTTCCGAAGTTTGCCATCAGCGGTGGACGACAAAGGCCTGCCGTTAACCACCTAACGGAGTAACAGCGCATTTATTGTCGTCTGCACTCTTTGCCGTCCGCTGCTGATGGCAAAGGCCCCTTTGCCGTCAGCCGCCCGAAGCAGACGGCAAAGTAGCTCTTTGCCGAACCTTACTTTGCCATCCCCTTTTGCCGTCCGCGGTAGACGGCAAAGACCTTTGTCGTCAGCCATCCATGCCTTTGCCGTCTGCCGTGGCAGATGGCAAAGTAGCTGATTCCTGTAGTGAGAGGGATAGTTTCATGCAATATGATAAAAAAACCCATCTTGTTATCCTCGATGGCAACGATACAATACGTGCCTTGTTGCCCCTTCTGTCACTCGGAAAGGACACCGCAAGATCGAACCCAAAGCTAAGCACTTCTTCCATGGCAAGAACAACCAATCTAGTAGGCCAAACCAAACTGATAATTCGAAGAGACTTGCAAAGATAACCAATCATACATAAAAGAATTCAGAGAAGATTCAAATATTATTCATAGATAGACTGGATCATAAACCCACAATTCATCGATCTCAACAAGCACACCGCAAAAAGAAGATTACATCGAATAGACCTCCACGAGAGAGGGGGAGAACATTGTATTGAGATCCAAAAAGAGAGAAGAAGCCATCTAGCTACTAACTATGGACTCGTAGGTCTGAAGTAATCTACTCACACTTCATCGGAGGTGCTTGGATGATGATGTAGAAGCCCTTCGTGATCGATGCCCCCTCCGGCGGAGCTCCGGAACAGGCCCCAAGATGGGATCTCGTAGATACAGAAAGTTGCGGCGGTGGAATTAGGTTTTTGGCTCTATATCTGATCGTTTCGGGGTACGCGGATATATATAGGAGGACGAAGTACGTCGGTGGAGCAACAGGGGGCCCACGAGGGTGGAGGGCGCGCCTGGGGGGCAGGCGCGCCCCCCTACCTCATGGCCTCCTGTTAATTGGCTTGACGTCAAGTCTCCTGAGTTATATTCGGTGAGAAAATCACGTTCCCGAAGGTTTCATTCCGTTTGTACTCCGTTTGATATTCCTTTTCTTTGAAACCCTAAAACAGGCAGAAAACAACAATTCTCGGCTGGGCCTCCAGTGAATAGGTTAGTCCCAAAAATAATATAAAAGTCGATAATAAAGCCCAATAATGTCCAAAACAGTAGATAATATAGCATGGAGCAATCAAAAATTATAGATACGTTGGAGACGTATCAAGCATCCCCAAGCTTAATTCCTGCTCGTCCTCGAGTAGGTTAATGATAAAAACAGAATTTTTGATGCGGAGTGCTACTTGGCATAATTTCAATGTAAATCTTCTTAATTGTGGTATGAATATTCAGATTCAAAAGATTCAAGACAAAAGTTCATTTTGACATAAAAATAATAATACTTCAAGCATACTAACAAAGCAATTATGTCTTCTCAAAATAACATGGCCAAAGAAAGCTATCCCTACAAAAGCATATAGTCTGGCTATGCTCTATCTTCACAACACAAAGTATTTAAATCATGCACAACCCCGATGACAAGCCAAGCAATTGTTTCATACTTTTGAAATTTTCAAAACTTTTTCGATCATCACGCAATACATGAGGGTGAGCCATGGATATAGCACTATATGTGGAATAAAATGGTGATTGTGGAGACGACTAAAAGAGGGGAAGATAGTCTCACATCAACTAGGCGTATCAACGAGCTATGGAGATGCCCATCAATAGATATCAATGTGAGTGAGTAGGGATTGCCATGCAATGGATGCACTAGAGCTATAAGTATATGAAAGCTCAACAAAAGAAACTAAGTGGGTGTGCATCCAACTCGCTTGCTCACGAAGACCTAGGGCATTTTAAGGAAGCCCATCATTGGAATATACAAGCTAAGTTCTATAATGAAAAATTCCCACTAGTATATGAAAGTGACAGAATGAGAGACTCTCTATCATGAAGATCATGGTGCTACTTTGAAGCACAAGTGTGGTAAAAGGATAGTAACATTGTCCCTTCTCTCTTTTTCTCTCATTTTTTGGGCCTTTTTTTATGGCCTCTTTTTTTCGTCCGGAGTCTCATCCCGGCTTTTGGGGGAATCATAGTCTACATCACCCTCTCCTCACTTGGGACAATGCTCTAAAATGATGATCATCACACTTTTTATTTTTCTTACAACTCAACAATTACAACTCAATACTTAGAACAAAATATGACTCTATATGAATGCCTCCGGCGGTGTACCGGGATATGCAATGAATCAAGAGTGACATGTATGAAAGAATTATGAACGGTGGCTTTGCCACAAATACGATGTCAACTACATGATCATGCTAGCAATATGGCAATGATGGAGCGTGTCATAATAAATGGAACGGTGGAAAGTTGCATGGCAATATATCTCGAAATGGCTATGGAAAATGCCATGATAGGTAGGTATGGTGGCTGTTTTGAGGAAGATATTTGGTGGGTGTATGATACCGGCGAAAAGTGCACGGTATTAGAGAGGCTAGAAATGGTGGTAGGAAGGAAAGTGTGTATAATTCATGGAATCAACATTAGTCATAAAGAACTCATATACTTACTGCAAAAATCTAGAAGTTATCAAAGCAAAGTATTATGCACATGCTCCTAGGGGGATAGATTGGTAGGAAAAGACCATCGCTCGTCCCCGACCGCCACTCATAAGGAAGACAATCAATAAATAAATCATGCTCCGACTTCATCACATAACGGTTCACCATACGTGCATGCTACGGGAATCACAAACTTTAACACAAGCATTTCTCAAATTCACAACTACTCAACTGGCATGACTCTAATATCACCATCCTCATATCTCAAAAGAATTATCAAGCATCAACTTTTTCTTAGTATTCAACGCACTCAAAAGAAAGTTTTACAAATCTTGAATACCCAGAATATTATTGTTAAGAAAATTACCATGCTATTATAACTCTCAAAATAATCTAAGCGAAGCATGAGAGATCAATAGTTTCTATAAAACAAATCCACCACCGTGCTCTAAAATATATAAGTGAAGCACTAGAGCAAAATTATATCACTCAAAAGATATAAGTGAAGCATATAGAGTATTCTATCAAATTCCAAATTATGTATGGCTCTCTCAAAAGGTGTGTACAACAAGGATGATTGTGGTAGACTAACAAGCAAAGACTCAAATCATAAAATACGCTCCAAGCAAAACACATATCATGTGGTGAATAAAAATATAGCTCCAAGTAAAGTTACCGATAGTAGTAGACGAAAGAGGGGATGCCTTCCAGGGCATCCCTAAGCATTGTCTTTTAGGTGTCCTTAGATTATCTTGGGGGTGCCATGGGCATCCCCAAGCTTAGGCTCTTGCCACTCCTTGTTCCATAATCCATCAAATCTTTACCCAAAACTTGAAAACTTCACAACACAAAACTTAAAGTAGAAAACTCGTGAGCTCCGTTAGCGAAAGAAAACAAAAGACCACTTCAAGGTACTGTAACAAACTCATTCTTTATTTATATTGGTGTTATACCTACTGTATTCTAACTTCTCTATGGTTTATAAACTATTTTACTAGCCATAGATTCATCAAAATAAGCAAACAACACACGAAAAATAGAATCTGTCAAAAACAGAACAGTCTGTAGTAATTTGTAGCTAGCGCAAGATCTGAAACCCCAAAAATTCTAAAATAAATTTCTGTACGTGAGGAATTTATCTAATCATCTGCAAAAAGAATTAACTAAATATCACTCTCCAAATAAAAATGACAGCAGTTCTCGTGAGCGCTAAAGTTTCTGTTTTTTACAGCAAGTTCAACAAGACTTTCCCCAAGTCTTCCCAACGGTTCTACTTGGCACAAACACTAATTAAACACAAAAAACACAACCAAAACAGAGGCTAAATAATTTATTTATTACTAAACAGGAGCAAAAAGCAAGGAATAAAAATAAAATTGGGTTGCCTCCCAACAAGCGCTATCGTTTAACGCCCCTAGCTAGGCATAACAAACAAGAATAGATCTAGGTATTGCCATCTTTGGTAGGCAATTCTTCAATGAGTCATCTATCTCCCTTAGGAATTTCTTTCTTTCTAGTGATTATCAAACTCTTAGGCACAAGATCGAAAAATTCATTTGTAGCAATTGGTTCCTTAATGATAGCAAAAAGATTGGGATGAATACTTATAGATTTAAGATCCGCAGTTTCCTTACTAGATGATTCACCCTTATTTTTAGGAACATACATAAGCTTCGCAATTTTAGTAGGAGGACTTGGAGTATTCTTTACGGAAGAAAAAGCGGTTCCCAAGTTTGTAATGATACCCTCAAGTTTATTAATTCTAGCGGAATCTAGATTTATTTTCTCATTAACTATGGGTTCCTTTTCCTTAATATTTTTCAAAGTCATTCCTACCTTAGATCCATATTGAGTAATTTGATTGTGGATCTTTTTATCTAGATTTTCAATTAATTAAATGGTAGCAACTTTATTTTCAATAATTTTAAGTCTTTGCATAACATGCTCCAAAGTTAACATAGTTGCATTAGCCAAAAGAGGTGGTGAGGCAAATAAATCTAACATAGCATTATAAGAATCAAAAGTATGGCTACCCAAGAAATTCCCTCCGGTAATGGTATAAAGGATATATCTATACCAAGGACTAGCACCTACATAAAAATTGCGGAGAAGAACTGAAGTAGATTGCTTCCTAGTAGATCTATTTTGAGCATTGCAAATTCTATACCAAGCATCTTTTAGATTTTCTCCCTCCCATTGTTTAAAATTTAGAACTTCATTCTCGGGAGACAACGGAGAAGATATGAGACAAGACATGACGACAAGCGAGCAAACTAACAAACAAGCAGACAAAAAGGAAAACGGGCAAAAAGAGGCAAATAGAGAAAGAGAGGGAGGATAGAGAGAGAGGGCGAATAAAACGGCAAGGGTGAATTGGGGGGAGAGGAAAACGAGAGGCAAATGGCAAATAATATAATGTGGGAGATAGGGATTGTGATGGGAACTTGGTATGTTGACTTTTGCGCAGACTCCCCGGCAACGGTGCCAGAAGTTCTTCTTGCTACCTCTTGAGCACTGCGTTGGATTTCCCCGAAGAAGAGAGGATGATGCAGCAAAGTAGCGTAAGTATTTCCCTCAGTTTTTGAGAAGCAAGGTATCAATCCAATATGAAGCTACGCACGAGTCCCTCGTACCTACACAAAAACAATAGCTCAACGCAACCAACGTGCTTAGGGGTTGTCAATCCCTTCACGGTCACTTACGAAAGTGAGATCTGATAGAGATGATAAATAATATATTTGGCATAGAGATGCAAAGTGAAAGTAAAAGGCAAAGTAAAAAAGCAAAGCAATAATAAAGGGATGGAGATTGATATGATGAGAAAGAGACCCGTGGGCCATAGGTTTCACTAGTGGCTTCTCTTAAGAGCATATGTATTCTACGCTGGGTGAACAAATTACTATTGAGCAATTGATAGAATTGAGCATAGTTATCAGAATATCTAGGTATGATCATGTATATAGGCATCAAGTCCGAGACAAGTAAACCGACTCCTGCCTGCATTTACTACTATTACTCCACTCATCGACCGCTATCCAGCATGCGTCTAGAGTATTAAGTTAAAAACAGAGTAATGCCTTAAGCAAGATGACATGATGTAGAGGGATAGTTTCATGCAATATGATAAAAACCCCATCTTGTTATCCTCGATGGCAACGATACAATACGTGCCTTGCTGCCCCTTCTGTTACTGGAAAAGGACACCGCAAGATCGAACCCAAAGCTAAGCACTTCTCCCATGGCAAGAACAACCAATCTAGTAGGCCAAACCAAACTGATAATTCAAAGAGACTTGCAAACATAACCAATCATACATAAAAGAATTCAGAGAAGATTCAAATATTATTCATAGATAGACTGGATCATAAACCCACAATTCATCGGTCTCAACAAACACACCGCAAAAAGAAGATTACATCGAATAGATCTCCACGAGAGAGGGGGAGAACATTGTATTGAGATCCAAAAAGAGAGAAGAAGCCATCTAGCTAATAACTATGGACCCGTAGGTCTGAAGTAAACTACTCACACTTCATCGGAGGGGCTTGGATGATGATGTAGAAGCCCTCCGTGATCGATGCCCCCTCCAGCGGAGCTCCGGAACAGGCCCCAAGATGGGATCTCATGGATACAGAAAGTTGCGGCGGTGGAATTAGGTTTTTGGCACCGTATCTGATTGTTTGGGGGTACGTGGATATATATAGGAGGAAGAAGTACGTCGGTGGAGCAACAGGGGGCCCACGAGGGGGGAGGGCGAGCCTGGGGGGGGGGGGCAGGCGCGCCCCTACCTCGTGGCCTCCTGTTAATTGGCTTGACGTAGGGTCCAAGTCTCCTGAGTTGTATTCGGTGAGAAAATCACGTTCCCGAAGGTTTCATTCCGTTTGGACTCCGTTTGATATTCCTTTTCTTTGAAACCCTAAGGCGCGCCCTCCCCCCTCGTGGCCTCCTGTTAATTGGCTTGACGTAGGGTCCAAGTCTCCTGAGTTGTATTCGGTGAGAAAATCACGTTCCCGAAGGTTTCATTCCGTTTGGACTCCGTTTGATATTCCTTTTCTTTGGAACCCTAAAACAGACAGAAAATAACAATTCTGGGCTGGGCCTCCGGTTAATAGGTTAGTCCCAAAAATAATATAAAAGTGGATAATAAAGCCCAATAATGTCCAAAACAGTACATAATATAGCATGGAGCAATCAAAAATTATAGATATGTCGGAGATGTATCAGTAGCGCATCGGATTAAAGTCTCCCCCAATAAGTAGCGGCAGCTCACAAGAGTCTATTTTATTTCGAAGTTCATCCAGAAAAACATAGGACATAGAATGGTTAGCCGGACCGTATACCACCATGATTTCTAGTAAAGAATTAAGGGTATGACGAGACACCACCGTGCTAGCCCAAAAAATACCATGGTCAAAAGCGACAAAATCAAACAAGTCTCTCTTTGTGCCAAGGAGGATACCACCCGAATGACCAACAGGAGCCACAAAATTCCAATCGAATCTGTAGGTCCCAGAAACGGCTGAGAGCTCATTTGGGGAGAAGGAAGGTTTGAGAGTCTCGACAAGACGAATGATATCAATATTTTCAGAATGAACCAAGTCTTTTAGTTGGTCCCTGCGCCCCTAGCGCTGAAACCCCTAATATTCCAGAATAGTGCCTTCATCTAAAAGAGAGGTTTTTAATGCGAAAGCTCGACCTGCTAGGAGCCATGTAGGATTTGCACGTTTACTAGCTCCACATTTAGATACAGCCGGGGGAGCCTAACTCCTATCAGATCCCCCTCATCCCCACCTGCCACAACCAGTGGGGCAGTAGACCCCAGCCCAACATCCTTGGCTTTAGCGATGTCAGCCTGAGCTGTTTCGTTTGCCCAAATAATACCAAGCAAGGAAGAAGGCGAATCCAAACTAGCATCATAAGAAATACCAACATCTTCTAAAATACGAAGCAAATGATCATCAGAGTGAGACGGAAGCACTAAATGAACTGGAGAATGAACAGCGGGGATAGGAGAGGGGGTGCATGGACGCAAACCTGAAGGAGGCAGATCCCTAGCCACAGCGCGTCGAGCGGCCCGATCTGCAACCCGCTCGCCATTGTTGGAGATGCGACCGCTCTTGTGGGCCGTGGACGCCAGTGAGCGCAACAATGCAAGGCGAGCATGGCAGGGGGACGCCGCAGCTGAAGACGGGCCTGAGGCCGTACCCATATCAGCATCCAGCCTATGCCAGAGCCCAGCCGTAGACTGCCTTGAATCACCAGATGCCCTACTTTAATTGGAGTACTTCTTGACCGATGACTTCTTCTTCTTTTTGGAGGCCAAGGGGGCGGCCGGGGGCAAGTCTTCAATGTCCGAGAGGGAAGGAGAGGCAGGGCGAGTTGGAAGGTTAGAGCACACCGCCAAGAATGGTGTTCCCTTCGCCCCACCAAAAGCCGCAGCCCCTCCAACCGAGTCCGACAGCGAATCATTGCCCCCCCCACCAGCCGGAGCATTCTCCTTCAGCAGGTCTTGGTCTTCTGGAGAGAGCCCATCCCACTCCAACTGGGTGAAGCGCTGATCATTGCCATGCATAGAATCCTTCGGAAAGCCGTCACCATCCTTGCTCTTGTCATCGTTGCCGGAAGCAGGAGGCGAGGGAGGGGGCGGAGGCTGAAGGAAATATGCCCTAGAGGCAATAATAAAGTTATTATTTATTTCCTTATTTCATGATAAATGTTTATTATTCATGCTAGAATTGTATTAACTGGAAACATAATACATGTGTGAATACATAGACAAACAGAGTGTCACTAGTATGCCTCTACTTGACTAGCTCGTTAATCAAAGATGGTTATGTTTCCTAACCATGGACAAAGAGTTGTTATTTGATTAACAGGATCACATCATTAGATGAATGATCTGATTGACATGACCCATTCCATTAGCTTAGCACCCGATCGTTTAGTATGTTGCTATTGCTTTCTTCATGACTTATACATGTTCCTATGACTATGAGATTATGCAACTCCCGTTTGCCGGAGAAACACTTTGTGTGCAACCAAACGTCACAACGTAACTGGGTGATTATAAAGGAGCTCTACAGGTGTCTCCAAACGTACATGTTGGGTTGGCGTATTTCGAGATTAGGATTTGTCACTCCGATTGTCGGAGAGGTATCTCTGGGCCCTCTCGGTAATGCACATCACTTAAAGCCTTGCAAGCATTGCAACTAATGAGTTAGTTGTGGGATGATGTATTACGGAATGAGTAAAGAGACTTGCCGGTAAGGAGATTGAACTAGGTATTGGATACCGACGATCGAATCTCAGGCAAGTAACATACCAATGACAAAGGGAACAACGTATGTTGTTATGCGGTCTGACCGATAAAGTTTTTCGTAGAATATGTAGGAGCCAATATGGGCATCCAGGTCCCGCTATTGGTTGTTGACCGGAGACGTGTCTCGATCATGTCTACATTGTTCTCGAACCGTAGGGTCCGCACGCTTAACATTACGATGACAGTTATATTATGAGTTTATGAGTTTTGATGTACCTAAGGAGTTCGGAGTCCCGGATGAGATCGGGGACATGACGAGGAGTCTCGAAATGGTCGAGACGTAAAGATCGATATATTGGACGACTATATTCGGACATCGGAAAGGTTCTGAGTGGTTCGGGTATTTTTTGGAGTACCAGGGAGTTACGGGAATACGGGGGAAAAGTATTGGGCCTTATTGGGCCATACGGGAAAGAGAGAGGGGCTGCCTAGGGCAGGCCGCGCGCCCCCCCAAGGCCTAGTCCGAATTGGACTAGGGGGAGGGGCTGCGCCCCCTCCTTCCTTCCCTTCTCCTTTCCCCTTCCTTGTCTCCTACTCCTACTACATGGAAGGAATCCTAGTTGGACTAGGAAAAGGGGAATCCTACTCCCGGTGGGAGTAGGACTCCCTAGGGCGCGCCATAGAGAGGGTCGGCCCTCCCCTCCTCCACTACTTTATATACGGGGGCAGGGGGCACCCCATAGACACAAGTTGATCTTCGTGATCGTTCCTTAGCCATGTGCGGTGCCCCCCCTCCACCATATTCCACCTCGGTCATATTGTAGCGGTGCTTAGGCGAAGCCCTGTGACAGTTGAACATCAAGATCGTCACCACGCCGTCATGCTGACAGAACTCCTCCCTGATGCTTTGCTGGATCGGAGCCCGGGGAGCGTCATCGAGCTGAATGTGTGCCAAGAACTCGGAGGTGCCGGAGTAACGGTGCTTGGATCGGTTGGACCGGGAAGACGTACGACTACTTCCTCTACGTTGCGTCAACGCTTCCGCTTCGGACTACGAGGGTACGTAGACTACACTCTCCCCTCTCGTTGCTATGCATCACCATGATCTTGCGTGTGCGTAGGAATTTTTTTGAAATTATTACGTTCCCCAACAGTGGCATCCGAGCCAGGTTTTATGCGTTGATGTAATATGCACGAGTAGAACACAAGTGAGTTGTGGGCGATATAAGTCATACTGCTTACCAGCATGTCACACTTTGATTCGGTGGTATTGTTGGATGAAGCGGCCCGGACCGACATTACGCGTACGCTTACGCGAGACTGGTTCTACCGACGTGCTTTGCACACAGGTGGCTGGCGGGTGTCAGTTTCTCCAACTTTAGTTGAACCGAGTGTGGCTATGCCCGGTCCTTGCGAAGGTTAAAATAGCACCAACTTGACAAACTATCGTTGTGGTTTTTGATGCGTAGGTAAGAACGGTTCTTGCTAAGCCCGTAGCAGCCACGTAAAACTTGCAACAACAAAGTAGAGGACGTCTAACTTGTTTTTGCAGGGCATGTTGTGATGTGATATGGTCAAGACGTGATGAGATATAAGTTGTTGTATGAGATGATCATGTTTTGTTGAAGTTATCAGCAACTAGCAAAATCCTTATGGTTGTCTCTCTATTGCATAAGATGCAAGCGTCCAATAATTGCTTTACTTTATCGCTATGCGATAGCAATAGTTGCAAGAGCAATTGTTGGCGAGACAACCACGTGACGACACATTGATATAGATCAAGATGATGGAGATCATGGTGTCATGCCGGTGACGATATAGATCATGACAGTACTTTGGAGATGGAGATCAAAGAAGCAAGATGATGATGGCCATATCATGTCACATATTTTGATTGCATATGATGTTTATCTTTTATACATCTTATTTTTGCTTAGTTTGACGGTAGCATTTTAAGATGATCTCTCACTAATTATCAAGAAGTGTTCTCCCTGAGTATGCACCGTTGCGAAAGTTCTTCGTGCTGAGACACCACGTGATGATCGGGTGTGATAGGCTCTACGTTCAAATACAACGGGTGCAAAATAGTTGCACACGCGGAATACTCATGTTATACCTGACGAGCCAAGCATATACAGATATGGCCTCGGAACACGGAGACCGAAAGGTCGAGCGTGAATCATATAGTAGATATGATCAACATAGTGATGTTCACCAATGAAACTGCTCCATCTCACGTGATGATCGGACATGGTTTAGTTGATTTGGATCACGTAATCACTTAGAGGATTAGAGGGATGTCTATCTAAGTGGGAGTTCTTAAGTAACATGATTAATTGAACTTAAATTTATCATGAACTTAGTCCTGGTACTATTTTGCAAATTATGTTGTAGATCAATAGCTCGCGTTGTTGCTTCCCTGTGTTTATTTTGATATGTTCCTAGAGAAAACTGTGTTGAAAGATGTTAGTAGCAATGATGCAGAATGGATCCGTGATCTGAGGTTTATCCTCATTGCTGCACAGAGGAATTATGTCCTTGATGCACCGCTAGGTGACAGACCTATTGCAGGAGCAGATGCTGATGTTATGAACGTTTGGCTAGCTAAATATGATGACTACTTGATAGTTTAGTGCACCATGCTTAATGGCTTAGAATCGGGACTTCAAAGACGTTTTGAACGTCATGGACCATATGAGATGTTCCAGGAGTTGAAGTTAATATTTCAAGCAAATACCCGAGTTAAGAGATATGAAGTCTCCAACAAGTTCTATAGCTAAAAGATGGAGGAGAATCGCTCAACTAGTGAGCATGTGCTCAGACTGTCTGGGTACTACAATCGCTTGAATCAAGTGGGAGTTAATCTTCCAGATAAGATAGTGATTGACAGAATTCTCTAGTCACCATCACCAAGTTAGTAGAACTTCGTGATGAACTATAGTATGCAAGGGATGACGAAAACGAATCCCGAGCTTTTCATGATGATGAAATCAATGAAGGTAGAAATCAAGAAAGAGCATCAAGTGTTGATGGTTGAAAAGATCACTAGTTTCAAGAAAAGGGCAAAGGGAAAAAGGGGAACTTCAAGAAACATCAAGCAAGTTGCTGCTCATGTGAAGTAGCCCAAGTCTGGTCCTAAGCCTGAGACTAATTGCTTCTACTGCAAAGGGACTGGTCACTGGAAGCGGAACTACCCCAAGTGATTGGCGGATAAGAAGGATGGCAAAGTGAACATAAGTATATTTGATATACATGTTATTGATGTGTACTTTACTAGTGTTTATAGCAACCCCTCAGTATTTGATGCTAGTTCAGTTGCTAAGAGTAGTAATTCGAAATGGGAGTTGCAGAATGAACAGGGACTAGTTAAGGGTGAAGTGACGATGTGTGTTGGAAGTGGTTCCAAGATTGATATGATCATCATCGCACACTCTCTATACTTTCGGGATTAGTGTTGAACCTAAATAAGTGTTATTTGGTGTTTGCGTTGAGCATGAATATGATTTGATCATGTTTATTGTAATACGATTATTCATTTAAGTAAAAGAATAAATTGTTGTTCTATTTACATGAATAAGACCTTATATGGTTACACACCCAATGAAAATGGTTCATTGGATCTCGATCGTAGTGATACACATATTCACAATATTGAAACCAAAAGATGCAAAGTTAATAATGATAGTGCAACTTATTTGTGGCACTGCCGTTTAGGTCATATTGGTGTAAAGCGCATGAAGAAACTCCATGCTGATGGGTTTTTGGAATCACTTGATTATGAATCACTTGATGCTTGCGAACCATGCCTCATGGGCAAGATGACTAAAACGCCATTCTCCGGAACAATGGAGCGAGCAACTGACTTATTGGAAATAATACATACTGATGTATGCGATCCGATGAGTGTTGAGGCTTGCGGCGGGTATCGTTATTTTCTGACCTTCACAGATGATTTAAGTAGATATGGGTATATCTACTTGATGAAACATAAGTCTGAAACATTTGAACAGTTCAAAGAATTTCAGAGTGAAGTGGAAAATCATCGTGACAAGAAGATAAGGTTTCCACGATCTGATCGCGGAGACGAATATTTGAGTTACGAGTTTGGTCTTCAATTAAAACAATATGGAATAGTTTCACAAATTCATGCCACCTGGAACACCACAGCATAATGGTGTGTCCGAACGTCATAACTGTACTTTATTGGATATAGTGCAATCTATGATGTTTCTTACCGATATACCACTATCGTTTTGGGGTTATGCATTAAAGACATCTGCATTCACGTTTAAAAGGGCACCATCTAAGTCCGTTGAGATGACACAATCTGAACTGTGGTTTGGCAAGAAACCAAAGTTGTCGTTTCTTAAAGTTTGGGATTGTGATGCTTATATGAAAAGGTTTCATCCTGATAAGCTCAAAACCAAATCGGAGAAATATTTCTTCATAGGATACCCAAAGGAAACTGTTGGGTACACCTTCTATCACAGATCCGAAGGCAAGACATTCTTTGCTAAGAATGGATCCTTTCCAGAGAAGGAGTTTCTCTCGAAAGAAGTGAGTGGGAGGAAAGTAGAAAACTTGATAAGGTAATTGTACCTTCTCCCTTATTGGAAAGTAGTTCATCACAAAAAATCTGTTCTTGTGACTACTACACCAATTAGTGAGGAAGCTAATGATGATGATCATGTAACTTCAGATCAAGTTACTACCGAATCTCGTAGGTAAACCAGAGTGAGATCCGCACCAGTGTGGTACGGTAATCCTGTTCTGGAAGTCATGTTACTAGACCATGACGAACTTGCGAACTATGAGGAAGCGATGATGAGCCCAGATTCCGCGAAATGGTTTGAGGCCATGAAATCTGAGATATGATCCATGTATGAGAATAAAGTTTGGACTTTGGTTGACTTGCCCGATGATCGGCAAGCAATTGAGAATAAATGGATCTTCAAGAGGAAGACGGACGCTGATAGTAGTGTTACTATCTACAAAGCTAGAATTGTCGCAAAAGGTTTTCGACAAGTTCAAGGTGTTGACTACGATGAGAGTTTCTCACTCGTATCTATGCTTGAGTCTGTCCGAATCATGTTAGTAATTGTCGTATTTTATGAAATCTGGCAAATGGATAAACAAAACTGCATTCCTTAATGGATTTATTAAAGAAGAGTTGTATATGATGCAACCAGAAGGTTTTGTCAATCCGAAAGGTGCTAACAAAATGTGCAAGCTCCAGCGATCCATCTGTGGACTGGTGCAAGCATCTCGGAGTTGGAATATACGCTTTGATGAGTTGATTAAAGCATGTAGTTTTATACAGACTTGCGGTGAAGCCTGTATTTACAAGAAAGTGAGTGGGAGCACTACAGCATTTTTGATAAGTATATGTGAATGACATACTGTTGATCGGAAATAATGTAGAATTATTCTGTAAAGCATAAAGGAGTGTTTGAAAGGAGTTTTTCAAAGAAAGACTTCGGTGAAGCTGCTTACATATTGAGCTTCAAGATCTATAGAGATAGATCAAGACGCTTGATAAGTTTTTTCAATGAGTACATACCTTGACAAGATTTTGAAGTAGTTCAAAATGGAGAAGTCAAAGAAAGAGTTCTTGCCTGTATTACAACGTGTGATGTTGAGTAAGACTCAAAGCCCGACCACGGCATAAGATAGAAAGAGAATGAAAGTCATTCCCTATGCCTTGGCCATAGGTTCTATAAAGTATGTCATGCTGTGTACCAGATCTATTGTATACCCTGCACTGATTTGGCAAGGGAGTACAATAGTGATCTAGGAGTAGATCACTGGACAGCGGTCAGAATTATCCTTAGTGAAATAAGGATATATTTCTCGATTATGGACGTGACAAAAAGGTTCGTCGTAAAGGGTTACGTCGATGCAAGTTTTTGACACTGATCCAGATGATTCTAAGTCTCAATCTGGATACATATTGAAAGTGGGAGCAATTAGCTAGAGTAGCTCCGTGCAGAGCATTGTAGACATAGAATTTTGCAAAATACATACGGATCTGAATTTGGCAGGCCCGTTGACTAAATTTCTCTCACAAGCAAAACATGATCACTCTTTGGGTGTTAATCACATAGCGATGTGAACTAGATTGTTGAATCTAGTAAACCCTTTGGATGTTAGTCATATGGAGATGTGAACCAATCACATAAAGATGTGAACTATTGGTGTTAATCACATAGCGATGTGAACTAGATTATTGACTCTAGTGCATGTGGGAGACTGAAGGAAATATGCCCTAGAGGCAATAATAAAGTTATTATTTATTTCCTTATTTCATGATAAATGTTTATTATTCATGCTAGAATTGTATTAACTGGAAACATAATACATGTGTGAATACATAGACAAACAGAGTGTCACTAGTATGCCTCTACTTGACTAGCTCGTTAATCAAAGATGGTTATGTTTCCTAACCATGGACAAAGAGTTGTTATTTGATTAACGGGATCATATCATTAGATGAATGATCTGATTGACATGACCCATTCCATTAGCTTAGCACCCGATCGTTTAGTATGTTGCTATTGCTTTCTTCATGACTTATACATGCTCCTATGACTATGAGATTATGCAACTCCCGTTTGCCGGAGGAACACTTTGTGTGCTACCAAACGTCACAACGTAACTGGGTGATTATAAAGGAGCTCTACAGGTGTCTCCAAAGGTACATGTTGGGTTGGCGTATTTCGAGATTAGGATTTGTCACTCCGATTGTCGGAGAGGTATCTCTGGGCCCTCTCGGTAATACACATCACTTAAAACCTTGCAAGCATTGCAACTAATGAGTTAGTTGTGGGATGATGTATTATGGAACGACTAAAGAGACTTGCCGGTAACGAGATTGAACTAGGTATTGGATACCGAAGATCGAATCTCAGGCAAGTAACATACGAATGACAAAGGGAACAACGTATGTTGTTATGCGGTCTGACCGATAAAGATCTTCGTAGAATATGTAGGAGCCAATATGGGCATCCAGGTCCCGCTATTGGTTATTGACCGGAGACGTGTCTCGGTCATGTCTACATTGTTCTCGAACCGTAGGGTCCGCACGCTTAATGTTACGATGACAGTTATATTATGAGTTTATGAGTTTTGATGTACCGAAGGAGTTCGGAGTCCCGGATGAGATCGGGGACATGACGAGGAGTCTCGAAATGGTCGAGACGTAAAGATCGATATATTGGACGACTATATTCGGACATCGGAAAGGTTCTGAGTGGTTCGGGTATTTTTTGGAGTACCGGGGAGTTACGGGAATACAGGGGAAAAGTATTGGGCCTTATTGGGCCATACGGGAAAGAGAGAGGGGCTGCCTAGGGCAGGCCGCGCGCCCCCCCAAGGCCTAGTCCGAATTGGACTAGGGGGAGGGGCTGCGCCCCCTCCTTCCTTCTCTTCTCCTTTCCCCTTCCTTGTCTCCTACTCCTACTACATGGAAGGAATCCTAGTTGGACTAGGAAAAGGGGAATCCTACTCCCGGTGGGAGTAGGACTCCCTAGGGCGCGCCATAGAGAGGGTCGGCCCTCCCCTCCTCCACTCCTTTATATACGGGGGCAGGGGGCACCCCATAGACATAAGTTGATCTTCGTGATCGTTTCTTAGCCGTGTGCGGTGCCCCCTTCCACCATATTCCACCTCGGTCATATTGTAGCGGTGCTTAGGCAAAGCCCTGCGACGGTTGAACATCAAGATCGTCACCACGCCGTCGTGCTGACGGAACTCCTCCCCGATGCTTTGCTGGATCGGAGCCCGGGGAGCGTCATCGAGCTGAACGTGTGCCAAGAACTCAGAGGTGCCGGAGTAACGGTGCTTGGATCGGTTGGACCGGGAAGGCTTCCGCTTCGGACTACGAGGGTACGTAGACAACACTCTCCCCTATTGTAGCTATGCATCACCATGATCTTGCGTGTGCGTAGGAAATTTTTTGAAATTACTACGTTCCCCAACAGAGGCAACACCGAGCCCGAGTCACCCTCCACCTGGACCCTGAGCCGGAAGCCTGCAGTCGAGGGGAAGACGTCGATGGAGCCACGGATACAAAGGGGATCAACACACCACACCCGCAGACGGACCGGCCCGAGAATAGCCAACGACTCAATATCAACCTCAATAGGTTTGCCGATAAGCACCCTGAAAGCCATCTGGAAAGTCGAGGAACGCAAAACGGGAGGAACATCATCAACTAGAACCCATACATCAGACAGGGGACAGATAGCATTGGAGCCATTAGACGCAGCCTTGACCGAGACTACCAGTTGATTAAGAGGCAGCGTAAAGCTAGTACAGGAGGATATCATCCGAAGGCTTTCCTTGGAGGGGAAAGTCGCAGCAAACTCAAAATCCGAAAGCTGACGGATTTGCCAATCCCACCCCCCCCCCACCCCACATCCCACAGCCGGAGCTCATCGAGAAGGACCTGCGGTGTGATGCGTTTAGACAATAATGATGCCGGAGTTGGAGAACACTGGTATAGGAGCAACAGCAGGGACCTCCCTATCTAAGGCAAAGAAGGAGCACCCAGGGAGGCCAAGACCATAATGGACAAAGATAGGTGCCTTGATACGGTTCTGACAGTCCACAGTGAGGTGACCATCTTCCCTACAAATGAGGCAGAAGGGGGGGTTTTGCCATCGGGACTAGAAATAACCAGGACGGTGACACACGAAGCAGGTGAGAGTAGGGTTGGCGACATGAGACTGAGGAGGAATGTGACCAGATCCACGAGGGGGAGGGGGAGAATGCCATCACCAGCTGCGTCAGATCCAGAACCGACGCCCCGCCCAGCAGCAGCCCCAACGGGATGGCGGACCGGCGCTCCAGACGCACCCCGCGGGACGAAGCGCGACGGACCCAACCAGCCACCGCCAGGGCCCGCAACGGACCACCTCCCTGGGCCGCAGCACCACGCTGAGGAGGCGGCGGAGCCGGGCCAGACGAACCATCCCGACTACCCGCAGCCGCCAACTCCCATGGATCAGCAGAGATCGGAGTAGATCCAGGCAAAGGCAGCAAAGGATCCGCCGGCCCAGAACTCGAGGCAAGTGGGGGCGAGCCGGACGTCGCCGCCGCTGACCCCGCCACCAGAGCGCGCGACGCCTAGAGCTTAGCGCCCAGCGCAGCCTCATACTCCAGATCTGCCGCCGCCTCGCCAGATCCATCACGCCCCCGCTTCTGGCTGGAGACGGCCTCGCTAGAGGACCGGCGCGAACGATCCATCGCGACCACCGCAGCAAACGAACGAGAGAGGGGAGGGGGAGGAGCAGATCTGGAGAAGAAGCGAATGGGGAAGAGGCGACGACGCAGGTCAGAAGAGGAGGCAGGGAAGCCTAGAAATGGGGGAGCCGATCCCTTCTGGATCCATATATATCCGGACCGAGCCAGGCCTAAGCCGACAGGGAGGGCCGAGGGGGGAGGGGGAGTGGGCCTGGGCCATCCACGACCCAGAAACCAGGAGAGAGAGGGGAGGGAAAACGGACACGCAATTCATGGCAGGCACCGACCCAGGCCCACCAGGCCCATCAAGCGGCACAAGGGCCCGCAGCCCAGACACAGAACTATCCACAGACCCCAGCGCCAGATCTAGGTCAGACGCCGTCGCCGCCGCCGTCGGCGGGGCCGGAGCCGACCCCCCCAGAGGACACACAGGTGGGGAAGGGCACCGCAAGGGAGGAAGGAGAGGACGCCGCTGACACCGCCACCCGTCCCTACCAGGGCCCATGATCCCCTGATCCGGAGACCAGGCCGCAGCATGGCGATGCCCACGGGAAACACGGCGCCAGCCATCCCCCTCCACCACGACGTCGGGGAGCCGCCTGCGCCCTCCAGGCGCAAACTTTCGACGGCGGCCCAGGGCCGAAATGACGAAGAGGCCGCCCACAGGCACCGGACGAGGAGGGGAAGGGGAGGCATCGGAGTCCGACCCCGAATCCTCCGAATCGAGGGCCCAGAACCTGTTGGCCTGAGAAGGGGCGGGAAGGGCGGCGCGAGGCGGGTGCGCCGGGGAGGAAGAGGGGGAGGAGAGCGCCGCCAGGGAGGAGCGAGAAGGAGTCGACGGGGAATAGGGTGGAGGCCGCACGTGGCGACGGTGCCGCCTGAGGAGAGGAGAGGGAGGGGGCGCCTCCAAGGGAAGGCAAGGAGAGGAGAGAGCCATCCTCCTCTGGTAGTTTCCTTTTGCTCTGATGGGCACTTTGCCCGCACAGATGCAAGGCTGCAACAGTAGTTGTGCTTTCTTTCCCGTATGCCCAGCAGCCATGGCAGGAGTTGCCGTTTCGTTTCTTGCCATGGCTACGACAACTTTCATCTACTTTTGGATATACGATCAACTATCTGTCCTAGTACGTGCAGGAAAGCCCAATCCTTTTCCTTCTCGCACCCCCTTGTAAGGCTGAAAGTAGTTGTGCTTTCCCGTTTGCCCAGCAGCCAGTACCGTTCGTGGTAGGAGCTGCCGTTTCGTTTCTTGGATCTGCCCTCTCCCATGGCTACGACTACTTTCATCTACTTTGGGTCTTCGTTGAATATGGTCAACTATCTTCTTGGTTCCCTCTTTTCTTTCTTTTTTTCGCTGGGTTCTTCATCTATTCGCTTTTTTATTTCATTTTTCTTTTGACGTGCCAATGACTCTGTTCGAAAGGAGTACTAAATATTCCTACGCAAATAATTATACTCATACTACTCCTAAGACCATCTACGGCCGGACTTGGCAAATCCGACTCCTCAAATGCCCGCGGACGCGTCCGGGCACATCCGCGGACAGTGACCGGTCATGCCTTAAAAATGCATTCCATATGCGGATACCTCAAATCCATATTATTACATGCAACTTGAAACCTAATATAAGCGGAGTTTGCCCGGCTCCGCCGTGGCCATGTCCGGCGGCTGGCTGCGCTACTCAGAATGTTGGTTCGGTCGCCGACAAGGTAGAGTAGGGCATGGGACACGAGCCGGCTCACGGGACTCAAGGCGTTGTCGTCTCCCATGCCCTACTCTTCCTCGTCGGAGCCCAAAACCCGAACGGTGCCAGTGGACATCAGATCGATGATAGATCCGTCCTGAGACGAGCCGCAGACGTCCACCAATACGCGGTTGCGGCGGTCGGACTGATGCGCCGTACAGGGCACCGGAGAATGCGACTCCACCTCGCCGACGTCCATCGCCGCGAGGGCTGCCGCCATCTCCCGCTCCCGGTGCCTTGCACGGCGCGCACGTCATGCCATGGCCTCGTCAGACGAGGCCCATGGTGCGTCCCCATGCTCCGCGTGCCACCAGAGGGGTTGCACGTCCGCCAGGGCGTTCGGACTCCAGACGGACCGCAGGGCCTCCGGCGAGGCAGATACGGTTGGCCTAGCGCTAGATCCATGCGCCATTTGGGTGGGCTCAATGGATTCCCGACGGATGGAGTCCGAGTGCTGCCTCGCACGGGCCTCCTCTCGGGAGCGGCGGAGCGCAAGCCGGACAACAATCTCCTCCTCGGGGCTGCGTGGGATGAGCTCGAGGTCGACGGATCTGAAGGTGAAAGACTCGGATCCGCTGCCCGCCATGCCGGAGACGGCCGGCAGGAGTCGGAGATGAGCTTGGGTGGCGGAGGGGAGGGGAGTCAAGTGACTAGGATTTAGTCCGGCTAGCGGATGGTGGGGGGATTTATCTGGGGTCGGGTGGGCTAGCGTGTGCCGGGGCCGACGTGGCGGGCGTGCCCATATCCGCCCCATTTTTAGGCTGGATATGGGTGGGTGCCGGTCAGCCCGGGCGTTTAAGGGGGGCGTCTGGATAAAAAAAAGTGACCGGACAACTTGTTCAGATGTATGAGACGGGTTTGAGATGTCCGGCTGCAGATGCCCTAAGGGCTGCTTTGATTCATATGAAGCTTTATAGAAATGTGATCCACGATTTTCTTTTCCTATGGGTGTTGTTTCATTTGTAGAATGCAATCCTTAGGAATGGTTCCATCCGACCGGCAAGGAGCCTGCCCAATGGGAGGAGTGGCGAAGTTTAGAGCCGTTGGTTCGACGTGGTCCGCGGTGACGGTCGGGTACTTGTCCTGCATGGTGTGCCGGCGACGCAGGGTGACGGATTTGAGCACCATAGTGGGCGTATGTAGTTTATATTCACTAGGTTTATTTCACTTTCATGCGGCTTGGTAGAGGCATGCGTATAACGTGTGAGGAATAAAGGTGATTAAAATCGACTAACATCAGTATCACTAGTTGATGGGTATTTATACAAGTTTCAATTGCTGTTGAGATTGATAGTGGTTGCTACAGTACCAAAGAAAACCTAAACTCCTAGTGGCATTTGCAAATGTTAATGTCGGTTTGCTAATTACAGTGAACCTTCATCTTCTAAAACTATCCCCAACAACACCAAACACCACCAACTTTCAAATTATTCCCGTGCCTAACAAGGATTCAGGTTCAAAAAAGAATACGGTGTAACCCATATCACTGCATGAAGGTGGTAAATTACTTGGAATGTACATACAAGTAAACCCAGAAATAAAACCGTTGACAGCAAATCCACTCGATATTAGTGTGTTCGACTAAAATTCCCTGCGGCCATATTGTTTTCCGAATCCACCTAACACAGAAGGAGGGCAGACAATAATGTGTTACACGACACATTTTCTTACATTAACTATAACATATCCCTTAGATTGAAGAAAGATGTGTTCTGCTAGGACTCTCAAGAAGGGAAGATGTCACTTTTTTTTTACTCAGCAACAATCCTAGAACAAAAACATATTCCACGTACAATATTCATGACCTCTCATAGAAAAATTATAACACAACTCAATACAAGGGAAGACACTGTATACATGGCTAGCCTTTTCACAGACGGTCTCTGCACGATGGTGTCAAAGATGCTTGATTTCTTTGAATTGTTGAAAGCATTCAGTAGCTGTTTCCTCCTTTTGTTTTCTTGTCGACGTTTCCTTAATGCTTCCCTGAGAGGCATTTTGTACAAGTGTGTATGGTTAGCCAGCCCGTTTCCGCCTACTTTATTTGCCAAGTAAAATAGCCCACCCTGCAAGCGGCGCTCTTTGTATCTTTGGATACTATGTCTGATAGTTTGCATTGAGCTATCGATGGCAAGCCGATGCTCTTCGTAAGCTTCCCAAGTAAGCATGCCGTCCCTCACGTGTTCATTATAGTCCTGGAGCGCTGATCTAAAAAGGATGCGTTTGTATGATTCACGATACAACGATGTGGTCCTGAGCATAAGGCGCCGATCGACAAATGGGAAGGTACCATACTCGTCGTTGCGGCAAAGTCTAAAACTTTTTCTTGGTATCTTGAATTTTTTCTTTCCATGGCTTTTGCTGCACAATATAAAAAGAGTCTCCTAATACTTTAAAATATAACGAAGGATTCGGAGTACTAAGATCGATTCCTGAAATTTAATTTAATAACCAATGTAAAAGGTTGAAATTCATACCGGGCGTCTCGGTTCCCCAGTAGGCCGCTGCTAGTCTCCTTCAATCCACCCATACGAGCAGATCCTCGACAACGATCGATCTGTTTGCCGCCTGCCGATATACGTACTCAGCTGGGTCCTTGGCGAGCTTTTTATACAACAAAAGCAAGGCTGATTGTGGTTATATATTGAAATGAATGGGCTTGAGCCATTAAAAATTTCTGAAATCTCAAAGTGGCTCATGTATAAAATAGCAAGTAGTGATTCTAAAGTTTAGTACCACCCTGAACGTTGAGGAAGTGAGAGACCTCTTTATATAGTTAGTTCTCTACACCACACTTATTGAGGTGTGAAGGAGACCGCATGCGTGCACGCTCGCCTCTCCATTTTATTTTTTGATGTCTTGGCAGAAAAGTTAATTATTTCGTGTTCGGTAAGTATACGACTAAGAATCCAAGTCGGTTTGAGATCATGATCGCGACACGATACCGCCTCCGGTCCTCTTATATGTACTTCTACCGGGCCTCAGCCAAAGATACATCGAAAACACCTAGGGTTTTGCCTCATCTTGCACCTGGCGTCTTCACCATAGTCTACTCTATCCCGAACACCGGTGTGCGGGAGAGCAGGTGTTCGAAACCGTTCGTTCTTGCAATCCTGCATCAGGTGAGCATGAATTAGGTTTTTTGGGAAGCGTTCTGCGCGACTACTTAAGTTCATCATCATGGGTCATCTTCCGTCCAAGTCGGGTGGTGCTTCTTATCATCGTCGTCGGCAATAGATTTTCACCAACAACGTCGGTCCCGCAGCAACTAATGAACCATACGTCCATCGTGATATGTTCATGTGTCTACCTATAGTTGTCGTTACATGTGCAATGTTGTTGTGCATGTTTTTCTATTCATCTAGTATGCTAGATTATTGCATGCTATTTTCTATTAGAGTCATAAAGTACTTACAGGAATTAATCATGAATTTGTTCATCTAATCAACAAGGACTAAACAACCCTAATCTATAAATTACTAATCGGAAAACAGGCATCGGGATTCTCCTCCTCGCCACCGCTCACCGGAGCGGAAGGCAGAGGGAAGGCGAATCCATGGGGTCGCCGGTAAAGTCTGGAGTGAGAGTTTGCTATGACCGCCTAAGGTCTGGGGACGAAACTATTGAGATGGGTTCTGCATCTCCCGAAAGAGTGTACTTCCTTCTCTCCATCTACATTGCCATGGGACGGCGCTGCACGTCGCATGAGGCGGTGGGAATTTTTGATCGGGGGACGAGGAGACGAACGCTTGCGAGACGCCTATGATCTGTTGGAATTAACATTAATTAAGCAGGCCGTGGTACTTTTGTCCGAGTAGTATTATAGGAATTCTAATCCAATCCGTACGTGGTATAGCATATATACCTAGCACCACCGTGCGTATCCAGCCGGACGAGATCTTCCGGCAAGATCAGTCCACACCACGTTCTGGCCAGAAAGCAATCGGCATAAAGCCGCAAGCTTCTGCTACGTACGAGCTCTCGCCGGAAAAGTCGGTTACGATGGTCGTCCCCGCGGCGGCATCTCCCAATCTTTACTTGCTCGACCTCGTGAAATCCGGCCGCATGCTCATCCACCGTGGCCTCGTTCTCGCGGACGGCGAGGTGGACAACATCTATCTCCCAGTCAACACGTTCAAGCTCTTGCGCATCGATGACAGTGTTGTGTACAAGAATGTCGGTGACATCAAGGTGGTCGACAGGAGCCACCTGTACCCTGGACAGGTGGTCGGGTCGGCATCCGACATGGGCGGCCAGATCGGCGTCGTCACCGGTGTCAACACCGTGCTCAACCTGGCCAAGCTCGATAACAACGGTGTGCCGACCAAGGTCATCAGGGGGGTGTCCCCGTCTAGCCTGCGGCGCGTCAGGAGTCTCAACCTTGGCGACTTTGTCATGTCCGGGCCGTGGCTCGGCCGTGTCGTCGAGGTGTCGATCGACGTTGATGTGTTGTTCGATGACGGAGCCATCTGCAGGATCACCGACGCGGAGTCCACGAACCTGGCCAGAGTGCGTGAAATCGGCACCATGGCGACCTTGCATCGCCACCAGATGAATAGTCAATTCCACCAGGGGCAGCATGCCACCTTGCCAAGCGCTTGTTCACTCTTCAAGGATGCTCGCTGGCTTAATGGCTACTGGCATCCTTACCGACAAGTAGGCACCATTATGAAGGTGGAGACGTCCGGCATCCTCGTCTACTGGGTTGCATCCAGACATTGTGGCACCGACAAGGGGCTAGTGGAGGCATCCGCTCCTCCAGCCTACCAGAACCCAGATGATCTTACGTTCTTCTGCGCCTCGTACAATTGCTGCTGGGGCTGACCGTTGTTTTTTTCTAGAAACTAGTTCCACCAAAGAGGATGCAGCTTGTGCTCCTGATCAACACGGTGATGATGATGATGATGAGGGGGTGGAGGAGGACGAGGACGAGGACGAGGAAGAGGAATACAATGCGTGCTCACAAGACAACCAAGAGGTGTGTGAAGCATCAACCTCTGAGGTGGTACCACCAACCAAGCAGAAGGATGAGAGGTTTTATCGGAAGCAGCTAAGGAAGGTCGTATTTGAGGGCCATAGACGGGCGCAACAACCACAAGTCATGATACATGTGGAGGTGGAGTTTCCTATGGTCGTCGCCGACACCTGCACCACCGTCGATGTGTTGTGGTAGGACGGCACACGGCAACATGGCAGACGTTCAGCGACTGTCGTCTCCTTTGGGATCTGGAATGAGCAAGAGTTCTTCCCGGGACAACATGTTGTCGCCACCATTCTCCCTATTAGTGCTGCCGTTGACAGTACTCGTGACCACGATGATGTGATAACTACTAGTGTCAACAATGACATTGCTGCGTCTGGAACTGGACCAACAGAGCGTGTGGGCATCATCAAGAACCTGCAATACAAGGATCAGACGGTTTGTGTATCATGGTTCAAGACGTCAGGGCACCCAGATGAGGCTAGGGAGGTCGAATGCGACCAAACCGTCAGTGCTTACGACTTAAAATTGGACTCTAACCAGTCTACTTACTATGGTGATATTGTCATTCGTATCCTACCATCGGGATCAACAGAAGACGGTGAAAGTGCACCCTTGTTATCGGGAAACAAGAAAAATGCCGTTCCTGCCGATCTTTCATGGGTGGGGCGGGTAGTTGAACTTCCTAATGGGCATATCCAAGTCAAGTAGGGTGATGGTAGCATGTCAACGGTACGTGGATAGTTTCTAGTACCTTTCTTAGATCTACATATATGTTACGATCTCGACTCAACTTTGTTGATTTGTTTGGGCGTGCTGCAGGTATCGCCCCATGAGATCGTTGTCGTCAAGGACAAGCACTACATGGAGCTATGGCTTGAAATGGGCGACTGGGTAGAGGACGATGGCATCGATGACGCACCCGAAGAACCGGTTGCTGCCAACACGGTACATATCTATCTTTCTAAACATTGAGTCAAATACACCACGGGTACCTCAACTTGTCCGGTGCGGTCACTTTGGTGCCTAAACTTGTAAAATACACAAAACTGGTGCCGTAACTTGTCCGAGCGTTCAAATATGGTGCCTCCGTCCATATCCGAGCATATGCATGCACTGCCCACATGGCGTGCCCACGTGGCATCGGCCCACATGTCAGTGGTGTGAGAGGAGTGTCATGGTTGTTTAACAGAAAACTCCTTGTACTTTATATAATTTTCACAAAAGCTCTTACTCCCTCCTTTCCGGTTTATAGGGCTTATCTCAAAATTTTAGTTTTTCCATTTTATAAGGCTCAATTTGGTTGTTCCCCATGACATGTTCAGACTTCAAGGTGCATTAAATCATTACATGCAAGTATTAAGAAAAAACTGACCAATGCATGCACTTTATGCATGCATGCATTGCAATTAATGCATTCGTAAACATAATTTTTTGAGGAAAACAAAAGCATTAATTGGGTGCTTTTACAAAATACAAAAAATATTCCACCACTCATCATCTACTTTGGTTGGTGAGATTTTTGAATTGAGCCTTATAAATCGGAAAATAGGGAGTAACATTTTATTTAAATACGTCAAACTGCATCGATCCCACCTATCACATCTAGGCCTTGCATGTCAGCACATGGGATAAAATAGTAATAAAAAAAGTTCCCGGCAGGATTCGAACTCAGTACAAGGGCGCACAGCCTACACACATGTGCTAATCACTACGCCTATAATAATTGACTGTGCAATATCCTAATACGCTTCTATTTTACCAAGAAACTGTTGTGGGGACTATTTTGGTTTCTCCTGGTAGGCAGCAAAGTACTATTTATTCTATGATAAATGATTATATGGATGGATACACCTCAATTGATGTGGTTATATGTGGTACATCTTATTTTAGGACATTGATCTTCAGAATCTAGATAACGATATCGAAAGCGTCAGCCCGGCAATGTCAAGGACAAGCCTTTTAGGCTTTTCATTCCGGTCTTTGCTCCAATTCACCAGTGACGTGGTAGCTCGAGGTAAAGGATACCTGATGAACTGGCGGCCCTGGTCGTCGTCACCAAGCTCAGAGTTACCCGCGCCCGCAAACGATGATAGTATTGGTGGTGCTGCAATGGGTACCAACGGTGCGGCTGTAGATTTGACCAGTCACGGTTTTGCCAGGGGGGCGAAGGGTGCAGATGCTACCTGTTGCTGCAATGAATCGTCCTGCTTTCCACATTTCGATGTACTGCAGATGAGCCCTCTGGATCACCACTACCTTGACAGTACGGACCAGGTAATTATATATGTTAGAAAATGATGAAGAACGGAGGTAATTAAGGTTAGAGTAAGGGATGTTTACATGCACAATATGGTTTGTCTAACGGTGGAATCCATCTTATGGCATTCGTTTTTTAATGCAAAACTAAACTCCCTAACTTAAAATAAGTAAACAACCACACAACATGTTACAAGTCATTATTAAACAAATTTTACTAAATGTAGAACTTTTATCTATACTCTTTTCTTTCAAAGGAAATGCAGGGCGCTAGTCGTGGGAAGAGTTGGGCCAAAACAGTGCAAAAGGAATGGAAAATTCTGAAGAACGACTTACCAGGTATGTGAATGCACCTGAAAATACACGGTCCATATGCATGATTATAAATGAATAGCCAACCATTTAATGTGCAGAAACCATCTACGTGCGAGTGTTTGAGGACCGCATGGATCTGCTTCGGGTGGTGATGGTGGGCGCAAACGGGACGCCATATCATCACGGCCTCTTCTTCTTTGATATGCAGCTACCTCCGTCGTATCCGGATGCCCCACCGCAAGTGTACTACCACTCCTTTGGCCTACGCCTCAATCCCAACCTCTACGAGTCTGGTACAGTGTGCCTCAGCCTGCTGAACACATTCGGTGGCGAGGGCACCGAGGTTTGGTCGTCAACAACATCAAGCCTCCTCCAAGTTGTTGTCTCCATCCAAGGCCTCGTCCTCAATGACCAACCATACTACAACGAGGCCGGCTATGAGACACTGGTCGGCAAACTGGAGGGCCACCGCAATGCGCTGCCCTACAATGAGAATGCTTACCTACTAACCCTTCGGACCATGCAACACCTTTTACGTCGGCCACCTCGGGGATTTGAGGAATTCGTCAAGGAACACTTCCGCCGTCGGGGAAAATTTTGTGCTTAGGACATGCAATGTGTGGCTTCAGGGAAATGTTGTCGACGATGCCCATGCCACTGAAGCGACTAGGAAGCGATCGTGCTCGGCTGGGTTAAGGCTTGCACTCACAAACATGATGCCAAGCCTCATGGCAGCCTTCACTGAGATCGGCGCCGAGGGGTGTGAAGAGTTCCAGTAGCTGCAAATCAAGTTGCCATGTGTTCTCAGCACAACTCACTAGATAGAGGAGTGTTTGATGGTGGGAACTTTGCTGCACATGGGGGGCAGGTTAGTTCAAAAGAGGGGTCCGTGGATATAGGATTTTTGGTGATGGTGGTGGTCTTGTAATCAGTCACATTTTTGTTCTACAACAATTACATACTCCTTTTTTCTTTATTTTCTCGATTAAAAAGGAGTTCAGCAAGAGAGGTATCATTGTGGACTACGTCATTTATCTATCAACATATATAAAGGCTGGGTGTATATTTATCATTGTGATGCATTAATACAATATTTATCTATCAACATATTTTGTGTATATTTATCATCTATATATCGCCAAGCATGGTCATGCTTTAAGAACGTGCGAGATCTGCTTTTGGATCCAGCTCAATCCAGTTAGCAACAATAGACGGAGATGGCCTAGAGGTTAGAGAGCAGGTTAAGCATGCACTTCCAGATGACCTGTTTATATACCCCATATATAGTAGTTACTGCAAAAAGAAATGAGGTTTAACTGAATCATTAGATAGAAAACATTCTTTGGTCTAAAGCTACAAATTAAGATGGTTATCATCACCATTTGTTTAGGCGTTTCAGAATTCAATCTGCTACTTGCATCTTAATTGCACGGTGTAAAGTTGATCTTGCTACTACTATTGTTTTCTTGAGATGAAGTAATCTGGCTAAACCAAATCTGTAGACAAGATAGGAGGCAATGTTTATTCTTTGTTTACCCCAAATCTTGTAGAGGGCTGCTGAGTCCTGCAAGCTTCTCGGCCATGATACCCTCGTCTACAGTCATGGTAAGCAACATTAGAAAGAATCACCATCACACTAGATTAAAGAACAGGAAAAGCAGCCAACTGACAGCAAACTAGTTCATAGACAGAGCGGGAGGGGGTAAACCTTTTGAAATACAAAGGAAATCAAAGGCAAACGTTTGGGCATGTACATCATCAACCAATGTATTACATAATATAGTAAGTAGGCAGTTGTCTGTTCAAATGCAAAGTATCTTAACTAAAATCACAACACTTATTTTGGAACGGAGGGACTACCTACGTATACATATATATATATATATATATATATATATATATATAGTCTTTCGCTGGAGACATAGCTTAAAACTGGTTCTCCGTGCAAATAGACACAACCAGTGGTGTGAAACACATCGTCTTACTACCAGACACACATAAGGTAAAAAGGGAAAACCCTAAAAAGCTGACATCAAAAAATAAAATAGAAAGAAACAAGGGGAAATCAAACAAACGTTAAACACAGGAGTTGTAAGACATAACAAAAAAAAACAGATCAAAATACCATCAGGTCCATAGATTACAGATACTTGATTCTATCCCAGAGTAAGAGAGTTGCAGATGGAACTGCATCAGTGCATAACCTACTGATACTAGCATGGAACATAAGGTATGTAAAAATTGCTAGCAGCATGGAAGTGGCGAATGCATGATCAACAAAAGAATCACACGCGTGATACAGTCTTGATGAGGAGGTAACGTAATTTACAGGACAATAGCTAAGGTCATATGGATAACACATGTCGATAGAACCAGAAGAGCAGGGGGCATAGGCCACATTATCTTGCGAAGAGCAGTTGCAGCTCATGGCACAACAACGTGGATCACACAGAGATATCACATAGCAAACAAAAACACCAGGTTGCTACACAAATATGAGCTCAATTAGGTTGGTCTTCAGATTTGGTGCGGCACAACCAGAGTGAGGGTGTGAAGGAAGAAAGTGCATCTAGTCATAACTCATAAGCATGGGGAGTCAGTAGATCCGGGTTTTCTTTTCTTGGATTCTGCACCACTCAGAGCTTTCTGTGATGGTGTTCGGCGTCTAGAGAAGACTGTACAAAGTCTATTCATAAACTGGCAGAGAAACACACTGTGGTCTACTGCATCGACGTACGGCATGTTCAACTAAGAGAGAAACCAAAACTCTACATCCTATCCGTTGTGGTCTTGCCAGGTGGTTCAAGCATTTGTCAAGCATCCTCAAGCGAAGATGTGGTAGGCAGATTGTACAATACCTGAGTAGAATCAGGCAGAGGAAGGTCTTCCTGGAACAGATTCTTTTTGACAGAACGATCCTGAAGCTCTTTGCTTTTACTGTGGAAAAGCACAGACATATTAACTGCAGGGACACAAGTGGTGGAGCCAAGGCAGAGCATAAAGAAGCTACTGGGTCGACTATGTGTACTAGGGATATACCTAGGTTCGGGAGGTTTCACCACAGATGGTGGCGTTGGAGGGATAGACATAGAAGGTGAGACCTAGTTTAAACAAAAATGTAAGAATCAACAATACTAAGATTGCATAATGAATCAATGAGAAAAGGAAAGAAGGATGGCAACACAAGCAAAGGTGCTGACCTCCAGGGCCGCCAGAGAGCTGAGACTGAGAATCTTTAGTAGAGGCAAGTAAAGCTACATTGGTTAATGCCTCACGGGCAGGGCTGAGGGCACTTCCAGCAGATTGGCTCGAAGAAGCTAGCGCTAACCCTGTCTTCAGATGGAGTATCGATGAATGGTAATTGTTGGCCAAACACTGCATCAATCCTATGGACCTGGTAAAGACGGCTTCTCGGCATCTGACTCAAAACTTTTGGTGCACAAGAGACAATAAATCGATAGTATCTGACACATCAGCCTCTGCGGATCGTTAACTGGAGCCGGAGCATAAGTACAGAGGGGAAAGTCCAGTTCAATATTAGATCTTTCTTCTAGAGTGGTGTATCGACCAACCTGATCATGAACAGGCCCACAACTGTCCGGTACATAAACTTCTTTGGCGCTACTAGAAACTGTCATTTCACAAACCATCCCATCTCCAATCAACTCCATGAAGTCCTTAACAAGATCCTGTGTGATTTCCCCATACTAGACCCGTTGCACCCCTGGCGCAAGGACCCAAATAGAGCAGGAATTTATTAGCTTACTAACATCGTGTTAGGTAGCCAGCTCCACTGCCACACCAATAAAAGTACAAATTGGTTGTGGCATAAAAAGGCTGATGAAAAAGAAGATAGAACGAGCAAGGACATACTATAATGAAAGGTTCCTATGTAATAAGGATGACTTGGAGATAATTTTTTACTTCACAAGTGAGATAAAACTATGGTTAAAAAAGGCGCGCCTAAGCACGCATCTAGGCGACAGTTAAATGCCTAGCGCTTAATGTGCGCATACCTGCGGGTTTTTTTAAAAGGAAAGAAAAAAGGTGCAAGTCGCTGCACTCTAGCCAGAAAAGTGCAAGTCAGTGCAAAACACGCAATCAAAGCCTAGCGCTTTTTTTTACTTTGGATAATTCTTTGAAGAATTCATGATTATGCCCGATAGTTGCATACCAGTATGTAGATCATTAATTTTATAAGGTACCAACATTTATATATCTCTAGAAGAACCAGAAGATGCATCATATGGTACTCAAGAATTCAGATCTACCATGGTTTACCATGAAAGAGCACCTATCCAAGCGCCAGTTACTAATTAGGGCATCAATATAAGATGCTTACCTCATCTATGAAAGGCTAAAGGTACCACCACCAACAGTAGCAGGACACTTTTGGTTAAGTACCCTACAAATCTACAAATGGTGAGAAAAACAGAGAAGAACTAAAAAGAAGGCAATCACATGAAAAGTTTATGAGGCAATAGCTACATGAACTTTGCTTGAGGAATTTCTATAGTGAAGGGATTCATCGCCCGAATATAACATAAATGAGGCTGGCATTCAGTTTTAAATTTCTTCCAACAAGAGTAAGGGGTGTCGATGAAGCTGAATGAGAAAAGGGGGCTGCAACTCATAATAAATTATCTTCTATAGGTTTATATTCTTGATAGGCACAAACATAAATCCAACCTGGTAAAATAAATAACTGCAGGCTGAAATAATCCATCCAGGCAAATCCACAATTCACACCTTTAGTCCTTTAGTCCTCAAAGGCCCATGTGTTATCCTTCCTGACTGCAATTTCCTGCTCTGGTGTGTAGTCGTTCTATAAAATCAGCTATTGCTGGGCTCTAACTAATAAAGCATCTAAAAGAAGCAAGTACTTAACATTACCTTCGTCCATAGAGTTCTAGAACTGGGTCACAAGATCCAGACGGAAAAACACAAAAAGTACCACATGAAGTGTAGTATGATAGCTGAATAAAAGATGCAGTTGCATTACTTAAATTAAACCACTGACAAATAATACTCAGAACTGCTATAAGCTATTTAGAGTCCATGTCGTCGATGACATGAAACAAAGCTGATATCTGGTTGCACTTAAGAATTACACATGCTAATATAATACCTTAAGTTGATGCGTTACAAACTAAGCCGAGGCACCATGATGTTTTAAAACCTAGTTCAAATTTAGCAATCTAAACATCCATTATCCAACATATACACATGATAATATAATACCTTAAGTGGATACATTACAAACTAAACCGAGGCCCCACAATTTTTTAAACCTTTGTTTAAATTCAGCAATCTAAACATCCATTATCTAACTTATAGATATATCTTAAGATGCGAAGAGTATCTAAACTCTGGCTCTGCTTTTAGCTAAAAACCTTCTAGATATAGCAATATGTAGAAGAACAATAAACATTTCATGTAGAATGGTGTTCTTTTGAAATTATAAAGGCATGGGATTGGTGCAAGAATCTGATTTGGCCTCGCATTTAATTTCTTAGCATGCCTATGTTGGAAACATTTTATTGTGGTGACAATGCTTGGATAAGGCCTCAACGGTTGGTTGTTAGGAGGAAGCTTTCTAGGCCCTCAAAAGATTTACAACATTGGTTCTTTTTTGTTAGCTCTATCTCGGAAGGGGATCTGGAGGACCAAACATCCAGGGGTTGTAATTGAATCAATCAGAGGCAACGGCAACGATTGCCTAGCGTTGTTCTTGTCGACATCAAACAGCTATCTGGGGTGAGCATCACCCAACAGCTATCTGGGGTGGGCATCACCCAACCATTCTACTTGGCAGCAAGTATGTGGCCTGTATAGAATTCCTGGTTGAAGACAAAGAGTGTGATGACCATGTAAAATACACAATATGAAAAGCAATGGACAAACAATTACCACTTGTTGTCTTGGGCAGTGTTCCCTTAAAGATGCTCCAGGGCAAAAGCTCCGTGGAGTCGGACCAAGGGACTGAACCGGGGACATAGGAAATGAAGGGTGTATGCAGAACGGATGGGGTGGAGGAAGCTCTAAAGGCACCAGACCACTGCAAAGTTATATGATACCTATCAAGTGAGTTGCGGACTTGCAAGAATCAATATTCATTCACATATCAGAATAAAAACCATCATTCACTTTTCGTGACATGAAGCGTGATAGGTTTTCAAATAAATGAAAAATACATAGAATTGCTGCAATAACTGGTTCAAAGGAAATTCTTAACAAAAACTTCTGAAGAACTATCATTATGGCAAACATGCTTATTTCGGCTAAGCTTACCTAGCAGGACCATATGTCTGCAAGAAATCATAATATACTCCCTCCATTCCTAAATATATGACTACCAAAACATCATATATTGAGGAACGGAGGGAGTAGTTGACAAACCAGAAATATGATCGAAATAGTACCACACTAACTTCACAAAACATAAATACACCTAAGCTTAACCTAATGATGTTAGTCGATCAAACATATCATCAGAACAACAACAAAAATGGTAGCTTCATTAACTATCTAGGCATTTGGGAACTTAAAACACAAAAACAGAGAAATATCAAGATAGTAGAAAACTGTGACAGAGTGATCTCAACATAGCATCAATGCATTATTGAAAACCTAAATGAATCCGGTGAAGACCATATAATATGAAAAAAACAATGGACAGAACAATTACAACTTATTGTGTTGGGCAGTGTTCCCTTAAAGATGCAGATTACAGGGAAAAGCTCCGTGGAATCGGACCAAGGGACTGAACTGGGGACATAGAAGATGAAGGGCATTTGCAGAACGGATGGGGTGGAGGAAGCTCCAAACGCACCAGACCACTGCAAAGCTATATGACGCCTATCAGTGAGTTGCGGACTTGCAAGAATCAATAATCATTCACATATCGGAATAAAAACCATCATTCACTTTCGGTGACATGAGGCTTGATAGGTTTTACTATAAATAAAAATACATAGAATTGCTGCAATAACTGATTCAAAGAAAGCTCTTAACAAAATCTTCTGAAGAACAATCATTATCACAAACATGCTTGTTTCGGCTAAAGCTTGCCTAGCAGGACCATGTGTCTGCAAGAAATCATAATATAGTTGATAAACCAGAAATATGATCGAAATAGTACCACACAATCTTCACAAAACATAAATGCACCTAAGCTTAACCTAATGATGCTTGTGGATCAAACACATCATCAGAAAAACAAAATAAATGGTAGCTGCATTAACTATCTAGGCATTTGGGAACTTAAAACACAAAAATAGAGAAATATCAAGGTAGTAGAAAGCTGTGACAGAGTAATCTCAACATAGCATCAATGCATTATTGAAAACCTAAATGAATCCGGTGAAGACCATATAATATTCGCACACACGTCTGCATTGAAGTTTGAACATACAAAATTTCCAAACAAATCGACAAGACAGGGCAAAATCCCTTGGTCGGAAAACCTCTCGCCTGATGCAATGCGCAATAAATCGGCATGACTACGCATATGCGCAACAAAGAGATGGGATTTCAAACAGTGATTAGATTACTTAGAATATGATGCCACTGAAATTTTGCAATGACTTCTCCAAAAAAATACTTGCGAGGATATGAATAACCCAAAAATGGGCTACGAGCTTTGTTCCTTGGGGTAGCATCCAGATTCACCCTATACTAAGATAATTAGTTGATCACTGAATTATGAAGAGAAAAATGTGCCTGGGCTTACACAACACCATTTGTCTTAGTAAACTTAATTATCATAGCACACACTTGGTAGATAACACAGAAAATTATAAACTGTAAACCAGACACACTACCACGATAAATTTTGAAATAAGATCAGCTCAAACATATGGAGAGACAAAGCATCAAGGGGGTGGGGAAGAACTCATGAGAGCAGAGGCAAAGGAACAACGAGTAGATCAGCTAACAGGGATAGAACCCCATACCAAACCTCTAATGCACAGACTGGTTTGCACCCTCGCCAGCAACATCAGATGTGGATCTGTAAGAGAAATGGCAATATGACACGAAGAGAAGTTATATATTGCAAGATCAACATATGTGTCTCAATATGCTCATAATTTAATCTGTATGAGAATCGAATGATGGACATGCGCCTGGGTCTTATTGTTACAGATTTGTAAGCATCTGTAGATTTTATCACCACATCTCACTCCCAAAGGAGCTATGGTCAGTGTAACCATCTAGGCATCTACTTGCAATTTCCAAGCCATTCTCTATAAATGTTCACACGCCGATGTAGCTGCATCCCAAAAAAATTAATAGTCATGTCTTGCCATAACGAAAGATGTTCATATGTGCAAAGGATTTTCACAAACATGACCGTGTAGTTTAGTAATACTGGAAAAAACAATGAAAACGAGGGGAGGAAGATTTCAATTGGGGTAGCACATAAAAATTGCAAGGACGGCCCCTGATGCATGTCACACACAACATTTAATTCTGCTGCATATTTCATTTCACGTGGGGAAAACTGCTCTGAACAATCAACTACCGTTCTCAAGTACTGATCATCATCCTAAAATCCCTGCACTAAAAACCTCGGTAATCGATATGACCTTGTCCTCGGGCCTCGGCGACCGGGGGAAGATGGACAAGACACTCTCGAGGGGCCTGGCGAAATGGCCAGGAGAGTGCTGTGGAAAGACTGGTGAGCTCGGATATCCTGGCCTCGTCAGGATCGATGTCGTATTTCATCGTAGCACTCGTGCACCTGCAGAGGAACAGAGAAGCAAATAATCCGTATGGGCATGTCGTCGAACAGATGGTGCGCGGGTTTGGGAAGTAGACGGGATGGGGAGGGCTGGGCATACAAATTCGCGGAGGTGAAGTATGTCGAAGAAGCGTTCGACGAGGAGAGCGTCGTACACGAAGATGTGGTCGCGGCCGCCGGCGGCATCGGAGCTCCATCTCCGCGGCGAAGAAGGGCGCGCACGAACGAAGGAAGACGGCATCAGCCTCGCTCCAGTCCGTGATGAGCTTGCCACGGCGGACGCGGGGGGCGGCGGGGTGGAGAAGGGAAGCCAGCACTTGGCGTTCTGCTGCCTGCTGAGGAAGGTGGTTGTCGAGGGTATGGCAGGCGGTCCGGGTCGAAGTAGGCCGGGATGCGGGAGTCGGCGGCGCCGGCGGGGAGCGGCAAGTTGAGGTCGAGGAGACCGCGGTGAGCTTGGGGTGGGGTGGGGGTGCGGCAGTTGTCGGAGGTCTGCGCCGAGAGGAGGGCACTAGGAGGGGAAGGTCGTGGGAGAGGAGGCTCCACGGCGGCCATGGAGCTCAGGTCCACACCGGCGACATCGATTTCGGCGGCTGGGTCGAAGATTTTTTTCCCCTTTATTTTCTTTTCTTTTTTTATTGGAGTAGGTCGAAGAACTGGGGTAGATGACACACGGCTTACCATTATTGTTACTACTCAACAGCCTTTTTTTAGGGATATATACTCATTTTCGCACAATGTGGCAAATCGAAGTGGCATGTTCTGATGGCCTCATTCAGCACAATGTGTGATGTGTGATGTGTGATCAGGATCCTAAAACGGCTGGGCAAAAACAAAGTCTCCGTCTCGGTTTGAGCTCATACGATGTCAGCATGAATAGTAAAATCCAAAAAAATTCAAAAGAATTTGAATTTTTTTTGTTGGCAAAAAATTGACAAATGTTTTGAATGATTGCAAAGTTTCATCAGGGAATGGCATTCGTTTAAATCATGTCAAAAAACATAATTTATGCTCCAATACAAAAGTATTTTGCAGTGCTGATTTTTTTTTACCACGACTTCCACGAATGTCATTCCCTCTTGAAACTTTATAAGAGCTCATACCATTCGTTAATGTTTGCCACAAAAATAATTCAGAATTTTTTGAAATTTTATCGCTTTTATGTATTTTACTGTTCATATTGAGATCATATGAGCCCAAATTGAGATGTAGACTTTCTAACACTTTTGTCACGAATGCAAAGGACATGCACATATATGTGTTGTTTTTCTGAACATTTTGATATCTTATTTTCATTCTCCGGAGTTAGTATCAATTCGTTATGAAGTTTTCAAAGTTACGGTCAAAGCGCAAAAGGATAAGAGGAGCAGACGAGCTTGGACAAAAATGAGGTTTTTTTTATTTAGGGGCAAACAAATGGGTGTGACACAACTAGTGGCTCAAATGTAACTATCCATATATAAATCAGCTGGACGAACCAAAAAAAATCCAAAGAAACGCATTGTCCTTTATTAGTAGATATAAATCGTTTAGATGTGATGCAAGCAAGAACGATGTGATGTGCCTGCTCACGCTCTTGTACATATAGCTCCAGGATGTCAATGTGATCATCCGAGGATCCTTGTTGCTTACAATATTTGATTTATGATCATATAATTGATTTGGTCCTTTTATTTGTTTGTTAGGTTATGTAACTGGTCCTCCTCTCCTTCGAGCAATGTGCATCCTCTTTGTCCTCTACGCCAAGCAGAGAAACATGGACCATGTCGTCTCCCTGGTAGTGCCTCGTCTATGTCCTCACCCCCAAGCAATGTAGCCTCAGCTCCACTTCCTCGCCTGATCAAAGTCGCCTACGTCGTATGCTTTATTGCACGAGCAACACTGCCTCCTCTACTTCTCAACCAACTATGAGATATCTTTGTTGTTTCTACCATTCAGCCCTTAATAATCTAGTAATGGGTACTATTATGGTATTGAATTTTGCAGTTACACTCAATTGTACAAATGTAGACATTATGTGCTGTAGTTTTGAAATTGTGTGATTAGTATGTTCTATGGCTTGAAGTGGATTCTAAGTCCATGGTCAGGGTAACAAAGCTGACCACAAGCAAGCTGGGGAGGTAATAAGTTTTGATCACCTCCTTTACCACTAGTCTACATATGACTACATTGGATGCTTCAAGCTCAATAGTCAAAAAATGTTATCGTCACAAGTGCACTGATAGATAAGCAACCAGAACTTTTAGGCAGCATTATGTAGCTACGTTCTTCAAACTTTACCTCTCATCCTCTTGTTATGGAAGTGTGAGATGCAATGGGCAAGATATGTAGACACGGATCCTCTTTACACTTAATCCCAAGTCAACATGATATAAAGGGAGAGGCATCTGGCTTCATTCCACATGGTTTAGTAGATCATATTTTTTTATTGTATTACCAGAAGTGTTGTAATCATGTTTTTTAGGTATGGATTAGTTCTCAAATCATGAACTCTAGATTTGTGCCCCGACATGGTTATTGTGTTGACACGTGTGTTCTGAGCCCCGACAAGGTCCATTGATAATATGAACAAGATCGCAGATAATCCTGCATGTGCAACTTTTCTTTAGTTAATTGATATGATAATATATCACACAAATTAATAGCATTATTTGACAACTAGAAGGTAGCCAATGTGATAGATGTGCAATCAGGGATACATAGCTTACCTTGTGTTGTAGAGAGGTGGTGTCACTTTAGTATGGCAGTAGCTCTCAAATCTTGTACTTGGAGCAACCACCCTGAGTTGTAGTTTAGTTATTGTTTTCACCTTATCCCTTTAACTTCCAAATTAATATGACATGCAAAGATTGTAATTGTACATGAATTTATTTCATCAGCTTAATGGTAGAAACTAAAAAGATGTGACAAAACAATGAGAAGTTGGCTTTGTCATAAATGAGCAACATTATTCCTGATTGGATATCACAAGCGAACGAGATTAGTTCCTCTCGAAGTCCAAAATTTTGCAAGCTTGGCAGTTGCTTTTTATGCGGGTGTGCTGGACTTGTCGGACTAGCTTCTACCATATTCGGAACAAAAAAAAATGTCCATTTTTAATACATGTGATGGTCCTAATTATTTGCATGCTACTAGGATAAGTGCAAACAATTGGGTAAATAAATATTGAGGCAGGCTATCTGCCAGGAATGGTTGTAACTGTCGGCAATTGCATTTACTAGCACATAATTCTACCTTCTCGGAAAATACCTAACTGCCGAGAAATACGGGGCTCCCTGGCATTTCAATTGCTGGGAGATATGTAACTATTGGGAAATATATTCACCGTCATACATTCGTGGGGCATATCTTACAGTTGCGAAAAATTATTTCCCGACAGTTTACTTGCCATTTTGAGTGTTTTTTCCTGAGAGTTTACTTTCCCTTTGAAGTGTATTTTCCCGGCATTTTTCGTGACCCTATATTAATGTTTTGGTGTAGTGCGCTGCATGAATAAGACCACCACAACCTCCCTAAATAGTAGCTCCTCAGCGGCTCGACACAAACGATGCCGGGAAGGCCACCGCCGCACATGCCAAGCCGCCGCTGCCTGCACGGGTTGTATCTTGCACCTGCACCCTGTGCAACTGCCTGATGCCACCACCGCAACCCCAATACACCGCCCTCATGCACTCTAAGCCACTAGAGCCCCACCACCGCCCGAGTGCCGCCAGCCTCCGAGTCCATCGCGCGACCCACTACCACCTTTGGAGGAAAAGTGTGCGGATGTTGCACTCGAGCCATGAGTGGTTCGTGGGCATATATATTTTTTAGATTAGGTTATATCTTATAAAACCAAAGCAACAAGGGTGGAAAAAGTTTACACCCAATATTTGCATAGTTATACTGCACACATCCCAAACAAGATAAACACGAGTAAAGACAATAGCATACGTAGATCGCAGGAAAGAAGACTTGTTAGTGCATTATTTACATCCCTATCAATATGGTAGAACTAAAAATCAAATGAACTAGAAATCCCAAAAAACCTCTGTCCTAGAATTGTTAGCGCATTTATTTGAACTAGCTAGGGTCAGAGGGCACTCTAACACCCATCAATTTGCATCCCTATCAATATGGTAGAAGTACATTATTAATGTTTTATTACTCTGCAGTTCGGATGATTTGTAGTGTACCCATGAGTAATTATAAGATGCATCATTTAGTTGTACTACTACTTTGTACTACTACTGAGATAACCTCCTTTTCAAAGAAAAAAAGTTGTACTATTAGTATTATTGAGATGCATATCATTCTAGTAGTAATCTAGAAGTAAAATAATAATTGGCGGTGGAGAGCAGCGGCCTCGCCGTCGCCGGGCGTCATCTCGAGCCTACTTGGTCGCGGTGGAGTCGCCGGCGTCGTCGTCGGGCAGGACGCCGAAGCTGTTGACGGGTGGGGAGATGCCGCGCGCGGGCAGCTCGACCGGCTCCTGGTCGCTGCCGCGGCCCTCGCGCAGCACGACCTGGACCTTGCGCGGCGCCGGGCGCTCCTTGACGGCGTCGATGGAGTCGAACCCGGGGGTCCCGCGCCTGGCCGGCGCGTCGGGGCGGGTGGAGCGGGCGTCGGGGATCGCGCGGGGAGGGCTCGGGGGCGTCATGGGCTTCGCTTCTCTCTCTCCTCGATCTCCTCTCTCTCTATATATCGGGGGCCGGGGCGGGGGAGGAAGGAAGGGGAGAAGCTCTGGGGCTTGACGGTGGGGATGGGATGGGAGGGATGCGGTTGCCAAGGCCCTGCTTATATAGATGGCGGGCGGCGCCGGAGGGGAAGCGAGAGGAGCTTCCAGAGGATTCCTTGGGCCTTGCCGTCGCTCTTTTCCGTTCCGTTTAGTGCCTGACGGAGTACTGTGATTAATGGTCCGGGCAGCTGAGACCCGCGCCGTCCGGCTTGCGCGGAAAGAAAGAGGCGGCGGTGGCATTTGCGTAGAGCGAGACGCCGTTTGCGAGTGAGGGGCGCCCAACCCTGACGGAGGAGGGTTACACTGGTCATTAATGCAACCAACGATCGTGCCCGCGCCTTGGGCGCAAAGAAAGCGCTCCGACGCCCCAAGGAGACATCTGGCCGTCCATCCCCGATAAGGGCGTGCCCCGTCCGTCCATCCTCCTGCCACCCCGCCTCTACCTATTGGAATGGGCCCACCACCTTCCCATTCCTCTCTCTATTTTATACCCGTATTTATATTTAGAGGCTGTTCGGAATCGCTCCGCTTCACAACTCCCGGAGCAAAGTTAGTGAAGCTGTAGTTTAAAACTATGGAGTTGCCATTTAGCCGCTCCGCAGATTTCGGAAGCGAATTTTTACCGAACAGAGTCTTAGTATAGCAACTACGCTTTGGTTTTGTGACTTCTTGATGGGGTCTCCTGTTTTTCAACTGCAGATGCGTTTCGCGTGTCCTAAACTAGACCAACAAACCCATTGCTTGCTTTTAGTTGAATGATGATGAAGTGTATCAGTGTCATGAATCTCACGCACTTTTCTACTGCCTACTACTACTTGTGTCGCTCATGTATTACAACATATATAGACCCCTCAAACCCTCTCTAAATGTTTTTAGGCACACAATCTGGTCACCGTCTGATCGCCCAATAAGACCCCTCACATATCTAGGCTTCCCAAACCTAACCCATATGTTGGGTGGATATAAGCGGACTCAATGTGTCTGCCATGTCGGAACAGTCTAGATCAGCTAAGTCCAGTGGCGGAGACAAAAGGGGCCAGGAACATCAAAGATGTAGTGCCAATTTGCCCGTTTACAGTGTAAAAATAAGTGATTATTTGCTCTTAAAAGCCTGTTTTCCAATGGCTTGGCCCTCCCCCATCAGTTTTATTAGCATTCGGCCCTACTGATAAAAAAATTTCTGGCTCCGTCATTGGCTCAGTCCAACCTCACATACACCCCACTTCATCACCACGACCAAATCCTAGACCACTGTTGACCGCTACGCTCACACCCCAATTCGTCTGCTCCCCTCCCTGCGCCACCATAGCCGACTCTAGCAACAAGTTCAACCCCTTCGACTCCCCATGGAGGAATTCAACTCCACCTCACATAACAAGGAGATCGCCATTTGCATTGCCCTCCGCCAACCGCAGATGGATAGCAGCTCGAGCTCGAGCTCCACACCCGCCCATGTGGCCTGGCAGGCAAGATCAAGCTCCGCGTGTGACCACATCAGCCTGTCGTGCTCCGCGGATGTCACCTCCGACCCCTCATCTGGCACATCAGCGTTGGGTGCTTGTGCTCGCACCGCTGAGCCTGTGGCTCCCGAATCGGAGGCACGGGGCAGCTGGCCGCGTGAGGCAAAGCTGCCCTAAACCCTAAAGCCTGTCATGTTGCCCTCCTCCTCAAAGGATGACCTCCTTCGCGACATCATCCGCCGGTCCTTCACCTTGGTGGAGATAGATGTTCGCCACAACTGCAAAAATGTCAAGGCATTGCGGCTCGGCATCGAGGAGTCTAAGAGGCTTTCCCGGTAGAGGGTGTCGAACACGGAGAATGTTGCACGCCGCGCCAAGGAGTAGTCTTGCGACACCCGACATATGGCTGGACTCCTCTTGCATCCACATCCTCGTTCGATGACGACACCACCACTGACAACGACGACACACCTCCGGTCATGGACAGCAACGCCGACGAGTACTACCGCTGCTCCAGACGCGCCAAGGGAACGACCCGACGAGGAAGTGGTGATTTCTACATGTATCTACTAGTATCTAGTTCTAGATCATATTTTGCTATTGAACAATCTATGTCTGTTTCTATGTTGAACTCACTATCGGGGCCGTGCCCCCCCCCCCCCCCCCCCCCCAGCCCAAATGAGATTCATTTTTTACCTGGTAATAGTCTACGTGATTTCCACATGCCGGTCTACTCCGTGGCCACCCCCTGCAGCTTTGGGAAATGCTCATCGGCATGCATGCAGCACGCACAAGCCCATCTTTGCTTTCATCACACACGCACACATTTCAGGTTCAGCTGCTTGCCCTCTATTTCCCAGCCATGCTCGCGCACGTCTACTCGCCTCTGTCCACGAACCAGGCAACCAGCCACCCTGCCGGCTGCCCGCACTCCCTTGACGCTGACGCCAGCTAGAAACTCGCCCTGATCCATGCACGGCTGGCGAACACTACTGGGCCGAGGATGGGGAACAAGGGCACGCCTATGACCGTCGTCTTCGGCTCTTCACCACTGGTCTGGCCCCCCCATAGATTCTTGTCAAGCTCCGCCACTGGTGTCCAATCCAATCAATGTTATGTATATGTTAATCTACGTTGTGCTATTTTCACGTCACATGAATTGCATGGATTTGGGGGTTTCCATATGAGGGAGAAATATGCGGACGCGGGTATTTGAGAGGTGGCCAAGCGCCGTGCAGGGACGACCAATTTTGGTGTTTTGACCCTTTCTTGAAAGTTAAGCCAGACCTGACCCTGGTTCATTTTTTTAGGATTTGACCCTTTTTCTACCGTCAAGTCGATGGTGGTAGGGTATACCAGCCTACCGCCAAGGCCCCCAGCGGTACGCAACTTATCCACATCAACGCATTGCAGCCCTACCGCCAAACAGGCCGGCGCTAGTCTGTGCAACCCTACCGCCGAGGTGCCCGACTGTAGGAGGGTACAAGCACTCACTAGTAGAAAAAAGGCCATTTGTCCCGGTTCGTAAGGGCCATTTGTCCCGGTTCCCGAACCGGGACTAAAGGGTCGGTACTAAAGCCCTCGGCCTTTAGTCCCGGTTCTTACACGAACCCAGACAAATGGGTCTCCACGTGGCCGATGCGGCAAGCCCAGGCAGGAGGCCCTTTGGTCCCGGTTGGTGGCACCAACCAGGACCAATAGGCATCCACGCGTCAACTGTTCAGGGGCTAGGGTTTTTGTTTTTTTTCTGAAGGGGAGGGATTTGGGGGTTTTGTATGGTTAATTAAGGTGTTTCATATATTGTGTTAGGTAGCTAATTAATTAATAGAGAGAAGTGTCCTCTCGTATCTCCATACTTGGTCGACGCTACGTACTATACGTATAGAGAGCACTCGACACGCTAGCTAGTAAGGAAAATGAAGGAAACAGAAGATCGTCATGAACATATGCATACAGAGAGATGTGATATCGACCTCTCCTTCTCCGAGAGATTGGTCGAACAACATGTTTTCGCATATCTATTCGACGCTACTGGCTACATATATACAATATAAGATCTCTTACAATATAATCCTCTAATTATATATGAACACAGGGTCCACATAGTATTCTCCGTCTTTATCGATCACGTGATCAAGAAAGAATGCCGCCAATTCCTCTTGAATTCCTCGCATGCGATCTGGTGCTAGGAGTTCATCCCGCATCCGAAACATCTAATTTGAAGAAGGTGGTCAATACATATATATGAATGAATGAAACTCAACACAAAAGATGGTAATAAAGTAAAATTCTGAATATTATTGCTTACGCACTTCATATTGTTTTTTAGTGTAGCCCCGCTCACAGGTCGTGTGGCGGATGGACTCGCAAACGTAGTATCCACAGTAATTATTTCCGGCTTCCTGCCACAACCACTTTACAAGAAATAGAGGCCAATCAAACTGATAAGCAAGCATGCTAAATAGTATTGATGAAACTAGCACTTGAATCACTAGGAGATGCGCGGAACATGCTAGTAGTACTTACTTTCGGGTGTTTATATTCGAGCTTCTTCGGCAGTCCCGGAGCTTTTGAGGTAAAAAAATTTCAAACCCTGCCAGACAAAGAAAACAATTACTTGATATCAGGAAGTGAACAAAGTTGCCGATATGGTGCGATAATGATCGATTTAACTTCTCGAGAATTTGAGTCATGTCCGCATAGTCCTTGGGATCTTTTCGTCTCGAGTCTAAGACGGTTACTAGTCCCTGCTCGAGCTTAATCTCTAGGAGAATATATTGGAACCTGCGCACGCATGCATAACTCATCAATTACATTACTATAACCTCGAGTAATAAGGGAAACCGAATATGCACAAGAAAGTAACACTGACTTGAATTTGTAAGGAAGAGTATTATAGCTTTGTTTTGATTTAATACCAACGATCGTAGCAAGTTGGCCTTGGTATCTTTTTTCTGAAATTCAACCGAATATGCATCTATGATATTTGTGTTAATGAACCCAATATCACCGATTTGTCTTTTCTTAATTCGGCGATCTTCAATCTGCATAATATAGTGAGGATAATTATAAATACATGCAATGAAAGAGCTGACCTATATATAGAGACTTAATGACAAAAGTAGTACTTACAGACAGTAGCAAGTGACTGTTAATTTATCGAGGGCCTTCTGATTGAAAAACTGGCAGAACTCCTCAAATGGAACATTCAACGGATCGGTTCCAACAAGGTCATGCTCCTCTTTAACTCTCAGCGTCAAAGTATTCGTCCCCCCAGACTCTCTGCAGGTTTTCATGTACCAATCATGGAATCTTCGCATCGTCGTTGTTAGAGACCTTTCATATTTGACGAGAGGCTTCCCGTACTCGTATATGTGTTCGTCCACCTCCAAGAATTCATAATGTACATCGGCGAGCAGGTAATCTTCAAGATTGTTATAACTGGGCACCATCCTTGAATCATTAGCGACGATATCGCTGGACACCTTGAGCGGGTGGCCTCGACAACGCTTCAACGATATGGGGTGGCCTCGACGACAACACTCATTTTAACTTGGTAAATTTGGGTGGCCTCGAGAGAGTTTGTCGGGTAGGGGCACGGCGGGAGGGGGTAGGAGACCAACATCGTTTTTTCTAGGGTTTGGGTGTCCTTGAGAGTTTCGGTCGAGCGAGAGGGCCGGGGGGGGGGGGGTGGGAGGTGCTCCCGTGGTATAAGTTATCACGGTCGAGAGGGGGTATATCGACAACGACGACATACGACGACCCCTCGACCCTCGAACCCTCGGCGACCCTCCACCCCTGGGTGACCCTCGACCATCTACCCTAGCTAGTTCCCGACCCTCGCCCCTCGAACCCTCGGCGACCCCTCCCCCCTCCCCCTCCCCCCCTCATGTCGAAGTTATTGGGGAGGGGGTATATCGATAACGACATACCCGATAGAAAATAAGAAAAGGAAGAAGAAGAAAAATAAGAAGAAAAAAAGAGGAGAAGAAGAAAGGAATAGAGGAGAAGAAGAAAAAAAATAGAAGAGTTCTATTTTTTTCTTCTTCTCCTCTATTCCTTTCTGCTTCTCCTCTTTTTTTTTCCTTTTTTCCTATTCTTATTTATTTCTCCTCTTCTTCTCTTTTTTCTTTTCCCTATTCCTAAACTAAACATAAACTAAAATAATCCTAAAACTAAACAAAACTTCTCCTCCTCCCTTTTTATTTCTTCTTATTCTTCTTCTTTTTCATCCTAAAACTTTATGAACAAAATTACAACAGAAAAAACAATAAAAATTCTATGAACAAAATAAAAATTCTATGAACAAAATTACAACAGAAAAAAATCATAATTTTTTTATAAAAAATGACATATTCTTTGCATGTGAATATACAAACATTTGCATATTCTACAATAATATCATCAAAAAATCTATGAACAGAAAAAAAATCCTAACTTTTGCATATGAACATACATACAACATCATCATCATCATCTACTACTACTACAATATGAACAAAAAAAATAAATATATATGTGAACAGGGAGCCTGCTTTGTCGTCGGCGTTGGGGCGAGCGGCGGCGTTGGGGCGGGCGCGCGGCGGCGTTGGGGCGCAGGGGAGAATGGGGAGAGGAGGGGGAACGGCATGGTGAGGCGCTCACAGTGCAGGCGAGCGGCGGCGAGGTCGGGGCAGGGCGCTCGGCGTGCGCGACGGCGAGGTCGGGCCAGGCAGCGCGCGGCAAGGTCGGGGCAGGGCTTGGCGACGACGAGGTCGGGGCAAGGCGCATCGAGGTCGGGGCAGGGTGCGGCGAGGCCGGGGTAACGGCGGCGGCGACGACAGAGACGGCGGACGGGGGTGCGCGGCAGCATGGCGGTGTTGATGTCGTCGGCGTCTTCGGGGCGGAACTGCGAGATGAGAAGTGAAAATTTTCACAAGGCATGCTTATATACCCAGAGCATTGGTTCTGGTTCATAGCACAAACCGGGACTAATGCACCCTTTAGTGCCGGTTGGTGGTTGGTACCACCAACCATGACCAAAGGTTAGTTTTCGGCAGCCCAAAGGGCGGGAAGCGGCGGCCTTTGGTTCCGGTTGGTGGCACCAACCGGTACCATAGGCCTCGTGCTTCCCATGGCCATAACTTTAGTCCCACCTTGCTAGTTGAGAGGGGTGCGTAGTGGTTTTTAAGCCCCACTGCCGCACCCCTCTCGAGCTCCTCTCGATTGCAGGCTTACAGGCTTAATTGTCACTGAGATGGCTGATAGGCCTACTGGGCCTTCTGTGGTCTTGAATTCTGGCCCATGGTAGGATTTCTAGTCCTATTCAGGCATGGTGGCCCAGTAGTTGGCACTTTTTTTTATTTTTTTGTTGCTTTATTTATTTTATTTTGTTTCTACTTACAACAAAAAACTTATTGTTGCTATTTTTATTTATTTTAATTTTATAAAGTTTATTTTGTTTCTACTTCTTTATTTTATAAAAGTTCATTTTATTTTATTTTATTTTATTTCTACTTATTTATTGTATTAAATTTTAATTTGTTTTATTTTGTTTCTACTTATTTATTTTATTAGAGTTTATTTTATTTTGTTTTGTTTCTACTTATTTATTAAAGTTTATTTTGTTTCTTTCTGCTTTCCATGTTTTGAACAGAAAATACTTTGATAATTTCAGTGGCATGCATTTTATATAATTTTAGTTTAAAAATACTAGAGGTTTATAAAATCATTTTAGTTCATTCCTTTTGCTATTAGAGTTTCATAAAAAAATAGTTAATTTTCTGTTTGCATGGTATCATCATTTCATCCACATAGTATGTGCAAGAAAGTAGAGAGGGTTACGGCAAAAACTGGATGCACTTCGTGTACAAAACGGACAATCTCTTTCGAAGTATGAGGGTTTCATACGGAAACTCGTGTGTTACAAAGGGATTTCATTTTTTTGAACTTATTTGAACACCAGACTTTTTCTATGTTCAAAATGCACCATTCAAAGCCACATCATCAATTTTCAACCCTTTCTGACTTCCTTTGTTATTTTTCATGCATTTACTGATTATTTTGAGTTATAAGACTCTGAAATTAAAAACCATGTCAAATGAACTCTGAAAAGGTTGAGAGTTGGCATGGTATCATCATTTCACCCGCATAGCATGTGCAATAAAGTAGAGAGGATTACGGCAAAAACTTGATGCACTTCGTGTACAAAACAGACAATCCCTTTCGAAGTATGAGGGTTTCATACGGAAACTCGTCTGTTACAAAGGGATTTCATGTTTTTGACTTGTTTGAACTCCATAGTTTTTCTGTGTTCAAAATGCACCATTCAAAGCCACATCATCAATTTTCAACTCTTCTGACTTCATTTGTTATTTTTCATGCATTTACTAATTATTTTGAGCTATAAAACCCTGAAATTAAAAGCATTTCAAATGAACTCTCAAAAGGTTGAAAGTTGGCATGGTATCATCATTTCACCCACATAGCATGTGCAAGAAAGTAGAGAGGGTTATGGCAAAAACTGGATGCACTTCTTGTACAAAACGGACAATCTCTTTCGAAGCCACATCATCAATTTAGTACATTCAAAATGGACCATTCAAAGCCACATCATTAATTTAGTACATATAGCTCTCATGAATAGATAAGTGACCAAATTAATACAAGTTCATCATCACATTAAAAACAAAGTACATACATAGTTCTCATTGAACAACATATATAGCCCTCCAGAGCATCTAGTTAGACCATACATTGAAACTATGTAAAACCTTTCAATGCAACAACAAATGCGATCATAATCACAACCAAGGTAAAAATTGATCCAACGGCATAATCATACCAAGCGTCGGTATGAATGGCATATTTTCTAGTCTTTCTAATCTTCAACCGCATTGCATCCATCTTGATCTTGTGATCATCGACGACATCCGCAACATGCAACTCCAATATCATCTTCTCCTCCTTAAATTTTTTTATTTTTTCCTTCAACTAAATTGTTTTCTTCATCAACTAAATTTAACCTCTCGATGATACGTCTCCAACGTATCTATAATTTTTGATTGTTCCATGCTATTATATTATCAACCTTGGATGTTTTATATGCATTTATATGCTATTTTATATGATTTTTGGGACTAACCTATTAACCCAGAGCCCAGTGCCAGTTTCAGTTTTTCCCTTGTGTCAGTGTTTCGCAGAAAAGGAATATCAAACAGAGTCCAAACAGAATGAAACCTTCGGAAAAGATATTTTTGGAAAGAAAGCAATACAGGAGACTTGGAGTGCACGTCAGGGGATTAATGAGGAGAGCACGAGGCAGGGGGTGCGCCCACCCCCCTGGGCGCGCCCTCCACTCTCATGGGCCCCTGCTACCTCTTGAGCACTGCGTTGGTTTTCCTCGAAGAGGAAGAGATGATGCAGCAAAGTAGCGTAAGTATTTTCCTCAGTTTTTTAGAACCAAGGTATTAATCCAGTAGGAGGCTACGCACGAGTCCCTCGTACCTGCACAAAACAAATAAATCCTCGCAACCAACGCAAATAGGGGTTGTCAATCCCTACTTGGCCACTTACGAGAGTGAGATCTGATAGATATGATAAGATAATATTTTTGGTACTTTTATGATAAAGATGCAAAGTAAAATAAAAGGAAAGTAAAAGCAAAAGGAAATAACTAGGTATTGGTAGATTAATATGATGAAGATAGACTCGGGGGCCATAGGTTTCACTAGTGGCTTCTCTCGAGAGCATAAGTATTTTACGGTGGGTGAACAAATTACTGTTGAGAAATTGACAGAATTGAGCATAGTTATGAGAATATCTAGGTATGATCATGTATATAGGCATCACGTCCAAGACAAGTAGACCGACTCCTGCCTGCATCTACTACTATTACTCCACTCATCGACCGCTATCCAACATGCATCTAGAGTATTAAGTTAATGAAAACAGAGTAACGCCTTAAGCAAGATGACATGATGTAGAGGGATAAACTCATGCAATATGATGAAAACCCCATCTTGTTATCCTTGATGGAAACAATACAATACGTGCCTTGCTGCCCCTACTGTCACTGGGAAAGGACACCGCAAGATTGAACCCAAAGCTAAGCACTTCTCCCATTGCAAGAAAGATCAATCTAGTAGGCCAAACCAAACTGATAATTCAAAGAGACTTGCAAAGATAACCAATCATACATTAAAGATTCAGAGAAGGTTCAAATATTATTCATAGATAGACTTGATCATAAACCCACAATTCATCGGTCTCAACAAACACACCGCAAAAAGAAGATTACACAGAATAGATCTCCACAAGAGAGGGGGAGAGATTTGTATTGAGATCCAAAAAGAGAGAAGCAGCCATCTAGCTACTAACCATGTACCCGTAGGTCTGAAGTAAACTACTCACACTTCATCGGAGGGCTATGGTGTTGATGTAGAAGCCCTCCGTGATCGATGCCCCCTCCGGCGGAGCTCCGGAATAGGCCCCAAGATGGGATCTCGTGGATACAGAAAGTTGCGGTGGTGGAATTAGGTATTTGGCTCCGTATCTGATCGTTTGGGGGTACGTACGTATATATAGGAGGAAGGAGTACGCCGGTGGAGCAACAGGGGGCCCACGAGGGTGGAGGGCGCGCCTAGGGGAGGCAGGCGCCCCCCCTACCTCGTGGCCTCCTCTTTTGTGTCTTGACGCAGGGTCCAAGTCTCCTGGGTCATGTTCGTTGAGAAAATCACGTTCCCGAAGGTTTCATTCCGTTTGGACTCCGTTTGATATTCCTTTTCTTCGAAACCCTAAAATAGGCAAAAAACAGCAATTCTGGGCTGGGCCTCCGGTTAATAGGTTAGTCCCAAAAATAATATAAAAGTGGATAATAAAGCCCAATAATGTCCAAAACAGTAGATAATATAGCATGGAGCAATAAAAAATTATAGATACGTTGGAGACGTATCAGCCCCTCGTGGCCCCCTGATGTATTTCTTCCGCCTATATATATATATATCCATATACCCTAAAACTATCGGGGAGCAGAATAGATCGGGAGTTCCGCCGCCAGAAGCCTCCGTAGCCACCGAAAACCAATCTAGACCTGTTCCGGCACTCTGCCGGAGGGGGAATCCCTCTCCGGTGGCTATCTTCATCATCCTGGTGCTCTCCATGATGAGGAGGGAGTAGTTCTCCCTCGGGGATGAGGGTATGTACCAGTAGCTACATGTTTGATCTCTCTCTCTCTCTCGTGTTCTTGAGGTGGCACAATCTTGATGTATCGCGAGCTTTGCTATTATAGTTGGATCTTATGATGTTTCTCCCCCCTCTACTCTCTTGTAATCGATTGAGTTTTCCCTTTGAAGTTATCTTATTGGATTGAGTCTTTAATGATTTGAGAACACTTGATGTATGTCTTGCGTGGGATACCCTTGGTGACAATGGGGTATTCTATTGATCCACTTGATGTATGTTGTGGTGATCAACTTGCGGGTTCCGTGACCTTGGGAATCTATGCATAGGGGTTGGCACACGTTTTCGTCTTGACTCTCCGGTAGAAAATTTTGGGCACGCTTTGAAGTTCTATGTGTTGGTTGAATAGATGAATCTGAGATTGTGTGATGCATATCGTATAATCATACCCACGGATACTTGAGGTGACAGTGGAGTATCTAGGTGACATTAGGGTTTTGGTTGATTTGTGTCTTAAGGTGTTATTCTAGTACGAACTCTAGGGCTGTTTGTGACACTTATAGGAATAGTGTTGGGTAACGTAGTAATTTCAAAATTTTCCTACGCACACGCAAGATCATGGTGATGCATAGCAACGAGAGGGGAGAGTGTGATCTACGTACCCTAGTAGATCGCAGCGGAAGCGTTGACGCAACGTAGAGGAAGTAGTCGTACGTCTTCCCGATCCGACCGATCCAAGCACCATTACTTCGGCACCTCCGAGTTCTTAGCACACGTACAGCTCGATGATGCTCCCCGGGCTCCGATCCAGCAAAGCTTCGGGGATGAGTTCCGTCAGCACAACGACGTGGTGATGATGATGATGTTCCACCGACGCAGGGCTTCGCCTAAGCACTACAACGATATAACCGAGGTGGAATATGGTGGAAGGGGGCACCGCACACGGCTAAGGAACGATCACGAGGATCAACTTGTGTGTCCTAGGGTGCCCCCTTGCCTCCGTATATAAAGGATCCAAGGGGGGGGGGTGCGGCCGGCCCTATGGAGGCGCGCAGGAGGAGTCCTACTCCTACCGGGAGTAGGACTCCCCTCCCCTTTTCCTTGTCCAAGTAGGAGAGGTGGAAGGAGAGGCGGAAAGGGGGGGCGCCGCCCCTCCCTCCTTGTCCAATTCGGACTAGGGGGAGAGGGGGCGCGCGGCCTGCCCTGGCAGCCCCTTCCTCTTCTCCACTTTAGGCCCATGAGGCCCATTAACCCCCCGGGGGGTTCCGGTAACCCCCCGGTACTCCGGGGTTATCCGAAACTTCTCCGGAACGCTTCCGGTGTCCGAATATAGTCATCCAATATATCAATCTTTATGTCTCGACCATTTCGAGACTCCTCGTCATGTCCGTGATCACATCCGGGACTCTGAACTAACTTCTGTACATCAAAATGCATAAACTCATAATAACTGTCATCGTAACGTTAAGCGTGCGGACCCTACGGTTCGAGAACAATGTAGACATGACCGAGACACGTCTCTGGTCAATAACCAATAGCGGGACCTGGATGCCCATATTGGCTCCTACATATTCTACGAAGATCTTTATCGGTCAGACCGCATAACAACATACGTTGTTCCCTTTGTCATCGGTATGTTACATGCCCGAGATTCGATCGTCGGTATCCAATACCTAGTTCAATCTCATTAGCAGCAAGTCTCTTTACTCGTTCTGTAATACATCATATCGCAACTAACTCATTAGTTGCAATGCTTGCAAGGCTTATGTGATTTGCATTACCGAGAGGGCCCAGAGATACCTCTCCGACAATCGGAGTGACAAATCCTATTCTCGAAATACGCCAACCCAACATCTACCTTTGGAGAAACCTGTAGAGCTCCTTTATAATCACCCAGTTACGTTGTGACGTTTGGTAGCACACAAAGTGTTCCTCCGGCAAACGGGAGTTGCATAATCTCATAGTCATAGGAACATGTATAAGTCATGAAGAAAGCAATAGCAACATACTAAACGATCGGGTGCTAAGCTAATGGAATGGGTCATGTCAATCAGATCATTCACCTAATGATGTGATCTCGTTAATCAAATAACAACTCTTTGTTCATGGTTAGGAAACATAACCATCTTTGATTAACGAGCTAGTCAAGTAGAGGCATACTAGTGACACTCAGTTTGTCTATGTATTCACACATGTATTATGTTTCCGGTTAATACAATTCTAGCATGAATAATAAACATTTATCATGATATAAGGAAATAAATAATAACTTTATTATTGCCTCTAGGGCATATTTCCTTCAGTCTCCCACTTGCACTAGAGTCAATAATCTAGATTACACAGTAATGATTCTAACACCCATGGAGTCTTGGTGCTGATCATGTTTTGCTCGTGGAAGAGGCTTAGTCAACGGGTCTGCCACATTCAGATCCGTATGTATCTTGCAAATCTCTATGTCTCCCACCTGGACTAGATCCCGGATGGAATTGAAGCGTCTCTTGATGTGCTTGGTTCTCTTGTGAAATCTGGATTCCTTTGCCAAGGCAATTGCACCAGTATTGTCACAAAAGATTTTCATTGGATCCGATGCATTAGGTATGACACCTAGATCGGATATGAACTCCTTCATCCAGACTCCTTCATTTGCTGCTTCCGAAGCAGCTATGTACTCCGCTTCACATGCAGATCCCGCTACGACGCTTTGTTTAGAACTGCACCAACTGACAGCTCCACCGTTTAATGTAAACACGTATCCGGTTTGCGATTTAGAATCGTCCGAATCAGTGTCAAAGCTTGCATCAACGTAACCTTTTACGATGAGCTCTTTGTCACCTCCATATACGAGAAACATATCCTTAGTCCTTTTCAGGTATTTCAGGATGTTCTTGACCGCTGTCCAGTGATCCACTCCTGGATTACTTTGGTACCTCCCTGCTAAGCTTATAGCAAGGCACACATCAGGTCTGGTACACAACATTGCATACATGATAGAGCCTATGGCTGAAGCATAGGGAACATCTTTCATTTTCTCTCTATCTTCTGCAGTGGTCGGGCATTGAGTCTGACTCAACTTCACACCTTGCAACACAGGCAAGAACCCTTTCTTTGCTTGATCCATTTTGAACTTTTTCAAAATCTTGTCAAGGTATGTGCTTTGTGAAAGTCCAATTAAGCGTCTTGATCTATCTCTATAGATCTTTATGCCTAATATGTAAGCAGCTTCACCGAGGTCTTTCATTGAAAAACTCTTATTCAAGTATCCCTTTATGCTATCCAAAAATTCTATATCATTTCCAATCAGTAATATGTCATCCACATATAATATCAGAAATGCTACAGAGCTCCCACTCACTTTCTTGTAAATACAGGCTTCTCCGAAAGTCTGTATAAAACCAAATGCTTTGATCACACTATCAAAGCGTTTATTCCAACTCCGAGAGGCTTGCACCAGTCCATAAATAGATCGCTGGAGCTTGCACACTTTGTTAGCTCCCTTTGGATCAACAAAACCTTCCGGTTGCATCATATACAACTCTTCTTCCTGAAATCCATTCAGGAATGCAGTTTTGACATCCATCTGCCAAATTTCATAATCATAAAATGCGGCAATTGCTAACATGATTCGGACAGACTTAAGCATCGCTACGGGTGAGAAGGTCTCATCGTAGTCAACCCCTTGAACTTGTCGAAAACCTTTTGGGACAAGTCGAGCTTTGTAGACAGTAATATTACCGTCAGCGTCAGTCTTCTTCTTGAAGATCCATTTATTCTCAATTGCTTGCCGATCATTGGGCAAGTCAACCAAAGTCCATACTTTGTTCTCATACATGGATCCCATCTCAGATTTCATGGCTTCAAGCCATTTTGCGGAATCTGGGCTCACCATCGCTTCTTCATAGTTCGTAGGTTCATCATGATCAAGTAGCATGACTTCCAGAATAGGATTACCGTACCACTCTGGCGCGGATCTCACTCTGGTTGATCTACAAGTTTCAGTAGTATCTTGTCCTGAAGTTTCATGATCATTATCATTATCTTCCTCACTAACTGGTGTAGGTGTCACTGAAACAGTTTTCTGTGATGCACTACTTTCCAATAAGGGAGTAGGTACAGTTACCTCGTCAAGTTCTACTTTCCTCCCACTCACTTCTTCCGAGAGAAACTCCTTCTCCAGAAAGTTTCCGAATTTAGCAACAAAAGTCTTGCCTTCGGATCTGTGATAGAAGGTGTATCCAATAGTTTCCTTTGGATATCCTATGAAGACACATTTCTCCGATTTGGGTTCGAGCTTATCAGGTTGAAGCTTTTTCACATAAGCATCGCAGCCCCAAACTTTCAGAAACGACAATTTTGGTTTCTTGCCAAACCACAGTTCATAAGGCGTCGTCTCAACGGATTTTGATGGTGCCCTATTTAACGTGAATGCGGCCGTCTCTAGAGCGTATCCCCAAAACGATAGCGGTAAATCAGTAAGAGACATCATAGATCGTACCATATCTAGTAAAGTACGATTATGACGTTCGGATACACCATTACGCTGTGGTGTTCCGGGTGGCGTGAGTTGCGAAACTATTCCACAATTTTTCAAATGTACACCAAACTCGTAACTCAAATATTCTCCTCCACGATCAGATCGTAGAAACTTTATCTTCTTGTTACGATGATTTTCAACTTCACTCTGAAATTCTTTGAACTTTTCAAATGTTCCAGACTTATGTTTCATTAAGTAGATATACCCATATCTGCTTAAGTCATCTATGAAGGTGAGAAAATAACGATATCCGCCACGAGCCTCAATATTCATCGGACCACATACATCTGTATGTATGATTTCCAACAAATCTGTTGCTCTCTCCATAGTACCGGAGAACGGTGTTTTAGTCATCTTGCCCATCAGGCACGGTTCGCAAGTACCAAGTGATTCATAATCAAGTGGTTCCAAAAGTCCATCAGTATGGAGTTTCTTCATGCGCTTTACACCGATATGACCTAAATGGCAGTGCCACAAATAAGTTGCACTATCATTATCAACTATGCATGTTTTGGCTTCAACATTATGAATATGTGTATCACTACTATCGAGATTCAATAAGAATGGACCACTCTTCAAGGGTGCATGACCATAAAAGATATTACTCATATAAATAGAACAACCATTATTCTCTGATTTAAATGAATAACCGTCTCGCATTAAACAAGATCCAGATATAATGTTCATGCTCAACGCTGGCACCAAATAACAATTATTTAGGTCTAATACTAATCCTGAAGGTAGATGTAGAGGTAGCGTGCCGACCGCGATCACATCGACTTTGGAACCGTTTCCCACACGCATCGTCACCTCGTCCTTTGCCAGTGTTCGCTTAATCCGTAGTCCCTGTTTCGAGTTGCAAATATTAGCAACAGAACCAGTATCAAATACCCAGGTGCTACTGCGAGCTCTAGTAAGGTACACATCAATAACATGTATATCACATATACCTTTGTTCACCTTGCCATCCTTCTTATCCGCCAAATACTTGGGGCAGTTCTGCTTCCAGTGACCAGTCTGCTTGCAGTAGAAGCACTCAGTTTCAGGCTTAGGTCCAGACTTGGGTTTCTTCTCCTGAGCAGCAACTTGCTTGCCGTTCTTCTTGAAGTTCCCCTTCTTCTTCCCTTTGCCCTTTTTCTTGAAACTAGTGGTCTTGTTGACCATCAACACTTGATGCTCCTTCTTGATTTCTACCTCCGCAGCTTTCAGCATTGCGAAGAGCTCGAGAATAGTCTTATTCATCCCTTGCATATTATAGTTCACCACGAAGCTCTTGTAGCTTGGTGGTAGTGATTGGAGAATTCTGTCAATGACGCAATCGTCCGGAAGATTAACTCCCAATTGAATCAAGTGATTATTATACCCAGACATTTTGAGTATATGCTCACTGACAGAATTGTTCTCCTCCATATTGCAGCTATAGAACTTATTGGAGACTTCATATCTCTCAATTCGGGCATTTGCTTGAAATATTAACTTCAACTCCTGGAACATCTCATATGCTCCATGACATTCAAAATGTCGTTGAAGTCCCGATTCTAAGCCGTAAAGCATGGCACACTGAACTATCGAGTAGTCATCAGCTTTGCTCTGCCAGACGTTCATAACATCTGGTGTTGCTCCAGCAGCAGGCCTGGCACCCAGCGGTGCTTCCAGGACGTAATTCTTCTGTGCAGCAATGAGGATAATCCTCAAGTTACCGACCCAGTCCGTGTAATTGCTACCATCATCTTTCAACTTTGCTTTCTCAAGGAACACATTAATATTCAACGGAACAACAGCACGAGCCATCTATCTACAATCAAACATAAACAAGCAAGATACTATCAGGTACTAAGTTCATGATAAATTTAAGTTCAATTAATCAAATTATTTAAGAACACCCACTTAGATAGACATCCCTCTAATCCTCTAAGTGATCACGTGATCCAAATCAACTAAACCATGTCCGATCATCACGTGAGATGGAGTAGTTTCATTGGTGAACATCACTATGTTGATCATATCTACTATATGATTCACGGTCGACCTTTCGGTCTCCGTGTTCCGAGGCCATATCTGTATATGCTTGGCTCGTCAAGTATAACCTGAGTATTCCACGTGTGCAACTGTTTTGCACCCGTTGTATTTGAACGTAGAGCCTATCACACCCGATCATCACGTGGTGTCTCAGCACGAAGAACTTTCGCAACGGGGCATACTCAGGGAGAACACTTCTTGATAATTTTAGTGAGAGATCATCTTATAATGCTACCGTCAATCAAAGCAAGATAAGATGCATAAAAGATAAACATCACATGCAATCAATATAAGTGATATGATATGGCCATCATCATCTTGTGCCTGTGATCTCCATCTCCGAAGCACCGTCATGATCACCATCGTCACCGGCGCGACACCTTGATCTCCATCGTACCATCGTTGTCGTCTCGCCAATCTTATGGTTCCACGACTATCGCTACCGCTTAGTGATAAAGTAAAGCATTACATCGCGATTGCATTGCATACAATAAAGCGACAACCATATGGCTCCTGCCAGTTGCCGATAACTTGGTTACAAAACATGATCATCTCATACAATAAACTTTAGCATCATGTCTTGACCATATCACATCACAACATGCCCTGCAAAAACAAGTTAGACGTCCTCTACTTTGTTGTTGCAAGTTTTACATGGCTCCTATGGGCTTAAGCAAGAACCAATCTCACCTACGCATCAAAACCACAACGATAGTTTGTCAAGTTGATGCCGTTTTAACCTTTGCAAGGACCGGGCGTAGACACACTCGGTTCAACTAAAGTTGGAGAAACAGTCACCCGCAAGCCACCTTTGTGCAAAGCACGTCGGGAGAACCGGTCTCGCGTAAGCGTACGTGTAATGTCGGTCTGTGCCGCTTCATCCAACAATATCGCCGAACCAAGGTATGACATGCTATTAGGCAGTATGACTTATATCGCCCACAACTCACTTGTGTTCTACTCGTGCATATAACATCAAACCATAAAACCTAGGCTCGGATGCCACTGTTGGGTAACGTAGTAATTTCAAAATTTTCCTACGCACACGCAAGATCATGGTGATGCATAGCAACGAGAGGGGAGAGTGTGATCTACGTACCCTAGTAGATCGCAGCGGAAGCGTTGACGCAACATAGATGAAGTAGTCGTACGTCTTCCCAATCCGACCGATCCAAGCACCGTTACTCTGGCACCTCCGAGTTCTTAGCACACGTACAGCTTGATGACGCTCCCTGGGCTCCGATCCAGCAAAGCTTCGGGGATGAGTTCCGTCAGCACAACGGCGTGGTGACGATGATGATGTTCCACCGACGCAGGGCTTCGTCTAAGCACTACAACGATATAACCGAGGTGGAATATGGTGGAAGGGGGCACCGCACACGGCTAAGGAACGATCACGAGGATCAACTTGTGTGTCCTAGGGTGCCCCCTTGCCTCTGTATATAAAGGATCCAAGGGGGTGGGGGGTGCGGCCGGCCCTATGGAGGCGCGCAGGAGGAGTCCTACTCCTACCGGGAGTAGGACTCCCCTCCCCTTTTCCTTGTCCAAGTAGGAGAGGTGGAAGGAGAGGAGGAAAGGGGGGGGGCGCCGCCCCTCCCTCCTTGTCCAATTCGGACTAGGGGGAGAGGGGGCGCGCAGCCTGCCCTGGCAGCCCCTTCCTCTTCTCCACTTTAGGCCCATGAGGCCCATTAACCCCCCGGGGGGTTCCGGTAACCCCCCGGTACTCCAGGGTTATCCGAAACTTCTCCGGAACGCTTCCGATGTCCGAATATAGTCATCCAATATATCAATCTTTATGTCTCGACCATTTCGAGACTCCTCGTCATGTCCGTGATCACATCCGGTACTCCGAACTAACTTCGGTACATCAAAATGCATAAACTCATAATAACTGTCATCGTAACGTTAAGCGTGCGGACCCTACGGTTCGAGAACAATGTAGACATGACCGAGACACGTCTCTGGTCAATAACCAATAGCGGGACCTGGATGCCCATATTGGCTCCTACATATTCTACGAAGATCTTTATCGGTCAGACCGCATAACAACATACGTTGTTCCCTTTGTCATCGGTATGTTACTTGCCCGAGGTTCGATCGTCGGTATCCAATATCTAGTTCAATCTCGTTACCGGCAAGTCTCTTTACTCGTTCCGTAATACATCATCTCGCAACTAACTCATTAGTTGCAGTGCTTGCAAGGCTTATGTGATGTGCATTACCGAGAGGGCCCAGAGATACCTCTCCGACAATCGGAGTGACAAATCCTATTCTCGAAATACGCCAACCCAACATCTACCTTTGGAGACACCTGTAGAGCTCCTTTATAATCACCCAGTTACGTTGTGACGTTTGGTAGCACACAAAGTGTTCCTCCGGCAAACGGGAGTTGCATAATCTCATAGTCATAGGAACATGTATAAGTCATGAAGAAAGCAATAGCAACATACTAAACGATCGGGTGCTAAGCTAATGGAATGGGTCATGTCAATCAGATCATTCACCTAATGATGTGATCCCGTTAATCAAATAACAACTCTTTGTTCATGGTTAGGGAACATAACCATCTTTGATTAACGAGCTAGTCAAGTAGAGGCATACTAGTGACACTCAGTTTGTCTATGTATTCACACATGTATTATGTTTCCGGTTAATACAATTCTAGCATGAATAATAAACATTTATCATGATATAAGGAAATAAATAATAACTTTATTATTGCCTCTAGGGCATATTTCCTTCAAATAGCCCAACAGATTGATTGGAAAGAATAACTTTGAGGTGGTTTCGTACCCTACCATAATCTCTTCGTTTGTTCTCCGCTATTAGTGACTTTGGAGTGACTCTTTGTTGCATGTTGAGGGATAGTTATATGTTCCAATTATATATGTTATTATTGTTGAGAGGACTTGCATTAGTGAAAGTATGAACCCTAGGCCTTGTTTCCTAGCATTGCAATACCGTTTGTGCTCACTTTTATCATTAGTTACCTTGCTGTTTTTATATTTTCAGATTACAAAAACCTATATCTACTATCCATATACCACTTGTATCACCATCTCTTCGCCGAACTAGTGCACCTATACAATTTATCATTGTATTGGGTGTGTTGGGGACACAAGAGACTCTTTGTTATTTGGTTGCAGGGTTGCTTGCGAGAGACCATCTTCATCCTACGCCTCCTACGGATTGATAAACCCTAGGTCATCCATTTGAGGGAAATTTGCTACTGTCCTACAAACCTCTGCACTTGGAGGCCCAACAACGTCTACAAGAAGAAGGTTGTGTAGTAGACATCACGCGACAATAGGGTCGGTTGGAATTTCCGGTTCAACTACCTCCTACATAAATAAAATCTATGTCACATTGGTCGGCATAATTGTCAAAAACAATAAATGAAGAAAATAGTTATAAAAAGATAATATATACCACATGTGAATCATTGACAGGACGAGGGCCGATGGGGGCAGATACCAAAACCATCGCACTATATAATAATAAGCAATAATAAAAGTTAGAAAATTAGACAAGTATCTATCTAAAGTAAGAATTATTTTCTTTCAGAAAGAAGATAAGAACAAGAGGCTGACCACGGTGGTGCCGGCGACGACAGTGGCGGCGCCAGGAAATGAAGCCTGGGTATTCATCCAATTTTTTTTTTGCTCTAAATGTAGTATATGAACCAAACAACACAACACTAGCAATATATGAACAAAACAACACTAGCATAACGGCAATGGCAATACTTCAATGTATCAGACCATAACGACATGAATACATAAGTACCTTTTGATTGATAAAGTGATGATATCCTTCTTACAATATAACTTTGCGGTCGCCTTTTTGGAAGAGATTGATGACATCTTCATCCTTCACTTGATTGAAAAATTCTCTCTCAACAAATGTAACCAAACAATTGTTCTAATATTCATCACCCATTTTGTTCCTTAGCTTATTCTTCACATGGCTCATTGAAGAGAACACCCTTTCAACACTAGCAGTAGCTACTGGCAGAATCAATACCAACTTAAGAAGCTTGTAAACAATATGATATTGTTCATGCTTGTTTGTCTCAACAAGCATAACTGAAAGCTGACACAGATTTTTCAGGTTTTGAAACCTTTCATCTCTACGCACATTAACAACATACATGTTTAGTTGCCATGGAAGTCTTGCCAGTTCATCACTTGTAAAATCAGAAGCATAAAACTTTGTAGCAAGCCTAACCAACTTATCTTGGTCATAAGCAGCAAATAGATGAAGTGGACAGAATGCTGCCATGCAAGAAAGTAGCTCCGTGTTTACCTCATCAAATCTGCCATTCAGCTCACTGATTTGCCTATCAATGACAGCCACAAACATATCAACCTTGAAGAGGTGGTAATTGATCACACCATTACATAAACCCCTTCTAGGCCGGCCAACGGGAAAGTAAGGACCCTCCATATCAACAACTTTGATCTTATGCTTTGTACAAAAAGATGTGACCTTTGTGAGAAAATCATCCCATCCAGCATCGGGCCTCAAAGCCTCCATGTAATACTTTGTGTCACCAACAAGCTCAATAGCATGAACAATATCTTCGTCTTGCTTTTGCAAAGCTCTACACAACTCATCTGTGTATCCAAATATTTCTTGCATCAAGTGTGCCATGAAAACAAACTCAAATGATCGAAATATTGTCTCTATGGATAGAGCCGCTTGTGCCTCCGCACCATGGTACTCGTCTCCAATCTTGCGAAGGACTCGTCGTAGTGCACCATACATAGAGATGACATGGTTCACAGTTTTGAAGTGAGAGCCCCAACGTGTATCACATGGCCTTCCCAAACCCATTTCCTGATTCAGCCCACTCCCTGTTTCTACTTCTTCCAATTCCAATGCATTAATGAGTTCTTCAGCCTAAGCTATCCGAAGCATTCTCATCTTTTTACAAGACATGCCAAGAGCATTTAACAAGTGTGCAAGCTGCTGAAAGAACCAAGTACAATCACCACTCTCCTTAGCAACAGCAACAAGAGTTAACTGTAGTTGATGGGCAAAACAATGAACATAGTAGGCAGAAGGGGACTCATCCATAATCAGTTTTTTCAGGCCATTAGCATTACCTCTCTTGTTACTAGCTCCATCATATCCTTGCCCACGAACCATTGCAAAGGTTAAATTGTAGTCCATAAGCATTTTCTGAATTGCAGCTTTTAGTGTCTGAGAGGTAGTATCTTCAACATGAGCAAGACCAAGAAAACTTACAACCGCCCTTCCTTTCTTATCAACATAACGCAAGAAAACAGCCAACTGTTCATTCTGATACACATCACTAGACTCATCTGCAAGTATTGCAAAATGACCACCATCAAGTTCTTCAATGACTAGTTTAGTAGTCTCTTGTGCACAACATTTTATCACCTCTTGTTGTATATCATGGTGAGTCATCTTGCAGTTCCGTGGAGCATTCTTGAGAACAACCCTGTCAACCTCTTCAAAATTTCCTGCTAGCCAATTTAGAAGCTCAAGGAAATTTCCTTTATTTAGTGAGTCTTCACTTTCATCATGTCCTCTAAATGCCAAGCCTTGGCGCAACAGAAATCTCACACACTTGAGTGTCCATGTCAAACGTTGTTTATACAAAGCCTTGTATTGTGAGGTGTTGGAAGCAACAGACTCCCGAATTGATGTTTGTGGTGTAGTGAACATATCATACTTCTCTTGAGCTTTAGCGTGAGCACTACTTACATCACCAACATGCCTTGTCAATCTTGCTTTCATGTTCTAGTTTCTAAACCCACCCTTAACAAATGAATCTCCACCGGGGCTTTTTGTTTTATCCTTGAACAAATAGCAAACAAAGCAGAAAGCAGCCTCTTTGTTCACACTATACTCAAGCCGCTTGTAATCCTTAAACCAAGAAGGACAAAAGCGACGTTGTAATCCACTTATGTCTCTGTACTCAAAATTATGTTTCTTTGGTTGACATGCCCCCAACTTGATGTATCTCCTTCTAACTTTATCCTGGTCATTGACATTGTACCTAGAGATGGGGATCCGTTTCCCGGGATCTGACTCAAGTGCGTCCAAATCTACTTCAAATTAAACTTCATCATTTGCTTCATCATCTTCTATAATTGGGGCTGGGGAGCCACTCTCAGGTTCTGTGTGACTATCATCCGGTTCATGTGCTTGCACTAGTGCCAGTTGCAGATTGCTGTCAACATCAGGAGGAATGCTACTGCTCTCAACTTCAACATCAGGAGGATTTGGTGTAGATGTGGAAGTTCTTTTATTTGCCTTTGAAGCTCTTTCCCACAATGCAACAATGCTAACACCCTTCTTCTTCATCTATGATACAAGATCAGAAAAAGATAGATTAGCAATCTACCAAAATATACACTCTGAAAATTGTAGGTTAAAAATTAAAATATCAAAATTTCAATCTAGCAACCTGGTCGTTCCACCAAACTAGATGTACTAGCAGTAATATGTACTAGGAAGAAGCAAGCAACCTGCTCTGCTGGTCGCTCCAGCAAACTACATTAAAATAGCAAAACTGCAGTCTAGCAAACTAGTGACCAGATACTAAATTAGGAACTGGCTGGCCTTAAGAACGATTGCAGATTTGCTATTTGTCCGGATACTAAACGCCAGCAAACTAGTACTAGTAATCATTTTAATCTGGCTGGGGGCTGGCCTTCTTACTTTCTTAGGGGAAGAGATCAAGAGAACTAGAGAGAGAAGACATGGACAAGGAGAATAGAACCTGGACGCTCGACGGACGCCGGCCGCCGGCGGCTCCGCTTGCCGCTGCTCGCATCGCCGCTGTAGGAGGCGCTAGGTTAAGTTGGGGAACGAACGACCGAGTGGGGACTGGGGAATGGATTCGGGTCGAGGTCAAACGAATCAGCGAAGCGAGGTGCCGAGGTGGTCAGCGTGTTGGACTCGCTGTGTGGGCTGCAATACTGGTGGGCTCTGGGCTGTAGGCTTGTGGGTCGCCGAATAATACATATAATAAATTTTTTGGGCCAAACCTTTGGTATTCACATGAATACACGTGAATACCCCTGCCGCCGCCACTGGGCGACGAGATCGGCCCGGGCGATCGACGGCCGTGAAGACGGGGACGGGACAAGACGGACCGCTAAACCGATGCAAATCTCGGGGAAAATGGAGCTTGGAGGTCAAGTTTCGAGAGGAGAAAGCTTAACTAGCGTGGCTCGGGCATTTCATCGAACACCTCATGTGCATAGGAGGTGAGCTAGAGCACCCAAATGTCCTCTCCTCGCCGGCCAGAAAAACAGAGCACTGTGGAGTGCTCTGCTGCAACGATGCATGGGGTATATATAGGCAACTCATTTTTCCTGGTTCATGTCTGGAACCGGGACTAAAGCCCAGCCTTCTGTCCTGGTTCGAGCCGAGAACCGGGACGAATGTTTGTGGGCCAGGAGCGAGGCCCATTGGTCCCGGTTGGTGCCTAGAAGCGGGACAAATGGGTCCATACGAACTGGGACCAATGCCCACGAGGCCCCGGCCGGCCCCCTGGGCTAAAGAACCGGGACGAATGCCCCCATGGGTCCCAGCCCGTGACTGAACCGGGACTAATGGGCTTGCCCTGCCCAAACCAAAGCCCTATTTTCTACTAGTGACTGTATTTAATACTTAGAATTTTATTACGGTAGGGCGTGCGACCCTACCGCCAAGGGCTTCGGCGGTAGGCGATTATACCCTACCGCCATCAACCCTGGTGGTAGGAAAAGAGGATCTCGAAAAAAATCAAACTGGGGTCAGATCTGGTTAAACTTCCGTAAAAGAGTCAAAACACCTAATTTGCCCCTGGGACACATCTGGTTATAGATACTATTAATTGCTAGCTCCGAGCCATATGTTCATCAGATATTACCGTTTTGACAAAGAATCTTTGTCTTTTTGTACTGAAGCGATGGACCGCATGTGCTTCTTCCAGTTCAGTTAGGGCATGAACAATGGAAGCAAAAAAAGACAGGTGCTCCATCAAACATGTAGGTGTGGGAGAATTGAGGCTATCGTTGGGACACATTGCCTGGAAAACAAAAAAAATCCTATGCACACGCAAGATCTAACCATGGAGATGCATAGCTATGAAAGGGGGAGATCATCTACATACCCTTGTAGATCACTGAGCGGAAGCGTTTATCAACGCGGTTGACGTAGTCGTACACTTTCATGATTCGTTTCGATCAAGCATCGAACATACGACACCTCTGCGTTCAGCACACGTTCAGCTCGATGACGTCCTCGCCTTCTTGATCCAGCAAGAGGGGCGAAAATAGTAGATGAGTTCCGGTAGCACGACGATGTGGTGACGGTGGTGGTGAAGCTGTTTCCGCAGGGCTTCGCCAAAGCACAATGAATTTAGAGCAGAGGATGAACTGTTGGGGAACGTAGCATGCAATTTCAAAAAAAATCCTACACTCACGCAAGATCTATTTAGGAGATGCATAGCAACAAGATGGGGAGAGTGTGTCCATGTACCCTCGTAGACTAAAAGCGGAAGCGTTAGCTTAACGTGGTTGATGTAGTCGAACGTCTTCTCGATCCAACCGATCAAGCACCGAACGTGCGACACCTCCGAGTTAAGCACACGTTCAGCTCAATGACGTCCCTCGAACTCTTGATCCAACAAAGTGTCGAGGGAGAGTTCTGAAGGAAATATGCCCTAGAGGCAATAATAAAGTTATTATTTATTTCCTTATATCATGATAAATGTTTATTATTCATGCTAGAATTGTATTAATCGGAAACATAATACATGTGTGAATCCATAGACAAACAGATTGTCACTAGTATGCCTCTACTTGACTAGCTCATTGATCAAAGACGGTTGTGTTTCCTAACCATAGACATGAGTTGTCATTTGATTAATGGGATCACATCATTAGGAGAATGATGTGATTGACATGACCCATTCCGTTAGCTTATCACATCATCGTTTAGTATGTTGCTATTGCTTTCTTCATGACTTATACATGTTCCTATGACTATGAGATTATGCAACTCCCGTTTACCGGAGGAACACTTTGTGTGCTACCAAATGTCACAACGTAACTACGTGATTATAAAGGTGCTCTACAGGTGTCTCCGAAGGTACTTGTTGGGTTGGCGTATTTCGAGATTAGGATTTGTCACTCCGGTTGTCGGAGAGGTATCTCTGGGCCCTCTCGGTAATGCACATCACTTAAGCCTTGCAAGCATTGCAACTAATGAGTTAGTTGCGGGATGATGTATTACGGAATGAGTAAATAGACTTGCCGGTAACGAGATTGAACTAGGTATTGAGATACCGACGATCGAATCTCGGGCAAGTAACATACCGATGACAAAGGGAACAACGTATGTTGTTATGCGGTCTCACCGATAAAGATCTTCGTAGAATATGTAGGAGCCAACATGAGCATCCAGGTTCCGCTATTGGTTATTGACCGGAGACGTATCTCGGTCATGTCTACATAGTTCTCGAACCCGTAGGGTCCGCACGCTTAACGTTACACTGGTAGAAAAAGGGCCTGTTGTCCCGGTTCGTAAGGGCCTTTTTTCCCGGTTCCTGAACCGGGACTAAAGGGTCTGTACTAATGCCTTGTCCCTTTAGTCCTGGTTCAATCCAGAACCGGGACTGATGGGCCTCCACGTGGCCTGTGCGCGGAGCCCAGGCAGGAGACCCTTTGGTCCCGGTTGGTGACACCAACCGGGGCCAATATGCATCCACGCGTCAACATTTCTGTGGCTGGTTTTTTTTGAAAGGGTGGGGGGGTTTGGGGGTTTTTGGGGGTTCATTTAGGTGTTTCATATATTGTGTTAGCTAGCAATAATTAATAGAGAGAAGTGTCCTCTCTTATGTCCGTGCTTGGTCGACGCTACATACTATACATACGTATAGAGAGGACTAGACACGCTAGCTAGCTAGTAAGCAAACGAAGGAAACAGAAGATCGTCATGAACATATATGCATACAGAGAGAAGTGATATCGACCACCTCTCCTTCTCCGAGAGATTGGTCGAACAACAAGTTCTCGTATATCTATCCAACACTACCGACTACATATATACAATAATTATCTCTTACAAATATAATCATACGGACTCATGGTCCACATAGTATTCTCCGTCTTCAGCGATCACGTGGTCAAGAAAGAATGCCGCCAATTCCTCTTGAATTGCTTGCATGCGAGCTGGTGCTAGGAGTTCATCCCGCTTCTGAAACATCTAATTTGAAGAAGGGGGTCAATACATATATATATGAATGAATGAAACTCAACACAAATGATGGTAATAAAATAAAATTGTGAATGTTGTTATTTACGTACTTCATATTGTTCGTCAGTGTAGCCCCGCTCACAGGTCATGTGGCGGATGGACTCGCAAATGTAGTATCCACAGAAATCATTCCCTTGTTCCTGTCACAACCACTTTATAAGAAATAGAGGTCAATCAAACTGATAAGCAAGAATGCCAAATCAATAGGAGATGCGCAGAACATGCTACTATAGTACTTACTTTTGGCGTCTAAATTGCAGCTTCTTCGGGAGTCCTGGAGCTTTTTTGGAGAATTTTTTCCAAACCCTGCTAGACAAAGAAAACAATTACTTGATATATCAGGAAATGAACAAAGTTGCTGATATGGTGGATAATGATCGATTTAACTTACTTCTCGAGCATTTGAGTCATGTCCGCATAGTCCTGGGGATCTTTTCGTCTTGAGTCTAAGACGGTTACTAGTTCCTGCTCAAGCTTAATCTCTAGGAGAATATAGTGGTAACTGCACACGCATGCATAACTCATCAATTACATTACTATAACCTTGACTAATATATAAGGGAAACCGAATACGCACAAGACAGTAACACTCACTTGAAGTTGTAAGGAAAGAGTATTATATCTTTGTTTTCATTTATTACCAACGATCGTAGCAAGTTGGCCTCAATAGCTGCGGCATGAAATTTAACCTGAGTTGCATCTATGAGATATGTGTTAATGAACCCAATATCACCGACTTGTCTTTTCTTCACTTCGGCGATCTTCAATCTGCATAATATAGTGAGGATGATTATAAATACATGCAATGAAAGAGCTGAGCTATATAGAGAGACTTAATGACAGAAGTAGTACTACTTACAGACAGTAGCAGGTGATCGTTGTTTTATCGAGGGCCAATTGATTGAAAAACTGAAAGAACTCCTCAAATGGAACAGGCAATAGTTCAATTCCAACGAGGTCATGCTCCTTTTTAACTTTCACATACAAAGTACTCCTCCCCCCAGAGTCTTTGCAGATTTTCAAGTACCAATCATGCAATCTTCGCATCATCGTTGATAGAGATCTTTCATCTTTGACGAGAGGCTTCCCGTACTCGTATCTTTGTATCTGCACCTCCATGAAATCATAATGTACATCGTCGGGCAGGTAATCGCCAAGATTGCTATAACCGGGCACCATCCTCGGATCATTAGCGACGTTGTCGCTTGGCACCTTGAGTGGGGGGCACGATTGCTTCGCTTGTTCGCCGAACTGGGCAATTTGTTTCCCAGCTCGTCGTTCTTTCAGCCTTTGATCACTGACAGTACTTCCCGACCGCTCCGCTTCGGCAGATTCCTTTCCAATAATGCGCTCATAGTTTCCTTTCGGCGGAGACTTGGGTGGTTTTGTCAGGGCAGCCAGAGTGCGCTTCTCTTTCACCGGATCTACCTTCTCCTCCGGAGGTGGCTGTTTCTTTGCTTTCACCCCTTCAAAGTAGTTCTTCACTTCTTCTCGTGCGATCTCGGCGTTCTCCTCCGGGGTCCTCTCGTATGGTAACTTCTCTGGAGTCTTCAGAGAAGGACCGAATCTGTATTTCCTCCTGCCTCTGGCTGTACTGCTAGACACCGGCAGAGCAGACGGAGCGGTTGTCTTCTTTACTTGCTTACGAGGCGGAGGAGAAGGACTACGACGCGCCGGAGCAGCCGGAGCGGCGGCAGGTCTCTTCTGCCCTTGCTGACGAGGCGGAGAAGGAGGAGGCTGGCTGCTCGGGCGCGTCGGCGCAGGCGGAGAAGGAGGCGGAGTGCCGCCACGCGCCGGAGAAGGAACCGGTCGAGTGCCCTGATCGTCACTCGCTGGAGGAGGAGGCGGTGGAGGAGGCGGGGTGCCCTGACTCGCCGGAGGAGGAGGCGGTGGAGGAGGCGGAGTGCCCTGACTTGCCGGAGGAGGAGGAGGAGGCGGAGGCATCCAGTTCGGAAGGTTGATGAGCTCCTTCCGCCATAGGCATGGAGTCTTCAGAGCAGACCCCAGCCTAGTCTCCCCTTCACCAATAGGATGGTCAAGCTGGAGGTCCTCAAATCCATCTGTTATTTCATCCACCATCACCCTAGCATATCCTTCTGGAATCGGCCGGCAGTGAAATGTTGCACCGGGTTCAGTAGGATAAACAGAGCCAACAGCCGCCTTGACCTTCAAATTCATCCATTGCGTCATAAGGTGGCAATTTTGAGACTCCGTGATAGCATCCACGGGATAGCTGGCAGGAGCCGTCAAGGCATGCTCCGGCTGAAGCAGCTCGGTGGAAGCCACGCTGCTTCTCCACTGAGATGGCGGGGTAGCTTCGGGGGAATCTTCAGCAATACGTTTGCTGCGATTTGCTTCTCGTTCCTCTATCGCTTGTACCCTTGCTTGCAGCACCTGCATTTGGGTCTGCTGCAATTTTTCCTCCTCTCCTAGGATTTGTAACCGCCTGCGTCCGGAAACCCAACCTTCCACGGAATGGAGCCTGGCGTGCCTCGTGTCCGTCCAGGGTGCTCAGGATTCCCGAGGGCCATTGTGAGCTCGTCGTTCTCTCTATCTGGAAAGAACGTCCCTTGCTCCGCTACTTCGATATACTGCTAAAGCTTCCTGACTGGTATGCCCATTTGATCGTTCATCCAAATGCACTTCCCTGTTACAGGGTCCAAGGTTCCGCCAGCCCCGAAGAACCAAGTCCGGCAACGGTCTGGCCAGTTAATTGTCTCTGGTTCGATCCCTTTATCAACCAAATCATTCTCAGTCTTGGCCCACTTAGGCCGGGCTATGAGGTAGCCACCTGACCCCGTGCGATGGTGATGCTTCTTCTTCGCAGCATTTTGCTTGTTTGTCGCCGACATCTTCTTACTCTTTTCCGATGTCTTGTGGGCCACAAATGCGGGCTAGTGATCTCTGATCTTCTCATATCTGCCCTTGAATTCTGGTGTCTCTTTATTTTTGACAAACTTATTCAGCTATTTCTTCCACCGCCTGAATAGTTCTGCCATCCTCTTAAGAGCAAAAGACTTGATTAATTGCTCTTTAACTGGCTTCTCTGGATCATCCTCTGGCGGTAGGGTGAAATTTGACTTCAACTCAGTCCAAAGAACATTTTTCTGCATATCATTGACATAAGACACCTCAGGGTCTTCTGTAGCCGGCTTTAACCCTTGCTGGATGCTGATCGGGATCTTGTCCCTAACCAAAACCCCGCACTGAGCAACAAATGTGCTCTTTATCCGAAGGGGTTCAATCGGTTGGCCGTCGGGTGCGAGTGCTATGATCTCAAACTTTTCATCCAAGCTCAACTTTTTCTTCGGGCCTCGTCTCTTTACCGAAGTTGTGCTCGATCCGGAGGGCTAGAAAAAAGAACAAAGACTTAATTAATATGTGTACATACCAAAGCAATGAATGCATCAATTAGCTAGTCAGCAGAAGCTTAACTAATATATATACCTGGCCGGACTCGGTTCGGTCACCGGAGATGACATCACGGTCTCCTTCTTGCACCGGCATTGGGTCATCGGAGCCGTCCTCACGGTCTCCTTCTTGCACCGGCATTAGTTCACCGGAGCCATCATAATCATAGCCAGCTGCTTCCAGACCATCGGTGTCGTTGAGAAACAACGAGACGACGGCGTCACTTCCTCGTGCGATTATGTCCCCCAACAACTCTTCTTGTACTTTGTCTCGGGCGGTGTCCATAGTTTCTACAAATATTGACAACATGGCAATTATTATTCAAACATGACAGATGGATATATTAGTGGCAAACGTAGAACTAATATTAATTAGTGGCCTCGACGCTGCTTCTCTAGGGTTTGGGGTGGCCTCGACGCTGCTTCTCTAGGGTTTGGGGTGGCCTCGGCAACGCTTCAAGGAAAAAAAAGAAGAGGAAGAAGAAAAAAAAGAGGAGAAGAAAGAATAGAGGAGTTCTTACTCCTCTATTCTTTCTTCTCCTCTTTTTTTTCTTCTTCCTCTTCTTTTTTATCGGGAACGAGGGTCGTCGAGGGTCACCGAACGGTAGAGGAAACCCTAAATATCAAGTATCGTGGGTGTGAGATACATGTGGCCGTCGGTGTCGGACACTACATCCACGTCCCACATGTGACGTGGGCGTCGAAGCCCGCGCCACTTGTGGGACGTGGATGTAGTGTCCGACACCGACGGTACATGTATCTCACACCAATGATACTTTCTATTTAGGGTTTCCTCTACCGCTCGGCGACCCTCGACGACCCTCGTTCCCGATAAAATAAAGAGGAAGAATAAGAAAAAAAAGAGGAGAAGAAAGAATAGAGGAGAAGAACTCCTCTATTCTTTCTTCTCCTCTTTTTTTTCTTCTTCCTCTTCTTTTTTTATCCTCTTCTTCCTCTCATGTTCGACGACCCTCGACCCCTCGGCGACCCTAGACCCCCTCTCGACCCCCTCATGTCGAAGTTATCGGGTAGGGGGTATATCGACAACGACATACCCGATACATACATACATACATATCACATGCATCCATACATATATGAACAAAATTAATATCTACTAATTAACAACCTAAATAAAAAAACTAATACATATAGGAAGAAGAAGAAAAAAGAAGAGAAGAAAGAATAGAGGAGAAAACTAATACATATCATGAGCGTGATATTGATAATTCGCTTTCTTCTTCTCCTCTTCTTTTTCTTCTTTTTTCTTCTTCTTATTTATTTCTCCTCGTCTTCCTCTCCCCTCTTCTTCTCCTTTCTTCCTCTTCTTATTTCCTTTTTCCTCTCATTCTTTTTCTTCTTCTTCCTTCTTAAAAATACATGAAGTAGTATTGCTTGTTTTTTTAAAATAATGTTCAAATAGAAATTTTAGAAAAAAAAGTAAAGGTTTTGCCTAATTCATTGTTCATATGAATATGCAAATATTTGCATATTTAAAATAATCAATATCACCAAAAAAAATCTATGAACAGAAAAAATACTATTTTTTCTGTTAATCTATCTTTGCATACATATACACACATACATATACTATACATATACATATAATCAGGAAAAAACATATATGAATTTGCAAAAAAATTAAAAACAGGGGGAAGAGGGGGGCGGTGCCGGCCCTGACCAAAGCGAGAGGCGACGGCGGCGTGGGGCGGCGACGGCGAGGCAGAGGCGGGGCAGCGATGGCGTCGGGGTGGCGACGCGGGGCGGCGACGGCGTAGGGGCGCAACCTGGGGCGGCGACGGCGTCGGGGCGACGCCAGGAGGTGACTGCGACGGCGCAGGGTGGCGCGCGGCGACGGAGTCGGGGCGGTGCGGGGTGGCGACGGCGTTTGGGCGGCGCGGGACGGCGTCGGAGGCAGGGGCCACAACGAGGCGCAGAGGGGCAGCCTGGCGGCGTCGGGCGGGGAAGACGAACTGAATGGAAATTTTCACAAGTTCTAGTTATATAGCAAAGGCATTGGTCACGGTTCGTGGCACAAACCGTGACCAATGCCCCCCTTAGTCCCGGTTGGTGCCACCAACTGGGACCGAAGACCTATTTTCAGCAGCCCAAAGGGCGGGAAGCGGCGGCCACGAACCGTGACCAATTGGGACTAAAGGGGGGCATTGGTCACGGTTGGTGACACGAACCGTGACCAATGCCCCCCTTTAGTCCCGGTTGGTGCCACCAACCGGGACCAAAGGCCTTGTGCGGCTGCTGCGTTGAAAGTTTACTCCCACCTCACTAGTTGAGAGGGGTGCGCAGTGGTTTATAAGCCCCACTGCCGCACCCCTCTCGAGCTTCTCTCCATTGCAGGCTTACGGGCCTAATTGTCACTGCTATGCCTGTGGGCCTACTCGGCCTCATGCGGGCCTGAATCCTGGCCCTTGGATGGGTTTCTAGTCGTATTCAGGTCGTGGGGCCGAGTAGGTGGCAATTTTTTTGTTTTTTTGTTGCTTTATTTTATTTTCTTTTGTTTTTTGCTTTATTTTTATTCCTTTTGGTTTTAGTTTTAGAAAAATTATGAACTTTCTGTTAGTGCCATTAGTTTTCAAATTTGAAAACACTTTTTTGTTTTTTGTTTTCTTTGTTGCTTTATTTATTTTATTTTGTTTCTAATTACAACAAAATACTTATTTTTGCTATTTTTTCTAGTTTTTTTGTTTTGTTTTTTGCATTATTTATTTTCTTTTGTTTTTTTCTTTAATTTTTAATTCTGTTTGCTTTTAGGTTAGCAAAATTATAAACTTTCTGTTAGTGCCATTAGTTTTAGAAAAATTATAAACTTTCTGTTAGTGCCATTAGTTTACAAATTTGAATAGTTAAAATTTGAATTCTTTGAAATTTGTGTGAATCACAAGTTTGTGATTAACTTACTAAAAAAATGAGAATAGATGCGCTTATAGAGAAAATTCAACCTAAATTCATGCTAAATTTCTATGAATTTCAGATAAATTCACTATGAATTTAGGTTAAACTTTTCTCTATTAGGGCATCTATTTTCACTTTGAGAGGAGCTCAACAAGGCAGAGAGGGAAGGACTTATAAACCGGTGTGAGCCCCCTTCGGTTGGCGAGGTGGGACTAAACTCTGCCCGCAACGAGGACCAACCCTTTAGTCCCGGTTTGTGGCACAAACCGGGACTAATGGTCATGGGCCAGCGGCGAGGAGCAAAATTATAAACTTTCTATTAGTGCCATTAGTTTTAGAAAAATTATAAACTTTCTGTTAGTGCCATTAGTTTTCAAATTTGAATAGTTAAAATTTGAATTCTTTGATATTTGTTTGAATCACAAGTTTGTGATTAACTTTACTTTTTCCAGTTTTTTTTTGTTTTTCTGCATTATTTATTTTCTTTTTTTGCATTTTTTAATTCTTTTAGATTTTAGGTCAGAAAAATTATAAACTTTCTGTTAGTGCCATCAGTTTTAGAAAAAATTATAAACTTTCTGTTAGTGCCATTAGTTTTCAAATTTGAATAGTTAAAATTTGAATAATGGTATTACGAGGGCCGAACCATAAGACATGAAAGCATTTCAAATGAACTCTGAAAAAGTTGAAAGTTGGCATGGTATCATAATTTCACCCACATAGCATGTGCATGTACAAAACGGACAATGGTAGCATGTTCGTGTGTTACAAAGTTGGCATGGTATCATCATAATAGTTGCGGGAGAAAGTCTTCACTTTTTCTTCGCTTGTGTCATTTGCTTATTGCGCCATAACCATGGATAATCTTCATTGTTTATCAGGATGCTTGGGTCAGCCTTGACATTGAAGGGAGGAACTTCATGAAACTTTTCATAATCTTCAGACATGTCTGTCTTGCCGTCCACTCCCAGGATGTCCCTTTTTCCTGAAAGAACTATGTGGCGCTTTGGCTCATCGTATGATGTATTCGCTTCCTTATCTTTTCTTTCTCTCGGTTTGGTAGACATGTCCTTCACATAGATAACCTGTGCCACATCATTGGCTAGGACGAACGGTTCGTCAGTGTACCCAAGATTTTTCAGATCCACTGTTGTCATTCCGTACTGTGGGTCTATCTGTACCCCGCCGCCAGACAGATTGACCCATTTGCACTTAAACAAAGGGACCTTAAAATCAGGTCCGTAGTCAAGTTCCCATATGTCCACTATGTAACCATAATATGTGTCCTTTCCGCTCTCGGTTGCTGCATCAAAGCGGACACCGCTGTTTTGGTTGGTGCTCTTTTGATCTTGGGCGATCGTGTAAAATGTATTCCCATTTATCTCGTATCCTTTCTAAGTCAATACAGTCAAAGATGGTCCCTTGGACAACAAGTACAACTCATCACAAACAGTGTTGTCACCTCTGAGACGTGTTTCCAACCAACTGCTGAAAGTCCTGATGTGTTCACATGTAATCCAGTCGTCGCACTGCTCCGGGTGTTTGGAGCGCAGACTGTTCTTGTGTTCATCGACATACGGGGTCACCAAGGTAGAGTTCTGTAGAACTGTGTAGCGTGCTTGAGACCAAGAATATCCGTCCCTGCATATTATTGAGTCTCTTCCAAGAGTGCCTTTTCCAGTCAGTCTCCCCTCATACCGCGATTTAGGGAGACCTATCTTCTTAAGGCCAGGAATGAAGTCAACACAAAACCCGATAACATCCTCTGTTTGATGGCCCACGGAGATGCTTCCTTCTGGCCTAGCGCGGTTACAGACATATTTCTTTAGGACTCCCATGAACCTCTCAAAGGGGAACATATTGTGTAGAAATACGGGCCCCAGGATGACAATCTCGTCGACTAGATGAACTAGGACGTGCGTCATGATATTGAAGAAGGATGGTGGGAACACCAGCTCGAAACTGACAAGACATTGCGCCACATCACTCCTTAGCCTTGGTACGATTTCTGGATCGATCACCTTCTGAGAGATTGCATTGAGGAATGCACATAGCTTCACAATGGCTAATCGGACGTTTTCCGGTAGAAGCCCCCTCAATGCAACCGGAAGCAGTTGCGTCATAATCACGTGGCAGTCATGAGACTTTAGGTTCTGAAACTTTTTCTCTCGCATATTTATTATTCCCTTTGAAGGAAATATGCCCTAGAGGCAATAATAAAGTTATTATTTATTTCCTTATATCATGATAAATGTTTATTATTCATGCTAGAATTGTATTAACCGGAAACATAATACATGTGTGAATACATAGACAAACAGAGTGTCACTAGTATGCCTCTACTTGACTAGCTCGTTAATCAAAGATGGTTATGTTTCCTAACCATGAACAAAGAGTTGTTATTTGATTAACGAGGTCACATCATTAGTTGAATGATCTGATTGACATGACCCATTCCATTAGCTTAGCACCCGATCGTTTAGTATGTTGCTATTGCTTTCTTCATGACTTATACATGTTCCTATGACTATGAGATTATGCAACTCCCGTTTACCGGAGGAACACTTTGGGTGCTACCAAACGTCACAACGTAACTGGGTGATTATAAAGGAGCATTACAGGTGTCTCCAAAGGTACATGTTGGGTTGGCGTATTTCGAGATTAGGATTTGTCACTCCGATTGTCGGAGAGGTATCTCTGGGCCCTCTCGGTAATGCACATCACATAAGCCTTGCAAGCATTACAACTAATATGTTAGTTGTGAGATGATGTATTACGGAACGAGTAAAGAGACTTGCCGGTAACGAGATTGAACTAGGTATTGGATACCGACGATCGAATCTCGGGCAAGTAACATACCGATGACAAAGGGAACAACGTATGTTGTTATGCGGTCTGACCGATAAAGAGCTTCGTAGAATATGTAGGAGCCAATATGGGCATCCAGGTCCCGCTATTGGTTATTGACCGGAGATCTGTCTCAGTCATGTCTACATTGTTCTCAAACCGTAGGGTCCGCACGCTTAACGTTACGATGACAGTTATTATGAGTTTATGCATTTTGATGTACCAAAGTTAGTTCGGAGTCCCGGATGTGATCACGGACATGACGAGGAGTCTCGAAATGGTCGAGACATAAAGATTGATATATTGGATGACTGTATTCGGACACCGGAAGGGTTTCGGAGAAGTATCGGATAAAACCGGAGCACCGGGGGGTTACCGGAACCCCCCGGGGGGTTAATGGGCCATTTGGGCCCAAAGTGGAGAAGAGGAAGGGGCTGCCAGGGCAGGCCGCGCGCCCCCTCTCCCCCTAGTCCGAATTGGACAAGGAGGGAGGGGCGGCGCCCCCCCTTTCCTTCTCTCCCCCCCTCTCTCCTAATTGGACAAGGAAACGGGAGAGGAGTCCTACTACCGGTAGGAGTAGGACTCCTCCTGTGCCCTCCTCCTGGCCGGCCGCACCCCTCCCCTTGGCTCCTTTATATACGAAGGCAGGGGCACCCTACAACACACAAGTTGATCCACGTGATCGTTCCTTAGCCGTGTGCGGTGCCCCCTGCCACCATATTCCACCTCGGTCATACCGTTGTAGTGCTTAGGCGAAGCCCTGCATCGGTAGAACATCATCATCGTCACCACGCCGTTGTGCCGACGGAACTCATCCCCGAAGCTTTGCTAGATCGGAGCCCGGGGAGCGTCATCGAGCTGTACGTGTGCTAAGAACTCGGAGGTGCCGGAGTAACGGTGCTTGGATCGGTCGGATCGGGAAGACGTACGACTACTTCCTCTACGTTGTGTCAACGCTTCCGCAGTCGGTCTGTGTGGGTACGTAGACAACACTCTCCCCTCTCGTTGCTGTGCATCATCATGATCTTGCGTGTGCGTAGGAAATTTTTTGAAATTACTACGTTCCCCAACAGTGGCATCTGAGCCTAGGTTTTATATGTTGATGTTATATGCACAGTAGAACACAAGTGAGTTGTGGGCGATATAAGTCATACTGCCTACCAGCATGTCATACTTTGGTTCGGCGGTATTGTTGGACGAGACGACCCGGACCGACATTACGCGTACGCTTACGCGAGACCGGTTCTCCCGACGTGCTTTGCACATAGGTGGCTTGCGGGCGACTGTCTCTCCAACTTTAGTTGAACCGAGTGTGGCTACGCCCGGTCCTTGCGAAGGTTAAAACGGAGTCAAATTGACAAACTATCGTTGTGGTTTTGATGCGTAGGTGAGATTGGTTCTTGCTTAAGCCCGTAGCAGACACGTAAAACTTGCAACAACAAAGTAGAGGACGTCTAACTTGTTTTTGCAGGGCATGTTGTGATGCGATATGGTCAAGGCATGATGATGAATTTTATTGTATGAGATGATCATGTTTTGTAACCGAGTTATCGGCAACTGGCAGGAGCCATATGGTTGTCGCTTTATTGTATGCAATGCAATCGCGATGTAATGCTTTACTTTATAACTAAGCGGTAGCGATAGTCATGGAAGCATAAGATTGGCGAGACGACAATGATGCTGCGATGGAGATCAAGGTGTCGCACCGGTGACAATGGTGATCATGACGATGTTTCGGAGATGGAGATCACAAGCACAAGATGATGATGGCCATATCATATCACTTATATTGATTGCATGTGATGTTTATCTTTTTATGCATCTTATCTTGCTTTGATTGACGGTAGCATTATAAGATGATCTCTCACTAAATTATCAAGAAGTGTTCTCCCTGAGTATGCACCGTTGCCAAAGTTCGTCGTGCCCAGACACCACGTGATGATCGGGTGTGATAAGCTCTACGTCCATGTACAACGGGTGCAAGCCAATTTTTGCACACGCAGAATACTCAGGTTAAACTTGACGAGCCTAGCATATGCAGATATGGCCTCGGAACACGGAGACCGAAAGGTCGAGCGTGAATCATATAGTAGATATGATCAACATAACGATGTTCACCATTGAAAACTACTCCATCTCACGTAATGATCGGTTATGGTTTAGTTGATTTGGATCACGTGATCACTTAGAGGATTAGAGGGATGTCTATCTAAGTGGGAGTTCTATAAATTTGATTAATTGAACTTAAATTTATCATGAACTTAGTACCTGATAGTATCTTGCTTGTTTATGTTTGATTGTAGATAGATGGCTCGTGCTGTTGTTCCGTTGAATTTTAATGCGTTCCTTGAGAAAGCAAAGTTGAAAGCTGATGGTAGCAATTACACGGATTGGGTCCGTAACTTGAGGATTATCCTCATTGTTGCACAGAAAAATTACGTCCTGGAAGCACCGCTGGGTGCCAGGCCTGCTGCTGGAGCAACACCAGATGTTATGAATGTCTGGCAGAGCAAAGCTGATGACTACTCGATAGTTCAGTGTGCCATGCTTTACGGCTTAGAATCGGGACTTCAACGACGTTTTGAACGTCATGGAGCATATGAGATGTTCCAGGAGTTGAAATTAATATTTCAAGCAAATGCCCGGATTGAGAGATATGAAGTCTCCAATAAGTTCTATAGCTGCAAGATGGAGGAGAACAGTTCAGTCAGTGAGCATATACTCAAAATGTCTGGGTATAATAATCACTTGATTCAATTGGGAGTTAATCTTCCGGACGATTGCGTCATTGACAAAATTCTCCAATCACTGCCACCAAGCTACAAGAGCTTCGTGGTGAACTATAATATGCAAGGGATGAATAAGACTGTTCCCGAGCTCTTCGCAATGCTGAAAGCTGCGGAGGTAGAAATCAAGAAGGAGCATCAAGTGTTGATGGTCAACAAGACCACTAGTTTCAAGAAAAAGGGCAAAGGGAAGAAGAAGGGGAACTTCAAGAAGAACGGCAAGCAAGTTGCTGCTCAGGAGAAGAAACCCAAGTCTGGACCTAAGCCTGAAACTGAGTGCTTCTACTGCAAGCAGACTGGTCACTGGAAGCGGAACTGCCCCAAGTATTTGGCGGATAAGAAGGATGGCAAGGTGAACAAAGGTATATGTGATATACATGTTATTGATGTGTACCTTACTAGAGCTCGCAGTAGCACCTGGGTATTTGATACTGGTTCTGTTGCTAATATTTGCAACTCGAAACAGGGACTATGGATTAAGCGAACACTGGCAAAGGACGAGGTGACGATGCGCGTGGGAAACGGTTCCAAAGTCGATGTGATCGCGGTCGGCACGCTACCTCTACATCTACCTTCAGGATTAATATTAGACCGAAATAATTGTTATTTGGTGCCGGTGTTGAGCATGAACATTATATCTGGATCTTGTTTGATGCGAGACGGTTATTCATTTAAATCAGAGAATAATGGTTGTTCTATTTATATGAGTAATATCTTTTATGGTCATGCACCTTTGAAGAGTGGTCTATTTTTGATGAATCTCGATAGTAGTGATACACATATTCATAATGTTGAAGCCAAAACATGCATAGTTGATAATGATAGTGCAACTTATTTGTGGCACTGCCGTTTAGGTCATATCGGTATAAAGCGCATGAAGAAACTCCATACTGATGGACTTTTGGAACCACTTGATTATGAATCACTTGGTACTTGTGAACCGTGCCTCATGGGCAAGATGACTAAAACGCCGTTCTCCAGAACTATGGAGAGAGCAACAGATTTGTTGGAAATCATACATACCGATGTATGTGGTCCTATGAATATTGAGGCTCGTGGCGGATATCGTTATTTTCTCACCTTCACATATGACTTAAGCAGATATGGGTATATCTACTTAATAAAACACAAGTCTGAAACATTTGAAAAGTTCAAAGAATTTCAAAGTGAAGTTGAAAATCATCGTAACAAAAAAATAAAGTTTCTACGATATGATCGTGGAGGAGAATATTTGAGTTACGAGTTTGGTATACATTTGAAACAATGCGGAATAGTTTCGCAACTCACGCCACCCGAAACACCACAGCGTAATGGTGTGTCCGAACGTCGTAATCGTACTTTACTAGATATGGTGCGATCTATGATGTCTCTTACTGATTTACTGCTATCGTTTTGGGGTTATGCTTTAGAGACGGCCGCATTCACGTTAAATAGGGCACCATCAAAATCCGTTGAGACGACGCCTTATGAACTATGGTTTGGCAAGAAACCAAAGTTGTCGTTCCTTAAAGTTTGGGGCTGCGATGCTTATGTGAAAAAGCTTCAACCTGATAAGCTCGAACCCAAATCGGAGAAATGTGTCTTCATTGGATACCCAAAGGAGACTGTTGGGTACACCTTCTATCACAGATCCGAAGGCAAGACCTTCGTTGCTAAGAATGGATCCTTTCTAGAGAAGGAGTTTCTCTCGAAAGAAGTGAGTGGGAGGAAAGTAGAACTTGACGAGGTAACTGTACCTACTCCCTTATTGGAAAGTAGTACATCGCAGAAACCTGTTTTTGCGACACCTACACCAATTAGTGAGGAAGCTAATGATGATGATCATGAAACTTCAGGACAAGATACTACTGAACCTCGTAGATCAACCAGAGCGAGATCCGCACCAGAGTGGTACGGTAATCCTATTCTGGAAGTCATGCTGCTAGATCATGATGAACCTACGAACTATGAAGAAGCGATGGTGAGCCCATATTCCGCAAAATGGCTTGAAGCCATGAAATCTGAGATGGGATCCATGTATGAGAACAAAGTGTGAACTTTGGTTGACTCGCCCGATGATCGGCAAGCAATTGAGAATAAATGGATCTTCAAAAAGAAGACTGACGCTGATGGTAATGTTACTGTCTACAAAGCTCGACTTGTCGCAAAAGGTTTTCGACAAGTTCAAGGGGTTGACTATGATGAGACCTTCTCACCCGTAGAGATGCTTAAGTCTGTCCGAATCATGTTAGCAATTGCCGCATTTTATGATTATGAAATTTGGCAGATGGATGTCAAAACTGCATTCCTGAATGGATTTCTGGAAGAAGAGTTGTATATGATGCAACTAGTAGGTTTTGTCGATCCAAAGGGAACTAACAAAGTGTTCAAGCTCCAGCGATCCATTTATGGACTGGTGCAAGCCTCTCGGAGTTGGAATAAACGCTTTGATAGTGTGATCAAAGGATTTGGTTTTATACAGACTTTCGGAGAACCCTGTATTTACAAGAAAGTGAGTGGGAGCTCTGTAGCATTTCTGATATTATATGTGGATGACATATTACTAATTGGAAATGATGTAGAATTTCTGGATAGCATAAAGGGATACTTGAATAAGAGTTTTTCAATGAAAGACCTCGGTGAAGCTGCTTACATATTAGGCATAAAGATCTATAGAGATAGATCAAGATGCTTAATTGGACTTTCACAAAGCACATACCTTGACAAGATTTTGAAGAAGTTCAAAATGGATCAAGCAAAGAAAGGGTTCTTGCCTGTGTTACAAGGTGTGAAGTTGAGTCAGACTCAATGTCCGACCACTGCAGAAGATAGAGAGAAAATGAAAGATGTTCCCTGTGCTTCAGCCATAGGCTCTATCATGTATGCAATGCTTTGTACCAGACCTGATGTGTGCCTTGCTATAAGTCTAGCAGGGAGGTACCAAAGTAATCCAGGAGTGGATCACTGGACAGTGGTCAAGAACATCCTGAAATACCTGAAAAGGACTAAGGATATGTTTCTCGTATATGGACGTGACAAAGAGCTCATCGTAAACGGTTGCGTTGATGCAAGCTTTGACACTGATCCGAACGATTCTAAATCGCAAACCGGATACGTGTTTACATTAAACGGTGGAGCTGTCAGTTGGTGGAGATCTAAACAAAGCGTCGTAGCGGGATCTACATGTGAAGCGGAGTATATAGCTGCTTCGGAAGCAACAAATGAAGGAGTCTGGATGAAGGAGTTCATATCCGATCTAGGTGTCATACCTAGTGCATCGGTTCCAATGAAAATCTTTTGTGACAATACTGGTGCAATTGCATTGGCAAAGGAATCCAGATTTCACAAAAGAACCAAGCACATCAAGAGACGCTTCAATTCCATCCGGGATCTAGTCCAGGTGAGAGACATGGAGATTTGCAAGATACATACGGATCTGAATGTTGCAGACCCGTTGACTAAGCCTCTTCCACGAGCAAAACATGATCAGCACCAAGGCTCCATGGGTGTTAGAATCATTACCGTGTAATCTAGATTATTGACTCTAGTGCAAGTGGGAGACTGAAGGAAATATGCCCTAGAGGCAATAATAAAGTTATTATTTATTTCCTTATATCATGATAAATGTTTATTATTCATGCTAGAATTGTATTAACCGGAAACATAATACATGTGTGAATACATAGACAAACAGAGTGTCACTAGTATGCCTCTACTTGACTAGCTCGTTAATCAAAGATGGTTATGTTTCCTAACCATGAACAAAGAGTTGTTATTTGATTAACGAGGTCACATCATTAGTTGAATGATCTGATTGACATGACCCATTCCATTAGCTTAGCACCCGATCGTTTAGTATGTTGCTATTGCTTTCTTCATGACTTATACATGTTCCTATGACTATGAGATTATGCAACTCCCGTTTACCGGAGGAACACTTTGGGTGCTACCAAACGTCACAACGTAACTGGGTGATTATAAAGGAGCATTACAGGTGTCTCCAAAGGTACATGTTGGGTTGGCGTATTTCGAGATTAGGATTTGTCACTCTGATTGTCGGAGAGGTATCTCTGGGCCCTCTCGGTAATGCACATCACATAAGCCTTGCAAGCATTACAACTAATATGTTAGTTGTGAGATGATGTATTATGGAACGAGTAAAGAGACTTGCCGGTAACGAGATTGAACTAGGTATTGGATACCGACGATCGAATCTCAGGCAAGTAACATACCGATGACAAAGGGAACAACGTATGTTGTTATGCGGTCTGACCGATAAAGATCTTCATAGAATATGTAGGAGCCAATATGGGCATCCAGGTCCCACTATTGGTTATTGACCGGAGATTTGTCTCAGTCATGTCTACATTGTTCTCGAACCGTAGGGTCCGCACGCTTAACGTTACGATGACAGTTCTTATGAGTTTATGCATTTTGATGTACCGAAGTTAGTCCGGAGTCCCGGATGTGATCACGGACATGACGAGGAGTCTCGAAATTGTCGAGACATAAAGATTGATATATTGGATGACTATATTCGGACACCGGAAGGGTTCCGGAGAAGTATCGGATAAAACCAGAGCACCGGGGGGTTACCGGAACCCCCCGGGGGGTTAATGGGCCATTTGGGCCCAAAGTGGAGAAGAGGAAGGGGCTGCCAGGGCAGGCTGCGCGCCCCCTCCCCCCCTAGTCCGAATTGGACAACGAGGGAGGGGCGGCGCCCCCCCCTTTCCTTCTCTCCCCCCTCTCTCCTAATTGGACAAGGAAACGGGAGAGGAGTCCTACTCCCGGTAGGAGTAGGACTCCTCCTGCGCCCTCCTCCTGGCCGGCCGCACCCCTCCCCTTGGCTCCTTTATATACGAAGGCAGGGGGCACCCTAGAACACACAAGTTGATCCACGTGATCGTTCCTTAGCCGTGTGCGGTGCCCCCTGCCACCATATTCCACCTTGGTCATACCGTTGTAGTGCTTAGGCGAAGCCCTGCGTCGGTAGAACATCATCATCGTCACCACGCCGTTGTGCTGACGGAACTCATCCACGAAGCTTTGCTGGATCGGAGCCCGGGGAGCGTCATCGAGCTGTACGTGTGCTAAGAACTCAGAGGTGCCGGAGTAACGGTGCTTGGATCGGTCGGATCGGGAAGACGTACGACTACTTCCTCTACGTTGTGTCAACGCTTCCGCAGTCGGTCTGCGTGGGTACGTAGACAACACTCTCCCCTCTCGTTGCTGTGCATCATCATGATCTTGTGTGTGCGTAGGAAATTTTTTGAAATTACTATGTTCCCCAACACCCTTTATATTCGACGAGAAGGCAGTCGTGACCTTCATACTGAGCAGGCATTCAAAGAAGATTTCTTTCTCTTCTTTCGTAAGAGCGTAGCTGGCAGGACCTTTATACTGCTTCGGAGGCATGCCGTCTTTTTCGTGCAAACGTTGCAGGTCCTCCCATGCCTCAGGTGTATCTTTTGTCTTCCCATACACGCCCAAGAAGCCTAGAAGGTTCACGCAAAGGTTCTTCGTCACGTGCATCACGTCAATTGAAGAGCGGACCACTAGGTCTTTCTAGTAGGGTAGGTCCCAAAATATAGATTTCTTCTTCCACATGGGTGTGTGTCCCTCAGCGTCATTCGGAACAGCTAGTCCACAAGGACCCTTTCCAAAGATTACGTAGTGTAAATCATTGACCATAGCAAGTACGTGATCACCGGTATGCATGGCGGGCTTCTTCCGGTGATCTGCCTCGCCTTTGAAATGCTTGCCTTTCTTTCGACATTGATGGTTGGTCGGAAGAAATCGACGATGGCCCAGGTACACATTCTTCCTGCATTTGTCCAGGTATATACTTACAGTGTCATCTAAACAGTGCGTGCATGCGTGGTATCCTTTGTCTGTCTGTCCTGAAAGGTTACTGAGAGCGGGCCAATCGTTGATGGTCACGAACAGCAACGCCTTAAGGTTAAATTCCTCCTGTCTGTGCTCATCCCACGTACGTACACCATTTCCATTCCACAGCTATAAAAGTTCTTCAACTAATGGCCTTAGGTACACATCAATGTCGTTGCCGGGTTGCTTAGGGCCTTGGATGAGAACTGGCATCATAAGGAACTTCCGCTTCATGCACATCCAAGGAGGAAGGTTATACATACATAGAGTCACGGGCCAGGTGCTGTGATTGCTGCTCTGCTCCCCGAAAGGATTAATGCCATCCGCGCTTAAAGAAAACCATACATTCCTTGGGTCCTTTGCAAACTCATCCCAGTACTTTCTCTCGATTTTTCTCCACTGTGACCCGTCAGCGGGTGCTCTCAACTTCCCATCTTTCTTTCGGTTCTCACTGTGCCATCGCATCAACTTGGCATGCTCTTCGTTTCTGAACAGACGTTTCAACCGTGGTATTATAGGAGCATACCACATCACCTTCGCAGGAACCCTCTTCCTGGGGGGCTCGCCGTCAACATCACCAGGGTCATCTCGTCTGATCTTATACCGCAATGCACCACATACCGGGCATGCGTTCAGATCCTTGTATGCACCGCGGTAGAGGATGCAGTCATTAGGGCATGCATGTATCTTCTCCACCTCCAATCCTAGAGGGGATACGACCTTCTTTGCCGCGTATGTACTGTCGGGCAATTCGTTATCCTTTGGAAGCTTCTTCTTCAATATTTTCAGTAGCTTCTCAAATCCTTTGTCAGCCATAGCATTCTCTGCCTTCCACTGCAGCAATTCCAGTACGGTACCGAGCTTTGTGTTGCCATCTTCGCAATTGGGGTATAACCCTTTTTTGTGATCCTCTAACATGTGATCGAACTTTAGCTTCTCCTTTTGACTTTCGCATTGCGTCCTTGCATCGACAATGACCCGGCGGAGATCATCATCATCGGGCACATCGTCTGGTTCCTCTTGATCTTCAGCAACTTCACCCGTTGCAGCATCATTGGGCACATCGTCTGGTTCCTCTTGATCTTCACCAGCTCCCCCCGTTGCAGCATCACCGTATTCAGGGGGCACATAGTTGTCATCGTACTCTTCTTCTTCGCCGTCTTCCATCATAACCCCTATTTCTCCGTGCCTCGTCCAAACATTATAGTGTGGCATGAAACCCTTGTAAAGCAGGTGGGAGTGAAGGATTTTCCGGTTAGAGTAAGACCTCGTATTCCCACATTCAGTGCATGGACAACACATAAAACGATTCTGCTTGTTTGCCTCAGCCGCATCGAGAAACTCATGCACGCTCTTAATGTACTCGCAGGTGTGTCTGTCACCGTACATCCATTGCCGGTTCATCTGCGTGCATTATATATAATTAAGTGTCCAAATTAATAGAAGTTCATCATCACATTAAAACCAAAGTGCATACATAGTTCTCATCTAACAACATATAGCTCTCCAGAGCATCTAATTAATTAAACCATACATTGAAACTATGTAAAACATTTCAATGCGAAAACAAATGCGATCATAATCGCAACCAAAGTAACAATTGATCCAACGGCATAATGATACCAAGCCTCGGTATGAATGGCATATTTTCTAATCTTTCTAATCTTCAAGCGCATTGCATCCATCTTGATCTTGTGATCATCGACGACATCTGCAACATGCAACTCCAATATCATCTTCTCCTCCTCAATTTTTTTTATTTTTTCCTTCAACAAATTGTTTTCTTCTTCAACTAAATTTAACCTCTCGACAATAGGGTCGGTTGGCATTTCCGATTCACATACATCCTACATAAATAAAATCTATGTCACGTTGGTCGGCATAATTTTCATAAACAACAAATGAACCAATAGTTATAAAGATAATATATATGCCACATCTGAATCATAGACAGGACGAGGGCCGACGGGGGCGGATACCAAAACCATCGCACTATATAAGAGCAATAATAAAAGTAAGAAAATAATACAAGTATCTATGTAAACATACAAGTAAGAATATTTTTCCTTTCAGAAAGAAGATAAGAACAAGAGGCTCACCACGGTGGTGCCGGCGATGAGCTCGGCGCGGGTGATCGACGGCGGTGAAGACGGGGACGGGGCGTGACGGACCGCTAAACCTAGACAAATATTATGGAAAATGGAGCTTGTAGGTCGACCTTGGAGAGGAGAAAGCTTAAGTAGTGTGGCTCAGGCATTCCACTGAACACCTTGTGTGGATTGGAGGTGAGCTAGAGCACCACCAAGCCCTCTCCCCCTCGGCCAGAGAAAAACAGAGCACTGGGGTGCTCTGCTCGCGAGCGAGGGGTATATATAGGCACCTCATTGGTCCCGGTTGGTGACATGAACCGGGACTAAAGGGGAGCCTTTGGTCCCGGTTCAAGCCACCAACCGGGACCAATGGTGGTGGGCCAGGAGTGAGGCCCATTGGTCCCGGTTCATCCCACCAACCGGGACCAAAAGGTCCACATGAACCGGGACCAATGGCCCACGTGGCCCGACCGGCCCCCTGGGCTCGTGAACCGGGACCAATGCCCCCATTGGTCCCGGTTCTGGACTGAACTGGGACTAATGGGCTGACCCGGCCTGGACCAAAGCCCTGTTTTCTACTAGTGTTACGATGACAGTTTTATTATGAGATTATGTGTTTTGATGTACCGAAGGTTGTTTGGAGTCCCGGATGTGATCACGGACATGACGAGGAGTCTCGAAATGGTCGAGACATGAAGATTGATATATTGGAAGCCTATGTTTGGATATCGGAAGTGTTCCGGGTGAAATAGTGATTTTACCAGAGTACCGGAGGGGTTACCGGACCCCCCCCCCCAGAGGCTATTGGGCCTTATGGGCCCAAGTGGAGGAAGAGGAGAGGCGGCCAAGGGGCAGCCGCGCCCCCCTCCCCCCCAAGTCCGAATTGGACAAGGAAGGGGGGCGGCGTCCCCCCCCTTTCCTTTCCCCTCTCTCCTCCTCCCCCCCCCCAAGTCCTAATCCAACTAGGAAAAAGGAGGGGAGTCCTACTCCCAATGGGAGTAGGACTCCTTCGGCGTGCCTCCTCCTATGGCCGGCCGCACCCCCTTGCTCCTTTATATACGGGGGCAGGGGGCACCCCATAGACACAACAATTGATCATTGATCTCTTAGCCGTGTGCGGTGCCCCCCTCCACCATAGTCCACCTCGATAATACTGTAGCCGTGCTTAGGCGAAGCCCTGCGTCAATAGAACATCAACATCGTCACCACGCCGTCGTGCTGACGAAACTCTCCCTGAACACTCTGCTGGATCGGAGTTCGAGGGACATCACGGGCTGAACGTGTGCTAAACTCGGAGGTGCCGTACGTTCGGTACTTGATCGGTCGGATCGTGAAGACGTACGACCACATCAACCGCTTTGTGCTAACGCTTCTGCTTTCGGTCTACGAGGGTATGTGGACAACACTCTCCCCTCTCGTTGCTATGCATCACCATGATCTTGCGTGTGCGTAGGAATTTTTATGAAATTACTACGTTCCCCTACAGTGGCATCCGAGCCAGGTTTTATGCGTTGATGTTATATGCACGATTAGAACACAAGTGAGTTGTGGGCGATATAAGTCATACTTCTTACCAGCATGTCATACTTTGGTTCGGCGGTATTGTTGGATGAAGCGGCCCGGACTGACATTACGCGTACGCTTACGCGAGACTAGTTCTACCGACGTGCTTTGCATGCAGGTGGCTGGCGGGTGACAGTTTCTCCAACATTAGTTGAACCAAGTGTGGCTACGCTCGGTCCTTGCGAAGGTTAAAACAGCACCAACTTGACAAACTATCGTTGTGGTTTTGATGCGTAGGTAAGAACGGTTCTTGCTAAGCCCGTAGCAGCCACGTAAAACTTGCAACAACAAAGTAGACGACGTCTAACTTGTTTTTGCAGGGCATGTTGTGATGTGATATGGTCAAGATATGATGCTAAATTTTATTGTATGAGATGATCATGTTTTGTAACCGAGTTATCGGCAACTGGCAGGAGCCATATAGTTGTCGCTTTATTGTATGCAATGCAATCGCCCTGTAATGCTTTACTTTATCACTAAGCGGTAGCGATAGTCGTGGAAGCATAAGATTGGCAAGACGACAACGATGCTACGATGGAGATCAAGGTGTCGTGCCGGTGACGATGGTGATCATGACGGTGCTTCGGAGATGGAGATCACAAGCACAAGATGATGATGGCCATATCATATCACTTATATTGATTGCATGTGATGTTTATCTTTTATGCATCTTATCTTGCTTTGATTGACGGTAGCATTATAAGATGATCTCTCACTAAATTTCAAGATAAAAGTGTTCTCCCTGAGTATGCACCGTTGCCAAAGTTCGTCGTGCCCAGACACCACGTGATGATCGGGTGTGATAAGCTCTACGTCCATCTACAACGGGCGCAAGCCAGTTTTGCACACGCAGAATACTGAGGTTAAACTTGACGAGCCTAGCATATGCAGATATGGCCTCGGAACACTGAGACCGAAAGGTCGAGCGTGAATCATATAGTAGATATGATCAACATAGTGATGCTCACCATTGAAAGCTACTCCATTTCACGTGATGATCGGTTATGGTTTAGTTGATTTGGATCACGTGATCACTTAGAGGATTAGAGGGATGTCTTTCTAAGTGGGAGTTCTTAAGTAATATGATTAATTGAATTTGAATTTATCATGAACTTAGTACCTGATAGTATCTTGCTTTTCTATATTTGATTATACATAGATGGCCTGTTGTAGCGACCCGACCTCAGACGGTCAAGTCTCTGTGCTTAAGTGTCATCCCTGGATCGGTATGCTGACACACATAGTACTCGAGGATTTATAACAGAGGTAAATCACATGTATAAAATAACGTAAACACTATTACCTCAATCCAAATAGCGGAAGTAACAAGGTTGTGGATTCCCATCAACACCAATGGCAAAGTTGAGTGTACAAAATCGTAACCCTAACGTACCACTTACTTGTCGTAAGATATTCCTGCAACATGAGATGTTGCAGCCACAAAGGGTCAGTACATTAAATGTACTGGCAAATTCACACCATAGAGAAAAATGATGAACAATGGCTATCACTACATGCATATTTGGCTGGTGGAAAAGCTCTATGGTTATATGTTTTTTGCAAAAAGCCAATTTTTCCCTACTGCAAAGGAATAAATTTTATTTAACTATCATGGTGGTTGTTAAACATTGAGAGTGTAGACACCCTGTAACGCCCTCGATGCGGCTATATCTCCCACGTGTCGAAGCCCGACTTAGAGGCATAACCGCATTCAAAGCAATGTCGCAAGTGAGGTAATCTTCACACAACCCATGTAATACATAAGGGAAAGAGATACATAGTTGGCTTACAATCGCCACTTCACACACTTACATGAATAAAGCATTACAACATCCAAATACAATCAAGGTCCGACTACGGAACCAAAATAAAAGAAGAACCCCAAATGCGACAAGGTCCCCGATCGACCCCAACTGGGCTCCACTACTGATCAACTAGAACGAAACAACACAAAGGACAAGATCTTCATTGAGCTCCTCCTGAGCTTGGTTGCGTCATCTGCACGGACTCATCGGCACCTGCAAACTGGTTTTGGAAGTATTTGTGAGTCACGAGGACTCAGCAATCTCACACCCTCGCGATCAAGACTATTTAAGCTTATGGGTAAAGTAAGGGTATGAGGTGGAGCTGCAGCAAGCGACTAGAATATTTGGTGGCTAACATATACGCAAAAGAGAGCAAGAAGAGAAGGCAAAGCACGGTCGAGAAACTATGATCAAGAAGTGATCCTAGAACAACCTACGTCAAGCATAACTCCAACACCGTGTTCACTTCTCGGACTCCGCCAGAAAGAGACCATCATGGTTACACACGCGGTTGATGTAATTTAATTAAGGTCAACTTCAGGTTTTCTACAACCAGACATTAACAAATTCCCATCTGCCCATAACCGCGGGCAGGGCTTTCGAAAGTTCAAACCCTGCAGGGGTGTCCCAACTTAGCCCATCACAAGCTCTCACGGTCAACGAAGGATAAACCTTCTCCCGAGACATTCCGATCAGGCTCGGCATCCCGGTTCTACAAGACAACTTCGACAAAAATAAAACAAGTCCAGCAACACCGCCCGAATGTGCCGACAAATCCCGATAGGAGCTGCACATATCTCGTTCTCAGGGCACACTCAGATGAGACTAGCTACTAGTAAAACCAAACCTCAAGTTTCCCCGAGGTGGCCCCGCAGGCAGCTCCGTTTGGACCAACACTCAGAGGAGCACTGGCCCGGGGGGGGGGGGGGTTAAATTTAAGATGACCCTTGAGTCCGCGAAACCCAAGGGAAAAAAGCTAGGTGGCGAATGGTAAAACCAATGTTGAGCATTGCTGGAGAAGTTTTATTCAAGGCAAACTGTCAAGGGGTCCCCATTATCACCCAACCGCGTAAGGAACGCAAAATCCGGGAACATAACACCGATATGACGGAAACTAGGGCGGCAAGAGTGGAACAAAACACCAGGCATAAGGCCGGGCCTTCCACCCTTTACCAAGTATATAGATGCATTAATTAAATAAGAGATATATTGTGATATCCCAACAAGTAAAGATGTTCCAACAAGGAACAACATCTCCATGTTCCAACAAGGAACAAACTTCAATCTTCACCTGCAACTAACAATGCTATAAGAGGGGCTGAGCAAAGCGGTAACATAGCCAAACAACAGTTTGCTAGGACAAGGTGGGTTAGAGGCTTGGTTCAACAATATGGGAGGCATGATAAGCAAGTGGTAGGTATCGCAGCATAGGCGTAGCAAAAGAGCAAGCAACTAAGAAAGCAAAGATAGAAGTGATTTCGAGGGTATGGTCATCTTGCCTGAAATCCCGCAAGGAAGAAGAACGAGCCCAGGAAGAAGACAAATAGACGTAGTCAAACGGATCCTCACAACGCGACGTTATTGGAACCAACCCGAAGAAGCAACGCCGGAAAGAAGCACACAACATAGTAAACAACCACCACATAAACATGACATGATGCACAACCAAGTATGATGCATGTCCGGTTTAATGAAGCATGGCATGGCAAAATGCACAAGCAACCTACAAATTAAGTGGAGCTCAATATGCAACTCCGTTGCATATTGACGAAACACCACATCAATTATTTAGTAATCTCTCGGTTATGTACCCAACAAAATTAAATGTTGTTAAGCATGGCAAGAGGGTGAAGCAAATGAAAACTACCTATCTAGTCAAGGTTAAATGAGGCCGGAAACAACGAACAACAAATTCCGGTAAATCCCCATATGCATATTTTAGATTTGGTGTTGTTCTGCCCTAAACACAATTTTAGAGTTGTTAAACATGCAAATCAAGTACACCATGATAAACTAGGCAAAATTATACCCCATATACATATAAAGTTTGTTAAGTTCGGAGCTACGGTTAATTTGTTATGAATTAAAGCATTTTAACATGGCATAGGAGAAAATTTAATCAAACAACATTTTAAACATTTCAAACGTGCATGAAAGTTGGATATTATTAAACTAGACAAAATTTTAAGCAACTTTCATATATAAAACATTTTAATCCGATGCACAGTTGTGAAGTTATTAAATGCATGAAGAACAGGGACTTAACTGTAAAACTATTTTACACTAGATATTAGACAAATTTGCTCAGGAAAAAAAACAACATGGGCTGAATCTGTTGGGCGCTGGGCTGTCTCACCATGGGCTTCAACTCAACTGGTGGGGAGGAGACCGGGCAGGCCGTCTGGCTGAGGAGGCCCGCTGGGCCCTGGACGCGCTGGTCGCAGCCCAGGCGTGGGTCAACGCGCGGCGGCGCTCGCTCCTGCTGCTTGATGCAGGAAAGTAGAGCACGCAGGGGCAATGGACTCGGCCATAGGCGGCGCGATGGAGGGAAGGTGGAGGACGGAGGGGAGCGGGGCTCGATGCTGGCGTGAACGAAGACGACGGCGGCAAGGAGGAGGTCCTGCGGGGTCGCTCCATGGGGCAGAAAGACTTGGTCCCGGCGACTATGGAGCTTCAGGTTCAGGAAGTCATGGCGTGGAGCCCCTCCTGCGAGGCAGGGGACGGCCAGAGGTCGGGGATGGACTAGTCCATCCATTCCCAGTCAGATTCCGGCGAAGGCTTGAGGTCCAGGAGCCAAGGCATCGGAGGGTGCTCCTGAGGTCATCCATGGGAGAGAGGGAGAGAGGTTAGAGAGGAATAAACTAAGGAAGGAAAGGAGAGAGGCAGGGCGCGGGGCTGGCCTGGAGGTCGAGGTCGGGCACGGCCGGTGCTCGACGGCGGTGGAAGGGTGGCTGCGCTCTGGTGGTGGTTGGCGCAAGGAGCAGGAGAGAGCTCGGGCGCACTGGGATCCAGGAGACGGGGATGGTGGGCGAGGAGGTGGAGCTCGGGCTCCTACGGGATTTGAGCGTCGGCAGTCGTTCACTCGAGATGGATCCATGGGATGGATGGATTGGATCTGGGTGTGGCTGATGGTTGGTGCAGGGGGAATGAGAGGATCCCGAGGTGGGAAATGAGTGTGGCGGCGGCGGCTGGGAGGATCCCTAAAAATTAGGGTTGTCCAAAATGGACTAGGGATAGACTATATATATAGTAGGTGGGTTGACTTAGGGGTATATCGTCCCTCCGATCGCAATCGAACGATCGCGAATAAAATAGCTAGGAAGTCCAAATAAGAAAACGGTTACGTTTTGTAGACGTTTGGGGATGATCCGGATCCAACGGTGACGACTGCCCGGGTCGGGTCCGGGACAATTTCGGACGCGCGCGAGGGGGGCTGCGGGCTGATGAGAGAGGTTAGGTTGGACCTGGCGGTAGGTAGTGAGCTGTGTAGACGGTCTCGAGCTGAGAGAAGAGAAGAGAGGGAGGCCCGGCGACTGTTTTCGGAGACCGAAAACGTCCGACATTAGACTGACTATATTGCCGCTATAGTTAACCGTTGGGGCGTCAAATGAACTCCGAATGCGACGAAAATTGACAGGCGGCCTACCTACAACATAAAAACACCGCACGCCAACTTTCATCCCATTCTAAGAACATTTTCCGGACACTTATAAAATAATATTTCGGACGTGCCGCGGACGCGTGCAAGTGTGTCTGGACTCATAACGGACAACGGAAGGAATGGGGAGGCCGGGACATATGCAAGTTTCGAAAAAATGAAGATGCAATGCACATGATGACATGACAAGATGCGACACGCAAGCAAATGGCAAAGCAATAACAGCGAATAACTGGAGGACACCTGGCACATCGGTCTTGGGGCATCACACACCCTCTCAATCCCAATTAAACATCATCATTAAAACCCAACAAAATTAATTAAAGTCACATGATGAGATTCACATGATAATCCAAGTACTAGATACTCAAGACATCCATAACCGGGGACACGGCTAATCATGATTAGTTTATACACTCTGCAGAGGTTTGCGCACTTTTCCCCACAAGACTCGATCTCCTCCTTTAGGATTCTCGCACTACATGGTGTTTGAGAAATGGATGACCGGGACATAGTTTTTCAGAAGCGCTAGCACTTTACGATCGGGTAGACCGTTACACCTACTTCCCGCTACATCTGCTAGTCTACCACTGTAAGAGTTTGCACGACTTAATCAACTATGATAGAATCCATAGTAGCTTGTGGCTGCACACGGAAGTTTCTAGTATGAATAATCTCATGATCCCTTTGAGCCTGGGTAGCGGTCCATAAAGAAAAACAGGCAGTCGCTGGAATACCCAGGTGCCTCAATCCACCCAGATGTGTGTTAAAGTTGCCACCTTAAGTTGAACCATTAATTAACCATCTCACATCAGTCATGGATTTCACTCACCCAAACCACGTCTACGAGCATAGCATAGCAATATAAGCAACGCGTAGAAGTAACTCCCAAGGGTTTGAATATAACAGGGCAATAGGTTCTACCTCATCAACTACTTCCCAACCCACATGTTACTCACATCTTAATCATGCAATGTTTGAGGATTGGAACTAATGCATAAAAACTGGGTATTAAAGGAATATGATCAAAGTGTGAACTTGCCTGCAATGTTGATGAAGATGATTCGCACTCATAACTCTTGATAGTTCGACTCGTCACACTCCGTTCAATCTATCGTGAGAAAGCAATAGTAACCACACATAAGCAAACACTCAGAAGATCGGGAAGAACGAAGAAGACAGTTCGGAAAACATCAAAACCAAGCAAATAACTCTTGCAACATAAAACAATTTCTAACAGTACCAAAATTATGTGAATTTGGCCTTATCAGAAAGTTTAGGTCAAGAGCTTCGATTTGCAAAAAAAATCAACTAAATAGGAGTTATAAAACTCAAGTTATGATCAAAAGAAGTTTGAATATAAATTTAAACAAAATTCGAAATTTGAAAATTTCAAAAAGTTGACGTGACAGGTTCACTGGATAGGTAAAAACAAGACGAAGCTATAGGCGTTGGTTTCATCTAATTTGAATGAACGAGTAAAAAGTTATGGCTATTTGAAAAATCAGGGCCAAGCTGTTTTACGGAAGAAAAATAGCTACGGCTAGGGTCTAATGTATAAATACGTAGACTAATTAATAATCTAATTATTTTATCGTATTAGTCTAGAAATAATAAACTACGGAAGTATAAAGAAAGATACCTTTATAAGACGGAGAAAAGATGACTTTGGAGAAAGGAGACAATTTCTAAAAGTCGCGTCGTAGAGGAGAAAAATATTTTTATCTAGTCAAACCAAAATAATGATTTAACCCGAATCGGATGATTTTTGGAGGCTCTGAGTCTATATTTATAGATGAAAAAAAGGTTTAAGGGTTAAAGGTTAGGCAATGTGGGACTACACGTAGACGAAAATATACGAAACAGAGATGGGAGGTGCGCCATGGGCCAAAAGGCCTTTAGGCGGTTCGGCCGGTCGCGCACTGTAAAATATTTTTTTTGAACAATAGAAAACAAAACAAAAACTATAGAGAAAAAATATAGGGAAGGAATATGGCCGGCTGGGCCTGGCCCATATAGGATAAAGGAAAAGAAAAGATGGGGCACCCGCTGGTATTATGATGCGCACGTGTGCGACAGTTAGTTTCGGGCGCGCACGCAGTTTTTGTTATTTATTTTTTTAAACAGAAAACGATAAACTGAAAACAAAAATAAAACTAAAAGTTTATATAGGCATATTATATATCAAAATTTTCAGAAAAAGATTTTCTACAAGCTGAAAATTTTCCTAGCATTAAATAAGATTAACACGAATTCAGATAATTCAAAGAGTGCCGCTGGTCTAATAAAATCCAATAAAAATCACTATAAAAATACCAAAAATAATTCAAATTTATTTCTCTCCAATTTTCTGATGTAGGGAATCATGTTACCCTATTTTCCATATATTTTATTTTTGGAGAAAAATAATTTGAATAAAACCCAAATAACTCCAAATTGAAAATAATTTCAAAAGGATTTTAAATTTTGATCCTTTTAAACTCCCAACTCATATTTTATATAATTTGAAGAAGTCACATTTTATCTTCTCTCATGAAAATCATTGAGTTGCTTGAAGTTTCTGAATTAAAAATATTTCCAAATGAAATTCAAATCTTTTCAAAACCCTTTTCATTTATTTAAATGGAAGAGGTCATGTAATCTTCTCTCGAGGGTTTTGTATTTGAAAAGAATTTGAATTCACGGAGATCAAAATGCAAAAGGTGAAAGTTTAGGAAAGTCCTTTTATTCCCTCTCATTTAACTTTCAAAAAGTTTCGAATTTTACTCAATCAATCACACAACAATCAATCAAATCTATCTATTTATTATAACATTCCAAAATTTAGAATTTTGGGATGTTACAAACCTACCACCCTTAAAATGAATCTCGTCCTCGAGATTCGGAGAGGCTAGCAAGAAAGAGGTTAGGGTTTGGGGTCTTCTCAAAATCCATCGATCATCACCAGGGTCTGGGGTGCTACCACCCTTAGAAACATCGTTACGGTCCCATCAATACTCATATACTCCATCCTTATTCTTGACAGGGCCGTTCTTCTTAGATCTTCAGGATAATTCTTTATCCGGGCTCTTCCGGTAGTGGCATAACCTTTACCACAAGTCTTCTGCCCTTTCATCTTGGTAAGGTTCTTCCATGAGTAGGTCTTCTTAGCTGACGGGTCTGGCGCCAATACTAAACAACTATCGATATCTCATGGCGGTCATCCAATTAAGGTTTCTCCTGCAGGGAATGGGTCTAGGCTTCTTTCTCACCGTATGTCCTACGATTGGCAACAACTGCCTTGTACAAGGGAAAATGATTATACCATTCCAAGGTTTAAACAAGGCTTAATATCGCCGTCTCTCTACTATAGGTAAGTCACTCAGATTTACCATCCCATATAGCAAGGCGAATAATAAGAGTAAGTCGGTATGGTGATCAATCCATCCCGCACCCAAATCATTACCTTGTATACGGTTTAGCGAATCTCGCATTCTAACACTCGGTCATCCTCACAAGCATTGCAGAATTTCTCTCGTTCAGTCCATGAACTGCGTTCGGAATAATCCATTGATTCTGCAAGCCAAACAAACATCTATCGTTCCTTCACAACTCTCAGGTTTTGCGTTACTTCGATAAAATCATCTGCCGATAAACGTCGTATCTTCCTCCAGGGTTTTTCCTTCAGCAAGAATGTGCTTGCTTCTTGGCAGGTCCTGGGGCATGTGGGTTATGGCCCATCTCATCACTTGTAGTCCTTGAACTTATCATCGGGCAACTGATCATTATTCCAACTTCCAACTTCCTAGTATTCTTAAATCCATCCAATTGTACTGTCTTCCTTCCTTCTATTGGCACCAAACTAGGACATGATTACTCAGACTCATCATGGAGTTTCCATTGATCCATATTTCCGACATCATACCTCCTTTATATCCAATAGTAATTTATCTCTTCATCCTCGTGGGATATCCCTCATACCGAGATAAAAACTTATACTTATGAAGTCCATATTCCACTTCGTGGAACATCATTATCCTTTCCAAGGTCAAGCGTCCTTACAGGGGAATATTGGCCATCTCTGCATGGCACTTCTTCAACTGGGAAACGTAAAACACATCATGAACTCCTGACAGTCCTTTGGGTGACTCCAACTTGTTGGCCACTTCTCCCATACACTCCAAAACTCGGTGTGGTCTTACAAATCTTGGGGCTAACTTTCCCTTAACTAAAAATCGTTTAACTGCTCGCAGAGGGGACGAAAACATGCTCTGTCTCCAATCTCATAGACTACCTCCTTGAGTTTTTGAGTCTGCATATCTCCTCTGTCTGGACTGAGCTACCTTCAGTCTATCTCGAACAATGTTAGGGATATCGCTTATCAGGAACTTATCGGTCGACCCATGATAAGGGGTTAATCGGCCAGTTTATCGGCATTTCAGCCGATTTATCGCCATATAGGCTGATTTATCGGCCGATTTATCTTATCGGTCTGACAGCGGTAAGCGATAAATCGGCCGATTTATCGGCATATCGGAAGATATCTTGAACAGTGATCTCGAATCAACTTAACATTCTCTTCTGACTCCTTGATCACATTTGGTCCAAACAACTGACGGTCTCCAAGTTCATCCCACATACTCTTCGGGTATCACACATATCGAGACAAAACTCATATTCATCTTGTCTGAAATCCACTCAATGGAGTATCCTTATCTTTTCCAGGGGTCAAGGGTTCTTACAGGGTACTACCACCCTTAAAATGCATAAATCTTCCATAGACCATATTTCTTATATCCTCAAAAATGGTCAAAATCTTCTTCATAGAGTAACAACTCATAAAATCCATATCAGTACCAACGATGCTAACTTTATTCACTCTCAATTGATTAAAATCTCAACTCAACACCTCGATATAAAAGAAAATATTCTCACTTCTACTACTCCATTTCTTTTCTTGCAAACTCAATTATCTAACAAAAGTCTCCTTCTCCTTGAGGCATTCTCTGGCAAAGTGCCCTGCTCCATTACAACGAAAACATATTACTTCTGACAATTCCCAAGGTTTCCTTGTGATTATATAGCATCCTTGGGTCCTTGGCTTCCTTTTTGGGCAACTGCTGAGGTAGTTCCCTGACTCCTTGCACCTGTAACAGGTGATATGACTCAGGTCCTTCCTGGGATCCAATATGCTTCCCTCCCTGGACCTTTCCATGCCAATCATGGCTTCTATTTCTTGTGGGTCATATTCTACTTCCTCTGTCGGGAATTATACTAGATCCCCATTCAAACAATTTTGGGAGATGTGTCCTTCTTCTCCACATGAATAGCATGACTTGGTGCAGGGTTTAATTGGTTCTTGTTTGGGTGTGTCCCCGACATCTTCCTTCATCACGGGTTCTTCTAAAATTCCCACAAGGGCTCCTTTCTTTACTTCTTTCTTCTGTTGTACGGTTCTTCGTACCATGGGGTAAATGTGACATTGTGCAGGGTAGTGGGTAGTCCCTTCACACAAGAAACAAGTAATCTGTCTAGTTGGGCATTCTTCAACTGGGTGACTTCCTTCACAATTAGGGCACTCATCCTTGTGTTCTTTATGGGTGTGTCCTATTTCTCCACAAAGCTTGCATGCACAAGGTGTCTTCATATCCTTTCCAGAAGGCTTCAATTTCTGGGACACAAACCGAGACTTTAGCAAAGTCAACTTAAAATCTTTCCAAGTGGTTAATCCTTGCCATCCATTTATGGTTTGGTACATCCTCCGCCAAGTAGCAGCACATCTTTCAAAGCACTAAAGAGCATGCTGGGTCATATCCTTTCCAACTATAGGGTTATTCTTCATATGATTCTCCATGTTCTGTATCCATCGGTCCGTCTCCAATTGACTCATCGGTCCAAAAAAGGTGAGCTCATCTCCATTCATCCGCTTAGGGTTTGGGGTGAGATAAGAGAGATAGAGAGGGATACACACAATGCAAACAACAGTTTTAAAAGACAGATTTTATTGTGGCTATCGGAAAACATCAAACAAATGACAGCTCACAATCGTCGCATCTAACGGAGGTATATGACAGGAGTTTGGTCTTCTAAAGGTCAATAAATCTTCAAGGTCGTCTAACTCTTCAAGTCTTGTTCATGCCTCCAATGGCTTCTTCTGATCATGCTTGTCTTTCTCAAGTCCTTTTGCCAGCTCATCTGTGTTGTAGCAAAGTCTCTCGTGACATCCTTGAATATTCTGGAGTTGCATTCCAACTTCTGGGTTTCAACATCCTTGGCATGAGCCATGGTCATACTGTCCTTCAGTTCCTGACAAATCTCCGGTATCTCGAGCTTGTAGCTCCTCCAGCTTGGCTACTTTCAGCTTTTGGTGCCTGAGTTCTTCACGAAATGATTTCTTGTCTAATACGGCTTCATGGAGCTCCACCTTAAACTTCTAGATATACTACTCCAGATCCTGGTGATACACTGGCTAAGGTTAAAACTTCGTCTTACTGATAGGTGCTCCATCAGCCTTCTTCCATTCAATCCATTCTGAAGAAATGCATCCTTAACTCAGCACGGTGACAATAGCATCAGCGGGCGATGACATCACGGATAACCGTGTTTCTGCCCTTGTCATTGCCATGAGCTATCTCTCCATAGTTGATATCCCCTGCCTTAGGGTTTTCCTTGACAAAACTTCGAGTTCTAATGCTCCATGTTTCAGTCTTTCTCCAACACACCTTGATCTCGGGTATTGACAACTTCCATAGTCTGATAGGTTCCATAAAGGTAGCTTTCCTAGGTCATACCAATCTGGAAATTCTTCAGAGCCTTCAAATTCGCCTAGTCTTCGGTCTTCAACGACATTAATGTGTACCTAAGGACATTAGTTGAAGAACTCTTACAGTTGTGGAATGGAACATGTGTACGTGTGTGGGATGAGCACATGGGGGAAGAATTTGACCTAAAGGCCTTGTTGTTCGTGACCATCAATGATTGGCCTGCTCTTAGTAACCTTTCAGGACAGACAAACAAGGGAAACCGCGCATGCACGCACTGTTTGGATGATACCGATAGTATATATTTGGACAATTGTAGGAAGAATGTTTACTTGGGACATCGTCGATTTCTTCCGAGCAGGCATCCCGTAAGAAAGAAAGGCAAGCATTTCAAAGGTGTTGATGTACATGATATGGTCAAGGATTTGAAGGTAATCTTTGGACAGGGCCCTGGCGAACAACCTGTTCTGAATGACGCTGACGGACGAGCACCCATGTGGAAGAAGAAATCTATATTTTGGGACCTGCCCTATTGGAAAGACCTAGAGGTCCGCTCTGCAATCGACGTGATGCACGTGACGAAGAATCTTTGCGTGACCCTGCTTAGCTTCTTGGGCATGTATGGGAAGACAAAAGATACACCTGAGGCACGGGAGGACCAGCAACGTATGCATGGAAAAGACGGCATACATCAAGGTCATGCCAGCTACGCTCTTACCAAAGAAGAGAAGGAAATCTTCTTTGAATGCCTGCTTAGTATTAAGGTACCGTCTGGCTTCTCGTCGAATATAAAGGGAATAATAAACATGGCAGAGAAAAAGTTCCAGAACCTAAAGTCTCATGACTGCCACATGATTATGACGCAACTGCTTCCGGTTGCATTGAGGGGCTTCTACCGGATAACGTTCGATTAACCATTGTGAAGCTATGTGCATTCCTCAATGCAATCTCTCAGAAGGTAATCGATCCAGAAATCATACCAAGGTTAGAGAATGATTTGGTGCAATGTCTTGTCAGTTTCGAGTTGGTGTTCCCACCATCCTTCTTCAACATCATGACACACGTCCTAGTTCACCTATGCGAAGAGATTAATGTTTTGGGTCATGTATTTCTACACAATATGTTCCCCTTTGAGAGGTTCATGGGAGTCTTAAAGAAATATGTTCATAACCGTGCTAGGCCAGAAGGAAGCATCTCCAAGGGCCATGAAAATGAGGAGGTCATTGAGTTTTGTATTGACTTTATTCCTGACCTTAAGCCGATTGGTGTTCCTGAATCGCGGCATAAGGGCAGACCGGATGGAAAAGGCACGCTAGGAGGGAATCAAAAAATATGTATGGATGGACATTCTTTCACTGAAGCACACTACATAGTTCTACAGAATTCCGCCTTGGTGGCTCTGTATATGGACGAACACAAGAATTTTCTACGCTCCAAACACCCAGAGCGGTCTGATGACTGGATTGCACGTGAACAAACCAGGAGTTTCGCCGGCTGGTTACAGACACGTACCATGCATGACGCCTCTATTGAAGATGACCTGTACTAGCTGTCCCAGTTACCATCTTAGAATATAATGACTTTCAAAGGGTACGAGATAAATCGTAATACATTTTACACGATCGCCCAAGATAAGAAGAGCACCAACCAAAATAGTGGTGTGCGCTTTGATGCAACAACCAAGACGGGAAAGGAAACATATTATGGTTACATAGAGGAGATATGGGAACTTGACTATGGACGTGGTTTGAAGGTCCCTTTGTTTCGGTGCAAATGGGTCAATATGACATGAGGCGGGGTAACGGAAGACCCGAAGTATGGAATGACAACAGTGGATCTCAACAATCTTGCGTATGCAAACGAACCATTCGTCCTAGCCAATGATGTGGCACAGGTTTTCTATGTGAAGGATATGTATACCAAGCCGAGAAAAATAAAAGATAAGGAAGCGAATGCATCATACGATGAGCCAAAGCGCCACATAGTTCTTTCTGGGAAGAGAAACATCGTGGGAGTGGATGACAAGACAGACATGTCAGAATATTATGAAAAGTTTTATGAAATTGCTCCATTCACAATGAATATTGACCCGAGCATCCAGTTAAATGATGAAGATTTTCCATGGCTACGGCTCAAAGGGACACACGCGAAGAAAAAGTTTCACACCCAAAAGATCTGGGATGTGATCGGCTTCACTATCATCACTTTCTTCTGTGTTTCACACCCAGGAGGGAATCTCTGTAATAGTTAGGGTAGTTATGTGTTTTGGCATTTGAAACGCGAAGAAATTTTATGTGCAAACAAATTCTTTCATGCATTTACTGATTTTTTTTAGCTATATGACCCTGAAATTGAAAAGCATTTCAAATGAACTCAGAAATGGTTGAAAGTTGGCATGGTATCATAATTTCACCCACATAGCATGTGCAAAAAAGTGGAGAGGGTTACCGCAAAAACTGGATGCACTTCGTGTACAAAATGGACAATCTCTTTCGAAGTATCAGGATTTCGGACGAAAACTCATCCATTACAAAGGCATTTCATTTTTTAAATAACCTAAGCATTACCAAATTGAATATAATGATAAAGCACACTAATATTAAACATAAAAAAGAATCACTGAAAAATCTATTTTCAAAGTTAAGTTATTCACAAACTAGTGATTCACACAAATTTCAAATAATTCAAAATTTCAAGTATTCAAATTTGAAAACTACCGGCACTAACATAAAGTTTGTAATTTTTCATACCTAAAGCAAAAATATTCACAAAGAAACTCTAAATACAGCAAAAAACAACTCAAAAATAAATAAAGCAAAAAATAAGAAAATAAAAAGCCTGCCTACTGGGCCAGAGCGGCCTACATACAACATGAAACCCAACATGTTGTTGGGCCAGGATGCAGGCCCGCAAAGGCCCAGTAGGCCCACAGGGAAGCACAGAACAGGTAGGCCTAGTAGGCCTGCTTTGGAGAGGAGCTCGAGAGAGCTGTCGCACTGGGGCTTATAAACCAGTGTGGACGCCCCTCGGCTAGCGAGGTGGGACTAAACTTGCCGGACCGCACCTGCGCCAGCGCACCCCCTTTAGTACCAGGTCGTGGCTCCAACCGATACTAAAGGGGGGGTCTTTATTACCGGTTGGAGCCACCACCTGGTACTAAAGGTGGGCGCTTCCCGCCGCTTGGCCTGGCCAAAACAGACCTTTAGTACCGGTTGGTGGCTCCAACCGGTACTAAAGGTGGGCTCTATGTAAGAAAACACTTCAAAAAAATCGTCAGTTCGTTCTCCCTCTGCTTCTTCTCCTCTGCCCCACCGCCGCCGCCCCTCGTCGCAGCCCCCGTTGCCGCCCCTCGCCGCCGCCCCCGTCGCCGTCACCGTCGCCGTCCGTCGCAGTCCCCGCCGCCCCCATCGCCGTCCGTCGCCGTCCCCGTTCCCGTCGACGTCCCCGTCGTCGTGCCCCGCCCCGTCCTCCCGTCGTCCCCGCCCGGCCCGTCCCCGTCCCCGTCATCTTCGCCCCGTCCCCATCCCCGTCGTCACCGCCCGTCTCCGTCCCCGTCGTCGCGCCTCACCGGTGAGCTCGTCTGCCCCGACCGCCATGTCCACACACACACACACACATTGTTATAGAAATGTTAGCAATTTTTCTTTTTTTAGTTATAGAAATATTAGAAATGTTAGTTATATAGAAATTTTATAATTTTTTCTGTTTCTTAGTTATAGATATATTTATAGAAATGTTAGAAATTTTTCTGTTTTTTAGTTATAGAAATATTAGAAATGTTAGTTATATATATATAGAAATGTTAGAAATTTTAGAGTTAGTTTTAGCTAGATGAATTAGATTAATGTCAAATTGTTAGAAATTGCATATAGAATTTTGACATATGCAATGATAGCATTTTTTAAATTTGTATATAAGAAATCACAATCCAATAATTTAAAAAAATGTTACTTTTGCGGCATATAGTATTTTTTTCTCGACGATGCCCGGCCCGCATCCTCGCCGTCGACCCATTCGCGACGATGTCCTGCTTTAGAGGACCCATGTCCGGGACTGGGCTCCGCCGGGCTGGCACTGGGAGGTGCTACCTTCAGGGGCTCGCCGCTTGGTGAGGAACCCGGGTCCCATCGTCGACCCTGATCTCCTTTGGTGGTGTTCACGTGGGCCACATTCGGTGCAGAGGGAGACGGCCCCGTCGGAGGTGGTGCGTCGCCGTGTCAGGGAGGAGGACGAGCACGTCCGTCGCTACATGGCTGCTATGGACGTCAGGTTCTCCAATACCTGGCGGGTTGTTTGGGCAGATGATCGAAGATATGATCCTATGATGGTTCCTTCTCTTTGGGTGTCCACGTGATTCTTCTGTAGTATTTGATATTTATTATCTACCTAGCCAGTGATTATTCGAGACGATGTATTCGAGATTATATATTATTCGAGACGATGTATTCGAGATTATATATTATTCGAGACAATGTATTCGAGATTATATATTATTCGAGACGATGTATTCGAGATTATATATTATTCGAGGCGATGCATATTATGTACTATATGATTCAGTTTTTCCTTATTGATTGCATCCATGCATTGTAATTTGAATACTAAATTTTTTTATATTTCTTCTTGATTAGTGTTAAATAAAAGCTATGGCGGACAATATCGGCAGAGAGGGAGAAGAGGCCATGTTCGATATCATACGCAGCCCTACCAGGCAAGATGATCTGAATGAAGCAGATGAGGGGTCCCAATATCTGAACAATACCGGGGAGGTTGATGATAAGATATTCGATCAGGACGACCGAGCTGATGAAGTCATGAACTATGATTATGATTATGATGACACAGACAATGTTGATCTAGAAATAACAAAGACTATCGGCGAGGTATATTTATATAAGCAGGCATCTAGTGATCATCACATGTTTTTTATTTGAAGATATATTAACGAATCGATCTTTCTTCTTTCAGCCCTCCGGATTGAGCAAATCTGCTTCTACAGACAGCAGGACAAAGTGAGGCCCGGGCAAAAAGTTGAAGGAGGGTGTAAAGTACAACATTGATTCCATCAAAGCGGGTCACGAACCCCTCACGCCTAAGAACATTGCGAACAAGTTCGTTCGTCAGTGCGGAGTTCTTGTGAAGGACCAACTCCCGATATCCATTCAAGAATGAAAAGAGCCAAAAACTAAACGTCCAGATGTTAATTGGGTCGACAACAGAGCAAAATCCAATCTTTGGGAATCTCTGATGGAACATTTCACCCTACCAGATTATTTCACTGATGCAGATGTGCAGAAAGTTAAGAACGCCGCTCTTAAGAAGATGGCAATTGCATTCAACACCCACAAGAAAACTGTATGGGCCAACTACCTCGCTGCAAACAGGAAGACTCCTGAATTCACGGGAATACTGGAGAAGCAAAGAGAACACTTGCCCGCTTTTGTGGAATTCAAGGAATCAGAATTATCTAAGGAACGGTCGAGAAAAAAAAGGCCAATGCCGCAAAAAATACACAGTTCCATAGGCTGGGGCCAGGTGGCTACGCGGTGGCAATGCCTAAGTGGGATAAGTCTGAGCAAGATATGGAGGATGCAGGGGGTCACTCCGGTTACTAGGAGCTGGCCCCCCAGGTGCAGAACTTGGTTCTATGCGCATGGGGGGAATTAGACCCAAAGACAGGCGAGGTTTCGAAGAAGGCAAGTCTAAAAGGAGCCGAACAAAAGTTACTTGACGCAATAGAAGATGCTCAAAATGGCGTGTTCACGCCCAGCAGAGAGAACGCCGAGCTTACGCGCGCCCTGGGAAATCCTGAACACCCGGGAAGAACACGAGGCAAGGGCGTTATTCCCTGGTATGAGGGCTTTTCAGAATGGAACGACAACTACAGGACCCATGCAAGAAAGAAGAAGGAGGAGGAGAAGAAGAGGAAGCTGGAGGAGGAGCAGAGGAAGCAGGACGCAGAATGCCTTCAAGGGCTAGAAGCAAGGTACGCGGACTTGGCACTCAAATTCCAGCAGGAGCAGCAGCAGATCAACTCACTTAGCCAGGAAAGGGGGTCTTAGCAGCGGCAGCAGCAAGCGGATGATCGTCTAGCATTGGATAGCACCGTCCCATCAATGCCGAGAAGCAGCGTTGGTTCCGCCCTGGGCGATGCACTGCTGGATACATACCCTATGGATGACATCATAGAGAACACTAACTGTGAGCTACACTTTAAAATGAAGAACATATCCATGAAGGTGGCTGACGTCCTTGCTTTTACAAATACCCCCGAAGCAACCTTCCATTGCACCCCGATTCCAACGGGCTATGCTCGTGTCTTGGTTGATGAGGTGGTGGACCAATATTCGAGGCTAGAGCTTGACATTTCTGGAGGTGACGACGAGCACACAATGGGAGAGGCCATACATCGTATCATCCTATGGAGAAAGGATTGCATCATATTTCGAAGGCCACCGACACCGCGTCAGCCGACTCCTGCTCAAAATCCGCCATCGAGTCAGGGGACTCCCGCTCCTCCAAGTCCATGAACGCGTGAGCCAACTCCTCCTCGAAGTCCGCCACCGTGTCTGCGGACTCCCGCTCCTCCAAGTCCACCAATGCGTGAGCAGACTTCTGCTCCAACTCAGCCACGTCAGCCGTCTCCGCCGCCTCAGCAATCGCAGAAGAGACACGCCGCAGCTACGGTGCGTAGCAGTACGAGTTGAGGTAGTACAGGAGGTACAGGCGGAGGCAAGCGATATAAATATGGTCCAAGCAGCCTCGCTCCTCTTCCTCAGAGGCCTTACGACATGACCGAGGAGCAAAACAAAGCCATAGTGAAGGCCCAAGTGGACGCCCATTTTGGACCGAAACCGGCAACGCCGCCAAGGAAGAAAGTGCCTGAGGAAAAGATTGACCACTTCATTCGTATGGCTAGAGCACCAGCTACCAAGCCTGTTAACTCTGACTATGAGCGCCAACTCAGGAAGGCACATCGAGCACGACTACAGAGGGAAGCAAGCTCGAGCTCGAGCCAACAAGCAGCTGCCAAAAAAGCGGGAAAACCGTTCCCCAGCTGGGAGAACAGGCGACGCAATCGACCCCCCCCCTCTTGTTGTGCCAACAACACATGAGAGTACGCGCGCCATATATTATTGTGGGCAAACAGTTCCCGAGCTGAACAATCTGGTAATAACCGAGGAGCATATAAGTCAGGCTAAAATGCTCGGTATCAGTGTTGGACAACTCCTCGATATCGAGCCCATGTCTCCTCTTAGAGAGGAGGAAATAAAACGTCAATATGTCCGCGGCCAATCTTTGGTCAAGCCCGAGGAGGTCAAGAACCTCCCAACGAGAATGTATGAATTGCATCAGTGGTACATGGACATTATCAAGATTTTCAACCAAGAGTCCCTCATAGTGAATGTCAAGGAGAAGCATTACTTCCATGAGAAAGCTCTGTCCGTTGAGTATTCAGAACTATTTCAGTTATATAATCAAGACGCACTCGACAAATCTCTCGTCAGTTGCTATTGTCTGTAAGTGATTTATTTCTGTAATTTAAGTCTCAAGCTAGCTGTATTGATCATTTTGATCAATCATTACCTGTAATTATCCCCATTATATTCTTTTCTGTGGTATTATGCAAGATGAAGATATATGAAATGGAAAAATCTGGACGCTATGGTATTAGGTTCATTGACCCTAATACCGTTAATGAGTACACATGGAATATTCCAAGTTATCGAGCAAGTTTAGAGGAAAGCATGGTAGAGTTCTTCATGCGTCTCAATAGCAATGAAGATATACTACTTCCTTACAACTTCCTGTGAGTCACACTGTTTTGTACTACAAATTCTGTTTTTGCTTACTAGCTAGCTAGATTTAATAATTAAGTGTATAGAGTTTAGGCTAGTTGATTAGTGTTGTGCACATGCCCCTTAATTAAGACATGCAAACGTGTGTGCATGCAGTTTCCACTGGATCTTTTTAATCATTAAAGTTGATAAAGGAACAGTTGAAGTACTGGACTCACTACTTAAGCTAGAAAGTGACTTCGCCATCCTGAAGGGGATAGTCGGCAGGTAATTTCAATTATTATTAACTATATCTCGGCCTATTTAATTAGTTCGCCATTTTCTGATATCAACTATTTAATCACACCTTTATTCATTTTCTTTGCTGGCGGGCAGGGCTTAGGCAAAGTTCATCAAGGTGACTCCAGGCAAATGGCGACAAAAGCTGTATTGGTATCGACCCAAGGTAAGTAATTAAGTATTACTAGCTAGCTTACCATCTCTTTAATTTTTGTTTCAATACCATTAATTAATTATCATGCTTGATTAATTATTATTTGATTAAATTTTATTCTTGTAAAGGCCCTGAGGCAAGCTCCGGGGAATAATCTATGTGCATACTACGTTTGCGAGAACATTCGCATGATCGCGTCCGAAAGGAGCAGATCTGATAAACAGCAATGGGTACGTTTGCCAGAACACTATTCACAATATTTACATCATTATCGATATCTAGTCACACAACTAATACACATGCATATTGATCTCCTTCTTAACAGTTCAAAGAGGTGCGGGAGAAACTCCTACCAACGGAGCGCATACTAACACTTCAAAAGGAAATAGCGGGATTTTTGCTCGACCAGGTCATAGATCCCAAAGGAGAATTCTATTACCAGCTACCGCCCCATGAACCATTTGTCATCGTGCTTTGAAGACACCAAGGCAACATGTAGGAGAAATTGTATAGGGTCGCGCTATTCATCACCCTGAGTGAGGAATTCTTATTCCTCACCCCAGTCCACCCTTACGCCACACTAATCCAAAGCATGCGAAGTAAACTTACGTCATTTGACAAGAAAGCAGACCCACAAGAAGTACCGTGAGGTAATTTTATGGGGAGGAGGTGGCGAACCAGACCAGCGCCCACCACAGCCAACACAAAAGCGTCAATGTAAATTTACCTCACATAGTTACGGTCATGGATCAGCACGCTTGCCCACGATGTGCCTCCAGCCGTCGATGCAAGTAGGGCAGATAGGTTATGCCCATGCACTTACGGAATGCACTGATTACAAATCGATAAACACCTTTTCCAAAATGACAGCTAGCTTGGACTTACAAAGCTAGAAACGTAGTTTACGTCCATGGGTCAGGAAGTTCATCTTATGAAAAACTGGACCCGCTTATGTTAGTATAATATACTACTATTAAATTTCAGGTCTGCTCAATACACATAGAGACCGTGTTCCTGATATTGGGCGTATTTTATACCAGGTCTCCTACCAACATACCAGGTCTCTTTGCAAAATAAAAGACCCACCTCGCCTTGTAAAAAAAAGATATCCCTTGTTATTGGTGGTTCAATAAGACATTCGAAAGCTAGTAGAATATTCTTCTCCAAGGGGCAACAACTTGTTGAGATGGAATAAATGTTACTAGTAAATATGGCAAAATCAAAGTTAATGCCAACAAGTTTCTTGTCAAAAAATTCACATCAAAGGGATGCATGTTGCGCGGTTATAGAGGTTATAGTGGCAATACACATGAGTGGCTCCATTCTAAATGCTAAAATGCATTCAGTTGATAAGGATTCCCCAAAAGTCGGGGCAATATGTGAAATTACATCAGTATACTTGCAAACATAGACAGATCACACACATTGTAATTTTGCTAATGGAGAGACCTTCAGCTCTGATCCCGAAGTTAATATTCTTCATCTTCTCCGTAACAATGTAGTTATGCCCAACCTTTCCGGTCACACACACACACACACATGGATCAGGGACTGATTACATGCCACAATTACAACATGAGCGCGAGCTTCAGCAAACAAACAGGGCGAAAGACAGAAAATGTGTTGACTGCATAACCTGTATAGAAAACATTTGTACTACAGTAATGTCCCTACGATCTACATACTAAAAATAGACTGCATAACCTGTATATACTTCCAATCAAACTCAATTATCAAAGAAATCGAGCCACTAATTTAAATGGGCAAAAAAGGATTTGATTATGGTAACCAATCCGAACACAAGGTAATGGTGGCTCCCTGCTTGAGGTCGGTGAAACATTGGGCATGCCATTTATACGGCCCTCTCCATCTGCAAGGGAGAACGACGAGACAACCACCAAAGAAAGTCAAAGTGTGACTGGGATATGGAGGATACTTCTTCCCAGAAACCATATGGTAGGTACTAGACACAATAAATAAATGAAAAAAATAGAAGCTACTATTCAACAAGAAAAATCTCGGCCTAACTTCTGTGATAACAAGTTCAGTTTGAATGTGAAATTTTAGCCGACGACAGTAAGAAACATTAATATGAACAGCTGAGGAACATATCCCTCCAGAAATATCATCAAATAAGATTACTAAAATGATTATCGCAGTTACAGTTATGTCACTTGGTCTGCCCTACCTGAAGTCATTATCTGAGGCTACAAGGAGATGGTTGTAGGAGGCACTTAGATAAAGACAATGTCTTCCCCTCCGACCAACACGGAATCCGCTGCCTTCAGTCTGTCCTCGTTTTGCCATTGTACTTCCTACCATGCACCGATTATCCATGACAGGCTGACAAGCGACGAATCAGCTGGAGCACCACATAGAAGTACATCTGATTCATCAGGAAGCTACTTTTCTGTTTGAGAAAACCATGTGATAAACTCATAAACATGTTAACTCACTTGTACTGCTGCTCACACATAGGACATGATAACTATCACAATAAACCTTCAAAACTAGCAACAACTTTGTCCAGCGTCTATTGCCAAAATCGAAGCTTCTCTTCTAGATCGTGCAATAAATGCAACTAAAATATAAAGAGTAATTTGCGCTGATTGAAGTGCACACGTACCATAGTATAAAATCCATTGCAGCCTCCTGCTCCACTTGTGCCGTTATCTATAAATCGAATAAACCTCCAAGTAAGCAATTCAACAAGCATGGCATGAGCACAAAACAGAAATGAATATATAGTTCAGTAATTCTACGAATTAATCAAATAGTGGAATCCTAATCGTATTTTTTAAATACAAATAGATCAAACAAATAAGGACACTGCTGGAGTTATAGGAGGTTAAAAAAGAAATGATAGGATGAGAAATCAGGGCTCACCTGAAGCAACAGAGGTGAAAGCTGCAGACCAAGAAAGGATGCCCCTGCCTCTCCCGGCAAGGAGCATGCCTTCGTGAGGCGTCGACCTCAAATCTGTCGCTGGAATCTCCTGCCTTTGTTGGTTAGCCATCTAAGTACAAATTCCCAAAAAAATATAGTCATATAAAGGAGATTACTTTCCGATAGTCACAGGCAAAATACAGCCATGACACACCCGTTATACGTGTGCATCCACCTGTCGGAGTGATAATCACTAAAAGGAAGTAGGAAATAACCAAATAGTTGTATTACTGCTAAAAGGTGAATATAGTTAATTAGGCTTCTGTAACCAATCGCAAGAAACAAATATGTGTGCACCATGTTGCTGATTCGCGGACTAAAAAGCATACATGATCAATACCAGTACAAAAATAAATATGCAAACAAACTAATCTGCAAAAATGGGAGTCAAATTAAGATGCAATTGATGGGAAGACCACAGGGATATTTGTGGAGATGGATAATTGGCTCTTGTAGGTATTCTATCAAACAGGTTGTGAGCAAACCAGTCTGGTACAGATTCAAATAAATTATGGAGGGAGCAGACGTGCTAGATTGATTTCTATAAATATGCAATGATGAGTGATGGCAGGGCTATCTCACCTCCGAAAAGGGATGTGAATCCCGACTCGCCTGGCTCCAAATTAGCTTCGTACTGAATCCCTGATTTGTTGGAACTACCAAAGACACTAGTTCTGAATTAAAATCAGATAGCTGCATAGCCCAGCTAGCTAAGGTATGCCTGCTCATACTATCTTCAGGTGAAGCTAATTTCGTGGTGCACATGACTATCTCCTGAAGCAGATGATGCAACCAACTTCGCACTAATAAACTGAAGAACAATAAAACCACGCTCCTAACCAATTGGAGTACAAATGGTTCTTGTTTTGCCTCAGGCCACCCGAGCAACTCATCTATAGCCTATTTGGCAATAATGGGAAGAGGGATATGACTTTAGAGGAGGGAATCAGTAGTGTATTGGGCAAGGAATTAGTTTTTACTCCCAATCCTTTGCTTGGTTTCTTTTGGGAATTACTAGCAGCAAGTGAAGGATAAGGATTTCGTCGCTTTTTTTGATTATTAGTGGGCCAGAACAACAACTGAATTGCGAAATTGACCAGTAGTATGTTTGTTCCGCATCAAGCAACGATACGGATAAACAGCTGCCGGATCAAGTATATTGTGTGCAGTGAAGTGTTGCCTGCATGCGTCTGATTTATTGTTATATGTGTTTGCTCCTGAAGAGATAGTCCAAGATCTGAGGTAACACTTATAAGGCTACGGCCATCGGCCGGCAACATCGAGGCAATAAAGTGAGGCTACTGAAGCATATCCAGCCATGGATGCCAGCCTGTGGGATCTTGATCTACATAGGTAGTCAGGCATAATAAAGCAATCGATGGTGAAGTTGTAGTGAGAATCAATCATAGCTCCCGTAAAATAGAATCAAATTGAAAGGGCTGGATCCTGAAGCAAAATCATATGGGAGCATTTACCAATAAGCGACGAAGTACCTCTTCACGCAGCAGCCACGACGCGCTGCCCACCCGACCATAACCAGCTCGCGGCTAGACGAGGACGCCTCCAACCCCTGAGTCGCGGACTGCGCCCGACTGTGGCCAGGTGTTCGTTGCTGGCGAGGCGTCGTCCCACCACACCGGGCTTGAGAGAATGGCGCTGGAGTCCGAGCTCCCGCCGGGCCCACTCGTATCGCTGCCGGACGACGGCCGCCGCTCGCCTAGCCCCAGACTGCTTGCCGCCGCTGTTCCTCCCTGGGATCTTTTTTTTGTTGTTGTTGATTCGGCTGGTAGTGGGCATGATCCAAACCGCACGACCAAGCAAAAAAAAGCAAAAGGAGGAACCGTCATAAAGAAAAGGTAAAATTACACCACCCCACGGTGCGACAGAGGAATCGGCTATCCAGCTCGATCGACCGACCAGGGTGAAGAATTTATATATATATATATATATATATATATATATATATATATATATATATATATATATATATATATATATATACTAGTTGGATGTGCGTGCGTTGCCACGGGACAGAAACATTTATAAAGGTAATACACAATCAAATTATACAAACAGTAAATGCTCAAGGTATCTCCGGCTACATGCCTCATGTGTCATCTCCTCCTAAACTCTGCTCTGAGTCAAATATTGGGGTAGGCGACCAACAATATGGTCATGTACTAAAAACCTCACATAAACATGGATAATGAAGGGTTAGACATCTGGCGGCAACATCTCATACTACGTGGCTAATAGGAGTGGCCATCATAAACTAAAGAAGGAAATCATGCTCGGACTCTTCCCATGATTGTTACTCAAACCACAAGTCTTTACTTCCTAATGCATTCCTATCAAAAGTAAAAAAAAAAATCTATTATTTACCTTTAGTTGGTCTCTTTGCATCATGTACATCAAATACAAGAAAATAGCATGCAACATATAAGAAGATACCATGCAGCCATTTATTAGTTCACAAAAAGATTGTCTAATGGAGATTAAGCTTAGTGATATGCAACAAAGATGATGCAACAAAATGAGACAGTGATACACAAACTATTTATATCAAATATGGCTTTATTTCAACATTATAAAAAGGAATCGCAAGATTACATCTGGCTGCATACACCTAAAAAATAAAACAAAATAAGAAAATTGCACTGAGACTCCACAACCTACAAGTTCATTTCAAACAGAGTTGCTTTCCCCTCCAAGAAAGCAATCTGTTAACACAGGTAGGAGCATTGACACTTTCAGAAACCTGAAAAGAGAGGACCTGTCTCCTAGAATTTTCAAAAGAAGGGAGGAATTTTACCATGCCCCCCACGCCCTGAACCTCTAATCGAAATCAACCATAGCCGTTCCCCGGCTGCCTTCCCACGCTCGACCCCGCGAGCTTGCCTGACCATTTCTCTAGTGCATCTTTGTAGCCATACTAACCTTGTTGTATCCACCTACAATTGCAGCCATGCATGCTGCTGAATGGAGTGTAGTAGGGCAGGAACATCATGTCAATCCGACACGACCTTGGTGTCCCTAAAATGTTGATGTGTGCCCTGCAGGATCTCCTGCCTGTTGTAGTCATGCGCCATTCTTTAAAAATTGTGATATCTACTGAAAATTACATCTGATGCACTCTAATTAGCCAGTAAGAACATATGTAAATTTCTAAAAGAGTCAATTATATCACTGGTGCTAGAACTTGGCGTAAATGGTCACTTTAGTGCTTCAAGTTGTGGTGTACATTAAAGTGGTGCAAAAACTTGACTTTATGGTGCAAATACGGTGGAAAACTCGTATATACACATCCTTAGTGTTGACTAGGTGTGCCAGCGGGCACCAGTGACCAAACGATGGGGACACCTTGTGTGACCGGCTCTTTTCACACAAAATAACACTAGGAGGCCCACCTGCCAGAAACAGCACAAATCATATTAAGAGGAAAAACTGTCAAATATTTCAAAGCACGTCATACCGAAACAACCAACAACATTTGTTGTTCAAGTGGGATATGTAAATTATGTTGGGTAACGTAGCAGAAATTCAAAATTTTCCTACGTGTCACCAAGATCGATCTATGGAGAAACTGGCAACAAGGGGAAGGAGAGTGGATCTACATACCCTTGTAGATCGCTATGCGGAAGCGTTCAAGAGAACAGGGTTGAAGGAGTCGTACTCGTTGTGATCCAAATCACCGGAGATCCTAGTGCCAAACGGACGGCACCTCCGCGTTCAACACACGTACAGCCCGGTGACGTCTCCCATGCCTTGATCCAGCAAGGAGAGAGGGAGAGGTTGAGGAAGACTCCATCCAGCAGCAGCACAACGGCGTGGTGGTGGTGGAGGAGCGTGGTACTCCAGCTGGGCTTCGCCAAGCACCGCAAGAGACGAGGAGGAGAGAGGTAGGGCTGCGCCAGGGAGAGATCAAATCGCGTGTCTTGGGCAGCCCAATATTTATAGGAGGAGGGGAGGAGGGTGCGCCCCCTCTAGGGTTCCCACCCCTAGGGGGGCGGCAGCCCTAGATGGGAAAGGGGGGCGGCCAAGAGGGGGAGAGGGGGGCGCGCCCTAGGGTGGGCCTTAGGCCCATCTGTGCCTAGCTGCGCCTTGGGCCTTGTGGGAGGCGCACCAGCCCACTCAGGGGTTGGTCCCTTACCACTCTTGGCCCATGCAAGCCTCCGGGGCTGGTGGCCCCACTTGGTGGACCCCCGAGACCCTCCCGGTGGTCCCGGTACGTTACCGATACAACCCGAAACTTTTCCGGTGACCAAAACAGGACTTCCCATATATAAATCTTTACCTCCGGACCATTCCGGAACTCCTCGTGATGTTCGGGATCTCATCCGGGACTCCAAACAACATTCGGTAACCATGTATATCTATTCCTTATAACCCTAGCGTCATCGAACCTTAAGTGTATAGACCCTACGGGTTCGGGAACCATGCAGACATGACCTAGACGTTCTCCGGTCAATAACCAACAGCGGGATCTGGATACCCATGTTGGTTCCCACATGTTCCATGATGATCTCATCGGATGAACCACGATGTCAAGGATTCGATCAATCCCGTATACAATTCCCTTTGTCTATCGGTATTGTACTTGCCCGAGATTCGATCGTCGGTATCTTGATACCTTGTTCAATCTCATTACCGGCAAGTCTCTTTTACTCGTTCCGCAACACATCATCCCGTGATCAACTCCTTGGTCACATTGTGCACATTATGATGATGTCCTACCGAGTGGGCCCAGAGATACCTCTTCGTTTACACGGAGTGACAAATCCCAGTCTCGATTCGTGCCAACCCAACAGACACTTTCGGAGATACCTGTAGTGTACCTTTATAGCCACCCAGTTACGTTGTGACGTTTGGCACACCCAAAGTATTCCTACGGTATCCGGGAGTTGCACAATCTCATGGTCTAAGGAAATGATACTTGACATTAGTAAAGCTTTAGCATACGAACTACACGATCTTTGTGCTAGGCTTAGGATTGGGTCTTGTCCATCACATCATTCTCCTAATGATGTGATCCCGTTATCAACGACATCCAATGTCCATGGTCAGGAAACCGTAACCATCTATTGATCAACGAGCTAGTCAACTAGAGGCTTACTAGGGACATGGTGTTGTCTATGTATCCACACATGTAACTGAGTTTCCTATCAATACAATTCTAGCATGGATAATAAACGATTATCATGAACAAGGAAATATAATAATAATCAATTTATTATTGCCTCTAGGGCATATTTCCAACAGTCTCCCACTTGCACTAGAGTCAATAATCTAGTTCACCTCGCCATGTGATTAACACTCACAGGTCACATCGCCATGTGACCATCATCCAAAGAGTTTACTAGTGTCACTAAACTAGTTCACATCATCATGTGATTAAGACTCAACGAGTTCTGGGTTTGATCATGTTTTTCTTGTGAGAGAGGTTTTAGTCAACGGGTCTGCAACATTCAGATCCGTATGTACTTCACAAATCTCTATGTCATATCGTAGATGCTGCTACCACATTCCACTTGGAGCTATTCCAAATGGTTGCTCCACTATACGTATCCGGTTTGCTACTCAGAGTCATTCGGATAGGTGTTAAGGCTTGCATCAACGTAACCCTTACGCCGAACTCTTTATCACCTCCATAATCGAGAAACATGTCCTTATTTTCTCCAAGGACAATTTTGACCGCTGTCTGGTGATCCACTCCTTGATCACTTTTGTACCCTCTTGCCGGACATGTGGCAAGGCACACATCAGGTGCGGTACACAGCATAGCATACTATGGAGCCTATGTCTAAGCATAGGGGATGACCTTCTTCCTTTCTCTCTATTCTGCCATGGTCGATCTTTAAGTCTTAACTTCATACCTTACAACTCAGGCAAGAACTCCTTCTTTGACTGATCCATCTTGAACACCTTCAAGGTCATGTCAAGGTATGTGCTCATTTGAAAGTACCATTAAGCGTTTTGATCTATCCTTATAGATCTTGATGCTCAATGTTCAAGTGGCTTACTCCAGGTTTTACATTGAAAAACACTTTTCAAATAACCCTATATGCTTTCCAGAAATTCTACATCATTTCTGATCAACAATATGTCAACAATGTATACTCATCAGAAATTCTATAGTGCTCCCACTCACTTCTTTGGAAATACAAGTTTCTCATAAACTTTGTATAAACCCAAAATCTTTGATCATCTCATCAAAGCGTACATTCCAACTCCGAGATGCCTACTCCAGTCCTTAGAAGGATTGCTGGAGCTTTGCATACTTGTTAGCATTTTTAAGGATTGACAAAACCTTCTGGTTGTATCTCATACAACCTTTCCTCAAGAAAATCGTCGAGGAAACAATGTTTTGACATCCTATCTGCAAGATTTCATAAATAATGCAGTAACTGCTAACATAATTCCAACAGACTTTTAGCATCGCTACGTGTGAGAAAGTCTCATCGTAGTCAACTCCTTGAACTTGTCGGGAAACATCTTAACGACAAGTCGAGCTTTCTTAATGGTGACATTTACCATCATTGTCCGTCTTCCTTTTAAAATCCATCTGTACTCAACAGCCTCACGACCATCGAGCTGTTCTGCCAAAGTCTACACTTTGTTTTCATACATGGATCCTCTCTCGGGTTTTATGGCCTCGAGTCATTCATCGGAATCTGGGCCCACCATCGCTTCTCCATAGCTCGTAGGCTCATTGTTGTCTAGCAACATGACTTCCAAGACAGGATTACGTACCACTCTGAAGTAGTACGCATCCTTGTCATCCTACGAGGTTTGGGAGTGACTTGATCCGAAGTCTCATGATCAATATCATAAGCTTCCACTTTAATTGGTGTAGGTGCCACAGGAACAACTCTTTGTGCCCTGCTATACACTAGTTGAAGTAACGGTTCAATAACCTCATCAAGTCCCCACCATCCTCCCACTCAATTCTTTCGAGAGAAACTTTTCCTCGAGAAAGGACCCGATTCTAGAAACAATCCCTATTGCTTTCAGATCTGAGACAGGAGGTATACCCAACTGTTTTAGGTATTCTATGAAGATGCATTCATCCGCCTTGGGTTTGAGCTTATCAGCCTGAAACTTTTTCACATAAGCGTCGTAGCCCCAAACCTTTTAAGAAATGACAGCTTAGGTTTCTCTAAACCATAGTTCATACGGTGTCATCTCATCGGAATTACATGGTGCCCTATTTAAGGTGAATGTGGTTGTCTCTAATGCCTAACCCATAAACTATCATGGTAATTCGACAAGAGACATCATAGTATGCATCATATCCAATAGGGTGCAGTTATGATGTTCGGACACACCATCACACTATGGTGTTCCAGGCTGTATTAGTTGTGAAACAATTTCCACAATGTCTTAATTCTGTGCCAAACTCGCAATTCAGATATTCATCTCTATGATCATATCATAGATCTTTTATCCTCTTGTCACGACGATCTTTCAACTTCACCCTGAAATTACTTGAACCTTTCAATAATTCAGACTCGTGATTCATCAAGTAAATATACTCAACATCTACTCAAATCATCTGTGAAGTAAGAACATAACGATATCCACTACACACCTCAGCACTCATTGGACTGCAGACATCAAAATGTATTACTTCCAACAAGTTGCTTTCTAGTTCCATTTTACTGAAAACGAGGCTTTCAGTCATCTTGCCCATGTGGTATGATTTGCATGTCTCAAGTGATTCCAAAATCAAGTGAGTCCAAACGGTCCATTTGCATGGAGTTTCTTCATGCATATATACCAATAGGCATGGTTCGCATGTCTCAAGTGATTCAAAATCAAGTGAGTCCAAAGATCCATCAACATGGAGCTTCTTCATGCGTTTTATACCAATATGACTCAAATTACAGTGCCACAAGTATGTGGTAATATCATTATTATCTTATATCTTTTGGCATGAACATGTGTATCACTACGATCGAGATTCAATAAACCATTCATTTTAGATGCAAGACCATTGAAGGTATTATTCAAATAAACAGAGTAACCATTATTCTCCTTAAATGAATAACCGTATTGCGATAGACATAATCCAATCATGTCTATGCTCAACGCAAACACCAATCTCGATGGTAGAGGGAGCGTGCGATGCTTGATCACATCAAGCTTGGAAAAAACTTCCAACACATATCGCCAGCTCATCTTTAGCCAGTCTCCGTTTACTCCGCACCCTTTTATTTTGAGTTTACTAACATTTAGCAACCGAACCGGTATCTAATACCATGGTGCTACTAGGAGTACTAGTAAAGTACACATTAACACAATGTATATCCAATATACTTCTATCGACCTTGCCAGCCTTCTCATCTACCAAGTATCTAGGGCAATTCTGCTCCAGTGGTTGTTCCCCTTATTACAGAAGCACTTAGTCTCGGGCTTGGGTTCAACTTTGGGTTTCTTCACTAGAGCAGCAGCTGATTTGCCGTTTCATGAAGTATCCCTTCTTGCCCTTGCCCTTCTTGAAACTAGTGGTTTCACCAACCATCAACAATTGACGCTCCTTCTTGATTTCTACCTTTGTGGTGTCAAACATCGTGAATATCTCAAGGATCATCATATATGTCCCTGATATATTATAGTTCATCACGAAGCTCTAGCAGCTTGGTGGTAATGACTTTGGAGAAACATCACTATTTCATCTGGAAGATCAACTCCCCTCGATTCAAGTGATTGTTGTACTCAGACAATCTGAGCACAAGCTCAACAATTGAGCTTTTCTCCCTTAGTTTGTAGGCTAAGAAAAACGTCGGAGGTCTTATACCTCTTGACGTGGGCACGAGCCTGAAATCCCAATTTCAGCCCTCGAAACATCTCATATGTTTCGCGAAGTTTCAAAAACGTTTTCGGTGCCTCAATTCTAAACCGTTTAACTGAACTATCACGTAGTTATCAAAATGTATATGTCAGATGTTCGCAACATCCACAGACGACGTTCGAGGTTCAGCACACTGAGCAGTGCATTAAGGACATAAGCCTTCTATGAAGCAATGAGGACAATCCTCAGTTTACGGACCTAGTCCGCATAATTGCTACTATCAACTTTCAACTAAATTTTCTCTAGGAACATATCTAAACAGTAGAACTAAAGCGCGAGCTACGACATAATTTGCGAAGACCTTTTGACTATGCTCAGGATAATCAAGTTCATCTAATGAACTCCCACTCAGATAGACATCCCTCTAGTCATCTAAGTGATTACATGATCCGAGTCAACTAGGCCGTGTCCGATCATCACGTGAGACGGACTAGTCATCATCGGTGAACATCTTCATGTTGATCGTATCTACCATACGACTCATGCTCGACCTTTCGGTCTCTTGTGTTCCGAGGCCATGTCTGTACATGCTAGGCTCGTCAAGTTAACCTAAGTGTTTCGCGTGTGTAAATCTGTCTTACACCCGTTGTATGTGAACGTCAGAATCTATCACACCCGATCATCACGTGGTGCTTCGACACAACGAACTGTCGCAACGGTGCACAGTTAGGGGGAACACTTTCTTGAAATTATTATGAGGGATCATCTTATTTACTACCGTCGTTCTAAGTAAACAAGATGCAAAAACATGATAAACATCACATGCAATCAAATAGTGACATGATATGGCCATCATCACTTTGCTCCTTTTGATCTCCATCTTCGGGGCTCCATGATCATCATCGTCACCGGCATGACACCATGATCTCCATCATCATGATCTCCATCATCGTGTCTTCATGAAGTTGTCTCGCCAACTATTACTTCTACTACTACAGCTAACGGTTAGCAATAAAGTAAAGTAATTACATGACGTTTATGTTGACACGCAGGTCATAAATAAATTAAGACAACTCCTATGGCTCCTGCCGGTTGTCATACTCATCGACATGCAAGTCGTGATTCCTATTACAAGAACATGATCAATCTCATGCATCACATATCATTCATCACATTCTTCTTGGCCATATCACATCACATAGCATACCCTGCAAAAACAAGTTAGACGTCCTCTAATTGTTGTTTGCATGTTTTACGTGGCTGCTATGGGTTTCTAGCAAGAACGTTTCTTACCTACGCAAAAAACCACAACGTGATATGCCAATTGCTATTTACCCTTCATAAGGACCCTTTTCATCGAATCCGATCCGACTAAAGTGGGAGAGACAGACACCCGCAAGCCACCTTATGCAACTAGTGCATGTCAGTCGTTGGAACCAGTCTCACGTAAGAGTACGTGTAAGGTCGGTCCTGGCCGCTTCATTCCACAATGCCGCCGAATCAAGATTGGACTAGTAACGGTAAGCATATTGAACAAAATCAACGCCCACAACTACTTTGTGTTCTACTCGTGCATAGAATCTACGCAATAGACCTGGCTCATGATGCCACTGTTGGGTAACGTAGCAGAAATTCAAAATTTTCCTACGTGTCACCAAGATCGATCTATGGAGAAACTAGCAACAAGGGGAAGGAGAGTGGATCTACATACCCTTGTAGATCGCTATGCGAAAGCGTTCAAGAGAACGGGGTTGAAGGAGTCGTACTCGTCGTGATCCAAATCACCGGAGATCCTAGTGCCGAACGGACGGCACCTCCGCGTTCAACACACGTACAGCCCGGTGACGTCTCCCATGCCTTGATCCAGCAAGGAGAGAGGGAGAGGTTGAGGAAGACTCCATCCAGCAACAGCACAACGGCGTGGTGGTGGTGGAGGAGCGTGGTACTCCAGCTGGGCTTCGCCAAGCACCGCAAGAGACGAGGAGGAGAGAGGTAGGGCTGCGCCAGGGAGAGATCAAATCGCGTGTCTTGGGCAGCCCAATATTTATAGGAGGAGGGGAGGAGGGTGCGCCCCTCTAGGGTTCCCACCCCTAGGGGGGCGGCAGCCCTAGATGGGAAAGGGGGGCGGCCAAGAGGGGGAGAGGGGGGCGCGCCCTAGGGTGGGCCTTAGGCCCATCTGTGCCTAGCTGCGCCATGGGCCTTGTGGGAGGCGCACCAGCCCACTCAGGGGCTGGTCCCTTACTACTCTTGGCCCATGCAAGCCTCCGGGGCTGGTGGCCCCACTTGGTGGAACCCCGAGACCCTCCCGGTGGTCCCGGTACGTTACCGATACAACCCGAAACTTTTCCGGTGACCAAAACAGGACTTCCCATATATAAATCTTTACCTCCGGACCATTCCGGAACTCCTCGTGATGTTCGGGATCTCATCCGGGACTCCGAACAACATTCGGTAACCATGTATATCTATTCCTTATAACCCTAGCGTCATCGAACCTTAAGTGTGTAGACCCTACGGGTTCGGGAACCATGCAGACATGACCTAGACGTTCTCCGGTCAATAACCAACAACGGGATCTGGATACCCATGTTGGTTCCCACATGTTCCACGATGATCTCATCGGATGAACCACGATGTCAAGGATTCGATCAATCCCGTATACAATTCCCTTTGTCTATCGGTATTGTACTTGCCCGAGATTCGATCGTCGGTATCTTGATACCTTGTTCAATCTCGTTACCGGCAAGTCTCTTTTACTCGTTCCGCAACACATCATCCCGTGATCAACTCCTTGGTCACATTGTGCACATTATGATGATGTCCTACCGAGTGGGCCCAGAGATACCTCTTCGTTTACACGGAGTGACAAATCCCAGTCTCGATTCGTGCCAACCCAACAGACACTTTCGGAGATACCTGTAGTGTACCTTTATAGCCACCCAGTTACGTTGTGACGTTGGGCACACCCAAAGTATTCCTACGGTATCCGGGAGTTGCACAATCTCATGGTCTAAGGAAATGATACTTGACATTAGTAAAGCTTTAGCATACGAACTACACGATCTTTGTGCTAGGCTTAGGATTGGGTCTTGTCCATCACATCATTTTCCTAATGATGTGATCCCGTTATCAACGACATCCAATGTCCATGGTCAGGAAACCGTAACCATCTATTGTTCAACGAGCTAGTCAACTAGAGGCTTACTAGGGACATGGTGTTGTCTATGTATCCACACATGTAAGTGAGTTTCCTATCAATACAATTCTAGCATGGATAATAAACGATTATCATGAACAAGGAAATATAATAATAATCAATTTATTATTGCCTCTAGGGCATATTTCCAACAAATTATACATTCTTTAGATTAACAATGTACATTGATTTTTTTAAAACAAATGAAAATGGTGCGACCCAATTAGCGATTAACCACCAGGCCTGATGAGATTTAGTGCTCTACAAGAATAAATATTTTCTATACCAGTTTGGCCTAATAGCATAAATTACAACTTTAAACTCCAATGAAAAAGTTCCAGCAATCAAACCAGCGACCTCCTATCCCAATAGTGTAAACCAACAGCCGACGAAGATTGTTTCTTATACATATATAGGCTAATTTTGCTCAAAACAAAATATACATAGGCTAATGGTTCTTTTATATTGAGGTCACATTTCTATTATTCAGAAAATATTATATTTTATTTACAAATATGCACAAGAATTTTCATGAAGCATAAATATTTTGTTTCCTAAAAGTACATAAACATTATCCAAAAGCATGACAAATTTATATATTGCATTAGTAGTTTATTAAAAATGTTAATTCAAATTATATGAACATTTAATTAAATATATTTAATCAAGGTAAAATATATTTAACTAAATATATTTTTTAAATAAAAATATTAATGTATTTAAAAGTTTAAATTTATTGAAAACAATAAATGGCAATATTTGTCCCAGGAACAAGAATACTAATAAAGATAAAGATCATACCCGAGGTTTCCCCGGGCATTTTTCATAAAATATTAACGTTTTAAAAATAAATTAATATTTTTGAAAATTATATAAACAATTATTTTTATATATGTAGATAATTATTTGTATAATTTTTTATATTTATATTTTTTAATAAAATATTGATGTAGCATATAAACGTTTTCACATTTTTGAAAATGTTTATGAACTTTAGGAAACAAAATACTTATGATTTATGAAAAATCATGTGCAACACTCACAAGTAATATATTGTCTAATTAAGGAATATATATATATATATATATATATATATATATATATATATATATATATATAATTGGCGGCTCTGGTAGTTAATCTTGAATTCCTGAGATGAGATCTTTCAGGTCGCTGGTTCGAGCCCCTTGGGTACCTTTTTCAGTTGATGAGTTAAAAATATTAATTTACGCTGTTAGCAAAAGCTATAGAATGCACCTATCCCACTTGTGCACGTAATACGACATTGCCCGTTGCGGTTTCTAGGTCCAAAGCCCCGTGGTATTTTTTTTTCACAAAGCGATTTGTGCTGCTTCTGACATGTGGGCCTCCCAGTGTTATTTTTCTGTGAAAAAAATAAAAGCTGAGATTTTTTTACAAAAAGAGCAGGTCACACCCTGTACATCCGGTCACTGACAGCGGCCCCACGCCACGCTGACATGCCTTATCAGCGCCGTGGACGTATACAAATGAGTTTTGTACCGTATCTGCACCGCGAAGCCAAGTTTTTGCACCACTTCAATGTACACCACAACTTGTAGCACTAAAGTGACCATTCATGTCAAGTTCTAGCACCAGTAGTATAATTGACTCTTTCTAAAAGCATATACCAACTTTTGAAAATCTACAGTAAGGTGGGAATAGTTGCTTAATAGTTTACTTTTATGTGAATTGTAAATTCAGTAAAGGAAAATGGAAGAAAATATTGTGCAAGTATAGACTGTACATTCCTCTAGATAAAGCAAATTCTTTGAGCACAACTTCTAAATGTATGTGTATGCTCCAGTTTTTTGAAGCTTCACCTATATTTCATTTTTTATATAACCAAGACCATTGTCTTATCCTTGACATGTAAGCAGAATTAAAAATCCATGGCCTATAGCCTATAAGACCCTCATATAATCAACATGCACATTTCCTAAACATTGCAGCATATCACTGTACCTATGTAAGGGCCCAAATTTAGGGTTTCAACCAAGTTTCAAGCCACACGAGTTCCCCCCAAAGATACTTCCGTTGCTTTCACTACTGAAGCATACTGTTCGTATTGTCTGAAATCTCAGCTGCAAACATCATTGTCAGAAAAAAAAACAAGGCTTCTCGATACAAGGGGCCAAATCTAAAACTCTGAACAGAGTAGTAAATAGTACACAATACCTCTTGTGTTATGGTATTGTAATATCAACTCGTGTGCATCTACAGATCTGGAATAATAGAATTGAGATCAATACATTAATTCACACTTGAACAAGTTTTAGTTTAAATCTACATAGTGAAAAACCACTCGCGCTATTGGATAAGCCACAATATCGGGGTTCAATTTGCAAACCTCGCAGAGCACAACAGTTGTTGGTGCTTGATCTTACCCACTTGGTTATGCCCTTGTAACAGGATGATTGAGCATAACCAATACAATTCGTCAGAAAAAGGATTTAAGTGGGTGAGGGGATCTGCACAATCCACAATTAGTGCACGTCCAGAATAGCAAATTCTATATAAACTATTAGACAATAGCTCAAAAATTCTGCACAGTAACTGAAAGTTTTGGCACAGCAGTACACTCTCCGCCTGTTAAATTTCTGAACATTATCTGAAAAATAAAGAACACAACGAAGGAATTGGGAGGGAGATAGATGTCACGCTCAGAGCCACCTTGCGGAGGAGATCGGGGCCGAGCTGCCTGCAGGGAGTACGACGGTGGTAGGGGTGGGGCATGGAACGTGTGATTGTGGGGAGTAGTTTTTTTTTTTTACGATTTTCTTTTTTCGTTTTTAATTCCGAGGCGGGGATTGGAGCCTGGGTGAGTCGCGCGGGACAGAGGGATCGTACGTGGGGATCGAACGAGAGGTCGAACCATCAAGACGACCGCAGGTTCTCCTTTAATAGTAGAGATGATCGACCGAGCCAACCTTTCTCTCGGTTTGATCGATCCCACCCACGCGCTGTACCAAGCGAGGTAAGTTTTCTATGTGACGAGGTAAGTTTTCCCCTTTTCTTACTTTGGCAAAAGCTGTTTTCTGTTCGTGGGGTTAGCCCACTCCGCCTCCCCCGTTCCAATTCTAATCGCTGCGGTTTTCGGCGGCGACTCACTTCCGTTAGCTGGCTTGCGGCGTGGTGGTCGACGACTCTGTGAGCGGGCACTGGGAATGATGGCGTGGTGGTCGGCGGATAGGCTGGGCGTCATGGGGAGCAACGGCCTGGTGCTCGGTGGCCATGGCGGCGAGGTGAGCGCGGCGTGGCCTCGATGTTGGGAAGCATGGCTTGTGGTGGTCGGCTGGCTGCGGCGACAGTTCAAGTGGTGTTGGCGGCGGCACTATGAGTACTGAGTAGTGCTCACGGCGGCCCTGGTTTGACCACGACCGCTTCGTGCTATCCTCCGGCCGGCGGCCTCGGCTGCTTGCTCTAGTACGTGTTAGTGAGTTCAATACAAATCTCTTCAACGCCACCTCTATGGATGGGCGTGATGCCCAGTAATTGTATTTTTTTGCCCAAATCCCAAATTGGATAGTGATGCTACTCTATTTAAACTCTGAAGTCTCACTCTAATCATTGTTATGTTCTCTCTTTTTTATTTGAAAGTAATAATCTTCTGGCAATTGGTTGCCTCTGACTTGGTGTTACAAATCGTGAATTGTTTTGTTCATAGCATGTTGCATTTTTCACTTTCATTGGAATGTCTAATATCCAGTGGCGGAGCCAGGATTTGAGTATAGGGAGGGCCATCTCATTGGTAATTACTCATCGCTGCTACTAAAATTGTCGATCATTGGGGGGGGGGGGGGGGGGTGCCTCCCCCCTCCCCCCCCCCCCCCCCCCCCCCCCCGGCTCCGGCCCTGCTAATATCTGCACTGCATTGAACAATTAGTATCTTTTTTCACTTGCCATCTTAGAGATACACAGTTCTGTTTTGGGCAAGCTCTTTAGAGCAGACATTTGTTTGATTAATTTTCTGACCTAATGCTAATAGGATCTGCAGGTACCTTATATCTCTGGCCAAGAGTTCGCCTCGGCACCCTCACGAACTCGAGAACCCGACTAAGAGAGCTCTCCCCAATGTGTGCGGGTGTTGCTCAGCATGTAAAGAAGCTAATTGTTGTTAATACAACTACTATTTTTTCTGCTTTTTTTGGAGGGCAAATCATTGCCGTTGTGGTGCTGAGCAGAGGTCCAATTTAATCTGTTGAAGTGGATCACAGTTCCTCTTTTACTGATGAATGTCGCATGTAAGACAGCCATACTACTTTTTTGTTCTGAAGATGCAGAGGTGTCTTTTTTTTTCCAACTGCCTGATGCTTCCTTTTTCTTCACATTTGATATCCAAGCTGCTGAGGTGGCACATAATATAGAGCTTGAGAAATTGTTGTGGAACTTAGCTTGTATGAGATTCATAGAGAAGCCGATTTATTTTGTAAGGTAACATAAATTAAAAGTAAGTTACCCTAGTACATTTTTGAATTAATTTGCTAGCAGGCCGCATGCAGCTTGTGCAGTTTCTAGCCGAGGACAAAAATGATGTTTCATTGGAAAATGTAACTTCCTGATGGTTGTGCATGGCTCGCTTTATACCATGCATGTTTTATTAGTTCATCTGAAACTAGAAGAGACCTGGTCTCTGTTTCAGTGTTTAGTTTTCTCCTATGCTGCTTGAGGCTATCTACTGTTTTTTTGTTAGCACCCAAAATATTTCCCATTAAGAACCGTTGTTTTAACATTTCCAATTTAAGGATATTACCCGCTTCATTCTTTTGGAAACAATGAAGCATGGATTTTATTCATCCAAGTACAGCTAATATCAGCACAATTTAGTGATTACTGTTTAGTTGCCTTACAGGGTTAGCAAATTCTCGTATCTTTATAACTAAAATATAATGGAGCATCAAAATTATGAAGGCTAGTTGGCTATTAATCAAAAGGAAAGAAGAAAGTGAAATCATGTTCTGTTTGTAAGATACTGCAGAGTGCTTCATTATGCTTTTGTTTCTTGATATACATATGTTTCACCCCTTTATGGCAGATTTAAGAGTGACATGCTTTTAGGGTGTTACTATGGCGGCGGAGAAAAGGAGAGCAGAGAGTAAGGTGCCATTTGCAGAGAGTAAGGTGTTACTATGATCGGTTCTACGAGAAAATTTATTTATATATGTGCATAACATGTACAATACGTAGTATCATAAAATACCAGCAAACAAAAAAGAATTAAATGGAAAACACGAAATTAATGAAAAAATAAAAAATAAAACCAAAACCACCCCAAACATTTAGTGTCGGTTGGTGTTACCAACCGGTACTGATGTCCTACACGCACCCGGGCCTGGCTCATGCCACGTGGTGGCACTTTAGTGCCGGTTCGTGATGAACCGGTACTAAAGGGGAAGATCTTTAGTCTCCACTCTTTAGTGCGGGTTGTGGAACCGGCACTAAAGGCCCTTACGAACCGGCGCTAAAGCCCGGTTCTGCACTAGTGAATACTCGTCGAAGAAATGCATAAAAATGAATGTATCTAGAACTAAAATACGTCTAGATATATCCATTCCTTCGACAAGTATTTCCGGACAGAGGGACTATAAGGTTGTGATTTATCTAGCGTTGCACTCTAAATATTAATTCCTAGCATTTTCGTAATCATTTTTTCGGTACATTGTGATACAAATGTTTCGTGCTTTCCACTATACAAATTTTGTTTTTAGCTTTGCCTGTAAATTTTGGTACATATTAAGGTACTGGACGAAGTTTACAGAAGATCCGAGAATTGCGACACAAAGGAAACGAAAGTCAAAATGTTGTCAAAGTGGTGGGTCGCCCGACTATCAGTGTCGAAACGGCTGACCTGATCCAATATTTCCTCGTTCGCAAGTGCCCAAACACTGCAAGCCATCGAACAGTTCAGTAAGGCATGTCTCCACGAGTCTATCGCGCCGCATAGCGCGCACGTTGATGATGTGGACATCTTTCTATGCTCCAAAACGTCAGATGTTGGAATTGAGCTCCGAGCTAAACGCCAAAGAAACAACTTGATTTTAGCATGTATGTCTGTTTTCCATAGCTCTATGCATTCCGTTTTTGCATTGTCCGCCACAGAAAAACCACCACGTTCCTCAATCCAGTCCTCCCTCGAGATCTTGGTTTGCATAATAATTCTGTATGAAGATTTGACAGAGAATGAACCTCTCTGCTCTCCGCTCCAAGCCCAGAAATCCTCTACGTTTCTTGTACATAACGGGATAGCTAGCACAGCTTCAGCATCAATGGGCAGGAACACCGCTCAGACCAGCTGCTCATTCCAGCTCGCTGTCATTGTGTGCATCAATTCTGAGACCAACTGTGGAGGGTTCGGAGTAATAGGCGTAATGGGCCTCATCATCCCCGGTCGTGGTAACCAATTATGCGTCCATATATGCGTGGTTTGCCCATTACCAATCCTCCTGATAAGGCCTAGCCTAAGCATACCTCTTCCACCAAGAATTGCTCTCCAAATTTGTGAAGGTCTATTGCCAAGCTCCGCCTCCATTACAGATGAGTGAGGAAAATAAGCTGCCTTGAGAATCCGTGAGCTTAGTGAATCAGGATCCTGAAGTATCCTCCATGCTTGCCTTGCTAACAAAGCAAGGTTAAAAACCTCCATATCCCGGAACCCGAGGCCTCCAAGATGTTTTGGGCGTGTCAAAATGTCCCAAGCCACCCAAGCTGGTTTATGTTTCCCCGCTTTACTTCCCCACCAGAACTGCCGAATGATGGAGGAGATGTTCTCACATAGGCCTCTGGGTAATCTGAAACAGGCCATTGAGTAGACAGGCAGGGCTTGAGCCACTGCTTTAATGAAAACCTCTTTTCCTCCAACCGATAAGAGTTTTTCCATCCATCCCTTCACCTTTTCCCAAACTCTATCTCTGAGATATTTGAACGTTCTCATCTTTGATTGCCCCACATCAGTTGGCATGCCCAAATAGCGCTCATTCAATGATTCATTTTGGACTTGTAGAATTGCTTTGATACTATCTCTCAACTGTTGCGGGCAACCTTTACTGAAAAATATGGACGACTTGTCATGGTTGATACGCTGCCCCGAAGAATTACAGTACAACTCCAGAAGGTTTGAAACCTCAACCGCCCCCTCTGTACTCGCCTTGAATAACAACAGGCTATCATCCGCAAAGAGGAGGTGGTTAACAGCCGGAGCTGTGTTTGCCACCTTAATCCCCTCAAGCACAGATGACTGTGAACTGGTTTTTAGTAGGCATGAAAGGCCCTCTGCTGCAATCAAGAAAAGATAGGGGGAGATCGGATCTCCCTGTCTGATGCCTCGTGAAGGTTTGAAGGATTCAAGTTTCTCTCCATTAAACATCACTGAAAATGACACCGAGCTGATCATACTCATAACAATATTTACTCATTGTTGCGCAAAACCCAACTTGATCATGATAGCCTAAAGATAGGACCACTCCAGACGGTCATAAGCTTTCATCATATCCAATTTCAACGCACAATGACTATTGCTCTTTGCTTTACTTCGCTTCACAAAATGCAGGCACTCATAAGCGCAAATAATATTGTCGGTGATCATCCGATCTGGGACGAACGCAAATTGCTCTTCTGAGATTATATCCGGCAAGATAACTTTCAACCTGTTTGCAATAACTTTGGATGCAATTTTATATAACACATTACATAAGATTATTGGACGAAATTGTGTAAGGAGCGTTGGATCCATCACCTTGGGAATAAGAACGAGCACCGTGTCATTTACACGCTCTGTGCTTTCCTCCCCCTTAATTATCTGCAATACTGCCATCGTGACCTCATCTCCGCAGATTTCCCAGTGTCTCTGATAGAAGTGTGCTGGGAAACCATCTGGCCCTGGTGCCTTGGTCGCTCCCATCTGAAAGAGCGTCGTCTTGACTTTCTCCTTTGTGTACGGTGCCATCAGCATATCATTCATATTCTGCGTCACTTTCGTGGGTACATGTTGAAGGACCTGTTCCATATTTGTCACCCCCTCGGAGGTGTACAGGGTCTTGTAGAAATCTGTTACCAAAACCCTGAGCTCAGCCGGGTCCTCAACAGTCACCCCAAGCGCGTTAGCCAAAGCTTTTATCATGTTTCTCTTTCTCCGCTTACTCGCTCGAAGATGAAAGAATTTGGTATTTTTGTCCCCTGATGATAACCATTCTATTCTGGAACGCTGCCTCCACATAAGCTCTTCACGATGGTAAAGCTCAACAAGTCTCTCATTGATTTTGATCTCAGGGTGTGTTGGTCCTATCCTTGTGGGATCCCCACGCATCCGCTCAAGATCTTTCAACAGCTGTTTGATTTCTTTTCGGACGCACCCAAAAGTTTCTCTGTTCCACTTGCCTAGATTGTTCGCCGTGTCATTTAGTTTAGTCCGTAACTCCTCCAGGCTCAAGGCCGGCTGATCAGCACTCCAGTAATGCTTAAGAGTGTCATTCCATTCGCCATGTGTTTCCCACATCACCTCGTACATGAAAGGAGGTTTTGCTGGAGGCCTAACTTGCTCAACGTCCATCGTGATCAAGATCGGACTGTGGTCAGAAGTGGCCGCAGTTAGATGAGTCACCTCTGCATTGGGAAATCTCACCATCCATTCGGAAGAAGCTAGCGCTCTGTCCAAACAGACCCGGGTGTAGCTGCCCCCTGTTACCCTTTTTTCAAAGGTCCAAAAGTTGCCCTGATAACCAATGTCCTCCAACATGCAAACATCCACCGCCTCTCGAAATCCCTGGATTTGGGCATTGCTGCGTTCCCCAACTCCTGTTGTTCTTCTGGATGTAGAACTTCATTGAAATCACCAAAACAAATCCAAGGGAGAGCACTAGAACTTGCAATCCCTTTCATCGTGTCCCACGTCTGGTGGCGTAGTTGTGTCTGTGCCTCTTCGTAGAAACACGAGGCGCGCCAGGGATCATGGCCCTGTTCCTCAATCTTACAATCTGTATGATACATCGAGTAGCCCAAAATTTCAACCTTTATTGGATTATTCCAAAATATCCCAAGACCACCACTGCGGCCTTGACTGCTAACAGCAAAAGCATTGTCATAACCAAGAGTACTTGCTAGCTTTTCTACCCTAAATCTATCAATTTGGGTTTCGACAATACAAAGCAGGGTAGGGGCAAATTTCCGTGCTAGCTCACGGAGCTCTCGGACTGTCACGGCCTTGCCCGCGCCGCGGCAGTTCCAGCTGAGGAGACTCATTGTGCTCGGCGGTACTCCCCGGGGGAGTCCGCCGATTTTGCTTCCAGTAACTTGTCTCCTGTTTTGTTATCAACCTTCACATGTGTACTCTTCTCTCCGGTCATATCCGTTTTTGCCCTCTTCAGATCCTGCTTTTGGGGTGGGCTTAGCGGTATCTGAGGCGGTGGCAGCGCCAACACGCCGCCAATACCCGGAGCTGCAACATGAGAATTCGCCATTGCATTCATCTGTGTCCTCTTCCTGTTGAGTTCCGCATCAGACATGTGCAAATCATCATTTGTGCCCCACTCGGCCTCTGCCCGAGCATTATTGTGGTCATTCCGTGCGCTGCCATCCCTTCCACCACGGCCTCCTCTTCGGCCACCTCGACGTCCCCGGCCACCTCGACGTCCCCGGCCGCCTCCAGGACCCTGACCTGTGCGCATAGCCCAAGTAGCCTTTAGATCCTTGAAGACCAGTGCCGAAGGAGGGTGGACACCACTGCCATGTTCCTTAAACAAGTGGCCTAACATGCCACACACCGCACACCAATCGGGGAGCTTCTCGTATTTCACCCTATAAATTTGCCTTCTTCCTTCCCGTATCATCGAGACTGCATTCTTTAGCGGCTTAGTCACATTGATCCTCACCCATGCACGATGAAAATTCCCCGTAAAATCTTGTGACTGGGGTTCAATGAAAAGCACTTCCCCTATCTTAGCTGCCAAAGATGGCATTAGACGAGCATATAGAGGTGGCACATCATGAATCTGCACCCAAATCTCAATTGTGTCAAGCTGAACAGTGGAAGGTTTGGCCAGACCATCATACGGCTTAATGATGACCGCATCTCCTCTAAAGTGCCAAGGCCCTTCTTGGGTTACTCTCTCCCAATCTCCCAAACATGAAAACTGAGCTGTATAGAGGTTTTCCTCTAATGGTTTGAACCGAACCTCCTGGGCAAGATCCCATGCTGCTCTCATGTTCTTGAAGAACCAATATTGGCTGTAGGTCTTCGCACTGTGGACCTTCATGAGCGCAATCCACCGAGCCGCCTCCAATGGCGCCTCCTTATCTTCGAAAACCACGTCGTCGAGATCCTCTTCTCGCAGACCCAACTCCTTCATGAGAGTTGCCACATCATCCACCTCCGGCGATCCAGCCGTAGCAGACACCAAAGCTCCGTCCGATGCCATCTAACTCCAAACCCTAACCCGACAAACACTATCGGGCCTTCCAGAGGAACCCTAGATCCTCCCCCTCCCCGCCGCCGCCTGAACCAGTGAGCGCTGGGGCGCCCCCCAATCAAGGATAGATGGCTGGGGAACGCGGCGGAGACAGGGGAACACAGAACTCAACGGCGGCGACCAGGATCGCCCCGAGAGGAGAAAAACCCTAACAAGAGGGCGCAAGCCTTCCATACTCCGCCATTAAGCAACTTGGAAGGTGTGCTAATTGCAACTAAAGTTGTACTATTCGTACCAGTGGTTCTACCCACGAATTAACCAGAGTCGACAATCTCTGGCAATTTCTGAGGGTCATCGCTCCGGCATTAACACCGGTTCTGGATCCCGTTGTGTTTGCATGAATTCTATCTGGTTAGTTGAAACCTGGGTTTAAATGTATGCGCGCGGCGTTGGATGGCGGCCTCCCGCATTCGTATTTGTGGACGAGTGCGGGAGGAAATTTGCAGGTCACAGTTGGAGATGCCCTTAGAGAAACTCCAATGCTGAGCCAAACGGACGCACATTTTATCCGCTTTTGGTCCGTTTGGGTGGGTCAGTGGACGGCTATGTTCGCTTTTTCGTTTGGGTCAGGCCCTTGCACACCAAGCTGACCCGATGCATTTTTTTCGCGCCAAAAGAATACATACCACATACGTTCAAATTTAACTTAATTAAGCATTAAATGGCCATTAATCGCATGCCAAAGTCCACTTTAACATTAAGAAAATTTAAATTAAAAAATTGCGCCCTAGCGCCAGCTGCGCTAGGCGTCATCATCCTCCCCGAACAGGTGAGGCCGATCAATTCTGGCGCCAGCCCAACCCACATGAATGCAGCTTCCCACGCCCGTGCCGCCTCCTCCGCCGTCTGCCCTAAGGCTGCACTGCTGCACGACGGGCGCGCTCCTCCTCCTCCTCCTCCCGTGCCCAGTGGAGCACGACATTCCAATGGATGAGCCGGCGGCGGAGGCGGTGGAGTAGGCGCGCTCGACAAGCTGGCGCCGTTGTGAAGCTTCTCCTTGCTCTTGCCAAAGAAACCCATGGCTAGTGTTTTGGTGTCGCTGGGGAGGAAGCAAGCTTGGCCAAATGTGGACGGGATCCCCCTCCCCTGTGCTTGCAAAAGACGGCGACCCGGTGCTTCTACCCGCTGCCAAGCGGGTCGGAGGTAGGTGGTTGCGCTTAATACGACCGCGGGCAGCAGTTGGGCGGCCGACAGATGGGGCCACGGCGGACATCGAGCAGACGCGCGGCGTGTCCATCCCTTGTCCGTGTGAAGGCAAACCGGTCATAAATTTGGGTCTGAAATATGTCCGGACATACACTGAGTGGATACTTTTTAGGTTTAGGTCAACGAGTTGGGTTGTGGTTGGTTTCGACGCATACCAACACGTGCGTACCATTTGGGTCGCCGCGGAGTTGCTGTCATGCCGCATGCAGCCATGAAGCGACGACGGACGACCACCTCCCTCTCCCATTCTATACCTTGCGATGAGATGGTGCTGCACGTCGCCCTGGGGTGGGGCGCTGGGATTTTTGATCGGGGAACGAGGAGACCATCAGACCAACGCTTGCTTCCGAGACGCCTATATGATATTTCCTTTTCAAAAGAAAAAAAATTGTACTATTGCTTTTATATTGTATAAAAAGAAAGGAACAAAAGCCTCATCCGTATTAGGCTAGAACTCAGGACAGGGGCATATACTATATAGATATATCTACGTACAGCTTCCGTTCCGTCGTGTGCGAGATCGATCAGCTCTAGCAAATCCTCCGGCGCGCGTGCTCTCGCCGGAAATTAAAGTCGCTTACGATGGACGTCGTCCCTGCGGCTCCATCTCCAAATATTTACCGTCTCGACCTCGTGAGTTTCGGGCGCATGGTCCTCGACCGTGGCCTCGTTCTCCCGGAGGCCAAGGTGGGCAACGTCTATCTCCCCGTCGACAAGTTCAAGCTCCTGCGCATCGATGACTGTATTGTGCGTAAGAGCGTCAGCGACATCAAGGTGATGGACAGGAGCCACCTGTACCCCGGACAGGTGGTCGCGTCCGCGTCCGACATGGAAGGCCAGCTCGGCGTCGTCACCGGCGTCAACACCCTGCTCAACCTGGCCAAGCTCGACAACAACGGCATGGCGACCAAGATCATCAAGGGAGTGTCCCCGTCTAGCCTGCGGCGAGTCAGGAGCCTCAACCTCGGGGACTTTGTCGTGTCCGGTCCGTGGCTCGGCCGGGTCGTGGAGGTGTATATCGACATTGATGTGTTGTTTCAGGATGGAGCAGTCTGCAGGGTCACCGACGCGGAGGCCGTGTCCAAGAACCTAGAAAGAGTGCCTGACAGCTACACCATGGTGAGGATGCATCGCCACCAAATGAACAGTCGATTCCACCAGGGGCAACACGTCACCGGGTCGGATAGTTGTTCAGTCTTCAAGGCGGCGCGGTGGCTTAATGGCTATTGGCATCCTCAACGAGAAATAGGAACCATCATGAAGGTGGAGACGTCTGGCGTCCTCGTCTACTGGGTTGCATCGATGCATTGTGGCACCGACATGGAGCTAGTGGAGGCATCCGCTCCTCCGGCCTACCAGAACCCAGACGATCTAACATTCTTCTGCGCCTCGTACAATTGCTGCTGGGGGCTTGCTGACCGCTGTTTTTTTCTTGAAACTAGTTCGACCGAAGGGGATGCAACTTCTGCTCCTGATCAACACAATGATGATGATGATAATAAGGAGGAGGAGGAGGAGGAGGAGGAGGAGCAATACAGTGCATGTTCACAAGACAATCAAGACGAGTGTGAAGCATCAACCTCCCAGGTGGTACCACCCACAAAGCAGAATGATGTGAGGTTTTATTGGAAGCAGCTAAGGAAGGTCCGCTTTGAGGGACACAGATGGGGCAAGCACCTGCAAGCCATGAGACATGTGGAGGTGGAGTTTCCCATGGTCGTCGCCAACACTTGCACCACCGTTGACGTGTTGTGGCAGGATGGCACACGGCATCATGGCAGACCTTCAGCAACCCTCGTCCCCTTTGGGATCGTGAATGAGCAAGAGTTCTTCCCGGGACAGCATGTTGTCGCGAACGCTCTTCCTATTAATGCTTCCGTTGACGCTACTGGTGATCCTAATGACATGACAACTACTGGTGTCAATAATGACAATGTTGCTCCTGGAACTAGACCAATGGAGCGCGTGGGCATCGTCAAGAGCTTGCAGTATGAGGATCAGACAGTTTGTGTGTCATGGTTCAAGACGACAAGGCACCCTGACGAGGTTAAGGAGGTGGAGTGCGATGACACCGTCAGTGCTTACGACCTAAAGATAGACTCTAGCCACTCTGTTTACTATGGAGATATAGTCATTCGTCTCCTACCATCAGGATCAACCAACAACGGTGAAAGCACACCGTTGTTACAGGGAAAGAAGAAGGAAAATGGTGTTGATGCTGATCTTTCGTGGGTGGGGCGTGTAGTTGAACTTCCTAATGGGCACGTCCAAGTCAAGTGGGGTGATGGTAGCATGTCAACGGTACGTGGATAGCTTCTAATACCTTTCCTGGCAACTACAACTACTTCCTATGTTACAATTCTCTACACAACTCATTAGCCATTCTTGATTTGTGTGGGCATGCTGTAGGTATTGCCCCATGAGATCACCGTCGTCAAGGACGAGCACTACATGGAGCTATGGCTTGAAATGGGCGACTGGGTAGAGGATGATGGCACCGATGATGCACCTGAAGAAACGGCTGCTGCCAACACGGTATATATCTAATCTATCTTTCTAACATTATCCACTTCGACAAACAATGAGGTGAGGGGACTATTTTGGTTTCTCCTCGCAGGCACCAAAGTACTTTTTATACTATGATATAAATTATTATATGGATGGATTCACCTCATGTGTTATCTAATTTTAGGAAATCAATCTTCAGAATCTAAATAACGATGTCGATGATGTCAACCTGGCAATGTCGAGGACAAGCCTTTTAGGTTTCTCATTCCAGTCTTTCCTCCAATTGACCAGCGACGTGGTGGCTCGAGGTAAAGGATACTTGATGAACTGGTGGCCCTGGTCGTCGTCCTTACCAAGCTCAGAGTTACCCGCCCACACGAATGATGATAGTATCGGTGGTGCCGCAATGGAGACCAGCGATGCTGCCGTAGATGTGACCAGCCATGGTTTTGCCAAGGGAATGAAGGATGCAGATGCTACCTGTTTCTGCGACGAACCGTTCTGCTTTCCATGTTTTGATGTACTGCAGATTAGCCCTTTGGATCACCACTACCTTGACACTACGGACAAGGTAATTATATTTCTGTTAGAGAAAACGATGAAGAACGGGAGGTAGTTAAGGTTAGAGTAAAGAAAGTTTGCATGCACAATATGGTTTGTCTAACGTTGGAATCCATCTGCAGCTTAACTGTGGCATTCACTTTTTACTGCAAAATAAAATTGAATCCCTTTGACTTAAAATTAAGTAATGACCATACAACATGTTACAAGTCATAATAAGACAAATTTTACAGAATATTGAACTTCAATGAATGCTCTCTTTTTCAGGAAATGCAGGGCGCTAGTCGTGGGAAGAGTTGGGCCAAAACAGTGCAAAAAGAATGGAAAATTCTGGAGAACGGCTTACCAGGTATGTGAGCGCACCTCAAAATACACATGGGTCCATGTGTCTACAAAATTTAATACACAACTATTTAATGTGCAGAAACCATTTACGTCCGAGCGTTCGAGGACCGCATGGATCTACTTCGGGTGGTGATGGTGGGCGCGAGTGGGACACCATACCATCACGGCCTCTTCTTCTTCGATTTGCAGCTACCTCCATCGTACCCGGATGCCCCACCGCAAGTGTACTACCACTCCTTTGGCCTACGCCTCAATCCCAACCTCTATGAGTGTGGTACAGTGTGCCTTAGCCTGCTAAACACATTCGGTGGCGAGGACACTGAGGTATGGTCGCCGACAACTTCAAGCCTGCTCCAAGTCGTTGTCTCCATCCAGGGCCTCGTCCTTAATGACCAACCATACTACAATGAGGCCGGCTATGAGACATTGGTTGGCAAACCAGAGGGCCACCGCAATGCGCTACCCTACAATGAGAATGCTTACCTACTAACCCTTCGGACTATGCAACACCTTCTTTGTCGGCCACCTCGGGGATTTGAGGAATTCGTCAAGGAACACTTCCGCCGTCGGGGAAGGTTTGTGCTCAGGACATGCAACGCGTGGCTGCAGGAAAATGTTGTCGACGATGCCCATGCCACTGAAGCAACTAGGAAGCACCCGTGCTCCACTGGGTTAAGGCTTGCACTCACCAACGTGGCACCGAGCCTCGTGGCAGCCTTCGCAAAGCTCGGCGTCGAGGGGTGTGAAGAGTTCCAGTAGCAGCAAATCAAATTGCCATGTGCTCTCAGCACCACTCACTAGACTGAGTAGTTGCGGGTATATGATATTTTGTGATCCTGGTTGTGTTGTGATAATCATGCACATTTTTGTTCTACAACAATTACATACTCCTTTTTGCTTTATTTCCTCTCTCTCTCTCTCTCTCTCTCTCTCTCTCTCTCTATAGAGTCATCAGGAGAGATATTATCGTAGAGTAATCATTTACCTATCAACATATATAACGGCTGGGTGTATATTTGTCATTGTGATACATCAGTACAATATCTATTTCAGAAAAAAGAATCTACATATATATAGTGCTCATCGAATTGGCGCAGAACATGCATGGTCATGCTCATCTACCAATAATAGACCAAGATGTCCTAAAGCAGGTTAGAGAGCATATTAAGCATGCATTTCCGGACAGTGGCAGAAGACCATTTATGTACCCTTTATATAGTGCTCATGGGTTACAAGTTTTGCTACACCTACAGCCAATTCATCTGCAAAGGCCCCCCACACGCACAAATAAATCATCTGCAAAGGGCGGTGCCATATGGTGAAGTGAAGAAATGAACTTCCCCATCACAACTATTCACTTCCAAAAATCATAGAGTACGCTGCAAAAGAAATGGGGTTTAATTGGAAAACACTAGTTGGTGTAAAGCTACCGAGTAAGATGGTTCTGCTCTCCAAAGTACTCCATCCATTCCTAAATATAAATCCTTTTAGAGATTTCAATATGGACTACATACGGAGGAAAATGAGTGAACCTACACTCTAAATTATGTCTATTTGCATCTGTATGTAGTCAAATCTCTACAAAAATTTGTATTTAGGAATGGAGGGAGTAGAACATAACCGTATATCTGCTTCGGTCCACCCCCCTTTAACACATCGAGGGCTCAGATTAACCGATACCCCTTCCTCTTAGGTGTTTCAGAATGCAATCCGCTACTTGCATCTTAATTGCACCAATGTAATGTTGATCTTCAGTGTTGTCCACAGGGGTGTGCGGACCGAGCGATTGCATAGCCCTCGTAAAACAGGCCCCCTAAGGCTGCATTCGGTTGGCTTGGATTTGAAGGGGTCCCCCCCCCCCAGATCCCCTCCAATCCCCTTGAGACTGGGTGTAACCGAACAAAGCCTAACGGAGAGTAACAAATTTGAAAGGAAAATGATTGGGTGCGGTGCGCCGGCCGAACTTTGGGCCGGACGCGTCCACGCGAGCTTGGCCCCAGCCACCCACCAGGCGACACGTAGACACGGGGCCACCCACGCTATTCCTCTCTGCTTTATTCAACCTCGCGCTGATCTCGCCCTATAACGAACGCATCTCACGCCTCCCCCGTTGCAGCCATCGGCCATGGATGTAGCTTGGAAGATCGAAGTCCCCACCAACCATGGTTGCAGCCTCGCTCGTGTTCCCACCTCCCCCTTCTTCCTTCTCCCTCACTTCCTTTCTCCTCCTCCTCCTCTTTTCCCCCCTTTTTTGCTGCAACCGGTGGCAGGCCAAACGTCATGGAGGAGGACCGAGGTGCCTCGTGCTAGAACCATGGCGATCGGGGGGATCTGCAACTGCGACATCGGGGAGAGTTGCGAACAGTGTTTTCCCATGCTACAACCGTGGAGGCAAAAAGCTACATCCGGTAGATAAAAAAGCTTCAGCCAAACAACGGAACAGAGGAAAAGATACAACCGTTTTGACAAAAGGTTCAACCCGCAAATGAAAAAGCTTCAACCAGAGATACCGACATATCCATCTCACCTCTTTCGAAGGCCATATGGACTGCGTAGGTCACTTTTCATCCGCATCGTCGAGGCTTGCGATAAAATTTGCCATTTCTTCACCCGGCGTAGGAATGCCGCTCGTCTGATTGGTTTTAGTGCATATAAAAAAATCGGCCGCGATGAGAGTGATTGCATATGGTTTTCCAGCCAACTATGCGGATGAATATCTTTGCATTGGCGAAGATACTGCCATCAAAAGTGTCTGTGTCTTTGCGAAGACAATAATCTGGATTTTTGGCCCGGAGTATCTTCATGCTCCAAACGAATATGACGTAAAGAAACTCATGGCAATGAACGAAGCAAGGGGATGGCTAGGCATGCTAGGTAGTACTGATTGCATGCATTGGAGCTGGAAGAACTGCCTGGTGGCTTGGGCAGGATAATACACCGGCCACAAATGCAAACCCACCATCGTGCTTGAAGTCGTAGCCTCACATGATCTATAGATTTGGCATTGCTTCTTTGGTTTGCAGGGGTCTCTGAATGATATCAATGTGTTGCAGCAATCTCATTTATTTGCTAAGCTAGCTAGTGGCAAAGCTCCGGCTTGCAACTATACCGTTAATGGCTATGACTATACCATGCGGTACTATCTTACCGACGGTATTTATCCATCATGGTCAACATTTGTGAAGACCATTAGTGACCCCAAAATCAAGAAGCACAATTTTTTTGCCGAAGCACAGTATAAGCTTGCCGAAAGGGTATTGAGAGGGCATTTGGTGTATTGCAAGCTCAGTTTGCCATTGTTCGAGGTCCTACTTGCTTCCGAGATAAAAAAATCTCTTCGAAACATTATGATTTCTTGTGAAATTTTACACAACATAATCATTGAGGATGAAAGGGATTTGGACTTGGAGTACAACTATGACAATGTTGGTTGTCATCCGAAGCCGGCCAGGGATGTAGATGAGATCAGTGCATTTTTGAGACCTACCGGAAGATCGAGAACCATGATTCGCACAATCAACTCCAGCATGATTTTATTGAGCATTGGTGTCAGCTATATGGGCGGAGATAGATCACCATTTGTATCCATTTCTATCCATGTGAGATTTGAACAATTTGGTGTTGTAATAATTATTTGAATTCGAACATTTATTGTAATGATGACTATTGTTGTATTGTGAGTTGCTTGACCATTTATATAATTGTATGTTAAATTTATATTAGATTTCATTCAATTGACATTATTGTGACACGTGCAATTTTTTGATATTTTATGAAAAATTTGCGGTGCGGCGAGCGATTCGGCTGAACAGATCCCGCAGTCATGTCCCGCAAAATTAGTGGGATGCGTTTGCGGGATTTGTTCGGCCAGAGTGCTCGGCACACCGTAAAAACAATTTGCGGGAGCCCTTATACGTATTTTGCGGCAGGCGTGGTTACGGAATCCGCTATAGATGCTCTTAGGCCTTCAGGTGGGTCAGTAGTAGTAAAGCCCATGACATTCAATTTGCCACGCAACCCTTCACATGCCCCTTCGTTGCCAGTTTCTTGTCCACGCTAGCGATTCACACCAGACCAGGAGCATGCGTTCCTGAGCTTCACCACCCGTCCACCCGTGTCAGCCACCGGCGCCGAGGCCACCACTGGCCAGCTTGACTTTTTTGATGCAGGTAGCTTTCGAAACACCGTAATAGTGTGGTGGTCCATGGGCTCGAGCCATCTCACCCCTGTGAATGTTGGACTGTCATGGTAGCCTTCTTTGTTTGTGCGGCTGCGTCCTGTAACCCCTCGCATCTCATTGCTCCCTCTTTAAACCCTTGTTGTAAATTTGTGCCCCTAATTATGAGGTGAGGAATCTCCCACCCAGCAAACTTCTTTTTTTTTTACAAAAGATGAGACTGAAAGTTTTAAAAAGAAATAATGGTATGGTGACCTATAATCATACTCCTAGATGGAACCATGGAACCATGGAACCACAAACAAACCCATGTTTTTTTTTGAAGAACAGAGGACAGGAAAAAAAGTGACAAGAAAAAGAAAGTGTGCTTTATATGTTGAGCTGCAATAGCACCTAGCCCCATATCCATATTCGCTGCCATTTGAATGGTAGTATACCTTTTTATTTTTGTGTGCAGTATATCTAAAAAGTAATTGTAATGTCCAAAGCAAAAGCTCAAACAAGAATAATACTACATCTCAGAGCAGGAATAGCCAATCTCAGATCCAATTTGGTTACCGACTCTCGGCCGATCTCATATACAAGATGCAGATACAGCAGATTCAAGGAAACAACAAAATAGTATGACCGATCGACGCCCTGCCGTGCCGCCGGTCACACCCATATGATTAATTATAAGGGTCTGTCTAGGACACATCTAATTATGTCACATCTAAACTGATATCCATTCTATTTGTGGTCTATTTTTTTATCCTAGTTTTTTTTTTGTTTCTTGTTGATGCATTATGTATTTGTGGGAGCTTAATTGTGATGTCCTTAAAAAAATCTAAATATGAATTAGACAAACTGTAATTATAATTAGTTTATGCTGTTCCGTTTGCCCAGCCCCAGTGTGTGTGTCCGTTTAATCGCAGAGGTGAGGCACTTGCCCCATTTTCTTCTTGCCATCTCTCTCTCTCTGATTTGTCAGCAAAACAAGAGCTAATCAAACTATTTCCTTCAAAGTATCCGAGGCCCGCTAATTAATTTTGGAGGCACTGTTGGCTATCGTAGCCCCGTACCGTAGGCGCCTCAGTTGCCGTTCCTGGTTCCATGGTTTGCTTTACCATTTAATTTCTTTTTTGACGAGAGAGAGAGAGAGAGAGAGAGAGAGAGATCTTTACCATGTTTATGCAGACAAGGCGCTGGCTGGTTTTGCTGCCTCCAGATTGTGTTCTTTTGGTCATGTGCCAAGCCGCCCACCTCTCTCTGTGTGTGACGAGTAAATGGTCCATACTTCCAGTTCAACGTTCCTCTTTGGTATCTCCATGGGCGTGTTACAAATCGGATACATTGTCCATCCACATTACGTGTTCAAATGAGGATGCCCTTGAACTTCTCTCTCATTTTAGCCGTTGTTCCTCCTCGCTTCTTCTTCTTCTTCTTCTTCTTCTTCTTCTTCTTCTTCTTCTTCTTCTTCTCTCTCCCTATGATCCCTTTTTGACCTTCTTGACCGGTTCTTCTTTTGTTGGATCGCCACCTTCATTTACATTGCTGATGCAGGCAGTCTTGGCGGAATGGGCAATACATAGGAACCAATTGGGTTGTGCATTCAACTTCAACCAACAATGCACCAAGAGGAAGTGCTTCTTCTTCACCCTCAAGGATAATGTCCACGCATGAGAGGGCCCCAAAAGAGAACGTGCTCAAAATGTTACATATTGGGCCAAATGACCAACAAACAGAACATACTCTTGGCCTGTCCGGTGAAAAGTGTACGTATAGAAATTTTAAGGCAAACTATGGAATGGAGTAAAAAATGCATCGGGAATATGCAAGCCACCATATCTCTCATCTTTAATTACCCAACCCCCCAATGAGCTAAGTGCATGTAGAAATTAAGGAGACTATGTGTAGAATTTATTGGTGTTGATTACCGTCTAATGAGAGAAAATCAATTTTTTTCTACTTTAAAGTGCATTGAGGAAATAGAAGTACACTCTTTTATGGAAAAATTTAAAGTCAAATGTACACTCTTCACAGGACGGAGGGAGTATCTGGCTAAATTACCAACACACATAGAACACTTTCTCGGTGATTTGCGCACCACTTGGACACCGGTTTAAGAGTGTTTTTAATGTTTGCAATACTTGCTCACCGACTCTTGCCATGGCGTACCAAAATGAGTGAGCGACTTTTGTGTACCATCTCAGATCCTCTCCATGCGGTAGGGATTAAAATTCTTTTGCTCATGGAATCAAACATGAACATTGCACCAAAAGATAGAGCCTCTTTGCTCCATACCTTAAAAATGATCGAAGCTAGTGGTCAACCACACATCACACAACAATTCATACTCCCTCAAATTAAAACTTTCTCCCCTAAGTTAAAAAAAAACATTATCCCCTACCCTTCTTATTTGTGTCAGCACAGATCTCACCAAATATACTAACACATCCTGACGTGTCCACGGAGAGTGATAAGGCGGATGCCATCCAACTGTAGGCACCAAATGTCCACCCTATTACAAATGGATCTTTCGAAAAAGGACAAATTTCATCCTAAATCAGACAATATTTGTTAAATTTTGATATATTGCAAATAAAACCGACAATATTTAACAAAGTTTCAACTAAACCGAATGAAATTTTAACCAACCTAAACTAAATTAAGATAGATACCAGACAGTGATCTCGTAGGCATGGCCTCCATGGCCGCCGACACCTCCGTCGTCATTGTCATTGTCGTCTGAGTCGTCACACTTTGATGACGGGAAAATGGCGGGCGTGAGACACGCGTCCACGTCATTGATACAGAGTGAATAATTTAAGTGCATAAACAAAATGGAGATCAAACATTGCAGGTACTTTATTTTCAGAACTCTTACATTTACATAACAATTCTGTTAATTACATCTCCGAAGAGAAAACCCCTGATTAAGAATTCCAACATATCTATTACATAGCATCACAACACATGAGTAATACAAAATGTAGAAATAAAAGTCCTCCTCGCTGTCGTCTACGCCTGCGTACTCGGGGAGCCTTGAACTTCGTCTATGCTAACATATGCATTGCATAACATTCATGATTTGAAAATGTTCATTCGTATAGCGCGTTCATGCCTAGCTCATTAACCATCGCAAATATGTAGTGGTTGTCTTTTTAGTCATATGAATATATATTTAATGGTTAACTAGCTAACGGGTGTATGTGCAATATGGGGGATAAATCTTTTTATGAGTTAATGCATGTAATCTCTGTATGCATGCATGAAGTGGTGGAATATTTGGTTTACTTTATAGCAACGTATATACCGTTGCATTGAGCCATCATATGTGAGGGCTATATGAAATTGGGTGATGACATATTCAATTGCACTATGCTATTTTTAGTGCAATCAACATGATTATGACCCTAGTTAAATTTTGTAGATGCATGCACCTATATGAAAGGGATGCATGGTTTAATTTTAATCTATCTGAGAGATTATCTTATGTGACTAAGTGAATCTAGTCAAATATTTATATGAGTTTGAATCTCAAGTGCATGATAATATTTTTTTAAGTTTCACTTTACTTGTATTAGTACTACTGTTATGTAGCAGCATTGTGCCCATGTGTGGCATAACCAAGTGAAGTATGGTGGTTTCTTCTTGCTTGCACATGAGCGGCTCGCCTGGTAGAGGGCATCCAACAGGAAGAATGTCGCACGCCTCGCTAAGGAGCAGTCTCGCGACGCCCGGCGTATGGCTGGACTCCCCTCGCATCCTCATCCTCGTCCGGCGACAGCACCACCACCGACAATGACGACACACCTCTAGTCATGGACAGCTACGCCAACGAGTACTACCGCTGCTCCAGAGACGCCAAGGGAACGGCCCGGCCAGGAAGTGGTGATTTCTACATGTATCTACTAGTATCTAGTTCTAGGTCATATTTTGCTATTGAACAATCTATGTCCGTTTCTATGTTGAACTCGCTATCTCTAGTTTTATGTTGAACTTATTGTGTCCAGTCCAATCAATCTATGTATATGTTAATTTACGTTGTGCTATTTTCACGTCACATGAATTGCATGGATTTGGGGGTTTCCATATGAGGGAGACATATGCGGATGCGGATATTTGAGAGGTGACCAAGTGCCATCCAGGGACGACCAATTTTGGTGCTTTGACCCTTTCTTGAAAGTTAAGCCAGACCCGACCCTGGTTTGAAAAAAATCGGGATCTGATCCTTTTCCTACCATCGGGTCGATGGTGATAGGGTATACCGGCCTACCGCCAAGGGCCCCGACAGTACGCAACTTATCCACGTCAACGCATTGCAGCCCTACGGCCAAACAGGCTAGCAGTATCCTGTGCAACCCTACTGCCGCGGTGCCCGACGTTAGGAGGCTACAAACATTGTATCTATACTACTTATAAAAGAGCAAACATTATTTTCTCTAAGTGCACCCCATAAAACATACACGAATACATGACCACCGCATGATTAGTCCCACTAAACTCAATCTAACGGCTAGCCTTAACGTAATCCGTTCACTGTGTGCGATTAGCAATTTACATTCACCGGCCGTACTCCACCGTGAAGGAAAATATGAAAGCGCCTGGTCAATTAGGAAACTATAATCACAGACACATACTATTAAGAAACTAATCACGGGTGCATCTAATTATTAGGAAACTAACCACAAACACATCCTATTATTAGGAAACTAATCATGGACGCATCATATTATTAGGAAAAAGATCACGCGCGCATCCTATTATTAGAAAATAATCATGAGCGCATCCTATTAGGAAATTAATCACGGAAGCATCTAATTATTAGGAAACTAATCACGAACGCATCCTATTAGATAACTAATCACGAACGCATTTAATTATTAGTAGGAAACTAATCGCAAGCGTATCCTATCGTCTCCTATCAGGGAATCGCGATCGCGAGTCGCCTGCCGTCACCTGCCCACCACCCACGCAAGCCACAGTGGGAGACACGCGAGGAGGAGCTGTGACTTCCTCCGAACACACACATGTGCCGTCGTCGCCTTCGTCTTCTGCTTGGAGGCCAGGTCACTCTTCTACTGACTGCAACGACTTCGTCCACGTCCTGGGCATGCTCTCCGGGAACCACCGACATCTGCGTCGACTTCAGCTGCGTCCACAACACCCATGCTGACAACCACCCACCGCCGACACCCTTCAAGTGGGGGCAACGCTGGGTATCCTGGACCAGTATAAGCGGGCCATGCATGTAGATTCTCCTGGTTGCCAACCATCGTCGTCCCCAGGGCGGCGCAGGTCTCGGCCATTGCGCAGCAGGTGAAGCTAATCACGGCCCCATTTCACTCGCCCGAAGCCACCGCCGACTCCCTCAACTCTGACGCGTGTTGCTCCGTTGGACACGCTTGTCCAGTACTCATGCGTGGACGGCATCGTCCAAATACATCCTACCTTCGTCGGACGTTGGAACTCCCCACGCCCCGGTGCGTGGAGACCGCCGCCTCAAAGCTGGACGACTGGCTCACCTGTTTCGACAACGCCGCCTAGCTGATGAGAGGATATGGTCGCCGCGTCCGCTCACAGGCTTGAATGACGGAGACGCTTGCCTTCACGCGAACGCATCACACGCATGCACTAATTAGGTAAGTACCGGGTGTTGTTTTTTTACTGTCATCACTACCTAGACGGTGGTGACACATCTAGAAGTACAAGAACTAGAGATGAGGCGCGCTGGAGCACACACAGTTGGGTTTCAGGCAACCAATGCCTTCTTGTTTCTTTATTTTTTTCACTGATTTTCGCGTACCTGCGACAGACATCCCTGTTTTCTTAAGTACTGATACCGGTTATTACATTACCAACTCAGGACTACACAGTGAACTCACAGACAAATTCACTGAACCTAGACCTTACTTGCAGTCATGAAATTACGTTTCACTGAAAAAACCGCAGAAGTTTGCATAAGTTTTAGTGAAAAGAAACTAAAGTTCGCATAAGTTTTACTAAAAAAACCTGAAGTTTGCATAAGTGTTATTTGTTTGTCCAGCATATACATGGCAATTGTAATTTTACATGCGCATTTTCATACCATCCTTATCTATAGTTGAGTTAACATGTTTTCCTGATAGAAAACTTGGGCCACATACAAGAGAAGCAAAAAATGCATGTTGATTATGATGATGACGAATATAGGATATTTTGTGGTCATGGTAAATTCTCATATCATTTATTTTATTTCATTATTGAACTCTACATTACATACTGCGCACCACCACTTTGATAGAGGTGACGAGTTCGCATCATACAGAGAGACCAACCATGTTTCTCCGAATATCTTGAATCATGATCCTTATGACTTCATCACTACTACTTATAAGAAGTACATTTTTCATTTGACTATTTCCTGACTTGAGAGGTAAGGTATGTTTTATCCACTAGAGTTGCTAAAATTAGAAGCATGTCTACAATTTTTTTCTTTCTAAACCGGCATTTGTTGGCATTTTTTTGCCACTGTTATTCTTACAAGTGGTAGCTTACGCATGTTGAAGACCATTTCCAAATTATTTATCTTCGTATCATTATTACTACAAACTGAGAGGATATTTCTTATATTGTCAAAATTTTAGAATGATGAGCCCTTAAGAAATGTGTAGTATTCAAGTAATTGTTCCAAGTTGTCATATTAATGCTTTTGTCCAATGAATAACAAGTATAATTATACAATTTATCACTGTAATTTTTATTTGGTTTACATGTTCTATTTTCATAATAAAGTAAGTCACTTTTCTTGCTTCCAGACATTACGACACTTGTGGTGCAATAGTAGAATCAGATGGTCCAACTAGCATTTTTTTGTCTTGTTCACAGCTGATTATATGCAGTCAAGACATCTCTACACTTCTCTATCTGACAATTGCTTCCTCTTTTCAACAAACCATAGAGGTCTCTTCCCACTATTGTGGTTGACACTTAATTGTAATAATAATTCTTGATTGGAGTTTGTTGGCACTGAAACGCTTCCTTAGCTTGTCCTAAGTGACAATTTCATGTGTGATTATACTTGTATAAATGTGTGCATATGGAGAATCATGATGAATCTTCTAAATATTTTTGAGTTTTATACATTGGAAAAAGTAGGTGGTCTTTTAATACATGAGACATGTTGATTAAGCAGAAACGATATTTCAAATTATTTGTACAAGTTGGGAATAAGAGATTGTGTACTATATAGGAAAATTTCAAATTTATCAATAAATTGTCTTGTATTAAGTTTAGTATAATGTGTTAATCTAAATAAACGTGTGTTGCACGTGCTCACTTATTAGTCTAAATAAACATGTGTTGCACGTGCACACTTACTAGTTTAATACTTAGAATTTTTTATGATAGGGCGTGGGACCCTAACGCCAAGGGCTTCGGCGGTAGGCGGTTATACCCTACCGCCATCGCCCCCGGTGGTAGGAAAAGGGTTAGATCTAAAAAAACGAACTGGGTTTGATCTGGATCAACTTTCGTAAAAGAGTCAAAAACACCAAATTTGCTCTCCAGGGAAACATCCGGTTGTAGATACTACTCCCTCTGTCACATAATGTAAGACGTTTTTTAACACTAGTGTAGTGTCAAGAAACGTCTTACATTATGGGACGGAGGGAGTTAGTTGCTAGCCCCATGCCATATGTTCCACGGCTATGACCGTTTTGACAAAGAATCTTTGTCTTTTTGTACTAAAGCGATGGAGCGCATGTGCTTCTTCCAGTTCAGTTAGGGCATCTCCAAACACAATACCACAAAATAGACACCGTAAATTTCCACGGACGCGGTATACCATAGAAAATTTCCTATTTGTCCGCTTCTGCACCATGTCACCCGAGTCGATAGCGAGAGTTTGTCGCAACCACACGCGGAGCGACCTTGATGATGGGTGACCATAAGGCTCCTCATCCCGTCTCCATCGGCGCACAGCGCAGCGGACGCGCGACGGTGGCGAGGGCACCCAGGGAGCCATTCACGCCCAATTGAGTGGAGGTGCGCTCCCTCACACGAATATGTGCACACGCTCACGCCCACCTCGCGAGGGTTCATGGCGGCCTACTGCTCCTTGCCATCAGCGTGGTGGCGGCTTGCACGTGACTGAGCTTGGAAGGGATGGAGAGGATGTGGGAGCGGCGACCGAACATTTGGCATGACGACGAGGCGGTCGGACAACCTCCCTGTTTCGAGGGCGCGTCGGGCGGGACACAGCCTCACAAGGCTAGCACGATCACAGGGCGCGACCCGAGAGGACAAGTGGCTAGGAAGTGCAAATCTCCGAGAACATTGTCCAGCTACGTACCACATTGTTGACGCTAAGAATGATACTCTTGCGCAGGTGCTTAGTGTATTCCAGTCAAATATTTCTTTCAAGCGGGATTTGATTGACCCTGTCTTATGTCATGGCAGAATCTTTTATCCGGATTGAATTCGATTAACCTGACACAAGGACAAAAGGCCCAGAGTTATCATGTGGGCATTAAATTTTTTTTATAAATTTTCCATGTTTTGAAAAAATATATTTTGAATTGCCACATGACCATAAGAAACAATTTTCAAAATTTGTCACCTGTGGAGAACAAAAATTCCGACAGTTGCCTTCCAAGCGTTAAAACAACTCCATGTGATTTCAAAATTTGTCACGTGTGGAGTATTTTCCTACATTTTTCATGTGATTCTTAGCAACAATTCCATAAATTGCAATGCCTTAGACACCAAATAAATGGAAAATTGCAATCTAAAACATTATTTTGTTGCGATGTGAACAATACGAAAATTGTTGAAAATTGTCATGTGACAAGTTTAAAAATTCATAAATTTTCCATACTGACATTAAGGAAAAATGTGAACTTGTCATGTACCCAGTACAAAATTTTGCCATGGCATGTATAAGCTTTGCCATTTAATGAACTATACATGTAGGGTTTGCTATGAAATATGATTTCTAAATTTGCGAGGGAAATTTGTTCAATTGGCATCACAACCAAAATGAGTTTGGTTCATCCTTCCATCTGTATTGTACCCAAATTGGATTCAAAAATGCTCTAATAGTTACTAGTAGAAGTGCATATACCGAACAAGTTGAAGATTGGTGGCCGCAGTGTTGTGGATATAAACCTGAAAATAATACGGGATGTGTATGATGAGGCAATCATATGTATCGAGCTATGTGGATGGGAGTATGCACAAGGGATTATACAGGTTCGCACCCTCGTGGTGGAGGCTTCGTTCGTGTGCAATTCCAGAGACTGAGGTGGCACCAGCCTTACGCCAAGATTAGTGGTACAAGATTGGACGGCAGGAAAAGCGCTCAATGGGAAAGCATAAAAATCCCATGTCAGATCTATAACATTTTCATTCTATCAGTAAAATATGTAATCGCGGAGGCTCTTTTTTTTTGAGAATCAAGAGCTTTATTAATCAATCAACGGATTACATTCCTTCCTTACACAAGTCATAAGAAAGGTGGGAATATAATTTATCCATAAACAACGTTTTCTAGAAGAATTACATTGCTTTGCACACAGATGCGCCAATTCATTCACCTCCCTCGATATGAATTCCAGACGAAAATCATCAAAATTCCCGCTTAGCTCTTGTATTTCATTCAGAGTGGTAGCTATCTCCGAGCGATCTACACTTAGAGAACCCCACTGTTTCACCACTAGTTGTGCATCAGTTTCAATGATTACCCTCCTGAACCCCAAATCAGAAGCTAGCTGTACACCATCTCTTACTGCAAATGCTTCCATAGCCATAGCTGACATCCCAGTTTCATACCAGAGTGCTTGTGCGCGGATGAGCCTTCCTTCATGGTTGCGAACCCCCAGGCCAGTTCCTCCCTGGTGTGTATGTTTGTCGAAGCAAGCATCCACATTAATCTTGAGAAAAGGTTCCTCTGGTGGTTTCCAACTCTGTACTTCCTTGGCCTGTTTAACTGCTTGTTGCTTGCCCGTTTCAGCAAGATCTACAGCAAAGTCCATAGCCCATTTAACAGCCTGCAACACTGAACGAGTATCCTCGCCGTGCGTCCGTGCGTTTGTCTCAGTCCATACTGCCCATGATCCGCATAAAATGATGCAAGCATCCGACTGTTTCACCTTGAAACCTTCAACTATATCCATCGCCCAGGTCTCCGGATGTAGTGCAGGCAGCTTGACGGATGTGGCATGTTTGATCTCTTGCCAGAAAAGCCTTGCCCAAGTGCAATCGAACAATGCGTGCCTTATGGATTCCTCCTGTCCGCATGCATCACAGAAACTGATTGGTTTGATATGCCTGCTGCATAAGACCCCCTTTGTTGGAATGAATCCCTTAACAACACGCCACCAAAAATTACGGACTTTGGGGGGCACCTGTAGTCGCCATAGTTTCTTCCAGAACAACTTGTTAGGTCCCTCTGACGATGCAGGCACCTCATTATTCCTTCGCGCTGAAACCAACAACTTGTACACTGATCTCACCGAGAAATTACCCAATCTATCTGGGTGCCACGCCCAAAAATCCTCATAAGCCCTACCAAGAGGAATCCTCGCAATCATGGACACATCCGGTTCCACAAAGTTTTCAGCCAGCTTCTCCATGTCCCATTTCCCTGTGTCCAAGTCCATTAGCTCCTCTACAAGTGTTACTGAAGCGGTTGGAAGTCTGACAATTGGCTGTTTGCTATAGCTTTCCGGTACCCACAGATCGTCCCAAATTCTTATCAAACTTCCATCACCCACTCTTTTTATTATTCCCTTACGAAGTGCCTCCCTGCCATGCAAAATGGCTCGCCATGTATGAGAGGAATTACGTTTTTTCCTTGCTTTCATAAAATTGCAGTCATGGAAGTATTTTCCCTTGAGTACTCTTGCACACAAGGAATCTGGATTTGTTAATAACCTCCAACCTTGTTTCGCCAGCATCGCTTGGTTGAAGAGTTGAATGTCTCTAAAACCCATGCCACCTTCACTCTTTGGTACTGCTATATCAATCCACTTCTTCCAATGCATCTTCCGTTTTTTCTCGTCACCTCCCCACCAATAGCGAGCCAAAATATTAGTTATCTTTTTGCACATATTTTTTGATAACCGAAAACAGCTCATAGAAAAGGTTGGAATTGCTTGACAGACTGCTTTCACTTGGACTTCCGTCCCTGCACTATTTAGCAATTGTGGAGTCCAGCCATTACACAATTTCTTGAGTGAAGTAATGATACCTTCGAATTGTGCATCGGTCGATTTACCCAACGCCGTTGGGAGTCCTAAATATTTTTCCATCAGGGCTTCAGTTGCTATACCCGAAGCATTATGCACACTTTGTTTCCTGTCAGCCTCACAGTTAGCACTGAAGAAAATAGCTGACTTTGCTCTGTTCACGAGCTGACCTGAACCGCGGCGGTATCTTTCCAGAATGTTACCAATTCTGTGAGCACCATCCTCCGATGCTTGAGTGAAAATTAAACAGTCATCTGCAAAAAGGAGATGGGTAATCCAGGGAGCATGGATACCCACTCTAATACCTCTTGATAAGTGCCCTGTACCAACACACTTGAGCATACTAGTTAGGCCTTCAGAGCATAATAAGAACAAATAAGGGGATATAGAGTCCCCTTGGCGAATACCTCTTGAGGGTTTAAAGGTATCTGAGAAAACACCATTCACCCTAACTGAGAAAGTTACTGATTCCACACATGCCATGATTCTATCAATCCACAACTCTGCAAACCCCAGTTTCTGCATAATTGCTCGCAAATATGTCCACTCGACCCGGTCGTATGCTTTGGCCATGTCCAATTTAATTGCACAGTCTCCACTTTTCCCCTTTTTCCTCTTCAGGTAGTTTATACACTCATAAGCCGTCAAGACATTATCAGAGATTAGCCTACCAGGGACAAAGGCACTTTGTTCTTCAGATATAATTTCATCCATGAATGGCCTTAACCGAAGTGCTAAAACTTTTGACGCTATTTTATAAAGTACATTACATAAAGATATAGGTCGAAACTAGGCAAGGCTTATGGGATTTATCACCTTCGGTATAAGCACTAGAACCGTAGTATTCACCACGTCCGGCATCACCCATGTATCAAAGAATTTCCTTATAGCATTACAGACCGAGCTTTTCAGAATATGCCAATGTTTTACGTAAAAACCCGCTGTAAAACCATCGGGTCCAGGAGACTTGTTCGGGTGCATCATAAAAAGAGCCTTCTCCACCTCCATATCTGTTATTGGTGAACAAAGTTGTACATTCATCTCATTTGTCACCTTAGATACGACATAATCAACCACCTCTTCTGGACGTGTGTCCACTTGCGCGGTGAACAAAGATTGATAGAAGTCGATAGCCGCTTCTTCAATCTCCTTCTGTGATGTGATTGTACTGCCATTTTCCAGCTGCAACGCTTTGATCTTATTGCCCCGAGCTCTTTCTCTTGTTTGAGCATGGAAGAACTTCGTATTACGGTCACCTTCTGCCAAATAAGTCACTCTAGATCGTTGTTTTGCCATTGCTTCTTCCCTTGCCAATAATTCAGAAATTCTCCTCACTAATCTTCTCTCCTCTGCCGAAGGACCCTTGCCCAACGACTCTGCTCTCACCTTCTCAAGCCTTGTACGCATAGCTTTTAGTTGCTTTCTAACAGACCCAAATTCTTCCCTGCTCCAAACTTGCAAATCATCTTTAACTCGCCCTAAGGCCTCAGAAACATCTTGTAAACTGCCATTGATAGGCACCCACGCTTTTTCCACTGTCTGGATATAATTCCCATGCCTGGTCCATGCGTTTTCAAACTTAAAAGGTCTCTGCCTTCTATCTCCACTTGTCCAGTCAGATTTGCTAATACTAATCAGTAATGCACAATGATCAGATTCAGTTGTCTGAATATGTGTGACTGTTGTATTATCAAACAGTTCCATGAAACGGTCGTCACCAAGTCCGCGGTCCAATCTTACTTTGATATTTCGGTTACCCTGCTGTCGGTTGTCCCAAGTATATGGGAGTCCCGTGTACCCCAAATCAGTAAACCGGCAGATGTTAACCACATCACGGAATCCTTCCATCATCCACTCCTCTCTGTGTGCTCCACCAAACTGCTCATTGTCATCTAGAACTTCATTAAAATCCCCCACACACAACCAAGGATTGTCATATTCACCTCTAAGGAACACTAGTAGTTCCCAACTTCTCTTCCGTCTTGATCTCACCAGCTCCCCATAGAAGCCCGTGAAACGCCACTCCCTATCCCCTGTGCTTTCATTCTGAATCAAAACATCAATGTGTGTCCTGCTATATGATTTCAGGCTTACCACTGAATCGTTGTTCCAAAACAGCACAAGGCCACCACTCAGGCCCTCGCTCTTGTCACCAAAAGCATGCCTAAACCCCAACCGGAACCTCAAGTCTTGCGCTCTCGTAGCAGGCAGTTTGGTCTCCGAGAGAAAAACCAAACACGGGTGATGCAACTGTACCAAGTTGCAGATTTCTTGAACTGTCTCGGGCCGCCCGCAACCCCGACAGTTCAAACTTAAAATATTCATTGTGTCCGGCGGTCACCCTCGAGGGATGCCGCCGATCCTGCTAGAGTTTCGTTTTGAACACTACTGTCTACAGCCTCTCCATCTACTCCCTTTAACTTCTTCTGGGGAGCAGAGCTCGGATCCTTCTCAATATTCCCATCAAACAATCCAGCCATATTGGACACTCTCCTAGAGAAGTCAACAGGAACTAGAGACAGATTTGAATCACGGAGGCTTGGCCAGGGGGTTATTTGTAACCCAAAGGACCGGAATAATATCGGGTTCAGCAACCTGACCCGTTTTTGCGGGTAGCAACCCAACCCGTTAACCGTTAACTAACACAAGTTTTTTTTTTTTGTGCCTGTGAACCGAGCAAGCACACATGTAGAAAGGCCCAAGCTGGTGGGATCTATGCTGGTCCGACGGGCGACATATCGAACGAATACGCCTTGCCTCAAAAAAAAAAACTTACTATGTTTTGCCTCTTCTCATGTGCGTAATCGGTCGGGATTCCTCCTTGTGTACGGTTGCTGTGACGGTGGACTCCTATATATATATACTCGCCAAGGACCGAACTGAGTACATATACCGGCAGCCGGTAAACCAGAAGCTGATTCGCTTTCCACCCCCAGCCGTGCCTGTAAAATACTAGTACCATCTAGATCGATCGTTCCCGACGATCTGTTAGCAGCAGCCTAATGGGCAGGAACCAAGACGTCAGGTATGATATTCAGTTTTTTACATGAATTTTACCCCGAGGAACATGGTTAATTCCACGAATCGATCTTGGTTCTCCTGCCCTTCATTGTATTTTGAGCATCATTGGATTATAGAAGGCTGATGAAGTATTCCCTCCGTTTCTTTTTTTGTCTGATGTCAACTTCATAATAACTTTAGTATGGTATGCATACGGATATTTTTTAACATAAATTTGGTCAGACAGAATTTCACCAAATTTATATTGAAATATATATCAACATATACTATACTAAAGTTATTATGAAGTTTGACTTCACACAAATCTTATATGCGGAATAAAAGAAAACGGAGGGAATATCATACCTAATAATTCATCCATGTCTCCCGCAAAAATAATTATCCATTCATGTATCATCTATATTGTGCAGTGAAATCCATGTGAGGAAAAAATTCAAGATGCGAAGAAAAAGTTTTAGACTTTGCCGCAGCGACGAGAACGGCACCGCCTCGTTTGGGGACCGACACCGTATGCTCAGGACCACATCGTTGTACCGTGAACAATACAAGCGCATCCTTCTTAGGTCAGCGCTTGGCGACTACAATGAACTCGTGAGGGGTGGTATGCTTACGTGGGAAGCTTATGAAGAGCATCGCCGTGCAATCGATAGCTCAATGGAAATTATCAGGCAAAGTATTCGAAGATACAAAGAACGCCGTTTGCAGGCTGGGCTATTTTACCTGGTGCATGATATAGGTGGAACCGGGATAACTGTTCATACACACTTGTACCGCATGCCTCTCCGGGAAGCGCTAAGGAAACGTCGACAAGAAATCAGAAGGAGGAAACCAGTACTCGATGCTTCCAACAATTCAAAGAAATCGAATATCTTTGACACAATGGTGCTGAGACCATCTTTGAAAAGGTTGGTCATGTGTACCTTATCTTCCATTATAATAGGTTGTGTTATAGTTTTCTATGAAAGGTCATGAATAGTATGGAGTTTTTTTTTTGTGAACTTGTGCTATAGGGTTTTTGCTCCCCTTCTTTAGAGATGGTCTCTACTAATGCATAATAAAAGACAGATTTGTTCAATGTACGGGATGTGTTAATCGTTTCATCATTTTTAGAAGCGTGGAAACTTTAATTATTATACTTGATGTAAGAAAAAGTGTCATGTAACACGTTATTGTCCGCTCTAAATGAACTCTATAACTGAAGGGTGATGTGTGCATATTCCTACGTGGATTCAGTTTTAGTCAAACACGCTAATATCGAGAGGATTTGTTGTCCACGGTTTTATTCTGAGCTAACCTGCTTGTACTTGAAGGTTCACTCTAATTAGCAAACCGATATAAACATTTGCAACAACCATTTGCAATTGAGGTTTCGTCTTGCAGTGCGCAACCACTCTCACCCTCAATAGAAACTTGTATAAATACCCATCAACTAGTGAGAATCTTGTTAGTTGATTTCAATCACTTTTACTCGTCACACGTTATCAGCATTGCATCTGCCGAGCAACATCAAAGTGAAATAAGGAGAAAAGAAATGTTAAAAGAATTCAATGGATGAATCCACACACTCTTGTCTTCACCTTTGTTTGATTTCTTCACTTGGGGAGCCATTAATCTGTCTTTGCTAGGCGACGCCACCATGATGGCATTCATCGTTGTCATGGTCCAAGCAGCCACTCTCATCGCCGCTTCTTTGCCTTGTATTGTTGTCGCCGATGGGAATGCCCACTGTGGTGCTCAAGTCTGCGCAGAACGAGTGCCCAGACCGTCGCCTCGAACAACGTCGAACCAGCCGCTCCGAACTTCACCACTCCTCCATTGGGCTGGCTCCTCATTGGTTTGATGGAACCATTCCCCGAGAACTGTATCCATAGAAATCAAATAACACCCGTAGGGAAGAAAACGTCGATCACAATCCTATAAAAATCTTGTGAATCAAAGCAGCCATTAGGAGTAGTGTTGAGTATATATTATTTGTGTAACGAGTACATATTTTACTCCTTTTGCACAGACTCATCGGCAAAAATGCAAATTGATGAAACCAAAAAGCCCTACAAAAAAACAAGTTGGAACCAAGAAATATAGTCGATCCTATCGAACGAAAAACTAAAAATAGTTGAAAAGAGTCATGGTCATGGGGGAGGACCAGATCCAAGAAAGGACAACCCCTACGCTAGGTAAACGGGGAAGGAAAAGACTGGGAAAGGCGAGGGAAAAGGTTCCTTTCTTTTCAGTCAAGAGAAAGCCAAAAAGAAAAGCGTCGGGTCCGCTTTCTATGCCGTCTGCTCCCTCCGTTACGGCCGTTACCCAACCTGCGAAACTACCACCAGGTCGGTGGGCGCCTCGTGACTTCGTGAGTAGTCATTAATAACCAGCATAAAGAGAAGGAGCGAAGGCTTAATTAATTGTTGGAATATTTGTCGAAGTAGTAGTACTACAGGAAAAGACAAGAAGGCAGATAATCAATGCTTTGGACCCCACAGCCACAAGTCCGGTGCCATCCGTTGGTATGTGGGCCTGTGCCTACAGCAAGAGACGTGCCCCTTCTGTGCCAGTCTCCTCGTGTGGCCCTCTGTGGCAGGACGCTGCAAAACATCATCTGGTGATACTGCACGCACCCAGTCAATGTGGCATAAACCTAGCGATAGAGTGGGTGGTCCAGCGCTTGTTTGGGTGACTAGAGAGCCACAGTGGGAGTAATTTCAGCAATAACTTCGAGTCCAACTCAGCAAATTTGTTTATGTGGCAATGAGTTAATGAAGAGAGAAGTAGTTGTAGTAACTTAGCTAGTTACTATCCATTGTGGCTAGTCTAAGCGATGTGATCGCCCTTCCTGGCTTCATCCCGGTTTATCATGCATCTTTATATTTAATAACTAATATATAGAATATAGAAACTGTATGACTTCAAAAGGCTCTTTCAGATACAAATCCAATAATGTATTTCACATATATTTTTATTATTTGTTTATTATACAGATGGTCAAAGTCTTGCCTCAAATACAAGCAGCTCTCATGAAGGGGGTTGACCTCGCTCTTGCACGGAGTTTAGAGAACCTTGTTGTCGAGTCGAACTGCGCTATGCTAGTTCGCATGTTCAAGGAACCTGAGGTGAACAGATCGTAGATAGCAGCAATTCTTGCTAGTACTAAGAGCATCTCCAGCCGCGCCTCCAACAGGCTCTTTCCAGGCGTTTTTGCCGCGCCGGCACCAAAAAAACGGCCCAGTCGCGCCTTTAGAAGTCCGTTTTTCGCTGGCTCGGATCGAAACTAACGCCGGCGGACCCAGGCCGAACCCGGCTTCCTGGGGTCGCCTAGGGCGCCGGCACAAGCGAAAAGGACGTGTGGGTCCGCCCTGTCGGCGAGGCGAGCGTCTCTTCCCGCTGTTTCTTCCCGCGTTTTCCCCACTCCCCCCGTCCTCTTCCTTCCTCCCGCCAATCTCCCTCCCGCTCGCCTCCCTCCCAACCAGCCGCCATGCCACCGAAGAAGTACGTCGCCCCACCCCACGCGACGGCAACCGCGACCGCGTCCGTCGCCCAGCCGAAGCAGAGGAAGCCGAGGGTGCCGCCGATCAAGCCACCGGGCATGTCAAACACCGAGTGGAGGGCGGAAGTTCAGCGGCGGGAGGCTGTCACCGCTGACCGGCGGAACAGGGCCATCGCCAAGAAGGCCCGCGACAATGTGGCGCGCGCGGCTGCGGCTGCCTTGGCGGACCAAACCGAGGCCGAGATGACTCGCGCGGGGATGATGAATCCACCCGGAAGCCACACCCAGTACGCGCCCTGGGGCCAGCAAGGCGTCGGCTCTCCGCAGCCATGGGGATCGCCGTCGCCGGGCTATGCCGACGGGGACGCGCACGATGGGTTCAACCCAAACGTCACCTTCCCCCATGGATACCCGGCCCAGCGCACGCCCTTTCCCGCCTTCGCCAGCGTGCAGTACCCTCCATACAACTACTCGCCGCCCGCCTACTCTTCCTCCCCGATGCCCCCGCTACGCCGTGGCCCGCTGCCCTTCTCGCACCTCCGCGACACCGACGATACCGAGGCCGACATGGACGACATCATCGCGGCAGGTTCGGCCGCGGCCGCCGCATCTCCCGGGTTCGTCACCCAGGACGAGGTGGTGGATCTCAGCGGTGGCATGGACGGCGAGCTCGGCTACGTCTACGGCGAGGACGAGCAGGAGGAGTAGGAGGAGGAGGAGGAGGAGCCGACGCCTGCGACGGCGAAGGGGCGCAAGAAGAAGAAGCGGGCGGCCAGGACAGGCGAGCCGCGCATCAAGTGGGCGTCCAAGGAGGAGGAATGCCTCGCCGAAGTATGGAAAGTCGTCTGCCTCGACCCGACGACCGCACGAACCAGAGTATCGACACGTACTGGGACCGCATCAAGGCCGAGTTCGACGAGCGCAAGCTCATCGACCCCTACTTCAAAGGCGTCTACATGCAGCGCGGCTCCAAGGCGATGGCGAACCATTGGGGGCATATCCAGGGGGCGTGCAAGAAATGGCATGGGGTCGTCGAGGAGGTCGCGGCTCGCCCGGAGAGCGGCGCCAGCGTCGAGGATCAGGTATGCCACGCCGGCTCCCGCTTCTCTTCGCCGTGTACGCGCGCCAACTGTTTGTTCCTCCGTGCAGTTGCTACGCATGTTCGCCCTGTACCGGCAGAGCAACAGCGACGCCGAATTCAAGTACCTCCACGTCTACAAGCGCATTGACAAGTGCGAGAAGTCGGCGGAAGTCCGGCGCACCCTCGACAAGGCCAAGGAGACCTACAAGCCGGACGTGCCGACTCCTGGCGCATCGGAAGGGCGGCCGGACGGCAACAAGGTTGCCAAGAAGGGGAAATATGTCGACGTGGCCACCGCTCGAGTGCAGGAGTTCATCGAGCACTGCCTCGCCGACGCACAGGCCCGGGCCGTCCTTCGTGAAGACAAGATCGAGGCGCGGTGGTCGGCATTGATGTTGAGCAGCGCCGTCAAGCTCGACCTGCTCTGGACGAACGTCGCCGCGAAGAAGAGAAACACCGACCTGGCTTTCCCGCTGGGCGGGGCGGACATGCTCCAGAGCACCGACGAGGCGTTCAAGGCGTGGTAGTTGGCGGAGCGCGGCCTCATCCTGAACCAGCTTCCCTCAACAAGGTCGCCGACGTCGACGCACACGCCGACGCCGACGCCGACGCACACGCCGACGCCGACGCCGACGCACACGCCGACGCCGACGCCGACGCCAAGCCCGCGTGACGACACCCAGACTGGATATCGAGGCGGCGACCCCAGAGATGGTGATGGAAGAGCAGCATGCTTGGGGACGGTGTGCGGCGTTGGTCAGGTGGCGCAAGGCGGCACGATCGACCTCGTGGTGATGCGATCACATTTGGGGCAAAGGAAGGGGAGTCAATATTGGTCCGTCTGGCGCCCTACGCCTCCGGGTGTCGTGGACGTGTAGCATGTGGGCTCCGTCACTTGTCTCTAGTGTTGCGACACCACTGCTCATGACGACTGGGGGTCGTGTGGCCTTGTTCATGCAAGGGGATGGGATGTCATGGTGTCCTGGAGGTGGGGACATCGGGTGGATCGAGTGAATGGTAGAAGCTAGGTCGGCGACCTCAGAATGTGGATACCCCACGTACACTGATATGGCAACCCCGAAATATTTGGCAGCATGCACTAGTAGAAAAGCCCCATTCGTCCCGGTTGATAAGGGCCTTTTGTCCCGGTTTGTGAACCGGGACTAAAGGGTCGTTACTAATGCCCTAACCCTTTAGTCCCGGTTCTTACACGAACCGGGACAGATGGGCCTCCACGTGGCCAGTGCGCCGAGCCCAGGCAGGAGAGCCTTTGGTCCCGGTTGGTGGCACCAACCGGGACCAATAGGCATCCACGCGTCAACATTTCAGGGGCTGGGGTTTTGTTTTTTTAAAGAGGGGGGTTGGGGGTTTGGGGGGTTTAATTTAGGTGTTTCATATATTGTGTTAGCTAGCTAATTAATAGAGAGAAGTGTCCTCTCTTATGTCCATGCTTGGTCGACGCTATATATATACGTATATATAGAGAGGACTAGACACGCTAGCTAGTAAGCAAATGAAGGAAACAGAAGATCGTCATGAACATATGCATACAGAGAGAAGTGATATCGACCACCTCTCCTTCTCCGAGAGATTGGTCGAACAACAAGTTCTCGTATATCTATCTGACAGTACCGGCTACATATATACAATAATTATCTCTTACAATATAATCTCCTAATTATATATGAACACAGGGTCCACATAGTATTCTCCGTCTTCAGCGATCACGTGGTCAAGGAAGAATGCCACCAATTCCTCTTGAATTGCTCGCATACGATCTGGTGCTAGGAGTTCATCCCGCATCCGAAACATCTAATTTGAACAAGGGGGTCAATACATATATGATGGTAATAAAATAAAATTGTGAATATTATTGCTTACGCACTTCATATTGTTCGTCAGAGTACCCCCGTTCACAGGTCGTGTGGCGGATGGACTCGCAAATATAGTATCCACAGAAATTATTCTCTTGTTCCTGCCACAACCACTTTACAAGAAATAGAGGTCAATCAAACTGATAAGCAAGCATGCCAAATGGTATTGATGAAACTAGCGCTTGAATCACTAGGAGTTGTGCGGAACATGTTACTATAGTACTTACTTTCGGGTGTCTAAATTGCAGATTCTTCGGCAGTCCCGAAGCTTTTTTGGTGAATTTTCTCCAAACCTTGCCAGACAAAGAAAACAGTTACTTGATATCAGGAAATGAACAAAGTTGCTGATAAGGTGGATAATGATCGATTTAACTTACTTCTCGAGCATTTGAGTCATGTCCGCATAGTCCTGGGGATCTTTTCGTCTCGAGTCTAAGATAGTCACTAGTCCCTGCTCAAGCTTAATCTCTAGGAGAATATAGTGGAAGCTGCGCATGCATGCATAACTCATCAATTACATTACTATAACCTGGACTAATAAGGGAAACCGAATATGCAGAAGACAGTAACACTCACTTGAAGTTGTAAGGAAAGAGTATTATATCTTTGTTTTCATTTATTACCAACGATCGTAGCAAGTTGGCCTCGGTATCTTCGGCACGATATTTAACCTCAGTTGCATCTATGAGATTTGTGTTAATGAACCCAATATCACCGATTTGTCTTTTCTTCAATTCGGCAATCTTCAATCTGCATAATATAGTGAGGATAATTATAAATACATGCAATGAAAGAGCTGACCTATATGGAGAGACTTAATGACAGAAGTAGTACTACTTACAGATAGTAGCAAGTGACCATTCCTTTATCGAGGGCCTTTTGATTGAAAAACTGGAAGAACTCCTCAAATGGAACATTCAACAGTTCAATTCCAACGAGATCATGCTCCTCTCTAACTCTCAGCGTCAAAGTATTCCCCCCCCCCCAGACTCTCTGCAGGTTTTCATGTAACAATCATGGAATCTTCGCATCATTGTTGTTAGAGATCTTTCATCTTTGACGAGAGGCTTCCCGTACTCGAATTTGTGTTCCTCCACCTCCAAGAACTCATAATGTACATCGTCGGGCAGGTAATCTCCAAGATTGCTATAACCGGTCACCATCCTCGGATCATTAGTAGGCACCTTGATCGGGGGGCACGATTGGTTCGCTTGTTCGCCGAGCTGGGGAATATTTTTCCCAGCTCGTGTTGGGGAACGTAGTAATTTCAAAAAATTTCCTACGCACACGCAAGATCATGGTGATGCATAGTAACGAGGGGAGAGTGTGATCTACGTACCCTTTGTAGATCGACAACGGAAGCGTTTGGTTGATGTAGTCGTACGTCTTCACGGCCCGACCGATCAAGCACCGAAACTACGGCACCTCCGAGTTTTAGCACACGTTCAGCTCGATGACGATCCCCGGACTCCGATCCAGCAAAGTGTCGGGGAAGAGTTCCGTCAGCATGACGGCGTGGTGGCCATCTTGATGTACTACTGTCGCAGGGCTTCGCCTAAGCACCGCTACAATATTATCGAGGACTATGGTGGCAGGGGGCGCCGCACACGGCTAAGAATAAGATCACGTGGATCAACTTGTGTGTTTCTGGGGTGCCCCTGCCTCCGTATATAAAGGACTAAAGGGGGGGTGCGGCCGGCCTAGGAGAGGCGCGCCAGGAGAGTCCTACTCCCTCTGGGAGTAGGATCCCCCCTCCCCCAATCCTAGTTGGAATAGGATTCGCGAAGGGGGGAAAAGAGAGAGGGAGGCCGGCCCCCTCTCCTTGTCCTATTCGGACCAAGGGAGGGGAGGGGTGCGCGGCCCATCTTGGGCTGCCCCTTGTCTTTTCCACTAAGGCCCACTAAGGCCCATATAGCTCCCGGGGGGTTCCGGTAACCTCCCGGTACTCCGGTAAAATCCCGATTTCACCCGGAACACTTCCGATATCCAAACATAGGCTTCCAATATATCAATCTTTATGTCTCGACCATTTCGAGACTCCTCGTCATGTCCGTGATCACATCCGGGACTCCGAACAAACTTCGGTACATCAAAATGCATAAACTCATAATATAACTGTCATCGTAACCTTAAGCGTGCGGACCCTACGGGTTCGAGAACAATGTAGACATGACCGAGACATGTCTCCGGTCAATAACCAATAGCGGAACCTGGATGCTCATATTGGCTCCTACATATTCTACGAAGATCTTTATCGGTCAGACCGCATAACAACATACGTTGTTCCCTTTGTCATCGGTATGTTACTTGCCCGAGATTCGATCGTCGGTATCCTATACCTAGTTCAATCTCGTTACCGGCAAGTCTCTTTACTCGTTCTGTAATACATCATCCCGCAACTAACTTATTAGTTGCAATGCTTGCAAGGCTTAAGTGATGTGCATTACCGAGAGGGCCCAGAGATACCTCTCCGACAATCGGAGTGACAAATCCTAATCTCGAAATACGCCAACCCAACATGTACCTTTGGAGACACCTGTAGAGCTCCTTTATAATCACGCAGTTACGTTGTGACGTTTGGTAGCATACAAAGTGTTCCTCTGGCAAACGGGAGTTGCATAATCTCATAGTCATAGGAACATGTATAAGTCATGAAGAAAGCAATAGCAACATACTAAACGATCGGGTGCTAAGCTAATGGAATGGGTCATGTCAATCAGATCATTCACTTAATGATGTGATCCCGTTAATCAAATAACAACTCTTTGTTCATGGTTAGGAAACATAACCATCTTTGATTAACGAGCTAGTCTAGTAGAGGCATACTAGTGACACTTTGTTTGTCTATGTATTCACACATGTATTATGTTTCCGGTTAATACAATTCTAGCATGAATAATAAACATTTATCATGATATAAGTAAATAAATAATAATTTTGTTATTGCCTCTAGGGCATATTTCCTTCAGTCTCCCACTTGCACTAGAGTCAATAATCTAGATTACACAGTAATGATTCTAACACCCATGGAGCCTTGGTGCTGATCATGTTTTGCTCGTGGAAGAGGCTTAGTCAACGGGTCTACAACATTCAGATCCGTATGTATCTTGCAAATCTCTATGTCTCCCACCTGGACTAGATCCCGGATGGAATTGAAGCGTCTCTTGATGTGCTTGGTTCCCTTGTGAAATCTGGATTCCTTTGCCAAGGCAATTGCACCAGTATTGTCACAAAAGATTTTCATTGGACCCGATGCACTAGGTATGACACCTAGATCGGATATGAACTCCTTCATCCAGACTCCTTCATTTGCTGCTTCCGAAGCAGCTATGTACTCCGCTTCACATGTAGATCCCGCTACAACGCTTTGTTTAGAAATGCACCAACTGATAGCTCCACCGTTTAATGTAAACACGTATCCGGTTTGCGATTTAGAATCGTCCGGATCAGTGTCAAAGCTTGCATCAACGTAACCTTTTACGATGAGCTCTTTGTCACCTCCATATATGAGAAACATATCCTTAGTCCTTTTCAGGTATTTCAGGATGTTCTTGACCGCTGTCCAGTGATCCACTCCTGGATTACTTTGGTACCTCCCTTCTAGACTTATAGCAAGGCACACATCAGGTCTGGTACACAGCATTGCATACATGATAGAGCCTATGGCTGAAGCATAGGGAACATCTTTCATATTCTCTCTATCTTCTGCAATGGTCGGGCATTGAGTCTTACTCAACTTCACACCTTGTAACACAGGCAAGAACCCTTTCTTTGCTTGATCTATTTTGAACTTCTTCAAAACTTTGTCAAGGTATGTGGTTTGTGAAAGTTCAATTAAGCGTCTTGATCTATCTCTATAGATCTTAATGCCTAATATGTAAGCAGCTTCACCGAGGTCTTTCATTGAAAAACTCTTATTCAAGTATCCCTTTATGCTATCCAGAAATTCTACATCATTTCCAATTAGTAATATGTCATCCACATATAATATCAGAAATGCTACAGAGCTCCCACTCACTTTCTTGTAAATACAGGCTTCTCCAAAAGTCTGTAAAAAACCAAATGCTTTGATCACACTATCAAAACGTTTATTCCAACTCCGAGAGGCTTGCACCAGTCCATAAATGGATCGCTGGAGCTTGCACACTTTGTTAGCTCCCTTTGGATCGACAAAACCTTCTGGTTGCATCATATACAACTCTTCTTTCAGAAATCCATTCAGGAATGCAGTTTTGACATCCATCTGCCAAATTTCATAATCATAAAATGCGGCAATTGCTAACATGATTCGGACAGACTTAAGCATCGCTACGGGTGAGAAGGTCTCATCGTAGTCAATCCCTTGAACTTGCCAAAAACCTTTTGCGACAAGTCGAGCTTTGTAGACAGTAATATTACCGTCAGCGTCAGTCTTCTTCTTGAAGATCCATTTATTCTCAATTGCTTGCCGATCATTGGGCAAGTCAACCAAAGTCCATACTTTGTTCTCATACATGGATCCCATCTCAGATTTCATGGCTTCAAGCCACTTTGCGGAATCTGGGCTCACCATCGCTTCTTCATAGTTCGTAGGTTCATCATGATCTAGTAGCATGACTTCTAGAATGGGATTACCGTACCACTCTGGCGCGGATCTTACTCTGGTTGATCTACGAGGTTCAGTAGTATCTTGTTCTGAAGTTTCATGATCATCATTAGCTTCCTCACTAACTGGTGTAGGTGTCACAGAAACAGTTTTTTGTGATGTACTACTTTCCAATAAGGGAGCAGGTACAGTTACCTCGCCAAGTTCTACTTTCCTCCCACTCACTTCTTTCGAGAGAAACTCCTTCTCCAGAAAGTTTCCGAATTTAGCAACAAAAGTCTTTCCTTTGGATCTGTGATAGAAGGTGTATCCAATAGTCTCCTTTGGATATCCTATGAAGACACATTTCTCCGATTTGGGTTCGAGCTTATCAGGTTGAAGCTTTTTCACATAAGCATCGCAGCCCCAAACTTTCAGAAACGACAACTTTGGTTTCTAGCCAAACCACAGTTCATAAGGCGTCGTCTCAACGGATTTTGATGGTGCCCTATTTAACGTGAATGCGGCCGTCTCTAGAGCGTATCCCCAAAACAATAGCGGTAAATCAGTAAGAGACATCATAGATCGCACCATATCTAGTAAAGTACGATTACGACGTTCGGACACACCATTACGCTGTGGTGTTCCGGGTGGCGTGAGTTGCGAAACTATTCCACAATTTTTCAAATGTACACCAAACTCGTAACTCAAATATTCTCCTCCACGATCAGATCGTAGAAACTTTATTTTCTTGTTACGATGATTTTCAACTTCACTCTGAAATTCTTTGAACTTTTCAAGCGTTTCAGACTTATGTTTCATTAAGTAGATATACCCATATCTGCTTAAGTCATCTGTGAAGGTGAGAAAATAACGATATCCGCCACGAGCCTCAATATTCATCGGACCACATACATCTGTATGTATGTTTTCCAACAAATCTGTTGCTCTCTCCATAGTACCGGAGAACGGTGTTTTGGTCATCTTGCCCATGAGGCACGGTTCGCAAGTACCAAGTGATTCATAATCAAGTGGTTCCAAAAGTCCATCAGTATGGAGTTTCTTCATGCGCTTTACACTGATATGACCTAAACGGCAGTGCCACAAATATGTTGCACTATCATTATCAACTCTGCATCTTTTGGCTTCAACATTATGAATATGTGTGTTACTACTATCGAGATTCAACAAGAATAGACCACTCTTCAAGGGTGCATGACCATAAAAGATATTACTCATATAAATAGAACAACCATTATTCTCAGATTTAAATGAATAACCGTCTCGCATCAAACAAGATCCAGATATAATGTTCATGCTTAACGCTGGCACCAAATAACAATTATTTAGGTCTAATATTAATCCCGAAGGTAGATGTAGAGGTAGCGTGCCGACTGCGATCACATCGACTTTGGAACCGTTTCCCACGCGCATCGTCACCTCGTCCTTAGCCAATCTTCGCTTAATCCGTAGTCCCTGTTTCGAGTTGCAAATATTAGCAACAGAACCAGTATCAAATACCCAGGTGCTACTGCGAGCATTAGTAAGGTACACATCAATAACATGTATATCACATATACCTTTTTTCACCTTGCCATCCTTCTTATCCGCCAAATACTTGGGGCAGTTCCGCTTCCAGTGACCAGTCTGCTTGCAATAGAAGCACTCAGTTTCAGGCTTAGGTCCGGGTTTGGGTTTCTTCTCTTGAGTAGCAACTTGCTTGCCGTTCTTTTTGAAGTTCCCCTTCTTCTTCCCTTTGCCCTTTTTCTTGAAACTAGTGGTCTTGTTGACCATCAACACTTGATGCTCCTTCTTGATTTCTACCTCCGCAGCTTTTAGCATTGCGAAGAGCTCGGAAATAGTCTTATTCATCCCTTGCATATTATAGTTCATCACGAAGCTCTTGTAGCTTGGTGGCAGTGATTGGAGAATTTTGTCAATGACGCAATCATCTGGAAGATTAACTCCCAATTGAATCAAGTGATTATTATACCCAGACATTTTGAGTATATGCTCACTGACAGAACTGTTCTCCTCCATCTTGCAGCTATAGAACTTATTGGAGACTTCATATCTCTCAATCCGGGCATTTGCTTGAAATATTAACTTCAACTCCTGGAACATCTCATATGCTCCATGACGTTCAAAACGTCGTTGAAGTCCCGATTCTAAGCCGTAAAGCATGGCACACTGAACTATTGAGTAGTCATCAGCTTTACTCTGCCAGACGTTCATAACATCTGGCGTTGCTCCAGCAGCAGGCCTGGCACCCAGCGGTGCTTCCAGGATGTAATTCTTCTGTGCAGCAATGAGGATAATCCTCAAGTTACGGACCCAGTCCGTGTAATTGCTTCCATCATCTTTCAACTTTGCTTTCTCAAGGAACGCATTAAAATTCAACGAAACAATAGCACAAGCCATCTATCTACAAACAAGCATAAACAAGCAAGATACTTATCAGGTACTAAGTTTCATGATAAATTTAAGTTCAGTTAATTTACTTAAAGAACTCCCACTTAGATAGACATCCCTCTAATCCTCTAAGTGATTACGTGATCCAAATCAACTAAACCATGTCCGATCATCACGTGAGATGGAGTAGTTTCATTGGTGAACATCACTATGTTGATCATATCTACTATATGATTCACGCTCGACCTTTCAGTCTCCGTGTTCCGAGGCCATATCTGTATATGCTTGGCTCGTCAAGTTTAACCTGAGTATTCCGCGTGTGCAACTGTTTTGCACCCGTTGTATTTGAACGTAGAGCCTATCACACCCGATCATCACGTGGTGTCTCAGCACGAAGAAATTTCGCAACGGTGCATACTCAGGGAGAACACTTCTTGATAATTAGTGAGAGATCATCTTATAATGCCACCGTTAATCAAAGCAAGATAAGATGCAGAAAAAGATAAACATCACATGCAATCAATATAAGTGATATGATATGGCCCTCATCATCTTGTGCTTGTGATCTCCATCTCCGAAGCACCGTCGTGATCACCATCGTCACCGGCGCGACACCTTGATCTCCATCGTAGCATCGTTGTCGTCTTGCCAAGCTTGTGCTTCCACGACTATCGCTACCGTTTAGTGATAAAGTAAAGCATTACAGCGCGATTGCATTGCATACAATAAAGCGACAACCATATGGCTCCTGCCAGTTGCCGATAACTTAGTTACAAAACATGATCATCTCATACAATAAAATTTAGCATCATGTCTTGACCATATCACATCACAACATGCCCTGCAAAAACAAGTTAGACGTCCTCTACTTTGTTGTTGCAAGTTTTACGTGGCTGCTACGGGCTTAAGCAAGAACCAATCTTACCTACGCATCAAAACCACAACGATAGTTTGTCAAGTTGGTGCTGTTTTAACCTTCGCAAGGACCGGGCGTAGCCACACTCGATTCAACTAAAGTTGGAGAAACTGTCACCCGCAAGCCACCTATGTGCAAAGCACGTCAGGAGAACCGGTCTCGCGTAAACGTACGCGTAATGTCGGTCCGGGCCGCTTCGTCCAACAATACCGCCGAATCAAAGTATGACATGCTGGTAAGCAGTATGACTTATATCGCCCACAACTCACTTGTGTTCTACTCGTGCATATAACATCAACATATAAAACCTAGGCTCTGATGCCACTATTGGGGAACGTAGTAATTTCAAAAAATTTCCTACGCACACGCAAGATCATGGTGATGCATAGCAACGAGGGGAGAGTGTGATCTACGTACCCTTTGTAGATCGACAACGGAAGCATTTGGTTGATGTAGTCGTACGTCTTCACGGCCGGCCGATCAAGCACCGAAACTACGGCACCTCCGAGTTTTAGCATATGTTCAGCTCGATGACGATCCCCGGACTACGATCCAGCAAAGTGTCGGGGAAGAGTTCCGTCAGCATGACGGCGTGGTGACGATCTTGATGTACTACTGTCGCAGGGCTTCGCCTAAGCACCGCTACAATATTATCGAGGACTATGGTGGCAGGGGGCGCCGCACATGGCTAAGAATAAGATCACGTGGATCAACTTGTGTGTTTCTGGGGTGCCCCTGCCTCCGTATATAAAGGACTAAAGGGGGGGTGCGGCCGGCCTAGGAGAGGCGCGCCAGGAGAGTCCTACTCCCTCTGGGAGTAGGATCCCCCCCCCAATCCTAGTTGGAATAGGATTCGCGAAGGGGGGAAAAGAGAGAGGGAGGCCGGCCCCCTCTCCTTGTCCTATTCGGACCAAGGGAGGGGAGGGGCGCGCGGCCCATCTTGGGCTGCCCCTTCTCTTTTCCACTAAGGCCCACTAAGGCCCATATAGCTCCCGGGGGGTTCCGGTAACCTCCCGGTACTCCGGTAAAATCCCGATTTCACCCGGAACACTTCCGATACCAAACATAGGCTTCCAATATATCAATATTTATGTCTCGACCATTTCGAGACTCCTCGTCATGTCCGTGATCACATCCGGGACTCCGAACAAACTTCAGTACATCAAAATGCATAAACTCATAATATAACTGTCATCGTAACCTTAAGCGTGCGGACCCTACAGGTTCGAGAACAACGTAGACATGACCGAGACATGTCTCCGGTCAATAACCAATAGCGGAACCTGGATGCTCATATTGGCTCCTACATATTCTACGAAGATCTTTATCGGCCAGACCGCATAACAACATACGTTGTTCCCTTTGTCATCGGTATGTTACTTGCCCGAGATTCGATCGTCGGTATCCTATACCTAGTTCAATCTCGTTACCGGCAAGTCTCTTTACTCGTTCTGTAATACATCATCCCGCAACTAACTTATTAGTTGCAATGCTTGCAAGGCTTAAGTGATGTGCATTACCGAGAGGGCCCAGAGATACCTCTCCGACAATCGGAGTGACAAATCCTAATCTCGAAATACGCCAACCCAACATGTACCTTTGGAGACACCTGTAGAGCTCCTTTATAATCACCCAGTTACGCTGTGACGTTTGGTAGCACACAAAGTGTTCCTCTGGCAAACGGGAGTTGCATAATCTCATAGTCATAGGAACATGTATAAGTCATGAAGAAAGCAATAGCAACATACTAAACGATCGGGTGCTAAGCTAATGGAATGGGTCATGTCAATCAGATCATTCACTTAATGATGTGATCCCGTTAATCAAATAACAACTCTTTGTTCATGGTTAGGAAACATAACCATCTTTGATTAACGAGCTAGTCAAGTAGAGGCATACTAGTGACACTTTGTTTGTCTATGTATTCACACATGTATTATGTTTCCGGTTAATACAATTCTAGCATGAATAATAAACATTTATCATGATATAAGGAAATAAATAGTAACTTTATTATTGCCTCTAGGGCATATTTCCTTCAGCTCGTCGTTCTTTTATCGTTTGATCACTGACAGTACTTCCCGACCGCTCCGCTTCGACAAATTTCTTTGCAATAATGCGATCATAGTTGCCTTTCGGCGGAGACTTTGCTGGTTTTTTCAGGGCAGCCAGAGTGCACTTTGCTTTCACCGGATCTACCTTCTCCTCCGGAGGTGGATGTTTCTTTGCTTTCACCCCTTCAAAGAAGTTCCTCACTTTGGCTCACGCGATCTTGGCGTTCTCCTCTGGGGTCCTCTCGTATGGTAACTTCTCTAGAGTCTTCAGAGAAGGACTAAATCTGTATTGCCTCCCGCCTCTGGCTGTACTGCTAGACGCCGGCAGAGCAGACGAAGTGGCTGCGGCTGTCTTCTTTCCTTGCTTATGAGGCGGAGGAGAAGGACTACGACGCGCCGGAGCAGCCGGAGCGGCGGCGGGTCTCTTCCGCCCTTGCTGACGAGGCGGATAAGGAGGAGGCTGGCTGCTCGGGTGCGCCGGTGTAGGCGGAGAAGGAGGCGGAGTGCCGGCACACGCCAGAGAAGGAGGTTGAGTGCCCTGATCACTCGCCGGAGGAGGAGGCGGAGGAGGAGGCGGAGTGCCCTGACTCACCTGAGGAGGAGGTGGAGGCGTCCACTTCAGAAGCTTGATGAGCTCCTTCCGCCATAGGCATGGAGTCAATAGACAAGAACCCAGCCGAGTCTCCCCTTCACCGGTAGGGTAGTCAAGCTGGAGGTCCTCAAATCCCTCCGTTATTTCGTCCACCGTCACCCTAGCATATCCTTCTGGAATCGGACTACAGTGAAAAGTTGCGCCGGGTTCAGTAGGTTGAACAGAGCCGACAGCCGCCTTGACTTTGAAGTTCTGCCATTGCGTCATAAGGTGGCAATGTTGAGACTCCGTGATAGCATCCATGGGGTAGCTAGCAGGAGCCGTCAAGACATGCTCCGGCTGAAGCAGCTCGGTGGAAGCCACGCTGCTTCTCTGCTGAGATGGCGGGATAGCTTCGGGGGTAGTTTCAGGTCGCTTGCTGCGAGCTACTTCTCGTTCCTCTAGCGCTTGAACCTTTTCATGCAGCGTATGAATTTGGGCATGCTCCATTTTTTTCCTCCTCTCCTGGCATTTGTAAACGCCTGCGTCCGGAAAACCAGCCTTCCACGAAACGGAGCCTGGCGTGCCTCGTGTCCGTCCAGGGTGCTCAGGATTCCCGAGGGCCATTGTGAGCTCATCGTTCTCTCTGTCTGGAATGAACATCCCTTGCTGCGCTGCATCGATATAGTGCTTTAGCTTCTTGACTGGTATGTTCATTTGCTCGTCCGTCCAAACGCATTTCCCTGATACAGGGTCCAAGGTTCCGCCAGCCCTGAAGAACCAAGTCCGGCAACGGTCTGGCCAGTTCATTGTCTCTGGTTCGATCCCTTTATCAAGCAGATCATTCTCAGTGTTGGCCCACTTAGGCCGGGCTTTGAGGTAGCCACCTGACCCCGTGCGATGGTGAAGCTTCTTTTTTGCAGCATTTTTCTTGTTTGTCGCCGACATCTTCTTACTCTTTTCCGATGTCTTGTAGGCCACAAATGCGGGCCAGTGATCTCTGATCTTCTCATATCTGCCGATGAATTCTGGTGTCTCTTCTTTGTCGACAAACGTTTTCAGCTCATTCTTCCACCTCCTGAATAGGTCTGCCATCTTCTTAAGAGCATGAGACTTGATTATTGCTCTTTAACTGGCTTCTCCGGATCCTCCTCTGGCGGTAGGGTGAAATTTGCCTTCAGCTCAGTCCAAAGATCATCTTTCTGCATATCATTGACATAAGACACCTCAGGGTCTTCATTCTTAGGCTTACAGCATTGCTGGATGCTGATCGGGATCTTGTCCCTAACAAGAACCCCGCACTGAGCAGCTAATGCTTCCTTTGTCCGGATGGGTTCAATCGGCATGCCATCGCGCATGATTGCTGTGATCTCAAACCTTTCATCTGAGCGCAACTTTTTCTTCGGGCCTCGTCTCTTTACCGAAGTTGTGCTCGATCCGGAGGGCTAGAAAAAAGAAGAATTAGACGAGAGTTAATTAATATGTGTACATACCAAAACAATGAATGCATCAATTAGCTAGTCATCACAGGCTTAACTCTATTCGGTCACCGGAGCCGTCACCACAGGCTCCTTCTTGCACCAGCATTGGGTCACCGGAGCCATCATAATCATGTATTTCCTCCTTCATTCTTCGATCACCGTAGCCTGCTTCTTCTTCACCCTGTTCTGCTTGCAGACCATCATTGTCGTTAACATACGACATGACATCACCTCCGGCTAAGATTATGTCCCCCAACACCTGTTCTTGTTCCACGTCTCGTCCGAACTCCATTGTTTCTGCAAATATTACAACATGGCAATTATTACACAAGCATGACAGCATGTGGATATATTAGTGGCAAACGTAGACCTAGCTTATTCCGGGTTTGGGGTGGCCTCGGCAACGCTTCAAGGGTAGGGGCGCGGCGGGAGGGGTAGGAGACCGACATCGTTTTTTCTAGGGTTTGGGTGTCCTCGAGAGTTTTGGTCGAGCGAGAGGGCCGGGGGGGTGCTCCCGTGGTATAAGTTATCACGGTCCAAGTTATCCAGGAGGGGGTTACATCGACAACGATGACATACATACATGGGAAAATAATGTTATCGGGGAGGGGGTAGGTCGAACCCCCTCCCCCTCGTGTTGAAGTTATTGGGACACGGGGTATATCGACAAAGACATATCCGATAAAAAAATAAGAAGACGAAGAAGAAATAAAAAGAGGAGAAGAAGATATTAACAGAGGAGAAGATTGAAGAAAAAAAAGAAGAAAAAAAAGAGGAGAAGAATTCTATTTTCTCTTCTTCTCCTCTTCTTTTTCTTCTTTTTTCTTCTTCTTATTTATTTCTCCTCTTCTTCCCCTCCTCTTCTTATTTTCCTTTTTCCTCTCATTCTTTTTCTTCTTCTTCCTTTCCTAGCTAGATATATAAAACTTTTCTAAAAATGTAACTTTTGCATACATACATGGGAAAATAATATTATTGGGGAGGGGGTAGGTGGACCCCCCCCCTCGTGTTGAAGTTATCGGGACACGGGGTATATCGACGACGACAGACCCGATAAAAAATAAGAAGATGAAGAAGAAATAAAAAGAGGAGAAGAAGAAAGGAATAGAGGAGAAGATCATAGAAAAAAAGAAGAAAAAAAAGAGGAGGAGAAGAAAGGAATAGATGAGAAGAAGAAAAATACATGTTCTCCTCTTTTTTTTCTTCTTTTTTCCTCTTCTTATTTATTTCTCCTCTTCTTCTCCTTTCTTCCTCTTCCTATTTCCTTTTTCCTCTCATTCTTTTTCTTCTTCTTCCTTCTTAAAAATACATGAACTAGTATTGCTTGCTTTTTTAAAATAATGTTCAAATAGAAATTTTAGAAAAAAGTAAAGGTTTTGCTTATACAAACATTTGCATAATTACAATAATTAATATCACCAAAAAAATCTATGAACAGAAAAAAAATCCTAATTTTTCTAAAAATCTATCTTTTGCATATATATATATATATACAGAACATATATACATACATATATACATTTTTATAAAAATGCAAAAAACAAAAAAAATCTAAAAAATGGACATATAAACAAATATACACACATACATATACTCATACATATACATATAATCAGGAAAAAAACATCTATATATGTGCCAAAAAACAGGGAGGAAGAGGGGGGCGGTGCCGGCCCGGACCAAAGGGATGAGAGGTGCGGTGTGATTGGGGTAGGGGCACGGCGAGCGTCGGGGTAGAGGCGACGGCGGCGTGGTCGGGGAAGGGGCAGAGGCGACGGCGGCGTGGTCGGGGCAGGGCGAGGCAGAGGCGACGGCGGCGCAGGGCAGCTGGGTCGACGACGACGTGGTCGGGGCAGGGGCGCGCGGCGTGGTCGGGGCGGGCCGCCGGCGGCGTGCTCGGGGCAGGGCGGCTGCGCGTCGACGAGGCAGCAGAGGGCGGCGACGGGGCGAGCTCGGGCAGCCTGGCGGCGTCGTCGGGGCAGGGGAACTGATGCAGATGAATCTGAAAAACGCTAAGTGCTTTCTTATATAATGAGAGCATTGTTCACGGTTCATGGCACCAACCGGGACCAATGCCACCCTTTAGTCCCGGTTGGTGGCACCAACCGGGACTAAAGGAGGGGGTATTCGTCCCGGTTGGTGCCACCAACCGGTATCAAAGGCAGCCTTTCGTCCCGGTTCGAGCCACGAACCGGGACCAATAGCCTTGTGCTGGAACTGGCGCGGTGCGGTGGGATGTTTAGTCCCACCTCGCTAGCCGAGAGGCTTCGACAGTGGTTTATAAGTGCTGCTGCGCTGACCACTTCGAGCTCCTCTCAAATGCAGGCTTACGGGCCTAAAGTCACTTTATCTGCCTATGGGCCTACTGGGCCTCCTATGGGCCTGAATCCTGGCCCATGATAGGGTTTCTAGTCATATTCAGGCCGTGGGGCCCAGTAGGTGGCACTTTTTTTTGTTTTTTTGTTGCTTTATTTATTTTGTTTTGTTTCTACTTACAACAAAATACTTAATGTTGCTATATTTATTTATTTTTTAAATTTTTTGTTTTGTTTTTTGCATTATTTATTTTTTCTTTTGATTCTTTCTTTATTTTTAATTCTTTTTTGCTTTTAGGTCAGAAAAATTATAAACTTTTTGTTAGTGCCATTAGTTTTCAAATTTGAATAGTTAAAATTTGAATGCTTTGAAATTTGTGTGAATCACAAGTTTGTGATTAACTTTACTATAAAAATAGTTTTTTTTTCCATTTTTTGTTTTGTTTTTTGCATTATTTATTTTCTTTTGTTTTTTGCTTTTTTAATTCTTTTTGCTTTTAGGTTAGCAAAATTATAAACTTTCTGTTAGTGCCATTAGTTTTAGAAAAATTATAAACTTTCTGTTAGTGCCATTAGTTTTCAAATTTGAATAGTTAAAATTTGAATTGTTTGGAATTTGTGGGAAGCACAAGTTTGTGATTAACTTTACTATAAAAATAGTTTTTCCAGTTTTTTTATTTTGTTTTTTGCATTATTTTTTTTGCTTTAATTTTTAAATTTTTTTTTGCTTTTAGGTTAGCAAAATTATAAACTTTCTGTTAGTGCCATTAGTTTTAGAAAAATTATAAACTTTCTGTTAGTGCCATTAGTTTTCAAATTTGAATAGTTAAAATTTGAATTTTTTGAAATTTGTGTGAATCACAAGTTTGTGATTAACTTACTAAAAACATAATCATAGATGCGCTTATAGAGAAAATTCAACCTAAATTCATAGTAAATTTCTATGAATTTCAGAGAAATTCACTCTGAATTTAGGTTAAACTTTTCTCTATAAGGGCATTTATTTTCAATTTGAGAGGAGCTCAACAAGGCAGAGAGGGAAGGGCTTATAAACCGGTGTGAGCCCCCTTTGGTAGGCGAGGTGGGACTAAACTCTGCCCGCAACGAGGACCAACCCTTTAGTCCCGATTTGTGACACAAACCGGGACAAAGGGTCATGGGCCAGGGGTGAGGAGCATTGGTCCCGGTTGGTGCCACGAACCGGGACCAATGCCCTCTTTAGTCCCGGTTGGTGGTACCAACCGGGACCAAAGGCCTTGTTTTCTTTGTTTTGTTTTCTCTGTTGGGACAAGGGGCGAGGAGCACTTTTTTGTTTTCTGTGTTGCTTTATTTATTTTATTTTGTTTCTACTTACAACAAAATACTTATTGTTTTTATTTTTATTTATTTTATTAAAGTTTATTTTTAATTATTTTTCTTTTAGGTCACAAAAATTATAGACTTTCTGTCAGTGCCACTAGTTTTCAAATTTGAATAGTTAAAATTTGAATAATGGCATGTTGTCCCGGTATTACGAGGGCCGAACCATAAGACATTAAAGCATTTCAAATGAACTCTGGAAAAGTTGAAAGTTGGCATGGTATCATAATTTCACCCACATAGCATGTGCATGTACAAAACGGACAATGGTATCATACTCGTCTGTTACAAAGTTGGCATGGTATCATCATAATAGTTGCGGGAGAAAGTCTTCACTTTTTCTTCGCTTGTGTCATTTGTTTATTGCGCCGTAACCATGGATAATCTTCATCGTTTATCAGGAGGCTTGGGTCAGCCTTGACTTTGAAGGGAGGAATTTTATGAAACTTTTCATAATCTTCAGACATGTCTGTCTTGCCCTCCACTCCCACGATGTCCCTTTTTCCTGAAAGAACTATGTGGCGCTTTGACGCATCATATGATGTATTCGCTTCCTTATCTTTTCTTTTTCTCGGTTTGGTAGACATGTCCTTCACATAGATAACCGGTACCACATCATTGGCTAGGACGAACGATTCGTCAGTGTACCCAAAAATTTTCAGATCCACTGTTGTCATTCCGTACTGTGGGTCTACCTGTACCCCGCCTCCTAACAGATTAACCCATTTGCACTTAAAAAAGGGACCTTAAAATCATGTCCGTAATCAAGTTCCCATATGTCCACTATGTAACCATAATATGTGCCCTTTCCCCTCTCGGTTGCTGCATCAAAACGGACACCGCTGTTTTGGTTGGTGCTCTTTTGATCTTGGGCGATCGTGTAAAATGTATTCCCATTTATCTCGTATCCTTTGTAAGTCAATACAGTCAAAGATGGTCCCCTGGACAACAAGTACAGCTCATCACAAACAGTGTTGTCACCTCTGAGACGTGTTTCCAACTAACTGCTGAAAGTCTTGATGTGTGCACATGTAATCCAGTCGCCGCACTGCTCCGGGTGTTTGGAGCGCAGATTGTTCTTGTGTTCATCGACATACGGGGTCACCAAGGTAGAGTTCTGTAGAACTGTGTAGTGTGCTTGAGACAAAAAATATCCTTCCCTGCATATTATTGAGCCCCTCCCAGCGTGCCTTTTCCAGTCAGTCTCCCCTCATACCGCGATTTAGGGAGACCTATCTTCTTAAGGCCAGGAATGAAGTCAACACAAAAGCCAATGACATCCTCTGTTTGATGGCCCATGCAGATGCTTCCTTCTGGCCTAGCGCGGTTACGGACATATTTCTTTAGGACTCCCATGAACCTCTCAAAAGGGAACATATTGTGTAGAAATACGGGCCCCAGAATGACAATCTCGTCGACTAGATGAACTAGGACGTGCGTCATGATATTGAGGAAGGATGGTGGAAACACCAGCTCGAAACTGACAAGACATTGCGCCACATCACTCCTTAGCCTTGGTACGATTTCTGTATCGATCACCTTCTTCGAGATTGCATTGAGGAATGCACATAGCTTCACAATGGCTAATCGGACGTTTTCCGGTAGAAGCCCCCTCAATGCAACCGGAAGCAATTGCGTCATAATCACGTGGCAGTCATGAGACTTTAGGTTCTGGAACTTTTTCTCTGGCATATTTATTATTCCCTTTATATTCGATGAGAAGCCAGTCGTGACCTTCATACTGAGCAAGCATTCAAAGAAGATTTATTTCTCTTCTTTCATAAGAGCGTAGCTGGCAGGACCTTTATACTGCTTCGGAGGCATGCCGTCTTTTTCGTGCAAACGTTGCAGGTCCTCCCATGCCTCAGGTGTATCTTTTGTCTTCCCATATACGCCCAAGAAGCCTAGCAAGTTCACGCAAAGGTTCTTCGTCACGTGCATCACGTCGATTGAAGAGCGGACCTCTAGGTCTTTCCAATAGGGTAGGTCCCAAAATATAGATTTCTTCTTCCACATGGGTGCGTGTCCCTCAGCGTCTTTCGGAACAGCTAGTCCGCCGGGACCCTTTCCAAAGATTACGTGTAAATCATTGACCATACCAAGTACGTGATCACCTGTATGCATGGCGGGCTTCTTCCGGTGATCTGCCTCGCCTTTGAAATGCTTGTCTTTCTTTCGACATTGATGGTTGGTCGGAAGAAATCGACGATGGGCCAGGTACACATTCTTCATGCATTTGTCCAGGTATATACTTTCAGTTTCTTCTAAACAGTGCGTGCATGCGTGGTATCCCTTATTTGTCTGTCCGGAAAGGTTACTGAGAGCGGGCCAATCGTTGATGGTTACAAACAGCAACGCATGCAGGTTAAATTCCTCCTGTTTGTGCTCATCCCACGTACGTACACCGTTTCCATTCCACAGCTGTAAAAGTTCTTCAACTAATGGCCTTAGTAACACATCAATGTCGTTGCCGGGTTGCTTAGGGCCTTGGATGAGAATTGGCATCATAATGAACTTCCGCTTCATGCACATCCGAGGAAGGTTATACATACATAGAGTCATGGGCCAGGTGCTGTGATTGCTGCTCTGCTCCCCGAAAGGATTAATGCCATCCGCGCTTAAACCAAACCATACGTTCCTTGGGTCACCTGCAAACTGAGCCCAGTACTTTCTCTCGATTTCTCTCCACTGCGACCCGTCAGCAGGTGCTCTCAACTTCCCGTATTTCTTACGGTCCTCACTGTGCCATCGCATCAACTTGGCATGCTCTTCATTTCTGAACAGTCGTTTCAACCGTGGTATTATAGGAGCATACCACATCACCTTCACAGGAACCCTCTTCCTGCCGGGCTCGCCCTCAACATCACCAGGGTCATCTCGTCTGATTTTATACCACAATGCACCGCATACCGGGCATGCGTTCACATCCTTGTACGCATTGCGGTAGAGGATGCGGTTATTAGGGCATGCATGTATCTTCTGCACCTCCAATCCTAGAGGGCATACGACCTTCTTTGCTGCGTATGTACTGTCGGGCAATTCGTTATCCTTTGGAAGCTTCTTCTTCAATATTTTCAGTAGCTTCTCAAATCCTTTGTCAGGCACAGCATTCTTTGCCTTCCACTGCAGCAATTCCAGTATGGTACCGAGCTTTGTGTTGCCATCTTCGCAATTGGGGTACAACCCTTTTTTGTGATCCTCTAACATGCGATCGAACTTCAGCTTCTCCTTTTGACTTTCGCATTGCGTCCTTGCATCGACAATGACCCGGCAGAGATTATCATCATCGGGCACATCGTCTGGTTCCTCATAATCTTCAGCAGCTTCCCCCGTTGCAGCATCATTGGGCACATCGTCTGGTTCCTCTTGATCTTCAGCAGCTTCCCCCGTTGCAGCATCACCGTATTCAGGGGGCACATAGTTGTCATCGTCCTCTTCTTCTTCGCCGTCTTCCATCACAACCCCTATTTCTCCGTGCCTCATCCAAACATTATAGTGTGGCATGAAATCATTGTAAAGCAGGTGGGTGTGAAGGATTTTCCGGTCAGAGTAAGACTTCGTATTCCCACATTTAGGGCATGGACAACACATAAAACCGTTCTGCTTGTTTGCCTCAGCCACTTCGAGAAAATCATGCACGCCCTTAATGTACTCGGAGGTGTGTCTGTCACCGTACATCCATTGCCGGTTCATCTGCATGCATTATATATAATTAAGTGTGTCAAAAACCATTACAGAACATCATGAATAGATAATTAAGTTACCAAATTAATAGAAGTTCATCATCACACTAAAACCAAAGTACATACATAGTTCTCATCTAACAACATATAGCTCTCCAGAGCATCTAATTAATTAAACCATACATTGAAACTATGTAAAACATTTCAATGCGAAAACAAATGCGATCATAATCGCAACCAAGGTAACAATTGATCCAACGGCATAATGATACCAAGCCTTGGTATGAATGGCATATTTTCTAATCTTTCTCATCTTCAACCGCATTGCATCCATCTTGATCTTGTGATCATCGACGACACCCGCAACATGTAACTCCAATATCATCTTCTCCTCCTCAATTTTTTTATTTTTTCCTTCAAGTGATTGTTTTCTTCTTCAACTAAATTTAACCTCTCGACAATAGGGTCAGTTGGAATTTCCGGTTCAACTACCTCCTAGATAAATAAAATCTATGTCACGTTGGTCGGCATAATTGTCATAAACAATAAATGAACCAAATAGTTATAAAAAGATAATATATACCACATCCGAATCATAGCCAGGACGAGGGCCGACGGGGGTGGATAACAAAACCATCGCACTATATAATAACAAGCAATAATAAAAGTAATAAAATTAGACAAGTATCTATCTAAAGTAAGAATTTTTTCTTTCAGAAAGAAGATAAGAACAAGAGGCTCACCACGGTGGTGCCGGCGACGAGATCGGTGCGGGCGATTGACGGCAGTGAAGACAGGAATGGGACGTGACGGGCCGCTAAACCTAGACAAATCTCGAGGAAAATGGAGTTTTGAGGTCGAGCTTCGAGAGGAGAAAGCTTAACTAGTGTGGCTCGGGCATTTCATCGAACACCTCATGTTCATAGGAGGTGAGCTAGAGCACCACAAAGCCCTCCCCTCGCCGGCCATAGAAAAACAGAGCACTGGGGTGCTCTGCTCGCGGGCGAGGGGTATATATAGGCACCTCATTGGTCCCGGTTCGTGGCATGAACCGGTACCAAAGGGAAGCCTGTGGTCCTGGTTCAAGCCACCAACCGGAACCAATGGTGGTGGGCCAGGAGCGAGGCCCATTGGTCCCGATTCGTCCCACCAACCGAGACCAAAGGGGCCAGACGAACCGGGACCAATGCCCCCACGAGGCCCGGCAGGCCCCTGGCCTCACGAACCGGGACCAATGCCCCCATGGGTCCCGGTTCTGGATTGAACCGGGACTAATGGGCTGACCCGGCCTGAACCAAAGCCCTCTTTTCTACTAGTGATGAGCTCTATAGGGCGAAGTTATTGGCCCTCCATGGTGTGTGCGACATGTTGGCGTTGTGTGGGCAATGGTATGTGTATGTTGGCTGGGCCCGTTTTATTGTGGTTATGGTTGTTGGCGACGACAATCTGCCTATGACGCATGCCTATCGTGGCTTCAATGGATGGTTGGGCATGATTTGACGATGTTGGGTCGATGCTGATGAGCATGGCGTCCTTGGATGTCGTAACTTCTATTCGAGGTGTGGTCGAGGAGCTCCTTCACCTCCCCGAGGACACGCGCCCACCTGGACAGTGGTGAAACTACAAGGTAAGGCACCGTCCCTAGGAGGAAGTAATGGGAACGCCGCCGCGCTACAACCTAGGCAAAAACTTGTGGTTTCACTCGAGACCCAGACTCTATTGACGAGGGATGTGAAGGAGCTCCATAATGATGTCTCTAAGGGAAGTAAAGACGTCCTAGGGCATCGTCAATGCTGACATATAACGTGGCTAACCTAGGCTTTCACCTATAGCATGAAAAAAATCGTCAGTTCAGCCTACCTAGCCGACCGTCAGCAACCAAACAGTGGTAGCCATACGCGTCAATTGGCTCTCTTCCCCGTCCTCTACTAAGCAAGCCAATAAACCACCATGAAACCACACACCTCCATGGCTACCCCCATCCCAACCCTGAAGTGTGAGCGACTAATCCTGTATGACGTTTATCGTCAACGCTCCGGCCGGGAGCAAGGTGGCCCTCCAGTCGCCCACCATGGATGACTAGCTCCGCATGCGGTCCTAGCTACGGCAACATCCAATGGCTCCCACTCGAATCCGGCTTGCGTGAGTTTATTTTGTCTACAATGGCACCTCTTCTGCATTTAGTTGTAGTGTTGCCCCTCTTCTCGCGCCCCTTACTAGTCGTCTCGCATCCAGCACGACATGCAGATCATTACTCTCGATCAGTCGAATGGCTTGACAAAGAATTGCCACACATTGTGTGCCAGTATTGGCAGCCCGAAGCGGTCGATGTGAGATCACCCCCCAAATCTTGGCCTAAGTTGACATCCCGCCACCATAATGATCATTAACTCACTCTGGACAAGTCTGCTATGTTGTGGGCATGTAACCATAGCGTTTTAAAATGTTTGTACAACGTATCCCTATATGTTTCCGGCCTTTTTCTTTTTTCTTTGGGCTTGTTGAGCTGTGCCCTCAGCAGAACCCTGTACTTCTTGTTGTATGTGTGTGTGTGTGTGGCGGACTCGTGTTTGATACTCGTTGCTTGTGGCGGTTTGCTTTATTTATAAAGCGCAGCAAAAGCCTTTTTGGGTAAACACGTAAATATATGGTTATGTTCTACTCTATCCGTTCTCAAATACAAATCTGTGTAGAGATTTCAATATAGACTACATACGGATGTACATAGACATAATTTAGAGTGTAGATTCATCCATTTTGCACCGTATGTAGTCTATATTGAAATATCTAAAAGGACTTATATTTAAAAACGGATGGAGTACTTTGAAGAGCAGAACCATCTTAACCGGTAGCTTTACACCAAATAGTGTTATACAATTAAATCCCATTTCTTTTGCAGTGTACTCTATGATTTTTGGAAGTGAATAGTTGTGGAGGGGAAGTTCATTTCTCCACTTCACCATATCGCACCGCCCTTTGCAGATGATTTATTTGTGCGTGTATATGAATTGGCTGTAGGTGTAGCAACTAACTTGTAGCCCATGAGCACTATATAAGGGGTACATAAATGGTCTTCTGCCACTGTCCGGAAATGCATGCTTAATATGCTCTCTAACCTGCTTTAGCCATCTTGGTCTATTATTGGTAGATGAGCATGACCATGCATGTTCTGCGCCATTTCGACCAACACTATATATATGTAGATTCTTTTTTTCTGAAAAATAGATATATTGTACTGATGTATCACAATGACAAATATATACCCAGCCTTTACATATATGTTGATAGATAAATGATTACTCTACGATAATATCTCACCCGATGAGGAAATAAAGCAAAAAGGAGTATCTAATTGTTGTAGGACAAAAATGTGCATGATTATCACAACACCACCAGGATCACAAAATATCCTATACCCGCAACTACTCTGTCTAGTGAGTGGTGCTGAGAGCACATGGCAACTTGATTTGCAGCTACTGGAACTCTTCACACCCCTCGGCGCCGATCTCGGTGAAGGCTGCCACGAGGCTTGGCATCACGTTTTTGAGTGCAAGCCTTAACCCAGCCGAGCACGGTCGCTTCCTAGTCGCTTCAGTGGCATGGGCATTGTCGACAACATTTCCCTGAAGCCACACATTGCATGACCTAAGCACAAATTTTCCCCGATGGCGGAAGTGTTCCTTGACGAATTCCTCAAATCCCCGAGGTGGCCGACGTAAAAGGTGTTGCATGGTCCGGAGGGTTAGTAGGTAAGCATTCTCATTGTAGGGCAGCGCAATGCGGTGGCCCTCTAGTTTGCCAACCAATGTCTCATAGCCGGCCTCATTATAGTATGGTCGGTCATTAAGGACGAGGCCCTGGATGGAGACAACGACTTGGAGCAGGCTTGAAGTTTCCGACGACCATACCTCAGTGTCCTCGCCACCAAATGTGTTTAGCAAGCTGAGGCACACTGTACCAGACTCGTAGAGGTTGGGATTTAGGCGTAGGCCAAAGGAGTGGTAGTACACTTGCGGTGGGGCATCCGGGTACGATGGAGGTAGCTGCAAATCAAAGAAGAAGAGGCTGTGATGGTATGGTGTCTCACTCGCGCCCACCATCACCACCCGAAGTAGATCCATGCGGTCCTCGAATGCTCGGACGTAAATGGTTTCTGCACATTAAATAGTTGTCTACTTAATTTTGTAGATGCATGGACCGTGTGTATTTTGAGGTGGACTCACATACCTGGTAAGTCGCTCTCCAGAATTTTCCATTCTTTTTGCACTGTTTTGGCCCAACTCTTCCCACGACTAGCGCCCTGCATTTCCTGAAAAAGAGAGCATTCATTGAAGTTCAATATTTTGTAAAATTCGTCTTATTATGACTTGTAACATGTTGTGTGGTCATTTACTTAATTTTAAGTCAAAGGTATTCAATTTTATTTTGCAGTAAAAAGTGAATGCCACAATTAAGCTGCAGATGGATTCCAACGTTAGACAAACCATATTGTGCATGCAAACTTACTTTACTCTAACCCTAAGTACCTTCCGTTCTTCATCATTTTCTCTAACAGAAATATAATTACCTTGTCCGTAGTGTCAAGGTAGTGGTGATCCAAAGGGCTAATCTGCAGTACATCAAAACATGGAAAGCAGAACGGTTCGTCGCAGAAACAGGTAGCATCTGCATCCTTCATTCCCTTGGTAAAACCATGGCTGGTCACATCTACGGCAGCATCGCTGGTCTCCATTGCAGCACCACCGATACTATCATCATTCGTGTGCACGGGAAACTCTGAGCTTGGTAAGGACGACGACCAGGGGCACCAGTTCATCAAGTGTCCTTTACCTCGAGCCACCACATCGCTGGTCAATTGGAGGAAAGACTGGAATGAAAAACCTAAAAGGCTTGTCCTCGACATTGCCAGGTTGACACCATCGACATCGTTATCTAGATTCTGAAGATTGATATCCTAAAATTAGATAACACAAGAGGTGAATCCGTCCATATAATAATTTATATCATAGTATAAATAGTACTTTGGTGCCTACGAGGAGAAACCAAAATAGTTCCCTCACCTTATTGTTTGTCGAAGTGGATAATGTTAGAAAGATAGATTAGATATATACCGTGTTGGCAGCAGCCGGTTCTTCAGGTGCATCATCGGTGCCATCGTCCTCTACCCAGTCGCCCATTTCAAGCCATAGCTCCATGTAGTGCTCGTCCTTGACGACGGCGATCTCATGGGGTAATACCTACATCACGCCCACACAAATCAAGAATGGCTAATGAGTTGTGTAGAGAATTGTAACATATAGGAAGTAGTTGTAGTTGCAAGGAAAGGTATTAGAAGCTATCCACGTACCGTTGACATGCTACCATCACCCCACTTGACTTGGACGTGCCCATTAGGAAGTTCAACTACACCCCCCACCCACGAAAGATCAGCATCAACACCATTTTCCTTCTTCTTTCCCTGTAACAACGGTGTGCTTTCACCGTTGTCCTTTGATCCTGATGGTAGGAGACGAATGACTATATCTCCATAGTAAGCAGAGTGGCTAGAGTCTATCTTTAGGTCGTAAGCACTGATGGTGTCATCGCACTCCACCTCCTTAACCTCGTCAGGGTGCCTTGTCGTCTTGAACCATGACACACAAACCGTCTGATCCTCATACTGCAAGCTCTTGACGATGCCCACGCGCTCCATTGGTCTAGTTCCAGGAGCAGCATTGTCATTATTCACACTAGTAGTTGTCATGTCATCAGGATCACCAGTAGCATCAACATCAGCAGTAATAGGAAGAACGTTTGCGACAACATGCTGTCCCGGGAACAACTCTTGCTCATTCATGATCCCAAAGGGGACAAGGGTTGTTGAAGGTCTGCCATGCTGCCGTGTGCCGTCCTGCCACAACACGTTGACGGTGGTGCAAGTGTTGGCGACGACCATGGGAAACTCCACCTCCACATGTCTCATTGCTTGCAGGTGCTTGCCCCATCTGTGTCCCTCAAAGCGGATCTTCCTTAGCTGCTTCCAATAAAACCTCGCATCTTTTTGCTTCGTGGGCGGTACCACCTGCTGGGAGGTTGATGCTTCACACTCGTCTTGATTGTCTTGTGAACATGCACTGTATTGCTCCTCCTCTTCCTCCTCGTCCTCCTTGTCCTCCTCCTCCTCCTCATTATCATCATCATCATTGTGTTGATCTGGAACAGAAATTGCATCCCCTTCGGTGGAACTAGTTTCAAGAAAAAAACAACGGTCAGCAAGCCCCCAGCAGCAATTGTACGAGGCGCAGAAGAATGTTAGATCATCTGGGTTCTGGTAGGCCGGAGGAGCGGATGCCTCCACTAGCTCCTTGTCGGTGCCACAATGCATCGATGCAACCCAGTAGACGAGGACACCAGACGTCTCCACCTTCATGATGGTTCCTATTTCTCGTCAAGGATGCCAATAGCCATTAAGCCACCGCGCCGCCTTGAAGACTGAACAAGCATCCGACCCGATGACGTGTTGCCCCTGGTGGAATCGACTGTTCATTTGTTGGCGATGCATGCTCACCCTGGTGTAGCTGTCAGTCACTCTTTCCAGGTTCTTGGACACGGCCTCCGCGTCGGTGACCCTGCAGATTGCTCCATCCTCAAACAACACATCAATGTCGATATACACCTCCACGACCCGGCCGAGCCACGGACCGGACACGACAAAGTCGCCGAGGTTGAGGCTCCTCACGCGCCGCAGGCTAGACGGGGACACTCCCTTGATGATCTTGGTCGCCATGCCGTTGTTGTCGAGCTTGGCGAGGTTGAGCAGGGTGTTGACGCCGGTGACGACGCCGAGCTGGCCGCCCATGTCGGACGCGGACGCGACCACCTGTCCGGGGTACAGGTGGCTCCTGTCCATCACCTTGATGTCGCTGACGTTCTTACGCACAATACAGTCATCGATGCGCAGGAGCTTGAACTTGTCGACGGGGAGATAGATGTTGTCCACCTTGGCCTCCGGGAGAACGAGGCCACGGTCGAGGACCATGCGCCCGAAACTCACGAGGTCGAGAGGGTAAATACTTGGAGATGGAGCCGCAGGGACGACGTCCATCGTAACCGACTTTAATTTCCGGCGAGAGCTCGTACGTAGCAGAAGCTTGCGGCTTTGTGCCGATTGCTTTCCGGCCAGAACCTGGTGTCGAATGATCTCGCCGGAGGCTTGCTAGATCTCGTCCGGCTGGAAACGCACGGTGGTGCTAGGTATATATCTCTACTTTTAATGGAGCAGTTGGTAGCCTGGTACTCCGGTTTTATTTTCGTCCGGTTTTATTTCCTCCCACCTCCCATCATCCCGTACCACTGGTTTTAATCTACGTATCCACAAAAAACCAGATCGACGCTCCTCGTTTCCCACGTCCGTCCTAGATCACGAGAACGCCGCCACCGCTGCCGCCCCACATACGTCGCCCGTGGCGGATCACGAACAATACCGTCGTGGATCAGCAGACCGCCGCCTCAGGTACCCACACACCACGATCCCGTCGCGGGTCAGCAAGACACTGCCGCCGCCGCCAAGTCGGGTACCCACACACCACGATCTCGTCGCGGATCAGCAAGAGACCGCCGCCGCCGCCTCAGGCAGCCACACGCCACGGATCTCCGACGACGACGCCTACGGCGGCAAGCAGTGGAGGGCATCTTCACTAATCAGTTTTCAACCTTGCTTTCTCGAAGGTACGTACGCTCATGATCTCTTAAAGATCACGCAACGCTACAGAAGACAATTGTCACCAGATGGAGCCATATGCAACAGAGCCATATACGATGCAGCCATATACAATGGAGCCATACGAATAAATGTTCCCCATGTTCCCAGTTCAAACACCAAAAATACATCCCAAGACAATAAATGTTTATCAGATGTATACAGTGTAGTCATTTCTTCCCCATGTGCCCAGTTGGAACACCAAAAATACATGGCAAGCCAATTGTTTAGTATACATACCACATCAATACTAATGCTGTTGAAAAATCATAGGTACGAATGGGAAATGCAAATAGCAAGGCGCCGAAAGAGAAAAAGGTGTCAGATGTGCCTGTACCCCCTCTTGCTGACCTACATTCACAAGGGAGCCAAGGTATGTTAGAATAACATAAATGAGTCAGATGTCAAGGGTGCCCAACAATCATTGTATCTTGCTAATGTGTTCCAGGCCATAATGTTGATGGAAATGTTGATGAATACAACCCAGCAATCATTCCCGTAGCTGACAATGTTGACAATTATCAAATGACTCCAGGTATTGAAGTGTGTAAATACCCCTATCCATTGTATCATATGGTTTTAACATGATCAATCATGCCTAACAGACTTGGAAGCACACAAGGAAACAAATGGAACTGGCATGCCACGGTTAGAGCAGGACAAGCTTGCAAACCTAACCAAACACCCTCTTTGTGAGATAACAATTGTTGATCAGCCTGGGCATGCGAGTTTACGTACGTGGGTTCCATATTTAAACACACTATCTACCCTATTCGGTTAGTACGAAACTGCCTCATTCTGTACTGGTTTTGTTATGTAGACAACCCATCAATCTCCTTCTGTAGCCCTGATGTTGCTTCGTTCCCTGGTCCGAGTACTCTCACCGATATTTTTGCCTGCGGCCTTGCAGGAAGTTCATTTGGTATGATCCGACACGTGCATCATGGACAATTGTCTTACATCTCTATGAATGTACATGTTGACTAATTCTCATCTAGATTTGTTGTTTATGCATCGTGCAGACAATAATGTGCCTTCGTTCCTGAACCGGAGTACTCTTGCATCACTTTATGCCGCAGGTCACACAGAAGGCTCAAGTGGTGTGAGCCGATATGCCTTTCATATGGCCAGATTTGTGCTTAAAGGGATGCATGTTCATGTATTAGCCTAACCGACATATTTTCTTTTGTTCCTGCAGCCAGAGAATCTGCCCACAATGATGTGTGTCTTAATGCCCTTGGTTGTGGTAGTTCAGAGCTTGTGACACCGTCTACCCCAACATGTGATGTATACCCAACTCATTCCCAGACAACATGTGTTGTTGTGAATGACCAAGTGAGTTATAGCATAACAGACGATAAAAGGGAGCAGAGAAACGCACGACGGCGAGCAACTTATCAAAAGAAAAAGGATGAACAGGTCAAGCTCCAAAATGAAAAGCAGACTGTTTCCCGACCCCCTCTTGGTGATATCACTAATATTGATCAGCCTTCCGGTTCAATGCCAGGTACGGGTGTTTATATGAGCTTACGGCGGTGACAAACCAAATTTGGGAATCAAATATTAGAATACGCACTTTTAGCTTTGAATTAACTCACTGTAATACGAGATACATGCTGGCTAGACAAGAAATATTAGGGCATTTACAAACGAAGTATATGGAACAAAAAATGGCTGAAGAAAAGAGTAGACGTGTTGGCTTAGTTCGGGATCTTCATGATTGTTGAGCATTGATGAGATGATTATGTTTTAACTTTATTGTTGAACCAGCCAACCCATCAAACCGGAACTATACATCCCGACCCCCTCTTGGTGATATCACTAATATTGATCAGCCTTCCGGTTCGATGCCAGGTACGGGTGTTTAATGTTTTAAACATAACAATCATAATATAGATTCATTTATTGTACCCATCGAGCTTGAACTATACATCCTTATCACATGATGATGCTCCAGAAGATGGGTCCGCATCAGCCATTGCTGAATTCAATCATGAAAAAGAGTTGGCTAGGAGGCAACATGCAAGAGACCGCAGTAGTAATATGGCAGACGAACAAAGGGATCGGAGAAACGCACAGAGACGGGCATCTTATCGGAAGAAAAAGGAAGAGGGTACGATCAACCTCCAAAACAATAATCAAGTGCAGCGTGAGCGACGAAAGGAACAACGAAACAGCAGGACCCCTGATGAGCAGGGGGAGTCAAGTGCAAAGAGAAAGGCAGACTATGCTAGAAGGAAAAACACCCCGTGTGCTGAATCGATCGCAATGCCACGTCCAGATCTAACTAGCGCATTGTCCAGCTCTCCCTCTTTCAACACTCACACCAATTGTCCAACCCTCACACTTCCAACCATCACGCAACAATCCGGCTGTGAACATATAGATCGTGCTACAACTGTCAAGTCGGCCCCCACATACATTCGCAACACCGAAACCGATGGTAGTTATCCCATCAACAATCATCTTTCATTTTGTAATCATTCATCGGTTATTTATACCAAATTCGATAATGTTGTAGGTGCATACCTAAGCAGAACCTTAGGTGATGGTGTTGTAGATGGCGACCTCATCGAAATCAATGAGCACCTACAAAGTGCCGACCAGCAAACCAGTGATCCGGTAACAATTGCGGATAATGGAGTTGACAAGCAGAGTCATGAGTCTAGAGCTCGGCGTAGGACAAGAGAGCGAGCTTGCAAGGGAAGTATGGCGGCGATGAAGCGTCAGGAGAAAATTGGCAAGCGAAAAACATGTACGCAGGTGCCACGTGGTGAGAGGAATGCTCTGCTAGATCGTCGTAATGAAAGATTTGCAGGTAGGGTTAATACCCCAACCGTCAAGTCCATCTCCATACCAAAAATGAGCTCAACGGGACAACCTACCGTAGTTGAAGTACACAGTGCCTCAACATCATCTAGCACGCCGGATTACACGATCAGAAGTGAAGGTAACACCCATATCCTTACTCTCCTTGCGTCCCTTGAGACTGAACCCTCATTTGTGTTGTTTGGCACCTGGGCAGACGACATGGACACTTACCTCAATGGTCTCATGAATGATGATGTCAATCCTGACGACCTCTTTGACGATGAATATTACCTGTTTGCTGGTGAAGGTATGTACAATCGCTTGAGCGTGATCCACATGTTGGGGGTATCGCACTAATTGGAAACATTGTTTGCAGGCTCAGATGCTGATGACTTGGAGCACGACGAATTGGAAGACTCAAGACACAAAAACTATGTCGACCATGATCCATTTGACTATGTGTACTCAAACCTACCAGCTAATACACACATCCTGAAGCACGCCGCAAACTGCGACCACTGCAAGGCCAAGAAGTTTGTCAGTGAGGCCCCGGGATTCTGCTGTCGCAGTGGGTAGATCGAGCTGAAGCAACCGGAGCCCATCCCGGAGCTCATGAGGCTTTGGTCTAGCATTGATGCGGACGCTAGGCATTTTCGGGAGAACATACGGTTCTTCAACGGACACTTCTCCTTCACAACCCTCGGCGTCAGCCTCGATGAAACATACACAAACATGAAGTCTGGGGTGTACACGTTCTGGGCGCACGGCACCATCTACCACAACGTTCATTCCTTCAGGCCAACATCCCGTCCAGATCATCTACAGTTGTACTTCTACGATGACGACCCAGGCCTAACCCATCGCAAGGCTGCCACCGAGCAATTAGACCAGGATATCGTCAGAAAGTTGGTGCACATACTCAGGGAAAACCCATACTCTCAGCAATTTAGGAGTTTGGGTGCGCACAGGGACAACCTCGACGATTACAGGATATACCTCAACACTGACCAGAGACTAGACCAACGGAAGTATAATAGACCTCTGTCATCTGAGCTTGTGACATCGTCTACCCCAACATGTGATGTATACCCAACTCATTCCCAGACAACATGTGTTGTTGTGAATGACCAAGTGAGTTATAGCATAACAGACGATAAAAGGGAGCAGAGAAACGCACGACGGCGAGCAACTTATCGAAAGAAAAAGGATGAACAAGTCAAGCTCCAAAATGAAAAGCAGACTGTTTCCCGACCCCCTCTTGGTGATATCACTAATATTGATCAGCCTTCCGGTTCAATGCCAGGTACGGGTGTTTAAAGTTATGAGCTTACGGCGGTGACAAACCAAATTTGGGAATCAAATATTAGAATACGCACTTTTAGCTTTGAATTAACTCACTGTAATACGAGATACATGCTGGCTAGACAAGAAATATTAGGGCATTTACAAACGAAGTATATGGAACAAAAAATGGCTGAAGAAAAGAGTAGACGTGTTGGCTTAGTTCGGGATCTTCATGATTGTTGAGCATTGATGAGATGATTATGTTTTAACTTTATTGTTGAACCAGCCAACCCATCAAACCGGAACTATACATCCCGACCCCCTCTTGGTGATATCACTAATATTGATCAGCCTTCCGGTTCGATGCCAGGTACGGGTGTTTAATGTTTTAAACATAACAATCATAATATAGATTCATTTATTGTACCCATCGAGCTTGAACTATACATCCTTATCACATGATGATGCTCCAGAAGATGGGTCCGCATCAGCCATTGCTGAATTCAATCATGAAAAAGAGTTGGCTAGGAGGCAACATGCAAGAGACCGCAGTAGTAATATGGCAGACGAACAAAGGGATCGGAGAAACGCACAGAGACGGGCATCTTATCGGAAGAAAAAGGAAGAGGGTACGATCAACCTCCAAAACAATAATCAAGTGCAGCGTGAGCGACGAAAGGAACAACGAAACAGCAGGACCCCTGATGAGCAGGGGGAGTCAACTGCGAAGAGAAAGGCAGACTATGCTAGAAGGAAAAACACCCCGTGTGCTGAATCGATCGCAATGCCACGTCCAGATCTAACTAGCGCATTGTCCAGCTCTCCCTCTTTCAACACTCACACCAATTGTCCAACCCTCACACTTCCAACCATCACGCAACAATCCGGCTGTGAACATATAGATCGTGCTACAACTGTCAAGTCGGCCCCCACATACATTCGCAACACCGAAACCGATGGTAGTTATCCCATCAACAATCATCTTTCATTTTGTAATCATTCATCGGTTATTTATACCAAATTCGATAATGTTGTAGGTGCATACCTAAGCAGAACCTTAGGTGATGGTGTTGTAGATGGCGACCTCATCGAAATCAATGAGCACCTACAAAGTGCCGACCAGCAAACCAGTGATCCGGTAACAATTGCGGATAATGGAGTTGACAAGCAGAGTCATGAGTCTAGAGCTCGGCGTAGGACAAGAGAGCGAGCTTGCAAGGGAAGTATGGCGGCGATGAAGCGTCAGGAGAAAATTGGCAAGCGAAAAACATGTACGCAGGTGCCACGTGGTGAGAGGAATGCTCTGCTAGATCGTCGTAATGAAAGGTTTGCAGGTAGGGTTAATACCCCAACCGTCAGGTCCATCTCCATACCAAAAACTGAGCTCAACGGGACAACCTACCGTAGTTGAAGCACACAGTGCCTCAACATCATCTAGCACGCCGGATTACACGATCAGAAGTGAAGGTAACACCCATATCCTTACTCTCCTTGCGTCCCTTGAGACTGAACCCTCATTTGTGTTGTTTGGCACCGGGGCAGACGACATGGACGCTTACCTCAATGGTCTCATGAATGATGATGTCAATCCTGACGACCTCTTTGACGATGAATATTACCTGTTTGCTGGTGAAGGTATGTACAATCGCTTGAGCGTGATCCACATGTTGGGGGTATCGCACTAATTGGAAACATTGTTTGCAGGCTCAGATGATGATGACTTGGAGCACGACGAATTGGAAGACTCAAGACATAAACTATGTCGACCATGATCCATTTGACTATGTGTACTCAAACCTACCAGCTAACACACACATCCTGAAGCACACCGCAAACTGCGACCACTGCAAGGCCAAGAAGTTTGTCAGCGAGGCCCCGGGATTCTACTGTCGCAGTGGGCAGATCGAGCTGAAGCAACCGGAGCCCATCCCGGAGCTCATGAGGCTTTGGTATAGCATTGATGCGGACGCTAGGCATTTTCGGGAGAACATACGGTTCTTCAACGGACACTTCTCCTTCACAACCCTCGGCGTCAGCCTCGATGAAACATACACAAACATGAAGTCTGGGGTGTACACGTTCCGGGCGCACGACACCATCTACCACAACGTTCATTCCTTCGGGCCAACATCCCGTCCAGATCATCTACAGTTGTACTTCTACGATGACGACCCAGGCCTAACCCATCGCAAGGCTGCCACCGAGCAATTAGACCAGGATGTCGTCAGAAAGTTGGTGCACATACTCAGGGAAAACCCGTACTCTCAGCAATTTAGGAGTTTGGGTGGGCACAGGGACAACCTCGAGGATGACAGGATAGACCTCAACACTGACCAGAGAACTAGACCAACGGAAGTATAATAGACCTCTGTCATCTGAGGTCGCTGCAATTTGGGTGGAGGGCACTGACCTAGCGAAGAGGTTCGATCGTAGGATTACACTTTGTGGGAACGACAACCAGAGGCACAGTATACATGTGACGGCTGGCTCGTATGACCCGCTCTCTTACCCACTCTTCTACCCAAGGGGGGAGCTCGGTTGGCACCTGAAACTACCTAAACGTAATGTCCCTTGGCCGGTTGTGCAACGACCAAGAGGTGGACGTGATGATGATGATGATGAGGATGCAGGTAAGCCTTATGTGTATTCTGTCGTTTGATGTATTGTGTAGTTCTCATATGAATTCTAACTTCCGCGCTACTCATCCATGTGCAGAGGGGAATAGCAGGTTATGCGTCTCCATGAGAGACTACTACTGTTACATGCTGCAGACACGACCTGGGATATTCAATCCCATACTCTGTGGAGCACGATTGCTCCAGCAATGGGGGGTGGACATGTACATCAAGATTGAGAGTTGTAGGTTGAAATGGTACAGGAAGAACCAGACAAAGATCCGTGCCGACCTGTATAAAGGAGTTGTTGATGCAATTACATCCGGGGAGACCCGGGCAAGCGCTGTTGGAGTAAGGATAGTGCTCCCTGGAACGTACCCAGGTGGCGACCGCGACATGAAGCGGAGGCATATGGATGCCATGGCAATTGTCCATACATACGGGAAGCCTGACATCTTCTTGACCATGACCTGCAACCCTAACTGGGAAGAGATAGCGAATGAGTTGTTTCCTGGTCAGACAGCGTAAGATCGACCTGATCTTGTGGCTCGTGTGTTCCATGGCAAGCTAGAGGCTATGAAAGAGCTCTTGTTCAAGAAGAATATCCTGGGTGTTGTTGTCGCACATGTATACGTAGTCGAGTTCCAGAAGAGGGGCCTCCCCCATGCACACTTTTTGTTGATCATGGATTCTACCTATAAGCTTGTCGTTCCAGAGTAGTACGACCGACTCATTTCTGCCGAGCTCCCAGACAAGCAGAAGTATCCTGAACTCCACGCCTTGGTGGTGAAACATATGATGCACGGACCATGCGGTGCTCTCAACCCCAAAAATATGTGCATGCAACAGAACGAGTGCAAGTGCAGATACCCACGACCGTTCAATGAAAACACGGCACAGGGCAAGGACTCATACCCAGTTTATCGTCGTCGAGATGATGGTCGGCAGGCTAAGGTCCGTGGTAAAATGTTGGACAACAGATGGGTTGTGCCGTATAACCCTTACCTTCTGCGGATGTTCAATTGCCACATCAACGTTGAGGTTTGCTCCAGCATAAAGGCCGTCAAATACCTTTACAAGTACATATACAAGGGCCATGATAGGGCTTCTTTCAGCATCGACCAGCCCGACGCCGATGGTAACATTGATGAGATCAAAAGATACGTAGACGCGAGGTGGGTTACTCCTCCAGAGGCGATGTGGAGGATATTTGGCTTCCCCTTGTGTGCCAATGACCCGCCTGTCCTACAGTTGCCTCTTCATCTCCCAAATATGCACAGAGTGGCCTTCAATGAGCAAGCTCACTTGACCGACGTAGTCGCCTCTGAGAATGCTTCCAAATCCATGTTGACAGAGTATTTCAAAGCTAACCAAAACCACCCCTGGGCTAGGAATATATTGCACAAGGATTTTCCTGGAAGGTTCATATGGCAGAAGGGTAAGAAGTATTGGAAAGAGCGGGTGGAGCGTTATCAGATAGGTCGAATTGTGTCTGCCAATCCTGCCGAGGGGGAGCGATACTATCTGCGTGTGCTGCTAAACCATGTTGCTGGCAAGACATCCTATGAGGACCTGCTCACCGTGGACGGTAGGCTATGCGGGAGCTTTAGAGAGGCTGCCGAAAGGTTGGGACTCATCGAGGCAGATAACACGCTCGACGACTGTCTTACTGAGGCAGAGCAATGGGCGATGCCATGTTCGCTCAGGAGGCTCTTCGCGACAATTTTGGTGCACTGTGAACCAGGCGACGTGCGTGGTTTATGGGATAGGCACCTCGAGCCTATGTCTGATGACTATCGGCGATCACACACGTGCCCGATTGAGGTGGAACAGATGGTGTTGCTTGACATTAGGGGTATGTTGCAGTCCATGGGCAAAGACATAGCTGATTTCGCTCTTCCATGCATTGACGATGCGTTTGACCCAACCGAGGGCGAGGCCAGAGAAGTGATCGAGGAATCCAACATCGATTTTGACATCAACGACACTAAATTGGCATCGTCGCTAAACTTTGAGCAGAGGGTTGCATACGACGAGATACTAGCTGCTGTTGATGGCGGTGATGGGGGTGTGTTCTTTGTTGATGGCCCGGGAGGTACAGGGAAGACCTTCCTGTACAGGGCGCTGCTCGCCAAGGTTCGAAGCGAGGGAAACATCGCTATCGCTACCGCGACGTCAGGCGTCGCGGCTTCTATCATGCCTGGAGGCAGGACTGCCCACTCGAGGTTCAAGATCCCATTGAGTTGCGATGATGGCGCCTCCTGCACCTTCACGAAGCAGAGTGGTACCGCCAAGCTACTGAGGATGGCCTCATTGATACTATGGGACGAGGCCACCATGACTAAGCGACAGGCGGTCGAGGCACTGGACAACAGCATGCGCGACATCATGGGAAGACGGGACCGACCCTTTGAAGGAAAAACTGTTGTGTTTGGCGGGGACTTCAGGCAGGTGCTTCCGGTCGTCAGGAGGGGGTTCCGGGGTCAGATAATCGATGCAACCCTCCGAAGTTCACATCTCTGGAAGGGTATGCGCCAGCTAAAGCTCGTCACCAACATGAGGGCTCATAATGACACCTGGTTTGCGGATTACTTGCTAAGGGTAGGCAATGGCACTGAGGACGTTGACGATCAAGGAAACATACGACTCCCTGAAGATATTTGTGTGCCATCTACAAGCGAGGGTGACGACCTAGAGAAGCTGATTGACCATGTGTTTCCGAGACTAGATGACAACATGTCCGATCCGAATTACATGACTTCACGCGCAATCCTCTCCACCACAAACGACAACGTCGACACGATAAACATACACATGGTAGAGCGTTTTCGAGGAGAAGAAGTAATCTACCATAGCTTTGACAGTGCAGAGGACGACCCATATGGCTACTATGCCCCCGAGTTCCTGAATGGGTTGACTCCCAACGGTCTGCCTCCGCATGCACTCAAACTGAAGCTCAACTGCCCTGTCATACTTCTGAGGAACATTGATCCGGCTAATGGTCTGTGTAACGGGACGAGGCTTGTGGTCCGAGGTTTCGAGAGGAACGCCATCAACGCAGAAATCATGATCGGACAACACGCAGGTAGGAGGGTATTCCTTCCTCGAATACCCCTATGCCCGTCTGACAACGACATGTTTCCATTCAAGTTCAAGAGGAAGCAATTTCCTATAAGGCTTAGCTTTGCTATGACGATTAACAAGGCTCAAGGACAGACGATTCCGATTGTTGGAGTGTACCTACCTAATCCGGTGTTCTCTCATGGTCAACTCTATGTCGCGTTGTCTCGAGCCACCGCGAAGAGGAACATAAAGATCCTCATTGAGAAGAAGGAGAAGGATAATGGCAAGAAGCAAAGTGGTAAATCAAAGAAGCGAAAAAGACCTTCCTTGTCCTTACAAACCTCGATGAAGAACATCGTCTATAAGGAAGTCCTTATAGGCTGAAGTCCGCACTTACGAAACCGGCGGGTTTTGAATATGACAATAGCATTTACTCTTATTCTACAGATAATTTGTTGCTCTGGAGCGCTTTTGTACAAATGTTTATCTTTGTTTTTTATTTGACTGCAATCTTTATTTAAACGTGCACGACCACTATCAGATTAAGAATGCCTAGCTTCAGTGGCGTTGCTACGGGCCAGTGCACTTCATCTTCAATTTTATCACGTTTTGCTCAGACTCTCAGGATTTAGAGTATGCATCTATACAGTTTTGGCATCCAGTACACCTATGATTTGAACGTCTTGAGATGTAAGTATAGCCAATATGACCTGTTAGATAATAACATGAGACGACCGCCCCCTGTTTTAAGTCTATATGTTTCAGTTCGGTTAGTATACACTAGACAGATTTAATTATTGTGGCATTTTTGTCTATCAATAATGTGTGTGCATGTTTTCCTTAAGGAAACAACATATAGTTGTCTTCATCACCGGGAACACACTTTAGGTGCAGATCATGATATTTCAGTTGGGCAGTTTTGACATGATACATTTTTTCAGTCAATATTTGTTTATCTTAAGCAGCAGTACTTCTCTCTTCAAATGACACTACGACACCATATAGAAGTTGAATACATTTCAGCCGTTACTAATGTGACTACCATTGAAAATGTCGTGTCAGACTCGAATCACATCCTAATAGTTGTTATAAAAAAACATACTATTGCTTGCCCACACATTGAAGTACTACATTTTTTATTACCCTGTATTTCTAAATTTTTTGCTACCATGCCGGTTTATTGCTAAACTCGTAAAGGTTTTCAAAATTAAAACTGTGGTTCCTAAACCCTGTTATGCTTTTGTTTGCAACACAATATGGAGATGCACAGTTACCACTTACCAGTAAAAGTAGTTCCTGTTTTAATTTTGAGTGAACTGCTTGTTTTGGCCACGAGATACTTTTAAGTTTAAGGCATTAATTAGTTTTTCTTGAATAACTTGTGGGTGCATGCAGAAAACACATACTTCAGCATTTAATTGAAAAGGCTACTATTCTTAAATAGTAGTCTCTGTTGTTTCTCTTAAATAGAGAGCTCATAGAATGAATAAACAGAAGTGTAGATGTGATGAATAGAGTAGATAGAAGTACTGATCTTACAATTCTGTCACGTGAAGTGCATCATCGATTACGTGGCAGAAAACTCCTGTCCAATTGAAGTGCATGGATTTTCTCAAGGTCATCACGTCTGAATGCAAACAAAAATAAGAAGGAATGTCAGGATGTAGTTTGTTAATTGTAAACATAAATAATATGGTAGCAGCCGCTTCTTGTTTTGAAAATTGCAGTGCTCGGTTGACTGTATCAGATTAAGAATGCCCTTTCGACTAATCCAAAATTCGTGGCTGTAATTTCAAATTGCAGTGCTCGGTGACTATAGCCAAGAAGTAAAATTTCATATCGCCTAGCTAGCCTGATGCATAATGAGTCATTTGAAATGAAGATGATGAAGGCAAACAAGTATTCGTCTGTCAGTAAGTAATAATTCTGTTAAGAACAAAACTAAAGGCAAGAAGAGTGCAGGTCAGAAAAAATTCAGATAACTGCAGGATAACGAAGCATGCATCTCTACTACGCCATATCTGCATAAAGTTCGGCAACCATTAAATCCCTAGCCGGAAACTAATGTGTGTCCCTAAACTTACATGTGGTAGTTTACTTCGGCATCGACTGAAACTGGCCTTGATTTCAGGTAACTGAAACTTAGGATGCGCATTGAAACTTAGTATTCCCAATAGACTGCTCAGCTTCGATAGATGAAGGTTCTCCATCATTAGCCTTGTTCTCATCATCATATTTGGCTGATTCTTGCCTTTGATCTTGAACTACAGAAACCTGTAGTGTGGATATACTCAGTACATACTGACTGACAAGGTATCAGGAAAATAAAGGAGTAGAATACCAGAGTTTCAGAGTTTCAGAGGTAAATATTGACAGTAGCAGATTATATTATATGCTTATGAACAACTAACACTTGTAGGAATAACTAATACTAATTTAGTACTATGGAAAACACCACAGCTAAAAAAACAATTACCTAACTCGCAAACAAATAAAACATTCTACTATATATGAAGATCGATCCGACCATAAGGTCTCTGATTATGTTGGATATCCCTGCACTACCTCGATGATATATACACCCTGTTTATAAGTATTAAACAATACAGTAGTCAAATGTTTTATACTCCCATTCCGTCCCTCCCCTAAAAACTGAATAACAGGGATGTCATTGTTCTGCTCCAACAGAACAATTATTCCAATAGAACAATTATTCCAACATAAAAACTAATCTAACAGAACTTGTAATCAGGATGTCACATTACATATGAATCAACTTACCATCATTTGTTCAGATGATGCAAAATATTTGTGAGTATAGGCCATGTTACAAGCAGAAGAAAGTAAACATGAAGAGCCTCACCAGCACGATTGCGTGCAAGTGCCGGCGGCAGAGACGGTTGTAGGGGAAGCTGGAGCTAGCAATGCCACACTGACGCCTCGTGGGCGACTTGTTGGACATGGACCAGCAGAAGGCCGGCGTTGACTTTCTGTGCGGCAGCGGCGGCTGCTCACAGGATCCAAAACCGTCTTCCACGCCCATGGCTGTTGTCTCCCCGTCCGCCACGACAGGCGTCTCCTCGTGGCCAGCGCTGCTGCATCATTGGCCGGCTCTGCTTGCTGCTCGTGGACGTTGTGTGCTCCCCTGATGCCGCCGGAATGGAACCACCGCTGCGGCGACGCCAGGATTGCAGGAGCCACCTCCCGGACCGAACCATCGTCGCGTACCAATGGTTGGAGAAGCACGTCGCGGACGAGAGCGTATCAGATGAGGGCTTCCTTGGTTCAGGGAAGACGGCGGCAGCAGGGATGAGGTCGAGGCGGAGCTCGAACTGGAAGGCAGTGGGCGTCATAAATCTGAGCTCGGGGTGGGGAAGGTGGTGGCGGAGGGTGGGATGGGGCAAGGCCGGCGGCGTGCAAGCGCCAGAGCGTGGGCGGTACTTGGGTGCCGACGACCTCCAGCCGTCCAGCGGCGGCGAGCGGTGGACCACGACGCCCAGGCTGCATAGCAAGCAATCGAGAGGGAGGGAGGTGGCGAGCGGCGGACCTCCAGTGGCGGCGAGCGGCAGACCACTACACCGGCGGGGCACCCTAATTCTTTTGAACGGATCAGGGAAGACAGGAGAGGCGCGAGTGGGAGGAGATGGGAGCGATTCCGTCGATCCACGGCTTCCCAGCAAGCGCGGCTCGAGGATGGCGTAACTCTCGGCGAGGCGGAGTTCCTGGTCTCCTCGGGGAGGAGGTGGTCCAGCTGTGGGCCACGGTGGGCGAGGTGGGTCGGCGGTTGTTGAGCTGCGCAGGTGGGCGGCGGTGGTTGCCTCCTTCGCAGCAGCGCAGGAGGGCGGCGGCAGCGGCGGCGGCGTAGTTGGGAGACGCACGTGGTGGGCGGCGCGGTGGGGAGAGGAGGGGGAGAGACTGAGAGGGACATCGGCCAACGCCATCGCGGGGGAGAGGAGGGGGATAGAGTGAGTGGCTGGGAGGGGGAGATAGTGGGTGGGGAGAGGTTTTTTTTTCTGAGCATCGGGTGGGGAGAGGTGGCCTGTTTAACTCAGGCCGGACTGTGCCGTTGCGGGCCGGCCCATTTGACCAGGTCTGGCTGTGAGAGGAGGAAAGGAGTCATGGGAGGTCCGCATAAGGATTTCTAAAAAAAGGTCCGGATAAGATTGTAGGGTGAAAAAAATGCAATTGAAAATATATGTATTAGTCTCACTTTTGTTTTTATTATATATTATAGATGTTTATATAATACAGTATAAAATATCATTATATTTTATATGTTTCATCTTTGTCCATCATAGATAAACAGTGATGGACTCGAATGATGTTTCAAATATATCAACTGGCATATGCACTGATGTAACGATGACAGCCCGGACCGAAACACCACGAGAAGAGGTGCTACACATGTTAACGCAAAAGGTGCATTATTTTATATTATTGTTTTTCAGAATATATGAGACATAGATATGGATTTTGAAGATGCACAAAAAAACCTATTGACAATGGTTCCGAAGCGACGTCGGTGAAAGGGACCACCGGGTTTTTTACAATATAATAACATGAAAGTGGTGATATTTCATAAAAAATAAAAAAGATGTCAAATTAAACTTCAATTACTATGCAATTATGACTGTATCATATTGTCTCTACCTGTAAAATTTTGCATGCATTATCTTTATATAACTTCGTCAAATCATTTTATATAACTTCATTAAACTATTTTAGAAGCCCGTGGCAACGCAAGGGCATTCTACTAGTATGCTATATATATACTACTCGGACAAGTACCACAGCCTGCTTAATTAATTCGAGCAGATCGATCGCACACGACCGAAGCTGTATAGATATATATATAGAAGATGCTCCTGAGTTCTAGCCTTATACGGGTGAGGTTTTTGTTTCTTCTACAATAGCAATCCAATTTTCTTTTCATTTTTCTAAAATGACAGATCATAGGCGTCTCGCAAGCGTTCGTCTCTCCTCGTCCCCCGATCCAAAATTCCCACCGCCTCATGGGACGTGCAGCGCTGTCCCATGGCAAGGTAGATGGAGAAAGGAAAATACACTCTTTCAGGAGACGCAGAACCATCTCAATAGCAGATCAAAAAACAAAAAAAGAAAAAACCCATCTCAATAGTTTCTTCCTCAGACCTTAGGCGCGGCTGGGCAAACTCTCACTCCGTACTTTACCGGCGAGCCCATGGATTCGCCTTTCCTCTACCTTCCACTCCGCCAAGTAGTGATAGGGAGGAGAATCCCGACGTCTCTCTTCCGATTCTTCTTCCAGTTTATGCATGGCTAATAGGAAAAGCGCTGAGGGCACTTGCGGTAGTGTGCCTCTGACATGCAGGCCCATGCTAGAAAATGCTCGATTGCACTCAACGAGGGGTGGGGACGTGGGGCCCTCCACCGAGGAGAGAGAACGAAGTATCTCTGCAAAATGAAAAACTAGCGGTACCGGTTTCTACCGGGTAGCGCAGTTGTGTTGGATCCATTCTGCGATTCATGCGTACAAATCACTCCCGTACCACATAGTCAATGTAGCAACAGTGGCCGAACGATTTTTTGTTGTGTGTATTTGCATACAATAGATACAGTGGAGCCCACACCCGCACTTAACATATTGTATCCATCTTTCAGACCCCTGCCTCTCGGTATTTGTTTGAGGAACTGCTGGATTGGGTTGGTTCGCCGTGCCGCACCGCCCCTCGCCGCCGCTGTTCTGCAACCATGCCGCCGGGTGGAACTAGAACGGACCTCCAAGCTTCAGCGTCGCAGGTTCGTAGTCTGGATCTGACGGTCAAAGAGCAGTAACAAAGTCGAAGCTCTTCAGTATATCTTGACGCTCTTGATTTATTAGATGGCGGTAGTCGAATCCCAAATACTCCATGAGTCCCATGGCTTGTTGTTTACCGGTTGTCTAGTTATAATTACTATTATCTCTGTCAGGGATGTGGGCATATACCATTTGATGTTTTGCACATTTTCTATGAGTTAGATGAAATTTTGTGTTTTTCGTCATTTAACGGACTGTGGTTATGTATATCTGTTTTTTCACTCACGGTTTGGTTGGCAGACTAACTAATTACCCTGAAAAACATGGAAGAATATCTATCTGGAAATGAGCTCTACGCGCATAGATCGCCTAGATTTACAAATGTTAGAGTAGTCATTATGATATACGACTTCTAGTCCAAGTTAGTTTTATAACCCTACCCCAAGTCGGTTTGTACCCTCTTATATACTTTTGTATGCCGCACCAAATCAATCAATAAACAACCGTTTTATTCATCCTTCTGATCAAATACTGGTCCTAGGGTTTAGGGTATGGCTCCGCCGAGGCCGGCGTCGCCGCCGCCTGGTTACTTCGAGCGTCGGGCCGTGCTCATCGCCAAGGCTGCCAACGCCACGACTGCCTCTCTCTCGGCCCTCTCCATAGATCCACAAAACTCCCCTACACCCATCCTCGCCGCACCAATGTCTCTTGCTGACACACAATCTCCGACGTCAGCCCCTACATCCCCATAGTTCTTGATCTCGCCACCCACAACCATTACCATTGGAGGCATCTCTTCGATCTCCACCTCGGCCACTGCAACCTGCGCTCGCATGTCGCCGCCAACTGTCTTCCCTGCCCCGACGATCCGCAATGGTTGAAAGACGATCTCGTGGTCGTCCAGTGGTTCTACACCCGCATCACCACCGAGATCTTCAACATGCTCGATCACGACGGCGCCACCGCTGCCAACATCTGGCACTCCCTCCGTCAACTCTTCCAAAGCAACACCGACGCTCGGAAAAATGCTCTCCACACCGAGCTTCGCAATATGGTGCAAGGAGACACCCCAATGAACCTGTTCTGCCAGCGCGTCAAGACCATTGGTGATGAGCTTCGCTAACTCGGCGATACAGTCAGCGACTCACAGCTAATCAACATCATCGTCGTCGGCCTCAGCGAGGACTTTAACAAGAAAGCCTCGTTCATACCGATGATACGGCCTCCTCCTTCCTTCGTTGAAGTTCGTGCCCTACTCCAACTCGTGGCGGAAACACAAGCTCGCAAGGACTCTCGCCCCAAGTTCTTCCATGCTGCGGCTTGTCCTCCTCCGCCGTCTACACCAGCGCCGCCTCTCATGCCGGCTCCTACCGCCCGGCCGTCCGCGTCGTCATCCGCTCAACCGCCCCCAGGCTGGCGCCCTAGTCCAAACTACCATGGCAAAAATCCTATCTACAAGCCGTCGTCGACTCGTTCGGTTCTGCCTATGACATCACCAGCACCGAGTCCTGCACCACCCACCAGTGCTCCATCTGCGGCTGCATGGCGGCCTCCTCATGATCCTTGGACGGGGCTCATTTAGGCGTGGCTCATGCCCTGGTCCGCTCCGTCCCCACTCCGTGCTTCGCCGGCATACTCAGGTGCCTGGCAACCCAGCCTTCGGCCGCCTACTGGTGCTCCCGGGGTTCTCAACCCCCAATAGCCGGTCAATGCCTATCACGCCACCCCGACGTATGATCTTTATGGTCATTACACCACCGACGGCGGCGCCTACTACACACCTCAGCCGGCACTGCTCCTGATGCCACCCTCACCACAGCCGGCCAATGCCGCTCACGCCGCCCCGACGTATGCTCCTTATGGTCACTACTCCACCGACGGCGGCGCCTACTACCTAGTCGGCCCTGCTACCTTCACCATCATATCCGCCGGCACTGCTCCCGACGCCACCCTCACATGCGACGCGAGTTGGGATCAAGCTGCTTTTCTCCAGGCCATGAATAATTTTGTTGCACAAGGAAACTCAGGTACGCATTGGATCTTTGATTCAAGGGCCTCTAGTCATATGTCTGCATCTAGTAATTGGTTATGATCTTGCACTAAATCTCCTTTTCCTTCCATTACCCTCGGAGATGGATCATCTATTCCTATATATTGTGTTGGGGCTCAACTTCCCTCTTCACTACTCGGAAAAGGACTATAGATGAAATTGACACTAATGGCGCACCAGAGAAGTGGTGCGCCACTACTATATACTAATGGCGCACCATGTGGTGATGCGCCATTAATGTGGAAGACACTAATGGCGCACCAAGCACAAGGTGCGCCACAAGTAACATTTTTTTTTTATTTTTTCAAACATACTAATGGCGCATCCTGATAAAGTGCGCCATTAGTAGTTCTAACTAGTAATGGCGCACTAGTCATAAAGTGCGCCACTACTGTATTTTTTTTTTTTTTTTGCAAAACTACTAATGACGCATCATTGCAAAGTGCGTCATTACTAGTTAACTAGTAATGACGCACTATGCCACGGTGCGCCATTAGTATACATACATACATACATACATATATATATATATATATATATATATATATATATATATATATATATATATATATATATATATATATATATATATATATATATATATATATATACGGCTGCGCTATTGTAAGCGAGCGCGCATTCCTGCTTAGCCTACGCTCCGACCGGTCCTAATTAGGCGCGCTATTCGCGCGGAGAAGGCCACTCTCCACCGCTAGTTTGTTGAGGGTAATGGAGTGTGTAAGAAAAAGTAATGCATTTAATTTTGTTACCATGCGCCGGTCCGCTATGTCCCGATTCTGCGTTCACTATTCATTGTCAGTAATAGGGAAAGTATAGATAGTAATGGACAAATGTTTTTTTACCAGGAAGTGAGATATCGGTGATTTGATCGCTAAATGTAGTAAAACCTTGCTGACATGTAGTAATGAATTACTAGATGCTCACAAATTGGCAACAATAAAAAAATGAAGTGGATGGTAGTGCAAAAGAAAATGACCTGATATGTAGTAATGCATTACTACTTGTGCTATTTTAGTCTAAAAATGGATTGCTCTTGATCATACAGGCCGCATGCAGATGGACGCAGATGGTAACTTGTTACTACTCACTTCCTAAAGGCCATTTACTATTGCTATAATAGTGATGGTAACATGTTTTCTACGTCCTACATGGCCAATTACTGATGCTAGGAACTAACGGTTGGGCTTGGAATGTTAATCAGCGTGTGGTGATGGTAACCTGTTACTATCCTATTTTCACGTATAGGAGAAGCTGGCGAAGCAGTTTTGGTCGTAAAACGTTACGGTCGAATTTTTCCACAACGTGCGTGCCCTTTGGTCTAATTAGCGCGTCGGGCTACTTTGCGCGTACTGGCCGGTTGGTTCGAATTGGCCGGAGTATAGGCTAAGAAAGAATGCGCATAGTTATTCTTCACCCCCCTTTATTTTACCATCAATGCACCGTAATTTTACGTTTCGTAAGTTTTGTCTTATTTCCGACGCAAAAAGAGACCGTAAGAAAGTATATAATCACCGTAAAAAATATTTTATGTTATGTAAAATTACAAACGTAAAAACATAGTCTAAAATACGCATAAACTGCAAATTTTCTTGTCTTCCTATATTTTGATTTTCTTATGTCAAATTTTACGTAATGAATCAATAGGAATGTAACTATTTGAATTCCAAACATAATTTAATTATGAAATGATCGTAAGATTACCTCGGGTGAAAAATAACTTATTCTGCACCCTGGGTGATGAATAGTTATTCTTCACCCCCCTATATTTTACCATCAATGCACCGTAATTTTACGTTCCGTAAGTTTTGTCTTATTTCCGACATAAAAAGAGACCATAAAAAAATATAATCACCGTAAAAAATATTTTATGTTATGTAAAATTACAAACGTAAAAACATAGTCTAAAATACAGATAAACTACAAATTTTCTTGTCTTATGACCTATATTTTTATTTTTTTATGTTAAATTTTACGTAGTGAATCAATAGGAATGTAACTATTTAAATTCTAAACGTAATTTAATTATAAAATGATCGTAAGATTACCTTGGGTTAAGAAATACTTGTTCTGCACCCTGGATGATGAATAATAACACTATATATATAGGAAAAAGCAAACCTATGAAGCTTTGCTGTGGCGGCTGCAATCACGAGCACCCACTCATGTTGGGATCTGTCCCATCCCCTTACCTCTTTTGTATTTTTATTTTATAAGTAGTTTGATACTTATTTCCTCTTATAGAGAAAAATGGACCACGCTGCATGCGAGAGTGCGCAGCACTAGGCTGGCACAATGGCAGGCAGGGCCCATCCCGCCTTGGGCTCCAACTGTTCCTGAATGGTTCCTGGTCACAACGGTTCCAAGATGATTTTTTTAGTTCTTATAATTTCCTGGCAACACGTTTCCTGTGTCATGCTGATTCACTTGGCTATTCACGCACTCCCCCATACCGTTTCGTACTTAGGATTGGCGAGGCCGCACCACCCTAATATAATGAACTTTTTAAAATACAAAAAGTAGTGTTTAGATAACGACCCCGATAAATATACTAACGTGATATAAGTGTACTAATGTGATGAACTTTGTAAAATCCATTTTTATAACGAATATTATAATCAGAGACAGTGTGAGGAACAGATACGATCGCGGCAAGATCATTGTCGTGGAGTCCTGGAGAGCGAGCGGTCTGTTTGGGTATGGGGGAGAACGGCGGTGCTGCACATACGCATGACGTCGATGACCTGAAAGGTAAGCCTACTAAATCACTTTTTGCTGCTTGAAATCTTCTGTATGAAACCTTTTTGGCGATTCTTTTCTTACAGACCATTACTTGCAATAGTAGTTATTTCTCTTCACATTGCTCCATCTGATTTTTTTCGGAGAATCTACTCCATCTGATTATTTTGGACTAGATGCGTCCACCGGAGACCTGCGTTTGGATCAAACACCATGCAGCAAGAACATGACCGGCACTCAGACGATTGATGCGGATCACACGGACAAGGAAAATGACAGCAAACCAGTGGAAGGCGCTGAAACAGACAAAGTGTTCTAGTGGAGGAGGAGGGATGGACAAGACGGCAAAGGTAATACTCTCACTAGGCAACCATTCAACACTACAAAAAAAATTGCCGTCAGATTTTTGTAGTCACATTGATACATCATTTCAGTAAAAGAAGTAGCATGAAACTAAAATGCATGTTGGTGGATCTGCTTCGGAACAACACTACTTAAAATGAAGAGTGCACTCTTAGTAGTACCAAAGAAAATAGAACGGCAATTGTAGTTTTAAGGGCGCATCTAAGTGAAGATATAGAGAGATATGCATGTTAGAGTCACGCGCACCGACATACCTGATACTTGTGCCGTCAACGTATCCTGCCGCCCATGGAGTGTTACACGGCACGGGCTCACTCACGAGGGGGCACAGTGTGCGTCGCCCCGGACGGTGAATAGTGATGGGGGGGCGGCGGGGGGGGGGGGGGGGGGGGGGGGGGGGGGGATGGGATTCCAGCAGCACGCCGTCCACATGGATGAGCACGTGCCGAAGGACACCATTGTCGGTAAACTTGGTGTGCAGCTTCTCGACTTCCACAAACCTAGCTAGCAGGTTGATGTCACGCAGATCGTCATCCAGCGCATAACCACCGGTGAGGTCCAGATGCCCAACACGCGGGATGATGTCTGGGTGATCAACCTCCGCTTGCAGGACGTAGAATGACATGCCCCTTCGCATGTACGTATCGAGCTCGATGGAGACGATTCGGCACATGGGGGAGGAGTTTCTTCGCCATCTCAAGCGACCACGCCTGATGGGACGTGCTCCAGGAGGACGCGCATGCGGCACCGTGGCCGCACGAGCTCGCTGTCAATGTCAGGCGAGAGGCGGAATGGCGTGGCTCAGTCGTCGTGTAACACCGTCACCGATGCAACTCGATCGCGCCACCCTCCGTCCGTGAACCGAACGAGGAAGGATTGCACGGAGTGGATGGACACGTCAACGGCTGCTCTCCGAATGTCGGTGAACTCGGCGAGGATGGCTTTCTTCACCGCGCTCGGATCGACGCATGCCGCGGTGATCACCAGTGCGGTGGCTCGGAGATGATTCTCCTCACCCACCATGGCCCATGTGCGCTCAATAACACAGTGAGACACGAACGGACGGTTGTTTGGTCGGAGGTAAACGACATCGACGACCACATGTTCTCCATCGATGGCGTGGTTTGGGTTGGCTTCTAGTAGTGCAGCGCTTTTCACCAAAGGCTGTTTCATGGTTTTGGCATGACCCACCGTTATCCATCAATTTACAAAAGTTTCACATTGACACAAAATAAAAACACAAATGGAAAAGAAGCACTCCATCCATGCAAGCTTCCGTAAATTAAATCAAATCTGCAAAATGATAAACAAGAAGTTAGAAGAAGAAAAAGAAGAAGACTAGAAGAATACTAGAAGAAGAAGAACACTAGAAGAAGAATAAGAAGAATTTTGGAAAAGAAGAAGAATAAGAAGAAGACTATAAGCTTATTATGTAAACTTGATCATTTTGTGCTAACATAAGTTATTTTGGAGCTAACCTATAGGAAACTAAGCATATAAGCTCTAAGTTAGTATATTAAAGCCAACTTAGGTAAAATGAAGCTAACCTATGTCATTTTGGAAAAGAAGGAGAATAAGAAAAAGACTATAAGCTTATTATGTAAACTTGATCATTTTGTGCTAACATAAATTATTTTGGAGCTAACCTATAGGAAACTAAGCATATAAGCTCTAAGTTAGTATATTAGAGCCAACTTAGGTAAAATGAAGCTAACCTATGTCATTTTGGAAAAGAAGAAGAATAAGAAAAAGACTATAAGCTTATTATGTAAACTTGATCATTTTGTGCTAACATAAGTTATTTTGGAGCTAACCTATAGGAAACTAAGCATATAAGCTCTAAGTTAGCATATTAGAGCCAACTTAGGTAAAATGAAGCTAACCTATAGGAAACTAAGCATATTAGAGATAACATAGGTAACTAAGTATATATATATATCATTTTGGAGATCTGACATACCTGACAAGTTACCATGGTGCCTTTTCCTAGTAGTTATCAATCCTAACAGCAGCAGCAGCAAGAAGAAACTAGCAGCAGCAAGAAGAAACCAGCAGCAGCAGATAAGAACACAACAGCAGCAGAATAATAACAGCAACAGTAGCAAGAATAAGAAGCAGGACTACAACCAGAATGTTAACCAAGGAAGCTTTAACAGAATTTGCTTGCAGCAGCAGTAGCTTGCAATTTTGCTTGCTTGCACTGCTTGAGTAGTCCCAGGCTGTTCTACTTTAGGTAGTGACAAGGCTATTATTACTGCCAAAAAACTAGAGATATTGTCTTTTAACCTGGGCATATTGCTGTTGTCTTTTAACCTGGGCATGATTAATGATAATGATAGCACACTGAACTTGAATCGTTGCTACAAGTGGCAGCAGCTAGCAAGCACATTTTTATTACTATTTATCTCAGGAAAGAATAATAAGCAAAGTGGCACAACTCATCCCAGGCCGTGTCGTGCCCCCTTGATGGCCTGCACATCCCATCTCTGGCCATTCAAATATTTATATTTGTTTAAACATTTGCCCCTTGCAAGCATTATCACAAACACCTACCAAGCAAAAGGCAAATATTTATATGGCACCTTAGCATTTTTATTACTCCTACTATCTATGGCGCTGTCAAAATGCAGTTTATACTCCTGAGTAGAAAAATGCAGGAGTAGGTTTGATGTTATATGACACTGTGACAAAAATACTCTTGAGTACAAGAGGATGGCACTGACCTAGAGTAATTCACAGCAAGTTATAGAATGGCAAGTTATACTCCATTTCAAGTTACTCCTAAAATTACTCTACGATGGGCCAGGATGCAATGAAGAATTTAGCCAACACCCCAGCTGGGCAATAGCCAATGCCTGCTACAACTTTCTACAATTTACCGCTAGTTCACTGTGACACTAGAAGCAGAGTACAGAAACATGAGCTTTTTATCAGTTACTCCCTTTGTAAATATTAGTACTCCAGTTGCAATATAACTACAAAACTGAGACCTTGCTTATAGATATAAAATGCAGTGAAATGCACTACCAATAAAATGCGCTAGAGCAGCAATGTATTGACCCAAAAGCCAAGAACTTGTGAAGACTGTCTATAAGAACAGGATCCAAGAACTTGTGCAGAGTGTCTATAGGAACAGGATGGCCTGAAACTCGATCGCTGACCGCACACGAGTTTGCTCCGTTAATTTGCTTGTTTGGACGAGAAGCAAGATGCAACTGCTAACTGCTGGGTGAACAAATATACAGGAAGCAGAGCACACCTACATAGACGAATGACTTCTTTCAGGCTTACACGGGTGAAATCCCGGCGTTGCTCGCGAGTAGTTGCGGAACTAGATGAGCACAAGCAAGCACAAGTTTGTGTGCCTAATTACGCTGGTCGATTCGGCAGTAAGCTATTCCTACTCCTATCTACCAGCATGCGGAAGGGGGAGAGGGAGGGGATGGGCAGACTACCTGGCCTCCTGCTCGACGACGTGGATGGTGGCGAGGGTGTGGATGAGACGCAGGTTGGGGTTGGCCTCCTGCTCGACGACACGGGAGATGAGGGCCTGCGCGCGGTCCAGCAGCGTCTCCTCCGCGGCCTCCTGCTCCGCGTCGGCCGCCTCCGTCTCCTCCTCCTACTCGTCCTCCTCCTCTGGCTCGGGGCGCGGGGGCGGCGGCGCGGGGGAGCTACAGTAGTGGGGGCGCGGGAGCGGCGGCGCGGGGGAGCTGCAGTAGTGGGGGCGCGGGGGCGGCGGGGGTCGGGGCGGCGGGGTGGAGAAGAAGGCAGGGAAGCAGAGGCGGCGGCAGGGGACGGAGGGGACGGAGGGGGCGTGCAGGCGCGGCGGCGGCGTACAGTTGGGGCGGAGGGGGCGTACGGTTAGGTCGAGTGGGGAGGAAGGGAGGGAGGGGAATAGGTGGAGTGGGGGGGAAGCTTACTAATGGCGCACCCAGCAGCGGTGCGCCATTAGAATGTTTTTTTGCCAAAAAGTAAAAAAATAATAATTTATTGGCGCACTCTGTCGCCGGTGCACCATTAGTAGTTCTATCTACTAATGGCGCACTTTACTAGGATGCGTCATTAGTATGTTTGAAAAAATGAAAAAAAAATTGTTTTACTAGTGGCGCACCGTTTGCCTGGTGCGCCATTAGTGCCTTCCACACTAATTGCGTATCTCCACCAGGTGCGCCATTAGTATATAGTAGTGGCGCACCACTACTCTGGTGCGCCATTAGTGTCAATCCTGTCTTTAGCCCTTTTCCTAGTAGTGCAAGCCCCCGTCCGGCGATCTCCGGCCTTTCCCGGCATGGCGGACAGTGGATCTGACTCCGACCAGTCCGGATCCGTCGCCTGGGGTATCGTCCCGTGCGGGTTGGAGGAGGCAATGGCCATTTGCATTGCACTCCGCAGCTCCTGGGAGAACTACGCCCGGCTGACGGCTGGTTCTGTCCGGCGTGAGTCCATTGAGTCGGTGCCATCGTCGAGAATGAAGTTGATCTCTTCCACCGAGTCCATAGGGTTCCACATCTTACCGAGAAGCCGCTCATCCAAATAAAAAATGGCTGCAAGAATTTTATGTCAGATGGGATGAGAAAACATCAAAACCAGCATATATCGACAGTACCCCGCCGTGCTCAGCCCGAGGAATTAACATGGAAACTTGCTTCACAGTCTGAGGGACTAAGTTGTTGGGCGGATAAAGGTATTGGAAAACAACCATTAAATTTTTGTCAGCAAATAAAACTTCCGCTTGTAAACAAAAACCCAAGAACACATACACACACCTGTTGGCCGTAGACCGCTGCAAAGAGCGCCGAGAGCATAAGGGAGCAAGATTCTGAATATATATGCAAAACAAGAGTTGGACGGTGGTGTTAGTAATTACACGCTTGAAACCCAATGGAGCGACAATAACTCTGCACTCCTTTGTGGATGCATCCCAAAAGCCTCTTTCCTCTCCAAAATCTAGCTCATCATCCGGCAGGTCATTACTACAAACTGTGCAGAACTATATTCAAATTACCTTCAGTAAAAACGGAAGAGCTTCGCACCTCGGACCAGCGCGGCGCAGATTGTTTTTGCCACTCTCAAACTGTGCCGAACAGTGTCCAGCTAGCTAGACGAAAATAGCAATTTAACACTACCAGACAAGTATCCCACACCTAGAACCTTTTGTAAATATAGAATTAGCCGATTCGTCAGCTCGCCCAAAGAAGCTACTGGGGCACTCTACTGGTTCAAAAAGGTGTGTGCTCTGTTTGCCTCAAGTACACCTGCAAAGCCAGACGCTAGGTTTCCTTTTCCGGACCCTGACACCATAAAGGCTCGGCTCAACTTTCCTTCTAAGCCATGGCGAAATTCAACAAATGATAAATTCAGAACCTTATCCACCAAAGGTGTGGATCTTGAAGCAAACGAAGGGTTTTGATAACAGCCATCCGAGCTAGTGTGGATAGCAAATCCATCCTCTCTCTCTCTATATATATATATATATTACTTTTTTTTGCAAAACTATTAATGGCGCACGGCCAGGAGGTGCGCCATTAGTATGTTGGGTTACTAATGGCGCATGGTTGTGTGATGCGCCATTAGTAACCTAGGACCAGCTAGATATTTTGGACAGCCACACCTACACACTCACTTTCCCCACTTCATTCCCTCCACCTCCTTCTCCAAGCTTGTCGGCTGGCTCCTCCTCATCTCATTTGGACCATAGATTCATCAAAATTAAGTGGTGAAATTACCTTTTTTTTGATAGGTAAGTAAGGGGAAAGCTATCTTCATGTTGTAGATCTACTTTTTTTCTTCCTAGCTCGCTCCAACAACGTGCACATGCACTTTTTGTGGCCTAGCTAGATCTATGTATGTTTGTGGTGTTACATATGTTTGTGGTGTTGCATATATGTTTGTGTTTGCAGGTACCGGTATTTGAAATGCGATAGTTGCCAATATTTTGCCGGAATGTTGATTCATTTCTGTTTCGGCGAGAATTTTGGCACTATGCATTCTTTTTGGTCCTATTTTTAGGGAAAGTCATGCCAAATTTTTTCTTAGTTCTAAAATATCGTTTTGCTCTACCCTGCAGGCGACCATGGTCCGCACGATGGCCGAAGGCATCGTGAATAGGTTTTTGAGCTCCGCGAAGGCCGAGATGCTTCAAAAGAGCGAGACGGAGATAAGATGTCCGTGTCGAAGATGCAAGCTGAGGAGCCTTATTGTGGACCCAGATTCCGGGCAGGTGCCGGACCACCTGCTCTTGCGTGGTTTCATGGATGGCAGCAAGAAATGAGGAAGGGCAGCAAGACAACCACCGCGGCTCGGGTGGGCGAGAAGGCGAAGAATCTCCAGGACATGATCACGACAGTGATGTTGTACATAGTCATCATGTAGAAGATGCCGGACATGATGATGAGGAAGATGCCGGAGCAGACGAAGGGCATGATCATGAAGATGAAGATGCCGGCGGAGCAGACGACGATGGACCATCGATGGGCTGGGTGCAGGACCCTCATATTCAAGAGCTGCTTCTCAAGCAGACGGATAACGCAAGAGCTGCCGCCCGAGAGAAAGCCAAGCTGGATCAACTGTTGATAGACGCGGTTACTCCATTGTATGAAGGATGCAGACCCGAGGATACCCGCCTGAAAGTATTGCTCATGGCTCTGGAGATGAAGGTAAAACACAAAATGACCGACGCATGCTTCGACGAGAATATGTCATTCTGGCACGAACATCTTCCCAAGGGGAACAAGTGCCCGACCAGTTTCGAGGAGGCGAAGAAAGTCGTGTGTCCTCTGGATTTACCGCGCGTGAAATACCATGTGCGCATGAACAATTGCATCATTTATCGGGACGAGCACGCAGAGTCTACCATATGTCCGGTGTGCGGCGTCACTCGATACAAGAAGAGGAAGAAAGCTCCTCGAAAAGTGGTGTGGTACTTTCCGATCACTCCTCGTCTGCAGCGGTATTTCACGGACCCTAAGGTAGCAAAGCTCCTGCGTTGGCACGCGGATAGGGAGGAGAAGAAGCGAGAAGATGACGCAAATGACCCGGAGATAAATAAAAAAGACAAGATGCTGAGTCACCCTAAGGATGGGAGCCAGTGGCAAGCGTTGAACTTCGAACACCCAGAATTTGGGAAGGATCCAAGGAACATCGTGCTGGGCGTGAGCACCAATGGAGTCAATCCGTTTGGCAGCCAGAGAAGCACACATAGCACCTGGCCTGTGTTTGTGTGGATGTACAACCTTCCCCCCTGGTTGTGCATGAAGAGGAAGTACATTCACATGAGTATGCTAATTGAAGGGCCGAAACAACCAGGGGACAACATCAATCTGTATCTGGGGCTGCTGAAAGAGGAGCTAGACACGTTGTCGAAAACGTCAGCCAATACGTGGGACGCCGCAGAGAAAGAATATTTCCCTATGAGAGCCGCACTGCTCACGACAGTGCACGACTATCTCGGTTACGGATATCTCGCGGGGCAGGTGGTCCACGGATTTTCTGGATGCGTCAGGTGCATGGATGACACAATGTATCTCCAGCTAGATAGAGATCCCGGGTCTTCGAAAATCGTGTTCATGGGACATCGAAGGTGGCTTCGCGACGATGACCTATGGAGGAAACGCAAGGATCTGTTCGATGGTGAAACCGAACCCCGAAGACGCCCGCGTACGAGGAGCGGCGAGGAAATAGACGGGCTATTGAAAAATTGGAAAGATTGCCCACTGCCGGGAAAGAAGCAAAAGGCGCCAGAGCCGGGAAAGAAGCGAAAGGCGCCAGAGCCGCTGCTGAAGGTATGGAAAACGAGGTCTATTTTCTGGAACTTGCCGTACTGGAAGATCCACCGTGTGCCTCACAGCCTTGATGCCATGCATATCATGAAGAACGTGTGCGAGAGTCTGCTTGGTACCCTGCTCAACATGCCAGAGAGGACCAAAGATGGGCCGAAAGCAAGGGCAGACTTGAAATCAATGGGCATCAGGCAGGAGCTTCACGCTAATGATGATGATGATGATGATGATGATGAGGCGAAGCAGGACACAGAAAGTCGTCGCAAAGGCAAAAAGGCCAAGAAGACGGGAAATGACTACCCTCCAGCGTGCTTCACTCTAAGTTAGGAGGAGATCGAGCAGTTTTTCACCTGCCTCGTAGGAGTAAAACTTCCTTACGGTTACGCGGGGAAGATAAGCAGATACCTAGACCCAGCGAAGCAGAAGTTCAGCGGGATGAAGTCTCACGACTGTCACGTGCTGATGACGCAGATACTTCCAGTTGCAATCCGTGGGATCATGGACGCGCACATCCGTGAAACGCTATTTGGCCTATGCAACTTTTTCGACGTCATCTCTCGGAAGTCGGTTGGCGTGAGGCAACTCAGAAGGCTACAGGAAGAGATCGTGGTGATACTATGCGAGCTTGAGATGTACTTCCCGCCCGCATTCTTCGATGTTATGGTGCATCTGCTGGTCCATATCGTGGAGGATATCATCCAACTCGGGCCGACGTTCCTGCACAGCATGATGCCGTTCAAAAGGATGAATGGTGTCATCAAAGGATACGTTCGCAACATATCACGTCCAGAGGGAAGCATAGCCAGGGGCTTTCTGACTGAAGAGTGCATCTCCTACTGCACGAATTATCTAGGCATCGAGAACCCCGTTGGTCTGCCCGTCAATAGGCACCTCGGTAGGCTCGCTGGATGGGGTCACCGTGAGGGTCGCCGCGAAATGCATGTCGACTTCGAGGGTCGACTCGCCGACTTTGAAAGAGCAAACCTAGTCGCACTACAACACATAGACGTGGTCGATCCTTGGGTGGTAGAGCACAAAACCTTTATCGAGAAGACGTACAATGACCGAGGCCAACAGAGGACGGACGGAGATATAATCAAAGATCACAACTCATGTTTCACGCATTGGCTCAAGCAGAAGCTTCTGTCGTACCCTTTACATGAGGATTCTTCCGCGGAAGAACAACTCATATTCGCCTTGTCACAGGGCGCCGAGCACAACCTGATGACCTATGAGGCGTACGATATCAACGGCTACACATTCTACACCGAGGACAAGGACATGAAGAGTGATGGTTTTCAGAACTCTGGGGTAACGATGGAATCCTACACCAGTAACGACAAGGACAGATACTACGGAAGGATCGAGGAGATCTGGGAGCTGAGCTACGCTGGAGAGTAGGTCCCGATGTTCCGTGTCAGATGGGCCAAGAGCGTCCTAAAAGAAGACCGGTATTTCACCACCATGGTTATACCCGAAGCCAAATCCAAGACCGCAGGCGCAAACGTCACCGCAAAAAATGAGCCATGGGTACTGGCTTCCCAAGTGGACCAATGCTTCTTCATTACCGACCCGTCAAAGCCCAGTCGTGTTGTCGTGAGGAGAGGCAAAAGGAAGATCATCGGAATGGATGGAGTAGCCAATGATCAAGACTTCGACAAGTACGGCGACCCGAAGATCGAACATGACGACGACGATGAAGTAGCAGCATACACCACAAGAAGAAGCAGGACCACCCTACCTAAAGGACTCCGTTCCACAGAAGAACTCCATTTACGAAAAGAAGGGGAAGAAGATTGTGAACAGATAGCTTGCTAAGATCGATTGTACTTAAATCGTAGTCTTCATTTCTCGATTGTATTTCATGGGCACTTTAATTTTGAACTCATGAATATTTTTTAAATTTCATGGACACTCGATCTCGACCCCCTCCATCTCGATCGCTATCCCACCTCGCCAGATCCGGTCCCCCTCGCCGCCGAGCACCGCCCGCACCCTCTCCCCCGCTCCACCGTCCGCTGCCGCCGACCCCCCGCACCTTCCCCCGCTCCACCGCCGCCGCCGACCCCCCGCACCCTCTCCCCCGCTCCACTGGCCGCCGCCGTCGACCCCCCGCACCCTCCCCCGCTCTACTGCCGCCGCCGACCCATCGCACCCCTCCCCCGCTCCATTGCCGTCGATGACCCCCCGCACCCTCCCCGACCCACTCCACCGTCACAAATGAATGCAACTAAAATTGCAAAAAAACAAATTTGATTATATTTTCAAATAAAAAATTTGATGATATTTTCAAATAATAAATTTGATGATATTTTTTTCATATTCATAAATATTTTCAAATAACAAATTTGATGATATTTTTTAAAAAATTATTACTATTTTTATTAAAAATTATTACTATTTCATATTCATATTCATTTCTAAAAAATTATTAGATGCAACAAAAAATAATAATAATAAATTACTTATGGCGCACCTCTGGCTGGTGCGCCATTGCTATATATAAAAAAAGATTACTAACGGCGCACCGACCGCGGGTGCGCCATTGCTATCTAAGAAACATACTAATGGCGCACCGCTGCGGGGTGCGCCATTAGTAAGCTTCCCCCCCTAGCTAATTCCTCCCTCTCCCTCTCGCCAGATCCCCTTCATCCCTCTCCCTCGCCAGATCTACCCGCACGCCGCCCCGACGCCGCTGCCCCGACCCTCGCCGGACTCCACCCCCGCGCCCTCACCACTGCAGCTCCCCCGCGCCCAGAGCCGGAGGAGGGGGACCAGGAGGAGGAGGAGGAGACGACGACCGCCTCTACTCAGCTCAGCCAGGCCACGCGACGCCGAGCCGAGCGCCGCCTCCCTCACCGTCCCCCCTCCGCTCGCACCCGCGCCCTCGACGTCCTCCCGGCCAAGCTGGGACGCAGAGACAGGCGAGTGGAGGAGCCCGCCGCGTGTCACCGGAGCTTCAATGCCCAGCCGCTGCCGGAGCTTCAACGCCGGCGTCTTCCTCCATCCCTCCATCCCCTCCCCAGGTGATTCCTCCCTTCTCCTCCACCCCTCCCCTGCAAACCCTAGGGCCATGGCGGCATGTTATAATTTCTCTCCTGCATGCTTGTACTCGCTAGCAACGGCTTACAAGTCTAATTACTTCTCTTTGTACAGTTTAGTATTATTGACTGATGCATAATTAGTGTGGATTAACAAAACAAATTCCTCTTGATTCCAGCTGGTCCTCACAACACAGAACATTAATACTGTCACTCTGCAAATTATCAGCTGAGTGTTCATTCGGAACAGCCTCCGTTGTTCTTTCCAGATCAAATTTTTTGAGGTTGTTTAGTTTGAAAAATTGTCTTAACAATATGCTTGCTAATTTGAGGACAGTGTGAGGCTTCTGTTCTTTTTCTTGTTTAGTTATGACAACTGTAGTGTTGCTGAACATCTTTGATCAAATGAAGGTGATTGAATCCAACTTGTCAACAGTGAGAATTTAATATGGTATTGGTCACTGTTTGTAATGTGCAGTTGTGAAGTGGCTACCAGAAGGAAACACTTTTAGACCAAATAGTTAGGCAAAAGTTTTGTTTTAAGCATCTTTATTCCATTACCAGTTTAGTATAACATACCCAAGACACAACATTACTAGTTTATAGTCATATTTTAGCAACTTCCCGTTGTCCAAGCCATCAAAACCAAATAATGGGGTTGTTTGATATGAAGAATTGTCAATAATAGGCTTGTAGTGTATTTGTTTATTTTGGGGTAGTTGTGTTTAGTGAACAAAACAGACTACATTCAGTGACCAAACTGAAAGCATGCACTGATTGTTGCAAGTATGTTTTCATGTTACCAGATTTTTCCGGTTGATGGTTGTGTTATTTCAGTAGTCACAGTAGGATGATGTGATGATTGACTCATTTTACTTCTAACATTGCATATTTCATAGTCTACTTAGTCTGCTGCATCAGTGCCTAGTATCACCTTGCTGTTAATGTGCCCTGATAATGATGTATTTTGTCATAAAAATATATAGTGGACTGCCATGATAATGACATGGTCCTGTGTTTGCAAGCTGTCATAATTTTCAGTTTACTTGACTTTTGAGCCTGCTAGTAGTTTACTTCCATGAGTTGTTTTATTGACATGGCACATTTGCAATGGAGTTTTATATATCTTTAGCCACTGTTCATTAACAGCAAGTCAGTTTTGTTTATAGTTGAAAGTAAGTGTGTGGTTTGAAATTTCGATCTGATTATGGCATCTATAATTAATGTTTATGAAGAAGAAGAATAAACCTGCTGCTACTGTTGTTATGCCTGTATTCACTGCTGCTGCTGCTATACTTGTGATGATGTTGTACTTGTGATCTTCTGAACTGACCCATTGGCGACTTCATTACGCAGGGATAATGATTTTGCAGGTACCCCGAGAGGCCCTTGAGTTTGCCGGAATGTCGATTAACTTCCGTTCCGGCAAATTCGGGTACTCCATATGTCCTATTTTCAACAAAGGTCATGCTGAAATTTTCCATGAATTTTATCATGACTTTGCGAAAAATAGGACATATGGGGTACTTGCGACTAATGCATGGGCCGGGGTATCTTAGTACTTAGTTAAGTAGGATCAACTGCCCCGCCATTCTTGCTGCATTAAACCATAGGTGGCAATAGAGCCAAGTGATTGGGCCCAACTTAGAATTCTCCTTAGCATCGATAAACCCTAGATGATAAACCCAACATAGGTGGCAATAGAGCCAAGTGATTAGTCCCAAGTGATTAGGCCTAACCTAGGGTGCCTCGGCATCGATAAACCCTAAATGATGACAACTTAACTTGGCTTCTATAGGCTGCCTCGGTGTCGATGAGAACCTAAATGATGTACGCTTAGGCTTTTAGGGTGCCTCGGCGTCGACAAACCCTAAATGATAAAAGCTTAGCTTTTAGGATGCCTCGGTGTCGACAAACCCTAAATGATAAGACCCCGGACATCGTGATAGTCGACCCCTTCTACATGTGTGCCAAGCTCTTGGGCAGCGCTGGGGACCACCAAGTCACGAGTTCACACCTCGAAGGTGTCATTCTGGCAAACCCAGATAAGGATAACTTCCTCGTGGCTTACTTTCCAGAGTAAGGCATCCCTTAACCGCCCCGTAACATACGATTACTTAGATTTCGATCGTTCTTTTTTTCTAACATTCCGTGTTTTGTGCAGTGACACACATTGCACACTCATCCTCTTAAGCCCGAAATATTCCATGGCCACATATTTCGACCCGAACCGTGACTCCAAGATGGACTACACAAATATCAAGAAAGTTCTTGATGATGTTCTCCCCGGCTATGCCAAATCTGGAGGCACCTTCACCAGGCCAGTTCGTAGGTACGGCAAGCACGTGCTTGCCCACAATACTAAGTTCTGCTGCGTCAAGCAGCCGCCTGGTGGTCAGAAGGATGCCTACTACGCCCTCCATCACATGCGGGCGATCGTAAGGGACCATCATCACCTTCTGCTACCAGATAATCTCAAAGATTGGGCCGCGAGCTTGTCGGCAATCCAGGACGTGGACATCAGACAAGAATTCTTTCGCATCCAGTCGGAGTTTGCGGACATCATCCATCAAGATGTCCTTCATACCTCGGGGCAGTTCTACCTCAGATATCAACCGTCCTATAGGGAGATAGACGGAAAGCTACAAATCCAAGCTGACAACGCCCGCGATTTCATGACCATCATGACAGACGGCGGCTTCATCCACGCTCCGGTCCCATGAGTTGAGTCGACAGTAGTGATGCTATGTGTAGTTCTGAAACATTGATTGGCTCATGTTGTAATTAAACTTTAATGAACTTGTATGTCTCTTTGGTTTGGACAGTCATTCAACTTAGATGTAATCGATGCTATTTATTAGTAGGACCATGAATCGTGCTATTAATATCATGTGTTGCTTTTCTCTTCCGATCCTTTTGTTGCATACTTATATATTGCTTATGTATGTATCGTCTGTTGTTTGGCTTGTGCATAGAGATGCCGTCGTATGCCGTGTACAAGGGTAAGGTTCCCGGAGTCTACGACGACTGGGAGGAGTGTCGGAGACAGGTTCACCGTTTCAGCGGTAACAGTTACAAAGGGTACACCACTAGGGCGGAGGCGGAATCTAGATACGCCCGCTATCTAGCGGGAGAGAGGAGGGAGCGTTGGAGGAACCGGATGAAGACCATTTTCATCGCGATGATGCTCATCGTGATGACCGCAGCTCTCTTCTATGTGATGGTAGTTTAGATGATCGATATCGACTTGTAATGTGAAGACAAACTCGATACTCGCGGTCTCGAGACTTGTAATGTTTTATCTTTCTTCGGTCTTTTGAATTCGGAGACTAATATGATGAATTGTATTCGGAGACTAATCTTCTATTGTATCCGATGAATCTGCTGTTGCTGTGTGCTGCTGTCTATATTCTGTCAAATAATATATTTTGTAACATGTGCAAAAATCAGAAAAGTAAAAAAGAATAAAACCTAATATTCATACTAATGGCGCATCACTACAGAGTGCACCATTAGTATGCCAAAGTATACTAATGGCGCATCACACAACAGTGCGCCATTAGTATGCCAAAGCACATGGTTAAATATGGCCCCCTGGAAGGCATACTAATGGCGCATGGTGTTCTATACTAATGGTGCACTGCGTGGTGCGCCATTAGTAAGAAATACTAGTGGCGTGATACTAATTGCGCACCAGTAGTGCGCCATTAGTAGGCAAAACTGGTGCGCCATTAGTAGGCCTTTTCCTAGTAGTGCTTCCACTAAACCTCTTCTACTTCGTGATGTTCTAGTTGCACCCGCCCTCATTAAAAATCTTATTTCTGTTCGCCAATTTACTTGCGACAATCTTGTTTCGGCTGAATTTGACCCTTTTGGTTTATCTATGAAGGATTACCTGACCAAGGCCGAGATTGCTCGCTTCAATAGCTCCGGTGATCTTTACTCTCTTAGTGGAGTTCCTGCCGCCGCCCCTCCAACATCCATACTGGCCTCCGTCGATCTCTGGCATCATCGCTTGGGCCATCCCAACCCTACTGTCTTAGCTTCTATGCTTAGTGAATTTACCATACCATGTAGTAGGGATTTTCATAATTCTGTGTTTTGCGAGTCATGTCAATTAGGCAAACATGTGTGTCTTCCCTTTAGTTCCTCTAGCTCTTGTAACACTTATCCCTTTGAATTAATACATTGTTATTTATGGACCTCTCCCAGTGCAAGTGTTTCGGGTTTTCAATACTACCTTGTTATACTAGATGATTTCACCCACTTTGTCTGGACTTCTCCTCTACCCAACAAATCCGAGGTCCATTCTCTCTTTCTTAATTTTCAAGCTATGTGTCTATCCACTTCTTCCTCTCAATTCGCTTCATCCAATGTGACAATGGTCGCGAGTTTGATAACATTAAAAATAGTACTTTCTTCTTACAACATGGCATCCTGCTTAGATTCTCATGTCCCTACACCTCCCCTCAAAATGGTAAAGCCGACCGTTCTCTTCGCACCCTCAATGATATAGTTCACACTCTTCTCATTCAATCATCTATGCCTCCCAAGTTTTGGGCTGAAGCCCTACACATGGCCACCTTCCTTCTAAATAATCGACCTTCTAAAACTAAACCCCACACTACTCCCTATTATTCCCACTTTCTTTCCCACCCCGACTACTCTGTGGTTCGTGTTTTCGGCTGTCTCTGTTTTCCAAATGCCTACGCCACTTCTGCAAAAAAATTGTCAGCATGATCTATCCCATGTGCTTTTCTCGGCTTCTCTGACGAGCACAAAGGCTATCGCTGTCTCGACCTTCACACAGGGCACGTTCATGTCTCTCATCATGTCACGTTTGCTGAGCACATTTTTCCTTTCTCGCAACGCACTACTACAACATCCACCACCCCTAGCTCGGCCAACACCCCATCTCCCTGTCCTTTCCAACTATATACTCCCCTTCCTGCACCCCCTCCCGATGAACACAACATACCACTGAAGGAAATATGCCCTAGAGGCAATAATAAAGTTGTTATTTATATTTCCTTATATCATGATAAATGTTTATTATTCATGCTAGAATTGTATTAACCGGAAACTTAGTACAGGTATGAATACATAGACAAACAGAGTCTCACTAGTTTACCTCTACTTGACTAACTCGTTGAATCAATGATGGTTATGTTTCCTAACCATAGACATGAGTTGTCATTTGATTAGCAGGATCACATCATTAGAGAATGATGTGATTGACTTGACCCATCCGTTAGCTTAGCATGATGATCATTTAGTTTGTTGCTATTGCTTTCTTCATGACTTATACATGTTCCTATGACTATGAGATTATGCAACTCCCGAATACCGGAGGAACACTTTGTGTGCTACCAAACTTCACAACGTAACTGGGTGATTATAAAGGTGCTTTACAGGTGTGTCCGATGGTACTTGTTGAGTTGGCATGGATCGAGATTAGGATTTGTCACTCCGATTGTCGGAGAGGTATCTCTGGGCCCTCTCGGTAATGCACATCACTACAAGCCTTGCAAGCAATGTGACTAATGAGTTAGTTACGGGAAGGTGCATTATGGAACGAGTAAAGAGACTTGCCTGTAACGAGATTGAACTAGGTATTGAGATACCGATGATCGAATCTCGGGCAAGTAACATACCGACGACAATAGGAATAACGTATGTTGTTATGCGGTTTGACCGATAAAGATCTTCGTAGAATATGTAGGAATCAATATGAGCATCCAGGTTCCGCTATTGGTTATTGACCGGAGACGTGTCTCGGTCATGTCTACATAGTTCTCGAACCCGTAGGGTCCGCACGCTTAACGTTTGGTGACGATCGATATTATGAGTTTATGTGTTTGATGTACCGAAGGTAGTTCGGAGTCCCGGATGAGATCGGGGACATGACGAGGAGTCTCAAAATGGTCGAGACGTAAAGATCGATATATTGGACGACTATATTCGGACATCGGAAAAGTTCCAAGTGATTCGGGTATTTTTCGGGGTACCGGGGAGTTACGGGAATACGGGGAAGAATTATTGGGCCTCACGGCAAAGTGGTGGAAGAGAGGAGGCAGGGCGCCCCCCCCCTAGCCCAAACTGGATTGGACTAGGGGGACGGCCCCCCTTTCTTCCTTTCCTCCCTCTCCTTCCTTCTCCCACTCCTCCTTCCTTTCCTCCTCCTAGTAGGAGTAGGAAAGGGGAGTCCTACTCCTACTAGGAGGAGGACTCCTCCTCCCGGCGCGCCCTAGGAGGGCCGGCCGGCCTCCCCCTTGCTCCTTTATATACAGGGGCAGGGGGCACCCCAAGACACACAAGTTGATTGTTCCAAGCCGTGTGCGGTGCCCCCCTCCATCATAATCCACCTCGATCATATCGTACCGGTGCTTAGGCGAAGTCCTACGTCGGTACCAACATCATCACCATCATCACGCCGTCGTGCTGATGGAACTCTCCCGTGAAGCTCTGCTGGATAGGAGTTCGTGGGACGTCATCGAGCTGAACGTGTGCTGAACTCGGAGGTGCCGTGCGTTCGGTACTTGGATCGGTCGGATCGTGAAGACGTTCAACTACATCAACCACGTTCTCATAACGCTTTCGCTTACGGTCTACGAGGGTACATGGATGATACCCTTCCCTCTCGTTGCTATGCATCACCATGATCTTGCGTTGTGCGTAGGAAAATTTTGAAATTACTACGTTCCCCAACAGTGGCATCCGAGCCAGGTTTTTACGTAGATGTTATATGCACGAGTAGAACACAAATGAGTTGTGGGTGTGAGTATATACATATTGCTTGCCGTCACTAGTTGTTTCTTGATTCGGTGGTATTGTTGGATGAAGCGGCCCAGACCGACATTACGTGTACGCTTACGCGAGACTGGTTCTACCGACGTGCTTCGCACACAGGTGGCTGGTGGGTCAGTTTCTCCAACTTTAGTTGAATAGGATTCAATGAACAGGGTTCTTTCTGAAGATCAAAAAGCAATCACTATACCGCGTTGTGGTTTTTTGATGCGTAGGTAAGAACGGTTATTGCTCAGCCCGTAGCAGCCACGTAAAACCTGCAACAACAAATTAGAGGACGTCTAACTTGTTTTTGCAGGGCATGTTGTGATGTGATATGGTCAAGACGTGATGCGATATAAATTGTTGTATGAGATGATCATGTTTTGTTAAAGTTATCGGCAACTGGCAGGAGCCTTATGGTTATCTCTTTATTGCATAAGATGCAAGCGCCATATAATTGCTTTACTTTATCGCTATGCGATAGCAATAGTTGCAAAATCAATAGTTGGTGAGACGACCATGTGACGACACGTTGATAGAGATCATGGTGTCATGCCGGTGACGGTAGAGATCATGACGATGTTTTGTTAATGGAGATCACACTACTAGGAAAAGGGCTATAGATGGAATTGACACTAATGGCGCACCAGACATGTGGTGCGCCACTACTATATACTAATGGCGCAGCATGTGTTGGTGCGCCATTAGTGTCCAAATACTAATGGCGCACCACATCCACAGTGCGCCATTAGTAACAAGATTTTTTTTATTTTTTTCAAAACTAGTAATGGCGCACCGTGGGAGTGGTGCGTCATTACTAGTTAAACTAGTAATGGCGCACCACTCCCACGGTGCGCCATTACTAGTTAAACTAGTAATGGCGAACCACACCCACGGTGCGCCACTAGTAATTTTTTTCAATTTTTTTATATTTTTTGAAAACTAGTAATGGCGCACCAACTAGTAATGGCGCACCACTCCCATGGTGCGTCATTACTAACTTGGCCCAAAAATTCCCTCGCATGCACCCCCCCATCCCCCCCATGGACCACCTTTTTAGTTTAAAAAAATAAAAAATAAAATGATGAAAATGTCAAAAAAAATAAAAGAAAATAAGTTTCTCATGTGATATGTGGTCTAGTTGTTGGGAAAATTTACAAATATGAATTTCGACTTTATTTGCAAAATCTCTTTGGAATTTGTAAAATGGACATAATTTTTGCATACGAACTCGGATTAAAAAGTTTTCTATATGAAAAATCATCTACTCGAAAAGTTAAATCCGAATTACGGGGCTTTTAAGATCTGGAGGCAAAAAATTCAAACTTACTAGTGGCGCACCGTATGCTAGGTGCGCCACTAGTAACAGAAAAAATTAGTTTTGATTTTTTTTCAGAATTTTTTTTCAAAATATGATACGTAATATGAACGGAAGTTTAAAATATTTTTTCAAAATTTCATCACACTCATGAACATGAACAAAGTCCTAGACATCAACAAGGTTTAATAGGATTGATATGCTAGATATATCAAAAAGTGCCTATGAAGTGAGCTGGTGCTGGGGTTGGATAGAACTCTGAAGTTAAGCGTGTTTGAGCTGGAGTAGTGTGAGGATGGGTGACCTTTCGGAAAGTTTTACCACGGAGTGTGATTTGACCTGAGATTAAGCATATTGACCCAAGATTAAGCCATAGTGACCCGAGATAAAGAAAAAAATAAAAAAAATTGAAATTTTTTGAAAAAAAATATTACTAATGGCGCACTTCTATGTGGTGTGCCATTACTAAGTCAGATAGTAATGGCGCACCTCTAGGCATACTAATGGCGCACTACAGGTGCGCCATTAGTATCTGGTATACTAATGGCGCACCAGTGATGCGCCATTAATAAAAAATAGTAGTGGCGTGGTACTAGTGGCGCACCAGTAGTGCGCCATTAGTAGGCAAAACTGGTGCGCCACTAGTAGGCCTTTTCCTATTAGTGTCAAAGGCACAAGATGATGATGGCCATATCATGTCACATATTTTGATTGCATGTGATGTTTATCCTTTATGTATTTTATTTTGCTCTATGTTGGGGTGTGATAAGCTCTATGTTCACATACAACGGGTGCAAGCCAATTTTGCACATGCGGAATATTCAGGTTAAACTTGACGAGCCTAGCATATGCAGATATGGCCTCGGAACACTAGAGACCGAAAGGTCGAGCGTGAATCATATAGTAGATGATCAACATAGTGATGTTCACCATTGAAAACTACTCCATCTCACGTGATGATCGGACATGGTTTAGTTGATTTGGATCACGTGATCATTAAGATGACTAGAGGGATGTCTATCTAAGTGGGAGTTCTTAAGTAATACTATGATTAACTGAACTTTAATTTGTCAGGAACTTAGTCCTTATAGTATTTGCATAACTATGTTGTAGATCAATAGCTCACGATGTAGATGCCCGTTTATTTTTTGATATGTTCCTAGAGAAAAATAAGTTGAAAGATGATGATAGCAATGATGTGGACTAGGTCCGTGATTTGAGGTTTATCCTCATTGCTACACAGAAGAATTATGTCCTGGATGCACCGCTAGCTGACGGACCTATTCCAGGAGTAGATGCAGACGTTATGAACATTTGGCAAAGCTCGGTATGATGACTACTTGATAGTTTAGTGCACCATGCTTTACGGCTTAGAACCGGGACTTCAAAAATGTTTTGAAATGTCACGGAGCATATGAGATGTTCAAAGAGCTGAAATTGGTATTTCAGACTCATGCCCGAGTCAAGAGGTATGAAACCTCTGACAGTACTTTGCCTACAAGATGGAGGAGAATAGCTCAACTAGTGAGCATGTGCTCAGATTGTCTGGGTACTACAATTGCTTGAATCAATTGGGAGATAATCCTCCAGATAAGATACTAATTGACAAAGTTCTCTAGTCACTATCACCAAGTTACTAGAACTCGGTGATGAACTATAATATGCAAGGGATAACGAAAGTAATTCCCAAGCTCTTCGCGATGCTGAAATCGGCGAAGGTACAAATCAAGAAAAGCATCAAGTGTGGATGGTTAACAAGACCACTAGTTTCAAGTACAAGGGCAAGGGAAAGAAAGGGAACTTCAAGAAGAATGGCAAGCAAGTTGCCACTTCCATGAAGAAGCCCAAAACTAGATACTTGGCGGATAAGAAGGATGGCATACTGAACAAAGCTATATTGGATATACATGTTATTGATGTGTACTTTACTAGTGTTTATAACATACCGATGACAAAGGGAACAACGTATGTTGTTATGGTGGATAAGAAGGATGGCATACTGAACAAAGCTATATTGGATAAGAAGGATGGCATACTGAACAAAGCTAGTAGGAGTAGGAGGACTCCTCCTCCTGGCGCGCCCTAGGAGGGTCGGCCGGCCTCCCCCTTGCTCCTTTATATACGGGGGTAGGGGGCACCCCAAGACACACAAGTTGATTGTTCCAAGCCGTGTGCGGTGCCCCCTCCACCATAATCCACCTCGATCATATCGTAGTGGTGCTTAGGCGAAGCCCTGCGTCGGTAGTAACATATCACCGTCATCACGCCGTCGTGCTGACGGAACTCTCCCGTGAAGCTCTGCCGGATCGGAGTTCGTGGGACATCATCGAGCTGAACGTGTGCTGAATTCGGAGGTGCTGTGCGTTCGGTACTTGGATCGGTCGGATCGTGAAGACGTTCGACTACATCAACTACGTTCTCATAACGCTTCCGCTTATAGTCTACGAGGGTACGTGGACGATACCCTTCCCTCTTATTGCTATGCATCACCATGATCTTGCGTGTGCATAGGAAAATTTTGAAATTACTACGTACCCCAACAACCACCAACACCATTAACACCGCCATAGCCGATACCAATCCTCCCCTCACCCCACCCGAGACGTCCCCAACACCCTCGACCCTTGCTCCCTCCCCAACACCCCCGGCCCCTACTCCCACTTCACCACCCAACCCTGCTCCTTCGTCGGACTCTTCCGCTGCACCGGACTGACCCATACCCACCATACCCCCTCACGCTATTCCTACAGCAGCCCCGATTAATGATCATCGCATGCGTACTAGGGCCAAATCAGGATTTCATCAACCTCAAGACCGCCTAAACCTTCACACCACCGTATCTCTCACTTCCCTCCCAAAGAATTACAAAACTGCTCTACTTGATCCCAATTGGGCCGCTGCCATGCAAGAAGAATATAATGCTTTACTTCAAAACAACACATGGCAACTTTTTCCTCGTCCTCCCAATACAAATATTGTTTCTGGCAAATGGATTTACTGCCAAAAGTTTCACTCCAATGGGAGCCTCTCACAATATAAAGCCAGGTGGGTTTGTCGTGGCTTTTCTCAACAACAAGGAATTGATTACGACGAAACCTTTTCTCCTATTGTTAAACCTAGCACCATTCGTACCGTTCTTAGTGTTGTTGTCTCCTCTTCCTGGCCTATTCACCAACTTGATGTTAAAAATGCTTTCCTCCATGGTTCCCTTCAAGAATCTTTCTACTGTCAGCAACCTCTGGGTTTTGAAAATCCATCCTTTCCAACTCATGTTTGTCTTGTTCAGAAATCTCTCTACGGTCTTAAACAGGCCCCAAGAGTTTGGTTTCAACGCTTCTCCTCCTTCATCCAAACAATAGGCTTCATTCCATCTCTCTCTGACACCTCTCTTTTTGTGTATCATCAAAATTCTAACACTGCCTATTTACTTTTCTATGTAGATGATATCATTCTCTCCGCATCCTCTCAAAAGTTCTTAGATCATATTGTTTCTCTTCTTAGGTCTAAATTTTCTATGACTGGCCTAGGACTCCTTCATCATTTCTTAGGCATTACTATTGTTCGAGATTCCTCTAGCCTTTTTCTTTCACAACGCCAGTATATTCTTGATCTACTTAATCGTGCTGGTATGCTTGATTGTCAATCATCTCGCACTCTTGTCGGTACTAGTTTTAAACTTACGGCTGCCGGTGAACCCTTTTCAGATCCTACTCTCTATCGTAGCCTAACAAGTGCTCTCCAATATCTCACCAATACTCGTCCTGAAATCTCCTTTGTTGTTCAACAAGCATGTCTCTATATGCATGATCCACGGGTTCCTCACTATAATCATGTTAAATGCATTCTTCTGTATTTAAAAGGAACTCACAATCATGGTCTCCCACTACTAGGGAAAAGCCTAGCAGCAGCGCGGGTTTTGGGCCTCTCAGTAGCGCGGGGACCGACGCTAGTAATAAGGCGCTACAGCTAACGTATAGCAGTAGCGCCTATTGTCCCACGCTACTGCTATACATGAATAGTTGTAGCGCTCTTTAGAAAAGGGCACTGCTGATATTATCTGCGGCGCTGTTTACTGGGAAGCGCTACTGGTAGGGCGGCGCTACTGCTAAATTTCCCCCCCTCACTACTACTAGTTTTATTAGTTTTTTTCCCTGCATATTTGTTTTGTATTTGTTTTGTATTTGAATAGGCTTTATACAATAATCTTTAGCATATCATACACATACAAATGTAATCATAGCATATACATACAATTAGTCTCATCAAATCATGTCATCATCATAATCATCATCCAACACAAAGTGGTCTCTCGTCATCATCTCGAAAATAGCGATACAAGTCTCGATTACTTGCAAATACATCGTCATCCATCTAAACAATGATATACGCGAGAAGAGCTATCACTTTAAGTACATGAGTTCATATCCCTCTCTCGCATTAGCGTGAACCTAAACTAACTACTGTCTATCACTCGGAAACCGGAAACCAGTACACCTGGGCCTGACACTCTGGCCACTTGTCGTATATATACTCCTGGCATAGCACTTCTTCACCATCTATGATCTATGCACCTGCATGGTCACATGAGTCGATGATATGCAATATATATAGTTGAGCAACAGAAAGAGACAGACTTGGCAAAAATAGAAACAACATATCATAAGCATAAATAACAAAGTTCATCGTACCCCAAAATGCCCTAACTAGAGTGATTTTCGCTAGTCGAGGAGGAGGATGGTTTAATTACATCACAAATAAAGTTTCACCATGCATAACTCAAAGTTTTCTCATACAGAAAGTATGGACTAAGGGGACACATTGTCATATATCGACAATCACTCCAACATGTCGTTCCATCCATCCAAGTCAGGGAGATAGTCCTTGAGCTTAGTGAAAGGCTTCGTGTCGAGACGCTGAGAGGCTGTCCATGTTCGGACGTCTTCCCGCAACATTTGTCCTTCTCCGTAGAACATCCCTGTTTTTCCGACGACCTCCTTCATGATGATTTGTGCAGGTTCGCGCTGGATGTTATAGAACTCAGCTCGAAGTCGATGATCCTCGATATCTCCTATGTCCTTTGCCCATTGCAGAATATGGGTATCACCGGATCTAGGTGACATGCGAAGGTTCTGGTGACCCCATCTGTACTCCAGCATGTGGTGTAGGACATAGAATCCATCATTAAGAGAATCATTCGGTTCCTGGATGCAGCAGAAGTCGGTCTTATGGCCGAAGGCGGCCCTGCCGCCCCTTCTCTTCTTGTCCCTGACCTCTCCACCCCTTGCTTGGTAGTAAAACATAGCACTGTCGAGAACATCCTTGATGTGGGTGTAATCCTTTTTGTGAATATTCTTCGATGAGTCCAAGTAAAGAGCATGGGAGAATCGGGGTAGAGGATGATGAGGACGGCGCGCCCGCCGCTGCGCAAAATAAGTACACCTCAAATTAATTAGCCTCCACCGTGCAAATGAATGATTGAAATCGAAGGAAGGATAGCAGCGCGGATGACTTACACGGGATGATAAGGCACGAGAATAGCCTCCTTGTCCTTATTGGCGAGCATGAAATTGACGATGTAATCCCTCGCGTATTCACGGTGCTTTGCGCAGACTCCCAAGAAGCCCTCGTGCATGTAGTACGGGTCAGCGACACAGATATGAGATATCTGCTCAACCCCGATGATGTAGTTCATGTGCAAGGCATAAAGGCGGACAAACGTAAAATCCAGCTTCTTCATGTGAAACATGTCGAATATGTAATTGAATCGGAGGAAGAAGTTATCCGCGGGGAAGCTTTCGACATACGACATTTGACGCGGAACGTTAACCACGTAGAGTGGGTATCCTGGATCTTTCGAGGCGATGAGGCCTTTCTCTACCCGCAACACATCGTCATGAAGTCTCCTTAGATCGCCGAATCTGACCCGTAGCGCTGTTGCAGGTAGGATTGGTTGACCGGGGATATGCCATTTATCCGCATCGGGGATATCTATACGGTCCTGAAGCCGAGGCTGCTGAGGCGGCTGGATCATAGAATCAGCTTTTTTGCCTTTCCTCGCTCTCTTCCTAGACTTCTTTACTACCGGAAGGTCATCCATAATACGTTGAGACGGCAATTTAGGCACCGACTCATGACGCTCAAACCCTGAGGAGGCGCCAGTATAGACATACTATTCAGCGCCATCGTCGTCCTCATCCTCATCCATGGCGACGTCATCAGCGACTAATGGAGCCTCCTCCTTACCTCGTCCGCTATCATCCAACCCGACACCCGACGCTAATTGGGTAGGTGGGGTTTTGATGTTCATACCTTGTTGAGGCTGCGTGCTCGTGGGTGTGCTCCCGGCCGCCTCTAGACGAAGCACACTCTTTGGCCACAACAGGACCCACCCATTGCAACTATCACCAAGCCGCGGCGGTGTGTCGTCGTAATCCCCCACTAGTATTGGAGGAGGCAAATTCTCGTGGCCCGGTTTGACACTGGCCACGAAAACCTTGAAGACATTCGGGGGGATCGGCCGGTTGTGGAACAATGGTTCCTTCGGCTCCATTATCGTCGCCTTCCCCACGTCTACCTTCTGGTCGCCGATGGTGTACAATATGGTGCACGGGGTTTCGTCGGTCTGCAAAGAAAAGTCTGCGACATGAGACATCCGAAAGGCAACGAAAACGGGAGATTATACATTTATATTGAAGGGGGCCGGTGTGACAGATACCGTGAGGGCTTCGAGCTCAGCCAAAGACGAAGCACCACCGAGCACGTCCGGTGCGGGAGCAGGCGCTGGTGCAACGCTAGTCGAGCTGCTCCCCAAGAAGTCAGCAAGGGGAAAGTCCTCTGCATTTTTTTCTGGATTTTGCCTTGTCCAAGTGAAAATGCCCGTCACCAAGGAAGTAGACAAATCTGCAACCACCTGTTTTGCGGCAGCTACCGCTGTTGCGACTGTCTGAGATGATTTCTTCTCAACCGCAATCTCAACCTTCTTGTCGATGTTTTCTTCTTTTAACCTCCGTCTTTCCTTTCTCTCCTCCGTGGTCTCACGGTAGTACTTCTTCCACGTGGCGCCATCTCCGACACAATGCACGCGTCCATACGACGGTCGAGTATCCACCGGTTGTCGTTTCAATATGTTCAACGCCCGGTTGAATGGAGTGTCCCACTTGGGCCTCGCCAATGCCTCAGACGGCGAGTCACTTTCGGCCGCAATCCGGTGCTACTCTCTCTGCAAAAGGCACAAGGATCGTTTACAAATATGACTAACGTGTGCAGTCGAATTGATCAGAAACTAAAATTACCAGCAGTCTCATGAACTCCGTAATGACCGGTTTTGTCTCGTAAACCTTCTTCACTGGGTCCCAACGGTGCCGGGCCTTGAGGACGTCATGCTCCTGCGGGACGGTGAAATCCGCCAAGGTGTCTAGGATTCCCAGACTCGTGGCTTCCGCGTCGTCCTTGGCCCATTTGGACCTCTTTCCACCGTAACCACGACTTCCGAGGTGGTCACTCCCAATGTTCCTCTCTTGAAGCCCCTTCATGTACTGAGACTTTTTTTGGCAGCTTCGGCCTCGCAAGCCTCCTTATATTTGAAATTGCTCTTCCGTGATTGTTGGATTATCCTTTACAATCTCGGAGTAGGGTTCCTTCTTGTCGATGATCTTTGCTTTCACTCGATTTTTCCAGGCGGCCAACGCGTCGCTAAACTTGGTCATGGCGTGTTTGTTTATCTTCTTCATTGTCGGGTCCTCATCTGGGTCTTCATAATCCTTCTCATTCCGGCCCGGGAACAAGAATATCTGGTGAAACTTCTTTAGGAGGGAGCTCCTCATATTTTCTATCTTCTGTAGTTTCTCATCGTTGATGGTGGCGGTTGTCCGTACGATGCAGCCTATTTGATTGTCGTAGCATCGACGCGCTTCCTCGGGCGCCTTTGGCTCAAAATTGTCATCATCCACCTCCGTGACCACCAGTCTAGTAGTCCTGAGTTTGTTAGGAGGTCGTTGCCTCTTTGCTTTCGGTTCTAATCCGGCTCCGCTCCCCGAGGCAGCGCCGGTCTCAGTCTCAGCACCGGTCTCGATGCCGGTCTGAGTCTCAGCGCCGGTCTCAGTCTCAGCACTGGTCTACGTGTCGGCAAGGCTAAAAAATTTGTCTGTCGCCCGGTAGACGTCGTCGCAATCACCAGAACCATGTCCTTCATCGTTGCTAGCCATGTTTCCTACGATTAAATCTAGTCAATTAATTCTAGACCTAATAAAATGAATAATGACATAAAAAAGGCCTATTGTTTTGCAGGAACGTTGATTCCTTCCCGGTGCGGCAAATCCCGTGCACTCGATATGTCCTAGTTTGTAGCACAAGTCATGCTGTAATTCATGGAAAATTTCGGCATGACCTTTGCTAAAAAGTGGACAAATCGAGAACCTGAATTTTGCCGTAACGGAAATGAATCAACATTCCGGAAAAACATAGGCCACTCAGCTTCATTCCCTGGAAACAACAAAAGGCCACTTGGGCACAATCGAACCACTTCAATGTCTATTATGATCAATCAGCAAACACAGCTGAGGATTTTTCATATATCATGACCACTTCAAATTTGCATCTCCTAGTGTTTGACACTTCTCAAGAAAATCTACACAAATCTCATGCTCTCCGAAACTCAATTCAAAAACCAAATATAGATGGATGAACCCTAGAACTCAAATTATGAACCTAGAACTCAAATTTTGTCCTAAATTTTTGTCCTAATAAAAATTCACTAAAAATTAAGAACCTACTAGACTGGCAACACTAATAGAAATTTATATTTTTATATTGATTTTTTTCTCTAAACTAAATCCTACCACCCTAGTTAACATCTACTTAAACCTTACTTTCCTAACATGTGTAATTAAACACTACAACCCTAACCCTACTGCCCTAGTTAAGCATATACATTTTTTCCTACGGCGAGGGAGGCAGGGGCGTCTCTGTCAAAGCCCTATCTAAATTCTTTTCCTATCTAAATTAACCTAACTAAATTCTTTTCCTAACTAAATTAACCTAACTAATTTAGAGAGAGAGAGGAGGGGTGGGGGCTTACAGAGGATGGCTCCGGTGGTAGCGAGGGAGGCAGGGGCGTCTCCGGTGACGACGAGGGAGGCAATTGTGGCGAGGGAGGATCCGGTGGCGTCGACTGCGGCTCCGGTGGCGTTGATATGGCCACACGGCTCCGGTGGCGTTGGGGGCGGCTCCGGTGGTGTCGACGACGCACGGCTCTGGTGGCTCCGGGGGCGTCGACGTCGGCAGGAGACGGCGGCGAAGTGGGGCGACGGGGAATCGGGCAGACGGCGGCGGGGTGGGTCGAGGGATTTGGGGGAGAATCGGTGACCGGGGCGAAACGGTTTTTTGGTTAAGTCAAACTTAGCGGTAGCGCTTTTCGCGAAACGCGCTATAGCTAAGTTAGCTATAGCGATTTTCACAAAACGCGCTACTGCTATAGCTATGTAATTCCCTTCATATTTCTTATTTCCTTTAATGTTTCTATAGCAGGGGTCTAGGGAACGCGCTGCAGCTACGTTAGCTATAGCGCCTCTTACGAACAAACGCTACTGCTACGCCTTTCTCCTTTTTTCGCTTTTCCATTTATTTTGCTCTACATTTTATTTTTTCCTTTCTCCTTTTTCTATTTCTTTCTTTCTCATTTACTTTTCCATTTTTTCATTTCATTTTATTTCCATTAGCAGTAGCGCTCTCCGCGCGAAACGCGCTGCTAGTTATGTCCTAGCGGTAGCGTGCTTCTCTCAAGACCGCTACTGCTATGCGTAGCCTATCGTTTTGGCAATGGGAATATTAGTCTTAGCGCTTTTTCATGTGCACGCGCTACTACTACTATTGTATCTATAGCGCGGTTTTCGCACGCGCGCTACTGCTACTTAGCACTAGCTCCCGTTTTTGCCACGCGCTACTGCTAAATTTCTGTGTATAAGGTTTTCCCTAGTAGTGTCCACCTAAATAATTCATCTCCAAACTATCTTACCGCACACACTGATGCAGACTGGGCTGGTTTTCCTGACACTCGAAAGTCTACTTCCGGTTTTTGTGTTTTTCTTGGTAACAATTTAATTTCTTGGTCCTCGAAAAGATAGGTTACGGTCTCACGTTCATCGGCCGAGGCTGCGTATCACGTCGTGGCACATGAGGTTGCAGATACAATCTGGATTCGGCAGTTACTCTCTAAGCTTCACAGGCCTATTGTGCAAGCCACTATTGTCTACTGTGACAACATATCAGCAGCCTACATGACCGACAATCCAGTTCAACACCGACGCACAAACCATATTGAGATTGATATTCATTTTGTTCGTGAAAAGGTCGCTCTTGGTCAGGTTTGGGTGCTTCATGTTCCCTCTACGGCTCAGTTTGCTGACATTTTCACCAAGGCACTGCCTACTGAGCCGTTTCAAGATATCTGTTTCAGTCTCAACGTCGTCGAGCCTGCCGTTGATACTGCCGGGGGATTTTAGAGTAGTCATTATGGTATATGATTTCTACTCCAAGTTAGTTTTGTAACCCTACCCCAAGTCGGTTTGTACCCTCTTATATACTCTTGTATGCCGCACCAAATCAATCAATAAGCAACAGTTTTATTCATCCTTCAACAAAAAGACGTAAGATGGATTTAGCTGACAGTGAATCAGAAAAAACATCTGAAGAACCAATGCATGATAAGAGGAAGCAGAGCAAGATGGGTAGGTAGAAAGGAAGCTCTGAAAACAAGAAGGAAACACCGTAAATATGATGGACCTTTCTGAAAGCGAGGAAGCTCATTACAAGCCTGATAAAAAGAAGCAAGGGTCATCGTAGGAAACACGACAACATGTCAGAAAGTGAAGACCGTAAAGATAGGAACAAAACGTAAACAAAAGCACAGTCAAAGAAGGACCCAGAAAGCAGTGAATCTGAATCCAGTTTCAGAGAGCGGTGATATTGACAGAAAGAGGAAGATGAAATCAAGGAGATATGCTTCAAGTATGAGGGATGAAAGGTTTGACAGGGATAAGAAGGCTAAAGGAAGAAGAGATTATATGTCAGAAACGGAGCAGTCTGAAAGAAAGAGGAAGTCAAAGGACAGAAGAGACGACCCAAGTTCTGACAGTGAGCATGCTAAGCAGACGAAGAAGCCAAAAAAGAAGAAGCATGTCAAGATCGTGGAGTCCAGCTCCTGTTCTGAAGAATCAGATTAAAGCATAGAAGAGGAAGTAGTGGAACCAAAGAGGAACGGGAAATGCCGGAACAGGAGGAAATCATTGCCTCGAAGGGACAGGAAGCAAAGCACACAACCTAGCACTGAGCATGGACCCTATGTATATCCTACCCAAAATAATCGATATCCACTTTGATTGCACTTAGCTTTGCTGAACATAAGTAGTGACAGAAATTAACACAAATAAAAAAATCAGGTCATCGGGTTCAAGTGCGCGCCTCATAAAGTTCATGAAATTGTTAAACCGCTAAATGAAATGCAGAGAGGAAGGGTGGCTGATCTTGGATTTGCTCATTTTTTTAGATATGCCAAATTGCCGCCTCCAAGAGCCATAAATCTTTGATTGATTGATCAGGTTGATTGGAAGAAGAAAACACTGCTAATCAAAGGCAAGCACATAAAAATCAGGAAGCTTGTCAAAAGGATGTTGGGAGTACCCGATGGTAAGATAGAAATTCCAATGCCTCGGCATGGACCTTGTAAGAACAAGGTTAGGGATCCAACCGAAGAAGAAAGGAATTCAAAGAAGAGTGAAGAGGAAGTGGAAAGCCAATTAAGCACTTTGTTGACAAGCTTCCCGAGATAATGGAGCCTAGGGACCGATATGATGATTGGTTTAGGTAGGGCGGCCGGCCTACTATGGGCACCTGTAGGGATTAGTGCGTGAGACCGTGACCCACACACTGTTAAAATTAGGCCTGCTTGCCTAGGACATGCTCTTGGTACCAATCCATAACGATCAACGTTGAATCGTGAGCCTATTAATGAAGCAAATTCAATGAAACAACAACCGGTGTCGTACAGAAGGGGCCATAAATTGGAGAGTCTTGACCAATTCGAAAGAATGACATCTCTTATGTCAATAAGACCAAAGGGATGTATATTAAATGATAGGAAGTGCTAGGAAGTGAAATAAAATGAAATAGAGCCACTTTGGGCTTCCCTATGAAATGAGGCATGGAACGGAGCCACTACGAAGAAATTATGGGAGTTACAAAAGAAGCTTCGGACTCATATTGTTCATGGGTTGAGAGAGGGAGTTGAACTCTAGGAGGTCGAATCCCCCTTGTTTCTCGATGAGGATAATTAATTCGGTCATTCTGGTCGGACTCTATTATGGATTTCTGACTACATTCTCCATAGGTCCCTCCTAGATCTTCTTTCTCCAATCTTGGATTAGGGAAGAAGGCGTCAGGGTTGAGTTGAGGCGGCAGCCCGTGCGCTAATTGGGCTTCGAGGAGGCTATACGCGAAAAAAGATCGCTTTCTACTTAGGCCTGCTCTGTCCTAAATTGTTCCAGAATGTTATTTGTTTCATAGGAAGATTCCAAAAGCACATTGATGCGGAAAGAATCTTCGGAACCGGTAGAGAGGCTATTCTGATTGAAGGCTAGATAGACAAATAACACGAGGATAAGTTCAAGAAGTACTTCCTACTTATCGTGTTGTCTGTGTACCTTGCCCCAGTCAGCGACCGCGTGATGAACTGGAATTTCCTATACATTGTTCAGAACCTCGATCGTATCCCTGAGATGGACTGGTGTATGTTTGTGGTAGATTACATAGCTGACGGTGTACAGATGTACAGGGAGTCCAGAGCTGCAAACATCAAAGTGCATGGTTGTTTGCATGTTTTGCTTGTAAGTTACGATATGCTCAATTACGAGTGACAACGGATGTGTGATTCATTTACACTGGTATGTAATAATAGTAGCATGGATTTTTGATCTACCATTTTGGTGATCAGATCATATACATTGATGTTGTATGGTCACTGTTGGTGTCAAAACCGGCGGATCTCGGGTAGGGGGTCCCAAACTGTGCGTCTAGGCCGGATGGTAACAGAAGGCAAGGGACACGAAGTTTTACCCAGGTTCGGGCCCTCTTGATGGAGGTAAAACCCTACGTCCTGCTTGATTAATATTGATGATATGGGTGTTACAAGAGTAGATCTACCACGAGATCAGAGAGGCTAAACCCTAGAAGCTAGCCTATGGTATGATTGTATGTTGTGATTTTTGTCCTACAGACTAAAACCCTTCGGTTTATATAGATACCGGAGAGGGTTAGGGTTACACAAGGTCGGTTACAAAGAAGGAGATATCCATATACGTATTGCCTAGCTTGCCCTCCACGCCAAGTAGAGTCCCATCCGGACACGAGACGAAGTCTTCAATCTTGTATCTTCATAGTCTAACAGTCCGGCCAATGGAGATAGTCCGGCTGTCCGGAGACCCCCTAATCCAGGACTCCCTCAGTAGCCCCTGAACCAGGCTTCAATGGCAATGAGTCCGACGCGCAGTTGTCTTCGGCATTGCAAGGCGGGTTCCTTCTCCGAATACATCACAGAAGAATTTGAATACGAGGATAGTGTCCGCCCCTGCAAAATAAGTTCCACATTCCACCGTAGAGAGAATAATGTTTTCGCAGATCTAATTCACTAGCTTGTTTTGGCAACACGACGTTACGTCATGGCCCGGTGATTATTCGAACCGTTTCTTTTAACAAGCCCCGCACATAACGCGAGGCAGTTTTTCGACACGTCTTGTCAAAGCAGAGATCGTGTCCCCTTATTACGGGATTCTCATCAATACGGGCGTGGGTAACCCAACCGCGCCATCAATTACGACGCTTGGGGGATAAGCGAGTTTTACGAGGCAAGTGGGGACGCTTAGTTTTGTCCGCCCATATAAAGGGATAAGGATTCACCTTTCTATCCACGCCTTCTTCCTCCTCTGCTCATCCGCTCCCGCACACTCGAGCTCTAGCGCCCAAGTCCTCACTTCCATCTCAACCTTCTCCAACCATGTCTGGAGCGGGAGGCAAGTGGATGGTCTCCTCCGTCACGGAGGGAGACATCAAGAAACTGAGGAGAGCCGGATACCTGCCCGACGACATCGCGCACCGGCTCCCAGATGAGGGGCAGCTCATCCCCACCCCCAGGCCCCATGAGAGGGTGGTATTCCTCACCCATTTCCTCTGCGGACTGGGATTCCCTCTCCATCCCTTCGTCCGGGGGCTCATGTTTTATTACGGCCTGGATTTCCACGATCTGGCCCCGAACTTCATCCTCAACATCTCGACGTTTATCGTCGTGTGCGAGGCCTTCCTCCGCATCAAGCCCCACTTCGGCTTATGGCTGAAGACCTTCAATGTCAAGCTGAAGGTGGTGAGCGGCCGCCAGGCGGAGTGCGGAGGCGCCATGGTGGGCAAGATGCCCAACATAACATGGCTCGAGGGCTCCTTTGTGGATACCATAAAGGGTTGGCAATCGGGGTGGTTCTATATCACCAAGCCACGCGACCCCGCATGGGTAGCGGCCCCCGAGTTCCGATCTGGCATCCCCATGCGACTCACTTCCTGGAAGGAGAAGGGCCTGTCCTGGGGTAATTCAAAAGAGCTGACCGGACTCCAGACATGTATTCAAAACATGGTGGACAAGAAGCTCAAGCTCGTCAACATAGTCCAGGTTATGCTCGTCCGCCGGATACTCCCGTGCCAACAACGGGAGTTCACCTTGTGGGAGTTCAACCCGGCGCAGCACCGAACTCTGAACAGGCTCTTCGACACGACTCATGAAGATGCCTGGAGGGTGCTGTTCAAGAGCGCCGAGGTCCCTCCCCCCATTATTGAGGATCGCGGATTCAGCGCGAAGTGCCAAGCCAGTGCGGTAAGCTGTTTTGCCTTTCACAGGATACTTGTTTTCTATATAGATTGACTCTCTGCGGGATCTAAACTCCCGTGCCTTTGACAGGACTGGCAGAAGATGGCCGGATAGATCGACTGTCCGGCTCCTTTGCGCGAAGGCCCCGCAGACGCCCTTCTGGCAAAGATGTTGACTTCGGCCCCTTATAAGGTGCCGGAGAAGACCAAGAAGGCCAAGGGAGCTCGAAAGAGTTCCCGACGCCAGGCGTCGTCGGACTCACCGTCCGATGACTCTGCGGCGCACTCTCCCCCCGAAGACGAGGAAGAGGAAGAAGAGGCTCCTCCACCGACTGGGGGAGCCAAGAAAAGGAAGGCCGCCCCAACTGGGGAGGTCGAAGGGTCCAAGAAGGGAAGGACTCTCCTTCCAGACAGCTCTACTGCCGCCGATAAAAGTGGAGACGAGTGGTTGCCCAGGGCCAAGCCCCCGGGGAGATCATAAGTATTCGGATACCAAAGTTATCCATAGGATTCCTTTGTCAAACTACTTTTCCTAATGTCGAACTCAATTGTGCAGGCCGCCCCGAGCCGATATCGAGGTATCATCGGACGGCTCCCTGGGCTCGTCGGACATGGATAGCGATCCAGTCCCGACCGCCACCTCCCCTCATCCTGCCGACGATGCTGAAGTGTTGTCTCAAGAGGCACCGGATCGAGGGGGGGCCGTCCCGGAGGCGCCTCAAGGCGACCTTCCGGACTCCGGGAGCCGAGGGGACGGGGTCCCCGAGAGCTCCGAGTTCGGCCCTCAGCCGAACACCGCGCCGGATCCTCCAACGGTTCCGGACTCGGGTAGGCAGTCCCCTTCTAAGAGGGGTGAAACGCCAGTGCCGGTGACCTCTGCCCATCCAGAGGCACCGGACAGCCTGCTGGAAGCGCTTCGCAGCGCTTCCATCGACGAGGAGCACCACACCATCATGAGTGCGGTGATCCAGAAGGTTCAGTCCACCAAGAGCGGATTGACTGAAGCCTGTGCCAGCCTTCTAACAGGCTTCGAGGTAAGTGTTTTAAAATGTAGTAGAAGTATTACCACATAGACAGTAGCCCCTGATGCTTTGTTTGGTGTTCACAAAGAAAAGCCGAACAGAGGATCAAATAATATCGCAGGAGTCTAATATAAGTATGTCAATATGCATATGCAGGCTCCTCTGCTGGCGTCCGCCGCACTAACTACGGAGGTCGCCGTACTGAAGCAGGACCTCAATGGGTCCAAGAAAGAACTCGGCCTTTCCAAGAGGCAGCTTGAGGAGAACGAGGGTAAGTAATACCCCATCTATAGATATGTGTATATGAAAAAGGACACGATTGCAAAATGACAGGATCATTGTATATTTTGCTAGGGGCCATGACCGAGGTGGCGACCCTAAAGCAAGCGCTGACCAAGGCCGAAGATACAGCGGCCAAGGAGCGCGCCGAGCGAGAGAGGCATGAGGCTCGGGTGGGCGAGGTGCAGCAAGAGCTCCAGGCTCTCGTGACGAAGCATGAGCCATTGGAGCTTGACTTGAAGACGCGAGAGTCTGAGCTTGCCGTGGCCCGTGAGAGCGCGAAGAGTGCCAAGGCCAAGGCCCAGAAGGCCCTTCAAGAGATCGACGCGATGAAGAAGATAGCGGCGGGTAAGGCTTTCTATATGCAAAGCAAGCATGTAAAAGTGAATTACCGATTACTTACCCAAATCCGGAGCTCTTCAGGAGCATTCGCATATTTGCTCCGCAGTGTGTCCAATGTCGCACAATTCTACCAGGTCGAGGACGGAAGATCGACAGAGAAGCTGTTCTGGTCTCAGTATGCTAAGGCCGAACATCCGATGCCAATGAGCGACTAGCTGAAGCAGATGGTCGAGCTACATAAGGCGGCCGATCAGGCCATGAAGGGCTTCATAGTCCGGTTGTGGCCTGGCGACGCCCTTCCGAACAGCTTCTTCGGCCTGGTGAGGTGGCTTGTGGATGCCTGCCCCTGGCTGGAGGTCGTCAAGCGATCCGTCTGCATAGAAGGTGCACGCCGGGCTTTCGCCCGTGTAAATATGCAGTGGGTCAAGCTAGACGCCGTGAAGCTGATCAAGGAGGGGCCACCGGAGGGCAAGGAGCACCGCCACCCCGAGATGTACTACGAGGGTGTTCTGCCGGGTGCCCGTCTTATCGCGGATGAGTGTTCGCAAAATGTAATCTTTGAATGAGACTTGCTCGTGTTGTCCTGTATGTATGAAAACTTGTATCATGTTTGCTATGCAACGCTTGTGGAATTTAAAATATTACCTTCGTTTTGGCTGTTTATCCAATCTGAGAGATGGCTAGTCCTCGGCTTCAGGCCCCATGCCACGAGTGCTGGGGTGTTCGGGATAAACCTGAGCACTCTTGTTCCCATGTTTCGGTCCTTCGAGGGAGGTGCTCAGCACAACGAACAAGGCAACCGGACTAATAATTCTTTATCACTCTCACTTAGCCATAGAATTCTATAATTTTAAATTTCGGCGAAGCCCCCTGGTATTCAGAACAACGAATTCGGGGCATGATACATGCCTGTAAGCCGGACGAAGCCGGCCCCTCGCCCTAAGCGGCATAAGTCGTTAGGGACTCTGTCGGTGTCAAAACCGGCGGATCTCGGGTAGGGGCTCCTGAACTTTGCGTCTAGGCCGGATGGTAATAGGAGGCAGGGGACACGATGTTTTACCTAGGTTCGGGCCCTCTTGATGGAGGTAAAACCCTACGTCCTGCTTGATTGATATTGATGATATGGGTAGTACAAGAGTAGATCTACCACGAGATCAGAGAGGCTAAACCCTAGAAGCTAGCCTATGGTATGATTGTTGTTCGTCCTACGGACTAAAACTCTCCGGTTTATATAGACACCGGAGAGGGCTAGGGTTACACAGATTCGGTTACAATGGTAGGAGATCTACATATCCGTATCGCCAAGCTTGCCTTCCACGCCAAGGAAAGTCCCTTCCGGACACGGGACGAAGTCTTCAATCTTGTATCTTCATAGTCCAGGAGTCCGGCCGAAGGTATAGTCCGGCTATCCGGACACCCCCTAATCCAGGAGTCCCTCAGTAGCCCCTGAACCAGGCTTCAATGACGATGAGTCCGGCGCGTAGATTGTCTTCGGCATTGCAAGGTGGGTTCCTCCTCCAAGTACTTCATAGAAGATTTTGAACACAAAGGTAGTGTCCGGCTCTGCAAAATAAGTTTCCACATATTGCCATAGAGAGAATAATATTTACACAAATCTAATCTGCTGACGTACTCCGTAGCATGACATCACACCACGACCAAGTCTTTATTCGAATCGTTTTACCGTCCCACCTCAGCGCGTTTAGCGAGGCGGTTTCCTTGGCACGTCTTGTTAAAGCAGAGATCGTGTCTCCTTATCCCGGGATTCTCATCAATACGGGTGTGGGTAACCCAACCGTACCCGTTGGTATATTTTCTCGATCAAAGGCGAGTCCCAAACGGTCACGGGGAAGGCCCTTGGTATTCAACCTCTTATAAAGAGACCAAGGCCTTACTCCTTTCTTTCAATCTCAAACGAGTTCGCCCTTCTCCTCGAGTTCCAACACCCAAGGCTCCAGATTTCAGGCGCTTCGAACCTTCGACAATGTCCGGTTCCGACCTTCGAGGCCGATGGATGAGGAGGACGTGCTGAAGTTGAGAGAGGCCAGGTTCTTGACCGGCGAAATCTCGCATAGGCTGCCTGCTCAAGGGCAGGTCATTCCCACTCCCAAGCTGGTGAGAGTGTGGTGTTTGTGTCTCACTTCCTTCGGGGGCTAGGATTCCCGACTGATCCCTTCGTGAGGGGGCTCATGTTTTATTATGGGCTGGAATTTCATGACTTAGCTCCGGAGTCCATCCTCCATATTTCCTCGTTCATCATCGTGTGTGAAGCCTTCCTCCGTATTACTCCTCACTTCGGACTATGGCTCAAGACCTTCAAAGTAGAGCCGAAGATGATCGAGGGACGGCACGCGGAGTGTGGAGGTGCTTTTATAAGCAAGAATGCTGGTGCTCCATGGCCCGAGGGCTCTTTTCCAGGGGAGTCCAGCTTATGGCAACGAGAGTGGTTTTATATCACAGCTCCCAGGAGCACCAAGTGGGTGGCGCTGCCTGCTTTCCGCTCGGGTCCCCCGCCATGACTGGCGTCATGGGTCAATACAGGGCTGCACTGGGGGACGGCAAAGGACGTGCCCCTGTTGCAGGGCCGCATCCGAGATCTCCTAGAAAGAGACATCAGTCTGGTCGTGGTGACGTAGGTTATGTTAATTCGCCGAGTTCTGCCCTGCAAACGTCGCCCCCTCCGCCTGTGGGAGTTCAACTCGGAGGGACCACGAGTTCTCCAACATTTTCTTGGCATGACGCCCGTGGTGATGTACAAATTGTTCTTTGGACCACAAGTAGTGTGTCCGGATTCTACGGAGGACGCAGGTCTGAGCTGCAATCGTCCGGATACTCAAGTAAGTAGCCTTGTGCCCGGACTCGCTATCCGTATATTTCTCATAAAATTGCCCCTAAAAGAGCTGTCCTTTAAACAGGAGTGGATAGCGAAAGCAAAGCTAATCAGGTGTTCGGCCCCCCTCCCCGAGACCACGCCGGGTCTCGTGCTAGTCAGGATGTTGGAGGTTGTGCCTTCAAAGGGAAGCAAGGGAGGGGACAAGGAAGCTACAACGTCCTCAAAGGAGGTTGTCCGGAAGGGAGGAATCGAAAATTCCTCTCCTCAGGGGAAGAAGAGGACCGCCTCTGAAGACCCGGAGACCATGGCCTTAAAGCGGGGGAAGAAATCTTCGCCAGAGGGTCCTGTGCTGGGGGATACTTCGGCCGAATTATGCCCTCAAGGGGATCATCCCTCCACCGAGCCGTAAGTAGAGAGGAGTTTTCTTTTTAAGAAACGAGAGAAATCCCTGCTTTATATCTGAGAAAAGTAATCGAAAATTTACCTTGTTGCTCGGACCTTAGCCCTTCCCAGTAGAGCTCGTCTTCGGGGGATCTTCTTCCGGAGATGATGGAGAGCGGAACGCCTCCCCCTGCCGTACCGCCTTACGAGGCGGGCGACCCTGAGGTATCATCGCGGAGGGTTTCTCCGAATCTGGCGGGGCCAAAAGGTAGTCATATGCCCCCCAAAGCCCTCCGCGTCAGGCCTTCAAAAAGGGCCATCGGACGAGTCCGGCGCCGTCTGGTGCGCGGTCGGAGGAGCTGAAGGATCTGCTAGGGCGAGCATCTATCTCAGAGGAGCACCGTGCCTTGATGGGTACGGTGATTGAGAGGATTTCATCCACAGAGCGGATTGCACGAGGCCGTCAGGAGTTTACTGACAGGTTTTGAGGTACGCGAAATAATGTACCCTTTTTGGACAGTTGCGCATAAATAAGATGCGCCCTGTGTAGATAGTAGCCCCTGAGACTTTGTGCGTTGTCAAAAGTGACGGCGCGCAGAGGATCATAATCCCAGGTCTAACATGACGCCTTCATACGCAGGTGGCGAAGTGTCTGGTGGCCAGCCGGACTGATGAATTTGCCGAGCTAAAGCGGCAACTTGACGTGGCAGATGCTGACATCGTGCTTGTCATCAAGCGGGTTGACGAGGCACAAGGTATGTAATTCCTCCGGCGGCACCTGGTAAGAGGATCTTTATGCCAGTATCTTACAATGTGTGCGCTTGATGCAGATGGTGCTTCTGCCATGGAGAATCTTCGGGCGGAGCTTGCCCGAGCCAAGGAGCAAGCCAGGAAAAGTGATGCGGCTGCCAGAAAGGCAATTGAAGAGCTGAAAGCCGAACAGGCTACTCACTGCCGAAGCAAGAAGGAAATGGCCGAGATGGCCGTGAAGCTGAAGAACGCTACTGACCGTTGCAAGCTTCTTGAAAAAGAAGATCGGGCGGAACAGACGGACCTGAAGAAGGCCGTTGCCGATGCCAAGGATGCTCGCTCTGCGATGAGAGCTATGAAGGAGGAGCTGCGTCAGGCCGGAGAGATCGCGGCTGGAAAGCCCTTTATGCTGCAGAGGAAGTTCTGTGATCCTAAACATGCTCCGTTAGACCAGATGTGGAGTACGGTGGACACCTATCTGGATTTGGCAGCGAGTGCCGCAGATGCGGCCGAACACTTCCGAGATCAAGAAGATCGCGAAGTGGAAAAGCTCTTCTGGTCGCAGTTCCACAATCCAGAGCGTCCACTGTCATTAGCCGATCGTTTGGCCGAATGGGCCGAGCTAAATAGGTTGTCCGGACTCGCCATGAAGTATGTCATGAGTCATCTATGGCCAGAGAGGCCAGAGCCGAAAAGTTATTTCAACTTGGTGCAACAGTTCCTTGGTGCGGCGCCGCATATCAATGCGATGAAGAGGTCAGTGTGCATAGAGGGTGGGCGGATGGCTCTTGCCCGTGTCAAGACATACTGGGCGGAAATGGAAGCCACCGCTGTTGCATCCCCACACTCGGATGGAAGCCGAGTACCTGCCGAGCACTATTTTCAGGAAGTTCTACAAGGTGCTCGTTTGATAGAGACGCAGTGCTCGAAGGATACTATATTCGAATAGCATATATTATTGTAAAACAATATTTTGATAAATTGTAGAAGCTTTTTATACTTGTGCCTGCAAGTATTATGATACCTCCTGTGCGGCCGTTTAACATATATGAATATATAATCTGAAAGATGGCAGTCGTCGGCTTCAGCCCCCACACACATAATGCGGGGGTGTTCGCAGAAGGCTCATTTTCACACTTGATCCAACGTCTTGGTCCTACAAAGGAGGTGATAGCGCAGCGAACTAGGCAATCGGACTATGATGCTTTATCACTTTCACTTAGCCATAGGAGTTTGACAGTGAGGCTACTTATATAGCCCCGGGTGGCGTCTGCGCTCGCCCTAACTCGGGGCGCGTATGTGCCTGGCCGGGAAACGTCCCTTCGTTAATGCGGAGGAATCCTAAAGATTCCGGTAAGTCAACGAGTGGTTGACCAGTCTCACGCTATATCATGACAGTCAGTTTTCGGCTTTCTCTACTGAGGTGCTCGCCTGGCCGAACCGGGGCACAATCACAGTAGTTCTGGTGCCACCTTAGCAGATAGAGCGGAACGTAAGGCAGCAAAACACAGGAGCCGGGCAAACCCAACATTTGACCAAAGACATGATTCGGAGCTGATGCATATAAGGCCAAACTTGCGACGCCGAACACTCCCTAAGGTAATCGGTCTTTATGAGGGCGGGCGGGATAACGCCCTTAGTAATAAGCCCCTACTGTCCAGGTACGCGCAAAACTCTGACGTCGCCACATGCCAAAATGCCAGCCTCCTCCTTGGTTATACCAAGAAACTAGGGAATGTGTATCAACAAGAGACAGTAAAAAAGGTTTACGCAGGGTCTTAATCTGAAAAGAATCCTTGGAACGGGTCCCTGCTGCACGTCTGCGCCTATGTCTCCGTTGTGCCGTATCCTGGACGGGCGTAGCACGGTGTTCATCTGTAAAAAGAGAGGAACTTAGTTGAAGAAAAATCATGCCGAACATAAGTTATACTAAATAAACAAAGTGTAAATCGAAATGGGTAACATTGAGCTTTATTGTCTCTTGTTTTATATGCGCGGAGCCCCTAGTACATGGGTATACGGCTATTAAGCCTTTATCAATTGTATGTTTATGCCGGACTCGTCTAGCCATGTCCGTGGTCTTGACGATATGTTTAGGTGCTTTGGCTGGTGAAGCCGCTTTATTGTGGGGCTGTCAAGGCAGTCGCACTGTCTTCCGCGCAAGAGGAACACTCAATGTTTTCCCTTTAATGAGATGATGCCTCGTGGACCAGGCATCTTAAGCGTAAGAGATGCATAATGTGGTATTGCGTTAAAGCGGGCGAAAGCTTCGCGTCCCAGCAGTGCTTGATAGCTACTTGAGAATGGGGCGATGTGGAAAGTTAGCTGTTCGCGACGGAAGTTATCGGGGGAGCCGAACATAACTTCTAGCCGGAGAGGACCCATACAGCGGGCATCCGGGCCTGGCGTTACCCCTTGAAAGGAGGTTTTGCTATGGCGAATTTTTGTTGGGTCTATCCCCATGTTGCGGACTGTGTCCTGGTATAACAGGTTTAGACCACTACCGCCGTCCATCAGAACATTTGTAAAGTGGAGTCCGCCGATTATTGGATCTAATACCAAGGCAGTCCAGCCTGTGTTCCGGATACGTCTAGAGTAATCCTGATGGTCGTATGGCGCGTATCTCTGGTGGCGCCGTTCTGTTCGTCACGTGAAATAAGTTTACTGTTTTGACTTCTTGTGGGAAATCCTTTTGTTTCCTGGTCCTCTGCTTGTGGGGTTCGTCGTCACGCTTACTTGGTGTGTCGAGCCCCTTGTGTTCGGCGTTGAGTTTGCCGGCTTGCTTGAAAACCCAACAATCTCTGTGGGTATGGTTCGCAGGCTTCCCGGGAGTACTGTGTATTTGACATATCTTGTCCAAGATTTTGTTCAAGTTAGATAGCTCGTCCCTGTTATCCTTGAGGGGCGGCTTTCTCTGATTCTTCCGCGAGCTTTTGAATCCGGTGTTGACCGCCGTGCTCTTTGGGCTGCTTCCCTTATTCCGGCGCTAGTCCTTGCTGCGTCGGGGTTTTCCGTTTCCATCTCTAACTTCGGATGTACTTGGGTTGCTGGTGCTACATCTGGCCAACCAGCTGTCCTCTCCTGCGCAAAAGCGGGTCATGAGGCTTGTTAATGCGGCCATTGTTCGTGGCTTTTCTTGGCCGAGGTGTCTGGCGAGCCATTCGTCTCGAACGTTATGCTTAAAAGCTGCTAGGGCTTTGGCGTCCGGACAGTCGACTATCTGATTCTTTTTAGTAAGAAATCTGTTCCAGAATTTCCGGGCTGACTCTCCGGGCTGTTGAGTTATGTGACTGAGATCGTCTGCATCCGGGGGCGGACATAGGTCCCTTGAAAATTTGCCCAGAAAGCATCCTCAAGCTCTTCCCAACTTCCAATGGTGTTTTCAGGAAGGCTTTTGAGCCAATGCCGGGCTGACCCTTTAAGCTTGAGGGGTAAGTATTTTATGGCGTGGAGGTCATCTCCTCTGTCCATGTGTATGTGGAGGATATAATCCTCGATCCAGACCCCAGGGTATGTTGTTCCGTCGTACGCCTCTATGTTTACGGGCTTGAATCCCGCTGGAAATTCATGGTCCAGCACCTCATCGGTGAAACATAGGGGGTGTGCGGCACCCCTATATTTGGGTGTGCCGTGATGTTCGAATATTTGTTGTGTTGCATTGCTTACTAGAGCTTGCTTTCTTGGCCCGTATATAGATCTAGCTGGGCCGTCTTTTTGATGCAGATCCTTTGGGGGATCGCGTGCCAGCTTGTGTGCGGCGCTGCTTGCCGCTCCATGCTGGCCATGCGGTCGTCCATCCGACCGGATGGCTTTCCTATTTTTTGACTGCGGGGGCTCTAAGGACTCCTCGTCAAATTCATGTAGTAGCTTTCGCTTTGGATAGCTTTTTGTGCGGCGACTGCCGCCATATTTGTCTGCGGTGTTGCATACTTTGCTCCATTTGATTCTGAGTGCATCTTCCGCAGTTTTGAGCTTCCGCTTCTGCTTTTTCAGGCTATGCGCAGTGGCGACAAGCCTTTTGTGGAGGTTCTTCTGCTCGATGAGTTTATCTGGTGTAAGGTCGTCCGAACTATTGTTTTCGCCGGGGACGGGGTGTTCGGTTTGTTTATCCAAGTTGCCCTGTTCGGACGCTTGCTCGAAGGCATGTTCATCGTCCACCGGCTCATCTTGCTCTATGGCTGGGTCTATATGGCTGCTGTCTCTATCGAGGCAGGGCTTGGAGCGGCGCTTCGTCGCCGCTTTTATTGCTTTTCGAGTCACCGATCCCTCGTTGCATCCCTGTGTTCCTCGTTGTCGCTTCCTTTGGGTGTGTCCACCATGTATACATCATGAGATGAGGTGGCTGTCCAGTGCCTTATAGGCGTTGGTTCATGTTCATCTCCTACATCGTTGTCCATACCGTCGATGTCTTCGGAGTCGAAGTCGAGCACGTCGTTTAAATTATCGATAGTGGCTACGAAGTGGGTGGTGGGTGGGCATCGAATTTCTTCATCGTCCACATCCCAATCCTGCCAGTCATAGTCCGGCCAGGGTTCTCCTGACAAAGAGAGAGACCTGAGTGAATTCAAAATGTCACCGAAGGGCGAGTGTTGAAAGATGTCTGCGGCGGTGAACTCCATGATCGGCGCCCAATCGGATTCGATCGGTAGGGGCGCGGAGGGCTCGGAGTCCGGAAAGGAGTCCGGCACCTTGGAGTCACGGGCTTCGCAGAGGACAAGGCTGGTGTTCGGCTTGATCGCCGTAGAGATTGCAGCCCCCGAGGCGGTATCTAATCACGCATCCTTGATTGGTGTGATCGGCTCCGAGCTAGGGGTCGGAGCGGACACAGGTGCGACCTCCAGGGCACTGTTCGGTGGCAGAGCTAAATCATGCCCATCGTGACAGTGCGGCGCGCTCGGCTGTGGCTCGAATCCGTCGAAGATCAAGTCTCCGCGGATGTCGGCCGTGTAGTTCAAACTTCCAAATCTGACCTGATGGCCAGGGGCGTAGCTTTCGATCTGCTCCAGATGACCAAGCGAATTGGCCCGCAGTGCAAAGCCGCCAAATACGAAGATCTGTCCGGGGAGAAAAGTCTCACCCTGGATCACATCGCTGTTGATGATCGGAGAAGCCATCGGGCCTAAAAGTGACGACACAGAGAAACTCTCAATGAAAGCACCAATGTCGGTGTCAAAACCGGCGGATCTCGGGTAGGGGGTCCCGAACTATGCGTCTAGGCCGGATGGTAACAGGAGGCAGGGGACACGATGCTTTACCCAGGTTCGGGCCCTCTTGATGGAGGTAAAACCCTACGTCCTGCTTGATTGATATTGATGATATGGGTAGTACAAGAGTAGATCTACCACGAGATCAGAGATGCTAAACCCTAGAAGCAAGCCTATGGTATGATTGTTGTTCGTCCTACGGACTAAAACTCTCCGGTTTATATAGACATCGGAGAGGGCTAGGGTTACACAGAGTCGGTTACAATGGTAGGAGATATACATATCCGTATCGCCAAGCTTGCCTTCCACGCCAAGGAAAGTCCCTTCCGGACACGAGACGAAGTCTTCAATCTTGTATCTTCATAGTCCAGGAGTCCGGCCGAAGGTATAGTCCGGCTATCCGGACACCCCCTAATCTAGGACTCCCTCAGACTCGAAAAACCTCGCCGAACAGCGACCAGTCTCTCGCCTTATCATGACAGTCAGTTTTAGCTTTCTCTACTGAGGTGCTCGGCCCGGCAGAACTGGGGCACAATCGCAATAGTTCTCCTAGCGCTACCTTAGCCGATAGAGCGGAACATAAGGAACCAAAACATAGGAGCCGGGCAAACCCAACATTTGACCAAAGACATGATTCGGAGCTGATGCATATAGTGCTATAAGTTCGGGGTGCCGCACTTGTGAAAGTGTTCGGACTTTTCACACCATATTGTGGGTACGTAAGCCCCTAGTGCATTGGTCGTACCAGAGTGTACGGTTGAAAGGCGTCATTAATGAACACATAGATATATATATATAACAAAAATGCAATAATAGTCATAATGTCATGCATTCTATATTAAAATTGCATTAAAGCAGAGTGATACAGATAGTGCAATAAGCAAAAGAGTAGGACTATGTCCCTTCCAAGGGCGAGCTGAGGAATGATATGAAATCTGTAATCAACCTGGGAATTCCGTTGTATAACGTAGTTGTCTGCCTCCTTGGTTGCTGTATCATGTGTTCGGCAATAGAGCTGCCGGATAGTGTTTCCAGAGATTAAAGTCCTGAAAGAAAAAGAAAAATAACCAAACGGGAAGCCCCTAGTGCGGTTTAGGCCGCGTTTTGGGGCATGCCGCGGTTGTGCCCCCCCTCCCCACCTGTGCCCATGGTATTTTTAATGCGTAATTATGTATGTGCGGCAGAAATAATGCCGTTGGGCTGGGATTGGGGTGGCCGCCGTATTGCTACGCGGGCTCAGATCGCGCCAGGCGGTCTGTTTGCCGATTGCCCCGAGCGCGCTTGAAGGTGTCCGGGCTTTGAAACGCCGAACTGGTAGATTGCCTTGAGAGGCTGCTTTGCGCTTCTGCTTCAAGGGCCGCGGTGTGCTCCTCTGTTTGGAGAGAGCACTCTGTGTTTCCATTGACTGTAATAACTCCGCGAGGTCCTGGCATCTTGAGCTTGAGGTATGCATAATGTGGTACCTCATTGAATCTAGCAAATGTGGTTCGTCCGAGCAGCGCGTGATAACCACTGCGGAACGGGACTATATCGAAGATTAACTCTTCGCTTCGGAAGTTATCCGGGGATCCGAATACCACTTCCAGTGTAATTGAGCCTGTGCAGTGGGCCTCTACGCCTGGAATGACGCCCTTAAATGTTGTTTTTGTGGGTTTGATCCTTGAGGGGTCTATACCCATTTTGCGCATTGTGTCCTGATAAAGCAGGTTCAGGCTGGTGCCGCCATCCGTAAGGACTCGAGTGAGGTGAAATCCGTTGATGATTGGGTCTAGGACCAATGCGGCGAATCCGCCATGACGGATACTAGTGGGGTGGTCCCTGCGATTGAAGGTGATCGGACAGGAGGACCAAGGGTTGAACTTTGGGGTGACTGGCTCCAACGCATATATGTCCCTGAGCGCACGCTTCCGCTCCCTCTTGGGGATGTAGGTTGCGTATATCATGTTCACCGTCCGCACTTGCGGGGAGAACCTCTTCTGTCCTCCAGTGTGCGGCTGCCGGGGTTCTGCCTCGTCATCGCTATGCGGCCCCTTGTCCCTGTTTTTGGCAATTAACTTGCCGGCCTGCTTGAACACCCAACAATCCCTCTTGGTGTGATTGGCTGGCTTGTCTGGGGTGCCGTGTATCTGACACGAGCGATCGAGTATACGGTCCAAGCTGGACGGACCCGGCGTACTTTGTTTGAATGGCTTTTTCCGCTGACCGGGTTTAGAGCCTTTGAATCCGGCATTGACTCCGTATGCTCAGTACTTTCGCTGTTAATGCGGTGCTTATGCTTGTTGCGACGTGACCTTCTATTGTCGTCCTTGGTATCTGAGGTACCATGGTTCTTTGATATGTTATTACTGCGAGCCAACCAGCTGTCTTCTCCCGCACAAAAGCGGGTCATGAGCGTCGTGAGAGCTGCCATAGATTTCGGCTTTTCCTGACCAAGGTGCCGGGCTAGCCACTCGTCTCGGATGTTGTGCTTGAAAGCCGCTAAGGCCTCCGCATCCGGACAGTCGACGATTTGATTTTTCTTTGTAAGGAACCGAGTCCAGAATTGCCTGAACGAATTATGTGGCTCAAGTCATCGGCGTCTGGTGGTCGCACATAAGTGCCCTGAAATTTGTCGAGGAATGCGGCTTCCAGATCTTCCCAACAGCTAATGGAGTCCGCTGGCAAGCTATTAAGCCAATGCCGCTCTGGTCCTTTGAGTTTTAGTGGGAGGTACTTGATGGCATGTAAGTCATCACCGCGGGCCATGTGGATGTGGAGGAGGAAGTCCTCAATCCATACTGCAGGATCTGTTGTGCCGTCGTATGATTCAATGTTTACAGGTTTGAAACCTTCTAGGAATTGATGTTCCATTACTTCATCCGTGAAGCATAAGGGGTGTGCGGGGCCTCTGTATTGGGCTATATCGCGACGCAACTCGAATGGGTCCTGCTCGCTGTGTTCGGCCTGGCCGAATTTGCTTTTACTGTATCCGGCATGACGTTTACCGTCTCGTAGAGTGGTGCGCCCTCGTGATTCGTAGATCGATCTTGAATGCTTTGCTTTGTCCTCCAATATGTCTCGCAGGTCTGGCGTATCTCCCCATGCCTTTTTATTTGGATGGCATTGGGGTGGAGGCTGAGCTTTTGGCCGGAATGCCTCTCTATCGCGGCCACGAGGTGGCCGATCAGCCGTATCATGCGCATCTTCCTCCAGTCGGGGTAGTAACCTGCCCCTTGGGTAACTCTTTGAGGGATGCTCAAGTTTATATTCCTCAGCCGCGAGGACTTCAGTCCATTTGTCAGCTAGCAGATCTTGATCAGCTTGAAGCTGCTGCTGCTTTTTCTTCAGGATATTTGTCATGGCCATAAGCCTGCGCTTGAAGCGCTCTTGTTCGACGGGATCCTCTGGTACGGCGAATTCATCGTTGCCGAGGCTTGCCTCGTCTTCGGAGGGGGCATGTAATTGTCATCCTCCTCCTCTCCGCCAGCCGCTCTCTCAGGAGAGCTGGCTCCTTCATCCTCCTGCTCTAAATCTTGCTGGAGGGGATTGTTGTTGTCTTCGGCGCTATCCGGAGTGTTATTATCTCCTGTGCCGGTATCACCACTTTTGCTTTGGCGGGACTTAGAGCGGCGCCGCTGATGTCGGCGCTTGGGTTGCTTCTTGGAGGGGTCATCCTCCTCTATCTCGTCGCCATTGCCTTCATTGGGTGTATCCACCATGTATATGACATACGACGAGGTGGCTTTCCAGTGCCCTATAGGTGCTGGTTCATGTTCGTCTCCTACATCGTCGTCCATACCGTCGATGTCTTCCGAGTCGAAGTCGAGCATGTCGGTTAAATCATCGACAGTGGCTACAAAGTGGGTGGTGGGTGGGCGTCGAATTTCTTCATCGTCCGCATCCCAATCCTGTTGGCCATAATCTGGCCAGGGCTCTCCTGACAAAGAGAGAGACCTTAGTGAATTCAGAATGTCGCCGAAGGGCGAGTGCTGAAAGATATCCGCGGCGGTGAATTCCATGATCGGCGCCCAATCGGATTCGACTGGCAAGAGCGCGGATGGTTCGGGGTCTGGAAGAGAGTCCGGCACCTTGGAGTCACGGGCTGCGCAGAGGATTATGCTGGTGTTTGGCTCGATCGCCGTCGAGACTACAGCCCCTGAGGCGGTGTCTAGCCACCCGTCCTCGATTGGCGCAGCTGGCTCCGAGCTAAGGGTCGGAGCTGATGCGGGCGCGGCCTCTGGGATACCGTCCGGTGGCAGAGCTAGGTCATACCCATCGCGACAATGCGGCGCGCCCGGCTGTGGCTCGAATCCGTCGAAGATCAAGTCCCCACGGATGTTGGCCGTGTAACTCAAACTTACAAATCTGACCTAATAGCCAGGGGCGTAGCTTTCAATCTGCTCCAGATGGCCAAGCGAATTAGCCCACAGTGCAAAGCCGCCGAATACGAAGATCTGTTCGGGGAGAAAAGTCTCACCCTGGACCGCATCGCTATCAATGATAGTAGGAGCCATCAAGCCTAACGGCGACGACACAGAGGAACTCTCAATGAAAGCACCAATGTCGGTGTCAAAATCGGCGGATCTCGGGTAGGGGGCCCCGAACTGTGCGTCTAGGCCGGATGGTAACAGGAGGCAAGGGACACGAAGTTTTACCCAGGTTCGGGCCCTCTTGATGGTGGTAAAACCCTACGTCCTGCTTTATTAATATTGATGATATGGGTGTTACAAGAGTAGATCTACCACGAGACCAGAGAGGCTAAACCCTAGAAGCTAGCCTATGGTATTACTGTATGTTGTGATTGTTGTCCTACGGACTAAAACCCTTCGATTTATATAAACACCGGAGAGGGTTAGGGTTACACAAGGTCGGTTACAAAGGAGGAGATATCCATATACGTATTGCCTAGCTTGCCTTCCACGCCAAGTAGAGTCCCATCCGGACACGAGACGAAGTCTTCAATCTTGTATCTTCATAGTCTAACAGTTCGGCCAATGGAGATAGTCCGGCTGTCCGGAGACCCCCTAATCCAGTACTCCCTCAGTCACCAATGCTTGTTGTCCCTGAAGGTGTCCCCTGTTTCAAGCACGTAACAACTAAGTTGTTGGAGACACTAGACACACTCGACATGAAAGCATCTGGTCTACATGGGAAACTACAGGCATGATTTTAGCACAACAGCAATAATTCAACTTATTGTCAACAACGAATAACAACCAAGCATCTAGTATATAATACCATGTATTCATTGCCAGGTTGTTTTTTCAGGTATTGAGGGTAGCCTTGTCAACGCAGATGATTTAAGCAATGAGGAGGATGATCCAAGCATCAAAGATGGAACTGCACCACAGTTTAGGGAACTAGTTGTTCCCGAACTGGCAGCAGAGGAAAGCCCAGTCATTGTGAATGTGTTTTTGTCTATTGTGTCTTGTTAAGTATATGTTAGACCAAATAACGTATGCCATAATCACATTTACAGGACTTGAAGGCTTCCATTGAGAGGACCGGGGTGGAGTATATGTTAGAGCATCTCCAGCCGTTGAGCCCCCCAGGAGGCATTTTTTTCGCCGCCCGGGGGGCTGCCGGCGGAATTTTTGGCCTCGGGGTGGAAAAGTTTCCAGCCGTGTCCACCCCCAAGCCGTGCCCAGGCCGCGCCCGCCCCAGGCCATGGCCGGCTCGGCCTCGCCGCCGAGCTCGAGCAGAGCAACATGAGCACGAGTGCGAGCCCGATGCCGTCACCATTGTGCTCTGTGCGGAGGTCGCCAAGCCGCTGCGCCGCGCCATCCTCAACCGGGGCATCCGCGGCCTGCTGGACCGCCTCGTCGGCCTCGCTCCAAGCTGCCCTCGCTGGCGCGGCCTCACCAAGCCACCTCTGGCGCTCCTCGACTGGGGCTTCCACGCCACGCCACGCCGCCCGCTTCCCTCCCTCCATTATGTCAGGCATGAGCGTGAGCCCATTCGCTGTTGGCCATGCTGCCCAGGTCTTCTCCCCGCAGCTCGCTCTCTCACGGAACCTGCTAGCTACAGGGCGGCGATGGAGGCGGACGAGCTGCTGACGAAGATACGGGAGCTGGGGCAGGGGCAGGCCGAGCTCCTACGGGAGATTTGCGCCAGAGCACCGCGGCGCGCAGCCTGGGCCCAGCCCCCGCCCCGCGTTCCCGCTGGGGCACCCCTCCTCGTCGCGGCGCACCGTCGCCGCGCTCCTGGACCCGTGCTGGGCCAGGCGGTGCACATCATCGCGCCCGAGGGCAAGCTCCTCTACTGGTGAGGCTCCTTGTGCATCTCGACTTTGTTCGGTTTGGCGAGCGCGAGGCGGCGAGTGCTAGGCGGCGGGGGAGGCGGCGGGGGCGGGGGCGAGCGCGAGCCGGCGGAGCAGAGGAGGGCGCGCGTGAGCCGGCGGGGGCGGAGGCGAGCGCAAGCCGGCGGAGCAGGTGGGCGGAGGAGGCGAGGCGGCGAGCTCGGCGGGGCGGGGCGGAGGAGGCGAGGCGGCGAGCTCGGCGGGACGGGGCGGGCCGGAGGAGGCAGGGCGGCGAGGAAGCGGAGCGGGGCGGAGGAGGCGGGGCTGGCGAGGGAATGATTCCTTTTTCATGCAGGAAAAGAAGGAGAGAGACAGAGAGAAGAGAGGCTGACTGGTGGGGTTTTGCCATGCAAAAGTTAATGCCGGCGGTCCCAAGTGCCCCCCGATGGGCTGGGTTTCGCGTGAGGTCGCCGAGGCTACCTTTTCTCAAATCCGGCACAAAACAACGTCTTGGAGACGTGACTGGAGCCTTTTTTTTGCGCCGGTGCTAAAAAAGGTGCTTGGGGGACGTCTTGGGGGGCCTAGTGGAGATCCTCTTAGCGAAAGCTCAGGTGGAAAAGGAAAAAATGAGAAAAGTTACACAATTAGATAAGAAAAGGAGATGTGACATGCTTGTTCTACTAGGTGGATGTACACAAGCTGGCTTCAACACAGGAAAACCACCGCAAAGATCATCCTTGGATGCTGCGGCAAACCTTTTGGACCGCCCGTCAACATCAAGACAGGGTGACACACTCACTGTTAGCAATAACGATGAGAGGGTGCTCAGTTCTTCATGTGATCTAGAGCTAGTTACTGCTCGCAATCTGGAGTGCTGCCCGTCCGAAGTCACAAGATGACGAAGAGGATGAAGGAGGGAAGAACCAGATAAAAGAGAAAACAGGCTCTCACCCGCTTGTATGGAGCTGTGCAGCAATGATGCTACTAAAGTCAATATCGAGAGAACAGAAGCCAATGAGGTAGCCACTGATGGGCCCCCAAATGTTGAAGCCATGCGTGTGGAGGACTCAAACCAAAACCTACTGATGAAACAGCAAGAAATCTCGGATAACAATGTTTCCAATGTTACCTTTCACGAAAAAGAGGTTGTTGCCCAGCTGCACAACGAGATTGAGAAATGCTCGACCGGAAAGGTCTTGGTGCATGAGAAGAACACAGAAGCAGATATCTTGAAAAGTGCCAATCCTTTAGTTGATAAAGTCGAAAGAGTGCATGGTTGTCAATAGCTTGATTAGCTTGTATCTCATAACGTCGCGGATTCAACATTGTCATCAATCCGTAGTACTTGTGCTGTGGCTTCAAGCAATTCACCTAAAGTTCGAGCCAACACAAAAGCAAACCGCACGCATCAGAAACGTGAGATGAAAACGGGGGAGATAACCATTGTATTGAAAGCAACAGCAAAGGCACTCCAGAACATATGAAAACACATGGAGCTCATGCCAGAGAAGCCGACACAGTGGGAACCCCAATGGCCAAGAATGTGTCACATTATAGTAGCTCGGACGTTGATGCTGAAAATGAAGTTAACAGTGACGAGGTGCCACTATCCGTACGTTGAACCCAAAAAGCAACTACACCTCATTTACTCTTTGGGAAATACTAATTATGATATCCAGTTCATCACTAAATATGCATATACATATATATGAATTTCACTAACTTACTGAATGTAGGGTCACGTGCTATCAAATCTGGAGCCAAACAATTGAGTCTGAAGCGCATGTCAATTGTTGCCCCGTCCGATACGAGTGTATCAGAGCTAGAGCAGCCCATCCTTGATGGTCAAAGTTTCATGAATCCAGACAGTGTCGACCGTACTGCAGCAAGCGATGCTTACAAAGATCATGTGACAAACTCAAAGCTCAGGAGGTCAAAAAGAGGAAGGCAAGCCAATTCTTTGAAAACTGGCTCGCCCACTACTGGAACGGAAATATTTCCCAAGTGTACCACTACTACGACGCCCAGTGGCTTTCCCAGTTAGTATCGCTCCACATGGCGAGGCGCGGCTATCTCTCGCTTGTAGCAAGACAGTAGCTGAGGTCGCCACAAGTAGACCACATGGTGGGACAGCCCAATAGATATGTTGATCATCACGCTAACGTCACTCCACTATTCGTGCTACTCCTAAGGGAGCTCCTAGCCGGCGCTTTATGCGCCAACTAGGAGTTATGGCACCCACTAGCCGGCCGCAATAGAACAACCCATTAACCACTTGCTCGGCGGTCAACGGTTGACCGATCGATGGTTGAGCAGTTGACTTTTGAAGAAAAAATGTGTTCCTTAGATGAAACAAAAAAATTGTAAATTCAAAAATGTTCATCGATTTTGAAAAAATTATGAATTTAAAAAGTTCACCAGTTTAATAAAAAGGTACATTGCATTTGAAAAAGTTCATAAATTTTGAAAACAAAAGTTCACAAACTTGGAAAAAGTTCATAGATTTTTTAAAAAATCACCAATTTGAAAACAAAGTTCATGGATTTTGGAAAAAAAAAGTTCATCGATTTTGAAGAACAAAGTTTGTGATTGACAAAAGCTCATCAATTATGAGGAAAATTTAACAAATTTAAAAAAAGTTCATCGATTTCATGAAATAACTTCATGCATTTAAAAAGAAGAAGAAAAGTAAAAAGGACAAAGTAACCAGGGAAACATGAAAAAAGAAACGAGACCACTTGATTGAAAGATAACTGGAGAAAGACTAAAATGCTAAAAAGAATTTTGTAAGCACAAGTGTGAAGATGTCCTAGTGGTTGGTGTGGTTCTCTTCGAACTCGTTGCACGCACATTGTTTGCACCCTTTTAAAACTTAGCGGGAAAGAAAAAAAGAGGTAAATGGGCAGGATCTGAATGCGCCAAATAGGGTTTGCCTACTACTGAAGTGGAGCACATGGTGAGCATAAGTATCTTGTTATTTTTATTTTTATTTTAAATCCATATATTTCAAAAACAGAAATTTACTTAAGAAATTTAAAACCACATATTTGAATAAAAATCATAACATATTATAAAATTTTGTTAGTGCAGTTTTCCAAAAATGTTAATATTTTTTCAAAAATAATATCCATAACATTGAAAACTGTCCTGGTGTCTCAAATAATTTATGCAAAAAAAATTCTAAAATGCATATACAATGTAAAAAATGTTGTGTAACTAAAAATTTCTAGTACCATTCAAATATGTATGTACCATTTTATGCCAATATTCCTGTATTTCAAAATAATTTTCAGGACATTTTAAAAATGGTTCAAATGATTTAAAAAAATTACTTCCTCGATCAAAATTAATTTTCATTGATTTAGTACAGTATAAATTTCTATTCAAAAAATGAAGTGACATTTTAAATATATATTCACGTATTTTCAAAAATTGCCCGTGAAATTTTCAAAAATGTTTATACAATGTAATAAAATATATGTGTAGTTAAAAAATTATTGCTATTAAAAATATACGACATGGATTTGACCAAATGTTACATCTAATCAGAAAAGTGTTCACAACATCTATTTTAAAATGTGCAATGTGTATCAGAAAAATGTTTCACGTGCGCTCTAAAAATGTACATTGTGTACGCAGGAAAAGTAGACATGTGTTGAAAAAACCCGATGAAGAGACAAAAAAAAAGGAAACCTAAAAAGCAAAAAAAAGAAACAAAAAACCCCAAAGTATAGCGAAGAATGAAAGAAAAGCCGAAGACAACAAAGAAGAAAACAAAGAAATCCAAAAGTAAAATGAAGAGAAAAAACGCAAAGATGACCGTTGAAAAGCAACAGAAAACAAAGAAAAAATAAATGAAAATGAGAAAGGAAAAAGAAGGAAGAAAACTAGAGCGAGCGAACCTAGTTTGTCATTGCCCTCAGCGAGCGACAACGAGCAACCGCGCGAAATGGGATGGGCCGCTAGTCATTGCCCTAGGCAAGCGATTCCCTGTCGCGCATGTTTTTTTAGACAAAGCTGTCGCGCACGTGGCGCTGCTGTTTTTTTAGGGGAACGTGGCGCTGCTTTTCCTCTCTCTCCCGTCCCTTCTTCTTGGGCCTCTAATAGGTACCGGTGCACTGGCCCCAATTTGGGCCGATCGCACCCTGTACGTCCAATTAAAGCCTTGTTTGCCAAACTCAACTATTCTTGAGGCGGAGCTGGTTTCTCGTCCATCTCAAATATGGCATGCAGTCCTAGAGGGGCGAGATGTGCTGCAACAGGGAATTGTAAGAAGGATTGGAAATGGCATATCTACACGCATTTGAGAGGACAACTGGATTCCCAAAGAAACAGCCCCAAAACCGATTGTATCACTAGTTGCGGCACCCCCCAGGAGGGTGTCCGATCTTCTGTCTCCAGCTACTGCTTCATGGAATGAACCCTTAGTGCATTCAGTTTTCTTACCTTTTGATGCTGAAGCAATTCTAAAGATACCAGTGTGCACTTGAAACACTGAGGACTTCTGGGCTTGGAACCCGGACAAGAAGGGCGGGTTTTCAGTCATAACAAAATTGCAGAGGGAGGCTTGGCTAGAAGGAAGGGGTGACTCATCATCCAACTCTAGAGAAGAGGACGCTTGGGCTCGTCTATGGCAGCTGAAAGTCCCATCAAAGATCAGAGTCTTTCTGTGGCGTCTCGCTCGGCACTCCATACCAACTACGAACGTTCTACATAGACGGAATATGGCAACTCAGAGCGCCTGTCCGTTGTGTGGATGCCAAGATTCGTGGAGACATGCCCTCTTGTCATGCACTATGTCGAGGTGCATTTGGGCCTTGACGGGTGAAACTCTTGTGTCAAAGATGACGGAAAACATGGAGCCAAGTGCGAAAAACTGACTGTTTGAACTTCATGATGCACTAGACCATGCGAGTTTCACGAGAATGGTCGTCACACTGTGGGTTGTGTGGTATGCAAGGCACAAGGCAATTTATGGATCTTTATTCCAAAATCCACACCAAACAATATCATTTGTAGACTCTTATCTTCAGGAGCTACAACAAATTCCCACTTGTGAACCGAGAGTGCAGGTACTGGCTGTACCAGGGCAGCAATGCCGATGGATCCCACCTCCAGCTGGTTTTAATAAGATCAGTGCGGATGGTGCACTAGCAAGGAATAGCCGAGTGGGAGTGGCTGCTGCAGTCTGTTGACATTCAATTGGCAATTTTCTTGGCTCGTCAGCAGTTGTCTTTCGAGGAATCAGAGACCCTATGATTCTGGAGACGTATGCTTGTTGGGAGGCTCTATCTTTGGCGGAGGATCTGTACGAGCAGAATATCATGGTAGCCTCAGATTGTCAAGGTGTGGTGCAAGATATCAACGAAGGGACATGAGGTCCCAATGCGGCTGTTATACATGAAATAATAGACCGCAAAGCTAGTTTCTCTTCTTGCTCGTTTGTTTTTGAGTGAATGAATTTTAACTTTGAGGCTCACAATCTCGCTAAATTCGCATGTAATTTAGATATAGGTAGGCATATTTGGTTGGGCACTCCTCATAACCCAAACCGTGTACCCATGAACATTGTTTTGAATCAATAAAGTGAGTGAGATTTCTCAAAAAAAGATTAAAGCCTTATTTGCCGTCAGATACAGGACACTTTCGTCTCCACCATGCTGTTTCTACCCTGCAAATCACGTGAGCACACAAGCGGGCACGAGCGCCATGGACGGGTGGCCTAACCCGCCGGATCTCCGCCGCTAGTTGGACCTCCACTGCTCCCACCTCTCTCCGCAGCTCCAATTTGCCGTCGTTGCACACCCTCCTCATCTCCCGTCGTTCCAGCACCCCCCCCCCCCCTGTCGGATGCAGCTCTGCCAAACATCGGTTCCAGCAACTCGCGCCGACGCCGCCCATCATAGCACGACATCGCCGTCGTCGTCAACCTGCACCACACGATTCTAGCAAAAAAACACATCTCAACCCAAAAAAACTCTGGTGGGTAGTTGCAGCAAAACAAAAAACTGATTCCAGCAGAAAACAAAAGGGTTCCAGCAAAATGACTTGAGCAACTAGCAGATCCAGCAAATTGCTTGAAGCAATAAAAATCCCTGATTCCAACAAAAATTAATACGGTTCCAACAAAAAATGAGTCACCTCCGCCTGGCCATAGCTAATAATCTCAACCAACAAAGAACTTTAGAAATTGCCATCGTAACAAAATCATTTGCTGGTTCCAACAAAAAAAAGACACGGTTCCAGCAAAAAAGATGAATTGAGCTGAGCAGAAGCTGGAACTGATGATTCAAGAAGAACATGGTTCCAGCAAAAATTGCTTCTGTTTGTAACATCCCCAACCAGTGTTCCAGCAAAAATCCAGCCGAAGGTTGAAGCTAATTTACCAACAAAAATCTGCGGTACTTGGTTGAAGCAGAAAAATTTGCAGGTTCCAGCAAAATTGGAAGACGGTGGTAGCAATTTTTAGACTGATTCCAGGAAAATTGAAACAAGGTGGCAGCAATTTTTAGACTGATATCAGGAAAATTGAAACAAGGTGGCAGCAAAAATTAGGACCGGTTCCAGCAAAAAAAATGGTTCCAGCCAAAAATGCTCCTGCTTGTAGCATCCCCAACCAGTGGTTCCAGCAAAAAATCCAGCCAGAGGTTGAAGCTTTACCAACAAAAATGGTCACTGCTAGAGGTGGTATCTACCACCGTCGCCTGTTGTAGCACTTGGCAGGCCATTTCCAGCCAAGCACGCGGTTGCGGATCTGCGGCCGTAGCCATCGCATCACGAGATTCAGGAGCGCGGGGGTGGGGGTGTGTGGGGACGAAGGAGGGTAGGAGGGAGATGCACGGCGGAGCAGCAACGACTAGTGCTCCATGGCCAGATGAGGAGTGGAGGGAGAGAGGATGGAGTCAAGCTCGAGAGGCTTCCATGGTGAGAGGATTTGATGAAGAAAGATAGATGCAGACTGAGGATAAGGTGGGGAAAGGTAGCGGTGTGATGGGGAAAGTTAGCGGTGCGGGGCCACGAGTTAGGTCGCGTGTCGCAAGCGACCGGCCGAAGACCCGGCCGGCGCACCGGGCACAAACATTTACCTTCTTATTGGGCAGGCCGAGTAGCTTCTTCTATTCTTCTTTGTTCGTTCGGTCTTGTTTCTAATGTACTTTTCTTCTTAAAAATCGCATATATTTCAAAAACTTCATTTACTTAAGATTTCTGTAAAAAAAACATCACCTGGAATTTGGAACAAGTTGACGTGTGTAAACTTTTTGTTATGATAATTTTAAAATATATTATAGCATTAAAAAAGGTTGATAAATTTAAATATTCATGCCTTTCAAAAAAATTGTTGGTGACATTTCAATTTAGAGAAACATGTTCGCACAATTAAGAATGTTCCTATCATAAAAAAGTATAATGTATGTGAAATATTAAGAAAATATCCAGGGATTCTAAAAATATGTTCATGACTTTCAAAAAATCGTATAACATAAAAAAATGTTCACATAGTTTTTCTTAAAAAATCGAATCATTCAAAAATATAATTAATTTTTTTTTTAAAAATACGGGTTCCAAAAATATGTTGACACATTTGTTAAAAAAGTAAAATGTAAATAAATGTTTATTTTAAAAAGTGTTTCATGTCAATCAAAAAGATGTACGTGTCATTTAAAAATGTTTACATGTTAAAAAATATGTCCATGACATTTATTTGAAAACATTATACAATATTAAAAATATTTGGGTATTTTAAAAATATTTAGCGTGTATTTGAATAATATTTAACAGCATTTGAAAAAAATGTTCAAAATATGTATTTGGAAAATGTTAGGAGGAATGCGCTGACGGCCTAGGGGTCAACTTCCACCCCTCAACCACCCCCTCCCCCGCGGTCATTTCTCATGTTCTTATTTAAAAATAATTTGAACAGGTCTTAGTTACTACCTTCCCCACGCCGAGGATGGAACAAGGTTTTCCGAAACGCCTCACAATCGAACGATGTCATAATCTATATTAATTTTGAAGATCATTAGAGAAGCAAGTTGCTGGTTGTTTGATTTGATCCGATCAGGTTTGTTTGAAGCTTTGTTCTCGGACCGGACTCGTCCTTGGGTTCTCTGCATATTAAGAGAAATAAACATCTTGCTGATTCAAGTTTCTTTCATTTATATTTGTTCTTTCCTTTTGTTAAACGACTGGTATTTTTTCTAAGAACAGAAAAAATCAACCCAAAATTTTGAAGAGTTTATAATGCTGAGGTATGGTGCTGGTCTGCCGATTGACAAATGGCAATCTATGTTTGCACAACGCAGCTCATTCATCACCGGGATAAGAGTTTGCCTATACAAGCTCATGGATCATTGATTAGTACCAAGAATATTCATCTTGCTAGCTAATAATCAAACTTGACAAATATAACTTTGAACTGCAAGTACTGATCTTCCATTGGTACTTTAGTTAATCGGTACTACATCCAAAGTTGTTTCGCATAACCAAGAGCAGACTCATTCATGACACTGATGAGTTTGTGAGTTTGAATAAATTCTACCATTATAAATGATAACAAGCTATCCTTTACTTTACCTTACCGGTTGTGATTTTGAGCATGTACTTTTTTTTTCTTTCGCTCCGCTTGCGAGATGTAATACTTTTATGACTTTGTGCTACTTCGAGATTCTTTAATAAGATGGTTGCATGCATCATTATGATGCAGAGGCCAGGGGTACGCCTCCATTTCCAAAAAAAACAGACCACTTGTCTTCTACCATTATAAATGATAACAAGCTACATATAGCTGCCATTCGGCATGAATGGTGAGCTATATCAAAAAACAATGAACTAGCTACATAGCTGAACCAAACACAGCCTCACTCTACTTCCTCCAGTTAATTAAAGAGCATGGAGCAGTTGCTTAGAGATAGGTAGAGTTGATGGGATCCGATCAGGTTTCTTCAAAAAATTGTAGGAATTTTGTCTTCTAAACTGAAGGGATTGTACTACCACAGCTCTTGGATCAAATACTAGTTCAACAGTAATATTCATCTTACTAACTACTCAAACTAATTTTGAGTTCCAGGTTATTTACTGATCTTCCATTGGCACTTTAATTAATCAGTAGATCCAAAGCTACTTTGCATAACCAAGAGCAGCCCATTCATGACACTAACGAGTTTCTAATTAGGATAACTTCTACCATTACAAATGAAAACAAGCTACATAACAAAAAAATAACAAAACAATCTTCTAAACTCAGTCTACCTCCTCCTGTTACATGGTAATTAAGCAGCACAGAGCATTCACTGTAAGTGATAGTAGTTGCAAGGATCTGTGAGCCAAATCCTCAGTCCATAACTTATTGCCAAGATCCTTATGGCGCTGTCTGTCGATGAGTTGAGTGGCCCAAGAGGCTCTGTCCACAGCTTCTAGCTGAGATCCCTATGGTGCCACTCTGTCGATGCGGATGTGCACAATGTGCAAAAATGGAAAACATGTTATCCACTGACATTCTTAAATTTCAGAGGAAACAGCAGGCAACTTTCACCTTTGCCCATGCAGTATTTACTGCTAACCAGGGAGAAGAGGTTCTTATTTTTAGTCCCAACAACAATCAGGAAAACGTCTACATCGATGCACTCCTAGGAAGAAGAAAGTGCAGCATACATACAGTTCATAACAGAGTACATTGCGTGCAGAAACAGGAAGCGTACTATCAATCATCCACATATTTTTCGACAAAGACCAATCAGTACATGGTAAGGGATAGCTAAACTCGCATTTTACTAAGGAAACTACCCCTCAAGTTATGCTATGGAAAACATATTAAGTTTTTGAGACACAAACAATTAAGAACCTACAGAGAAGTAAAAAGAGAGCAGCTACACTAGGATTAAACACTATATTAGAAATTGAGTCCTAACTACTACCCAGTTCAGCTTTGAGACACGACCAATTAAGGTCCTACATAGTAATAGACCATCTAAAATAGCATTCCACTACTACCCACTAGATTGGAAATTCAGTCATAACTGACGCAGTTTCGGCTCCGAGACACCAACAGTTAAAAAGCTCCCATCTAGGAATCCTAGCAAGAAATGTTGATCCACTGACATTATGCCTCCTAAATTTCAGAGAAAATGGCAGGCAACTTGGCCAACCATCTACAAGCAGCATGTGCTAAACTAGCATGTCACTACCACAGACTAGATTGGAAACTGGGTCCTAGCAGCTACATATTCAGTTTGCACAGGCAACCAATCAAGACCCTGCAAGGTGCCATTTGTAGATCCTACCAAGAACAGCAGCATCCAGAAAGGTAAATGGAACTACTTCTTTGAGAATCAAACAAGGAATAACTCCAATTTAAATTCATGGCACTGAAATGCTAATCCACTGCCTTATCACATACTCTCTCTGTAAAGAAATATAAGAGCGTTTAGATAACTATTTTAGTGATCTAAACGCTCATATATTTCTTTACGGAGGGACTACAAATTTCAGAGCAATGCAGTGTCAAAAAAATCAGAGAAAATGGCAGGCAAGTTTCAGCGTGCCCATGTGCACTACATGCTACAGCAGCCTACAATTAGTACGAGGGAGAAAAGCATCCACATCGGTATATACTCTTAAGTATCCATCCACCCAGAAAAAAAAGGAAACGCAGGAACAAAGATCGAATGCGGCGGGTGCCGATTGAGCAATCTACATTGATATACTCCTACAAAGAAGGAAGTGCACCTAAATATAGTTCATAACAAGAGTGCAACGCGAGCAGAAACTAGCCATGGATAAATTATCAACATAGTAAGAGATAACTAAATTAGCATTTTACTAAACAAGCTGCCCCTCAATTATGTTATGGAAAACCATATTCAGTTTTGGGACACGAACAATTAAGATCCTACGTAATAAGGGGGCAGCTAAACTAGCATTTCATCAAAAAGTCTGAAATTGAGTCCTAACTACTACCCTGTTCAGCTTTGAGACACGAACAATTAAGATCCTACGTAGTAAGAAACCAGCTACACTAGCGTTCCCTTACTACCCACTGGATTGGAAATTCAGTCACGCTGCTACATTTTTCAGCTTCGATACACCAACCGTTAACATCCTACAAGGTCCCACTCAGTAATCCTAATATCCTACCAGGAATACCAGCAGCCGAACAAGTACAGATGTTTGGAAATATTGCAATATATGCCACCGAAATGCCGATCCGCTGTCATTATGCCTCTTAAATTTCAGAGCAAATGACAATAAGCACTATGTGCTAAAGTAGCATTTCAATACTATCCTGCTATCCTAGCAAGAATACCAGCAGCTACATCCAGTTTTCACACACAAACAATCAAGACCTTAGAATGTGTCATTTCCCATTTGGTCATCCTACCAAGAACAGCAGCCAATCAGTTTTCAAGTATAAACTAGCACGTCACTACTACAGATAGAGACTAGATTGGAAACTGGGTCCTAAATGCTACATTTATATTCAGTTTTCACAATCAAGACCCTAGAAGGTGCCATTTGTTCATCCTACCAAGAACAGCAGCATTCAGAAAGGTAAAACGGGACATATTTTTCCCTTGAGGAGCAGACATGGCATAACTGCAATTCATGCCATTGAAATGACAATCCCCTCCACTGGCATTATATCACATAGTACCCATTTCAGAGGAAACGGCCCATGTGCAATAGTATGTGGCTATGTGCTACCGCAGCCTACAGCCTACTAGTATCAGGGAGAGAAGCAGCCTGCCCCCGCCCTCTCCCGGCCTCCCCCGGCATCCCTAAGAACATCAATGGTGTTGCTTCCCTAGCGAACCTGCAAACCTAAGATAGACAAGATAAAACCTATCATCGACGGTGTCGGTGCTCCGCGCGCCTCCTCCTTTCCCAGCAGAAATGACTTACCCAAATTTCATTTTTAGACGACTGACGTCCAACTAAAGTGAAAAAGGAAAAGCAAATGAGGGTCGTGATTCGTGAAGGAAAATGTCTTGTGTGCATTGCGTTAAGTCCCACAACTTACGGCTAAAGAAAAATATTATGCTTCCATGTTGGTTCACAACCACATTCGTATCGCCATAGAGATGGTTCATGAGTTACATCTTTGTCACATCTCAGTGCAAAGTCACTTAACCCTAGCGGAATGCAATTGCTGCCTATGGATATACGCTGCCAGTTTCACGTTGCAGAAGAGCCATCACCTAGCCAGAGTTTAATCATATACGTGTCATTGATCACCTCGTCGTCGCGCGTGTTCATTCATCACCTTTACTCGAGGTGGTCGCACGTGTGATGGTGTGAGAGAGAAGCGGGTTTCACTAAAATTTGATCTGGTGCCTCTTGAACCCTGTTGAACCTCCCTCCCGTTAAAAAACAAGCGAGACACGGGAAGTTTACCTACGAGCAATTTTTGGACTCCTAGGAGACCTTTTTGCAAAATGTTCCAGCAGCTACAACAGTTTCCAGATGCCGTCCGATTCTGAAATCCAATGGCTCTGAAGCCCGTATCACGGAAGCACTTGAGCCTCGGTAGCACCTGATATTCTAGCCGCTACAGATCTCCATTTCACCAATTCAAAAAACATTTACTCAGTTACTCTATGGGCTGTGTGGAATAGTGGCAAGAGGAGGGACGCGAGTGGAATTCAGCACTAGTCAATGATGAAGGAAGCATCTCATCTCATCTCTAGTGCGGTACTGGCCGAGCTCCATTTGTTCTTGCTCCTGCTACAGGAAAAGTTTGGCCTGTGACAGAACAGACGGAGAGGGTTTTCCCCAAGAGCTAGGTAGGATGCAGGGCGCCGGCGTGGAGGGGAGGAGCAGGGGCTCGCCGTCGGCCATGGACAAGGCCGACGAGAGCGCCAAGAAGGCGCGGCTGGACCTGCCCGACGGCCACCTCGTGAAGCAAGAGCTCGTCGCGCACAACGCGGCGGCCGGAGGAGGCGCCATCGTTGCGGTGGCGGAGCACAGCCCGAGGGCGGAGCTCGCGGTGAAGATCGACATGTGCGTGCTCCACTGCCCGCTCTGCACCCTCCCCTTCAAGCCCCCCGTCTTCCAGGTTCTTCCTCTGCTCCTTTCGTTCTTTCGTCCACGCTCGATCGATTCTTTTGCTCAGACGTGCTGATCTACCGCCGGACTCCGATCTGTGTGCCTGCAGTGCAAGGGCGGCCACCTGGCGTGCGGCGGGTGCCTGGCCCAGCAGCCCTCCGGCCAGTGCGGGGCGTGCACGGACGGCTGCGGCTTCTTCGACCCCTGCCCCGCGCTGGACGCCGTCGTGTCCTCCACCAGGATCGAGTGTCCCAACGCCGGCTGCCAGAGGTATGTCACCTACCACGAGGCCGACGAGCACCGGAGCGCGTGCCCGCACGCGCTCTGCCGCTGCACGGAGCCCGGCTGCGTCTTCGTCGGTGCGGCGACGGATCTCGCCGGCCACCTCAGCGCCGCCCACTCGGTGCCGGTGCGCACCATCCACTACGGCAAGGTGAGCCGGTTCCAGGTGCCCGTGTCGACGCCGCGGCTGCTGCTGGTCAACGAGGACGACGGCCGCGTGTTCGTCCTCACCGTGGGCGCGCTCGGCGCCGCGGCGACCGCCCTGTCCGTGGTCTGCGCCAGGGCGAGCGCGGCGACGCGGCCACGATTCACGTGCAAGATGTGGGTGAACCTGGCGGCGTCGGCGGTCGCGAACGGCGGCAAGGCGGACGTCGTGCTGGTGGAGATGCAGATGAGGAGCAGCACGTCGCCCGGCGCCGTGGTCGCCGCCGGCGAGCCGACGTTCCTTGCGGTGCCGCAGGTGTACCTGGTCCCAGGAGCGGACGGGGGCGCCATGGAGATGCCCCTCAACGTCCGCATCGACAAGACTTCGCCTTGGTCCGACTGATTGACTGAGCGTGGTCTACTCTTGATGGCAATTGAAGCTTAATATTATTGAGATGCAGCTGAAACTATCTGGATGTGATTGAAGACGATTGTATGAGTTGAGCTACAAGACAACTTATGTCAAGAAACGTACTTTGTGTGTGCCTTTCTACCGTCAGAAAATCAGACGTATGCTATCTGATACTAGAACTTTTACTTTTCTGCATGGTAACATTTTTTTAATTGAATATTTGTCACAAACATTTTATTTTGAAAAAAGATCAAAACCTATCGGCAGCAATCAATTTCTTTTTAAATAGATGCAAAGCCATTGAGGCCGAAGCATCTATTTGCAAACGGAAACTAAGAAACATGGTGTGTACAACATTGACAGAAACATGACCCAAAATTCTGAGGTAATAGCACCCCAGTTACCCTAACTTGCACAAAATGTGATGATTTAGTCCTAAACTTGCAAAACTTGACTCCACCATACCCCAATTTGCACCTCATGTGATGATTTAGTCCCAGGCCAATCACAGCTCGACAATTGGCAGCCAGGTGGCTGGACCGGTCAGCGCACGCACTTCTGCAGAACCCCCCCCCCCCCCCCCCCCCCTTTACGGTTTTCTTTAATCAACCCGCACTCACCTCCACCTGAATTAAATCTGTCGGAATCCACCTCGCACTAGGTTATGTTGTTTGTTACAGTGAAGTGGTTTGAGAAAAGAAGCAAATCGTTTGAGCCTACCTATTTATATGGCGTGGAGAAGGTAAGTTTCTTGGCTTATTGGTATCATCTAGTCATTTTATCAGTGCACTGTGGTGTCTGACGACTTATTGAACTTCCTAGCTGCAACTTTTACTGAGAACGACTGGGTTTGCAGTTCGTTCTTAATAGAGAAAAAGGCATCGGATCTCCTTAAAGTTGTGTGGCTTTCCCACCTACCTCTCAAAACTTTCAATTGATATTCTGTGCTTCATACATTTGCGTTCGTTTTCATAGGTCCAAAATGTCTCTCATAAAACTAACTCTGACACACACAAATATGATTTGCTAACGGTCTATGTGATCTGGGTGCTGGCATGGAACGACAGGAGGGATATGCCTTCTTTCTTGAGACAGACATCACAGTGGCAAAGATGGTTCTGTTGTGGATAAGACACTACTGTAGTTTAGGAAGAGAAGTAATTGCGTGGAATACATGGGGATAGCAAAAAGAATGCTCACATGTAAACCTCTGGCGATGATGAGTCGCACTGTCTCCTCCACTTCATTGGGCTAGTTGATCATGGTGCCACACTGACATGGCTCTCCGCGACCACGCTGTCGAACTCCTGCCCGGTGCTATTCATCTGCATGTTCATTTTGGCGATGATCTGGTGCACGGTGTTGAGACCCCCATGCTGTGCGGCGAGGTAGAGTTTCGTGTCGCTGTGCTGACTGGTCGCTTGCTTGATGTGCTTATACTTGGGAGATGGCCCAGCTGTATTCAATTAGAAATCTTAAATTTATTACAGTTGTAAATTTAGTGTCATGACTTGTCTGCATAGACCCCTGTGTGTAGCCACATCATACCAAGAGATGCCACAAACTAGGCTCATTGGAAGCCATGCCAATCAGATATGTTAATTAACTGCAGATGGCAGTTATGGAGCAAAACGAAGCAAGCTTAGGTGCACAGAATGTAAACTAAGTATTCGGGGAAGAAAGTGGGAGGATTACAACAGTTTAGAGAGCTCCAGTGCGTTCTTCTCTTCTTATTAATATAACTCCATGGAGTCATTCATGGGTTGGAGGCCCATTATGGCATTACCATTAACTTCAATGATTGATTGATTGTACTTTCAAAAAGAAACCTTCAATGATTGTTTGGATGTGCTGGCTTTGTAGTTTGGATAGTATTCATTGTAAGAGCTTTCTTATGTCTTACTTTCACTACTAGGAAAAGAGCTATAGATGAAATTGACACTAATGGCGCATAGAGAAGTGGTGCGCAACTACTATATACTAATGGCGCACCATGTGGCGATGCGCCATTAGTGTGGAAGACACTAATGGCGCACCGGGCACAAGGTGGGCCACAAGTAACAATTTTTTTTCATTTTTACAAACATACTAATGGCGCATCCTGGCAAAGTGCGCCATTAATAGTTCTAACCAGTAATGGTGCACCAGCCATGGAGTGCGCCACTACTGTATTTTTTTATTCTGTTTTTTGCAAAACTACTAATGGCGACTAGTAATGGCGCACTCTGCCACGGTGCGCTATTAGCATATATATATATATATATATATATATATATATATATATATATATATATATATATATATATATATATATATATTACTTTGCAAGCTGGGGCGATAGCCCCCCAAAATGTTCCATATGTAGTTCGACGGTGTTGGCGGCAGCTTGAGTCGCTGGTCACATTCTGGACAATAAGAATATCGAGACGGCTCCGGCGAGCGTCCTCTCGTGCCATGCTTGAACAAGACATCCCCTTGCCTGACGCACAACGTCTTCTCGCCATTGTCAAACCAAATGTGAGTCAATACATTATTGTTGGTATAGTATGCGGTGAAGATGTAGTGCAAATCCCAGCACAACTTTTTGTCGTCACTGTCGGCCCACTGGTCCTGCGGTGGCAGAGACATAACCCATAACTGAAGAGTCGGAGGGAAGCCGAGCACTTTTACGGCGAGGCATAACCGCCCGCTCATCTCAAAGGCCTTCACCAACAGATCCAAGGGATCATGTTCCAGGTTGACCCTCACAGCTGGGAGAGGGTATATGCGGTGCTTCTCGGTCGCCACGTACATATGTAGTTCCACCGCCGCCGACGAGCACCCCCCGCACCCTCCCCCGCTCCACCGCCGCCGCCGATGATATTTTCAAATAACAAATTTGATGATAATTTTTAAAAAATTATTACTGTTTTTATAAAAAAATATTACTATGTCATATTCATATTCATTTTTAAAATAATAATAATAAAAAAGTGTAGACTACAATTGTTGTTAAACAACAATTATTACTGTTTTTATAAAAAAATATTACTGTTTTATATTCATATTCATATTCATTTTTAAAAAAAATAATAAAAAAAATTCTTATGGCGCACGGGTGGCTGGTGCGCCATTGCTATCTAAAAAAAAGAATACTTATGGCGCACTGTCGCGCTGGTGCGCCATTGCTATGAAAAAAAACATTCTAATGGCGCACCGCCTGGGGGTGCGCCATTAGTAATCTTCCCCCATCCATACACCACCGCGCCGCTCCTTCCCTCCTCCCTCTCGCCAGACTACCTCGATTCGTCCCTCTCCCTCCACCGCAACGCTCCCTCCCTCGTCCCTCCCTCCACCGCGCCGCCGCCGCTGCCCCGACCCACTGCGCCGCAGCCGCCCACGCGCCCCCGCCGCCTCCCTCTCCCCTCCCTCCCCCTTGAGCGCCGCCTCCCCCCTCCCCCCGCCTCCCCCTCGAAACCCTAGAAACCTCGGAGCCGCCCCACGTCCACCAGGAGAGGAGGCCCCACGTCCAGCAGGAGAGGAGGCCCGCGACCTCCCCGCCGTCCAGCAGGAGAACAGGGTACGAATCCCTTTTCCGGTTGTCTCTTGCTGATTTTCTTCTTCATCTCCTTCAATCTCTGACGCGTTCTCATCTATAGCTGTATTGTGCTATTGTGTTGTGTGAAGGAAGGACTTGGTTCAACTTGGATACAGAGAAGCTGCTGCTGTGGGTTCGACTTGTTTGGATTTGGTTCCCCTGTCACCAAGGTGACCACTTATCTCGCCTCTCTCCCCGTCTGTACAAGTTCATGGCTGTGGAGTGCTATGGTCGATGCTTATCTCAGCTGTATGCATTTGATTTCAGACTATATAGCTTGTATATGCAAAGTGCCTAGGGTTAAATAGGTCTGTACAGGACACAAAGGTATGAAACCAATTGCATGCATTGAGAAATAGAGTATTAAAACAGAACTTGATGTGGTTTTCCACTTAGCTATCTGAATTGAGAAAAAACATAGCTTTTGCGGTCTCTGAGGCAAAACTTGGTACTCCATATACAACTAATACTACTACTAGACAAGATACTACTCCATATACTACTAATACTACTACTGTATTTCATTTCAAAGTTGAAAATGCTGGTACTGAGATTTTCATTTCCAATGAGTGATGTTTTTCCTAGCAGTAGAGAAAACATAGCAACTTCTCTGATTTTATAAAGTTGTTCTTATATGGGTGAAACTTCACTTGTTTTTAGGCTAGTGCAGGGTGTTGCTTCTTCTGTATGGGCCAACTATGTCACAAATAAATTGTTCCTTCTTCTGTATTTGACAAGTAATGACTTGCAAAGATGATGATCATCTTGCTAGTTTGCTGGGTTTTGTCTCCGACCATTGTGTCGTGATGAATTTGCAGGTACCCCGAGAGGCCCTTGAGTTTGCCGGAATGTCGATTAACTTTTGTTCCGGCAAATTCGGGTACTCCATATGTCCTATTTTCAGCAAAGGTCATGCCGAAATTTTCCGTGAATTTTAGCATGACTTTGCTAAAAATAGGACATATGGGGTACTTGCGACTAATGCATGGGCCGGGGTATCTTAGTACTTAGTTAAGTAGGATCAACTACCCCGCCATTCTTACTGCATTAAACCATAGGTGGCAATAGAGCCAAGTGATTAGGCCCAACTTAGAATTCTCCTTAGCATCGATAAACCCTAGATGATAAACCCAACATAGGTGGCAATAGAGCCAAGTGATTAGTGCCAAGTGATTAGGCCCAACCGAGGGTGCCTCGGCATCGATAAACCCTAAATGATGAAAACTTAACTTGGCTTCTATAGGGTGACTCGGTGTCGACGAGAACCTAAATGATGTACGCTTAGGCTTTTAGGGTGCCTCGGCGTCGACAAAACCTAAATGATGAAAGCTTAGGCTTTTAGGGTGCCTCGACGTCAACAAACCCTAAATGATAAAACCTTGGCTTTTAGGGTGCCTCGGTGTCGATAAGAACCTAAATGATGAAAGCTTAGGCTTTTAGGGTGCCTCGGCGTCGACAAACCCTAAATGATAAAAGCTTAGTTTTTAGGATGCCTCGGTGTCGACAAACCCTAAATGATGTAGTTTTGAATTATGAACGTAGGATATGTCGTCATCATCATCGGACGACGAGAGTCTCCCGGGGGAGTGCTACTAGTGCCACGACGATCGAGGTATGTGCGACATGCCTCACCTGGACGATGATCGGCGCTTCAGCATTAAGCTCGAGGAGACCTTCGAAGTTGAAACGGTACACAACGATGACAAGTGTTATTTTCATAATTAAGCATGACTTCAACTATTTCAACGTGTAATTTTCATCTTTTACAATCCGAGTATAGCTTATCCCATGCCATGCAAGACGCTATGTCTTGGAGAGGATGGATTTTGAAGACCATGAAATTTCTGAAACAAAGAAAATTCACCTAAGGACTCATCACGATGTGGACTTTGAAGTAAATCTATATAATTCTGAGAGCGTAACCCATTTTGGTTGCAAAAATTGGGAAGCATTTTGCAAGATGTATGGTTTTGATGAGGGTATGCTTATCATCATGGATCTTGGTAATCCTGACATCGACCAAGACAATATGGACATTTGGGTCCTTGTTGATACGCCTCCAGTTCTACCGCTATGTGAGCTTCTCAAACATAGTTATTAGCTAATTTATATTGTTTATTTCAAAATAGTTGACAGCTTATTTCCATTGACAACTTATTTTTATTGTTCAAAGAATGTGCGGGAGATGGTAGACAAAACCCACTACACTGATGGCTCTGAATTAACAACTTACAAGGAGAAAAATCATCTGGTCAGATTTTGTACTGACATTGAGAATTACAATATCCACAATCAAACTCCTCAACATTATGGTAAATCCGTGCCACTAGTGCATGTGTTCAACTACGGTAACTACCATGGAGATACCCTGATAAGATTTTTACTATTACGACATCCGTGCATCTTTTGCATACTTCTAAAACTAGTACATCATTACTAACTATGAAGTTATTACTATGTTTTTCAACAGATAATCCCAGAGAATTTTGTGCCTCATTTGATGTATAAGAAAGGTAGTCTTAATGTTTTGAACATACAGCCAGGTCATCATACGAATCTCAATTGTCCATACGAGATTTCTAAAAGAAGTGGAGACATGAAAATCAAAGGATGGAAAAAATGTATGGACAGTCGTAAGGAGGTTCTTGGAAGCAAAAGGAGGCGAAGCGTAAGAATTGGAGACAAGATGTTCTCCATTCTCCATAATGGAGAGTCAGGGTCTATATTGTTTTATGCTATTTTACCTTAAATAGGGTATTTAGGTCCTGCCTAATACTGATGATCATGTGCTAAGAACAATTAAGTAGGGTTGGTTCGATGACTATCAAGATGATGATCGTATGACTTGTTATTAATAACGAGTAGAAGTTGTATGATGATGATTAGTAGGACTTGTTAGGATTAGTATTACTTCCGACAAACTCGCTACTCGCGGTCTCGAGACTTGTAATGTTCTATCTTTGTTTGGTCTTTTGAATTCGGAGACTAATATGATGAATTGTATTCGGAGACTAATCTTCTATTGTATTCGATGAATCTGCTCTTGCTGTGGGGTGCTGTCTATATTCTGTCCAATAATATATTTTGTAACCTGTGCAAAATTCTAAAAAGTAAAAAAACCTAATATTCATACTAATGGCGCATCACCCAACAGTGCGCCATTAGTATGCCAGATACTAATGGCGCATGGTGTTCTATACTAATGGCGCACTGCGTGGTGCACCATTAGTAAGAAATACTAGTGACGTGATACTAATGGCGCACCAGTAGTGCGCCATTAGTAGGCAAAACTGGTGCGCCATTAGTAGCCCTTTTCCTAGTAGTGTTTGTTTCCTGCAGGGATATTTCTTGCTTTCTGAAGTAGCCAAAAATAGTCATGGTGTACGAACTATAAACATCACGATTTCTGCTCGAAATCCTTGCTTTGGGAACAGGTAATTATTAAGCACTTTACCCCCCGTATGCAGGGTTAGTATTTTTTATGCTTAATACACAACTTGCATGTATGACAATAATATCGTTGATCATCTGATAACCTTGACAATTGTTTTGGTAGGACACAAATTTCGGGTAACACATTTATTTAAGATGAAGTGAACTGCAAGCGGATATTTACATCTCATTTCCCCCTTTTTCTTTTCAGGTGGCAGTAGCTTTTGATAAACAACATTGTTGGTTATGATACTATACTTACAAACAGCTTAGTGAATTCTCCTGGTCAGGGTACGCTTCTGTTATGACTGCTTATGCTGGTCTTAAAACTGTCATAGTTCCTCTATGTAATGTTTGCTAACTTAGTCCTTGATAAACACAAAGGACTTGCTTGGAAGCATGTCAAATGTCAGATGTTAGCAGTCTATCTTTATTTGTTCTTTAAGACAACCCATTTTGATAGATAGGTTTCCCCCTTGGTATAATATGCAGGTTATCTATATAACTTTCAGACAAAGGAACTTTATGATCTTAGTTATGGGCACGAACCGCCAACAGGTCCTACAAGATTCGGAGGTCTGTATATTGTTTTCTTAACATGTTCTCTCAAAATTGACCTGACTACACATTGTGTCTGTCTTTACGGTGTATTAGTGGCATGAATGTTTTGTACCTGATGAGATTTGGACTGCTAATCTTGCAACATAATGTGATTAGAAAATGTGGAGCCACAATATTTACAATTTTTGCAATAGCCCTTTTATTGCTTTACATGTCTCACAAGATTCCTTTCTCATTTATGTCTATTGAATTCTGATGTCTTGTACATTTGCTGTTTGCAGATTACTTTGTGACAAAATGTGGTGTCCTTCTAATGTCACTCTTTGTATTCTTCACAACCACCATGTCTGTTTCATTTACCCTGAGGGAAACACAGTCCCGCATGCTTAGGTTCACAGGTTTGTGTTTCTTGCTGTAGGTTGCAGAAACTACTTTCATGAATGGATAATAAATAATGCATGTTTCCCTGGAATTTTTAGTGCAGCTTCAACACCATGCACGCCACCAGCTGCCCACATTTCAACTGATATTTGTGCATGTCATTGAATCACTGGTTTTTGTTCCGGTATGGCAAAACACTTTAATGTATTTAACTAACTTAAATCCTTGTTGAAAATGTATAGCTGTGTGCTTAAAACAAATTCTTCTTAACTTAATAACCCTTGTGCTCTTGTTTCTATAGATCATGATTGGGATCCTCTTCTTTCTCACTACAAGAAACCTGTTAATCTGTGACGGATTTCCGGTGACGTTCTAGATATCCGTCATAGTCGATGACGATTTTCCCTAGTCCGTCATGGAAAACGTCATCGATCGACAAGATGCAAACATGTGCAAAAACTTCACGAAGCCCTATGGCCTTTGTTTTTTTCTTGGACAATGTATATTTTAATTTTTAATAAAAAGAAATGCAATCCGGACTCAATCCCCAAGACATTTTGGGTTAAAATACTAGTGTGTGATAACAACGCTACCGGCCTAAATAAAGGAGCATCCAGACCTTTCATTTTGGTAATACACGGACAATATAAGTTATATGCAAAAAAGAAAGTGCACCATGGATCACATATCATGCACATCTCACGTACTTGAATAGTTCAATTCTTATTGGTCAAGAAATGTGGTGTGATAGATTGCGAACATAAAGCTTTGCACTTGTAATAAAAAACTATATACATAATATGTGACTCCAAAAACTAAATCATATTTACTTGAAAAAATATGAATATAATTTGTTAATTTCATCCAGATGGAATCAACATACAGTCTAACTTCTTCTCTTTTTTAACTGCAGTCTAACTTCTTCTCTGAACCGTAGCGTTGTCCAAAACCGTCATGGCCTGGTATTGCTCTTTTTTCTCAAGGAAACGGACCGGTCCTGCTGATGTGGCGATCCATGTGAGGGCAAACTCGCGTTTTGATTGGCTGGTCAAGCCATGCCACGGATCGCGGATCCACACCGTCTGCTCCTCTGAGATCCGACGGCTAGCCAAGCTCCCCCTTTTTCTCGTGTATTCTTCTGCTCACCCACGCACCACTGTCTTCTCTTCTAGAGAGCACCAGCGCCCCCACCCCTCCCGAATCTGAACATCCCCAGTCCCCACCTCCACCAGCCCGCCGGTGCTCCTCCTTCGGTCATTCGCTCTTGGATCCTCGCCGTCGTGCACACATCATCCCATCCCGTCGCCTCCCCGCCGTGCCCAGCTACTCCTCGACCCCCCCCCCCCCCCCGCACTACCACCGCTCCGCCGCAGTGTCTCCCCCAGCCGGATCCCGCCGAGATCCACGAGGCCACGGCAATGGCGGATCACGGCGAGGCCACGGGCTTCCTCCCTGCCCACACACCAGCCACGGGTGCTCCCACCTACCCCATCTCCTTCCTCAGATCCATCCTCCAGCTCCTTCAAGCACCACCAACCCCTTCCCTCACCTCTTGCCTCCCCTGCCCCTTTCTCTCCCCATCAGCCATATCCAGTCCCTGAAGGCTGACCTTGTGCACGCGGCGTCAGTGCCATTGATGCAGGTCGTGCCTGTGTCGATGCAGCGCGCAAGCGGGTTTGTTCGTGGGGGTGCCAAACCGCGCGGAGGACGATGAGATCCGCCACATGCTCGTGATCGCCGTCCAACGCCTTGCATCCAATGTACAGAAGCGACACCGAATCGAGCTAAAACGGCGAGGAGCGCCACTCACCAGAGTCGTGCCGTCCACCATGAAGAGATGGGCTATGGAGAATCTCTAGCAAGAGATTGGCGGAGATGGAGTGGGGGGCTGTGGCCTTCGTTACAAATGTCCTTGTAATTTTAGTTTTAAATTTGCCTTTGTTTTGCATTAAATTCTTGGTTGTAATATTTTTGAGAACCTGCTATAATTTTCTTTTATTTGTTGATACGGGCAGATATCTATATAAATGTATGGACTCAAAGTAGCAGATAATGTATGAGCTTAATATATGAATATACCCCAAATTAGTTGGTAACTGACTTGGACAAAAAATAGTGAGATAAACATAATTAGTGGGTCAAAATCCTGTTTGGACTGATTATAACATGGGCCAAAATTCTATTTGGGCCGTTTACCACACATGTCATACTAAAATTAGTGGGCCAAAATTCTATTTGGGCCGATAAACATGTGGATGCCAAGTCAGATCCATGTTGGCTGCCATGTCAGATGATGACATGGAATGTATGGTTAACGCCGTTATCTAACAATAATGTGTGACGGCCGAGAACTGTCATGGATCTATGACGAATCTGGCGATCCGTCAAGGAGTGCGTGGTGGTCAAATTATGACGCGATATACATGACAGATTTACAATCCGTCACGGCTGCCCTATCATGACGATTATAGATACATGTGTGACAGTTTGAATCTGTCATGAATTAACACATTTCTTGTAGTGTCTGTTTGAGTTCTACCATGACCAGTTGCTTGCATTCCTTGTTCTGACTCTTGTATGGTTATGTGAGCTGTTCACGATGATCAGGTGAGCATATTGCTGGAATGCTTTATGATTACTTCTACAGAATTTTATGTGGAGCTGAGTGCGGGTTGATTAGAGGAAACGGTAGGGGGTTTCCTGCAAAAGTGTGTGCGCTGAACGGTCCAGCCACCTGGCTGCCAATTGTCGAGCTGTGATTGGCCTGGGACTAAATCATCACATGAAGTGCAAGTTGAGGTATGGTGGAGTCAAATTTTGCAAGTTTGAGACAAAATCATCACATTCTATGCAAGTTAGGATACCTAGGGTGCTATTACCTCCAAAACTATGGACTAAAAACACATACAACTAAGTCCATATATGTAATTATGTGGAGGTGTGCCCCTCATGACAATGATTTTTCATCCTAAAAGTAGTCTAACTGGATATGGCCAAAACCTAAGCAGAAGCACAATGCCTTTAATAAGGAGGTGGCGAAAGTAGCGCCACGGTCAGGTCCAGCCAATGAAGGCCTGCTCATAAGTTTTCACGCGGGAAGTGAAGTGACGTTTCAGGTCACCATCATGACAGGGGATCATCTAAGAGCCGACCCACACATTCAAATTTTCTGGTCGGAAGTGAAGTGAGGTGATTTTTTATGTTCAAGTAGTAACATCCGCTCCACATGTACATAATTTTTTCCCATTTTGTATGACATTTCTAATGTAAAATTCTCCCGTTGTTTAATAAAATGAAATTTCTAGATGACTGCAGGGCGGCGGTTCCGGCGCTTGTTGGCGTCAATGGCGGCCAGCCTAGTTGGGCATGACGGGCAGGACAGGAGGAGGCCATGCGTCCTAGATCTTGGGACGAGCGTCTTCGTGAGCCGCGGGCGCGCGAGCGCACGAGCAGCTCCTTTCGGTGGTGCTTGGGGCGGCGTCGCCTCCTCCTTCCGGCGGTGGGTGGGTCGGCCTCCTCTAGTTGTTGCTGGCCCAGTGCTCGTCACCGGATGCAGTGATTGCCTTAGTGTGGGCTCTACTCCTCTCATGGTTGGTCGGTGTCATGGCCGGAGCTCGGTGGTTGAACCGGTCGTCGGTGTGGTTGCGATAGCTTTGACGGTGGTGGCGGCGGCTGGCGAGCGGTGGCCAGGTGCGGGTGTGGTGGCTCGTTCCTTCTCCTGGGTCGGGGCCGGCGGCATGGGTTATTCGCGTGACGAGGATTCCCTAGACCTTTGGGCTCGTGCTCGGGCAGATCTGATTGGGTCCCGAGGCGGGTCGGAGCTCCCACTCCGGGTAGGCGATTTGTTGGATATTTATGTGGCTTTCAACATTTATTCAACATGATTAATATTTATTTAAATCAACTTGGAATTATTCATATTATTCATGTTTGTGACAGGAAATTAGAGGGTATACCGCATAGCCCACCCAAGGAAGTAATTCCAAGTGATTTAAATAAATATTAATTTCAAGTTGGTTTAAATAAATATTAATCATGTTGAATAAATGTTGAAGACAGAGGAATTAGACGGTAGACCGCATAGCCCACAATTTTCAATACGATTGTGGGCACGGTCCAGGTGGTGTCTGTGGGCGATGAGGTCCTTGTCCTCGCAGATGCGGTGGTCAATGGTGGTGGTCGGGTCTCTGCTACTTTGTCGTACATATCGGTGTCGACGATCACGGACTTGGCATTATGCGAGCAGGCTCGGCAATGGCTGTCGGTAGCCACGGGGTTGTGTCTCCCCTGGTCCATCATGACTGCCTGTAGACACAGGCGTGGGCTCCTCTTACCATGGAGGGGTCGATCCAGACTCAGTGGCTGATGCCGGGCTAAGAGTGAAACGAGCTGCCTTTTACTCCTCCTACTATGCTGGGCACACCATGATGTCGATGGGTGGTGGTGTCCCGTATATGGATGCCGGGGCGGCGGTTCCAGATAGTGGTCCGCATGGTTGGGTCTCCGGCGGGCACCATGGTGGCGGTGGTGGTTTCCCACATGATCGTGTGGGTAGCAAGAGGTGGAGCAGTGGGTGGCTCAGGCGTGCTCTCTGTAGTATCTAGCAGTGATCATGCCCTGATCCAGATCTACAGAGCTGTTGTCATCGTGCTTGTCCTGAAGACCTCGTTGTGGCATGGTGAAGCTATCAAACGAAAGGTATGCGCTTTGTCGCCGACGACGGCTACGCTCGCGGACGCCGCTATCTTCTTGAAGATGTCGTCATGGGGCACCTCACTGTGTCTGGGTTCCGGTTGAAAACCTATGTCCGATGTGGACTCGACAGCGGCGACACTTGGCGTCGTTCTCCCTTTTAGAGGTGTTTTCATGGAGCTTAGGTGTTCTAGGATGTAGTGTGGTGGTGTACTCAATTCTTCTTATGCCTTCTTTCGATAGTGTTAGAATAAATCCGAGGTATACCGTTGATCATCCGAGGAACAAGCAATCACACGAGCACGACACCGAGATTTGTTAACGAGATTCACCATCATGGCTACATCCCCGGGGCCTGACTACGGGCGCTCCTCCCCATGATACCGCTACAATACCGCACCCCGGCCGCCCGGGCGCCGGCACACGCCGCTGGCTCCCCCCACGTGCCCGTGCTATTATGTTGGCATAGGTTACATCGTGTGTCTACCCCCGCTATATATGAGAGGCCTAGGATACAAGTGTCCTATTAGGACACAACCCCTACCCTATATACACACAGTCCAAAACCAAGTCCAACTGTAACCTACCTTGTACAATAATATTCGACACAACTCTAACAAACTCCACCTTGGCGAATATTCTCCACCACCTTGGATTCATCCATGCGTCGAACATCCATGTACATTGGACTTAAGATACGCCATTAGCCCCGCTGCGACTCCCAGACTCCATGTGACTCCACCTGCAAGTGAGGCATGGTTCGCAAGCATCTTGCCTCATGCTCCCCCCACATATCCTTATTCCACTAAGGATAATTTTGACCGCTGTCCAGTGATCTACTCCTAGATCACTATTGTACTCCCTTGCCAACATCAGTGTAGGGTATACAATAGATCTGGTACAAAGCATGGCATACTTTATAGAACCTATGGCTGAGGCATAGGGAATGACTTTCATTCTCTTTCTATCTTCTGCCGTGGTCGGGTTTTGAGTCTTACTCAATTTCACACCTTGTAACACAGGCAAGAACTCTTTCTTTGATTGTTCCATTTTGAACTACTTCAAAATCTTGTCAAGGTATGTACTCATTGAAACAACTTATCAAGCGTCTTGATCTATCTCTATAGATCTTGATGCTCAATATGTAAGCAGCTTCACCGAGGTTTTCTTTGAAAAAATCCTTTCAAACACTCCTTTATGCTTTGCAGAATAATTCTACATTATTTCCGATCAACAATATGTCATTCACATATACTTATCAGGAATGCTGTAGTGCTCCCACTCACTTACTTGTAAATACAGGCTTCACCGCAAATCTGTATAAAACTATATGCTTTGATCAACTTATCAAAGCGTATATTCCAACTCCGAGATGCTTGCACCAGTCCATAGATGGATCGCTGGAGCTTGCATATTTAGTTAACACCTTTAGGATCGACAAAACCTTCTAGTTGCATCGTATACAACTCTTCTTTAATAAATCCATTAAGGAATGCAGTTTTGTTTATCCATTTGCCAGATTTCATAAAATGCGGCAATTGCCAACATGATTCGGACAGACTTAAGCATAGATACGAGTGAGAAACTCTCATCGTAGTCAACACCTTGAACTTGTGGAAAACCTTTTTGCGACAATTCTAGCTTTGTAGATAGTAACACTACTATCAGCGTCCGTCTTCCTCTTGAAGATCCATTTATTTTCTATGGCTTGCCGATCATCGGGCAAATCCATCAAAGTCCATACTTTGTTCTCATACATGGATCATATCTCAGATTTCATGGCCTCAAACCATTTCGCGGAATCTGGGCTCATCATCGCTTCCTCATAGTTCGCAAGTTCGTCATGGTCTAGTAACATGACTTCCAGAACAGGATTACCGTACCACTCTGGTGTGGATCTCACTCTGGTTTACCTACGAGATTCGGTAGTAACTTGATCTGAAGTTACATGATCATCATCATTAGCTTCCTCACTAATTGGTGTAGTAGTCACAAGAACAGATTTCTGTGATGAACTACTTTCCAATAAGGGAGAAGGTACAATTACCTTATCAAGTTTTCTACTTTCCTCCCACTCACTTATTTCGAGAGAAACTCCTTCTCTGGAAAGGATCCATTCTCAGCAACGAATATCTTGCCTTCGGATCTGTGATAGAAGGTGTACCCAACATTTTCTTTTGGGTATCCTATGAAGACACACTTCTCCGATTTGGGTTTGAGCTTATCAGGATGAAACTTTTTCATATAAGCATCGCAACCTCAAACTTTAAGAAACGACAACTTTGGTTTCTTGCCAAACCACAGTTCATACGGTGCCGTCTCAACGGATTTAGATGGTGCCCTTTTTAACGTGAATGCAGCTGTCTCTAATGCATAACCCCAAAACTATAGTGGTAAATCGGTAAGAAACATCATAGATTGCACTATATCCAATAAAGTACGGTTATGATGTTTGGACACACCATTATGTTGTGGTGTTCCAGGTGGCATGAATTTGTGAAACTATTCCACATTGTTTTAATTGAAGACCAAACTCGTAACTCAAATATTCGTCTCCGCGATCAGATCGTGGAAATCTTATCTTCTTGTCACGATGATTTTCCACTTCACTCTGAAATTCTTTGAACTGTTCAAATGTTTCAGACTTATGTTTCATCAAGTAGATATACCCATATCTACTTAAATCATCTGTGAAGGTCAGAAAATAACGATACCCGCCGCGAGCCTCAACACTCATCGGATCGCATACATCAGTATGTTTTATTTCCAATAAGTCAGTTGCTCGCTCCATTGTTCCGGAGAACGGCGTTTTAGTCATCTTGCCCATGAGGCATGGTTCGCAAGCATCAAGTGATTCATAATCAAGTGATTCCAAAAACCCATCAACATGGAGTTTCTTCATGCGCTTTACATCAATATGACCTAAACGGCAGTGCCACAAATAAGTTGCACTATCATTATTAACTTTGCATCTTTTGATTTCCATATTATGAATATGTGTATCACTACGATCGAGATCCAATGAACCATTTTCATTGGGTGTGTAACCATATAAGGTTTTATTCATGTAAACAGAACAACAATTTATTCTTTTACTTAAATGAATAACCGTATTGCAATAAACATGATCAAATCATATTTATGCTCAACGCAAACACCAAATAACACTTATTTAGGTTCAACACTAATCCCGAAAGTATAGGGAGTGTGCTATGATGATCATATCAATCTTGAAACTACTTCAAACACACATCGTCACCTTACCCTTAACTAGTCTCTGTTCATTCTGCAACCCCTGATTCAAGTTACTAATCTTAGCAACTGAACTAGTACCAAATATTGAGGGGTTGCTATGAACACTAGTAAAGTACACATCAATAACATGTATATCAAATATACTTTTGTTTACTTTGCCATCCTTTCTTATCCGCCAAATACTTGGGTAGTTCCGCTTCCAGTGACCAGTCCCTTTGCAGTAGAAGCACTTAGTCTCAGGCTTAGGACCAGACTTGGGCTTCTTCACTTGAGCAGCAACTTGCTTGCTGTTCTTCTTGAAGTTCCCCCTTTTTTTCCATTGCCCTTTTCTTGAAACTAGTGGTCTCATCAACCATCAACACTTGATGTTTTTCTTGATTTCTACCTTCGTCAATTTCAGCATTACGAAGAGCTTGGGAATCATTTCCGTTATCCCTTGCATATCATAGTTCATCACGAAGTTCTACTAACTTGATGATGGTGACTAGAGAATTCTGTCAATCACTATTTTATCTGGAAGATTAACTCCCACTTGATTCAAGCGATTGTAGTACCCAGACAATCTGAGCACATGCTCACTAGTTGAGCGATTCTCCTCCATCTTTTAGCTATAGAACTTGTTGGAGACTTCATATCTCTCAACTCGAGTATTTGCTTGAAATATTAACTTCAACTCCTGGAACATCTCATATGGTCCATGACGTTCAAAACGTCTTTGAAGTCCCGATTCTAAGCCGTTAAGAATGGTGCACTAAACTATCAAATAGTCATCATATTGAGCTAGCCAAACGTTCATAACGTCTGCATTTGCTCCTGCAATAGGTCTGTCACCTAGCGGTGCATCAAGGACATAATTCTTCTGTGCAGCAATGAGGATAAACCTCAGATCACGGATCCAATCCGCATCATTGCTACTAATATCTTTCAACACAATTTTTTCTAGGAACATATCAAAATAAACATATGAAAGCAACAACGCGAGCTATTGATCTACAACATAATTTGCAAAATACTACCAGGACTAAGTTCATAATAAATTTAAGTTCAATTAATCATATTACTTAAGAACTCCCACTTAGATAGACATCCCTCTAATCATCTAAGTGATCACGTGATCCAAATCAACTAAACCATGTCCGATCATCACGTGAGATGGAGTAGTTTTCAATGGTGAACATCACTATGTTGATCATATCTACTATATGATTCACGCTCGACCTTTCGGTCTCCAGTGTTCCGAGGCCATATCTGTATATGCTAGGCTCGTCAAGTTTAACCTGAGTATTCCGCGTGTGCAACTATTTTGCACCCGTTGTATTTGAACGTAGAGCCTATCACACCTGATCATCACGTGGTGTCTCAGCACAAAGAACTTTCGCAACGGTGCATACTCAGGGAGAACACTTATACCTTGAAATTTAGTGAGAGATCATCTTATAAAGCTACTGTCGAACTAAGAAAAATAAGATGTATAAAAGATAAACATCATATGCAATCAAAATATGTGACATGATATGGCCATGATCATCTTGCGCCTTTGATCTCCATCTCCAAAGTACTGTCATGATCTCTATCGTCACCGGCATGACACCATGATCTCCATCATCTTGATCTATATCAATGTGTCGTTACATGGTTGTCTCGCCAACAATTGCTCTTGCAACTATTGCTATCGCATATCGATAAAGTAAAGCAATTATTTGGCGCTTGCATCTTATGCAATAGAGAGACAACCATAAGGATTTTGCCAGTTGCCGATAACTTCAACAAAACATGATCATCTCATACAACAACTTATATCTCATCACGTCTTGATCATATCACATCACAACATGCCCTGCAAAAACAAGTTAGACATCCTCTACTTTGTTGTTGCAAGTTTTACGTGGCTGCTACGGGCTTAAGCAAGAACCAATCTTACCTACGCATCAAAAACCATAACGATAGTTTGTTAAGTTGGTGCTGTTTTAACCTTCGCAAGGACCGGGCGTAGCCACACTCGGTTCAACTAAAGTTGGAGAAACTGACACCCGCTAGCCACCTGTGTGCAAAGCACGTCGGTAGAACCAGTCTCGCGTAAGCGTACGCGTAATGTCGGTCCGGGCCGCTTCATCCAACAACACCGCCGAACCAAAGTATGACATGCTGGTAAGCAGTATGACTTATATCGCCCACAACTGTGTTCTACTCGTGCACAACATCAACACATAAAACCTGGCTCGGATGCCATTGTTGGGGAACGTAGTAATTTCAAAAAAATTCCTATGCACACGCAAGATCATGGTGATGCATAACAACGAGAGGGGAGAGTGTTGTCTGCGTACCCTCGTAGACCGAAAGCGGAAGCGTTATAAGAACGCGGTTGATGTAGTCGTACGTCTTCACGGCCCGACCGATCAAGCACCGAAACTACGGCACCTCCGAGTTCTAGCACACGTTCAGCTCAATGACGATCCCCGGACTCCGATCCAGCAAAGTGTCGGGGAAGAGTTCCGTCAGCACGACGGCGTGGTGACGATCTTAATGTTCTACCGTCGCAGGGCTTCGCCTAAGCACCGCTACAATATCATCGAGGAGTATGGTGAAGGGGGGCACCGCACACGGGTAAGAGAACGATCACGAAGATCAACTTGTGTGTCTAGAGGTGCCCCCCTGCCCCCGTATATAAAGGAGCAAGGGGGGTGCGGCCGGCCCTAGGAGGAGGCACGCCGGAGGAGTCCTACTCCTACCGGGAGTAGGACTCCCCCCCTTTCCCTAGTTGGATTAGGACTTGGGGGGGGAGGAAGAGAGGGGGAAAAGGAAAGGGGGGGGGCGCCACCCCCCTTCCTTGTCCAATTCGGACTTGGGAGGGGAGGGGCGCGCAGCAGGCCCTAGGCCTCCTCTCCTCTTCCTCTACTAGGCCCATTAAGGCCCATTAGGTTACCGGGGGGTTCCGGTAACCTCCCTGTACTCCGGTAAAATGCCGATTTCACCCGGAGCACTTCCGATGTCCAAACATAGGCTTCCAATATATCAATCTTCATGTCTCGACCATTTCGAGACTCCTCGTCATGTCCGTGATCACATCCGGGATTCCGAACAAACTTCGGTACATCAAAACTCATAAACTCATAATATAATTGTCATCGAAACCTTAAGCGTGCGGACCCTACGGGTTCGAGAACAATGTAGACATGACCGAGACACGTCTCCGGTTAATAACCAATAGCGGAACCTGGATGCTCATATTGGCTCCTACATATTCTACGAAGATCTTTATCGGTCAGACCGCATAACAACATACGTTGTTCCCTTTGTCATTGGTATGTTACTTGCCCGAGATTCGATCGTCGGTATCTCAATACCTAGTTCAATCTCGTTACCGGCAAGTCTCTTTACTCGTTCCGTAATACATCATCTCGCAACTAACTCATTAGTTGCAATGCTTGCAAGGCTTATGTGATGTGCATTACCGAGAGGGCCCAGAGATACCTCTCCGACAATCGGAGTGACAAATCCTAATCTCGAAATACGCCAACCCAACATGTACCTTTGGAGACACCTGTAGAGCTCCTTTATAATCACCCAGTTACGTTGTGACGTTTGGTAGCACACAAAGTGTTCCTCCGGTAAACGGGAGTTGCATAATCTCATAGTCATAGGAACATATATAAGTCATGAAGAAAGCAATAGCAACATACTAAACGATCGAGTGCTAAGCTAACGAAATGGGTCAAGTCAATCACATCATTCTCCTAATGATGTGATCCCGTTAATCAAATAACAACTCTTTGTCTATGGTTAGGAAACATAACCATTTTTGATTAACGAGCTAGTCAAGTAGAGGCATACTAGTGACACTCTGTTTGTCTATGTATTCATACATGTATTATGTTTTCGGTTAATACAATTCTAGCATGAACAATAAACATTTATCATGAAATAAGGAAATAAATAATAAGTTTATTATTGCCTCTAGGGCATATTTCCTTCACAGACAATCCAGTCCGACCCAGCCGAAAATTATCCGACCGCAACCATGCTCCACCCTGCGTCGTGTCTGCTCCGCACATCTCCGTACATTGCTTGACCCCCTGTGTATGCATGATCCCTCACCAACACGCTCTAGACTCCTCCAAGCCTTATACGCATGTTGCCTCTCGCCGCACAGTGTCCATCTTGATCAACTTGGCATCCTACTACTCCATCAAGCATATCCGTCGCACAAACAATTCCTGCAACACTTGAATTCAGATAGCCTGTCAATGTAAGCATTAACCCAAAATACCAACTTCCGTCGACCTGTACTGGACCCATGACTCCTGCGCCTCGATTACCATCCGGCCACAGCCGAAACAATACCTACACGCTGCCATCTCCATACATGACCATGTACCAAGCAAAAGAGCCAATAAAATCCCACGTAGCTTAGCTTTTCCTGTGTCCATGCAAAAACCATCTTGACGTACTCCACATCAAGCTTAGACTTTATTCCTTTACTCTCCTGCTCCTGATTGCAATGTGCTGGCTCGTGACGCTCCTTTTTCCTTAACAAATCTGGTTACCAATTGCTCACACGGAATCGATCTCAGCCTGGACCACGCACATGCATCGCACCAGCTAGCTCCTGCGGCACGCACCGGCAGGGCCAACCCACCGCAGCCAATCACTCAACAACTCTTGGGCCTCCGCAGCTTCCGTACTAGATCAGGACACATGGGCCTCTTGCCGCCGCCCCTGACGTACAAGCTTTGGACTTGCTGACCAGCCAGCTCACGAACGAGACGCACTGTGCGTACGCGCCGCCGCAGTTGCCTCACGCGGCAGCCATCCACCACGCCCATGATCTATCTCGCCGAGAACTCCTGCTGCGAACCGAACTGCATCCCGCTTCCGATTGCTTCCTGTACGCCGCCGCCAAAACCGGTCGTGCCGCCGATCCGATCTGACTTGCCGATTCCCATCGCTTCGAAACAGCCGATCGCCTCCACGAAAGAAATCCTCGTCACCGATCCATCTTGCTAACCGCCACTGATGCTGCTCTCCTCGGCTCCTAAAACCGACGCAACTTTCGTGGCTGACTCCCGCACTATGAACCTGACAAAATCTTCTGTTTTCTACCTCTAGATCAACTATCCGCAGTTTTCTTATAACCTTGCTCATGATACCACTTGTTAGAATAAATCCGAGGCATACCATTGATCATCCGAAAAACAAGCAATCACACGAGCACGACACCGAGATTTGTTAACGAGGTTCACCATCATGGCTACATCCCGGGGTCTGACTACGGACGCTCCTTTCCATGATACCGCTACAATACCGCACCTCGGCCGCCCGGACGCCGGCACACGCCGCCGGCTCCCCCCGCGTGCCCGTGCTATTATGTTGGCATAGGTTACATCGTGTGTCTACCCCCGCTATATATGAGAGGCCTAGGATACAAGTGTCCTATTAAGACACAACTTCTACCCCATCTACACACAGTCCAAAACCAAGTCCAACTATAACCTACCTTGTACAATAATATTCGGCACAACTCTAACAGATAGAGTAGTTGCGTTATTGCGTAGTTCGATTATCTCAGGATTGGCATTGTATGAGGACTACCTCATCATCTTCTATTGTTCAGTCGTGTACTTTATTTCATATGGTTGCTTTATATATTATTAAGCGAAGTGAAAGCCAGTTTCGAGCGAGCACGGCGTGAACGGCGTTTAACAGGAAGATGGCACAGAAGGGACCAGAAACACCCATGACTAAGTCGCTATACTGCTGTGGGTTGTGCGCTCGCTTGTGACCATGAATTTTCGTCATACATTCGTTTCAAGATACTTGTAGTTCTAGCTATGTCCAAAGTTGAACTTCTTTAAATTTGTAGAAAAAATTACTAATATCTACAACATCAAATGTATATGCTATCAAAATATGTTTTGTGATGAGTCTAACAAAACTATTTTGATGTTGTAGACGTGTCGGTACATTTGTCCGTAGACTTGGTCAAACGTTATTTTTTTTCTCGACTTGGGGCAAAGCTAAAACTTACCACCACAGGAACCACAACTTTCATGCATGCATGCATCCACGTATCGCCGGGTGCGCAACGAGACAAGCACGGCTGAGTTCATAGCACTGCATCGCATCGGAGGGTCAAGTGTGAAAAAGAAAGAAAGAAATAGTGGCTACTCCTGCATTGAACTGCAAAGGACAGCGCCACCACCACTGCAAAGGTGCTGTTCAGTTGTTCAGTTCAGTTCAGTTCAGTTCAGGATAGAGATGACGGAGTGAGACTACGGACTACTCCCTCCGTTCGAGAAAGCTTGTCCAAATTTGTCCGCCAAATGAATGTATCTATCATCAAGTTAGTGTTAAATACATCCATTTGAGGGACAAGTTTTTCCAAACAAAGGAGTACTTTGCGCTGATCCCTCTCTCCGGTCTCGACAACCACAAGGAATCCATCTCCATCGCCACCTGCGCTCTTGCCTATCGTCAGAAGCGTGGGCTGCGTCTGTGCGAGGCTCAACGGGAATATGTAGAGGAGCCATGGCGTCCAGAGGATGCTTCTGCTGGGTGTCAACACAACATTTGGAAATGCCCAAAACATTGCAATGACTACACCAATCTTTGCTATCTTCCATAATATTGACAGTACACAGGTACTTTTCAATGTTCTGATCATTTTTTTTTCTTTTCAAAACACAATGGAAATTTTGGAATTCTTAACATTTTTCAAAGAAACAAACATTTAAAAAAAATTATATTCATGTACTCTTTGCCCCGCGCTGGACGCCGTCGTGTCGTCGACCAGGATCGAGTGCCCCGACGCCGGCTGCAAGAAGTACGTGACGTACCACGAGGCGGGCGAGCACCAGAGCGCGTGCCCGCACGCGCCCTGCCGCTGCACGGAGCCAGGCTGCCAGTTCGTCGGCGCGGCGCCCCTGCTCACCGGCCACCTCCAAGCCGTCCACTCGGTGCCGATGCGCAGCTTCCAGTACGGCAAGGTGAGCCGGTTCCGGATCCCCGTGTCGGCCCCGCGGCTGCTGCTCGTCGGCGAGGACGACGGCCGCGTGTTCGTCCTCACCGTGGGCGCGCTCGGCGCGTCCGCGTCCGCCGTGTGCGTGGTGTGCGCCAGGCCGAGCGCGGCGACCTGGCCGCGGTTCACGTGCAAGATGTGGGCGAACCTGGCGGCATCCAACGGCGGCAAGACGGACGTCGTCCTGGTGGAGATGCAGATGAGGAGCAGCACCTCGCCGGGCACCGTGGTCGCCGCCGGCGAGCCGACGTTCCTCTCGGTGCCGGCGGCGTAACTGGTCCCAGGAGCGGGCGGCGGTGGCATGGAGGTGGCCCTCAGCGTGCGCATCGACAAGAGCACGCCGTGGTCGGACTGCTGGGAAACCATGCTTTTTTCCTTAGACCATGTAAGATGTTGGTACCATTGAACTTTAATGGCGACATTCGGTGAAGTCGTGCTATCCCGGCCGGTGAGAAATGCCTTGTTTTTTGTCATTCGAATTCCATGCCGTTCCACGTACTTGAAAGGTCACATCTTTCTTCTGTTTTGAAACTAACTTGTGCTCTACGTACCCATAAATTTGATTCTGTTTTGTACTTTGAGCATGCAGGATTTTAAAAAATAAATCCATATTATGAAAAATGACTTTTCTATTTGTTCCAACAGAAATTTAATACTCCCTTTGATTCGTAATGATTGTTGTGATTTTAGTTTGAATTTGAACTAAAACCACGGCAATTATTATGGATAGGAGGGAATATTTGTTACCAACTCTTCTTTTAAAAAAAAAATAGTCAAAAGACCCACCTTTGCATCCTCGAGCTCACAAAATCATAAATTCATAATTCTATTAAGCTAGAATGCGAGGCACCGAGGCCGAAGCATCTACCTACACACCAAAATAGAAGTGAAATGTGTCATTAGTCCATTAACTCAAATTGATTGCATGCTTTAAGAAAACAAATCCAGACTTGATCGATTTAGGCCATAAACTCCTTCATTTGATCAAATAATGCCAACATTGATTCGGAAGGGACAAAAATCGGCCACGTGACTGCCATGTCAGCCTAGCTTTTACCGCAAATTGACTATTTTTTACAAGGGACTCTCTGCAACACCGCCAACCTAAAGCAACAAAGGAAAAATAATATCACATATTGATCTCCAGTGACCTACAGCCTTCGTCGACATGGTGGGCAGCGGTTTCGAGTCTGGAAACTCCGAATATGTCGACTGGGGAGGAGTTAGCCGTCCGATAGGTTCGCCGCCTGCGCCGGTAGGATACCCGAGCTCCGCCGTTGGAGTCACTCCGGCAGAATGCAAGTGGGGCTTTGATCCGGCAGCGGCTCATCATGTGTGATCACGACGGATTAGTCAAGGCCGGGAAGCTGCAGAAATCTTGTTAAATCTTAGGTACACGATTGCCGTCCACGCTGGGAAGCTGCACAAATTTTATTCACAAGTTGGCTCAAAGCTTGGGGTGGGGGGAGGGGGGCGTCCCCCCCCCCCCCCCCCCCCCCCCGAAACTATATATTGTGCTATGATTATACGTGAAGATTATATATTGTACGTACATGATATATGTGCAGACACTGGAGGTTGGTCGTGGACAACAAGGAAAACATGAGTGGGATTGCGGTGTTGTACCGAAGCCGAGACTTCAAGAAGTGGGTCAAGGCATACCACCTCTTCTACCAATACAACCCCAAGGGCGTCGTGTGGAGGAACATCATTTGGGCACGCTCCGTCTCCACCAGCCTCATCGACTGGGTGGTCCTGGAACCCGCGATCTACCCCACCAGCCACTAGGTCCTTCGACATCCACAGCTACTCGGCCACCATGCTTCCCAATGGCGTCCATGTCATCATGTACACCGGCATCGACCCTGATAAGAACCAGGTGCAGAACGTCGTGTACTCGGCCAACCTCTCCGACCCCTTCCTTCGGGAGTGGGTCAAGCCCGATTACAACCTAATCATTAGTCCCGACCACGGCATCAATGCGAGCGCGTTCCATGATCCCACGACAGCGTGGTACGGACCCGATGAGTACGTAAATTTTATCTCATCCACGCCACTAATAATTCCCATCTTGGTCCTCCGAACAAATTTTCTTTACAAGTTGATTGGATGGTACGGACCCGACGAGTATGTAAATTTTATTTCATCCACGCCATTAATAATTCCCATCTTGGTCCTTGAATGGATCTTGTGCCCCCCCCCCCCCCCCCCCCCAAACGATGTACTGTGCTATGATTATACATAAAGAATGGGGACTGCTAAAAAGTCGACTGAGTTTTAGCGAAGTGTCAGTCTATGTCCCCGTTCGTTCGATCGTTTCCAGCTTTTCACGATCGCTGATGTCCCGAGTATCAGCCTGTTCTACCGGTGCGGCCGGCCCGTTATATTTTTTTTTCTTTTTGCCTTTTCGTCTGTGTTGGACACTTGGAGATGGATACTACCGCAACGGGTGTTGTGTGTTTTTTCTTTGTCCATATTTTATTAGCCTTTCTTCTAGGCTGGGCTTTTTTCCAGTGCTCGTGTTGCCCATTTTCTCACGTTGGCCATTCATCTCTCTCACATGACCACGTGCAAGTTTTATTTTTTTGCAAGACGTGAAAGACTAAAAGTTTATGTGTGTTTTTGTTGTAGTAGTAGTCTATGAACAGGCATGTTCACTTTTCATGCTTTTTACTAATTTTTTTGTTGCACCACATTTACACGTAATCATGCCGACTTCAATTGCAAGGGTTGCAACACGCCGGAAACTAAAGAGAGGGGGCGCCAATTTCATGTCCACCCTGAGGTGCATTTTCATATGGATTATAGCTTGTCTTGTGTGTGCCACAGGTGTGGGAGTGACGACAAGGATTCATTTATTTTTATTTTTTTGGTGCCAGTGGCATGCCCATTTTTCCTGAGGTGCAACTATTTGCAGGCCATGTCGACTACAATAGCATGTCGGTCACTAGACTTGTAATTGCAAGTGTCGACACCCGACTGCAACTCATGTTCATCCCTGAGCTGCATTTTAATATGGGTCATAAGCTTGTCTTGTGTGCCGCCGTCGGAGTGGCCACAAGGATTCATTTTTATTTTATATTTTATTTTCGGTGCTTGCACGCCCATTCCTTAAGTTGCAACTGCATACAAGCCATGTCGACTGCAATTGCATGTCTATCACAACACTCGCAACTGCAAGTGTCGGCACCCGACTGCAATTCATGTTCACCCTTCAGCTTCATTTTTATATGGGTTACAGCTTGTCTTGTGTGTTGACTATAATTGCATGTCAATGATACTTTTTTTTTTCTATTTTTTGGGTGCCAGTTGCATGCCCATTCCCGGAGTTCCAACTCCATGCGGGCCATGTTGACTATAATTGCATGTGTGTCACTAGATTCGCAACTGCAAGTGTCGGCACCCGGCTGCAATTCATGCCCACCCTTGACCTGTATTTTCATATGGGTTATAACTTGTCTTGTGTGTTGCCGCCGCTAGAGATGACAACAAGGATGCATTTTTTTGTGCCAGCTGCATGCCCATTCCCTGAGTTGCAACTGCATGCGGGCCATGTCGACTGCAATTGCATGTTTGTCACTAGACTCGCAACTGCAAGTGTCGGCACCCGACTGCAATTTTATGTTCACCACTGAGCTGCAATTTCTGGTGGGTTATAGCTTTTTTCTGTGCCGCCGCCGGAGTAATGACAAGGATGCATTTTTTTGTGCCAGTTGCATGCCGGTTCCCTGAGTTGCAACTGCATGCGGCCCATCTCGACATGCAATTGCATGTCTGCAACTAGACTCGCAACTGCAAGTGTCGGCTCTCGACTATAATTCATGTCCACCCCTGAGGTACATTTTCATATGGGTTATAGCTTGTCTTGTGTGCCATCGCCTGGGTGACGACAAGAATGCATTTTTTGGGGGGTGCTAGTTGCATGTCCATTCCCTGAGTTTCAACTGCATGCGAGCCATGTGGACATGCAATTGCATGTCTACCACTAGAGTCGCAACTGCAAGTGTCGGCGCCCAACTGCAGTTCATGTCCACCCCTGAGCTTCATTTTTATATGTGTTATAGCTTGTCTTGCTGCCGCTGGGGTAACGACAAGGATTCATTCTTTTTAAAAAAATTGAGTGCCGGTTGCATGCCCATTCCCTGAGTTGCAACTGCATGTGGACCATGTCGACTGCAATTGCATGTATGCCACTAGACTTGCAACTACAAGTGTCGGCACCCAAATGCAATTCATATCCACCTCTGCATTTTCATATGGGTTATAGCTTGTCTTGTGGTCACTACCGTTGGAGTGACAAAAAGGATGCATTTTTCTTCATTTTTTACTTTTTGGGTGCCAATTGCAAACCCATTCCTCGAGGACAGGAAAGCCGGGGGTAGTTGCATGTGTACACTAGGCATGCAACTGCAAGTGTCACCATCCGACTACAATTGCATGTCTTTTCAGCATGGTTGTATCTGGACTTTGTTTTGTTGGAGGGGCCAACGGGGAGTCTCACCAACGTCTTCTAACATTCTCCCAGAAATATCTAGCCATCACTGTTTTAATTTAGATACAAGTAGAGAGAGAGGGGGAGAGGGAGAGAGGACAAGAGAAGGTCGCACACGGGGCCCGTACCTCGAAGGTGTCTACGACGCAAGTCGCCGGCGTCGAGATCCACGGCCACGCTGGTGCGACTTCAGGCTAACTCGCGCCCTGCAGAGCAGATAAGGTACCTACCTTCCCAAGTAAATCAATCGCCACCGCTGTGTTTGCGCACCAAAATGCAGCACCCTTACTTCAGTTTTCTCTCTAGGGTTCACATACGTGTGCCAAAATTACCATTCATAGAGAGATCCCGGCGCAAGAGACTAGTTTAAATGTTAGAGTAACGACTGAGGTGCCAATGATTTTTTGTTCTGCCTGTGTTTGTGTTTTTGCTCGAGCGGAGCCCAATTTCTCATTGCCCCGAAATGAAGGATTTCCCTTTTTCTTGGGCAGTTTTCGATGTGTCTAATCGGAAATGAAGTGGCCAAATTTCTTTGAAGTAGCTTGTGAGCGGTTTTTGAAGTAGCTCCTATCATGTTCCCAGCACCTCTGTTTTTTGTAAAACTGATAAACAAAGCTGATTGTTTTCACCAACTGAACCCAGCTCTAACCAAAGTGTGCACACCCATAGAGCAACCTAACTTGTGCATGGAAAAATTTCAATGAGGCTCCTTTTGACAAAAAGAAGAAACAGGGAACGGAAGGATTTCTCATCTTTTAGGTACAGAATGGGCCTTTTAGCTGTCTCTGTTATGGGGTGTAGCTTTTTTCTTTTGACAAAAAAGACAAACAAACAAACAGCCCAAACAAAAAAAGAACAGACAAAGAAAAGCCCAGAACTCAAGCCCATAACAGGAGAAATTAGAACCCACTAACCAGGGAGGCAGAACAGCCCAAGTCAGCTCTAGGTGACGTCATTCGATTGAGACTTCGCGAAGTCTCAGTCGACTGAGTCCTAGACACATCCATAAAGAATATATGTTATACCTAATATATGTGTAGGCACTGGAGGTTGGTGGTGTGCAGCAAGGAGAACCTGAGGCATTGAACAATGGGAGGTGCTTAGAGAAATAAATCAGGTTTTTCTTAAGCACCGGTGCTTATTTGTATAGGATAGACGTTTAACTAAGCATCTCTCCTGTAGAAATAGACACCGGTGCTTCAGAAAACCAGGTTTATTTTTTTAAGCATCTCTTTAAGCACCTCCCATTATATAAGGCCTAAGGGGATTACAGTATTGTACCGGGGCCGAGATTTCAGGAAGTGGGTGAAGACGCATCACTCGTTGCACGCAGCGCTCATGGGAATGTGGGAATGCCCATAATTTAATCCCGTGGAGGTCGCCAGCGCCAGCCGCCACCACCAGAGCGGCGTGGGAACAACGGAGCTACATGACCGTGCCGTGGCGGATGAGGTCAAGTACATGCTCAAGGTGAGTCTAGACCTGACACGGTATGAGTACCACACCGTCGGCACCTACGACCACGGCAAGGATAGGCAGTCATCTTTCTGTTAAAATATTGTTAGCATGAACACAGGGTTGAAACAATGTATTATGGTGCTTCGGGTGGACACAGAAAAACATGATGTAAGAAATGCAGAGAACTTTGTTTTCTTGAGCTACTGCTGATTTTTTTCTCACGGCTATACACTAAAAGCTTATGTACCAATTATGAACTATTTCCCATTCTTTGTAAACGGGAACCCCTTGTGACTAATTAAAAGCTTGTCCACTGTCCTCGGTGTATGTATGTTTCCTTCCTCCTGTAGCAAACTTAGGACCTGTTTGGTTCTAATAAGTCACTTTTCTTATAAGTCAGGTGACTTAAAACCAGTAACTTATAAGTCACGCCTGCTTGGTTGTCATCTGACTTATAAGTCATCTGAGCACACCTTCCCACCTTATTTTTTATGTAAAGGTGGTGGGACCCATGTAAAAGGGGATGACTTATAAGTTTTAAGTTGGGGTGGAGCAACTTATGACTTATAAGTTGGGTTTGTTTGATAAAATAAGTCACTTTTGGACTTATAAGGCCCTGTTTGGTTTCAAATAAGTCACCAACTTATAAGTCGAAAAGTGTAAAAAATGACTTATTTTGCCAAACAGACATAACTTATAAGTCACCCCAACTTATAAGTCATAAGTTGCTCCACCCCAACTTAAAACTTATAAGTCATCCCCTTTTGCATGGATCCCACCACCTTTACATTAAAAAACAAGATGGGAAGGTGTGCTCAGGTGACTTATAAGTCAGGTGACAACCAAACAGGCATGACTTATAAGTCACTGGTTTTAAGTCACCTGACTTATAAATCAGATGACTTATTGGAACCAAACAGGCCCTAAGTTGGTGACTTATTTGAAACCAAACAGGCCCTTACTCTTGTTACTCTTGTCAGTTTATTTTATTTGTGCATACTTATTCTTGTAATCATGAATGTTAATGTAGACTAAACTGAACAAGAAAATTGCCACAAAAACAACAGAGTCCTTCCATTACAAATCTGTGGGCAGCGGCAGTAACCTCACTCTTAGCCTCTCAGGAAAAGAAAATTCAGTCAGGAGCGCTGATAGCTCTGTGCCTTGTCTCTGGATCTTCAATCAGTGTGTACCAAAATAGTGGACAGCAGTTGCAGCCTCACTCTTCTAATCCTGCCATTTTTTTGCGATCTAGAGTACTAGGAATGTGGACTCGCTGCCGTTGCAGTACTACGGCACATCAACTCCGAGGGTAAGAAAGTCTCATTCAATTTTCTACCGCATTAATTTCAGTCATGTAAACATTGAAGTAACTTGTAGATTAAGATAAGAACTGTGCCTTTGACGGTTCGTTTTGGTCAAATGGGTGCATATTTGATTTGATCAACTCACTGACATGCAACATATCCAGAATCTGTAAAAAAAATAAAAAATCTAGAGCAACCATCTGTCATTCGTAGCACAACGTTGCCATTCTTTTTCCAAACCAGAGTTGACGAGCACACGCAAACATACTAGTACAAGCGCATGCATGTAGAAAAAGCAAGACATGGTGAAATCCAACTTGAAATAATACTAGGATAGTTAGGCCGAAATTTCCCGGATTAGGTATTCAAAAGCACGCATCTTGCTACATTACATACTTGCTACACTTAAGTGCGCTCTTAATAATTTTTTAATATAACATATAAACACTGCCGAACATATGGATGCGATGTGATAAACTCAGTGACAACTAACAACCGCAGCAGTCCTTTCTTCACCTGGAGAAAACAGAAGTGTTAAAGTTAGGGACCAGATACAAATATAAAGATAAAATCAAATAACAACACCTATGTCACAGTGTATGAACAAGACAGTACAACACCTATGATGAGCTCAGTAACATAAAAAAGAGCTATGTCATATCCCCTCAAAAAAGAACAGCCAATATCATAGTACGGGCTCCATCTCCTAGGAATACCGCTGACAACAGGAGACTTTTTCACACTATCATTTTAGGTCGGGAAGTTGAATGATGAGACTGGTGATTGTTATAACAAAATTGGCTACTAATACATTACTTTCAACTTATAGAATATGAAACAGCTAAATCAAGTGAGCTCTCTGCATGCAACATTAGGTTCAATCATTTATAATCCCAAAAGGAGTCAGTTTTTACTCAGCATCACCACCGTTTTACTTAACCATAGTTTGAGAGTGCATGCGACCCACATTGGCCACCATGTATTTTCCAAAGAAAAATCAAACAATCCAAATCTCACGAACTACAATCAGAAGATCTTCTTACCACTTCAATCGTTTCAACACATCAAAGCAGATAGTCATCCTAAAATTTCAGCTCCATTACATCCACCAGTAATGATTGTGCCTAGAATCAGAAGAAGTCAACAATTAACAACAGTTCCACAATAAAGACAAATGAATAAGAGAAGACAACATGAGACCGTTAGGAACATGGTTTTCAAGGCGTTCATAAGGTGATGCTTAGGCGTTGCTTATGTGGTAAGGCGCTTTGGCAGCGACTTGGCATTTTGTCGAACTTAGGCGCTTAAGCGTGCATTAGGCGGTCTCGGATGAGATCACGGACATGACGATGAGTCTTGAAATGGTCGAGACATAAAGATTGATATATTGGAAGGTTATGTTTGGACACCGGAATGGTTTCGGAAAGATTCAGACATTTTTCGTAGTACCGGGGGTTACCGGAACCCCCCCCCCCCCCCCCCGGGGGGGGGGAGTTAATGGGCCTTCATGGGTCCTAGTGGAGAGAGGAGGCGGCGGCCAGGTGGTGGTGCGTGCCCCAAGCCCAAACCGAATTGGACCAGGGTTGGGGGGCCCTTTCCTTCTCTCCTCCTTCTTCCCTCCTTCTCCTAGTGGGAATAGGAAAGGGGGGGGGGTCCTACTTGGACCGGGAGTCCAAGTAGGACTCCCCCCTATGGCGCGCCCCTCTTGGGCCGGCCACCTCTCCTCCCCCTTTATATACGTGGGAGGGGGGCACCCCAAACACACCAAGTCTTCTCTTAGCCGTGTGTGGTGCCCCCCTCCATAGTTACACACCTCGGTCATATCGTTGTAGTGCTTAGGCGAAGCCCTGCGCCGGTAACTTCATCATCACGGTCAACACGCCGTTGTGCTGATGAAAATCTCCCTTGTCCTCAACTGTATCAAGAGCTCGAGGGACGTCATCAAGCTAAACATGTGCTGAACACGGAGGTGCCGTACGTTCAGTGTTAGGACTGGTTGGATCGCGAAGACGTTCGACTACATCAACCGCGTTACTAAACGCTTCCGCTTTCGGTCTACGAGGATTCGTTAACACACTCTCCCCTCTCGTTGCTATGCATCTCCTAGATAGATCTTGCGTGATTGCAGGATTTTTTTTGAATACTACATTCCCAACACATCTCCGCCTTGGATGCACGCACTGATCCGGTCACCGTCGAGAACCTCTTCTCCATAGTAGCCAATTTCGACCAGCATGTTGAGATATTCCATGGGACGGGCATCGACAACTTTAAGTCGTCCGCCGACCATGCTTCTCGCGGCCGCCAGGGATCAAACAAAGGTTCCCGCAGTCAATAGAAGGGTGGCAGCGGCGGATCTTGCACTAGTGGTGGCGGCAGCAGCTACAACAACTTCTACTAGATACAACCCTAGCGGCTACAACGACAACAATGGTGGCGGCGGCGGCCACTACGGTGGTGGTGGCGGCGGCGGTAGCCACTACGGTAGTGGTGGTGGCGACGGCTACCATCAGCAAGGAAACAACGGTAGCGGCTACCCTCCTCGGCGCCCTAACAATGATGTTCAATCCCAATGTCAGGAAAGAAGGTCTTTAACTTTTCATACTCCCGTCCCCAGTCACTTTGGACTGCGATAATTTTCTTATTGAATTGATGTTCAACAAGTTTCTAAAATTCTTCAAAAATGGAGAAAACTTAAATAACACCATTTAAAAACTTAAATAACACCATCTAAGACTTTCAGACGATTGTGTACAATTGTAGTTACGATATATATGTCACCTTATATTGCACAACGATAATAGAACTTAAATACCATTTTAAAATTTGTAGTTTCAGTACAATGTTATGCAATTTCATTACATACATTACTCTCCTATAAATGATGTTGAAGTACACACTTCACAGGGGCCTTCACAGGCAAGAGCGTGCTCCGCTCCGTCTGCGGCGTGCAGCGGGGGCTCCTCGGGGGCACTCCGCATTGTCCGATCTGCCCGAACGACGCTTACCCGGGCGACCTGCCTCGGCATCCATGATGGGTGGACCACAGGTGGACCTGAGGCCACCGCCATTGAGCGGCATCAGGCGTGCCTGCTAGTGCCATTTTTCACGTCGTCCCCAGTGCGACATGCCGGCTTTAGCGAGTCTATGTGACTTGGTTTTAGTGAGTCTATGAGTTAATATATACCTGAAAGTGCAGCTATCCCTAGGTGGTTTTGGTAATTCCTAACAACATGTAGCTCATTGAGCTAATGCTATTCCAAGATTAATATTTCAGGAAAAGCTCAATGAATGGCATGGCATGGATGAGGAAAGTGGACCCCTCAAAATACTAAGGACAAAAAGATTGGCTCAAGCTCAAAGCTCAAGACTCTACATTTTATATTTTAGTGATCCAAGATCACATTGAGTCTATAGGAAAAGCCAATACTATCAAGGAGGGATGAGGTGTTGTTTGATGAGGTTCTTGCTTCATAGTGCTTAGTGATATGCTCCAAAACCCTCAACTACCTTCCCACATCCACATATGACCTAAATCAAAAGTCAAACTCGGCCCCACCGATTATTTCTATCCGGGGCCACCGAGTTCAGATGTCATAACCACTGCCACAAACCCTAGGCAAATCGGTCTCACCGATAGGGATCTCGGTCACACCGAGATGGGGTTGTAATCTCTCTGTTTCCCTTCGTAACATTTCGGTCCTACCGAGATGAGCGATCGGTCCCACCGAGATTGCAATGTAAACTCTCTGTTTCCCTTTTGTAACATTTCGGTCCCACCGAAATGAGCGATCGGTCCCACCGAGTTTACCTGACCAACTCTCTGGTTAGCTTATTACCAAAATCGGTCCCACCGAGTTTGTGTAATCGGTCACACCGAGATTAAGTTATGCCCTAACCCTAACCATATCGGTCCTACCAAGTTGCATCTCAGTCCTACCGAAAATCCTAATGGTCACTAGGTTTGCTAAATCGGTCCGACCGAGTTTCTCAATTCGGTCTCACCGAGATTGGTAAATTGTGTGTAACGGTTAGTTTTTGTGTGGAGGCTATATATACCCCTCCACCCACTCTTCATTCGTGGAGAGAGCCATCAGAACATACCTACACTTCCAGTACACATTTTCTGAGAAAGAACCACCTACTCATGTGTTGAGGCCAAGATATTCCATTCCCACCATATGAATCTTGATCTCTAGCCTTCCCCAAGTTGCTTTCCACTCAAATCTTCTTTCCACCAAATCCATATCCTGTGAGAGAGAGTTGAGTGTTGGGGATACTATCATTTGAAGCACAAGAGCAAGGAGTTCATCATCAACACACCATTTGTTACTTCTTGGAGAGTGGTGTCTCCTAGATTGTCTAGGTGTCACTTGGGAGCCTCCGACAAAGATTGTGGAGTTGAACCAAGGAGTTTGTAAGGTCAAGGAGATCGCCTACTTCGTGAAGATCTACCGCTAGTGAGGCAAGTCCTTCATGGGCGATGGCCATGATGGGATAGACAAGGTTGCTTCTTCGTGGACCCTTCGTGGGTGGAGCCCTCCGTGGACTCGCGCAACCGTTACGCTCCGTGGGTTGAAGTCTCCATCAACGTGGATGTACGATAGCACCACCTATCGGAACCACGACAAAAACATCCGTGTCTCCAATTGTGTTTGAATTCTCCAAACCCTTTCCTTTACATTCTTGCAGGTTGCATGCTTTACTTTCCGCTGCTCATAGACTCTTTGCATGCTTGCTTGAATTGTGTTAGGATTGCTTGACTTGTGCTAAGATAGCTAAAATCTGCCAAATACTAAAATTGGGAAAAAGCTAGATTTTTATTTGGTCAAGTAGTCTAATCACCCCCCTCTAGACATACTTTCGATCCTACAAGAGGTATCAGAGCTTTGGTCTCCATTTGCTTTGATTTCCATAGCTTTTGGTGGTCATAGCCTTGGTTTCACAACCTAGTAGAGTATGGCGTCTAGCGAGGGAAATTATCACCATAGAGGTCCTTACATTGATGGTACACATTTTGCTAGTTGGAAGCATAAGATGAAAATGCATATTCTTGGACATAACCCCGCCGCTTGGGCTATTGTGTGTGTTGGCTTGCAAGGTGAATTCTTTGATGGGAGAGAACCGAATCGTGAAGCTACCGCGGATGAGTTGAAGATGCTACAATACAATGCTCAAGCTTGTCATATCCTCTTCAACGGATTGTGCCCCGAAGAATTCAACAAAATGAGCCATCTTGAGAATGCAAAGGAAATTTGGGATACTTTGATTGATATGCACGAAGGTACCGACTCCGTCAAGGAATCCAAGTTGGATGTGCTTCAAAGTCAACTTGACAAGTTCAAAATGAAGGATGGTGAAGGTGTCGCTGAAATGTACTCTAGGCTTGCTCTTATCACAAATGAGATTGCCGGCTTAGGAAGTGAAGAGATGACCGACAGATTCATCATCAAGAAGATCCTAAGAGCCTTGGATGGAAAATACGATACCGTATGCTCATTGATCCAAATGATGCCAAATTATAAAGATCTCAAGCCAACGGAAGTCATTGGAAGAATTGTTGCTCCTGAGATGTCACTCAAGGATAAGGTGGAGCTCCATAACAAGTCAAGTGGTGCTTACAAAGCCTCATGTGAAGCCCCCACATCATCAAGTGAGAAACAAACCTTCAATGAAGAATTGAGCCTAATGGTGAAGAACTTCAACAAGTTCTACAAGAATAGAAGCAAAGAGAGAAGTTCCAAGTGAAGGTCCTACAATGACAAAAGATCTTCTAGTCGAGAGCGAAACTGCTACAATTGTGGAAGACCCGGACACTACTCCAATGAGTGTACGGCTCCCCACAAGAGAAGAGAAGATTCTCCCAAAAGAAGAAGTAGAAGAGAAGAATCACCATCAAGGGAGAGAAGGAGTAGGGATGATCGATATGAACGAAGACCCTCTCGGAGAAGCAAGGATTCGGAAAGGAAGGACAAGTCATCAAGGAGCTACACAAAACGAAGACATCAAGCTCATGTTGGTGAATGGGTATCCGGCTCCAACTCCGACATCGAATATACTCAAGATGAAGGTGTTGCCGGTCTAGCACTTGTGTCAACCAATTCCTATGACATATTTGATTCACCAAATGAAGGAATTGGAAGATGCTTCATGGCCAAAGGTCCAAAGGTATAACACCCCGAGTATGTTGATTTCAATAGTGATGACTTGTTAGGTGATGATAATTTACTTGTTGACAACTATAGTGATGAATACTATGATGAAACGAATGACAATGATAAGGAAAAGATTGAGTCTCTAACTAAAGAACTAAACACTCTTAAGTTAGCTCATGAAACTATCTTAGGAGATCGTCGAGAACTTTTAAGGACTCATGAGAAATTACGTTTTGAAAAGCTCAACCTTGAGCAAGAGCATGAGTTCTTAAAGGCAATCAATGATGATCTTCGCAAGAAAAGTTCTTCTTATATTGCCAAGCGTTTACTCTTATCCACTTACATGCCTCAAGTCAAGTCTAGTAACAAGAACAAGAAAGATTCTTCTTCTAGTAGTAACAATAATCATGCTAAATCCAATGCTGTTGCTTCTAGTAGTTCTCTTGATTCCACTAATGATTCTCTTAGCCAAGTTACACTTGAGCAAGAAAATAGCTTATTGAAGGGAATTATAGAGAAAGGTGTTTACAAGAGCCTTGCCGAGAGTAAGCAATTCGAGGAAATTGTACGGAAGCAAGGAAGGCACCGGAAGAATCAAGGTATTGGTTTTGAACGAAAGTTCAATGCCAATGGAGTTGAGTGGGAATAAGATCAATACCCCAAGACGAAGTTTGTTCCTCAACAAGAGAAGTATGATCCTACTTCTTTCAAAGGGACACAAGCTCAAGATGATCTTCCACCACAAGACCACAAGCAAAAAAGTCAAGGACAAGCTTCAAGAGGAAATTGATGCATTTGAAGAATCTCCTAAGGCCTTGGTCAAGTGGGTTCCCAAGACTACATCAAGTTCCACTTCATCAAGTACAACTACAACTCCGAGGATTCCCATCAAGATGGTGTGGATCCCGAAGAAGAAGAAGAACTAGAGAGTTATTGAGGGTGACTCCGCCAACATACTTCACTCTTATCATTTTGGCAAGAACAATTGCAATCAACTTCCACATCTTGCACTAGTTCAAGGAGTCACAAACCCTCTTGTTGGTAAGACAAGGGACAAGGTAAGCTAAAGCTTTTGTAGACATCATCTTGTGTGTGCATCACTCTATGTCTATGGATATCCTTGTTTGTTCCTTGTGGGACTAACCCGTGTAGGTATTGAAAGTGCAACTCACTCCAAAGGATAGCTCCAAATGATCCACATCAACATTGAGCATCCACATCTTCAACATCCACATGAAGTCATCATCGACAAAACCCAAGGTTAGTTCATCCCTCTTAGGGGGGATCTCACATCTAGGGGGAGCTTTACTCTAAGAATTGAGTTAAAGCAACTCTAATGGTGTGAACACAACAACGCTTTATGTAAAAGTGGTAACCCCACTTGTGCTTAAACGATGAGTATGACCTATGATCAAATGTTCTCATTTGACTCCTAAGTCAATATACTCATATATAGATGACCTAGTCATCGCCAATTGCTTGATAGATGCTAGAATTGTTTGTGCATGCTTTGCCACATATTTTAATTGCCATTTTATTGTGTGAGCATGTTGGTTGCATAATTTACTCATTCGAGGACATCCACTTATTGTTTTGATTGATTGGTTTACTTTTCTTTTGGCCAAGTGGATGGACAAGAATGCCTAAGAACCTTCTCTAGCTATCTATGCTTTTCTCGTCTCAAACTCTATTCATGTTGCATCACAAAATTTGATCAAGTCAGATTCGAACCACTCTTTGTGAGGAGCACTCGGAGTCCCCGATTCGTCATAGACTTAAACTTCCAAAACTTCTTTGTGCGTTTCGGTCTGACCGATTCACCCATTTCGGTCATACCGAGATCACTAAGTCGATCTAGGTTTTCAATCTCGGTGCAACCGATTTGAACTTTTCGGTCACACCGAGTTGCAGTAACTGCTTACAGTTATGCATCTCGGTGCCACCGAGTTGTTTCACTCGGTCACACCGACAGGGTTGGGCTATATATACCCACGGGTCAAATTTTGGAAAACTTTCCGAACCTCCTCGCCCGCGCTTAGCCCGCTCTGCCTTCCAGGGTCTCCGGATCGTCCTCCTCGTCGCCAGTTGCCTCCTGCCGCTAGTCTCCGCCACCGTCAACGGGAATCATCCCCACCGTTGTCACCGTAGAGAGTTCATCGCTGAACTAGGGTATGAACTTGATCACTGTGATATCCTTATCTGATTCCTAGCACATTGTGTTCGCCATGTATCTTGCCACGATTGAGATCATTCTATCCATCGAAAACACTCGGTAGTTTAGTCGTGAATTGAGAATTTAGGGTTAGGTTTCCGCTCAAGCCATCTTGGACCCACCGAGTTGTAGAACTCGGTTCCATCGATTTGGCTCAGGACATTGCACATGTGATTCTCGGTCTGACCGAGTTCAGGACTTTGTGAAACCCTAGCAGTCTTGGTGCCACCGAACTGTGACTCGGTCTGACTAGTTCACTAGTTTAGGTTCCAACAGCTGCTTCGGTATCACCGAGTTTACAAATCGGTTGATCCGAAATGCTTTCTGTGGAAAACTAAAACTAAGTTTTTGACTCATTCTTTTGCAAAAACCTCTGCATTTTGTGATGCTCATCCACTCTACCTCATCTATAATCTATTCACAGGGCCAGCTGTTAGTGTTTGCATTATGTCTGATCAAAGTGACAGTCAGAACAGGTCAGAGGAGCAGGTTCACATGAGTGAGGGCACTAGTCCCTCTAGCAGCTCAGATGATGGCAGCAGGAGCACACCAAGCAATCTGCCAAATGCTGCCACCAGGGCCAGCAAGAAAAGAACCTCAGAGTCAGAGGATGAGGACTATGTGGGTGAGGAAGAAGAAACCACCTCAAAGAGGGAAGTCCTGAAAAAGGAATATGGCACAGCTGCTGCGACCAAGCCAGGCATGAAGTAAAAGGTTCCTTCCAAGAGAGCTCCAATGTCTAAGGCTAGAGCATCTACTCAAGAGACTTTGGGATCTGCACCCAAAGAGCATGTTGTGGCAGAGAAGAAGAGGAAAGAGAGGGTCAAAAAGACCACTGCCAGAGTGCTTGGGAGATCCTTAATCATGAGAGATTCTGAAGAGGAAGAAGAAGAAGATGCTGCACCAGCACCCAAAGCTCAAAAGCTTATGGGTGATGCCATCAGGGCAGGGGCTGTTCCATCTAAGCCTAAGACTGCTCCTAAGGCTGCTGCTCTAGCTCCAAAGCCAAAACCAAAGAGGAGCACCAGGAACATCCCTGCTGAGGAGAAGAACAAGGCCCCAGTGCCTGAAGTTGAAATGGAAGAAGAAGATGATGAGTCACATCTCTTGAGGAAGTTGAAGCCAAAAATTCCAGATCACAATGATGCTCATCCAGTAGCTGAGAACATGAAGATAAGGAAGGATTCAGGATTGAGGCTATGGAGGGAGTCAGGTCCATATGCCACCAGGAGAAGGACTGCTGTGGACTACAGGTTCCATACAAAGGAACAGCATGACTTCTATGAGACCATCTTGCTTGACAAGAAGCCCATAGTGTGTGACATGAGATGGGTCGACTGGGAGTACATCGGGGAGAATGATGAACACTATCCAGGAGTATATGATAGTTTCAAGGCTTGTGGAGTTGATGAGTTTGTGGCTCAGAAGCTCACAAAATGGAATGATGAGCTCATCATGAAGTTCTACTCCATAGCTCACTTCTACCCAGATGGAAGGATTGTCTGGATGTCTGAAGGCACTATGTACCAGTCCACGATTGCTGAATGGGCGAAATTAATCAATGCCCCAAAAGAGAGTGAAGATGACTTGGATGTCTATGCCAACAAGAAGAAGGATCACAACACCATGGCACACATGTACAAGGAGATCCCAGATGCTGCTCTTGAGACACACAAGTTTGGATCTGTACATTACCTTCTGTCAGGCTTGCTAACTATAAACTGGATCCTCAGGCACACTCTCTTGCCAAAGTCAGGAGATCAGAAGATGATCAGAGGCCATGCAATAAACTTGCTTCACATCTTTGATGTCCCATAGAAGTTCAAAGTCATGAGCCTAATAGTGGAAACCATAAAGAGGACAGCTGCAGATCAGAAGAGGAGTTGTGGGTATGCCCCACAGATCCAGGAGCTGATTAACTCCAAGATGGGCACTGGCACATATCTGCTAGACAAGGAGCACCTGCCCATCTACCCAGACTTTGAGGAGAGCACTGTGGTGATGGATTAAAATGAACCATCTTCTGTGCACGCACAAGCCAAGAAGGAGAAGGCAAAGGCTAAAAAGGCTGCTAGGATGCCAACTACGAAGAATCATCTCAGTATCTTCTGAAGAGCAAGCAAGATCAGCTTGGCTACTTGATTGCCTCCACTCTAAGGATTGAGAAGGGGCTGGCCACCCTGACTCAAAACCAGGAGAGCCTGGAAAGGATCGTGGAGCAGAAGTTATATGACTTGGATGTGAAGGTAACTGAGATCCAGTCTGTTGTGGAGCAACTTCAGGATGATATGCAGGAGAGGAAAGGCAAGACAACCACTGATGCATTTGCCAGGGTGCCTAGAGGTCAGAGGTCAGCTGCAGTGCCAGTAACAGACACCAGAGCCACTTCATCTGCACCACATACAGCTTCAGTGCCACCAGCTCCAGCACCTACTCCATCAGCTCCATCTACATCGACTGAAGCCTTCGTTCTTGGAGTTATCCGGACACCACCACCTGAAGACCAAGCCTGAGAGACGATTTAGTGCTATGCATTTTCTAGGAACTTTTTGGTAACTTGTTGCCAAAGGTGGAGAAAAATGTATAGATCATAGGCTTCGAGAGAGAGCGTTGCTTTTTATTCTCTCTTGCTTTGGTGGTTGAACTTTATTTGCTTGTTTGAGATACTTTCTATCTGCGTGATACTTGGATGATCACGTGTGTTTGATCATATGCTACCTTAATGCTTGTTGGATGACATTATCATTTTATCCCTATATGATCATTCACTTTGCTTGGTGATGAGTGCATGTATTTAATTATTATCATTTTGAGCGCTCCACCAAGATGTATGTGACATGGAAGAGTAACCCATGAGCCTAACTCTCTCTGCATTTGCAGTCCAAAGCAAATCATAAACTATGCACAAATTTAGGGGGAGCTCTTGCTTTTCACATACTTCCCAAAACGACAATGTTTTTCACTTATTATCATTTGTCGAAGCTTTGATTCATATGTTGTCATCAATTACCAAAAGGGGAGAGATTGAAAGTGCAACTATCCCTAGGTGGTTTTGGTAATTCCTAACAACATATAGCTCATTGAGCTAATGCTATTCCAAGATTAATATTTTAGAAAAAGCTCAATGAATGGCATGGCATGGATGAGGAAAGTGGACCCCTCAAAATACTAATGACAAAAAGATTGTCTCAAGCTCAAAGCTCAAGACTCTACATTTTATATTTTAGTGATCCAAGATCACATTGAGTCTATAGGAAAAGCCAATACTATCAAGGAGGGATGAGGTGTTGTTTGATGAGGTTCTTGCTTCATAGTGCTTAGTGATATGCTCCAAAACCCTCAACTACCTTCCCACATCCAAATATGACCTAAATCAAAAGTCAAACTCGGCCCCACCGATTCTTTCTATCCGGCGCCACCGAGTTCAGATGTCATAGCCACTACCACAAACCCTAGGCAAATCGGTCTCACCGATAGGGATCTCGGTCACACCGAGATGGGGTTGTAATCTCTCTGTTTCCCTTCGTAATTTTTCGGTCCTACCCAGATGAGCGATCGGTCCCACCGAGATTGCAATGTAAACTCTCCGTTTCCCTTTTGTAAGAGTGATCGGTCCCACCGAGTTTACCTGACCAACTCTCTGGTTAGCTTATTACCAAAATCGGTCCCACCGAGTTTGTGTAATCGGTCACACCGAGATTACGTTATGCCCTAACCCTAACCATATCGGTCCTACCGAGTTGCATCTTAGTCCCACCGAAAATCCTAACGGTCACTAGGTTTGCTAAATCGGTCCGACCGAGTTTCTCAATTCGGTCTCACCGAGATTAGTAAATTGTGTGTAACGGTTAGTTTTTGTGTGGAGGCTATATATACCCCTCCACCCACTCTTCATTCGTGGAGAGAGCCATCAGAACATACCTACACTTCCAGTACACATTTTCTGAGAAAGAACCACCTACTCATGTGTTGAGGCCAAGATATTCCATTCCCACCATATGAATCTTGATCTCTAGCCTTCCCCAAGTTGCTTTCCACTCAAATCTTCGTTCCACCAAATCCATATCCTATGAGAGAGAGTTGAGTGTTGGGGAGACTATCATTTGAAGCACAAGACCAAGGAGTTCATCATCAACACACCATTTGTTACTTCTTGGAGAGTGGTGTCTCCTAGATTGGCTAGGTGTCACTTGGGAGCCTCCGACAAAGATTGTGGAGTTTAACCAAGGAGTTTGTAAGGGCAAGGAGATCGCCTACTTCGTGAAGATCTACTGCTAGTGAGGCAAGTCCTTCGTGAGTGATGGCCATGTTGGGATAGACAAGGTTGCTTTTTCATGGACCCTTCGTGGGTGGAGCCCTCCATGGACTCATGCAACCGTTACCCTCCGTGGGTTGAAGTCTCCATCAACGTGGATGTACGATAGCACCTCCTATCGGAACCACGACAAAAACATCCGTGCCGGGGTTGCTGATCCACGGGCACCTATGGGACCGGCGGACCGGGTCCCTTTCGGTTCGGCGGGGGCGGAGGTCGCGCAAAGAGCAGATCGAGGCGAAGCACGCGAGCGGTTTACCCAGGTTCGGGCCGCACGGATGCGTAAAACCCTACTCCTGCTTTGTGGTTTGGTATTGATTTCTAGCTTGGGAGCGCGGAGTGCTACAGTACACACCGGCGGCTAGCAAGACCGAGCGTGGGTGTTCGGACTGGCTCCCTCCCCCCTCACGTTGCACATGGGCCTCCTTTTATATGTTCAAGGGGTTACCCACAGGTGGCAACGGAGGTAAAGGGCAAAAATGGAAAGGTGCTGTGGTAGGTACAGCTACCTGTTACAGTGTATCATACCTAACCCTGGCGGCAGGGGACAAGGGCATTAATTGCCCATCTGTGTCGCCTAAACAGTGCCGAAAGGGACCGCTAGGGACGCCACCATTTGCCACGATGGTTATCTTGTCAGCGCCTGCTTGCCACCTCGCACCCCTAGCTGCACGGCCTCCTGCCACGTGTGCTTGGGAGAGTCCTAGAGCGACACGTTGGCAGGTGTGCTGGAGCGCGGGCACGAAGTGGGGGTTTCCCGCGGCAAGCTCCTTGCCGCGGTCGTCGTCTTGTCGTGTTCGGGAGCTTGTCGCTCACCGGGCCTTGCCGGGACGCGCGGCGCGTCGCCGCAAGCCTTCTTGGTATGCCTTGAGTGGCCTTCCCGGCAAGCTCCTCTTGCCGGGGACTTGTTTCCTTCCCGGCCAGCTCCTCTTGCCGGGGCCTTGGTTGGCCTTCCCGGCAATCTCCTCTTGCCGGGGCCTTGGTTTGAGTACTTTGTTCTTGAATGGTCTTCAAAGTAGCCGCGGAGGGTCTTGGCGGCCACTCGGCAAGCCTTGCCGCGGGACGCTGCGACTGCCCGTGCACAAGTTCGGGATACTAGGGTACCCCTACTCTAGTACACCGACAGGAGCCCCCGGGCCTGGGCCAGACACGGTGCCGAGCGCTGTTGGGCCAGGCCCAAAATAGTGCACGGGCACGCGCGGCCTAGGTCACGCCGCATATCTCTCCGCTTCCACCGCGCACGCCCAGAACGGCACGCGTCAAACGCAGCGTCGTGGGTGACGTGGGCGGCGTGCGCGGGGCTAAGCCCTGCGAGCATGCGTCAAGCCATGATGAAGGGGACGGTTCACGCCCTCCTACCTAAACGGAGGTAGGCGTGGGGGCGTGGTGCATTTACTGGACGGGGCCGGTGCGCGGTTTTTCGAGGCGTCCACTCCCCGCGATCACAGGGTGGGGTGAGGCCGCCTCATCCGTCGCCTCGGTTCTGCATCCCTGCCACGCGGCTCCCATGCGCTTGGGGTCGCGGACGGTGGAAGTGGGAATCTGGGCCGTCGCGAGCAGAGGCAGCGGGCCGGCTCCGACTCCCTACTCTTCCCGTGCCTTGATTCGCTGAGCGGGGCGGCCGAGCCCCCACCTCGCTCCTTTATAAAGAGCGGGAGGGGGGCGCAGAAACCCGCACTCTCTCATCTCCTCCTTTCGTCAGCTTCTGCTCCCCTTTCTCCCATTCGCCATGGAGAAAGGGAACCCTGGCCCTTCATCGGTGGCGGCGAGGGTCGCCGCCAGACAGCACACCTCTCCCTCTCCCGCGCCCGTGGTGGCAGAGCCAGCCATAAGGGGAAGAGGGAGGGGGCGAGGCCGTGGGCGAGGTCGAGGACGAGGTCGAGGCGCTCGGGGAAGAGGCGGACGGGGCGGCGCGCCAGCTTCGCCTCCGCCGGCGGCTCCTCCCCCCACGGCGGTCCATATAGGGGACGACCCTTGCGAGTTTTTCGTCAGGCTGCGCCGGGCGCCTCGTCGTCGCCTCCGGCTTCCAGCTCCGTTTGCGAGCGCGATGGAGTTGGACCCGCCCGAGACACTGAGACTGCACATGAGGGCTGTGGGATCAGCGGCACGCGAGTCCGCGTTGTATTCCCAGCCTCTAATGTGATGTATCTTGATCGAGGGTGGAAGACGTTCGCCCGTATCCACAGCCTGATGGAGGGGTTTACCCTCCATTTTAAGTTGATGGAGGGCGATCTCCTCTCCGTCAAGGTCTTCGGGTGCTTCGGCACTCGGGCGAAGTGCTGCGTGGACAGCTCCTCCGATAGCGAAGGCTCCTCCTCGAGCGAGAGTGATGAGGAGGAGAGCGACAGCGACGATGAGGGTAGCGGGCGGCGGGATGGCGGGCCCGACTAGGCGTCGGGCACCCCTTCGTGCGGCACCGGTGACCCCATCATCCGTGTCGCCGGCTCCTCGAACTCCCCGGGGCCGTCTCCTTGGGCGGCTGGCGTAGGGAGGCTGCGGAAGGGGGAGAGGGCTGGCGACAAGGCCGTCAGGTCGGAGTACGAGGGCATGGTGCCCTCGACAGCGTGCTGACGTCCTGCTGCCCCGTCTTCGAGCCCTGCTTCCGGCGCCGCCATCACCGTCCAGCCTTCGGACAGCCCCCGGGATGTTCTCTTGGTGTCTTCTGGCACCCGTAGCTCGCCTAGGCGCCCCTTTTGCCCTTTTCGCCTCCTTGACCTACCTCCTGAAGAGAGGGACAGGAAAGGGACTACGGGCATCTTATCTTTTTAATTTGTAAGCCTTCGGGCCTTAGCTGCATCGAAAACTTGTAATCCTCTCTTTCATGTTTTTCATCCTCTATGGACTGTACCTGAGTGGGATGTTTTTTAATGAAAAGGGGATGCTTGCCGGGTTATTTGTCTCGCGGGTTGAACCCACGCCAAGGAGCAAATCCTTGGTATCCCTCGGACAGACATTTCATCTCCCGGCAACAGGCCCTGCCGCCTTCCCACGCCGCTCGACCTTTCTCACGCCTTTGACAGAGGCGGGAACGAGGTGGGTGCGGCCTCCTCGTTTCATCCCTTTGCTGCCGCGACTTCGACCAAACTTGGCCCCGGAAACGAGCCCCAGGGCCTAGAGTTGAGGGAGCACGGCAGTTTTCGGGAAGAAACGCGGTTTCGCATTCCCCAGTCCATAGGAGGATGCATGATGAGGGACGAAAGACTTATCTGATATTGTAGCCCCCGGCAACTCTAGCTTGCCGTGGACGAATCTTGGCACTCGCAGCCCCCAGCAATGCTGGCTTGCCGGGGCCCACGTGCCGGCACGCCCTTCTTCTCCTTTTCGTCTTTATGCAGTCTGGCCAGGATATGCGAGCCCTGCGAACGGAAGAAAAGCAAAGGGACGGACACTCGACCTCTAAGTTAGGGGTTAGCTACTGTTAGGCACTATCAACCCTAACCAAGGACGAGACTCGACCTAACATGCATGCTATAACCCCGGGGTGTCAGCGCTTCATTTACTTGTGCTCAGGGTCTGCGCCTGGCTCTGTACAAAGGATTACATGCAACAGCGGCAAGACTTGTACAGAAGGGTGGTTGCCGGACAGGGTCCGACAACCGCGCCTTACGGGTAAAACTTACGAAGATGCTCGATATTCCAGGAGTTGCTCACTGGTACGCCATCTTCGGTCTCAAGGCGGACAGCGCCAGGCCTTGTGACTTGTTTCACCCGGTAAGGGCCTTCCCACTTCGGCATCAACTTGTTGGAATTCTTGGCGGACTGAACGCGCCGAAGAACAAGGTCGCCTTCCTCGAGACTCCTGGCATTGACTCTGCGGCTATGGTAGCGGCGCAGAGCTTGCTGGTAGCGAGCAGCTTGCACAGCAGCCTGGAGACGGTCTTCCTCAAGGAGCAGCACGTCATCTTGCCGCAGCTGCTCTTGCTCGAGCTCATCATAAGCGAGCACTCGAGGTGACCCGTATACGAGTTCCGTGGGGGTAACTGCCTCTGCTCCATAGACTAGAGCGAAAGGTGTCTGTCCAGTGGCTCGATTTGGCGCCGTTCTGATCGACCAAAGAGCCACCGGCAGCTCCTCGATCCAGTTTCTTCCGCACTTGTGCAGCCTGTCGAAAGTTCTGGTCTTGAGCCCGCGCAGCACTTCAGCATTTGCCCTCTCCGCTTGACCGTTGCTTCTCGGGTGAGCAACAAAAGCGAAGCAGATCTTGGCGCCAAGATCTTGGACGTATTGCATGAAGGTGCGGCTCATGAATTGTGTACCATTGTCGGTGATTATCCTGTTAGGGATCCCGAAGCGGCAAATAATCGACCTGAAGAACTTGACGGCTGACTGCGCGGTCACCTTCCTTACTGGTTCCACTTCCGGCCACTTTGTGAACTTGTCGATTGCGACGTACAAGTACTCAAAGCCCCCGACAGCTCGGGGAAAGGGGCCGAGGATGTCGAGCCCCCAGACCGAAAATGGCCAGGATAAAGGGATTGTCTGGAGAGCTTGAGCTGGCTGGTGTATCTGCTTGGAATGGAACTGGCACGCTTCACACTTGGTTACTTGTGCAGTTGCATCCTGGAGGGCTGTTGGCCAGAAGAAACCTTGCCGGAACGCTTTGCCGACAAGTGCTCTTGCGCCAATGTGGTGACCACATATGCCTCCGTGTATCTCTGCCAACAGTTTTTGTCCGTCTTCCCGGTGAATACACTTCAATTTCACACTGTTGAGTCTTCTTCTGTACAGTGTCTTGTCGACAAACTGGTACATACTTGACTGCCGGGCTACTCTTTCCGCTTCTTCTTGCTCTTCGGAAAGTTCTCCAGTCTGAAGGAAATGGACAATCTGTTGCGCCCAGGTTGGAGCTTGTGGCTCGACAACAAGGACTAAAGGCAAATTCGCTGCTGCGGGAACATCCGCTTCCATGGCAAGAACCTGCGGCTCTGCCGGAGCTTGACGTTCCCCGACAAGCTTGCGGGAGCAAAACTTGTCGGGAGCTTCTGCTTCAACGGAACAAACCCTAGGGCTTGCCGGAGCATCTTGCTCCTCAGCGCTCTTGGTGTTGTTCTCAGCTGCTGCGGGAACATCTGCTTCTACGGCGAGGAGCTACACCTCTGCCGGAGCTTGACGTTCCCCGACAAGCTTGCCGAAGCAAAACTTATCGGGAGCTTCTGCTTCAACGGAACAAACCCTAGGGCTTGCCGGAGCATCTTGCTCCTCAGCGCTCTTGGCGTTGATCTTGGGGACCTTCTTGGCGGCGGCTTCGGGAAGCTCTGCCGGCGAATAGTCACCAGGAATCAACTTCCTCTTCTTGCTCTGTCCAGTTGATGGCGTTACGGACGGCTGAGTCAGCTTGAGCACAAAGATCCCTGGTTCCACAGGTATCTTAACTGCGGCTCACTTTGACAGGCCATCAGCAATGGCGTTGTGAGCTCTTGGAACATGCTCCATTTGTAGGCCGTCAAAGTGCTCTTCTAGCTTTCTCACTTCATCAACGCAAGCTTCCATCAACGGACTCTGATAATTCTTGTTTACTTGGCGGACGACAAGCTGTGAGTCACCCCTGACAATGAGCTTCTTGATCCCAAGGTCTGCCGCGATCCTGAGACCGGCAAGCAATCCCTCATACTCTGCAGTATTTTTTGTTGCTTGCTCCTTGGGAAAGTGCATCTGGACTACGTACTTGAGGTGCTCTCCGGTGGGTGCGATAAGCAGCACACCAGCGCCGGCGCCTTGCAGCGAGAAGGCACCATCAAAGTACATCAGCCACTCTTTGCTTGCTTCCTTATCGGGGATGCTCGTTTCTGGAATTTCTGCATCTGGTGTTGGCGTCCATTCTGCTATAAATTCTGCCAATGCTCTGCTCTGGATAGTTGAAGTACTTTCAAACTTGAGGCCAAAGCTTGACAGTTCCAGTGCCCACTCAACAATCCTGCCTGTCGCTTCTGGATTCTGCAGTATCCTCTTCAGCGAAAAGCGAGTGACGACTGTGATCTCATGTGCTTGGAAGTAATGGCGCAGCTTTCTCGAGGCCATGAGAAGGCCGAAAAGCAATTTCTGCACACCAGAATACCTTGACCTAGCCCCCTGCAGGAGGGAACTGACAAAGTAAACTGGGCGCTGCACCATTTTCTTCCGTGTCTCCTCGTGCATCTGCGCAGATCCATCTTTGTCGGGACCAGAGCTTGTCGGGGAAGCCCCCTGCTCGTCGCAGGATGCGCTTGCCGCGGTTGCTGGCTCATCATCTGCCTCCCTCTCTGCTACTAACGCAGCACTAACCACTTGATTGGTTGCCGCTATGTACAGCAGCAACTTCTCTTGTGGCTTAGGTGCGACAAGTATTGGAGGGGAGGACAGGTATCTCTTCAGGTCTTGCAGCGCAGCCTCCGCTTCCGGAGTCCATTTGATTGGACCTGCCTTTTTCAATAATTTGAAAAACGGCAGGGCGCGCTCAGCAGACCGAGAGATAAACCTGCTGAGAGCAGCCACGCAACCAGCAAGTTTCTGCACATCCTTGACGCGCTTTGGTGCTTCAATCTGCTCAATGGCCTTGATCTTGTCGGGATTGGCTTCAATTCCCCGCTGAGACACGAAGAACCCGAGAAGCTTGCCGGAGGGAACTCCAAACACACACTTCTCTGGGTTGAGCTTGAGGCTGATCTTGCGCAGATTTGCAAAGGTCTCGTCTAAGTCTTGAATCAGGGTTGCTCTGTCCTCGCTCTTGACCACTATATCATCCATGTAGGCTTCCACATTTCTGTGTATTTGTGGCTCAAGAGCAATGTGGACTACCCTTGCAAATGTCGAACCAGCATTTTTTAATCCGAAAGGCATCCGTACGAAACAGTACGTGCCACATGGAGTAATAAATACGGTCTTCTCCTCATCCTCTTCTGCCATGAAGATCTGATGATATCCTGAGTATGCGTCAAGAAATGAAAGCAAATCACATCTGGCTGTGGAGTCAACAATCTGGTCAATGCGCGGCAAAGGAAATGGGTCTTTGGGACAAGCTTTGTTAACATCGGTGAAATCGATGCAAAGTCTCAATTTCCCGTTTGCCTTGCGCACGACTACAGGATTGGCCAACCACGTAGGATGGAGCACTCCTCTGACAAGGCCTGCTGCTTCTAGTTTCTTGATCTCTTCTGCAATGAATTCTTGGCGCTCCACTTCCTGCTTCCTGACTTTCTGCTTGACGGGCCGCGCATGGGGACAAACGGCAAGTTGGTGCTCAATCACTTTCCTGGGAACACCGGGGATGTCAGACGGTTGCCACGCAAACACGTCAACATTCGCCCACAGGAAAGCAACGAGCGCGCTTTCCTATTTAGGGCCAAGCGTGGCACTGATGGTGAAGGTACCACCAGTGCCGTCCTCCTTGGCGGATACCTTCTTCGTCTCTGGCGGAGCTGCCATCGTCTTCTTGCACTTGCCGGTGGAGCTCGATGGTGCGTCCTCAACGGCAGCGCAGCACTCCGAAGAGGTGCGCTTGCCGGAGTGGGCATCAGAACTCTTGCCGGACTTGGTCTTCTTCGCTGAGGAACTCCGACGGATGCGACTTGCCGTCGTACTTATCGGGTACATCTGGTTTGAAATTCTTCGTACTGGGCCACTGGACTTGCCGCAGCTCACGAGTGAACGCAGGGCAACCTACCGCGTACGGCAAGTCACCTGGCTCCTCCGGCGCATGCATGTCAACAGAGGGCCCAGCGCGCTAGTCTGATTGACGCCGCGCTTCTCTCCGGCGCTCGATGCGAGTACGAGCGTCTTCTTGTTGTCGTTCTTGAAGAACTTGGCGCTGATCGCGACGAGCTCGCGGATCTGACGACGCGGTAGAGTCGCTGTCGCGGTGGACCCGGCGAGTCGACGATCTTGGCCTTCGGGGTGGAGAGTGCACAGTAGTTGCACCCCCACCAGTCTTGTCGTCTCTGGCTCGTGCCTGGCTGGCTTGCCGCAGCTGAGACGCGCTCGGCTGCCGTGGAGTGTCGCCGTTGGCGAAGCCGATGAGACTCTGGATAGTGGCCCTCCAGCCGTCGACCTTGTCCGCCGCTGGAGGGTAGTCTAGGAGCAGCTGAGCTCGCGCCAAAGCTTCTGTTGCGGTGGCGGGTGGCGGTGGCGAACGGTGCGAGGAGCGGGATATGCTCGGACTTCTAACTACGTTAGAAGGAGCAGTATCTCATCCAGGCGACCGTGTCTCGCTCGCGCCAGCAGGTTGACGTGCATGGTGGTCCTGAGCGCTCCGAGATCCACCAGCTCGATCTTGATCTAGCGAACGCATGGTACCGTGAGTACCATGGCGCTGCCGGTCCCGCGCCTCCTGAGATGGGCGCGGTGCATGCACGGACGCCGAGGTCTTGGAGTGCGCCCGGTCATTGTGGGAGCCGGCTACGCCACCGATGGGCAGCGCAGCCTTGTCCTGGGACCTGGCAGCACCATGAGTTCCCTCGTCGACGCGTGTCCTTCCGCCGGTGCCTGCCCCACCAACCGTTTGCTCCGGCGGTGGCTGGCTCGGCGCGGACGGAGCACCTTCCTCCGAAACTTTCTTCTTCGACGGCATGTTGATGAAGATGATGAAGATCTAGCCCGCGAGAACGCCGGATCTGGTTCACACAACTTCGACGCCCCCTACCTGGCGCGCCAGAGATGCCGGGGTTGCTGATCCACGGGCACCTATGGGACCGGCGGACCGGGTCCCTTTCGGTTCGGCGGGGGCGGAGGTCGCGCAAAGAGCAGATCGAGGCGAAGCACGCGAGCGGTTTACCCAGGTTCGGGCCGCACGGATGCGTAAAACCCTACTCCTGCTTTGTGGTTTGGTATTGATTTCTAGCTCGGGAGCGCGGCGTGCTACAGTACACACCGGCGGCTAGCAAGACCGAGCGTGGGTGTTCGGAATGTCTCCCTCCCCCCCTCACGTTGCACACGGGCCTCCTTTTATATGTTCAAGGGGTTACCCACAGGTGGCAATGGAGGTAAAGGGCAAAAATGGAAAGGTGCTGTGGTAGGTACAGCTACCTGTTACAGTGTATCATACCTTCCGCTGCTCATACAATCCGTGTCTCCAATTGCGTTTGAATTCTCCAAACCCTTTCATTTACATTCATGCAAGTTGCATGCTTTACTTTCCGCTGCTCATAGACTCTTTGCATGCTTGCTTGAATTGTGTTAAGATTGCTTGACTTGTGCTAATATAGCTAAAATCTGCCAAAGACTAAAATTGGGAAAAGGCTAGATTTTTATTTGGTCAAGTAGTCTAATCACCCCCCTCTAGACATACTTTCGATCGTACAACCCCCCTCCAACTTTCTGCCCCGTTTGCATGCTTAGCAACGATGGAGGCGTGTGAAGGTGTGTCTCCGACGGCTTAACTTCTCGTTCGGGAAGGCGCTGGTCCATCTTGTCGCGCCGGAGCCGGGGTTGGTGAGCGCTCTGATGGCGCGGGAGGACCAAGAGGTGTGGGATCGCCTTGAGGCCGCAGTCGCCAACGAGGCCTACATAGATGACCTCTGGTGGCAGCACCAGGAGCTCGTGGAGGTGGAGCGGGCGATATTCGCCGCCAATGGCGGCAAAGTCATCATCATCTCAGACGACAAGGACGATGGAAAGTAGGGCGGTGAGGAGCAGAACGACGTCTCGATGAAGACGACGGCGGCGGCACCGGCCCGAACCCGGCTCTCATCGACAGTGACCTCACCCGGAAGGATTGGCTCGACCTTCACTTCGGCCGAAGTAGTTCAAGTTTAGTTTTAGTTTAAATTTATGTTTAATGTTCGGTTGCGAGAACTTTAGTTTATATGCATGTTTATGTGTTGAACTTATGTTTAAATGCATCATCTTTCGGTTCAAATTTGATTGAATTTGTGCAAATTTAGTTTTACTCCGTTAACTTTAGAGGATCGGTTAGGAGTGGCGAAATATTAGTGAAGCATATATACTCCACTAATGTATATACTCGATGAACTTTTAAGAGCTCGGTTAGAAAATGCCCTTAGGTAACATACTATTGGCTTGCGTACGAGTGGCTGGCTTTTTTTTAGAAAAACCAGTGGCTGGCTGCTAGTCCGCCATTCAGACTGCGCACCGGCCCATTTCTACAAGGAAGCCCGACCCAACTCAGGCTTATCCCGAAATGGGAAAGGCACCTCCACAGTTTCTGCCCTAGTAGGCGGCCGGAGGCCGCCGAGTGCTTATTCTGGCGACGCAGTCAGGCCGTGCCTGCATGTAGGGCTGGACCAAAAGCTCGTAGCTCGCGAGCTTAATGAGCATTCGATAGTTCGGCTCGTTAAGTTCGTAGCTCGCTTCTTAATGAACAGAGCCAATCATTGATTTTAGCTCGTTATGTTTAACGAGCTTAACGAGCGAGCTAACGAGTTTCACGAGTAGCTCGTTAAGCTCGTTAGTAACAACACAATACACATTTTCATGTTACGTGACAAACTTCTTGTAGCACCCCAGCCCATCTATTTAATCTAATCGACATATGAGGCAACAAACTACTTCATTTCTTTTTGTAGTCACCATATTTCATCTTGAAAACCATACCTACACATTCATCATGTATAGCGTAACACATTATAATTTGTTAACGAGCGCTCGCGAGCGCTAACGAGCTTAACGAGCTTCAAACGAGCCGAGCCGAGCAGGGTTTTCTGCTCGTTAATCTTAATGAGCTTAACGAGCGCGAGCTTAACAAGTACGAGCTTAACGAGCCGAGCTGCTCGTTAGTCCACCCCTACCTGCCCGCCGGAGGCGGTCCCACATTTTCCGCCGGCTGGGCGAGTTCCTCGTCTTCCCGAGTATCCCGCCTCCCTTGCGTCCCACCCAGCGAAAGCTATCTGCCACGGTGAGTAATCCCTTTGCCCTCTCCTTTTCATTTCAGAATAGAAGTGCTGCGTTTGTACTTTCTATTAGTAGCTGGGGCAGTGGCATGCATGATTAGCTGAGGCCATCTGCGCATCACCGTATTAGAAAGAGCTTAGATGCTCGTCTTGTGATTCTGACAAGGAAATGGCCACAGTTTATGAGGGAAAGGGGACAAAATAACAGCAATGACAGGAAGATACTAGTAGAACAATTTAAAAAGTTCTCATTGTTCAAAGGTTGACAAATCCAGTGCATATGTTTCTAATTAATAACATTACAACATGATAACGTACAGATCAGGTGACCCATGTGGCATTACAATGTAATAACGTACAGATCAGGTGACCCATGTAGTTCGGTTTAGTATCTAGACGAATTAACATTCGAGGCATTACAGTTTGCAACATAGATGCGAGTTAACTTCCCTCAAACGTGTATGTAATATTAATACACAAAAACACAGTGCATGATCATGTGTTTGTTGTGTTTTGTGGCATAGGGCGATTTTCAGATGACACAAAGGGCTTGGGTGGAATCTGTAGGTTCTGCAACCTCCCTGTTAACATGTTTACCACCTTTGTTATTGATGTCCGATTCTTCGGGTTCCACTGGATACACCGCGGAAGCTATCTGCCATGGTAATCCCCTTTGCTCTCATTTGATTTCTGAAGTGGAATGCTGAGTTTCCAGTACCTAGTAATCATGGCAGTTGCGTGATTAGTTACAGGATCCTCTCTTTTTGTAGAATAAGCAGGTGATCTGGACATTTCTGTACTATAAGGACTTTACAGTAGTATCATTGTTGGGGGGAAGGGGATAAAATTACAGCAATATAACTGGGTAAGATTTATATCCCAGCAGTCACAACAATGCCAGGACAATGACTGCAAAATCCAGTGTCATATGTTTCTAATTAATAGCATTGCAATATGGTAAGATACAGATGCAGTATTAACATTACTGCAAAATCCCATGTAGTTCAGTATGTATCGAACATTTGGCAAGCTAGTGCCAAGGAACTAAGCTTTACAACGAAGATGCGAGTTATGTTCCCTCAAACGTGTAATGATACACACAAAAACACACACAATGCGTGTTCATGTGTTCGTCGTGTTTTCTGGCATAAAACGATTGTCAGACGACACAAAGGGCTGTGGTGGAATCTACAGGTTCTGCAACCTCCCAGTTAACATGTTTACCACCTTTGTCATTGATGGTCGATTCTTCGGGTTCCATTGGATGCACCACAGTGCCACAATAGTCAGATGTCTCATCTTCTCCTTGTCTTCTGCTGTCATTTCCAAAGTAAGCTCCCATTCTTTCCCGTTGATTACTTTCTCGTAGATCCACTCCGGGAGATAAACTTCGGCCTGGTTCTCAACACTTGGGTCTGAGTTCCTCCTTCCACTCACCATTTCCAACACCAGCATGCCAAAACTGTATACATCTGACTTGTATGAAACCCCTCCAAAGTTCCGAGAGTATAGCTCTGGTGTGATGTATCCCATTGTGCCTCTGGCTGCAGTCAAGGTAACAATGCTCTGGTCCCTTGCATACAGCTTTGCGAGTCCAAAGTCTGAGATCTTTGGATTGAAGTTGTAGCCTAGCAAGATGTTATGCGGCTTGATGTCAAAGTGGAGAATGCGCTGGTTGCAGCCTTGATGCAGGTATTCCATTCCTTGGGAATGCCTAAAGCAATATCTAGCATTTTGGTGGGTGCCAGGAGTAGTTGCGAAATATTAGAAACATGTGAAAATATATATTTCTCCAGTGACTCATTAGGCATGAATTCATAAATAAGAGCCCGTCCCGTTCCTTCGGAGCAAAAGCCAAAGAGACGGACGATATTTGCATGGTGGGTCAGTCCAATGGTTGCAACTTCATTGATGAATTCCTCTCCCTCTCTTGTAGAGTTCTCTAGCATCTTGACTACGACAGGAACTCCATTTCGTAGCTCACCTGTATACACTTCCAAACCCACCCTGACCTAGTTTATCGTTGAACCGTCTTGCTATCTTCTTAACTTCAGGGAAAGTGTACCTTGTGGGTTTCAATGTGCCATATGCCTTGAGAAACATTTCAAATTTCATATTTATCTCTTCATTGTACCTTGACTTCAAGGAGAGATAGATCACAGTATCCACCATCAATGAAAGAACAACAAATGCGGCTGCAGATGATGTAGCTGCATACGCAGAATATATGAAGTCAGCATACTGCATTAGGAGAGAAAGCCATCACTTAGTGATTGACTGTTGAGCATGAGAGAAATCAGATTCAGAGTAATACTAGTAAAAATAGTTTATGCATGGTAAATGACTTTGTTTCTTTTCTTTATCACTTTTGTTTGAATAAAATGGGAAGTGCGGATTGCACAAGTACCTGCAGCGATTTTGACATGTGAACCTGCAAATGTCAAACAAGGGAATAAGTTTTGATTGATGGTTTAGTAAATAGAAGGGAAGTTCACTTCTTGACAATAAAAGGCAATATCACAGTTATATGAGATTGCGACAATACATAACCTTAAAAAGTGCTAGCAAGTAGCATGTCCCGGTTGAGTCTAGTCTAAATTATTGTAATCCAGTTATCCCAGTATGAAGCTGTGTTAGAAAATATATAGGGGTTGTTGTGATCATGTACAATTTGGTCAGTTGGTTTAAAATACAAAAGAAGAAAAGGAGTGAAAAAGGGATACCATGAGGCCTGCGGCGTATGCAGAATGTTTGATTTCTATGCGAACTGAAAGCACAACTCTGCCCATCAAGTGCACATTGTGTGCAACTGGTAGAAATGCCATCGTCACGCCAACTAACAGTTGTTTCAGCAAAACTAATAATTCTTTCTGACATTTGCTTGAACATCGAGCCATCCATGGATCTTGATGGTATCAGAACATTTGACATGGCCTTGCAGTCCAATGGAAGCACATGCATATATAGACTAGCACTCACCAAATAGACAAACTGACTTTGGTTGCTAAAGCAAGAGATTGGGCCAACAATATAATCGGCAGCCTTTTTCATCTCGTAGTCATCATCAACTTGAGTAGTGCTACTTGGTATGAACTCCTTTGAACAGTGTACTATTTTTTCCAGGTATTGCCTTGTATAATGAACATCGACGGTAGGCATCAGCTAGTTGATCTGTGGAGATGAGCTTCTGAAGCGGGCATGAAGTCAAGGAGTCTATGAGCGGGATGATGCTGAGGGTAGCATGGTTGTAGTCTATGGTGGTCACTTTGTAGTGGCCAAGAAGTGGGTGGAGTAGGATGAAGTCTTGGCCTGAGCAAGCCATCTTCGCACATGTCGCGCCGCATGATGAAGGTGAAGTGCTGGTTTCAAGCCGGAGTGGGAACCGGATCTCAGGCCCATCTACGCTGCACTGTGACGGCGGGCAGTATTTGAAGAAATCCTGGTCATCCCAGCACGTTGAAGCTGTGACCATGCCAGTTCTATGGCCGAGGATAGAGGCCATGAGAGCTGCGACAACGAGAAACATACTCATCTTTCTCATACTGCTCTGCAGAGATGGGTGAATGGACACGAAGATAAAGCTAAGCAATGAGTTGCAGGCTGAAAATTGAAGTGGAGGAAGAAAACCACTGGCCCAGGTCGCATTTGAATGAGCTAGCTGGACCTCACCTTTCTATCTGTGGCTGATACAATAGTAGAAAAGAGGGCTTTGGTTCAGGCCGGGTCAGCCCATTAGTCCCGGTTCAGTCCAGAACCGGAACCCATGGGGGCATTGGTCCCGGTTCGTGAGGTCAGGGGCCTGCCGGGCCTCGTGGGGGCATTGGTCCCGGTTCGTCTGGCCCCTTTGGTCCCGGTTGGGGGGACGAACCGGGACCAATGGGCCTCGCTCCTGGCCCACCACCATTGGTCCCGATTGGTGGCTTGAACTGGGACCACAGACTTCCCTTTGGTACGGGTTCATGCCACGAACCAGGACCAATGAGGTGCCTATATATACCCCTCGCCCGCAAGAAGAGCACCCCAGTGCTCTGTTTTTCTCTGGCTGGCGAGGGGAGAGCTTTGTGGTGCTCTAGCTCACCTCCTATGCACATGAGGTGTTCGATGAAATGCCCGGGCCACACTAGTTAAGCTTTCTCCTCTCGAAGCTTGACCTCAAAGCTCCATTTTCCTCGAGATTTGTCTAGGTTTAGCGGCCCGTCTCGTCCCATTCCCGTCTTCACCGTCGTCGATCGCCCGCACCGATCTCGTCGCCGACACCACCGTGGTGAGCCTCTTGTTCTTATCTTCTTTTTGAAAGAAAAAATTCTTACTTTAGATAGATACTCGTCTAATTTTCTTACTTTTATTATTGCTTGTTATTATATAGTGCGATGGTTTTGGTATCCGCCCCCGTCGGCCCTCGTCCTGGCTATGATTCGGATGTGGTATATATTATATTTTTATAACTATTTGGTTCATTTATTGTTTATGACAATTATGCCGACCAATGTGACATAGATTTTATTTATCTAGGAGGTAGTTGAACCGGAAATTCCAACCGACCCTATTGTCGAGAGGTTAAATTTAGTTGAAGAAGAAAACAATTACTTGAAGGAAAAAAATTTGAGGAGGAGAAGATGATATTGGAGTTGCATGTTGCGGATGTCGTCGATGATCACAAGATCAAGATGGATGCAATGCGGTTGAAGATGAGAAAGATTACAAAATATGCCATTCATACCGAGGCTTGGTATCATTATGCCGTTGGATCAATTGTTACCTTGGTTGCGATTATGATCGCATTTGTTTTCGCATTGAAATGTTTTACATAGTTTCAATGTATGGTTTAATTAATTAGATGCTCTGGAGAGCTATATGTTGTTAGATGAGAACTATGTATGTACTTTGGTTTTAATGTGATGATGAACTTCTATTAATTTGGTCACTTAATTATCTATTCATGATGTTATGTAATGGTTTTTGACACACATAATTATATATAATGCACGCAGATGAACCGACAATGGATGTACGGTGACAGACACACCTCCGAGTACATTAAGGGCGTGCATGATTTTCTCGAAGTGGCTGAGGCGAACAAGCTGAATGGTTTTATGTGTTGTCCATGCCCTAAATGTGGGAACACGAAGTCTTACTCTGACCGGAAAATCCTTCACACCCACCTGCTTTATAATGGTTTCATGCCACACTATAATGTTTGGACGAGGCACGAAGAAATAGGGGTTATGATGGAAGACGGCGAAGAAGAAGAGGACGATGACAACTATGTGCCCCCTGAATACGGTGATGCTGCAACGGGGGAAGCTGCTGAAGATCAAGAGGAACCAGACGATGTGCCCAATGATGCTGCAACGGGGGAAGCTGCTGAAGATCATGAGGAACCAGACGATGTGCCCAATGATGATGATCTCTGCCGGGTCATTGTCGATGCAAGGACGCAATGCGAAAGTCAAAAGGAGAAGCTGAAGTTCGATCGCATGTTAGAGGATCACAAAAAAGGGATGTACCCCAATTGCGAAGATGGCAACACAAAGCTCGGTACCGTACTGGAATTGCTGCAGTGGAAGGCAGAGAATGCTGTGCCTGACAAAGGATTTGAGAAGCTACTGAAAATATTGAAGAAGAAGCTTCCAAAGGATAACGAATTGCCCGACAGTACATACACAACAAAGAAGGTCGTATGCCCTCTAGGATTGGAGGTGCAGAAGATACATGCATGCCCTAATGACTGCATCCTCTACCGCGGTGTGTACAAGGATCTGAACGCATGCTCGGTATGTGGTGCATTGAGGTACAAGATCAGACGAGATGACCCTGGTGATGTTGACGGCAAGCCCCCCAGGAAGAGGGTTCCTGCGAAGGTGATGTGGTATGCTCCTATAATACCACGGTTGAAACGTCTGTTCAGAAACGAAGAGCATGCCAAGTTGATGCGATGGCACAGTGAGGACCATAAGAAAGACGGGAAGTTGAGAGCACCCGCTGACGGGTCGCAGTGGAGAAAAATTGAGAGAAAGTACTGGCCTGAGTTTGCAAGTGACCCAGGGAACGTATGGTTTGGTTTAAGTGCGGATGGCATTAATCCTTTTGGGGAGCATAGCAGCAATCACAACACCTGACCCATGACTCTATGTATGTATAACCTTCCTCCTTGGATGTGCATGAAGCGGAAGTTCATTATGATGCCAATTCTCATCGAAGGCCCTAAGCAACCCGGCAATGACATTGATGTGTTCCTAAGGCCATTAATTGAAGAACTTTTATAGTTGTGGAATGGAAACGGTGTACGTACGTGGGATGAGCACAAACAAGAGGAATTTAACCTGCACGTGTTGCTGTTTGTAACCATCAACGATTGGCCCGCTCTCAGTAACCTTTCAGGATAGACAAACAAGGGATACCATGCATGCACGCACTGTTTAGAAGAAACTCAAAGTATATACCTGGACAAATGCAGGAAGAATGTGTACCTGGGCCATCATCGATTTCTTCCGACCAACCATCAATGTCGAAAGAAAGGCAAGCATTTCAAAGGCGAGGCAGATCACCGGAAGAAGCCCGCCATGCGTACCGGTGATCACGTACTCGCTATGGTCAATGATTTACACGTAATCTTTGGAAAGGGTCCTGGCGGACTAGCTGTTCCAAATGACGCTGAGGGACACGCACCCATGTGAAAGAAGAAATCTATATTTTGGGACCTACCTACTGGAAAGACCTAGAGATCCGCTCTTCAATCGATGTGATACACGTGACGAAGAACCTTTGCGTGAACCTGCTAGGCTTCTTGGGCGTGTATGGGAAGACAAAAGATACACCTGAGGCATTGAGGACCTGCAACGTTTGCATGAAAAAGACGGCATGCCTCCGAACCAGTATAAAGGTCCTGCCAGCTACGCTCTTACGAAAGAAGAGAAAGAAATCTTCTTTGAATGCCTGCTCAGTATGAAGGTCACGACTGGCTTCTCGTCGAATATAAAGGGAATAATAAATATGCCAGAGAAAAAGTTCCAGAACCTAAAGTCTCATGACTGCCACGTGATTATGACGCAATTGCTTCCGGTTGCATTGAGGGGGCTTATACCGAAAAACGTCCGATTAGCCATTGTGAAGCTATGTGCATTCCTCAATGCAATCTCTCAGAAGGTGATCGATCCAGAAATCGTACCAAGGCTAAGGAGTGATGTGGTGCAATGCCTTGTCAGTTTCGAGCTGGTGTTCCCACCATCCTTCTTCAATATCATGACGCACGTCGTAGTTCATCTAGTCGACGAGATTGTCATTCTGGGCCCGTATTTCTACACAATATGTTCCCCTTTGAGATGTTCATGGGAGTCCTAAAGAAATATGTCCGTAACCATGCTAGGTCAGAAGGAAGCATCTCCATGGGCCATCAAATAGAGTATGTATTGGGTTTTGTGTTGACTTCATTTCTGGCCTTAAGAAGATAGGTCTCCCTAAATCGTGGTATGAGGGGAGACTGACTGGAAAAGGAATGCTGGGAGGGGCCTCAATAATATGCAGGGACGGATATTCTTGGTCTCAAGCACACTACACAGTTCTACAGAACTCTACCTTGGTGACCCCGTATGTCGATGAACACAAGAACAGTCTACGCTCCAAACACCCGGAGCAGTGCGACGACTGGATTACATGTGAACACATCAGGACTTTCAGCAGTTGGTTGGAAACACGTCTCAGAGGTGACAACACTATTTGTGATGAGCTGTACTTGTTATCCATGGGACCATCTTTGACTGTATTGACTTACAAAGGATATGAGATAAATGGGAATACATTTTACATGATCGCCCAAGATCAAAAGAGCATCAACCAAAACAGCGGTGTTTGCTTTGATGCAGCAACCGAGAGGGAAACGGACACATATTATGGTTACATAGTGGACATATGGGAACTTGACTATGGTCATGATTTTAAGGTCCCTTTGTTTAAGTGCAAATGGGTCAATCTGTCAGGGGGCGGGGTACAGGTAGACCCACAGTACGGAATGACAACAGTGGATCTGAAAAATCTATGTGAAGGACATGTCTACCAAACCGAGAAAAAGAAAAGATAAGGAAGCGAATACATCATACGATGAGCCAAAGCACCACATAGTTCTTTCAGGAAAAAGGGACATCGTGGGAGTGGAGGGCAAGACCGACATGTCTGAAGATTATGAAAAGTTTCATGAAATTCCTCCCTTCAAAGTCAAGGCTGACCCAAGCATCTTTTTAAACGATGAAGATTATCCATGGTTACGACGCAATAAGCAAATGACACAAGCGAAGAAAAAGTGAAGACTTTCTCCCGCAACTATTATGATGATACCATACCAACTTTGTAACAGACGAGTATGATACCATTGTCCGTTTTGTACATGCACATGCTATGTGGGTGAAATTATGATACCAGGCCAACTTTCAACTTTTTCAGAGTTCATTTGAAATGCTTTAATGTCTTATGGTTCGGCCCTCGTAATACCGGGACAAAAGGCCATTATTCAAATTTTAACTATTCAAATTTGAAAACTAATGGCACTAATAGAAAGTTTATAATTTTTGTGACCTAAAAGAAAAATAATTAAAAATAAACTTTAATAAAATAAATAAAAATAAAAACAATAAGTATTTTATTGTAAGTAGAAACAAAATAAAATAAATAAAGCAACAAAGAAAACAAAAAAAGTGCCACCTACTGGGCCCCCACGGCCTGAATACGACTAAAAACCCTACCATGGGCCAGGATTCAGGCCCGCAAGTGGCCCAATAGGCCCACAGGCACACAGCGTATGGTTAGGCCCGAAAGCCTACAATTGAGAGGAGCTCGAGAGGGTGGGCGCAGCAGCGCTTATAAACCACTCTCGAGCTCTCTCAGCTAGCAAGGTGGTACTAAACTTTTGACGTGGGGCAGCACAAGGCCTTTGGTCCCGGTTGGTACCACCAACCGGGAATAAAGAGGGCATTGGTCCCGGTTCGTGGCACCAACCGGGACCAATGCTCCTCGCCCCTGGCCCATGACCATTTGTCCCAGTTTGTGCCACAAATCGGGACTAAAGGGTTGGTCCTCATTGCGGTCAGAGTTTAGTCCCACCTCGCCAACCGAAGGGGGGTCACACCGGTTTATAAGCCCTTCCCTCTCTGCCTTGTTGAGTTCCTCTTAAAGTGAAAATAGATGCCCTTATACAGGAAATTTAACCTAAATTCAGAGTGAATTTCTCTGAAATTCATAGAAATTTACTATGAATTTAGGTTGAATTTTCTCTATAAGCGCATCTATGCTCATTTTTTAGTAAGTTAATCACAAACTTGTGATTCACACAAATTTCAAAGAATTCAAATTTTAACTATTCAAATTTGAAAACTAATGGAACTAACAGAAAGTTTATAATTTTTCAAAAACTAATGGCACTAACAGAAAGTTTATAATTTTGCTAACCTAAAAAGCAAAAAGAATTAAAAATTAAAGCAAAAAACAAAAGAAAATAAATAATGCAAAAAACAAAACAAAAAACTAGAAAAAAACTATTTTTATAGTAAAGTTAATCACAAATTTCAAACAATTCAAATTTTAACTATTCAAATTTGAAAACTAATGGCACTAACAGAAAGTTTATAATTTTTCTAAAACTAACGACACTAACAGAAAGTTTATAATTTTGCTGAGCTAAAAGCAAAAAGAATTAAAAAAGCAAAAAACAAAAGAAAATAAATAATGCAAAAAACAAAACAAAAAATGGAAAAAAATATTTTTATAGTAAAGTTAATCACAAACTTGTGATGCACACAAATTTCAAATAAATCAAATTTTAACTATTCAAATTTGAAAACTAAAGACACTAACAGAAAGTTTATAATTTTTCTAACCTAAAAGCAAAAAGAATTAAAAAATAAAGCAAGAAACAAAAGAAAATAAATAATGCAAAAAACAAAACAAAAAAAACTGGAAAAAATAAAAATAGCAACATTAAGTATTTTGTTTTAAGTAGAAACAAAATAAAATAAATAAAGCAACAGAGAAAACAAAAAACAAAAAAGTGCCACCTACTGGGCCCCCACGGCCTGAATACGACTAGAAACCCTACCATGGGCCAGGATTCAGACCCGCAGGAGGCCCAGTAGGCCCACAGACAGATAAAGTGACTTTAGGCCCGTAAGCCTGCATTTGAGAGGAGCTCGAAGTGGTCAGCGCAGCAACGCGTATAAACCACTGTCGAAGCCTCTCGGCTAGCGAGGTGGGACTAAACATCCCACTGCACCGCGCCAGTTCCAGCACAAGGCCATTGGTCCCGGTTCGTGGCTCGAACCGGGACGAAAGGCTGCCTTTGGTACCGGTTGGTGGCACCAACCGGGACCAATACCCCCCCTTTAGTCCCGGTTGGTGCCACCAACCAGGACCAAAGGCCTCTGCTTCCCGCTCTTTGGGCTGCTGAAAAGAGGCCTTTGGTCCCAGTTGGTGCTACCAACTGGGACTAAAGGGTGGCATTGGTTCCGGTTGGTGCCACGAACTGGGACCAATGCTCTCAGTATATAAGAAAGCACTTAGCGTTTTTCAGATTCATCTGCATCAGTTCCCCCGCCCCGACAACGCCGCCAGGTTGCCCGAGCTCGCCCCGTCGACGCCGTCGCCGCCCTCTGCTGCCTCGTCGACGCGTAGCCACCCTGCCCCGAGCACGGCGCCGGCGGCCCGCCCCGACCACCACGCGCGCCCCTGCCCCGACCACGTCGTCGTCGCCCCAGCTGCCCCGCGCCGCTGTCGCCTCTGCCTCGCCCTGCCCCGACCACGCCGCCGTCGCCTCTGCCCCTTCCCCGACCACGCCACCGTCGCCTCTACCTCGACGCGTGCCGTGCCCCTACCCCGATCAGGGCCGGCACCGCCCCCCGCGCCTCTTCCTCCCTGTTTTTTTTGCACATATATAGATGTTTTTTCCTGATTATATCTATATGTATGCGTATATGTATGTGTGTATATCTGTTTATATGTCTTTTTTAGATTTTTTTTTGTTTTTTGCATTTTTATAAAAATGTATATATGTATGTATATATGTTCTCTGTGTATATATATATATGTTCATGTATATATGCAAAATATAGATTTCTAGAAAAATTAGGATTTTTTCTGTTCATAGATTTTTTTGGTGATATTAATTATTGTAAATATGAAAATGTTTGTATATTCATATGAACAATGAATTAGGCAAAACCTTTACTTTTTTCTAAAATTTCTATTTGAACATTATTTAAAAAAAGCAAGCAATACTACTCCATGTATTTTTAAGAAGGAAGAAGAAGAAAAAGAATGAGAGGAAAAAGGAAATAAGAAGAGGAAGAAAGGAGAAGAAGAGGAGAGGAAGAAGAGGAGAAATAAATAAGAAGAGGAAAAAAGGAAAAAAAAGAGGAGAAGAAGAAAGGAATAGAGGAGAAGAAGAAAAAGAATGAGAGGAAAAAGGAAAATAAGAAGAGGAAGAAAGGAGAAGAAGAGGAGAGGAAGAAGAGGAGAAATAAATAAGAAGAAGAAAAAAGAAGAAAAAGAAGAGGAGAAGAAGAAAGGAATAGAGGAGAAGAAGAGAAAATAGAATTCTATTTTCTCTTCTTCTCCTCTATTTCTTTCTTCTTCTCCTCTTTTTTTTCTTTAATCTTATCCTCTATTAATATCTTCTTCTCCTCTTTTTATTTCTTCTTCGTCTTCTTTTTTTATCAGATATGTTGTTGTCGATATACCCCGTGTCCCGATAACTACAACACGAGGAGGGGGGTCGACCTACCCCCTCCCCGATAACATTATTTTCCCATGTATGTATGTCGTCGTTGTCGATAAAACCCCCTCCCAGATAACTTCGACCGTGATAACTTATACCACGGGAGCACGCCCCGGCCCTCTGGCTCGACCAAAACTCTCGAGGACACCCAAACCCTAGAAAAAAACGATGTCGGTCTCCTACCCCCTCCTGCTGCGCCCCTACCCTCGAAGCGTTGCCGAGGCCACCCCAAACCCAGAATCAGCTAGGTAATAATTGCCCTCCAGATCCACATGCTGTCAATATATCCACATGCTGTCATGTTGTGTAATAATTGCCATGTTGTAATATTTGCAGAAACAATGGAGTTCGGACGAGATGAGGAACAAGAACAGGTGTTGGGGGACATAATCTTAGCCGGAGGTGATGTCATGTCGTATCTTAACGACAATGATGGTCTGGAAGCAGAACATGGTGAAGAAGAAGCAGGCTACGGTGATCGAAGAATGGAGGAGGAAAGACATGATTATGATGGCTCCGGTGGCCCAATGTTGGTGCAAGAAGGAGCCCGTGGTGACGGCTCCGGTGACCGAACCATAAATATATTAGTTAAGCCTGTGATGACTAGCTAATTGATGCATTCATTGTTTTGGTATGTACACATATTAATTAACTCTCGTCTAATTCTTCTTTTTTCTAGCCCTCCGGATCGAGCAGAACTTCGGTAAAGAGACGAGGCCCGAAGAAAAAGTTGCGCTTGGATGAAAGGTTCACTACTAGGGAAAACCTTATACACAGAATCTTAGCAGCAGCGCGACACAAAAAGAATTAGCAGTAGCGCGGGTTTTTAACCCTCGCTACTACTAAGTTGATAGTAGTAGCGCGGGTTTTTAACCCTCGCTACTACTAAGCGGTCTCTACCGTGCCACCCGACACATGCCATAGTAGTAGTGAGGTGTATAAACCCGCGCTACTACTAAGTTGATAGTAGTAGCGCGGTTTAATGCCCCTCGATACTACTAAGTACGAGGTAGGTGAAGTCGCCATATCCTCGGCTGAATCCCCATCTCCTCCCCCAAATCCCTCCTCTCTTCCACCACTCTCTCCTCTCACTTTCCATACGCTCTCACATGGACCTCTTGCCCATGCACCCATCCTCCTCCATGGCGCCGAAAGAGGCCGCCGCCTCGCGCCACCGGCGTCTAGGAGCTCGCCGGTCTTCCACCGACGTCTAGGAGGCCGCCGCCCCGCCCCACCACACCGGAGCACCTCGCCATCGGTGACTAGCTCCGCTGCTCCCTACATCACCTTCCTCTCTCCGTCGGTTTGACTCACCCTCCCGTGTCCATGCCCGTGCAAGTCGTCGCCATGGATGACCCGGAGCTATCTGGAATGGTCGGGAAGAGGAGCCCCATGCCGCGGCCTGGCTCTGCCATAGAAACGGGCCCTCTCAAACAGCCACTACTGGATCTGGTCTTCAGCTGTCCGTTCATGCCTTCGGCGATGCCAATCATCGCTATATCTTACCATTGCTGCCATTGACAGCACGCACGGGATCAAGATTTTTTGTTTGTTTTTGAAAGTAATAGCAGTAGCGCGGGGTATAAGACCCGCTACAGCTAATTAGCAGTAGCGCTATTTGCAACGCATGCTACAGCTAACCATGTATAGCAGTAGCGTGTGTGAACATGCGCTACTGCTACAAGTTAGCTGTGGCACCGTATCAGTAGCGTGGGCACCCGCGCTACTGATACACCCAAAACCCGCGCTGCTGCTAGGCTTTTCCCTAGTAGTGGTTTGAGATCACAGCAATCACGCACGATGGCATGCCGATTGAACCCATCCGGACAAAGGAAGCATTTGCTGCTCAGTGCGGGGTTCTTGTTAGGGACAAGATCCCGATCGGCATCCAGCAATGGTGTAAGCCTAAGAACAAAGAACCTGAGGTGTCTTATGTCAATGATATGCAAAAAGATGATCTTTGGACTGAGATGAAGGCAAATTTCACCCTACCGACAGAGGAGGATCCGGAGAAGCCAGTTAAAGAGCAATTAATCAAGTCTCATGCTCTTAAGAAGATGGCAGACCTATTCAGGAGGTGGAAGAATGAGCTGAAAACGTTTGTCGACAAAGAAGAGACACCAGAATTCATCGGCAGATATGAGAAGATCAGAGATCACTGGCCCGCATTTGTGGCCTACAAGACATTGAAAAAGAGTAAGAATATGTCGGCGACAAACAAGAAAAATGCTGCAAAGAAGAAGCTTCACCATTGCACGGGGTCAGGTGGCTACCTCAAAGCCCGGCCTAAGTGGGCCAAGGCTGAGAATGATCTGCTTGATAAAGGGATCGAACCAGAGACAATGAACTGGCTAGACCGTTGCCGGACTTGGTTCTTCGGGGCTGGCGGAACCTTGGACCTTGTATCAGGGAAATGTGTTTGGACAGACGAGCAAATGAACATACCAGTCAAGAAGCTAAAGCACTATATCAATGCAGCGGAGCAAGGGACGTTCGTTCCAGACAGAGAGAAAAACGAGCTCACAATGGCCCTAGAGAATCCTGAGCACCCTGGACGGACAAGAGGCACGCCAGGCTCTGTTCCGTGGAAGGCTGGTTTTCCGGACGCGGGCAGTTACAAATGCCAGGAGAGGAGGAAAAAAGTGGAGCATGCCCAAATTTAGACGCTGCACGAAAGGGTTCAAGCACTAGAGGAACGAGAAGTAGCTCGCAGCAAGCGACCTGCCAAAACTACCCCCGAAGCTACCCCGACATCTCGGCGGAGAAGCAGCGTGGCTTCCACCGAGCTGCTTCAGCCGGAGCATGTCTTGACGGCTCCTGCTAGCTACCCCGTGGATGCTATTACGGAGTCTCAACATTGCCACCTTATGATGCAATGGCAGAACTTCAAAGTCAAGGTGGCTGTCGGCTCTGTTCGACATACTGAACCCGGCGCAACTTTTCACTGTAGTCCGATTCCAGAAGGATATGCCAGGGTGACGGTGGGCGAAATAACGGAGGGATTTGAGGACCTCCAGCTTGACTACCCTACCGGTGAAGGGGAGACTCGGCTGGGTTCTTGTCTATTGACTCCATGCCTATGGCGAAAGGAGCTCATCAAGCTTCTGAACTGGACGCCTCCGCCTCCTCCTCCTCCTCCGGCGAGTCAGGGCACTCCGCCTCCTCCTCCCTCGAGTGATCAGGGCACTCAGCCTCCTTCTCCGGCGTGTGGCGGCACTCCGCCTCCTTCTCCGCCTGCGCCGGCGCGCCCGAGCAGCCAGCCTCCTCCTTCTCCTCCTCGTCAGCAAGGGCGGAAGAGACCCGCCGCCGCTCCGGCTGCGCCGGCGCGTCGTAGTCCTTCTCCTCCACCTCGTAAGCAAGGAAAGAAGACAGCTGCAGCCGCTTCGTCTGCTCTGCCGGCGTCTAGCAGTACAGCCAGAGGCGGGAGGCAATACAGATTCGGTCCTTCTCTGAAGACTCCAGAGAAGTTACCATACGAGAGGACCCCGGAGGAGAACGCCAAGATCGCGCGAGCTGAAGTGAGGAACTTCTTTGAAGGGGTGAAAGCAAAGAAACACCCACCTCCGGAGGAGAAGGTGGATCTGATGAAAGCGAAGCGCACTCTGACTGCCCTGAAAAAAACCAGCAAAGTCTCCGCCGAAAGGCAACTATGACCGCATTATTGCAAAGTCATTTGTCAAAGCGGAGCGGTCGGGAAGTACTGTCAGTGATCAAAGGTTAAAAGAACGACGAGCTGGGAAAAAAATTCCATAGCTCAGCGAACCAATCATGCCCCCCGCTCAAGGTGCCTACTAATGATCCGAGGATGGTGCCCGGTTATAGCAATCTTGGAGATTACCTACCCGACGATGTACATTATGAGTTCTTGGAGGTGGAGGAACACAAATACGAGTACGGGAAGCCTCTCGTCAAAGATGAAAGATCTCTAACAACGATGATGCGAAGATTCCATGATTGGTACATGAAAACCTGCAGAGAGTCTGGGGGGGAGGAATACTTTGACGCTGAGAGTTAGAGAGGAGCATGAGCTCGTTGGAATTGAGCTGTTGAATGTTCCATTTGAGGAGTTCTTCCAGTTTTTCAATCAAAAGGCCCTCGATAAAGCAATGGTCACTTGCTAAGTAGTACTACTTCTGTCATTAAGTCTCTCTATATAGGTCAGCTCTTTCATTGCATGTATTTATAATTATCCTCACTATATTATGCAGATTGAAGATCGCCGAATTGAAGAAAAGACAAATCGGTGATATTGGGTTCATTAACACAAATCTCATAGATGCAACTGAGGTTAAATATCGTGCCGAAGATACCGAGGCCAACTTGCTACGATTGTTGGTAATAAATGAAAACAAAGATATAATACTCTTTCCTTACAACTTCAAGTGAGTGTTACTGTCTTGTGCATATTCGGTTTCCGTTATTAGTCCAGGTTATAGTAATGTAATTGATGAGTTATGCATGCGTGCGCAGCTTCCACTATATTCTCCTAGAGAATAAGCTTGAGCAGAGACTAGTAACCGTCTTAGACTCAAGACGAAAAGAACCCCAGGACTATGCGGACATGACTCAAATGCTCGAGAAGTAAGTTAAGTCGATCATTATCCACCATATCAGCAACTTTGTTCATTTCCTGATATATCAAGTAATTGTTTTCTTTGTCTGGTAGGGTTTGGAGAAAATTCACCAAAAAAAAGCTCCGGGACTGCCGAAGAAGCTGCAATTTAGACACCCGAAAGTAAGTACTATAGTAACATGTTCACGCATCTCCTAGTGATTCAAGCGCTAGTTTCATCAATACCATTTATAGCATGCTTGCTTATCAGTTTGATTGACCTCTATTTCTTGTAAAGTGGTTGTGGCTGGAAGCCGGGAATAATTACTGTGGATACTACGTTTGCGAGTCCATCCGCCACACGACCTGTGAACGAGGGTACTCTGACGAACAATATGAAGTGCGTAAGCAATAATGTTCACAATTTTATTTTAGTACCATCATTTGTGTTGAGTTTCATTTATTCATATATATATGTATTGACCCCCCTGTTCAAATTAGATGTTTTGGATGCGGGATGAACTCCTAGCACCAGATCGTATGCGAGCAATTCAAGAGGAATTGGCGGCATTCTTCCTTGACCACGTGATCGCTGAAGACGGAGAATACTATGTGGACCCTGTGTTCATATATAATTAGGAGATTATATTGTAAGAGATAATTATTGTATATATATAGCCGGTAGTGTCGGATAGATATACGAGAACTTGTTGTTCGACCAATCTCTCGGAGAAGGAGAGGTGGTCGATATCACTTCTCTCTGTATGCATATGTTTATGACGATCTTATGTTTCCTTTATTTGCTTACTAGCTAGCATGTCTAGTACTCTCTATATATACGTATATATAGCATCGTCCAAGCACGGACAGAAGAGAGGACATTTCTCTCTATTAATTAGCTAGCTAACACAATATATGAAACACCTAAATTAAACCCCCAAAACCCCCAACCCCCCTTCAAAAAAAAAACAAAAACCCCAGCCCCTGAAATGCTGACGCGTGGATGCCTATTGGTCCCGGTTGGTGCCACCAACCGGGACCAAAGGCCCTCCTTCCTGGGCTCGGCGCACTGGCCACGTGGACGCCCATCTGTCCCGGTTCGTGTAAGAACCGAGACTAAAGGGTTAGGGCATTAGTAACGACCCTTTAATCTCGGTTCACAAACCGGGACAAAAGGCCTTATCAACCGGGATGAATGGAGTTTTTTCTACTAGTGATAAGAGATATATATCTAGCAGGGGGAGGGTTGGATGTGACAGAGGTGAGCATGACATGTGAAGATAAGGCAACCAAGGAAGGCATTTCAACTTCTGTATACATAGGATAAAAAAGGGTGCTTATTGTGAGTGACAATGCCAATTATGCATAATGTGTGCTTGAGAAGAAGTCAGATGTGGATGCAACTTCCTGACGCGTTCGTTCTCGTCTGAAATCAGTATGTGATTGCTGCAGTCCAATGTGGAAACAAAGAAGTCTTCAGGAAATACAGAAGCAATTGGGCCATGAGCTGTTCAGCCCTTTTGAAGAATAATAATTGTCTCCTGTCCTTTTGAAGCAATTGGGTCAAAGTATTCCTTTGGTCACCTGCTCTTGTTCGACTGGTTGCTCATACAGGAGTGTGGTTCACTGCACCACTGCTGTTTCTTGGTCTCCTGCTCTGCTTTGACTGGTTCTGTTGTCTCTGCTTCAGTTCCCTGGTTTTCCTCTTGTGTTTGCCCAACCATTAGCAACCAGCTCCTAACTCCGGCAGCATCCCCCATGCTGCTAACCAACCGACCCACCATAGCGATCTGTGATGCACCTCATCTCTCTACCACCATGCAAGCCTTTATAATCTTTGTTGTGCTTGCAGTACTCGTGGGAGACGTCCAGGGGCGGCATCACTGTCAACCTTTCTCCTACGGACATCTACAAAATGTATCACACCCTTTCCGCCGTCGAGGCGATCCACATAGGTGTGGTGTTCAATCATATGAGCTGGATTGCGTCGGCAGCAAGCCCAAAATTCAGATCAACACGGGGACATATTTCATCACCGAGATCAACTATACCGATTCGTCCTTCTGGGTCATGGACGCCAACTTGGACTTGAACGCCAGCTGCCCTCTTCCTCGCTCGAATCAGTTTCCTTACTTCCATGGGATTCAAGGGCCACACAAGAGCCGGGAATTGGCCCCTAGTGATATAGCTAGCAGGGCTAGCTTAGTGAACTGTTCACGGGCTGTGATGGAAAATCAGGTCGCCTGCCTGAGCACCAACTACTCTTTTGTTTATCAGATGATTGAGGATGTGTATGTGGGAAACTTAGAGCTTCTTGTGGATACTTGGCTGTGTTTCTTTTGGGTGGTCGGGAGACCTACTATGATATCGATACCTACTATCCTGATTTCATCAGTTACCTGAGGGGTGGATTCTCTTTCAATTCCCTCAGACAGAAACTCCATTGAATTATATTTGGTACATCAAACGTTGCATCGACTGGTCAATTCGGTGAGTTTTGGATCTCATTTTCTTCACTCATGTATAACCATGAACCTCTTTGTTCCCTCTGTAATAACTTATATGTATCATCCATGCAATGTTCTTGCAGAGACCCCAGTGGAGAACCATTGTCCAGTACAGGCATCAGCGTCAAGAATAGGACCATGGACATCCTTTATATTGACTTCCGGTTCTGGGCATGCATATTTGGTGTAGAGAGACCATATAACAACGTACTTCACTATATCAGAGACACGATTAGTTCTGATGACTCACTTTATCATAAGTTACCCCCGATACTTGCTATGTGGATTCTGAAGTGGATTGCTGGTACGTTACAATAGAAAAAATAGTTATTTTCTTTTGTTCTCTCTGTAACAAGTGCTATTGTATAATTAACCTTACCAGAACGAATCTCATATATTCAAACTTCTTTATATGCAGTACTATGCAGGTTCATGTTGGCGCCCATTGTGGTATTGTTCTACCTCGCCCAAAAGTATTGGAAAACGAGGATCACAATCGATGCTGTCGAGAAGTTTCTTCTGATGCAACAAATGCTCGTCCCGACAAGGTACGGCTACACCGACATTACCGCAATAACAAGCCATTTCAGAGATAAATTGGGTCAAGGTGTGCTATTTCCAGGCAATGCCCATGTCGCTATCAAGATGCTAGAGGGCAACTCCAACTGCAATGGAGAAGATTTCATCAGTGAGGTGTCCACCATCGGAAGTATTCACCATGTCAATGTAGTGCGTCTAGTGGGTTTCTGCTCGGAGGAAATGAGGAGAGCTCTTGTTTATGAGTACGTGCCTCATGGATCTCTTGATAAGTACATCTTCTCGGCTGAAAAGACTTTTTCATGGGACAAACTCAATGAGATCGCTTTGGGTATTGCCAGGGGTATCAACTACCTGCATCAGGGGTGTGAGATGCAGATTCTCCACTTTGACATTAAACCGCACAACATCTTGCTTGACAACAATTTTGTCCCAAAAGTTGCTGATTTTGGACTTGCCAAACTGTACCCAAGGGACAACAGTTTTGTGCCATCTAATGCCTTACGTGGGACTGTTGGGTACATAGCTCCTGAGATGATATCTCGGAGCTTTGGTGTCATATCAAGCAAGTCCGATGTTTATAGCTTTGGAATGCTGCTGTTGGAGATGGCTGGGGGAAGAAGGAATGCTGACCCGAATTCTGCAAACTCAAGTCAGGCATACTACCCGTCATGGGTGTATGATAGGCTAACTGCACTAGAGGTGAGTGAAATATCCCCAGTTGCTGAGATACATGAGTTGGAGAGGAAGCTATGCATTGTTGGGCTATGGTACATCCAGATGAAGTCTCATGACAGGCCAACGATGAGCGAGGTCATAGAGATGCTGGAAGGTGCCTTTGATGGCCTGCAAATGCCTTCCAGGCCATTCTTCTGTGACGATGAGCACACTGCTGTTCCGGATTCGTACCCTTTGCTATCCGAGCTGACCGAGATCTCAGAGGAGGATGAGATCTCAGATTCTTATGTTTCCCGGGTCCTATAAACTTTTTTGGGGAAACATGTAATAAAATCTAGCAGTTAAAGAGCATGTATAACTCCAACTGCTTAATTAGTCGAAGGTAATCATCTTTCTTGAAGACACATATTATTCGAATATATGAATAATAGCTTGTGAAAGCTTAAGTGTTTTTTGGGATTTCTGTTAAAGCATTGTTAGCACAAATAAATGGTTGAAAGATTGAATGTATTATGGTGATTCAGGTGGAGAGGCAAAACAAAACATGATGTAAGAAATGCAGAGAAATTCATTTTCTACAGCTGCTGGTGAGGATCTTTTTCAGCTGCCCCAGTGTTTTTGAAATCAAATTTTCTGTAGTAAGTATGTTTCCTTCCTCCTGTAGCAAACTTGCTCCTGTCAGTGTATGGAGACAATTATGACCTCCTGCCGTGCTCACACTTTTTTTCTAAGGATGAATGCGATTGTAGACTCCTTGCGGTCCCGGTTCAGGTCCTTTGGACGATTACAAAATGACGAATCCTTTGGACCATTACAAATCAGTAGCAACGTCAGCCTCAGGGTAAGAAATTGAGTTGGGGAATCTCAGTCAGTCACAGTCGTAGTGCACTTATCTCTGGAATTTCAAGTCACCTGTAGTCCAGTTTACATATATAAAGTGCTGGACAGCAGCAGCAACCTCACCGTCAGCTCAGGGTAAGAAAAAATAAGCTGATTTCTTGCTGTCACGCGCATTCCGAATTTAATCGGCAGTAATTTCAGCCGTATAAAAAACATTCAAATGACCACAAGCCAAGAATGCAACCTCCTGCTCTACGCCTTCTTGCAATTACGAGTGCGATTGTAGGGTCGCCGCCATCCAGTCCTGCATCTTCAGCAGTAAACAGCCACTACGAGGACGAGGAGTCCTCTGGCTCATATGAACCACTACAAATAACTGGACAGCAGCAGCAACCTCGCTCCCAGGACACCTCACTCTCAAGGCAAGGAAAGTCATGTCTTTAAATTTCCGCACCAATAATTTCAGACATGTAAACGCCGGAACAACTTGTAGACCGAGAACAAATTGCTATGGCATTCTGATTCAATCTGCGTTAATTTCAGCCATATAAATAACATTCAAATGCTTTCGCAAAGTTAAATAAAATAACATTCAGTTGACTTGGAAGTCCAGCATAAAACTAAAAGCTAAGAATGTGACCTCCTGCCGTATCCGGATGTGTTCTTCCGAGTACCAGTACAGTTGTAGACACAGTATCATCAACATCAAGTAAATTGCTGCAAAACTAACGAGTCCTTCCATTAGGCCAACTCCACCGCGCGACCCTATCTTGTCCGCCTCCGTTCGTTTGGGGTAAAAGGGACAAAAGAGACGGCCCAACGCGCGGGCGCAAACGGACTTTTGTCCGCTTTGTGTTCGCTTTCGACCCATCCCGGGCCCAAGGTTGCGCCGGTTTTGGGGTGAAACGGACAGTGCGCGGACGGGCGGGACGCGCGCGCTTGTCCTCCCCTGGCCCGCCTGTCGTTGGGAGAAACCAACCCCCCCCCCCCCCCCCCACGCCCATTTGGCGCCATTTCCCCCAAACCCTCCCACGTCCCTCCCGCCGCCCCCTCTCTCCCCCGTCCATGGCCGATGCCCCGCCAAGTTCCGGCGGCCTGGCCGTCGACCCGCCCGCAAAGGTGAAGAAGAAGGCGCCAAGGAAGCCGCGGGCGGAGTGCACGCCGGAGGAGATCGCTAAGTTGGACGCGGAATCGGCGAAGAGGGAACGAAGAGCGGTCATCAAGGTCAATGCCGTCGCGGCCAAGTTCGTTGCTCAGCGACGAGGAGCTGGAGGCCGCGCGGCCTCTACCGACGAGAAGGAGGACCTCCTCAACAAAGCGCACGCCATCCTCATGCTTGGCATGGGCCGTCCGGCCGGGTTCCCTGCAGCGACCACCGGCCCCGCAACCACAGGCTCGTCGGTCGCCCGGCCTCCGCACTGCCAGTCGCCGATGTCACGGACCGCGCCAATGTCGCCCAGCTTTCCTCCGCCAAGGCACGACGGCCAGACCCGTTTCTCGGGGTCGCCGGACATGGGCTTATCTGCGCCGTCCACACCGCGTCCCGCGGCCGTCATCGACCTCAACGTCACGCCTGGGTCCAGTAGCGGCGGCCGGGCGTCCGTCAAGATGCAAAGAAAGCAAGCACGGGCACCGTTCATGGGCACCATGCCGGCCCCCCGCATCTTGTTTGACAGAATGCCAACACCAACGCCAACAGTCGACGACCCCTTCTACAACCAGTACATGGAGGACACGATCTTCGAGGGTGGGCATGGCCGTGCCTACGACCCCGAGGAGACCCAAAGTCAGGATGGCAGCGCCCAGTACGTGCCCGATGAAGAGGCCGACGACCGTGCTGACTACGACCATGGTGACTTGTGGCATGAAGACGATGAAATCTATGTCGAAGGTGACGGTGATGAAGAAGAAGGCAATGACGTTGATATTAGTGGCGAGCCATTGTTCATCGACGAGCTCATCCAAAGAGCGGAAGCACAAAAGAAGAGGAAGAGCATTCGCACGGGTTCATACACACAAGATGAGGACAAGTTGATTTGCCAAGCTTGGATGGAGATTAGCCAAGATCCGAGGACCGGCGGGCAACAAAAGGGCATTGTTTTTTGGACGAGAGTCCACAAAACATTCCATGAAAGGAAGATGTTTGTGCCCTACCAATTTACAAGCAACCGTGGCATTGGCTCGATTCAAAAGAGATGGTTGTTCATCCAACAAGAGTGCAACAAGTATTGCGTCGCATTTGAGAGCGTTGAAGCACGGCCCGTGAGTGGTCTCGGCGTTGGGGACATGGTATGCTCTCCTCTTCCTAGCCCTTTGAAAGTGCAACTATCCCTAGGTGGTTTTGGTAATTCATGACAACATATAGCTCATTGAGCTAATGCTATTCCAAGATGATTATTTCAGGAAAGCTCAATGATTGGCATGGCATGGATGTGAAAGTGGAACCCTCAAAATGCTAAGGACAAAGGATTGGCTCAAGCTCAAAAGCTCAAGACTCTTCATTTTATATTTAGTGATCCAAGATCACATTGAGTCCATAGGAAAAGCCAATACTATCAAGGAGGGATGAGGTGTTGCTTAATGAGCCTCTTGCTTCATGTGCTTAATGATATGCTCCAAAACCCTCAACTACTTTCCCATATCCACATATGACCTAGAGAGAGCCATCAGAACACACACATCATTCCAACTCATTTGTTCTGAGAGAGAACCACCTACTCGTGTGTTGAGACCAAGACATTCCATTCCTATCATATGAATCTTGATCTCTAGCCTTCCCAAGTTGCTTTCCACTCAAATCTTCTTTCCACCAAATCCAAATCCTATGAGAGAGAGTTGAGTGTTGGGGAGACTATCATTTGAAGCACAAGAGCAAGGAGTTCATTACCTACACACCATTTGTTACTTCTTGGAGAGTGGTGTCTCCTAGATTGGCTAGGTGTCACTTGGGAGCCTCCGACAAGATTGTGGAGTTGAACCAAGGAGTTTGTAAGGGCAAGGAGATCGCCTACTTCGTGAAGATCTACCGCTAGTGAGGCAAGTCCTTCGTGGGCGATGGCCATGGTGGGATAGACAAGGTTGCTTCTTCGTGGAACCTTTGTGGGTGGTTGCTTCTTCGTGGACCCTTCGTGGGTGGAGCCCTTCATGGACTCGCGCAACCGTTGCCCTTGGGTGGAGCCCTGTGTGGACTCGCGCAACCGTTACCCTTCGTGGGTTGAAGTCTCCATCAACGTGGATGTAGGACAGCACCACCTATCCGAACCATGGGAAAAACATCCGTGTCTCCAATTGCGTTTGAAATCTCCAAACCCTTCCCTTTACATTCTTGCAAGTTGCATGCTTTACTTTCCGCTGCCCGTATACTCTTTGCATGCTTGCTTGAATTGTGTGATGATTGCTTGACTTGTTCCAAAATAGCTAAAATCTGCCAAGAACTAAAATTGGGAAAAGGTTAAATTTTTATTTGGTCAAGTAGTCTAATCACCCCCCCTCTAGACATACTTTTGATCCTACAAGTGGTATCAGAGCTTTGGTCTCCATTTTCTTGATCTCCATACCTTTTGGTGGTCATAGCCTTGGTTTCACAACCTAGGAGAGTATGGCGTCTAGCGAGGGAAATTATCACCGTAGAGGTCCTTACTTTGATGGTACTAATTTTGCTAGTTGGAAGCATAAAATGAAAATGCATATTCTTGGACATAACCCCACCGTTTGGGCTATTGTGTGTGTTGGTTTGCAAGGTGACTTCTTTGACGGGAGAGAACCAAACCGTGAAGCTACCGCGGATGAGTTGAAGATGTTGCAATACAATGCTCAAGCTTGTGATATTCTCTTCAACGGATTGTGCCCCGAAGAATTCAACAAAATCAGCCGCCTTGAGAATGCAAAGGAAATTTGGGACACTTTGATTGATATGCACGAAGGTACCGACTCCGTCAAGGAATCCAAGTTGGATGTGCTTCAAAGCCAACTTGACAAGTTCAAGATGAAGGATGGTGAAGGTGTCGCTGAAATGTACTCTAGGCTTGCTCTCATCACAAATGAGATTGCCGGCTTAGGAAGTGAAGAGATGACCGATAAATTCATCATCAAGAAGATCCTAAGAGCCTTGGATGGAAAATATGATACCGTGTGCATGTTGATCCAAATGATGCCCAATTACAAAGATCTCAAGCCAACGGAAGTGATTGGAAGAATTGTTGCTCATGAGATGTCACTTAAGGATAAAGAGGAACTTCACAACAAATCGAGTGGTGCCTACAAAGCATCATGTGAAGCCCCTACATCATCAAGTGAGAAACAAGACTTCAATGAAGAATTGAGCTTAATGGTGAAGAACTTCAACAAGTTCTACAAGAGTAGAAGCAAAGATAGAAGCACTAAATCAAGGTCCTACAATGACAAAAGATCTTCTAGTCGAGAGCGAAACTGTTACAATTTTGGAAGACCCGGACACTATTCCAATGAGTGTACGGCTCCCTACAAGAGAAGAGAAGATTCTCCAAGAAGAAGAAGCAAAGGATCACCACCAAGAGAGAGAAGGAGTAGAGATGATCATTATGAACGAAGATACTCACGGAGAAGCAAGGATTCGGAAAGGAAGGAAAAATCATCAAGGAGCTACACAAGACGAAGACATCAAGCTCATGTTGGTGAATGGGTATCCGGCTCCGACTCCGACAGCCACTCTGAGAGAAGTTATCACTCCGACTCCGAAGATACTCAAGATGAAGGTGTTGCCGGTCTAGCACTTGTGTCAACCAACTTCTACGACATATTTGACTCACCAAATGAAGGAATTGGAAGATGCTTCATGGCCAAAGGTCCTAAGGTAACACACCCCGAGTATGTTGATTTCAATAGTGATGAAGATGACTTGTTAGGTGATGAGTTGATTGGTGACAACTCTAGTGATGAATACTATGATGAAAGACCAATTAATCATGCTAATCAAGATAAAACGAATGACAATGATAAGGAGAAGATTGAGGCTCTAACTAAAGAACTAAAAACTCTTAAGTTAGCTCATGACACTATCTTCGAAGATCATCGAGAACTTTTAAGAGCTCATGAGAAGTTACGCTTTGTAAAGCTCAATCTTGAGCAAGAGCATGAGTTCTTAAAGGCAATCAATGATGATCTCCGTAAGAAAAGTTCTTCTTACATTGCCAAGCGTTTACTCTTATCCACTTACATACCTCAAGTCAAATCTAACAAGAAAGATTCTTCCTCTAGTAGTAACAATGATCATGCTAAATCCAATATTGTTGCTTCTAGTAGTTCTCTTGATTCCACTAATGATCCTCTTAGCCAAGTTACACTTGAGCAAGAAAATAGCTTATTGAAGGGAATTATAGAGAAAGGAGTGTACAAAAGCCTTGCCGGGAGTAAGCAATTCGAGGAAATTGTGCGCAAGCAAGGAATGCACCGGAAGAATCAAGGTGTTGGTTTTGAACGAAAGTTCAATGCCAATGGAGTTGAATGGGAAGAAGATCAATACCCCAAGATGAAGTTTGTCCCTCAACAAGAGAAGTATACTTCTTTCAAGGGGACACAAGCTCAAGATGATCTTCCACCACAAGACTACGAGCAAAAAGGCAAGGACAAGCTTCAAGAGGAAATTGATGCATTTGAAGAAGCTCCAAAGACCTTAGTCAAGTGGGTTCCCAAGACTACTCCAAGTTCCACTTCATCAAGTACGACTACAACTCCAAGGATTCCCATCAAGATGATGTGGATCCAAAAGAAGAAGAACTAGAGAGTTCTTGAGGGTGACTCTACCAACATACTTCACTCTTATCATTTTGGCAAGAACAAGTGCAATCAACTTCCACATCTTGCACTAGTTCAAGGAGTCACAAACCCTCTTGTTGGTAAGACAAGGGACAAGGTAACCCAAAGCTTTCATGGACATCATCTTGTGTGTGCATCATTCTATGTCTATGGATATCCTTGTTTGTTCCTTGTGGGACTAACCCATGTAGGTATTGAAAGTGCAATTCACTCAAATGGATAGCTCCAAGAGATCTACATCAACATTGAGCATCCACATCTTCAATATCTACATGAAGTCATCATCGACAAAACCCAAGGTTAGTTCATCCCTCTTAGGGGGGATATCACATCTAGGGGGAGCTTTACTCCAAGACTTGAGCTAAAGCAACTCTAAAGATGTGAACAAAACAATGCTTTATGTAAAAGTGGTAACCCCACTTGAGCTTAAACGATGAGTATGACCTACGATCAAGTGTTCTCACTTGACTCCTAAGTTAATATACTCATATATAGATGACCTAGTCATCGCAAATTGCTTGATAGATGCTAGAATTGGTTGTGCATGCTTTGCCACATATTTCATTTGCTATCTTATTGTGTGAGCATGCTGATTGCATAACTTACTCATTCGAGGACATCCACTTATTGTTTTGATTGTTTGGCTTTATCTTCTTTTGCCAAGTGGATGGACAAGAATGCCTAAGAACCTCCTCTAGCTATCTATGCTTTTCTCGTCTCAAACTCTATTCTTGCTGCATCACAAAATTTGATCAAGTCAGATTCGAACCACTCTGTGTGAGGAGCGCTCGGAGTCCCCGATTCGTCATAGACTTAAACTTCCAAAACCTCTTTATGAATCTCGGTCTGACCGATACTCCATTTCGGTCCTACCGAGTTCATTAAGTTGATCTAGGTTTTTGATCTCGGTGCAACCGATTTGAACCTTTCGGTCACACCGAGTTGCAATAATTGCACACAGTTTTGCATCTCGGTGCCACCGAGTTGTTCCACTCGGTCACACCGACAGGGTCGGGCTATATATAGTGACGGGCAGAATTTTGGAAATTTCTCCGAAACCTCCTCGCCCGCGCGATAGCCTGCTCTGCCTTCGTGGTCTCCGGATCGTCTCCGCGCCGCCAGCAGCCTCCAGTCGCTGGTCTTCGCCGCCGTCAACGGATTTCTGCCCCGCCGTTGCCGCCGTAGCAAGTCCACGCTGCACTAGGGTATGGACTTGATCATTGTGCTATTCCTCAATCTGATTCCTAGCACATTGTGATCATCATGTATCTTGCCATGATTGATAAACTGCTATCCAGTCAAAATGCTCGTAGATTAGGTTTAATTCGAAAATTTTAGGGTTAGGTTTCCGCCGAAACCATCTCGGACCCACCGAGTTGAAAAACTCGGTCCCACCGATCTGGCTTTTGCCATTGCACAAGTTAAACTCGGTCTGACCGAGAATAACTTATCGGTGTGACCGATTTTGGAATTCTGTGAAACCCTAGTAGTCTCGGTGCCACCGAGCTGTGACTCGGTCTGACCGAGTTCACCAGTTCTGGTGCCAAAACTGCTTCGGTGTCACCGAGTTTGAAAATCGGTAGATCCGAGATGCTTTCTGTGGAAAACTAAAACTAAGTTTTTGAATTAATCTTTTGCAAAAATCTCTGCTTTTTGTGATGCTCATCCACTCTATCTCTTCTATAATCTATTCACAGGGTCAGCAGTCAGTTTGCAACATGTCTGATCAAAGTGACAGCCAAAACCTCTCAGAGCAGCAAGTTGTGATGAGTGAGGGCACTAGCCCCTCAAGTTCTTCTGATGATGGCAGCAGGAGCACACCCAGCAATCTGCCTAAGGCTGCCACACGTCAAAGGAAGAAGGGAACGTCTGATTCTGAGGATGAAGACTATGTGGCAGAAGAAGAGGCCACTTCCAAAAGGGCTGAGCCAGCTCAAGGCTCAAAGCCAGGCCTGAAAGTCAAGAGGCCAGCAGGGAGGCAGCCAATGTCAAAGGCTAGAGCCTCAACTGAGAAGCCTGCACCTGCTCCCATTGAGCCCATTGCTGCTGAGGGCAAAAAGAGGAAAGAGAGAGTGAAAAAGACTGTAGCCAAAGTGCTTGGGAGAGCCTCCATCATGGTAGAAGAGGAGGAGGAAGAAGAGGTTGCTGCACCAGCACCCAAAGCAGCCAAACTTATGGGAGATGCCATAAGGTCAGGGGGAGCTGCATCCAAGCCCAAGGAAGCTCCTAAGGCTGCATCTAAGCCTAAGACAGCTCCAAAGAGAAACACAAGGAGTATACCTGCTGCAGAAAAGAACAAGGCCCCAGTGCCTGAAGCTATTGAAGAAGAGGAAGAGAGTGTCCTCCGGAAGCTCAAGCCCAAGATCCCAGACCACAACGATGCTCATCCTGTGGCTGAGGACATGAAGCTCAGGAGAGGCTCAGGGCTGAGGAAGTGGAGAGAAGCAGACCCGTATGCTTCTAGGAGAAGGACTGCCGTGGATTACAGGTTTCATACAAAGGAGCAACAAGACTTTTATGAGACTGTTTTGCTTGACAAGAAGCCAATCGTTTGTGACATGAGATGGGTCGACTGGACCTACATCAAGGAGAATGAAGAGCACTACCCAGGAGTTCAGGACAGCTTTAGAGCGTGTGGAGTAGAGGACTTTGTTGGGCAGAAGCTCACAAAGTGGAACGAGGAACTCATCATGCAGTTCTACTCCACAGCTCACTTCTACCCGGATGGAAGGATTACTTGGATATCTGAAGGTACAAGGTACCAATCTACAGTGGCTGAGTGGGCCCAGATCATCAATGCCCCAGAAGAGCAAGATGAGGACTTGGATATCTATGCCAAGAAGAAAATGGACCATAACTCCATGTCCAACATGTACAAGAAAATCCCCAATGAAGCTCTTGACACATTCAAGTTTGGCTCAGTGCACTATCTGCTATCAGGATTGCCCACTATCAATTGGATACTAAGGCACACTCTGTTGCCTAAGTCTGGAGATCACAAGATGATCAGAGGTCACGCGATCAACCTGCTTCATGTTTTTGATGTGCCTCAAAAATTCAAGGTCATGAGTCTCATTGTGGAAACCATTAAGAGGACAGCTGCAGATCAGAAGAGGAGCTGTGGATATGCCCCTCGGATACAGGAGCTCATCAACTCCAAGATGGGCACAGGCATATATCTGTTGGATAAGGAACACCTGCCCATCCGTCCAGAATTTGAGAACAATGAAGTTGTGATGACAGAGAATGAGCCATCGTCTGCACAAGCATATGCAAAGAAGGAGAAGGCGAAGAAGGAAAAAGCTGCCAGGATGCCTACTCAAGAGGAGGCATCTGAGTACTTCTTAAAGACCAAACAAGAGCAGCTCAGCTACTTGATTGCATGCTCGCTGAGAATTGAGCAAAGTCTAGCCAACCTCACTAAAAATCAGCAGAGCCTAGAGAGGATCATGGAACAGAAGTTCTATGACTTGGATGTCAAGGTAACAGAAGTCCAGTCTGTAGTGGAGCAGCTCTAGGAGGACATGAATGAGAGGAGAGGCAGGACTACCACTCATGCTTTTTCTAGAGTGCAACGAGGCCCGAGGTCGTCTGCACTGCCAGTTTCTGACACCAGAGCCCCCACCTCAGCACCAGCTACAGCCTCAGCTCCAACTCCAGCGACTACTTCAGCATCTACAGAAGCCTTCGTCCTTGGAGTGATCCGGACTCCACCACCACCTGAAGATCAAGCCTGAGCGACGACTTAGCGCTATGCATTTTCTAGGAACTTTTTGGTAACTTGTTGCCAAAGGGGGAGAAGATGTATAGATCATAGGCTTCGAGAGAGAGAGTGTTGCTTTTCTCTCTTGTTTTATTTGGTGGTTTCTTCGAACTTTGTTTGCTTTTGTGTGTGAGATACTGCGTCCTTATGTTTGTGAGACATCGATGATCATGTGTTTGATCATAAGCTACACTTAATGTTTGCTTAATGCTTGCTTAAATATTATCATTCTATCTATCGTTTGTGATCATTCACTATTCTTGGTGATGAGTGCATGTATTTCAATCTTATCATTTTGAGCGCTCCACCAAGATGTATGTGACATGGAAGAGTAACCCATGACTCTAACTCGTTGTGCATTTGCAGTCCAAAGCAAATTTTAAATATGCACAAATTTAGGGGGAGCTCTTACTTATCACATACTTCTCAAAGCGACGATATAATTCATGCTTATTATCATTTGTCGAAGCTTTGATCTATATGTTGTCATCAATTACCAAAAAGGGGGAGATTGAAAGTGCAACTATCCCTAGGTGGTTTTGGTAATTCATAACAACATATAGCTCATTGAGCTAATTCTATTCCAAGATGATTATTTCAGGAAAGCTTAATGATTGGCATGGCATGGATGTGAAAGTGGAACCCTCAAAATGCTAAGGACAAAGGATTGGCTCAAGCTCAAAAGCTCAAGACTCTTCATTTTATATTTAGTGATCCAAGATCACATTGAGTCCATAGGAAAAGCCAATACTATCAAGGAGGGATGAGGTGTTGCTTAATGAGCCTCTTGCTTCATGTGCTTAATGATATGCTCCAAAACCCTCAACTACTTTCCCATATCCACATATGACCTAAACTCTAAGCCAAACTCGGTCCTACCGATTTTTCCTATCCGGCGCCACCGAGTTTCAATTGTCATTAGCCACTGCCAAACCCTAGCAATTCGGTCCTACCGATAAGGATCTCGGTCCCACCGAGATGGGGTTGCAAACTCTCTGTTTCCCTTTCGTAACTTTTCGGTCCCACCGAAAGAGCGAATCGGTCCCACCGAGATTGCAATGTAAACTCAGTGTTTCCCCTTTGTAACTTTTCGGTCTCACCGAGTTCCACTCGGTCTCACCGAAAGAGCAAATCGGTCCCACCGAGTTTGCCTGACCAACTCTCTGGTTAGCTAATTACCAAACTCGGTCTCACCGAGTTTGTGTAATCGGTCTCACCGAGATTACGTTATGCCCAAACCCTAACCGAATCGGTCCTACCGAGTTGCATGTCAGTCCCACCGAAATTCCTAACGGTCACTAGGTTTACATTTTCGGGCCGACCGAATTTTATGATTCGGTCCCACCGAGATTGGAAAACTGTGTAACGGTTGGATTTTGTGTGGAGGCTATATATACCCCCCCACCTCTTTCTCATTCAAAGAGAGAGCCATCAGAACACACACATCATTCCAACTCATTTGTTCTGAGAGAGAACCACCTACTCATGTGTTGAGACCAAGACATTCCATTCCTATCATATGAATCTTGATCTCTAGCCTTCCCAAGTTGCTTTCCACTCAAATCTTCTTTCCACCAAATCCAAATCCTATGAGAGAGAGTTGAGTGTTGGGGAGACTATCATTTGAAGCACAAGAGCAAGGAGTTCATTACCTACACACCATTTGTTACTTCTTGGAGAGTGGTGTCTCCTAGATTGGCTAGGTGTCACTTGGGAGCCTCCGACAAGATTGTGGAGTTGAACCAAGGAGTTTGTAAGGGCAAGGAGATCGCCTACTTCGTGAAGATCTACCGCTAGTGAGGCAAGTCCTTCGTGGGCGATGGCCATGGTGGGATAGACAAGGTTGCTTCTTCGTGGACCCTTTGTGGGTGGTTGCTTCTTCGTGGACCCTTCGTGGGTGGAGCCTTTCGTGGACTCGCGCAACCGTTGCCCTTGGGTGGAGCCCTGTGTGGACTCGCGTAACCGTTACCCTTCGTGGGTTGAAGTCTCCATCAACGTGGATGTAGGATAGCACCACCTATCCGAACCACGGGAAAAACATCCGTGTCTCCAATTGCGTTTGAAATCTCCAAACCCTTCCCTTTACATTCTTGCAAGTTGCATGCTGTACTTTCCGCTGCCCGTATACTCTTTGCATGCTTGCTTGAATTGTGTGATGATTGCTTGACTTGTTCCAAAATAGCTAAAATCTGCCAAGAACTAAAATTGGGAAAAGGTTAAATTTTTATTTGGTCAAGTAGTCTAATCACCCCCCCTCTAGACATACTTTTGATCCTACACCCTTTCCTTGCTACGGCCATGACACTTCGGCCGTGTATATGTTTGCATGTTCACTTGTTGTTGATCATGTGATTTAGGCATTTCAATCTTTGGAGGCATTCAAGGCCCGACACAATGACAAGCCATTCACTCTTACGCATTGTTGGACGATCATCAACAACTGCCCTAAGTTCAAGGACCAATACCGTGAACTACAAAGGAAGAGAGGACTAAAGGCGGCCAAGTACACCGGAGGTGGAGATGGCGGGGCCTTGAAGAGGCCGAGGGGCAAGACCAACTCCAAGGTTGATGACATAGGTGATGCCTCATCCATGGCATTGCATGACACTTTGCATGGCATGATGTCCCAAAAGGATGTGAGGGACGAGAAGAAGCAGCAAAGCAAGGAGGAGAAAATGAAGCAATACCTAGCCTTCAAATAAAGAAGCTTGAGATGGAGGAGGCGGCCAAGAGGAGGAAGATCGACATGAAGAAGGCGGCCCGGCAAAGGCAGCTCGACATCGAGGCCGACAACGTCAAGGCCAGGCAGAGGCATCTCAACATCGAGGCCACGAACGCCGCCACCAAAGCGAAGGAGGTGGCCCTTGCGATCATGAGCGTGGACTTTGTCGAAGATGAGCGACAAGACGAGGTCCTGGTTCGAGGCCAAGCAGAAGGAGATGCTCGAAGCCGAATGCCTGAACTAGGTCGTCCGATCGGTCGTGGCTGTTCTTTTTGGAGGCTGGCATGGGTACCGCCCGCCCGCTGGGCCGCTGGCTGTGTGCTGGCGAGAAAACATTCATTTTGGTGGCTGGCTGTGTTGCCGGCGAGGACAACTATTCATTTTGGAGGCTAGCTGTGTTGCCGGCCGCTGGCTGATGGCGGCGATGGACGTGTAGGCCGCTGGCCTAAACTAGGGCTTGGCATTTGAAACGTTCTTTTGGTTTTTTAAATAGACACGGACAGAATGGGGCAAATGGATGCGGCCGCGCGCTGGGCGCACGGCCACTACATCCTAGGACACGCCCGGACACGACCCCAAATCCCACCCCAAACGGACAAAATCCGGATAAAGCGGACGTTCGTTTGGGGTCGTGCGGTGGAGTTGGCCTTACAAAATCAGTGGACATCAGAAGCAGCCTCAGTCGGTCAAGTTCAGTCATATTGTATAAGCGTTGCAGCACCTTGGAATTTCAGTCAGAGTTAGAGATATCAATTTCAGTCATACTAGCTCTCTAGGAATTCAGTGGACAGCAGTAACTACCGGTCAGTCTCAGGGGGCAACAAAATTCAGTCGTATAAAATACATTCAAATGATTTCTTTTGCTGTCACACGCATTCCGATTTAAATCAGAGGTAATTTCAGCCGTATAAAATACATTCAAATGACCTCAAAGTTCAGCAGAAAAATACAAGCCAAGAATGCAACCTCCTGCCGTGCGTGTTCCTGCAATTACGAGTGCGATTGTAGACAAGCTGCCTTCCAGTCTCGCATCTTCAGCACTAAACAGCCGCTATGAGGACGATGAGTCCTCTGGCTCATATGAACCACCACAAATTACTGGACAGCAGCAGCAACCTAGTCCCCAGGGGACTTTGCTCTCAGGGCAAGGAAAGTCCAGTCTTTGTCATCCGAATTTCTACAGAAATAATTTCAGACATGTAAACTTCAAATGACTTGTAGATCGAGAACAAATTGCGACATCATTCCGATATAATCTGTGTTATTTTCAGCCGTATAAATAACAGTCAAATGATTTGCATGTCCAGCATAAAACTACAAGCCAAGAATGCAACCCCCTGCCATACGTGTTCATGCAAATCGTATAAAACACGCTTGAGATGACTTGGAAACCCAGCAGAGAATTACAGCCATACGTGTTCCTGCAATTTGGAGTAAGAATGTAGACTTGCTGCCGTTCAATCCTGCATCTTTAGTGGTAAACATCCGTTGCAAGAACAATGAGTCCTCTGGCTCATATGGACAACTACAAATAACTGGACAGCAACAGCAAACCTCAGTCTCAGGGCAAAGAAAATCACGTCCAAATTTCTACAGCGTCCATTTCAGTCATGAAAACGATGAAATGACTTGTAAACCCAGACCGAAACAGTGCTTACCAAGGTTCTTTTTGATCCATGGATGCAGATTTTATTTTATTTGATCTGATCTGATTTTCAGCCGTGCAAACCACGTTTCAACTGAACTACTTCTTCCGTCGGTCCTGCCAACATGAACACATCAACTTTGCCCACCCTGCAATGATAATTTGTAAAAATTCTAGGGATGGCATGCTTTTCAAACCACGCGTCTAAGAAGCACACACAAACATACAAGTTTAGGTGATAATACTCGGGTAAGCTGAAACCCTCATTGCTCAACAGAAGAGCTGCCAAGCACAAGCACGTCGCAAAAACAAGAGACGGCGGAATCCAACTTCATATAATACTAGGGTAAGCTCAAATTCCCTGGATTAGGTATTCAAAAGCATCTTCCTACATTAGAGACTTGGCTAGATTAAGGCACGGTAGGTTGTTGTAGCCGTTTAGGTAACATATAAACACTGCCGACCACACTGATGCGACGCGACAAACCAAGTGACAACTAACAACCGCAGCAACCCTTTCTTCACCTGGAGAAAACAAAATCATCAATCTTATTAGTAGCCTAATACAGCAGAAACTAATAGTAGTAGCTAGGAGTATGTAACATTGTATGAACAAGTGATGCGTACAGACTCATGATTAGATAAGCAACATAAAGTAGAGCTATATCATATCCCCTCCAAGAAAGGAAGAGTCATATCATATTACTGGCTATATATATGACAAAAACATAAATCCTTTTCACACATTTTTTAGGTGATGAAGATGAATGAAGTGACTGATTACTGATGTCTGTAATTGGTTAATAGCAAAATGGGCTACTAATATGTTGCTTTAAACTTATGGATTATGAAAAAGTTAAAGCAAGGGAGAACTCTAGACATGCGACATTTGGATCATCTGTATATAATTTATAATCCAATATGAGTCGTTTCTTACTTAGCCTCACCACCATTTTAGTTGTTTCTCTGTGTTATTAGCATGTGCGAATCCTTACAACAGTACATCTAAACGGACAGTAGTTTGAGGCTGCATGCTACCCACATTGGCCACCACATATCTTCGAAAGAAAAAAATCAAACAGTCCAAATCTCGCAATTATATTCAGAAGATCTTACCCGTTAAACCGTTTCAGCACATCAAACCAGAGTCATCCTAACATTTCAGCTCCATCAGTTCCACCGGCAATGGTTGTGCCTAAAAGCATAAGAGCTCTAGCAATTAACAACAGTCCACAATAAGGACAAATGGATAAGAGAAGGCAACATGGGACTGTTAGAAAAGATGAGCTGAGAAATTTAACTTGAGCAAACTAATTCACCTATATAACTTATTTCTACTGATGTGCTCTAAGTCACACTTGACACTACCAATAGATGAACAAAACCACATCTGTTGTAAAATGCAAGGAACATTCATACAAGCAGCATACTTAGCTACCTCATAATTAATAATTTACACTACCAGAATCGTGATTAAGCCTGTGAGCCAACATATATTCCCGTCGGCCCCGCGTAGACTTCCAGGAAAATGTCATTTTACTGTGGGCCAGACACTGATCGACAGGTTTTTTCACCATATTCCTGTAAGTTCTGAGCAGGCGCACAGGAAAAGTATATCCCTGTGCGTCGCGGCCCACAGGAATCGCATTCGGCCCTTCGCGCCCGCGGGCTGCCGCTTCGCGCCATCGGGTTTTTATTGCGCGCGCATTTTTTCGGAGAGGCCCACCCTTTTGTCTATTTTCCTGTGTGTTTGGGCTCACAGAGTTAGGCCCAATACAAAAGGAGAGGGCAAACACGTACAGCCTCCATCCCCAATTCAGTTGTAGTCTCCAGAATCCTCTCGATCCCCAATCCAGTCCTGCGCTTCACCGCCGCCGCCACCATCGTCCGGTCCACAGCCGGAGCCGCCGCCACACCATCCTCCGGTCCACCGCCGCCGCCGCCACACCACCCTCCGGTCCACCGCCACCGCCACCACACCATCCTCCGGTCCACCGCCGCCGCCGCCACACCATCCGCAGGTCCACCGCCGTGGCAGCAGCTACACCATCCTCCCATCTACCGTCGCGGCTGCCTCCCCTCCCTGTGGAAGGCCGTCCTTCCACCTGCACCTTCCTCACCACTTGCGTAGTGCCGGTCTCTGCCTCGCCATCCGCCGGAGCACCAGCATCTGCCCCCCACCAAGCTCCCGTACTTGTCCCCCCATTCAGATTTACACGTCTTCACCTCCGGCTGCCTGTACTCCTCTACTCGCTGCCTCACAAGTCCCCATTCTCCATATCTCTGGTAATATATTACCTTCTTTTCCTAGATCTACGATTTGTTTGCTCTATTTCTTGTGTAGCGTACAAGCTTCGTTGGAACTAATTTAGGCACATCTGATTAGTATACGGTTGATTTGGATAAGTTCAAACACCAATTTTTATGGGTTCCAACACAAAACTAGTTGTACATGACCATGTACAGTTCTTTGGTGTGCAAGTTGATTTGGACAGATTAGTTTTGGTTGTTCTTAGACGTAAGTTGGAGCTTCTGTAGCAACATCAGTGAACAGCTAGCATGTAGCTTATGTACATGACCATCTAACTATTCATTTTTTCTAGGTTGTAGCTTCTGTGACACCTACCTGCTATTTATTTATTTATTTAAAGTGAATTTAAGATCTATAAATCCTAGAATAATCTTATCTTTTCATATTCCAGAAACATCAGTGAACAGCTAGGGGAGTTGGCTGGCCACCCTTTTCGACGCCGTAATTTCCCAGCTTGAACAAGTATATTGGTAATAGCTTTGAGCTCTTAAATTTATGTCTGAAACAATTGTCTTTTTGTGAATTGTTATTTGTGCTGCTGCCCTTTAGTATGCTATTATTTTTTCTGAAATAGCCCCATTTCTGTGAATTTTATTTCAGTATGAGTTCTTGGTTAAATAATGGAGAACCGTGATTGGATGTATAGTGGATGGGTGTTTGGTCAAGTCCCTTCTAATATATGGCTTGAAGAAACTGCACGATTTATAGACCGGGCCTTCTCTTCCGTAGCTGAAGGTGGTAAAATTAAGTGTCCATGCGCCAAATGTCGGAATTATTTTCCGCAAGAAAGGCACATTGTAGAGAAACACTTGTATAAACATGGGTATAAGCCAAATTACAAAACCTGGACAGAACATGGTGAGAGTTTTGTAGCTGCTGCTAATGGATCTGTCCCTTTAGTACATCAAGAGGGCTGTAATGAAACTGATCGAATGGACAATATGTTGGTTGACTTAGGTGGTAGCCATCTTCCACCGGTTACTGAGGAGCCAACCTCCTCTGCCAAGGCTTTTTATAGGATGGTCAGTAGTGCCGATGAATTGGTACATGAGAACACAAAACACTCACGTCTTTCTGCTGTAGCTCGTTTGCTGGCTATGAAATCACAATACAACATGTCCATTGCACATTTTGATGATACCTTAAAAATAATCCATGAACTTTTGCCTCCTGAATCTAATTTGTCCGAAGACTTCTACCAATCCAAGAAACTCTTAGAAGGTCTTGGGATGCCATATGTCAAAATAGATGTGTGCAAAAATAATTGCATGTTGTATTACAAAGATAACAAACATAAAGAGAAGTGTGACTTTTGTGGCACATCTCGTTACGAGGAAGGCCAAAAGAAAATCCCACGTAAAGTTTTGCGGTACCTCCCTCTAAAAGATAGATTGCAAAGGCGTGCTAATGAAGAAAATGCAGAACTCAGGCGTGCTAAGGAGATGCTACAGCAGAAAGTAGATATGCATGGGCAGCTCATAACTGTATGTACAAATTAACGCCCAAATTCTAAACCAATGGATCTCAACTTCTCAATTATCAACTCGAGTAACATTTCTTCCTTTTGCAGGCACTTTTCAAGGAGATAGGAAAAGAGTTGCCAGCGCATATACTGCATATACTAAGCCATGGAGCTGTTTCGCAACCAGAAGTAAGTGTATGAGAAACTTGAAGTTATCTATATCATATGGATGAATGTGTGATGTCCACTACTCAACTTGAGTTTGTGCATTCCTTCTGACCTGTCTACGCTGATGTAGCTGCAATATCAACATTATGTTGCATATGAGATTTTTTTTCATGTTTTATATCAAGATATTTGGCTGTTTGCATCTGTGAGCTTGTCTACTCTCATAAGATTCTTTAGCTGTTATGCCCAATTTTTTTTTCATGTTTTATATCAAGATATTTGGAACTTCAAAGTAGCCTGGACATGTAAATGAAAAGAAAATCCATTCTTGGTGCCAAGCATTAATCAATAAATGGAAATTATTTTGTTCTGTTGTCTCCACTTATTATCCAACAAAGTATTGTGTTTTTATTGTTCTAAATCAGATTAAATAACAATTTGGTTACTTGGGCTTGATTCAGGGGACAAATAACTCGTCTCAAGCCGGCTCACAAGCGGTTGATGGCAACAATGATGTCATGGAGTCGAGCGAGGAGAACGACACCACTGGGAATGTCGGTGATCAGATCGTTGACGCAGCAGCCAACCATGGCGGAAACTGATTGCTCAAACAACATGATAACATCAGACTGTAGGTGGTCTTCATACGCTCTTTTGTGGACTTGTGTATCCAGTATGGTTTAGGAATGAGAACTAACATCTGGTGGTAGTTGCAAGCCGGCGTATTTTGCTAGTATTGTTGTAGTTGGAAGGTCCTTTTGTGGATGGTACCATTGTAGCCTTGTAGTGTACTTTGTTGATCTATATGTATGGAACTAATGATGATATATGAAGTCTGATGTTGTCATATAAATCTATTCTCACATGGTCTCTGTGAAATAATGTAACATCTGTAGCATCTGGGTTAAGCACATTGCTTTTCCGGCAGGAATATGAAAAAAAAACATCATGATGCAACAGTGACGGCCAACGGCTGACAGGAATGCACGAACGTTGCAGCTTTCCTAGCACAAATTCCTGTCGGCTGAACCTACAGGTATAAGTTGGTAGGAATGCCTCCTAGTACAAATTTCCTGGCGGCCTTTCCTGACAGGTGGTTGACAGGAATATGTATTTTCCGGGAGGCATAAATCTGACAGAGCATTTCTTTCGTGTGAGCCAACCGTCAGGAATAACCGACAGCAATAATATTCCTGTGGGCCGACCGGCAGGCATATTGTTTCATTCCTGGCAGGCTATGGCTGTCGGTTGTTCCTGTTGGTTGGCCGACAGGAATTATATTCCTGACGGCCAGTTTTATTTTCCTGACGGCTGTTGGCCCACACGCTTAGTCGCGTTTCTGGTAGTAGCTTGAAGGCAAAAAAACATGACCTATAAATTTTCTCAAGTGAATTCATTCCTCATAGTGTCAACCAGACAAAATTATGCCAAAACAAACTCTAGAAATAAAAATGTCATTGGCTATTCTGTTTTAAATGAATGGATCCCAAGACAAGAAATGCAACTTATTTCTATGTGCTACAAACATAACAATCACCTACAGAAGGGGTCATGAACAAATGAGAAATCAAAATTATTTAAAGAAAGTATGAATTCAACAGAGATAATAATAATAGATAAACTAGCGCGCTCAAACTAGCGAGCTAAGTTAATCATTTGACATTTGATTTGGTACCTTCCAATACAAAAGACAAGCACATTGAAAACATAACATATATTAAAGTATTACGGCGATAAATGTGTCCATCTAGCAAAGGTAACATGTACAGAACATAACTAGATTGGGTTAGTCCTAAGTCGTAAGGTATAAAGACCAAGGATGAGCAATCACCTAGTGGATCGAAACTCGTGAAAGTATAGCAATGATCCCTAAAGCGGGATCCATTAAGTTTCCTGGCTTGCATTGACTTGGGCTGAACCATATAGACACCATCGCCGTACCTAGCTAACAAGATCACATTATTATCCTCATCATACCCCACAAGTTTGGGCCATGGATTTGTCTTGGTGATTTGAAGAAGTTTACGCCATGTAACGGTCTTCTGCAAAAACCATACGGGAATACCCTGACAATCGATCTTCCTCTGCCACATTAGAAGCTTAAGGCGAGACACCACAGCAAGACCAACGGCGCCATCATCTGCCTCAATGATATGAAGGTTACGCAAACCAATCATATTCATAATAGGAGGTCCCTTAGTCACGGTAAGATTCTGCATGTCCAAATCAAACTCAAGTATGGTGTCGCCATGTCTATGTAATGGCCAGTAAAGGACATTTACCAGCAAGGGTGCCACCGTCATCAAGAGAAGACCCATCATGTGGAGCCTCGGTAGAGATGAGACCGCCCCATGTGGCAGTCTCTGAGAAGTAAACGCAGGCAATGGGTTGCCCCTCTCTGTATATGGACACCAAGACCACCTTGAAGGGGTAGGAGTGGTAGGCGCCGTGCACATGTCCCTCGTCACTGGCAGCGCAGAGCACTGCCGCGCTGAAGTGGCGGTCCATGTACCAAGGTGGAATGGACATGCGGTGCTGCTTGCTGGTGATAGGATCATACATGACGATCTGGGGCCAGGCACTGAGGAGGACGCGGCCGTGGCGGGAATCAAGCACGTGGCTGTAGCGTTGTCCAAGATCGAGGCTCCCAGGTAGGATGCGGTCCGGAGCAGGGGCCATGACGGGGGTGAACATGAGCTGCTGGTCGCCACGCTGGAAGAAGCCGAGGAGGGGCGGCTTGCGGTGGCGTGCATAGAACCTGCGGAGGAACTTGGGATCAACGACGATGCCTCGCCACGGCTTGCAGACGGCGGATGCGCGGAAGAGTGAGTGCAGGTCCAGGGGGAGGCGGAGCAGGATCTCCCTCAGGAGGTCATCGACTTGAAGCGGGGAGGCGGGCGGCTCCGGCGAGGTGCCGTCGCCCACCTCGCTCGCGTGAGTCTATGGGCGGGGGCGCTTTTTTTTTAAACATAGACGTTAGGGACGTCCGGCTTTAAATTAATAAAGCCCACAACATAGGCACCGTATGACAACCACATGACCAACACACGGTACCAAACAAAAGACGAGCAGGTCTAGGAAAACTGCAGCCGGAGGAGGAATAAAGTACGTTACAAGGCACGGCCGGCCTAGCGAAACGAGCCCGCAGGCTCGGCTGAAACTACAACCAAAAGGGGCTGCCCATCCCTATGCGACAGCAGACGGCGCGGACGACGGCGCGCGGGACTCGGTGTAAACTAAGCGAAGACGGCAAAGAGCTTGGCGATGAAGATCAGAGTCCTGTTGTCTGCCCAGCGGTGCCCATTGCTGCAAGAAAACGATGCATTTGAAAATAACGTCAGCGGGATGCGAGGGAAATACGCCCTCAATAGTAAACTTGTTACGAATATGCCAGATAGCCCATAACATGGCCGCCGCACACGTCCACATGACCCGACGAGCCGGGCCATGAACCAATGACAAAGAAGACACTAGCGCGGCTCGGGAGCGGGGATCCCAATCCACCCCCGCGGCCTCACGGACCGCGCTCCAGGAAAAGCGTGCCAAAGAGCACCGGAAGAAAGCGTGGTCAGCATCTTCCGGAACCCCACACAGAGCACAAGGGCCGGAGGCGGGGCCGTTGCGCTTGGCAAGGTTGATAGAGGTAGGAAGGCGATCTTGGCGAAGTTGCCAGAGGAAGACCTTGATCTTGAGAGGGATTTTGGCCTTCCAAAGCCCCTTGGCAGCCGAAGGGACCTGGCCGCGGGTAAGTTCTCTGTATAGGGAATTGACAGTGAATTTGCCAGAGCCCGAAAGTCTCCAAGAGACCGTGTCCGCGGAGTCCGACAGGCGAACATCGGCGATCAGATCCCGGAGGCGGTCCCACTCCGCCATTTCCGTCCCCGATAATTCCCTTCTGAAGTTGATATAGGGTGGGGAGGAGCTAAGAGCCGAAGCAACCAGTTGGTTGGGCTCGACTGCAATGGAGTAGAGTTGGCGAAACTCCGACCATAGGGGTTGGTGGCCAATCCAAAGGTCTAGCTAAAACCTCGTGGAGCGCCCGTTGTTAACCCCAAATTTCGCGCCCCTGGCGAAGAAGGGTTTTAGGGCTTGAATGGAGTTCCAGAAGGAGGACCCACGGGAGGCCGCCTCGAAGAAATTTCTGTTCGGGAAGTATTTCGCACAGAGGAGATCGATCCAGAGGCCAGTCTCACCCTGAGACATCTTCCAGATCCATGAGTGCAATATTCATCAGCTTGGAGTTGATGATCCCAAGGCCCCCCGGGCTTTAGGTCTACAAACGGCCTGCCATTTGACCATATGGTATTTCCGTTTGGGTCTCGCTCCTTCCCAAAAGAAACGGGACCGCGGGGTATCCAACTTAGTGTGTACCCCATCCGCCAGTAAGAACAAACCCATGGCGAACATAGGTAAGGATGAGAGGCTGGAGTTGGTTAAGATTAGTCTAGCCCCTGAAGACATAAATCTACCTCTCCACGGACACACCCTGCCCGCTACCTTGGAGGTGAGAGGTTCCCAATCAGCGATGGAACATTTTTTCGCCGCGATCGGGAGACCGAGGTAAGTGAACAGAAACTGGCCAAGTTTGCAGTTAAGCAAGTTGGCTACCCGCTGACTTTCGGCCGCGTCCATCCCCATGGACACCACTTCACACTTGTGGAAGTTGATTTTAAGCCCCAACATGAGTTCAAAACACAACAGAATGGCCTTAACCGATGCGATACTGTGTGTGTCGGGCTCGAAGAGGAGGAGTGTGTCATCCGCGTATTGCAGGTGTGACACTCCCCCCGGGATCAGGTTGTCCACCACTCCCCTGATGTGGCCAGCCAAACGAGCTCTGTCGAGCATGGCGCCCAAGGCGTCCGCTACAAAGTTAAACAGCAACGGCGAGGCTGGGTCCCCCTGACGCAGCCCACGCTTGTTGCGGAAGAAGTTCCCTATTTCTCCGTTCACCGCAATTGCCGTTTGGCTCCCCGAGACCAACTGCATCATGCGATAAACCCAAACCGACGAGAATCCCCGGTCCAGGAGGACCTAACGGAGAAACTCCCAATTCACGCGGTCGTACGCCTTCTCAAAGTCTAGCTTCAGGAGAATCGCGGGCTGGCGAGCGCGGGCTGGCGGGGGCGCTTACCGCGGGTCACTCGGTCGCCCCCCTCGCTCGCCTGGATCTGGGCGCTCTGGCGCTTACTGCTGCGCCGGTGGCTGGCCACTCCGGTGCCGTCCTCAGTGGCGTCGATTTGGGGATGGAGGCGCGTGGTGGGTGGGCGGGGCAGTTCGGATCTCTCGTCACCGCTCGAGTGGATTTGGGAACGGGGGCGCGCGCTGCGGCGGCCGCCGGGATGGAGGTGGCTCATGGCGGCGCCGCCAAGACCTAGCTAGCTGCTGGACGAGACGAGTGAGAGAGACGGGGGGTTCAGCTGCTGCGTGCTTTGTTGGGTCGTAGCATTTGGACTGGGTTGGGTCGGGCCCTGCCCCGTTGCTTCTCCTCCCAGTTTCCAGTGAGCGAACAATGACCAGGAAAAAAGAAAAGATTACCATCACCTAAAAAAAAGATTACCAACACCTTAAAAAAGGGGGAAAAGGAAAAAAAGACAAGAGTGAGCAACGCTGTAAAAAACTCAATTGTATTTTCAGTTGCTGGTTGGTGGGTAAGGACACTTCTAGTGCACAAATGCTTCCATCTGAAGCTCCCAAGAAATGCTTCGGTGTAACTCAACAAACCCATTGCAAATTTGGACAACTCCATAGCGCTTGGCGAAACTCCATCTTTTTAGCAGTGGCGGCCAGCCATTCCGGTGGCGCCAAGATCTAGAGGAATGAGGAACACAGGGGGAGTGGGGTGGGGTTTGTTTCAAATCGTTCGGGCAGCTTGTTTTTCCTCTTCTCTGACAAACAATGTAGGAAGGGTGGCTACACTAGTACATCAGGTTCTTCCCAGCAATTGAACTCCTGGCACAAAGATGTTATAGCATTTTAGCAGCGGCGCCCAGCCATTCCGGTGCCGCCAAGATCTAGTGGAATGAGGAACACAGGGGGAGCGGGGTGGGGCTTGTTTCATGAGAGAATTACTTATTGGACACTACCAAAATATTTAATTCCCTATTTGACGCTTTCTTCCCTATCTGACACGCTGCCAAAATAATTGTACTTTAATGTGTCATGTAACTTTGTTAGCTGAAAAAATTGACGGTAGTGTTATAATGATAATGAAATTTATATTCGGTGTTAGATAGGAGGAAATAGTTTTCCAGTGTCAAGTAGGAAGGGCAATATTTAGACAGTGTTAAATAAGGGATTTTGGTTTTCATCGCACATTTTTTTTAACTTGTGCGAACAATTTTATAGATTGTATTGCCTCTTTTTTAAATGTCAGGAATTTTTTTAATGGTATGAAACAACTTTAAAAAAGAAGAAGAAAAAGAAGAAGAAGAAGAAGAAGAAGAAGGCCGTGGTGCCGCGGATCGATGAGGTGGCGCAACCCACACCCTTGATGGATGGGCAGCCAATGGATGCAAAAAAAAAAAAAGAGGGAAGGGGTGATGAAAGAGGGCGAAGAGAAACAGGCGGCGGTAGCAATTAAAAGGGTGATTTGCCGCCCTGGTTTCGAGTAGTGGAGTGGGAATACGTGCAACAGGATTAATGTACCGGTCTCATGCTACGAGGCCGCTTATTTCTATAATGAAGTGGAGTGGAAATATGTGCAACAGGATTAATGGATCACGTCAGTCAGTCAAATCTCTCGCCTGTCTCTCCTAACAAACAAACTTGCTTCCAAATGCCGAAAAGAAAAAAACTGAGCTTGCTGCAGATTTTATAGTACTATATTAATAAGAGCAATGCATGGATTGGAGAAGAAAACATGAATCGCTTTTTGTATTTCCTTTGTGTCAAATTATAAGATGTTTTGGGTAGGCAACAACGTCTTATAAATTTGGACCTTAATTAGGTGGTAGTATATATAACCATACACAGATTCAGACTCAACACTGTCTGCCCGTGCTCCAAATTGGAATGGTCGAGCTGACCCATCATCAAGATTCAAAAACTAGCATCAAAGATTCTCACATGATTAAGATGATTATCTTCAACTAAATATTCATGCAAATAAGAGTAATTAATAATACCAAAAGTGAAAGGAATCTGAATCCGAATCTCCAGTTTCGACACTGAAACTAGCATCCATCCATGTTTGATTGTCAGCAACTGCCAGCTCAATTTCCTTTCTGTAACTGTATATAAATTTGAAAACAAGCAACCAGTTGCTTTCCATATCAACACACTAGATATCTATTCATGCACCAGTTATTATTATATATACAAATACCAAGTAAATCAATTCATGGAGAATTACTGCCATTTGTGCCAACAACAAAAAAAACACACATTCATTCAACCAACCAATCCAATCTCTTGACATTGACTGAAAATAAAACGCTAACTCCCTCCCTGCCACACAACGCAATCCAAAATTTACAACAATCCCTGGAACAAGGCCAACATATATCACCGTTCCATCAGAATTTTATAAACTATAGAGACACTCAACCCAACGGGAGAGAAAAGTAAAAAATAAACACAAAAATGCCAAATCTGAAATCTTCGGCGTGTATCACCATTCTGCGCAGCCACTTAAATCTGAGATCTCTACAGCCCCCTCAGTCCATCCACTGGCAACTAGGTTCATCGTGCGTGCCTGCGCCTGTTGATTGCTGAGATACGGCAAGGGAATTCCCCCCAGCCTTCAACCAGTAGGGCCACCGTCCACTTCCAAGATCTGGACTCTCTTGACCGGCAAGGCGTATTCAACCGGATCCACTAGTGGTCGCTCACCATCATCTGTCCATTCCATGGCATGTAACCTGACAGCCATAGGAACAAAACTTTCAAGTCAGAGCTTCAAATAAACATGCAAAAGTTAAAGAATCAGTGACAAGCAGAAAGCCTTCAAATACACATGCAACAATATTCATCTTTGCCTTTTTTGAATAGAAACACCAAAGGCAACAGGTATAGGGCAAGGGGGTGAACATATTCATCTGATTTGGCACAAACATATTCACAAGTTGGCCCAGCCATCACATATTCACAGTAAACAAAATAGATCGAAACAATAGGCCGTGATTTTTTTTTTGTAGATGTTTGTTATTAGCCATGCCAATCAACACAAAGAGAAATCTATCTATTGCGTGTTTGACCAGGCCAATCAACACACATACTAACATTTGACTATTATCAACAGCAGGCAAACAAATAAAAATACTCGGTCGGTTCTATCCCGAATGTTTGCCACTAAAAAAAACAAATCTCACATTATATCCAACAAAAGCCGAGTGGAATATGACCTGCGTCGTCGCCAAGTTAAGCAGCTTTAGAGTCTAATACCACGCTGACAGGTTGTGCCTGCCAGCTTTCCAGTGCTTGGTTGAAATGAACAAACTAAAAAACATATTCACACTATAACACAGACCAGGAGGAACGGAGTGCTACAAGCAATTCAGCACCCCGCACGCGCACCCCGCACGCGGATGAATCACTGTTTTCGGTACATATAGTCATGGCCTTAGAAGAAGAAGAAGAAGAAGAAGAAGAAGAAGAAGAAGAAGAAGAAGAAGGAGGAGGAGGAGGCCGTGGTGCCGCGGATTGATGAGGTGGCACAACCCACACCCTTGATGGACTGGCATCCAATGGATGCAAAGAAAAAAGAAAAAAAGAGAGAGGGAAGGGGTGATGAAAGAGGCGGAAGAGAAACAGGCGGCCGGTAGCATGCAATTAAAGGGTGATTCGCTGCCCTGGTTCCGCGGAGTGGAGTGAGGACTGAGGATACGTGAAACAGGATTAATGCAGCGGTCCCATGCTACGAGGCCATTTATTTCTATATAATAATATAATATGAATGGATCACGTCAGTATGTCAAATCTCCCGTCTATTGGTCTCTCCTAACAAACAAACTTGCTTCCAAACGCCGAAAATAAAAAACCGATCTTGCCTAGTACTGCTGCAGATTTTATAGGAGTACTATATTAATAGAAGTAGTGCGGGGGTTGGAGAAGAAAACAGGAAACGCTTTTGTGTATTTTCCTTTGTGTCAAATTATAATATGTTTTGGGTAGGCAACGTCTTACAAATTTGGACCTTAATTAGGTGGTACTCCCTTCGTTCCTAAATGTTTGTTCTTTTAGAGATTTCAAATGGACTATGATATATATACACATATTTTAAATTGTAGATTCACTTATTTTGCTTCATATATAGTCACTTGTTGAAATCTCTAAAAAGACAAATATTTAAGAACGGAGGGAGTAGTATATAACCCTACATGTACAGATTCGATTCAACACTGCCTGTGCTCCAAATTGTAATGGCCGAGCTGAACCATGCATCATGAAGATTCAAAACTAGTATCAAAGATTCTCACATGATTAAGATCGATTATCTTCAACTAAATCTTCATGCAAATAAGAGTAATAATACCAAAAGTGAAAAGAATCTGAATCCGAATCTCCAGTTTCGACACTGAAACTAGCATCCATCCATGTTCGATTGTCAACAACTGCCAGTTCCATTTCCTTTTTCTAATGGTATATAAATTTGAAAACAAGCAACCAGTTGCTTTCCACATCAACACACTAGATATCTTTTCATGCACCACTTATTATTATTACTAGGAAAATTGTCCGTGCGTTGCAACGGGAGAAAACCAGAAAATAATGGGATACAGAGCAGGCTTTGTGGTAGTATTTAGTGCTTTTATGGAAGGCCACCATCAAGGTGGGCCGTTGGTAAGGAGGAGCTTAACTTGGGCAAGCAGAGATTACAGTTGAGAAGGGCGATACCCCGAGGGGGAGGTCAATGGCACGGTTGCAAGCAGTGGCAACAAAGTTGTTCAGCTAATCATCAACCCAGGTAACAGCGTGCTCAAAATTTTCAACCCTATTATTTTTGTACTGAGTGAATTTATATGTATCGTAGTCAGGAATAATAAAGTTTAAGAATATATATAATACTGACAAAGTAACAAATGTCAAAAAGATACACTGGTACACGACAAAGTGACGATCATCATGATAATCAAAATGACAAACATATTGTTTCTCATACAGGTTACTGATCTATTAAGATCAACGTACCGCAGAGAGAAAGAAAATTTGTGTACCGGATCATCTTGAGATGCAAAGAATATATGCTAGCACCTGTTAGAGGCACCTGCCTATCCATCCTCCCAGTATCGCTACTTCGTTCGTTTCTATTCTATGCCGATATTCACAAAACAGTTTCTTCCTCCTGTGGTTAAGTGCTTAAAAAAGCAATATCATTCCATCTCATTAGTTGAAGCTTATTAACGACTCCTAGATGAGAGAGCAAATATCAAACTGGGCAGGAAAGCTGGTCAATATCATCATTGGAATAAAGGTAGCTCTACTTCAGGCCCCAGAAGACCAAATGGGCATTTGTTTTTTGTTTTTTGTTTTGCAATCAATACAAAAAATTATCACATGATTTTGAGGTCGACTGTTTAGAACTTAGAACAATCCCGTTACAAGTTGTCAGAACTCAGAACAATTGGACCAAGGAACTTCCAACAAATAATAAAACCATCTACAGTAGCAATCGCAACCTTCACTCCTAACTCTGCAATGTTGAGCAAGATTTTACCTCGGCGGTTTGCACCTCATCCATAATATTCTTACGATGTGTCGAAGTTGAATTTTTTTTGATTAGCTGCAAACTATAGTTCAAAATAATGGATCAATTAAGTAAGAAGAATCATTTTTATTTTAAAAAATAGGTTACAGACAGAGTACAATGAATTTCATTGTACTCTGCCTGTACTACTATATTGGGATTGATAAAAATAATTAAAAAGTTTTAAAATATTCAGAAAATTCAAAAAGGAAATGTTTAAAACAAACATGCTTTGCTAATTAATTTCTCATAAAATTTTGTATTTTTTGGCAACGGGAGCTCCAACACTCTAGAAGAGGCACATGATTGAGGAACCTATAGAAAGTACACATATGTTTGTATCAACCAACACCATATAGAAGTACACGTATTTGTATGTACCAGCACCATATAGAAGTACAAGTATGTTTGTATGTACCAGCACCAAATACTCTGGCATCAGAACTTTGTATAGTATCCAATCAAGTATGTGCAATGAGCAAGGGTTTTGATCGGGTGGCAGCGACACAATGCGCATAGTGCTATATCAATAGTCAGATCGATCAATATGTAAGTTGTGAACACCAATTGATGTATAAACATCTTCTTTAGATGATCTTGTGCATACATACCTGAAGACGTGAACTCATGCCCCTGGTTGTTGGCTTGAAAGATCGTCACTTTCCTACAATCACCAAATAGGATGAACCAGTGTCCATGATGGTCGTCTAGGTTTGTACGTATGAGTTTTTCATCCGACGAGTATCTATGGCTAGCTAACCTCCAAGGGAAACAATCCAGCAGCTTGCTAGAAGCAGGCGTGTTCTGCCGTGTACTATCATCTTCTGACAAAATGAATTGCTCAGAAGTCAGAAGTGAGTAGAGATTTCCAGTACGCACTGAAATTTGAACTTGTTGAAGTGCAATAAGAGCATACTGGTAATGATGTCGCAGAGGTGAAGAGCATGCTCACAATCGCAATGAGATGGGAGAGGCGAAATTCCTGATAACCTAATGTTTTCTTTCTTTCTTAAAATAGGTATAGGGGTGACTGAAACTTAAAATCCACTAAGAAATAAAGGTCACAGTTCCAGGAAATGTACCACGACTGAATTCCCAAATGTTTGTCAAATGTTCGAAAAGTCCAATTTAAGAGTTGTGGTGTGGAGCAGAGCAAGAGTCAGAAGCAAAAAAAAAATGAAACTACTCAATTATGGAGAAAAAAGGTAAAAGTAGTACAGAGACAGTACAATGGAGAGCTGCCAATATCACTGTGATAGATACTAAAAGTGAAAGAGACACCAAAGATACACTGCAAGTCTGCAACCTAGATTATCCAAGTTAATAAATACACTTTCATCCTAGATTGACCATATAGGATATTTATTAGACAAAGTTAAATAAGCTACTATGCTTGTTCTATAAGGCTAGAAGTTCGCACATTATTCGGAAAACAAAGAGGCAGGCACGCCAAATTCAGTGGCCATATCTTTAAACAACACTGATCAAGGAAAGCCCTGTTATGAGACTACCATTGGTACATCGTGTGTCTTAACGTAGCTCTCCAACTACTCTATGGTGATCAAATCGACATGATCTGCGGCATCGGCTCATCAAGTAGACGCAGATCAGGATGTGCAGTACTACACGGAAGGATATGCAAGCATAAGTAGGTGGCTAATTGAACGTGTGTGCTGCATTTGGACTGGGTTGGGTTGGGCCCTGCCCCTTTGCTTCTCCTCCCAGTTTCCCAGTGAGTGAACAATAACCAGGAAAAAAGAAAAGATTACCATCACCTCAAAAAAAGGGAAAAAAAGAAAAGATTATCTCAAGAAAGGAAAAAAAAAAGAAAAGATTATATCAAGAAAGGAAAAAAAAGAAAAGAGTGAGCAATGCTGTAAAAAACTCAATTGTATTTTCAGTTGCTGGTTGGTGGGTAAGGACACTTCTAGTGCACAAATGCTTCCATCTGAAGCTCCAAAGGTGCATAAATAAGCTCCCAAGAAATGCTTCGGTGTAACACAACAAACCCATTACGAATTTGGACAACTCCATAGCGCTTGGCGAAACTCCATCTTTTTACTGTTCCAAATCGTTCAGGCAGCTTGTGTTTCCTCTTCTCTGACAAACAAGGTAGGAAGGGTGGCTACACTAGTCCATCAGGTTCTTCCCAACAATTGAACTCCTGGCACAAAGATGTTATAGCGTTTCAGCAGCGGCGGCCAGCCATTCCGATGGCGCCAAGATATAGAGGAATGAGGAACACAGGGGGAGTGGGGTGGGGTTTTTTTCATGAGAGAATTACTTATTGGACACTACCAAAATATTTAATTCCCTATTTGACGCTTTCTTCCATATCTGACATGCTGCCGAAATAAGTGTACTTTAATTTGTCATGTAACTTTGTTAGCTGGAAAAATTGATGGTAGTGTTATAATGATAATGAAATTTATATTCGGTGTTAGATAGGAGGAAATAGTTTTCCAGTGTCAAATAGGAAGGGCAATATTTAGACAGTGTCAAATAAGGAATTTTGGTTTTCATCGCACATATTTTTTTAAACTTGTCCGAACAATTTTATAGACCGTATTACCTCTTTTAAAAATGTCAGGAATTTTTTTAATGGTATGAAACAACTTTTAAAAAGAGTAAAAGAAAACCTTTTTTTACATTGTGTAAACATTTTTTAAATGTCACAGACATTTCTTTGATATATGTGAACATTTTTCAAATGCCGCGAACACTTTTTTAAGCTATTAAAATTTTCTATAAGTAGCACGATATTGTTTTACACTTCATTTACATTTTTAAATGCTTGATGTAAACTTTAAAAAAATTAAGTAAAGTGATTTGGAAATATGTATATTTAAATTTTTAAATCACATGGGACCTCTCCCGATCATAAACGACTAGTAAAGGACATTTCTAACAAGAGGGCTAGGACAACCACCAGAATAAATAGGGAACGCAAATAAGTATTTTCTAGAGCCTGAGCTGTGATTTGATTGCGCCATGTGTCAGTTTCCGAGAAATAACGTAGGCGAGGAGTTGATTATCCACTCCATTCCCGGGACAGCAGGCTCGCCTTAAAGGGGCTGGAGTGTACCTTGTAGCCGGCTGTGTAGTGCACCGCTCCAGCGAGGCTCATCTTGAAACTTGCATGAAGAGCCATGCGACACTTCTCATTGGTGATGGGGGCGCACAATGAGGTTTTCTTCTCTAGATCTTCGACGAGGACGCGACCATGGAGGCAATCGAGCACATAGGTAATCCTAGTGGCGTTCAAGGGAGAAGCAATCTGGAGGGATGCGGTCAGGAACAAGGGCAGAATGTGGGGACCACAATACCGTACTTGATGCTATTCTCAAAGATGCCGAGGGGGTGGCTCTGTGGTGGTTTGCATAGAAAAGGAAGTGGAATTGGGGCTTGATGAGAAGGCCTCACCAATGCTTGCATATGGTAGAGGAGCGGGAGAGTGAGTATATATAGGTCCAAGGGATGTCAGAGCAGGATCTCCCTGAGCATATCATGGTCGTCCTATAGGGAGGCAGATGCCTCTGGCGAGGTACTGCGATAGCGGGTTGTTCCGACATCCTCTGGATCTAGGGACAGAGGCGCATGACACGTGGGTGGGCGAGTCCGTCACCCTCCTCAGTGACCTGGATCATTCAAAGGAGGCTCACGTTGTTGCGATGGCTAGCCATTCTGACAACATCCTCATTGGTGTGGACCTGGGGAGAGAGGCGTGTGGCATGTGGGTGGGCTAGTCCATTGCCCTCCTACATGGCATGGATCTTGGTAAGGAGACGTGCGTTTTAGCAGCGGCCAGCCATTCTAGTGGCGCCAAGATCTAGGGGAATGAGGAACAAAAGGGGAGTGGGGTGGGGTTTGTTTCATGAGAGAATTACTTATTGGACACTACCAAAATATTTGCTTCCTTATTTGACGTTTTCTTCCCTATCTCTGACACACTGTCAAAATAAGTGTACTTTAATGTGTCATCTAACTTTGTTAGCTGGAAAAATTGACCGTAGTGTTATATTGAGAATGAAATTTAGATCCGATGTTAGATAGGAGAAAACAGCTTTCCAGTGCCAAATAGGAAGGGCAATATTTAGACAGTGTCTAAGAAGGAATTTTGGTTTTCATCGCACATTTTTTTAAGCTTCCTATTGATTTTAACTTTGAGTACATCCGTTGCAGTCACACGTGCCTAATTAATTTTAACTTTGAGTAACTACTTTAGATCGGTTGGACCGCTAGACTCTCGTGTCGCCCCCCTCGCGGGCAACACGGGAGGAGCCAAACTCGGCCTCCAGCGACCCGCCTCATTTCCGTCCTCCCCTCTGCCACCGCAGGTGACGGCATCGGGCTAAGCCCGTGTGTGCGACGCGGTGGCGGAGGGCCTCTCCCCTCTCCCCCAGATCAATGGGTGGCACGGGCGCCCAGATCCGCGGAGGTGCGCCCCCATTTCGGCCCATGGCGGTACGACGTCCTGGCGGCGGCACCTGCGGTGGTGCTGGTGGGAACTGGCCGGATGTATAGGGGGCGGCGACCCCATGGCGACCCGACCGGCTCGGGACCATCCCGGATCTGGTGACTAGTCGACGACACGGGGGTGGCAGCGACCCGGCATGGCCGTCGATCTGGACGCGGTTCAGCCGCCGGTGGTGGTCATCTCTTCGTCAGAGGTGGTCGGCCTGAGGCCGGGTGTTCGGATCTCCGGATCCGTCATCTAGTACCAGCTGCGAGTTGGGGAGACATAGTTGCCGGTGAACATCGAGCCGACAGCGGGCTATGGCGGTGTTCTGCGTCGTTACCTGATGAAGGCATCGTCGTGTGACTACTGTAGACCCACTCGTATTGCTCTGGGGGAAATCCTAAGATCTGGTCTTCCAGATCAGACGATGGCGGCACTGCGGTGTTGTTTCTCTCTTGGGAGCATCGTTTGTGGAGCAACGTTGGAAGTCAGAGGCAGGAGGTGGAGCGGCTTCCTCTTGCACGGAGCTTCGGTGGAGATGTCAAGTCATGCCTGGCCGACAGGTGCTACGCTTTGTCATGCCTGGTCGGCAGGTGCTACGCACGACAGATCTTTCAAAGACTTCAAGCTATGTCGGCTGGTGGTACTTGACGGCATGGTGCTGAGGTGTACCGGCGGCGACCGCGACGTGCTCAGCAGTTCGCTCGCAGGGAGGTGGTGTCGTTTGCCGCCATAGTGGCGTTGACGGGAGCTAGACCGGGCAAGGATGATGCGTCAGTACAGGTCTGAAGATGGAGTGGTGGTAGTTGGTGGCGTCGGTCATTGAGAGCGTGCCGGACCGATGTGTGCCAAACACCCGGCAAGTGGCTTGGTTGGGGCCTCAGGTCTTTGATGTTAGGCTTGGCTGCGAGGTCTATAGTATTAGGACCGGACTATCAGCATACCTTCATCAATTAGATAGGAGTAGCAACAGATGTTACCTAGACGGTGGCTTCGGACTTATTGTTGTGTCTCTTTGTAAGGTCTTTTGTGAATAATTAACAAAGTGGCTGCATGCATCGTCCAGATGATAAGGCCGAGGGAATTCCTCCTTTTTAAAAAAAGAAAAACTACTCCTCCCAACACATAAGTACTTATGTACTTCTCAGAATTCAGAGGTATGTTTAATTCACTGATATGTACTCATATGCAGTTGCAGCATCACAGGACAGGATCAACTGCAGTACATACATGCCAACAATACAGTCGGGCATAGTTCACACATGATTTACCTCTTTGTCTAACCCAACGACTGTGCCCTTTAACTTTCTGAGTCCGGCACCGTCAAGCTAATGGACCCGCAAACGCCGTTCAGGTCTAGCTGTAGCGCGGGTGGTGCACCCCTCAGTTCACCAATGCCAGATTCTGTTAGCCTTAATCTTGATTCCTTGTATTAGCATGTTTGAGTTTTGCATGTAGTCTAATCTAGTGTATTGTTTGTCCGGTGAAGGCTTCAGCAGAGCGCGCCGAGGAGGTGAGATGCCACCGTGTGAGGCGGCGAGCACGGCGAGATGCCGGTGGTGCTGCGTGAGAAGCAGCAAGACGTATCGGAGGCTGGAGCCGTGATAGACTGCATCAAATTGGGTCGGGTGAACCGGCAGGTCGTTGTGTTTGTTGGACTAGCTGACCATGAGTGACTTTTAGTCCTAGTCGAGAGTATCGTTGCTAGTAGTTCATGCATGCATGTAGTTGGCTTCGTCACAAGTGGCTACCGAGCCATTTGGATCACTAGTTGTCCACCCGTGCATTTGTACGGGCTAGCATGTACCACTACTTCAAACACAAGAAAGTATATTAGTACTTTCCAACAAATACTTTTGGTTAAGAAAAGGTAGGTAACACATGCATATCTAATATAATGCTGAGTCTTTATGAATATGTATTTTATAATAATATTGAAAAAATGTTATATATTTTTAATTGATCTAGGGGAAACAGGTATTACTACTATTTCTCAAATATTATTATAAATAGTTTCCCAAAATATGAAGGGGTATTGGTGGGCAACATAGTTGCAAATGTGAAGATCATTTTATGTGCAATTTTCCTTCAAACATATGCATTTCTTAAATTTTCAATAGAAAATATATAAGAATATGTCTCTTTTTTAGTGAAATGTCATCATGGCAGCTTATATTCATGTGAGAATATAGATACATCATTTGTTAATACATCCACTAAGAAACCCCGCGGCTCCGATTTCCAAACAATGGTTTGAGACACCTCCGAGTTCTTAGCCAGTAGATCCGCCACCATATTGGCTTCCAAAGGGCAATGAGTATAAACTATAGAAATAAAATTGCTAGATAAGAAAGAACATTTTTCACAAATTGCAGCTGCAGGTCCAAGTGAATTGCCACCCCTCTGCATTATCTCAATTACCAGCATGCAAAAGTTGACGGTAGTGTTATATTGAGAATGAAATTTAGATCCGGTATTAGATAGGAGAAAACAGTTTTCCAGTGTCAAATAGGAAGGGCAATATTTAGACAGTGTCAAATAACGAATTTTGGTTTTCATCGCAATTTTTTTAACTTACGCGAACAATTTTATACATTATATAACCTTTTTTAAATGCGAGGAATTTAGTAATGGTATGAAACAGTTTTTAAAAAGATTAAAAAAATAAAAGACAAGTCCTTGGTTTGACCAGAAGCTTGATTGTTGTAACAGGCCTGTGGAAGAGCTGCCAGCCGAGGCTCTGACCTCTGATGATGCGTGAGTAGTTCACCATGGACCTCTGATGATGCGTGAGTAGTTCATGGAGGGGTTTATCATCCTTATTGGTGCTCCTCCGATGATGCGTGAGTAGTTCACCATAGACCTACGGGTCCGTAGGCAGTAGCTAGATGGGTTTTTCTCTCTTTTTGATTCTCATTATAATGTTCTCCTCGTTGTTCTTGGAGATCCATTTGATGTAATGACTTTTTGCGGTGTGTTTGTTGGGATCCGATGAAGTGCAAATTTATGATCAGATCTATCTATGAATATTACTGAGTTTTCTCTGATCTTTTATATGCATGATTGTTATAGCCTCGCATTTCTTCTCCGAAACTTTGGTTTGGTTCGGCCAACTAGATTGATTTTTCTTGCAATAGTAAGAGGTGCTTTGTGATGGGTTCGATCTCGCGGTGTCCTCACCTAGTGACAGATGGGGTAGAGAGGCACACATGTATCATTTCTATTAAGGATAAAAATATGGGGTGTATACCTACATAAATAGATCTTCTCTACATCATGCCATCGTTCTTATTGCATTACTCCGTTTCTCCATGAACTTAATACACTAGATGCATGGTGGATAACGGTTGATGTGTGGAGTAATAGTAGTAGATGCAGGCAGGAGTCGGTCTACTAATCTTGGACGTGATGCCTATATACATGATCATTGCCTTGGACATCGTCATAATTATTTGCTCTTCTATCAATTGCCCAACAATAATTTGTTTACCCACCGTATGTTATTTTCTTGAGGGAAACCACTAGTGAAATCTGTTGGAGATATGAGCAATTTACCAAATGATTTTATTAACAGAAATACTAGATAAAGCATGACTAATATAGTAGAGATAAAACAAGTCATGCGTTCTGACAGAGAGAAGGTAAATAGCTTCTGCATATATGAACCGTAGCCTATCATATCTAAACTAGACAGTATAGCAAGTAGCATATATGAAGTAGAACCTATCATGTGTAGGATAAGGACTAGAACAAGGAACTGCGGCAGAACCTTTAACAGGAAAGACAAGAACACGTACGGGACAGCAGCAGCAGAAGCGCTGGACTTGGGGTCGGTGTCCTCGTCTGCCATGTCGTCGAGGAGGTCGTGGACGTCGGGGAAGAAGTCGTCGTCGGGGAAGTAGTCGTCGGCGACCAGATCGTCCGTGATGAAGCAGCCAGTAGTTGCGCTGAGCGCTCCCCAAAAACCTTATCACCCTTCTCCCGTACAGGACTCAAAAGGTGCGGTTTCGGAGGCCTACTGTCTCGACCTGCGGTGCACGCCGCAAGACGGGATGGGAAAAAACGTAGCAGCAACGCAGTGGTCGAAACTTTGTGGCGAGAGGAAGAGGAGCTTCTGTTGTGTCTCTCTGGAGAGGAGCGACCTCTCTTATATAGGCACAGGAGAAGGAGGCGAAGAGGCTGCGGCAGGAGGTGAAGCAACGAAGGGAGACGAAGCGAACAGGCAGCGGCCGAAGAGGTGAGCCGTTCGAATTCAGTGTCCACTACAGAAAACGTTTCAACTCCCACGTGACCTTTCGTATACCCGTCGTGCATGGCAAAAATTTAGATATCGGCTCGATCATTCCCGCAACCCGCGGCGCGGCGCGGCGCGTCGTGACGAGGCGAGGCGAGGCGTGGCGTGGCGAGGCGGGTGGCGGAGGAGGAGCGCGCGTGGATATCCCTTTTGTGCTCATGCTCGTATAAGTGGGGAAAGAACCTCCCTTATAAGGAGGTCCAACTCCCACTAAACTAGCAATGTGGGACTAAACTTTAGTAGTATCCCTTGCCTTGCACAAATGGGCTAAGTGGGCCTCTAGGATTTATTAGGAATTTCCGAAATAGTTATTGGGCTGCCCAAAATAGACTAAATTCCAGCAATCCCCCACCAGATCCCAGAGGCACACAGAAATTTGCCTTTGGTTACAAAACACTGTTTTATATACCGGTACTGCAGTGGAGACTGTTAAGTTGAACTTCCACCTAGAACTCTATGCTACACTAGTAAGCAACTTGAACAGTGGACTGGGCCTTGAACTGCAAGTTTTCTGCGAATCTAGCTTCACATAAAGCCTTGACCGATACATGGCTACCGTGGGTCTTCCCCGCGGGTGGAGCTTATGCGTCATACTCCGTGACCTTTCACGAGTTTACTAAAGAGAACCCTACTCTCATAGATTGCGACGTTTGACAATCAGACTCATATAGGTGTGTTCTTCAAAAGATCTTCTGCAGTACAACATCTCTGCTTAAATAAGCCACTTAGAACACATTAAGATATACATCAACCTGCCATGCAGATTAGGAGAGTATTGCATCTTCATGGAGTGGTATTGTGAATAGTAAGGATACTCTCCTCTCAGTTGACCAACAACTTGTCTTCCACATCTAATTCACGGGATCTCCGATCACAAAGAATAGGTTACCACTGTGAACAACTCATATTGTGGGTCTCATACCCATCTCCCTCGACGCATTATCTATCACATTATGTGATAGACCCTTAGTAAAAGGATCTGCCAGATTTTTAGACGTTTGGATATAATCCAATGCAATAACTCTGGAGTTTTTCATTTTCCTGACAGACTTTAACCTTCTCTGAACGTGTCTTGATGACTTCGTGTTATCCTTTGAGCTGCTCACTTTCGTGATCATAGTCTGATTGTCGCAGTTCATAAGGACACCCGGTACAGGTTTCTCAACAACCGACAAGTCATTCAAGAGCCGGCGAAGCCAATCTGCTTCAACCGTAGCTGTATCTAGTGCTGTGACTTCTGCTTCCATTGTTGACCTCGTTAAGATGGTCTGCTTGCAAGACTTCCAAGAAACAGCGCCACCTCCATGAGTGAATACATAACCGCTTTTGGCCTTTATCTCATCAGCATCTGAGATCCAGTTTGAGTCACTATACCCTTCAAGCACCTTTGGATGCCCGGTGTAGTGAATTCCATAATTTGCAGTGCCTTTCAAATAACGCAAAACTCTTTCTAGAGCTTTCCAATGCACATCTCCTGGTTTTGAAACAAACCGACTCAGTTTGCTAACAGCAAAAGAGATGTCAGGTCTTGTAGCACTGGCTAAGTACATAAGCGAGCCAATAATCTGAGAATACTTCAATTGGTCTCTAGCAATTCTTCGATTCTTTCGAAGCAACACACTAGCGTCATATGGTTTTGGAGAGGGCTTGCAGTCACTGTAGCCAAAGCGACTCAAGATCTTTTCCACATAGTGAGATTGAAGCAATGTAATTCCACCATGATCGTCTCTCAACAACTTGATGTTCAAAATGACATCAGCCACTCCTAAATCCTTCATCTCAAAACAACGAGATAGTAAATCCTTGACCTCCTTAATAACATTCAGATTTGTTCCGAAAATCAGTATGTCATCAACATACAAGCACATGATAACTCCCTCGCCCCCACCATGGCGATAGTACACACATTTGTCAGCTTCGTTCACAACAACGGCTGCAGCTGTTAAAGTTCTTTCAAACTTCTCATGCCACTGTTTGGGTGCTTGCTTAAGTCCGTACAAAGACTTCAGCAATTTGCACACTTTCCCTTCCTGACCATCTAGTACAAACCCATCTGGTTGTTCCATATAAATTTCCTCGTCCAACTCTCCATTTAGGAAAGCAGTCCTAACATCCATTTGATGAACAAGAAGACCATGCGAGGCAGCTAGTGAAAGTAGAACTCGAATAGTGGTCAGTCGAGCCACAAGTGAGTAAGTATCAAAGAAGTCTTCACCTTCCTTTTGGGTATAACCCTTAGCCACGAGCCGAGCCTTGTACTTTTCAATAGTACCATCAGGCCTAAGTTTCTTCTTGAATACCCATTTGCATCCTATAGGTTTGCACCCATAAGGACGATCAGTTATCTCCAAGTTTCATTTGCCAAGATGGAATCCATCTCGCTACGAACCGCTTCCTTCCAGTAGTCAGCATCTTCAGATGCATAGGCCTCTGAAATAGAACTGGGAGTGTCATCTATGAGGTACATAAGAAAATCATCACCAAAGGACTTTGCAGTCCTCTGTCTCTTGCTCCTAATAGGAACTTCATTGTTCTCCTCCACAGGACTTTCAAAGTGTTCCATCAAAATTGTAGGTTCGGTAATTGTAACTGGTTCCTGATTCGATGAACTAGGCATCTCCTGATTAGATGAGGTAGCCATATCCTTCATGGGAAAGATATCTTCAAAGAAAGTCGCATCATTCGACTCCATGATCGTACCGACATGCATGTCAGGTACCTCAGATTTTACAACCAAGAATCTATGGCCAATGCTATGAAATGCATATCCCAGGAAAACACAATCCACAGTCTTTGGTCCAAGCTTCCGCTTCTTTGAAATTGGAGCATTGACTTTCGCCAAACAACCCCATGTTCGCAGATAAGAGAGTTTTAACCTTTTCTTCTCCCATTCCTCGAATGGAGTTATCTCTTTGTTCTTTGTGGGGACTCGGTTCAGGACATGACATGCTGTCAATATGGCCTCCTCCCACCATGCCTTGGAGAGACCCGATGTGTCTAACATGGCGTTAACCAAATCAGTTAGAGTACAGTTCTTTCTTTCGGCCACCCCATTTGACTAAGGTGAGTAGGGAGGCGTCCTCTCATGGATTATACCATGTTCCGCACAAAAAGCATCAAACTCATTGGAAAAATACTCTCCACCACGGTCGGACCTAAGCCTCTTGATTTTCCGATCAAGTTGGTTTTCCGCTTCAGCTTTATAGATCTTGAAAAAGTTCAAAGCCTCATCCTTAGATTTCAGAAGATACACACGACAGTATCTAGTGGAGTCATCAATTAACATCATGAAATATTTCTTTCCACCTTTTGTCAACACACCATTCATTTCACATAGATCTGAATGTATGAGCTCTAGTGGTGCAAGATTTCTTATTTCCGCAGTCGTGTGAGACTTACGAGGTTGCTTAGCTTGCACACACACTTGACACTTAGATCCCTTGACGGTGGTGAAACTAGGGATTAAGGTCAATTTCGCTAGTCGCGACATGCAACCAAAGTTAACATGACAAAGACGTGAATGCCACACATTGGATTCACTATTGTTGCAAATATGATTAACAACTTTATTGCAAACGTCTGATAAGGATAAACGAAACAAGCCTCCTGACTCATAGCCTTTACCAACAAAGGTTCCATACTTGGATATTACAAATTTATTCAACTCAAAGACAAGTTTGTAGCCATCTCTACACAGAAGAGATCCGCTAACAAGATTTTTATTGACGGAGGGGACATAATGCACGTTCTTCAGCCGCGCGATCTTCCCCGAAGTAAACTTCAGATCGACCGTGCCAACACCACGAACAGAAGCACTTGAACCATTGCCCATCAGCACGGTTGAAGTCCCTGCGGTCTGATAAGACGAAAACATGGAAATATCACCGCATACATGCACATTAGCACCCGTGTCAATCAACCAGTCAGGAGAATGACATACTGAAAGAATAGTGGGAAATATACCATACCCATCATCCTTTATGTCAGTGTCTCCAATGACAACATTAGCGGTCTTGCCGCCTTTCCCAGGATGACGCTTGTCATAGCGATTAGGGCAACTAGGAGCCCAATGATCAGGATCCCCACACACACATGACAAGCACCTTTCTTATTGCCATTCTTTTTCTTGAAGTTCGTGTGTTGCACAGCCTTGTTCTTCCCAACAAACTTTGCTTTTCCATCAAACTTGCCCTTGTTCTTGAACTTGTGGGGCTGGAAGTTCTGCTTCTGTACCACATTGGCACTAGATCCTTCCTCAATAGCTCGAGCACGTGTGTCCTTTGCTCTCGCCTTTTCTTCCACATCAAGAGTGCCAATGAGATCCGGGACGGAAAACTCCTGCCTCTTATGCTTCAACAAGGTAGCAAAGTTCCTCCATGAAGGAGGAAGCTTAGTGATGATACCTCCAGCAACAAACTTGTCCGGTAGCATACAACTGAAGTGCTCAAGTTCTCTAGCAAATGACTGTATCTCATGAGCTTGCTCAACCACGGAGCGCTCTTCAGTCATCCTGTAATCATAGAATTGCTCCATGATGTACAGTTCAGTGCCAGCATCCGAGACCCCAAACTTGGCCTCGAGTGCATCCCACATATCTTTTCCATTATCAATTGACGCATAAGCATCAACTACGTTCTCACCAAGAACACTCAAGAGAGCAGCCTTAAACAGAGTATCCATTTTTTGAAAAGCTTGTGTCTATTGAGCATCAAGCTCTCCTTCAGGTTTGCCGAGAGTGGCGTCATAGCAACTCATGGTTTGAAACCATAAGACTGCTCTCACGCGCCACCTCTTATAGTGGATACTCTCAAACATAGGAGGTCTCATGGAAGCAACAAAACCACTCGGGGTAAATTGCCGATAATAAGGTTTTTGGATTGTTGGAGATATGAGCAATTTACCAAATGATTTTATTAACAGAAATACTAGATAAAGCATGACTAATATAGTAGAGACAAAACAAGTCATGCGTTCTGACAGAGAGAAGGTAAATAGCTTCTGCATATATGAACCGTAGCCTATCATATCTAAACCAGACAGTATAGCAAGTAGCATATATGAAGTAGAACCTATCATGTGTAGGACAAGGACTAGAACAAGGAACTGCGGCAGAACCTTTAACAGGAAAGACAAGAACACGTACGGGACAGCAGCAGCAGAAGCGCTGGACTTGGGGTCGGTGTCCTCGTCTGCCATGTCGTCGAGGAGGTCGTCGACGTCGGGGAAGAAGTCGTCGTCGGGGAAGAAGTCGTCGTCGGGGAAGTAGTCGTCGGCGACCGGATCGTCCGTGATGAAGCAGCCAGTAGTCGCGCTGAGCGCTCCCCAAAAACCTTATCACCCTTCTCCTGTACATGACTCAAAAGGTGTGGTTTCGCAGGCCTACTGTCCCAACCTGCAGTGCACGCCACAAGATGGGATGGGGAAAAACGTAGCAGCAGCGCAGTGGTGGGAACTTTGTGGCGAGAGGAAGAGGAGCTTATGTTGTGTCTCTCTGGAGAGGAGCGACCTCTCTTATATAGGCACAGGAGAAGGAGGCGAAGAGGCTGCGGCAGGAGGAGAAGCAAAGAAGGGAGACGAAGTGAACAGGCAGCGGCCGAAGAGGCGCGCCGTTCGAATTTAGTGTCCACTACAGAAAACGTTTCAACTCCCACGTGACCTTTCGTACACCCGTCGTGCGTGGCAAAAATTTAGATATCGGCTCGGCTCATTCCCGCAACCCGCGGCGCGGCGCGGCGTGTCGTGACGAGGCGAGGCGAGGCGGAGGAGTGCGCGTGGATATCCCTTTTGTGCTCATGCTCGTACAAGAGGGGAAAGAACCTCCCTTATAAGGAGGTACAACTCCCACTAAACTAGCAATGTGGGACTAAACTTTAGTAGTATCCCTTGCCTTGCACAAATGGGCTAAGTGGGCCTCTAGGATTTATTAGGAATTTCTGAAATAGTTATTGGGCTGCCCAAAATAGACTAAATTCCAGCAATCCCCCACCAGATCCCAGAGGCACACAGAAATTTGCCTTTGGTTCCAAAACACTGTTTTATATACCGGTACTGCAGTGGAGACTGTTAAGTTGAACTTCCACCTAGAACTCTATGCTACACTAGTAAGCAACTTGAACAGTGGACTGGGCCTTGAACTGCAAGTTTTCTGCGAATCTAGCTTCACATAAAGCCTTGACCGATACATGGCTACCGTGGGTCTTCCCCGCGGGTGGAGCTTATGCGTCATACTCCGTGACCTTTCACGAGTTTACTAAAGAGAACCCTACTCTCATAGATTGCGACGTTTGACAATCAGACTCATATAGGTGTGTTCTTCAAAAGATATTCTGCAGTACAACATCTCTGCTTAAATAAGCCACTTAGAACACATTAAGATATACATCAACCTGCCATGCAGATTAGGAGAGTATTGCATCTTCATGGAGTGGTATTGTGAATAGTAAGGATACTCTCCTCTCAGTTGACCAACAACTTGTCTTCCACATCTAATTCACGGGATCTCCGATCACAAAGAATAGGTTACCACTGTGAACAACTCATATTGTGGGTCTCATACCCATCTCCCTCGACGCATTATCTATCACATTACGTGATAGACCCTTAGTAAAAGGATCTGCCAGATTTTTAGACGTTTGGATATAATCCAACGCAATAACTCCGGAGTTTTTCATTTTCCTGACAGACTTTAACCTTCTCTGAACGTGTCTTGATGACTTCATGTTATCCTTTGAGCTGCTCACTTTCGTGATCATAGTCTGATTGTCGCAGTTCATAAGGACACCCGGTACAGGTTTCTCAACAACCGGCAAGTCATTCAAGAGCCGGCGAAGCCAATCTGCTTCAACCGTAGCTGTATCTAGTGCTGTGAGTTCTACTTCCATTGTTGACCTCGTTAAGATGGTCTGCTTGCAAGACTTCCAAGAAACAACGCCACCTCCATGAGTGAATACATAACCGCTCGTGGCCTTTATCTCATCGGCATCTGAGATCCAGTTTGAGTCACTATACCCTTCAAGCACCTTTGGATGCCCGGTGTAGTGAATTCCATAATTTGCAGTGCCTTTCAAATAACGCAAAACTCTTTCTAGATCTTTCCAATGCACATCTCCTGGTTTTGAAACAAACCGACTCAGTTTGCTAACAGCAAAAGGGATGTCAGGTCTTGTAGCACTGGCTAAGTACATAAGCGAGCCAATAATCTGAGAATACTTCAATTGGTCTCTAGCAATTCTTCGATTCTTTCGAAGCAACACACTAGCATCATATGGTGTTGGAGAGGGCTTGCAGTCACTGTAGCCAAAGCGACTCAAGATCTTTTCCACATAGTGAGATTGAAGCAATGTAATCCCACCATCATCGTCTCTCAACAACTCGATGTTCAGAATGACATCAGCCACTCCTAAATCCTTCATCTCAAAACAACGAGATAGTAAATCCTTGACCTCCTTAATAACATTCAGATTTGTTCCGAAAATCAGTATGTCATCAACATACAAGCACATGATAACTCCCTCGCCCCCACCATGGCGATAGTACACACATTTGTCAGCTTCGTTCACAACAAAGCCTACAGCTGTTAAAGTTCTTTCAAACTTCTCATGCCACTGTTTGGGTGCTTGCTTAAGTCCGTACAAAGACTTCAGCAATTTGCACACTTTCCCTTCCTGACCATCTAGTACAAACCCATCTGGTTGTTCCATATAAATTTCCTCGTCCAACTCTCCATTTAGGAAAGCAGTCTTAACATCCATTTGATGAATGAGAAGACCATGCGAGGCAGCTAGTGAAAGTAGAACTCGAATAGTGGTCAGTCGAGCCACAGGTGAGTAAGTATCAAAGAAGTCTTCACCTTCCTTTTGGGTATAACCCTTAGCCACGAGCCGAGCCTTGTACTTTTCAATAGTACCATCAGGCCTAAGTTTCTTCTTGAATACTCTCCTAATCTGCATGGTAGGTTGATGTATATCTTAATGTGTTCTAAGTGGCTTATTTAAGCAGAGATGTTGTCCTGCAGAACATCTTTTGAAGAACACACCTATATGAGTCCGATTGTCAAACGTCGCAATCTATGAGAGTAGGGTTCTCTCTAGTAAACTCATGAAAGGTCACGAAGTATGACGCATAAGCTCCACCCGCGGGGAAGACCCACGGTAGCCACGTATCGGTCAAGGCTTTATGTGAAGCTAGATTCGCAGAAAACTTGCAGTTCAAGGCCCAGTCCACTGTTCAAGTTGCTTACTACTGTAGCATAGAGTTCTAGGTGGAAGTTCAACTTAACAGTCTCCACTGCAGTACCGGTATATAAAACAGTGTTTTGGAACCAAAGGCAAATTTCTGTGTGCCTCTGGGATCTGGTGGGGGATTGCTGGAATTTAGTCTATTTTGGGCAGCCCAATAACTATTTCAGAAATTCCTAATAAATCCTAGAGGCCCACTTAGCCCATTTGTGCAAGGCAAGGGATACTACTAAAGTTTAGTCCCACATTGCTAGTTTAGTGGGAGTTGGACCTCCTTATAAGGGAGGTTCTTTCCCCACTTGTACGAGCATGAGAACAAAAGGGATATCCACGCGCGCTCCTCCTCCGCCGCCCGCCTCGCCACGCCACGCCTCGTCACGACGTGCCGCGGGTTGCGGGAATGAGCCGATATCTAAATTTTTGCCACGCACGATGGGTATACGAAAGGTCACGTGGGAGTTGAAACGTTTTCTGTACTGGACACTATATTCAAACGGCGCGCCTCTTCGGCCGCTGCCTGTTCGCTTCGTCTCCCTTCGTTGCTTCACCTCCTCCCGCAGCCTCTTCGCGTCCTTTTCCTGTGCCTATATAAGAGAGGTCGCTCCTCTCCAGCGAGACAGAACAGAAGCTCCTCTTCCTCTCGCCACAAAGTTCCCACCACTGCGTTGCTGCTACATTTTCCCCATCCCGTCTTGCGTCGTGCACCGCAGTTCGGGACAGTAGGCCTCTGAAATGGCACCTTTTGAGTCCTGTACGGGAGAAGGGTGATAAGGTTTTTGGGGAGCGCTCAGCGCGACTACTGGCTGCTTCATCACGGACGATCCGGTCGCCGACGACTACTTCCCCGACGACGACTTCTTCCCCGACGACGACTTCTTCCCCGACGTCGACGACCTCCTCGACGACATGGCAGACGAGGACACCGACCCCAAGTCCAGCGCTTCTGCTGCTGCTGTCCCGTAGGTGTTCTTGTCTTTCCTGTTAAAGGTTCTGCCGCAGTTCCTTGTTCTAGTCCTTGTCCTACACATGATAGGTTCTACTTCATATATGCTATTTGCTATATTGTCTGGTTTAGATATGATAGGCTACGGTTCATATATGCAGAAGCTATTTACCTTCTCTCTATCAGAACGCATGACTTGTTTTATCTCTACTATATTAGTCATGCTTTATCTAGTATTTCTGTTAATAAAATCATTTGGTAAATTGCTCATATCTCCAACAATCCAAAAACCTTATTATAGGCAATTTACCCCGAGTGGTTTTGCTGCTTCCATGAGACCTTCTATGTTTGAGGGTATCCACTATAAGAGGTGGCGCGTGAGAGCAGTCTTATGGTTTCAAACCATGAGTTGCTATGACGCCACTCTCGGCAAACCTGAAGGAGAGCTTGATGCTCAACAGGCACAAGCTTTTCAGAAAATGTGGGATGCACTCGAGGCCAAGTTTGGGGTCTCGGATGCTGGCACTGAGCTGGAAGTTTTCTTTTACCTATACAAGAATGAGAAGTTCAGAAACTTAGAATAAATAAAACAAACAGAACTAATTTGGAACAACATTAACTAAAAAACAAGTATATTTAAGTTTGTGATTACGTATTTCAAAATAATAATGTGGCATGGATTGAAATAGTATATCATAATAATACTAAGTGATGCAATATTTTTACAATAAAACTAATTGAAGCGTATTTCAGGTGTGAAGCACGTAAAGCATCAAGCCGTTCCATTTAACACTAAATCCGCATACATCATCTCCAACAGGTAAGTGGAAAAAGGACTCACCTCATATTGTTGAGTCTCACAAACAAATAATGTATGTATCACCTTTCCCACATTAGACATGATCGCTCTCTGTGGTCATCATTGTTAACTTGATGTGAACTGCTTTCAAGATATTTCCCCTACTGCATGGATGCAAACTAATACATAATTTAGTTTTGGAACCAATGGAGAATCAAAATATTGTACTAATAGGAAACAATTATTTAAGATTCCAAGCAGTGACCTCAGCTTCTTGTGCCGGTTCTTTTTCGAAAAGCAAGAAAACAAATATTTCTATTGATATACCATGTTGCTACATTCTGGTGGCAATAAATAAGCGATACAAAAGAACCTAACAAGAACACAAGGTCTAACAATAATTTACCATGCCTTCTTCAAATGGGCAACATCCAGCAGGCAAGAAACGTGCGCCGACAAATGAAAAATTAAGACCAATTATTACAATTAACATCAATATCTCAAGTTGTTAACAGAGAAAATTGAAGCACACATATGAATTGTACATAAGTAATGTATTTGGCCACCTCAGGGAATCATTTCATGAATCAGTTAATAGTAAAATAAAAATAGTAGGGAATATATTTGAAGATGGGTATATATATCATAGACTCTGCAAATAAATATCAGTCGATGGCTTCAAATTTCAGCTGATATATAATGACCTATTGGGAAGGGCACTTTTACATAACCTGTTGGATGGAGCAAATTGCAAACTTTCATATAATGTTGTCAGAAACATCACAACTCCAAAGTCAGAGGAAAGGAAGTGCACCTCACCGAGTATAATGCGGTATAATCTGCGACAAAGATAGCAAGTGAAAGGCTTAATTGGCTATAAAAAATCAGTTTGCTGCCAAAATAAATCCTACCGAGGTTCAAGAAAAAGATAAATCACTAATACATAAAACATGGCATGCTTGATGCATCATACCATTATGCATCAATAATATTGCTGAAAGGGCATGAGAAAAACAAAGGCATATATTAGCAATCAAACGATTGCGTGAGACAAATTGAAAAATTTAAAATTGCACTCTATAATATAAAAAGATATATGTTGCCTGATGTCCCCATGAAAGAGCAACTCCACGAAGTCCATGCGGGAGCATGTGGCGTTGAGAGCCTTGACCGAGAGAATCGGTGGTGTGGGGAAGTCGTATCTGATGATCGAGGCGGACTTCTCGACACTTGTCACCCCTGACAGCGGTAGGCTATGCACCATAGCCAGCACTCACATTAAATGTGTGGTCGGGAACGTGACCTCACACGGCCTCTATGAAAGCAATCTGCATGTGAGGCATGTGCGCCGAGGAGTCTCGTGTTCAGGACACCTAGCACCGTTCCAAAACGTCACTGCTGACGTTTCTCTAGATCTGGTTTAACAGAGGGTAGATTACTTGGCAGCAAACCTACACAAAGGTATGCTTGCCCTCACATCATTGGCTCCTTCTGGATGTTGTAGTACTAATTGTGAAGAGGATTCTAGTGTAGTTTCTTATTGTACCGAGGGTTTAAAATTTCAGCAAAATTTCATATATTTCGGTGGGCTTAAAAATACTTGCAACCATGAAAGTTTGAGCCAAATTCAAACTAAAATTTAAATTAGCTTAAAAATCATTAAAAAATTGATTTTTGAAACTCAAAATCCGAAATAATTTCTGAATTTCCGAATAATGCATATTTCGGTGACATCCAAAAAATTTCCATGTCCGATATTAAATACCTTACCGACGTGGCTTTTTGGGCAGGTCCATCTGTTGTAGTTACGCTCAGGGTACCCCGGTTTTAAATACCCCGACATGCTCATGCGCAAAATCAAGAGGGGCTACTAAAAAAGAAAGATTTTTGACGCTCCATTAGCTAGCGTACTCTTCTACTATCAATAAAACCAAAAAATAAATCAAATGTCAGTGAGTCAGATCTAAAAGTTGGGAGTTGTCCAAACGCATGTCATGCCCATCAGTCAATGCCAATTGTTTGGTAGGGTAGCTCTCAGCCGCCATTCCATTTGTAAATAGATGTTTACCCTTTATAGTATTGATTACTTGTTTTCATTTTAATATCAAAAGATTATTTTGTTAGAAAACATATTTTTTTGCTCAGAAAGCTCATTCATCTAGAAAAGAATTATGGCCACGTGTAGTAGAAGTTACTAGGTTTTCTTTTGACAGACTGCAGCCCTCAAAGAGGGCTTAACACTTTATTATTTGCAGTTTAAGCAGTGTGCAGAGAGAAGTTTCCCCCTTAGGAAAGAGGTGGATTTGATTCATTCCTTAGGAAGACTCTGAGAGAAGCTTCATCAGGAATTACTGCAGAGTTATATGCTGCATCAACATTGGCTAGGTATCCTGCTTGGAAGATTTGTTTGATAGAAGGCCTCCTTTCATCTTCACTATCCTCAAGTAAACCCGCATTAAGCATCGCTTTCGTAGCATGGCTAACATTTCTTGACATGAGATTGAGCTCTACTCCTGACTTGAGATAGATAGATTACAACAGATGCAAATGAAATGCTTGCAAGTTGGAATGACATAACAACGAAGATGATGCATTTCACGACAGGATTAGCACCAAGCTTAATATCGTCCGATTTAAATACAGTACCCAACAATGACATTAAAGATGAACTGCATCTACTAATTAACATCACCCAAATAGTTTCAGCTACATCATTTGTTTCCCGTCAACACAGCAGCGTCAGACCAAGGGGAGAGCTTGTCGATGCGGATGCGCAGGGGAACTTCCATGGACGCCCCATCCCCTGCTGCTGCTGGAACCAGGTACATCCGCGGCACCGGCAGGAACGTTGGCTCATCCGCGGCGGCCACCGCGCCGGGCGACGAGCTGCTCCTTATGTGCATGTCCACCAGCACCATGTCCTCCTTGCCGCAGTTGACCCACATCTTGCACGTGAACCGGGGGCGCGTCGCCGCCCTAGCCCTAGCGCACACCACAGACACGGCGGCCGCGGCGGCGCCGAGCACGCCCACGGTCAGGAGGAACACGCGGTTGTCGTCGCCGAGGAGGACAACCCGCGGGGTCGACACCGGTAGATGGAGCTGGCTAGCCTTGCCGTACTGCACGGCGCGCAACGGCACTGAGTGGACGGTGTTGAGGTGGCCGGCGAGCGCCTGCGGCGCGCCGACATAGCCGCAGCCGGGCTCCGTGCAGTGGCAGGGCGCGTGCGGGCACGCTTTCTGGTGCTCGGCGACCTCGTGGTAGGTCATGTACCACTGGCAGCCGGCGTTGGGGCACCCAATCCTGGTGGAGGACACAACGGCGTCCAGCGCAGGGCAGGGGTCAAAGAAGCCGCTGCCGTCCACGCACGCCATGCACTGCCTGAAGGGCAGCTGGGCCACGCAGCCGCCGCAGGCCGGGTGCCCCGCTTTGCACTGCAAGCAGGCACACAAATCAGAGATGGGCCGTAAATCAGCACGAAAGAATTGATCTCTCATGAGGAAGAAAGAAGGAAAGAAAGAGAGGAACCTGAAAGACGGGGGGCTTGAAGGGGAGGGTGCAAACGGGACAGTGGAGCACTTGCTTGTCGATCCTCACGGCGAGCTCCACTCGCGGGTTGTACGCCGCCGTGACGATGACGCCTCCGTCTCCTCCACCGGCCGCCTCCTGCTTCATGCGGCCGTCGGGCAGGTCCTGCCGCGCTTTGTTGGAGCTCTTGTCGGCCTTGTCCGGCGAAGCCCCGCTTCTCCCCTCGACGGTGGTGCCTTGCATCCTGGCTGGCCTTTGGGGAAAGAAAACCGCTGTCTGTGTCTCAGGCCAAACTTTTTCCAGGAGGTGGGAGAGGAGAAGAGCAGAGATCTGAGAACAAAAGGTGCCGAGGCAACCACACTACACTATAAATGCTTCCTCATTGTGGTTTCCATTCCCAAATTTATATGCTATAGATATAAGCCGTGCTCTTAATCTATTTCATTATTGCTACTTTATCCATATATTAATGTTGTTCTAGAAAAATTGAGGAACATAAATGTAAGCACATTGTTTTTATTTTTGCGTGGTTTCCTGCTTAATTGATACACAGAGGAGTGCTTTCGAGTCCATCGCCAGATTATAACACCATCAAACACGTGGGAGCCCATAAAAAGAAAATGATACATGTGTAAGCACAAGGGACACGCGTAACCAAATAGTACAAAGGAGCACACAACGCATCACAACTTTCATCCAGGTCACGACACATCCCGCCTTTCTCACTGCTACCGACTCGCACATACGCCATGGCTGATGTGCTGGCCGCCACCAGCAAATAACAACAACAGGACCACAAGCGTCCAAAAGATCCCTGGAATAGGGTATCGGATTTTGAAGACCCCCGGCGCAAAAAATCTTGATTACCTGCTTGCATGGAGTAGGAAAAATAACCCCTTGATTCAGCAGATGCCATCAAGAAGCAATGAGGAATCCATCTGTCACCACACCATGCAACAACCTAGTCAAGAGACTTCTAACCAGGCATCCATAGCTGGAGGTTATAGAGACACAGAGCGATAACCAGCAAGGAAACCAACCAAGATCATTCTTGCATCGATGCATGATAAAGGCTTGAGCAACGTTGCTGGAGCATCGATGCCTATTCTCTCTTATTTTACAAGGTTTACATAAAGAGGGAGAATGCCGGCAGCTGGGATTTTGGGCTGGAAAAGGAGCAAATATTAGAGACCTATTCCGCATAGCTCCAAAAGTCCTGAAACTTCACGGATGATGTTTTCCAAATATATAAAAAATACTGAGCACAAGAACCTCACCAGGGGGGCCACACCCTACCCACGAGGGTGGGGGGCGCGCCCTACCCCCTGGGCACGCCCCCTACCTCATGGGCCCCCTGGTGGCCCTCCGGTGGCCATCTTTTGCTATATGGAGTTTTTCGATGGGAAAAAAATAATAAGCCATCTTCTCGGACGAAACTCCGCCACCACGAGGCAGAACCTTGGCGGAATCAATCTAGGGCTCTGGCGGAGTTGTTCTGCCGGGGAAACTTCCCTCCCGGAGGGGGAAATCACAACCATCGTCATCACCAATGCTCCTCTCATCGGGAGAGGGCAATCTCCATCAACATCTTCATCAGCACCATCTCATCTCAAAACCCTAGTTCATCTCTTGTATCCAATTATTGTCTCCAAGTCCGGGATTGGTGCTAGTAGGTTGCTACACTAGTGCAGAACCGGGCAATAGCACCAGTTCGTAAGGCCCTTTAGTGCCGGTTTAGGAACCGGCACTAACGTTTCGGCACTAAAGGCCCCCCCCCCTTTAGTACCGGTTCAACATGAACCGGTGCTAAAGGGGATCCACGTGGCACGAGCCAGCTCCGGGGGCCGGGAGCCCTTTAGTACCGGTTGGTAACACCAACCGGTACTAAATGGTTGTGGGGTTTTTGGTTTTATGATTTCTTTTTCATTTAATTTTGTGTTTTCCATTTTAATTCTTTTTCGTTTGCTGGTATTTTACGGTACTACACATTGTACACGTTATGCATATATATATAGAATTTCTAGTAGAACCAATCATATATATATATATATATCATCAATGTCTCACAAACCACCATATTAATTTACACATACACAGATGTATAGCTATATACAATTTCTCCTACATATGCATGTTGCCTTCGGAGCCAGTGGCATTAGCCTAATTGGTGCCTTCGGATCACGATGACAATTGGAAGTGGTTCATGGGGGCGGTAGCGGGTAATAGTATTCTCCCTTCGGATTTATGACCTGGTTGAGCAAAAATCCTGCTATTTCCTCTTGAAGTGCTTCTACGCGCTCTGTTGGTAGGAGCTTGTCCCGCACCTCTTTGAACTATTAAGAAGGAGATCAATACGCATGTGTATTAGTTGTGTGACTAGATATCGATAATGGTGTAAAAATTGTGAATAGTGTTCTGACAAGCATACCCATTCCTGTCTTTGAGATCTGCTCCTTTCGGACGCCATCATGCGAATGTTCTCGCAAACGCAGAATGCACACAGATCAGTCCCCTGCGCCTGCTTCAGGGCCTTTATTACGAGAATGGAATTTAATTTGATCAGATAATAATTAATCAAGCATGATAATTAAAGAGATGGCAGCTAGCTAGCTAGCTAGTACTACTTAATTACATACCTTGGATCGAAACCATTTCAGCTTTGGTTTCCATTCGCCTTCCGTGACGCTGATGAACCTTGCCCAAGCCCTGCCCGCCGACAAAGAAAGTGAATAAAGGGGTTAGTAAATAGTTCATATCATGAAATTAATGACGAACTAAATGGGCCGAGATATATAGTTAATAATGATTGAAATTACCTGTTGACTATCCCAAACAAGATGTTATAGTCACTATTTGCTTTGAGTAGCGAGTCCAGTATTTCAACTGTTCCGGCGTCAACTTTAATGATACACAAGATCCGGTGAAATCTGCATGCACACACGTTTGCATGTCTTAATTAAGCGGGCATATGTAAGCAAAAACATGTAGCTAGCTAGTAGGCAAAAACAGAGAATTTGTAGTACAAGAAAGTGTGACTCACTGGAAGTTGTAAGGAAGTAGTATATCTTCATTGTATTTGAGGCGCTTCAAGAACTCTAGCATGCTGTCCTCTACCTCTTTTTCTTGATGCTTGTTCATTTTCCATGTGTATTCATTAACGGTGTTTGGGTCAATGAACCCAATGCCATAGCGTCCACCTTTTCTCATTTCATACATCTTCATCCTGCATAATACCACAGAAAAGAATATAGTGAGGATAATTACAGGTAATGATTGATCAAAAGGATCACTACAGCTAGCTTGAGACTTAAATTACAGAAAGAAATCACTTACAGACAATAGCAACTGACGATAGATTTGTCGAGTGCGTCTTGATTGTATAACTGAAACAGTTCAGGATACTCAACGGCCACAGCTTTCTCATGGTAGTAATCATCCTTCTTGACATTCACCATGAGGGACTCTCGATTGGATCTCTTGGTAATGTCCATGTACCATTGATGCAATTCATACATTCTCGTTGGGAGCTTGTTGACATCTTCTGGCTCGACCAAAGGTTGGCCCCGGACATATTTCCGTTTTATTTCCTCCTCTGTAATCCCAGGCATGTCCTCGATCTCGAGGAGTTGTCCAACAGTGATCTTGAGTTCTTCAGCCTGCATTATATGCTCCTGGGTTATTACCACATCGCCCACCTCGGGAACGTAAACTGTTTGGCCACAATAATATTGGGCGTGCGTACTATCACGTATTGTTGGCGGCACATCAAGCGGGGGGGTCGATTGCGCCGCCTATTTTCCCAGCTGGGCAACGGTTTTCCTGCATTTTTTGACAGCTGCTTGTTGTTTGCTCGAGCTCGAGCTCGCCTCCTTCTGTAGACGTCGTCGATGTAACTTCCTGATGTGGCGCTCATAGTCTGAGTCAACAGGCTTAGGAGCTGGTGGTTGAGCCATACGAATGAAGTGGTCAACTACTTCCACAGGCACTTTCTCCCTTGGCGGCGGTGGCGGTTTCGGTCCAAAATGGGCGTCGACTTCTGCCTGCACTATGGCATTGGTTTGCTCCTCGGTCCTGTCGTAAGCCCTCACAGGAAGAGGAGTAGTGAGGATTGGACCATATTTATATCGCTTGCCTCCGCCTGTACTTCCTGTACTATGACCTCGACTCGTACCGCTATGCACCATAGCTGCGGGGTGTCTCTTCTGCGACTGCTGAGGCGGCGGAGACGGCTGACGGGGCTGAGTTGGACGAGGAGGAGTGGCCTGAAGCTGTGCCGGACTTGCAGTGGCCTGAGGTTGTGCCGGACTTGGAGGAGGAGTGGACGTCTGATGCTGTGTCGGACTTGGAGGAGGAGTGGCTTGACACTTTGCCGGACTTGGAGGAGGAGGAGTGGCCTCACGCGTTGGTGGACTTGGAGGAGCGGGAGTCTGCTGACTCGGTGGCGGACTTCGACGAGGAGTCGGGTGACGCGGTGTCGGTGGCCTTCGAAAGATGATGCAATCCTTTCTCCATAGGATGACACGATGTATGGCCTCTCCCAATGTGTGCTCGTCGTCACCTCCAGGAATGTCAAGCTGTAGCTCCGAATATGGGTCCACCACCTCATCAACCAAGACACGAGCATAGCCCGCTGGAATCGGCTTGCAATGGAAGGTTGCCTCGGGGGAATTTGAAAAAGCAACGGCGTCCGCCACCTTCATGGATATGTTCTTCATTTTGAAGTGTAGCTCGCAGTTAGTGTTCTCCGTGATGTCATCCACGGGGTATCTATCCAGCACTACTGCGTCGCCCGGGGTGGAACCCACGCTGCTTCTCGGCATGGATGGGGCGGTGGTATCCAATGCTGGATCATCCGCTAGCTGCTGCAGATGCTGAGACCCCCTTTGCTGGCTAAGTGAGTCGATCTGCTCCTGCTGCCGCTGGAATTTAGCTGCCAATTCCGCTTGACTTGCTTCTAGGCCTTGAAGGCGTTCATAGTCCCGCTTCCTCTGCTCCTCCTCCATCTTCCTCTTCTTCTCCTCCGCAATCTTCTTTCTCTCACGGGTTCTGTAGTCGGCGTTCCAGTCCAAAAACCCATCATACCACGGAAGAGCGCCCTTGCCTCGTGTTCTTCCCGGGTGTTCAGGATTTCCCAAGGCACGCGTAAGCTCGTCGTTCTCTCTGTTGGGCTGGAACACCCCCGATCGAGCCTCTTCTATTGCAACAAGTAGCGCATCGTCGGCTCCGTTCAGACATGCCTTCGTCGAAACATTGCCTGTCTTCGGGTCCAACTCCCCCCCATGCGCATAGAACCAAGTCCTGCACCTGGGGGGCCAGCTCTTAGTAACCGGAGTGACGCCTGCATCCTCCACCTCTTTCTCAGACTTATCCCACTTAGGCATTGCCACCGCGTAGCCACCTGGCCCCAGCTTATGGAACTTATCCTTTTTTTCGGCATTCTTCTTGTTTATTCTCGACCGCTCCTTAGCTAATTCTGAATCCTTGAATTTCACGAAATCGTCCCAATGAGCACTTTGATTCTCTAGTATCCCCTCGAATATTGGAGTCTTCCTTCCTCCCTTGACGTACTTCTCCCACGTCATTCTCTTGTGGTTCTTGAATGCAACCGCCATCTTCCTAAAAGCAGCGTCCTTGACTTTCCGCACATCTGCTTCTGTGAAATTATCTGGTAGGGTGAAATGTTCCATGAGAGTATCCCAAAGCAGATTTTTTTGATTCTCGTTGACAAAAGTAACATCTGGACGTGGATTTGCTGGCTTTCGCCATTCTTGAAGGGAGATCGGGAGTTGGTCCTTCACAAGAACTCCGCACTGACGAACGAACTTGTCCGCAATCTTCTTAGGCGCTAATGGTTCGCCATTAGGTTTGAATGCCTCGATATTGTACTTTACCCCCTCCTTCAACTTTTTGTTCGGGCCTCGTTTCGTCCTTTTGCCTGAAGATTTGCTCGATCCGGATGGCTGGAAGAAGAAAGATCGATTCGTTAATATATCTTCAACTCATTTAAAACATGCGATGATCACCAGATTCCTGCTTATATAAATATATATACCTCGGCGGTGTTTGTTGTTTCAGGATCAACATGTTCTTCGTCGTAGTTCATGACTTCATCTTCTCGGTCGTCGCGATCGAATATCATATCACCCTCTCCGGTGTTGTTTAGAAATTCGGAGCCGTCAAAATCTTCTTCATTCTGATCATCATCTGGCCCGCATATGATATCGAACATGGTCTGTTCTCTCTCTCTGTCGGTATTGTCCTCCATAGCTTTTATTTAACTATGCCAAAAGAAATATAAAACAATTTAGTATAATCTCGAATAATAGATATAATCTCGAATACATCGTCTCGAATAATAGATATAATCTCGAATACATCGTCTCGAATAATAGATATAATCTCGAATACATCATCTCGAATAATAGATATAATATTGAATACATCACTAGCTAGCTAGCTAGCAAGCTAATAAAGATGCGGGCGGTTCCTGAGGTGCGGGCGGTGGACACCCAAAGAGAAGGAACCATCACTGGATCATAGCTCGGGTGATCTCCCCAAAGAACCTGCCAGGTATTGGAGAACCTGACGTCCATAGCAGCCATGTAGCGATGGACGTGCTCGTCCTCCTCCCTGACATGGCGACGTACCACCTCCGGCGGGGCCGGCTCCCTCCGCACCGAAAGTGGCCCACGCGAATGCCACCAAAGGAGATGAGGGTCGACGACGGGACCCGGGGCCGGGTTCCTCACCAAGCGTCGCACCCCTGAAGGTAGCACCTCCCAGTGCCAGCCCGGCGGAGCCCAGTCCCGGACATGGGTCCTCTGAAGCAGGACGTCGTCGCGGACGTGTCGACGGCGAGGATGCGGGCCGGGCATCATCGACAACAAAATACTATATGCCGTAAAAGTAAAGTAACATTTTTTAAATGATGGATTGTGATGATTTCATATATGCAAATTCTAAATTTTATAACTAAAAATATAAGAAACTAAAAAAACATCGATCATCGTCTAACAATTTGAAATTAATCTAATTCATCTAGCTAGCTAAAACTAACATTTCCAAAATTTCTAACATTTCTATATAACTAACATTTCTATAACATTTGACATTATATATATTATAACTAACATTTCCACATACTATTTGACATTAATCTAATCTAATTAATTAATCCATCTAAAACTTTGTATGAAAAACAGAAAAACAGAAAAAACTAAAAGCTAAAAACAGAAAAATTGTGTGTGTGTGCGCGTCTAGTGTGTGTGTGTGTGCATGTAGTGTGTGTGTGCGCTACGGTCGGCGCCGGCACCGGCGCCGGTGTGCGCTACGATCGATTGGAGGGAGGAGAGGAGCCGGGGGAGGGGATCACAGCGCGCGCGGGCAAGGTCGAGGCGACGGCGATGGCGAGGCGAGGTCGATCCAAAGGCGACGGCGACGGTGAAGCGAGGGGATCGGCGACCGGGACGGCGACGGGGGTGCCGCGGAGTCGACGGGGACGACGCGACGAGGACGGGGGCGTTGCGGAGTCGACGGGGACGGCACGACGGGGGCGGCGACGGCGCGGGTCGACGCGGCGGCGGCAGAGAGAAGTGGGAGATGAGAAAGTGAAAATTTTCGAAGTGTTTCTTATATAGGGGACACCTTTAGTACCGGTTGGAGCCACCAACTGGTACTAAAGGCCTGTTTTGGCCAGGCCAAGCAGCGGGAAGCACCCCCCTTTAGTACCGGTTCCTGGCTCCAACCGGTACTAAAGGCCCCCCCTTAAGTACCGGTTGGTGCCACGACCCGGTACTAAAGGGGGTGCGCTACCAGGCGAGGGGCGCAGAAGTTTAGTCCCACCTCGCTAGCCGAAGGGCGCTCACACCTGCTTATAAGCCCCGCCGCCGCTGCTGTCTCGAGCTCCTCTCTAAAGCAGGCCTTCTGGGCCTACCTCTGCTACTCTGCCCTGTGGGGCCTATTGGGCTTGCGGGCCTGCATCCTGGCCCAACAACAGGTTGGGTTTCTAGTCGTATGCAGGCCGCTGTGGCCCGGTAGGTGGGCTTTTTTCATTTAGTTTTTTCTTTTCTGCTTTATTTATTTTGTTTTATTTATTTTTAGTTGTTTTTTGCTGTATTTAGAGTTTCTTTGTGAATAATTTTTGATAGTTTTTAGAAACTTTCAGTTAGTGCCGTTAGTTTTTAAATTTGAATAGTTTAAATTTTGAATTATTTGAAATTTGTGTGAATCACTAGTTTGTGAATAACTTAACTTTAAAAATACATTTTTCAGTGATTCTTTTTTCTTATGTTTAATATTAGTGTGTTTTATCATTATATTCAATTCGGTAATGCTTAAGTTATTTAAAAATGAAATGCCTTTGTAACGGATGAGTTTTCGTTCGAAACCCTGATACTTCGAAACAGATTGTCCATTTTGTACACGAAGTGCATCCAGTTTTTGCGGTAACCCTCTCTACTTTTTTGCACATGCTATGTGGGTGAAATTATGATACCATGCCAACTTTCATCATTTTCCGAGTTCATTTGAAATGCTTTTCAATTTCAGGGTCATTTAGCTGAAAAAATCAATAAATGCATGAAAGAATTTGCTTGCACATAAAATTTCTTCGCGTTTCAAATGCCAAAACACATAACTAGCTACCCTAACTATTACAGAGATTCCCTCCTGGGTGTGAAACACAGAAGAAAGTGATGATAGTTAAGCCGATCACATCCCAAGTCTTTGGGTGTGAAACTTTTTCTTCGCGTGTGTCCCTTTGCGTCGTAGCCATGGAAAATCTTCATCATTTAACGGGATGCTTGGGTCAATATTCACTGTGAATGGAGCAATTTCATCAAACTGCTCATACTGCCTCTCTCTGAGTTCATTTGAAATGCTTTTCAATTTCAGGGTCATTTAGCTGAAAAAATCAGTAAATGCATGAAAGAATTTGCTTGCACATAAAATTTCTTCGCGTTTCAAGGCTTGAAGCTAATCAACATGTAGATGAGCATTGCAACTCTTCGTCATTGTCTGTGCACTCATGGCTTATAAACCGCTCATACTGCCTCTCTCTTGGCGAAGATCACAAGATAGTTTGGTTAAATTGCATTACTTGTAAGTCCAGTTAACATGGATGCTTATGATGCAAGAGCAACAGCAAAAGTGAAAATTTGGCACAAATAGGTAGTTGTGTAACTAAAATAGGTAGGAGGAGAGATAGCTCTTATGTCACAAAAAAGAAGTTGTATCAAACCTTTTATGTCGGATCTAGAACAAACCAATCGGTATCGCCATCATACAGGCCAACCGTGGCTCGTGATGCATATATATGCATATCAAATGCACGGTTGGACGTATGATGGCGAATCCGAATGATTTATATTCATTCGATGAACTGATAGATGTATGCAGTCGATGAACTGGTAGATGTATGTAGTCGATGAACTAAAAGACTTATGCAGGAAGGCGAGAGGTGGGCTATATATAGGGTCGTCTGGCTCACAAAGTGATTGTGGTAGTTTCGATCGAACGACTCACATGAGTTAGGAAGAAACACACCCTTGATCCAACGACTCACAAGAGCTAGAAAGAAACACACGATCCATGTGATTCTTCCTGATTGGTGGGATGCACATTAATTAGTACCCACTCCGGACTCCGAAACCCTCATACTCGGAAAGAGTTTGTCCAGTTTGTACACGAAGTGCGTCCAGTTTTTGCCATGACCCTCTCTACTCTTTCGCGCATGCTATGCGGGTGATATGATAATACCATGCCAAGTTTCAACATTTTCAGGATTCATTTTGTAGTGATTTTCAATTTCACGGTCATTTAGCTCTCTAAACAATTAGGTAAATGACCGAAAAACAACAAATGATGTCAGAACATGTTGGAAATTGATGACGTCGCTTTAAATGTTGCATACTGAACACAAAAGAAGTCCAGAGTTTAAATAAGTTATTAAAAATAAAAAAGAGGTGCAATGCTGGTTAATTTGCTTCAAGCCTTTCGGAATAGTATAGATTGCACTAAGCCACTGCAAATAGCTCAATGCAATCTATGCTATTCCGCAAGGCTTGAAGCTAATCAACATGTAGGTGAGCATTGCAACTCTTCGTCATTGTCTGTGCACTCACGGCTTATAAACCGCTCATACTGCCTCTCTCTTGGCGAAGATCACAAGATAGTTTGGTTAAATTGCATTACTTGTAAGTCCAGTTAACATGGATGCTTATGATGCAAGAGCAACAGCAAAAGTGAAAATTTGGCACAAATAGGTAGTTGTGTAACTAAAATAGGTAGGAGGAGAGATAGCTCTTACGTCACAAAAAAGAAGTTGTATCAAACCTTTTATGTCGGATCTAGAACAAACCAATCGGTATCACCATCATACAGGCCAACCGTGGCTCATGATGCATATATATGCATATCAAATGCACGGTTGGACGTATGATGGCGAATCTGAATGATTTATATTCATTCGATGAACTGATAGATGTATGCAGTCGATGAACTGGTAGATGTATGTAGTCGATGAACTAAAAGACTTATGCAGGGAAGGCGAGAGGTGGGCTATATATAGGGTCGTCTGGCTCACAAAGTGATTGTGGTAGTTTCGATCGAACGACTCACATGAGTTAGGAAGAAACACACCCTTGATCCAACGACTCACAAGAGCTAGAAAGAAACACACGATCCATGTGATTCTTCCTGATTGGTGGGATGCACATTAATTAGTACCCACTCCGGACTCTGAAACCCTCATACTCGGAAAGAGTTTGTCCAGTTTGTACACGAAGTGCGTCCAGTTTTTGCCGTGACCCTCTCTACTCTTTCGCGCATGCTATGCGGGTGATATGATAATACCATGCCAAGTTTCAACATTTTCAGGATTCATTTTGTAGTGATTTTCAATTTCACGGTCATTTAGCTCTCTAAACAATTAGGTAAATGACCGAAAAACAACAAATGATGTCAGAACATGTTGGAAATTGATGACGTCGCTTTAAATGTTGCATACTGAACACAAAAGAAGTCCAGAGTTTAAATAAGTTATTAAAAATAAAAAAGAGGTGCAATGCTGGTTAATTTGCTTCAAGCCTTTCGGAATAGTATAGATTGCACTAAGCCACTGCAAATAGCTCAATGCAATCTATGCTATTCCGCAAGGCTTGAAGCTAATCAACATGTAGGTGAGCATTGCAACTCTTCGTCATTGTCTGTGCACTCACGGCTTATAAACCGCTCATACTGCCTCTCTCTTGGCGAGGTGGGACTAAAAACAGCTTGCCGTAACCTCATTAGTACCGGTTCGTGGTATGAACCGGCACTAAATGGTGATGGTGGGGCCATAGCCTGACCGCAGGCTGACACAGCCTCTTTAGTACCGGTTCGTGGCATGAACCGGTACTAAAGGTTCTCCACGAACCGGTACTATTGATCGCCGCCACGAACCGGCACTAATGTACACATTAGTGCCGGCTCTAATGCAAACCGGCACTAATGTGCTTCACGTTTGACCCTTTTTCTACTAATGCTAGTAGTGTTAATTACTCCTTGTAGTTGATGCCAGTTGGTTTAATTGGTGGAAGATCATATGTTCAGATCCTATATGCATATTAATACCCCTCTGATTATGAACATGTTTATGCTTTGTGAGTAGTTACTTTTGTAACTGAGGACATGGGAGAAGTCTTGCTATTAGTAGTCGTGTGAATTTGGTATTCGTTCGATATTTTGATGAGATATATGTTGTCTCTCCTCTAGTGGTGTTATGTGAACGTCGACTACATGACACTTCACCATTATTTGGGCCTAGAGGAAGGCATTGGGAATTAATAAGTAGATGATGGGTTGCTAGAGTGACAGAAGCTTAAACCCTAGTTTATGCGTTGCTTCGTAAGGGGCTGATTTGGATCCATATGTTTCATGCTATGGTTAGGTTTAACCTAATACTTTTGTTGTAGTTGCGGATGCTTGCAATAGAGGTTAATCATAAGTGGGATGCTTGTTCAAGTAAGAACAGCACCCAAGCACCGGTCCACCGACATGTCAAATTATCAAAGTACCGAACGAGAATCATATGAACGTGATGAAAACTAGTTTGACGATATTCCCATGTGTCCTCGGGAGCACTTTTACTTATATAAGAGTTTGTCCAGGCTTGTCCTTTGGTACAAAAAGGATTGGGCCACCTTGCTGCACTATATTTACTTTTGTTACTTGTTGCTCGTTACAAATTATCTTATCACAAAACTATCTGTTACCACTTATTTCAGTACATGCAGATAATACCTTGCTGAAAACCGCTTATCATTTCCTTCGGCTCCTCGTTGGGTTCGACACTCTTACTTATCGAAAGGACTACGATAGATCCCTATACTTGTGGGTCATCAAGACTCTTTTCTGGCGCCGTTGCCGGGGAGTGAAGTGCCTTTGGTAGGTGGAATTTGGTAAGGAAAATTTTATATAGTGTGCTGAAATTTACTGTCACTTGTTACCATGGAAAGTAATCCTCTGAGGGGCTTGTTCGGGGTATCTTCACCCTGACCAGTAGAGCAAAGAGTTGCTCCTCAACCTACTGAACCTACTGAAAATGAATATGAAAATGAAAATGCTTGCTTTGAAGTTCCTTCGGGTATGATTGAAAAACTGCTAGCTAATCCTTTTCTAGGAGATGGAACAAAACATCATGATGAACATCTTATATATGTAGATCAAGTTTGTGGATTATTTAAGCTTGCAGGTGTACCCGGAGATGTTGTTAAGAAGAAGGTCTTTCCCTTATCTTTGAGGGGAGATGCATCGACATGGTATAGGCTATGTGATGATATGAGATCTTGGAATTACAAAGGATTGAAATTGGAATTTCATCAGAAGTTTTATCCTATGCATCTTGTTCATCGTGATCGCAATTATATATATAATTTTTGGCCTCGCGAAGGAGAAATCATCGCTCAAGCTTGGGGGAGGCTTAAATCAATGTTATATTCATGCCCCAATCATGAGCTCTCAAGAGAAATGATTATTGAGAATTTTTATGCTCGGCTTTCTGGTAACAATTGCACCATGCTTGATACTTCTTGTGCTGGCTCTTTTATGATGAAGACTATTGAATTCAAATGGGATTTATTGGAAAGAATTAGACGCAACTCTGAAGATTGGGACCTCGACAATGGTAAGGAGTCAGGTATGACACCTAGTTTTGATTGTGTTAAATCTTTTATGGATACCAATATTTTTTCGTAAATTTAGCACTAAATATGGACTTGACTCTCAGATAGTAGCTTCTTTCTGTGAATCTTTTGCTACTTATGTCGATCTCCCCAAGGAGAAGTGGTTTAAATATCATCCTCCCATAGAAGTAAAAGTAGCTGCACCTATTAAAGTTGAAGAAAAGACTATTACTTATAATGATCCTATTGTTCCTACTTCTTATGTTGAGAAACCATCTTTCCTTGTTAGGATAAAGGATCACGCTAAAGATTCAGCTGTGGTTCGTAAAAGCAATATTAAAACATATACACCTCCTGAGCAAGTTAAAGTTGAACCAAATATTGCTATTGTTAAAGATCTCTTGTCTGATAATATTGATGGGCATGTTATTTATTTCTGTAATGAAACTGCTAGAATTGCTAAACCCCGTGATAAAGATAAACCTAGACCTGTAGTAGGCATGCCTGTTATTTCTATTAAAATAGGAGATCATTGTTATCATGGCTTATGTGATATGGGTGCTAGTGTTAGTGCAATACCTTATTCTTTATAAAAAGAAGTTATGCATGATATTGCACCAGCTGAGATGGAAGATATTGATGTCACAATTAAACTTACCAATAGAGATACTATTTCACCAATGGGAATTGTTAGAGATGTTGAAGTCTTGTGTGGGAAAACTAAATATCCTGCTGATTTTCTTGTTCTTGGTTCCCCACAAGATAGCTTTTGTCCCATTATATTTGGTAGACCCTTCTTAAATACTGTTAACGCCACCATAGATTGCAAAAGAGATGTTGTTACTGTCGGTTTAGATGATATGACTCATGAATTTAATTTTTCTAAATTTAGTAGACAACACCGTGAAGAAGAATTACCTAGTAAGGATGAAATTATTGGTCTTGCTTCTATTGCCGTACCTCCTATTGATCCTTTAGAACAATATTTGCTAGACCATGAAAACTATATGTTTATGAAAGAAAGAAGGGAATTAGATGAAGTATTCTTTAAACAGGAACCTATGATGAAAAACAATTTACCTGTTGAAATCCTAGGGGATCCTCCTCCACCCAAGGGTGATCCCGTGTTTGAGCTTAAACCATTACCTGATACCCTTAAATATGCTTATCTTGATGAGAAAAAGATATATCCTGTTATTATTAGTGCTAACCTTTCAGAGCATGAAGAAGAGAGATTATTGAAAACTCTGAAGAAGCACCGTGCTGCTATTGGGTATACTCTTGATGATCTTAAGGGCATTAGTCCCACTCTATGTCAACATAAAATTAATTTTGAAGAAGATGCTAAACCAGTTTGTGATCATCAACGCCGGCTGAATCCTAAAATGAAAGAAGTGGTAAGAAAGGAGATACTAAAGCTCCTTGAGGCAGGTATAATTTATCCCGTTGCTGATAGTCAGTGGGTAAGCCCTGTCCATTGTGTCCCTAAGAAGGGAGGTATCACTGTTGTTCCTAATGATAAAGATGAATTGACTCCTCAAAGAATTATTACAGGTTATAGGATGGTAATTGATTTCCGCAAATTAAATAAGGCTACTAAAAAGGATCATCACCCCTTACCTTTTATCGATCAAATGCTAGAAAGATTATCTAAACATACACATTTTTGCTTTCTAGATGGTTATTCTGATTTCTCTCAAATACCTGTGTCAGCCAAAGATCAATCAAAGACTACTTTTACATGCCCTTTTGGTACTTTTGCTTATAGACGTATGCCTTTTGGTTTATATAATGTACCTGCTACCTTTCACAGATGCATGATGGCTATATTCTCTGACTTCTGTGAAAAGATTTGTGAGGTTTTCATGGACGACTTTTCCGTCTATGGATCTTCTTTTGATGATTGTTTGAGAAACCTTGATCGAGTTTTGTAGAGATGTGAAGAAACTAATCTTGTCTTGAATTGGGAAAAATGCCACTTTATGGTTAATGAAGGTATTGTCTTGGGTCATAAAGTTTCTGAAAGAGGTATTGAAGTTGATAAAGCCAAGGTTGATGCTATTGAAAAGATGCCATGTCCCAAGGACATCAACGGTATAAGAAGTTTCCTTGGTAACGCCGGTTTTTATAGGAGGTTCATTAAGGACTTCTCAAAAATCTCTCGGCCTCTGACTAATTTATTACAAAAGGATATACCATTTGTCTTTGATGATGATTGTTTAGAAGCATTTGAAATACTTAATAAAGCATTGATTTCTGCACCAATTATTCAGCCACCTGATTGGAATTTACCCTTTGAAATTATGTGTGCTGCTAGTGATTATGTAGTAGGTGCTGTTCTAGGACAAAGAATTGATAAAAAATTAAATATTATTCAATATGCTAGTAAAACCCTAGACAATGCTGAAAGAAATTATGCTACTACTGAAAAAGAATTCTTAGCAGTTGTATTTGCTTGTGATAAGTTTAGACCTTATATTGTTGATTCTAAAGTAACTATTCACACTGATCATGCTGCTATTTAATATCTTATGGAAAAGAAAGATGCTAAACCTAGACTTATTAGATGGGTTCTCTTACTACAAGAATTTGATTTGCACATTGTTGATAGAAAAGGAGCCGAGAACCCCGTTGCAGACAACTTATCTAGGTTAGAAAATGTGCTTAATGACCCACTACCTATTGATGATAGCTTTCCTGATGAGCAACTAATTGTCATAAATGCTTCTCATACTACTCCATGGTATGCTGATTATGCTGATTACATTGTTGCTAAGTTTATACCCCCTAGTTTCACATACCAGCAAAAGAAAAAGTTCTTCTATGATTTGAGGCATTACTTTTTGGATGACCCACATCTTTATAAAGAAGGAGTAGATGGTGTTATTAGACGTTGTGTACCTGAGCATGAATAGGAACAGTTCCTACGCAAGTGTCACTCTGAAGCTTATGGAGGACACCATGCTGGAGATAGAACTGCACATAAGGTACTGCAATCTGGTTTTTATTGGCCTACTCTCTTCAAGGATGCCCGTAAGTTTGTCTTATCTTGTGATGAATGTCAAAGAATTGGTAATATCAGTAGACATCAAGAAATTCCTATGAATTATTCACTTGTTATTGAACCATTTGATGTTTGGGGCTTTGACTATACGAGACCTTTTCCTTCCTCTAATGGCTATACAGATATTTTAGTTGCTGTTGATTACGTTACTAAGTGGGTAGAAGCTATTCCAACAAGTAGTGCTGATCATAACACTTCTATTAAAATGCTTAAAGAAGTTCTTTTTCCAAGATTTGGAGTCCCTAGATATTTAATGACTGATGGTGGTTCACATTTTATTCATGGTGCTTTCCGTAAAATGCTTGCTAAATATGATGTTAATCATAGAACTGCATCTCCTTATGACCCTCAGTCTAGTGGTCAAGTAGAATTGAGTAATAGAGAGCTCAAATTAACTTTGCAAAAGACTGTTAAGAGGTCTAGAAAGAATTGGTGCAAGAAACTTGATGATGCATTATGGTCCGATAGAACTGCATATAAAAATCCTATGGGTATGTCTCCGTATAAAATGGTCTATGGAAAAGCATGTCACTTGCCTCTCGAACTAGAACACAAGGCTTATTTGACTATTAATGAACTTAATTATGATTTTAAACTTTCCGGTGAGAAGAGATTATTTGATATTAGCTCACTTGATGAATGGAGAACCCAAGCCTATGAAAATGCCAAGTTGTTTAAAGAAAAGGTTAAAAGATGGCATGACAAAAGGATACAAAAGCGTGAGTTTAATGTAGGTGATTATGTATTGCTATACAACTCTCATTAAAGATTTTTTGCAGGAAAACTTCTCACTAAATGGGAAGGTCCTTACGTTATCGAGGAGGTCTACCGTTCCGGTGCCATAAAAATCAACAACTTCGAAGGTACCAATCCGAAGGTGGTCAACGGTCAAAGAATCAAACACTATATCTCAGGTAATCCCATCAATGTTGAAACCAATGTTATCGAAACCGTAACCCCGGAGGAATACATAAGGGACACTTTTCGGAACGTTTGAGACACCGAAAAGGAATAGGTATGTGGTATGGTAAGTAAACCGACTCCAAAACAGTTTTTAAGGCAATATTTCTCCGTTTTGGAATATTTAGAAAAATAGATAAATAAGCAGCAGTCTGGGAAGGACATGAGGGCTCCATGAGGGTGGAGGGTGCGCCCTACCCTACTGGGCGCGCCCCCTACCTTGTGGGCACCTCGTGTGCTCTCCGGACTCCATTTTCGTACACGACACGTATTTTGGTGGGTAAAAATTCATTATATAATCTCCCGAAGGTTTTGACTCCCGTATTATGCAATTATCTCCTGTTTGTGTTTCGAGCTATTGCTGCTGCAGATTAGAGCAGGATGTCTTCGCAAGAGTCAGTCGGGGAGAGCCGGGTGTCTCATCCGACACTGAGATCAACAACAAACAATCATGTTGACCCCTTTGGGCCAGCAACGGAGGAAGAGATGGAGGCTGATTTGAAGAGGCTAGATGCTATGGAAGAGGATCAAGAAGTCACTTCCCGCCTCCAAGCTGGATTCACAATGGGAGAACTGCAGAGCTCAACCATTCCAAACTCGGTTATCCCTTCCAACTTTAGATTTCTTTCTTATGAGAATATGAAAAAGAGTGGCACTGGTTCTCCCACAGCTATGCAGCACCCTTGGGTGCAGGGAGCTTTGGCTGTTACAGGAAAACTTCGAAAGGAAATAATGAACCTCAAGCAGCAAGTCAACAAGCTTGAGGAGGAGAACCGTATCTTGAGGGGCATCATCTCCAAGAATAGCACATCACCATCCCCGAAAAGAGGGACATAATCACCTGGTATGGGCACTCCACTTGGCAACTGCCAAGCTTGGGGGAGTGCCCCGGTATCGTATCACCATCACTCTATCTTTACCGTTTTTCTTAGTTTGATCCTTTTGGTAGTATCTTGATCTAGTAGAATAAAAGTTCTTAGTATGATCCAATTGTGAGTTTTGCTTTATTACCCTTTTATGCAATCGAGTCCGTGAGCTATATAATAAAGGTTAGTGTTGAGTCAAGGGCTTGATTATTCTGCCATGATCCTAAAAGAGAAACAAAAGAGAAAGAAATAAAAAGAAATAAAGAGATCATATGAGTCTTATGGAGAGTAATGAGCTCACATAGAAAGAGTATGATGAATAAAAGTTATTGAGGGTTGACAAACATAGTTTTGGTCATCGTTGCAATTAATAGGAAGTAATAAAGAAAGAGAGTTCTTCACATATAAATATACTATCTTGGACATATTTTATGATTGTGAGCACTCACTAAAATATGACATGCTAAAGAGTTGACATTGGACAAGGAAGACAACGTAATGGGTTATGTTTTCTTACATCTGAGATAAATTATATTGTCTTGGGTTTTCCAACATGATGAGCTTGCCTTTCCCCCTCATGCTAGCCAAATTCATTGCACCAAGTAGAGATACTACTTGTGCTTACAAACACCCTTAAACTAGTCTTGCCATAAGGGTCCACCATATCTACCTATGGATTGAGTAAGATCCATCAAGTAAGTTGTCATCGGTGCAAGCAATAAAATTTGCTCTCTAAATATGTATGATTGATTGGTGTGGAGGAAATAATCTTTATACGAGCGTGTGATATGGAAGTAATAAAAGCGACAGACTGCATAATAAAGGTCCATATCACAAGTGGCAATATAAAGTGACGTTCTTTCGCATTAAGATTTTGTGCATCCAACCCATAAAAGCGCATGACAACCTCTGCTTCCCTCTGCGAAGGGCCTATCTTTTACTTTTATCTCCTACATTGCATAAGAGTCATGGTGATCTTCACCCTTCCTTTTTACATTTTATCCTTGGCAAGCACAATATGTTGGAAAGATCCTGGTACATATGGCTAATTGGATGTGAGTTTTCATAAACTATTACTGTTGATATTACCCTTGAGGTAAAATGTTGGGAGGCAAAACTATAAGCCCCTATCTTTCTCTGTGTCTGATTAAAACTCCATATCCATAAGTATTGCGTGAGTGTCAGCAATTGTGAAAGATTATATGATAGTTGAGTATGTGTACTTGCTGAAAAGCTCTTATACATTGACTCTTTCCTATGTTATGATAAATTGCAATTGCTTCAATGACCGAGATTGTAGTTTGTTAGTTTTCAATGAAGTTTACGATTCATACTTGATATTGTGATTGAATTATTACTCTAGCATCAGATATTATATGACAAAGAATTATGTAAGTTGATGTTCTAAGAATGATCATGATGCCCTCATGTCCGTATTTTATTTTTATCGACACCTCTATCTCTAAACATGTGGACATACTTTTCGATTTCGGCTTTTCGCTTGAGGACAAGCGAGGTCTAAGCTTGGGGGAGTTGATAGGTCCATTTTGCATCATGCTTTTATATCAACATTTATTGTATTATGGGCTGTTATTAGACATTATGTCACAATACTTATGCCTATTCTCTCTTATTTTACAAGGTTTACATAAAGAGGGAGAATGCCGGCAGCTGGGATTCTGGGCTGGAAAAGGAGCAAATATTAGAGACCTATTCTGCACAGCTCCAAAAGTCCTGAAACTTCATGGATGATGTTTTCCAAATATATAAAAATACTAAGCGCAAGAACCTCACCAGGGGGGCCACACCCTTCCCACGAGGGTGGGGGCGCGCCCTACCCCCTAGGCGCGTCCCCTACCTCGTGGGCCCACTGATGGACCTCCAGTGGCCCTCTTCTGCTATATTGAGTCTTTCGATGGGAAAAAATAATAAGCCATCTTCTCGGACGAAACTCCGCCGCCACGAGGCGGAACCTTGGCGGAATCAATCTAGGGCTCTGGCGAAGCTGTTCTGCCGGGGAAGCTTCCCTCCTGGAGGGGGAAATCATCGCCATCGTCATCACCAACGCTCCTCTCATCGAGAGAGGGCAATCTCCATCAACATCTTCATCAGCACCATCTCATCTCAAAACCCTAGTTCATCTCTTGTATCCAATTCTTGTCTCCAAGTCCGGGATTGGTGCTAGTAGGTTGCTAGTAGTGTTAATTACTCCTTGTAGTTGATGCTAGTTGGTTTAATTGATGGAAGATCATATGTTCAGATGCTATATGCATATTAATACCCATCTGATTATGAACATGTTTATGCTTTGTGAGTAGTTACTTTTGTTCCCGAGGACGTGAGAGAAGTCTTGCTATTAGTAGTCGTGTGAATTGGTATTCATTCGATCTTCTGATGAGATGTATGTTGTCTCTCCTCCAGTGGTGTTATGTGAACGTCGACTACATGACACTTCACCATTATTTGGGCCTAGAGGAAGGCATTGGGAAGTAATAAGTAGATGATGGGTTGCTAGAGTGACAGAAGCTTAAACCCTAGTTTATGCGTTGCTTCGTAAGGGGCTGATTTGGATCCATATGTTTCATGCTATGGTTAGGTTTACCTTAATACTTTTTTTGTATTTGCGGATGCTTGCAATAGAGGTTAATCATCAGTGGGATGCTTGTCCAAGTAAGGGCAGCACCCAAGCACCGGTCCACCCACATACCAAATCATCAAAGTACCGAACGCGAATCATATGAACGTGATGAAAACTAGCTTGATGATATTCCCATGTGTCCTCGGGAGCGCTTTACATCTTATAAGAGTTTGTCCAGGCTTGTCCTTTGCTACAAAAGGATTGGGCCACCTTGCTGCACTTTATTTACTTTTGTTACTTGTTGCTCGTTACAAATTATCCTATCACAAGACTATCTGTTACCACTTATTTCAGTACTTGCAGAGAATACCTTGCTGGAAACCGCTTATCATTTCCTTTTGCTCCTCATTGGGTTCGACACTCTTACTTATCGAAAGGACTACGATAGATCCCCTATACTTGAGGGTCATCACATGCTGCCACCCATGTTGGATTAAAGTATCCCTTGCCATAGCCTCCAATCGTGTACACACGTCCATAAACAGGTCTCAATTCTCCACTCGTTGTAGAGAGGACCATAAACGAAGCGTCCCGGTACCTCTTTAGATGGCATGCATAAGTGAAGTAATTTTGTCGTTAAAAATCTTATCATTTTTATATAGCCAAAGCGACCAAATCACGGCAAGCGCTCCCACCCTAAGTAGAATTCTGAACCTGTGATCAATCCCATGTAACCAGTTGCCCAATATATTAGCAACACTACAAGGAGGATACAAGCCAGAAGCTATTTGGATGACTGACCATATAGAACAAGCCAATTTACATTGGAAGCACAAATGTTTTATTGTCTCATCATGCAAACAAAATACGCATTGCGTACTTCCATGCCAATTCCTCTTAATAAGGTTATCTTTAGTAAGAACAACTCCGCGACGAAGATACCATGCAAAGATTTTATTCTTAAGAGGCATCTTCATCTTCCAGATCTTCTTATTATTATCAACTGGCACATCAGACTGGATCAAAGCTCTATACAGACTTCACTGAGAATTGCCCATTCCCATGTAGGTTCCAACGAAATAAATCGGACCCCTATGACAACTGTACCGTGGTTAATCGTTGAAGTGGTATGTTCGACGATTGGGGTCTAGGTCTAATTAAATCCCTTCTAAAAGTCACATTTGGCGGAAATGATTCCAAAACCTTGGCAATAGTATCACCCTTGTGACGTACAATATTGTCTAGAGCTGGATATTGTTCTCGAAGAGTAGCATTACCTAACCACTTATCCTCCCAGAATCTAATTTCTGAGCCATCCTTAATTGAGAAGGACCCATAGCGGAAGAAATATTTCTTCATTGCCATTAATCCTGCCCAAAAATGAGAGTCCCAGGCTTTCAATATACCTGGGATATCGCCTTTGAACTCACATATTTTCTCCTAAGGAGGGTTTGCTATACACCATCTTCGGACAACAACTTAAACAACCATTTGACAAGGAGGGCCCTATTCTTAACCTCAAGGTCATGAATGCCCAACCCGCCTTGGTCTTTGGGGCGGCAAACCATACTCCATTTAGCCAGCCGATATTTCTTTCTCTCGCTATCTCCTTGCCAAAAGAATCTTGATTGGAAGTAATCCAATCTATGTAAAACTCCTTTCGGCAATTCGAAGAAGGAAATCATATATAGTACCATGTTACTTAGTACTGAATTTACGAGGACCAACCTCCCACCCAGAGATAGCAGTTTACCTTTCCAACTACTAAGCGTTTTTCTGTAGTCTCTCCTCGACGTGTTTCTATTCAGCATTTGTGAGTCTCTGATTATGTATCGGTATACCCAAATAAGTGACCGGAAACTGGCCCAACCCGCATCTGAACAGGTCGGCATACAGACGGGCGTCGTCTTGACCCTTGCCAAAACAAAATAATTCACTTTTATGGAAATTGATCTTAAGCCCTGAGAGTTGCTCGAATGCTGATAAAATTAATTTCAGATTTCTTACTTTCTCGAGGTCATGATCCATACAGAGAATCATATCATCGGCATATTGAAGGATAGAGAGGCCACCATCCACTAGATAATTCACTACCCCATCAATTTGGCCATCAACCTTGGCACGCTCAATCATGACCGCTAACATATCCGCCACTATATTGAATAGCATGGGCGATATTGAGTCACCTTGTCGCAATCCTTTCTTCGGTTGGAAATAGTTGCCAACGTCATCATTGACTTTAATGGCAACACAACCTCCAGCCACAAAACTATGGATCATTGCGCGCCACTCTGCAGAAAATCCTTTCATTCTAAGAGTCTGTTGAAGAAAAGACCACTTGACTTTGTCATAAGCCTTCTCAAAGTCAATTTTAATAACCACCCCATTCAGTTTTTTTTATGCAACTCGTGAACTGTTTCGTGAAGTACAACAACCCCATCTAGGATGTTCCCGCCATGCATAAAAGCAGTTTGAGAAGGACGAACCACATGTTCAGCAAACGAATTGAGCCTAATAGTCGCTACCTTACTGAAGATTTTAAAGCTAACATTAAGGAGGCATATTGGACGATATTGTTGTATCCTTTCAGCCTCATTAACCTTAGGTATTAAAATAATTTCACCGAAGTTTAAGCGAAACAACTCTAGTTGACCAGCGTGAAGGCAGCCTAACAAGAGTAGGAGATCATGTTTGATGAACTCCCAAAAGTTCTAGTAGACTCAACGGGAAAACCATATGGACCCGGTGCTTTGTTATGCTACATTAGGAAAACTTCCTTTCCAACTTCCTCCTCGGAAAATAGAGCTGTTAGATGGATATTTTCCGAATTAGAAACCTGGGGGATGTCATCTGTTCGAGACTCATCCATCAAGAAGTTTCCTTTCTGAGGAGTCCCGAGTAGATTTTAATAATAACTAGTGATATAATACTTAAGTTGATCATGCCTTCAATCATGCCCTCCTCCTGTTGTAGGGAACGAATAAGTTTCTTCCGGTGTCTACCATTGGCGACACCATGGAAATATCTCGTATTTGAATCACCTTTGAGGATAAACTGAGAGTTTGAATGTTGGTACCACTTGAGTTCCTCCTCGCGCAGCATGCGAGCTAACTGGGCATCAAATTAACTCTTGATCTCTCATTTGAGGTCAGAGAAAACTCTAATCTCTTCCAAAGCTTCTAAATCATCAATAATGGATGAAATATGAAGCTTCTCCTTTTTGAGGACACCCGCAGTGTGCCTAGCCCAACCACGAAGGAACAAACGTAATGCACGCATTTTGTTGTTCCATTTGTGCATTGGGTTATGCTCAGCAACGGGTTTATCCCACACCTCCTTGACCAATTCATAGAATCCAACTCGATGGAACTAACCCAGTTCGAACTTGAACTTGCGTCGGTGTTGTGGTCGTGGCGATCCATTGGTTAAGAGGATGGGTGCATGGTCTAAGACAGCCTCTATATGAGGAAGAGCGCGAACGTAAACCATAGGGAATTTGGATTCCCAGTCGGCATCCATTAAAACACGATCTAGTTTCTCATATGTCGGCTCCAGAAGACTGTTCGCCCAAGTGAACTGTCTTCCAATCATGGAAACCCCTCGCAAATCTAGACTATCTATGAAAGCGTTGAAAAGGAAAGACCAGGGATTATCAAACCTACCTCGGCTTTTCTCATTTGGAAATTGTAGCAAATTAAAATCCCCACCAATAAGAATGGGGTAGGGATTATCTTTCACTAGATTAACCAGTTCACGGAGAAAAACAGCCTTGAGTTCATCCTGGGCTAACCCATACACGGCGACGAGGGTCCATGTGAAGTTGCCAGCTTTGTTTCGGATATGGAGTTTAATATGAAACTCTCCTTCCGAACTAGCCAGAACATCCATAGTGTCTGTGTTAACGCCGAGTAAAATCCCCCCAGAACGACCTCGAGGTGGTCGTGAAATCTAGTTATAATCTATCCCACCAGAAAGGCGGTTAAGCAGACTTACTGAGAAATCACGTCTCCCCGTTTCAGATAAAGCCAAAAAATCTAAATTGTACTCCCTATTACATTCCGCAATGAATAGATGTTTAGCCAAGTCACCAAAACCACTACTATTAAAGAACATGTCATTCATGAGGAAACAATAGGAGATTTAGAAAATTTCGCCCTTTTAGAGGGTTTTCAACCTTTTTTCGACCGACCAGACTTGGATTTACGATCGGAAGCTGTAAGCTCAATCAATAAAGTAAGCCCCGGTTCCTCCAAACCCACGTCCGAAACCTCCCCTACTACATGAGCGAGTAGCTGACCATCTGATGTGGCATGCAGCTCCTCCTCATCCAGATGTGAGATAAAAGAATTTCTAGAAACTCATGGAGTAACCTTCAATCGGTCATATTCCAAATGTCTCAAAGCGTTTGCGGAAATAGAAATATCATTCTCATTATTTCCTAGACTAACACCCACATTATTTAACTTACCAACAATGGATGTAGTAGAAAAAGATAAGAATGATTTGGGTGATGACGAAGCACCTTGGTTGTCAAGGTTCTGCACAGCTTTACACCGCGTAGCCTTGGTCAAAGAGTCCTCGTCGGTGTCCATCCTTCCATCATCGGCCACCGCATGATGGCCACTTCGGCGTGTGGGTGTCACCCCCGGTGAAGGATGCCGTGCATGCACCGCTGCCGGAGGAGGGGATGAAGGTGTAGTAGCAACCCCCTCTCCGGCAATCTCGACCGTCGGTACACATGGCGCCGCTGCCAAAGATGACTTGACTGCAGGCATGGGTGAGGCGAACACGTCCGGCTCTGCCTGGGACCCAAGAGCAGCCGCGGACACGTCCGACACCAACTGAGACCGAACAGCAGCCGCAGGTGCAACTATGCATGGCTGCACACCCGGGGTAGGCCTTCACGTCCAAGCCCACTAGAAGCATGCATGTCTAGCTCTACGTGAGCTGCATGCATGTCTTGCTCTATGTGAGCTGCCTTCTTGTCCGTCTCAACCCAAGCCACGGGTTGCCGGCTCACCACAGGCGTGACTGGACGTCCCGCTGTGCCTCCGGCGGCCTGCACCAGCTTGAAGACAGCCGGCTTCGACGCCGCCGTCCGCGTCGTCGACGGCAGCTGTGACGCCACCTTCACAGCAGGTTGTAGATGCACTGAAGAAGATTTTGGGCGCCCCGCCGAGCCGCCGGTGGCTTGCACCGACTGGAGGGCAGCGGACTGCGATGATGCCGGCTGAGAATGCGACGACGGCTGCGATGCAAACAAAGCGCACGGTGTAGAAGTTGAGAACGACTCCTGTCTATGATCCCGTGGCGATCTTTCGAGAGAACTACTCAAAGTGGAGTTGACTCTAAGATTCGCGACAAGCTCCATGCCTCTCAGTGTCTGCGGCGAGGAGTTAAACGGAGTGACCGCCAATAGCATAGGACCACCTCCCGTCGCACCACCAGAGCCAGCACTCGACAGTTCCCGACGTTGAACTTGAGTCACATGAGTGTTATCCTTCGGGGCTAAACTAGACGACGGATGGTTCGATGGATTTCCAGTGTGTTCTGAAGTGTCCATCTCATCATCCTTCTCCTTAGCACTGCTATTATCGTCGGCATCATCACCCTTGCGTCTCCAAATGAACGGGACAAAGTCAGGGTCCGGAATATATCCTGCCGGCTCCCTCCTGAACGTGAACGTGTAGCCCTTGAGCTTAACCACCACATCTCATGCAACAAAAGGCCCAGCATCGTCCTTGTCCTTTGACAAAATCTGAGAGTTAGTCATACCCACGAGAATACGAACAACTCCACGGTGACGCAGGCTAATAAGATCCACATCCAAGGTCTTGCCCATCAAAGTACCCACGGCCCATCAGCCCCAAAAATGGTAAACCGTATGGGGAACCCCCTCGACATGGAGCCAAATCTTGTGGAGCTCTAGCTTATGTGGGACCTCCTGAGACCTCCATGCGGTAATAGTCATCTGAGAATTAACAGATGAAACAGTCATCTGTATACCATCCACCCTGTCCAAGTCCTCAAAAGACGGAAAGCTATCAAGGTTTGCATCATGCCCGTGTTGAACAGCCTCCCACTTCCATTGATTGTGTACCGGGCATCTCTTGGTAATCTGGCTCTCGACAATACTAGTCGGTACCATCAAACCGGTAATCTGAACTCGCGGCAATCGGAGACTGTGTTGGTGCTAAGTGATCTTTCACCATGCAATCAGGCAACTGGACAAAGTACGTCTCCTCAGCACCAACTCCCGAAACAAAAGCATTGGGTCTAGGGAGTTTGAGAACCGGACACTGCAACGTTGGATGAGCGATTTTGTCACAGCACAAAACATAGTGCAACTGTGAGAAAAGATCTAGGCAGGACAAAACATAGGCAATGATTATTTAATGGGGAAATGAAAGTTAAACCAGCAGGAGCAGGAGTTCGCAAAGGATGACACCTATTCCTAGCTTGGCATCCAATTGACATAGGCATCCCCATGCCGGCTTGATAGCCCCAAAATCAGCCATAAGGGGTGCACAAAGGACTACCCTTTTTTTGATAACCTACTACTACGAGAAATCGATGTTGAAAGTACGCCTAGCCTCTAATGAGGGTTTTGGTGTTAATGGCATTAAGATTAGATGATTAACTATGTTTCAGGTGTGCTTCCAGTATACACATCGTATGGAATGTAGTATAAAAGTTGGTAAGCGATACCTCTCCAACATATCTATAGTTTTTGTATATTTCATGCCTATTATCCTTCAAGTTTGCAACATTTTAAATCCTTTTGAGGGACATGCCTATTAATTCAGTGGCGAGCGCCAGTTTCGTTTTTCTGCTATTTATGGGATCTTGGGAAATCACCACAGAAAAAGTCACCAGAAAAATCAGAAAAAATATAGATGGTGTTTTTGTGCCAGAAGAAGACCAGGGCACCTGGGCCCTCTGCATGGAGGGGCCCATAGGGCAGAGGCATTCAAAGGCCAGAGGATCCTTGGTGGGGCGCCTAGGGTCTATGGTGCTTCCCACGAGGGTGGCTCCGGTGACCACTGGCTATATATACCCTGAAAGCTCTTCCTCAATTTATCGTGCATTTTTTCATGTCAGTTATCGCACGATCTGAGGCGATCTTCATTTCAACCCTGATCTAGTACTCTGTGGGAGGGGGAAATTCATCTCGATCTTCAGCGACATCGATCCTCGCACTCAATTTCTCCACTTCGATGTGTGGTGAGCAGTCTAACCCCTGAATATGGGTTCGTGGCAATAACCAAGATGTAATTTCTCCACTTTGATGTTCAATACAATAGACATATGAGCTGTGTTAATCTAAAGTATTTTTAGCTATTATTTCGTTCATGTGATGAATTATTAAATTATGTTCACTTTTTTTGATGATTTTATGGGTCATATATAGACGTGTATTTCTCCCCGCTTGCTTGTTTACTCTTGTCCAGTTTAGATCGGTAGCTACTAGTGGAAAGAATTGTGCATTAGCTAGGTTCAACCTTGCAGGTAAACTAGCACAGTGACACGAAGTGAAAAAAGACATTCTTTTAGCATAGTACAGACCTAAGCGCTCATATATACGCGCATACACTCAGCCCTATGGACGCACATACGCACACCCCTACCCCTATGAGAACATCCGATAGACTGAGCCAGCATATCATCTAGAGATTTTACGAAGTCACAGTAGGCGCCTCGTAATCGATGGGAACGTCTGCTCTCATAGAGCGCACATCGCTGGAAAATCCTAAAATAAATCTAGAATAAATGTGAGCACAAGAATTTGAAACGTGTTGGGCTGGTGATACCACTGTCCACCTCCAATCACAATTTGTCATAATCCGTAACTCCATATGAAGAATCATCCTCACGGTCTGCGGAAGTTTTCTTTTACCTATACAAGAATGAGAAATTCAGAATCTTAGAATCAATAAAACAAACCACCAGAACTAATTTCGAACAACATTAACTGAAAACAAGTATATTGAAGTTTGTGATTACGTATTTTGAAATAATAATGTGGCATGGATTGAAGTAGTACATCATAATAATACTAAGTGATGAAATATTTTTACTGTAAAACTAATTGATGCATATTTCAGGTGTGAGGCACAACGTATCCTAAAGCAACAAGCCGCTGCATTGAACACTAAATCCATAGACATCATCTCCAACAGATAAGTGGAAAATGACTCACCTCTATTATCGAGTCTCACAAACAAATAATGAATTTATCACCTTTCCCACATTGACATGATCGCTATCTGTGGCAATCAATGTTAACTGGATGTGAACCGCTTTCAAAATATTTCCCCTACTGCATGGATGCAAACTAATACATAATTTAGTTCTGGAACCAATGGAGGATAAAAGTATTGTACTAATAGGAAACAATTATTTAAGAATCAAAGTAGTGATCTCAGCTTCGTGTGCCGGTTCTTCTTGGACAATCAAGAAAACAAATATATCTATTGATATATGTTCCTACATCTGGTAGGAATAAATAAGCGATACAAAAGCACCTAACAAAAACAAGGTCCAATAATAATTGACCATGCCTTCTTCAAATGGGCAAGATCCAGCAGGCAAGAAACGTGCGCCGACAAATAAAAAATTAAGACTAATTATTGCAATTAACATCAATATGTCAGGTTGTTAATAGAGAAAATTGAAGCACATATATGCATTGTACGTAAGTCATGTATTTGGCCACCTCCGGGAATCATTCCATGAATCAGTTAATAGGAAATAAGAATACTAGGGAACATATTTAAAGATGGGTATGTATATGATACTCTGCAAATACATATCGGCTGATGGCTTCAACTTTCAGCTGATGTATAATGACCTATTGGGAAGGGCGCTTTTACATAACCTGTTGGATGGAGCAAATTGCAAACTTTTATGTAATGTTGTCAGAAACATCACAACTCCAAAGTCAGAGGAAAGGAATTGCATCTCAGCAAGTATATAATGCAGCATAACCTGTAACAAACATAGTAAGTGAAAGGCTTAACTGGGGATAAAAAAATCAGTTTGCTGCCAAAATAAATCCTACCGAGATTCAAGAAAAAGATAAATTGCTAATACATAGAACATGGCATGCTTGATGCATTATACTGTTACGCATCAATAATAGTTCTGAAAAGGCATGAGAAACATAGGCATATATTAGCAATCAAACGCTTGAGTGAGACAAATTAAAAAAAAAATCACACTCTATAATATAAAAAGATATATGTTGCCTGACGTCCGCATGAAAGAGCAACTCCATGAAGTCCATGCCGAAGCATGTGGCGTTGATAGCCTTGACTGAGAGAGTCAACGGTGTGTGGAAGTCCCATTTGGTGATCCAGGCGGACTTCTTGACACTTGTCACCCCCGACAGCGGTAGGCTATGCAGCGTAGCCTGCACGCACATTGAATGCGTGGTCGGGAATGTGACCTCACACGGCCTTTATGAAAGTTGTCTGCATGCGAGGTACATGTGCTGAGGTGGCCCATGTTCGGGACACCTAGCACCGTCCCAAAGTGTCACTACTGACGTTTTTGTAGATTGTAAATGTTTCTGGCCGGCGGACCGGCTGGAACTTCGGGCCGGTCCTGTGTGGCACGTACGATACAACGCAATCCAGTGTTCCATATTTTTCCTTGCCGCACGAATACATCAGCGCATGGGCCTCGTGCGACATCTGGCCCACCTCCCGAGCCTTTTCTCTCGTTCAGCCGTTGTCTTCTTCCTCTGGACCCCCTTCTCCGCCAGCCGCTCCTCGTCTTCCTCCTTCAAATTCTGCTGCCGGCTAGCCCAAATCCCACGTAGGTCCTCATTGTCGGATTTCGGGTTCCGGCAAAACCATTGAGGTTCGAACACTGGGGTGCGCACAAAGATCTCTCCCCCTCTCTAGCTCGCACACTCTACGATCTCACGGCCTAACTTGACGAACCCAAAGAACATGAGACACAAGATTTATACTGGTTCGGGCCACCGTTGTGGTGTAATACCCTACTCCAGTGTGGTGTGGTGGATTGCCCCTTGGGCGGAGGATGAACAGTTACAAGGGAAGAACAGCCTCGCGAGGAGAGGAGTTCTTGTGCTTGGTGAACTTGAGTGGTTGTGATGCTACAGATTTGATCTGGTCCGAATCAGCTCTCGGTCTGGATCCCCTTCTATGGTGGTGGCTAGTCCTATTTATAGAGGCCCTAGTCCTCTTCCCAAATATTGAGCGGGAAGGGATCCCACAATGGCCAAATTCAAAGGGAGACAACTAGTACAAGCTATCCTGACAAAAGTAGTATTCGCCTCTTGTCGGTGTCAAAACCGACGGATCTCGGGTAGGGGGTCCCGAACTGTGCGTCTAGGCGGATGGTAACAGGAGGCAGGGGACACGAAGTTTTACCCAGGTTCGGGCCCTCTTGATGGAGGTAAAACCCTACGTCCTGCTCGATTAATATTGATGATATGGGTAGTACAAGAGTAGATCTACCACGAGATCAGAGAGGCTAAACCCTAGAAGCTGGCAAACGCGTGCCGACTGAGGTTAGGCGGGAGAAAAACAATCTCCAAGATGCCAATGTTAAGCTGAGCGTTGAACTAAAAGACGTTCGGGGCCAGCTTGCGGACTCTGAGAAGGAGAATAAGCGGCTTCGACGCGGCATTTTCAGTAAGTGCTTGAACGAATCCTGTTAAAGGAGTTCGGCGAAGAAGTCGACTAACAGCGTTATGTCTATAGGTATGCTGACGGGTCGTCCCGTGGAGGAAATGCCTGGGTCTGCGGGTGATCTTCTGTCCGAGCTGTCACATCTGCACGAACAAGTTCGGCAGGTGATGCAGGGTGTTGCCCAGGCTTTGTGGCCGTCCGTCTCCCTGCCAGAAGGCGTTGCAGAACTTGCGGAGAAGCTGAAGGGAGCACGGCGGCGCTTCCGATTATGGAAGATATTAGCCTGCCGACAGGGTGCCAGAGAAGCCTGGGCCATCGTGAAGATGCGGTAACCTCAGTCGGTCCTGTGGGCCATCGTGAAGGCAGAACCAAATCACATGCCCGAGGTCGGACCTGTGGGGCCTGACGGAAAAGAGATCCCTGTTAGCTTAGTTTATGGGCAAGTAGAATTAGCCGCAAAGTATTCCCAACAGGATTGTAAGCTAGACCGCCTGTTGGATGGTATGGAGGAGGAGTTTAGTCAGTCTGCATGACTATGTAATTAAAGTGACATGTATAATGCCTTCTAGCCGGATTGTAGATCATTTATCGTTGCGGACCTTTTCGCTTCAAACTCCGGGCCCGATAGTCCGGAGTGAATCCGAATACCCACTGAGTTATATAAAACCGGGGTATGCGTGGAGACCAGGCGTATGGGTCATTAGTGCTTTATCAGACAGTGCCCAACTAGTTATGTTATATTACATGGGTAGTAAGAAATATCTTCCAGGAAGAATAGTTCCGTTAAGGGTTCCTTTCCCTGGGTAAGCATGCCCTAAAGTGCATGTCCGGACTGCGATAGGGAACGCAGAAAAAAAAACATCTGGGGGCAGATGTGGACAATAAATAAGAATCATCTTTTGTTCACCGACCGAATATTCCCTTAAGAACGCTAGCTTTCGGCTTCACCCAGTCTGAGGTACACATCCGGCTGACCCGGCAGTAACAATCGCAGAGGTGCTCCCCTTATGCCCTAGCCGAATTAATAGGAACGTAGGGCACAAATACAAGAGCCAGGAAACCCAGCTTGGCCAAAACTTAAGTCATATCGATGCATATAATGGTGAAAAAAGGTACATGCGGAAGTATAACACATGTGTTGGGCATGAGGCCCAGATAAATAATTTAAGTTTCTGTGGAAGAAGCCCCCAGGTATGAAGAGTGCGGCTAGCGCATCTGTAATGTACAAGCGAGGCACAAGGTGACCCTTGAAGGCCTAGAGAAATAACAAGAGAAAGAAAGAAAGGGAAACAAGACAGATGATGTATATGTAGAAAATGGACAAAGGGAGGGGACTAACATAGAGTCTGGTGCTAGGCGTTGAATCTTCGGAGCCTGGCCACGTTCCATGGGTTCGGCTCGAGTCTACTAGTCGATGCATCCCGCAGTCGGTATGCTCCACCGGTCAGAACTTGGTCAATAATGAAGGGACCTTCCCATTTGGGCTCGAGCTTGTTCTTTTTCTTATCCGGCAGGCGTAGAACTAGTTCGCCAACGTTATAAGTTTTGGCCCGTACTTCTCTGCTTTGGTATCTGCGAGCCTGTTGCTGATAAAATGCGGGACGGGCTTTGGCTACGTCGTGCTCCTCCTCCAAGGTGTCCAGACTGTCCTGCCGATCGAGCTCGACTTCCCTTTCTTCGTACATGCGCACTCGAAGTGAGTCATGAATTATGTCACAGGGCAAGACTGCCTCTGCGCCGTACACCATAAAGAACGGTGTATATCCGGTACTACGATTCGGCGTGGTCCGCAGCCCCGAGAGTACGGAGTCGAGCTCCTCTACCCAGTGCGTCTCAGACTCCGTTAAGGAACGCACTAATCTGGGTTTAATGCCGCTCATTATAAGACCGTTTTCTCGCTCGACTTGACCGTTGGTTTGTGGGTGATAGACTGACGCATAATCGAGCTTGATGCCCATTTTGCTGCACCAGAGTTTTACCTCGTCGGCCGTGAAGTTCGCGCCATTGTCAGTGATGATGCTGTGGGGGATGCCATAACGGTGTACAACCCCGGATATGAAGTCTATCACCGGTCCGGATTCAGCTGTTTTAACAGGTTTGGCCTCTATCCATTTGGTGAATTTATCCACCATGACCAGTAAGTATTTTTTCTTGTGGGTTCCCGCTTTAAGGGGTCCAACCATGTCAAGCCCCCAGACCGAAAAGGGCCATGTAATGGGGATTGTTTGGAGGGTGGTGGGTGGCATGTGGCTTTGATTTGCATAGAGCTGGCAGCCGGCGCAACGTCGGACCAAGTCCCGTGCGTCTGCCCGGGCTATTGGCCAATAGAATGCCGTGCGGAAGGCCTTGCTTACAAGGGCCCGAGCTGCGGCATGATGACCGCCGAGTCCGGCGTGAATTTTTGCCAAAAGATTCCGCCCTTCCTCTTCGAAGATGGACCTTTGAAGGACTCCGGTGGTGCTTTTTTTGTACAATTCTTCCTCATGGACCCTGGAGGCCTTGGATCGCCGCACTATGCAGCGTGCCTCATTTTGGTCATCCGGAAGTTCCTTTCTAGTTAGGTAGGCCAGGAATGGTTCTGTCCACGGGGCAATAATGGCCATTATTACATGGGCTGAAGGTGTTATTTCGGTGGCAGAGCCTCCGATTGTGTCAGAGTATTCGGTATCGGGCATTTTGGACGGGTCCGGACTATTGTTACCGGTGTCTCCTTCCCATACTACGGATGGCTTGGACAGCCTTTCCAGAAATATGTTGGGGGGACCATATCGCGTTTTGCGCCGATACGGGCGAGGACGTTCGCCGCCTGATTGTTTTCCCGAGCCACATGGTGAAATTCGAGCCCCTCGAACCGAGCTGACATTTTTAGGACGGCATTTCGATAGGCCGTCATTTTTGGATCCTTGGTGTCAAAGTCTCCATTTATTTGGGATATTGCGAGGTTTGAATCCCCACGCACCTCCAGGCATTGAACGCCCATGGATACTGCCATCCGAAGACCAGGCAATAGAGCTTCGTATTCGGCTGCATTGTTGGAGTCTGTATACAATATTTGCAGTACGTACTGAATGGTATCCCCGGTTGGGGATGTCAGGACGACGCCAGCCCCTAGATCAGCCAGCATTTTAGAACCGTCGAAGTGCATGATCCAGTTGGAGTATGCGCCGTACCCTTTAGGGAGTTCGGCCTCCGTCCATTCGGTGACGAAGTCGGCCAATACTTGCGATCTAATGGCTCATCAGGGTTTGTATGTTATGTCGAACGGGAGGATCTCAATGGCCCATTTGGCAATCCGGCCCGTATCATCGCGGTTGTTTATAATATCATTAAGTGGCACTTCCGAGGCTACCGTAATCAAACACTCTTGAAAGTAGTGTCGTAGCTTCCGGGACGCCATGAATACCGCATAGGCCATCTTTTGATAATGTGGGTACCGTGATTTGCATGGAGTGAGGATAGTGGATACATAGTATACCAGCTTTTGAAGAGGGAATTTATGTCCGGCAGCTTCTCGTTCGACGACGAGCACTGCGCTTACAACTTGATGAGTTGCCGCAATGTACAATAGCATTGGTTTGCCAATGTTTGGCGCGGCCAGGATTGGGTTGGTTGCCAAAATGGCCTTTATTTCTTCCAATCCGACTGTGGCAGCGTCTGTCCACTCGAAGTGTTCGGTGCGCCGAAGAAGGCGATAAAGTGGTAAAGCTTTTTCTCCTAAGCGGGAGATAAAGCGGCTTAGAGCCGCCACGCACCCAGTTAACTTCTAGATTTGTTTGAGGTCTGTTGGTATAGCCAACTGTGACAAAGCTCGGATTTTGGCCGGATTAGCTTCGATACCTCTACTGGATACAATGAAACCCAGGAGCTTTGTAGCTGGTGCGCCAAAAACGCATTTTTCTGGATTGAGCTTGATGTCGTATGTTTGGAGGTTGTCGAATGTGAGCCTCAAGTCGTCTATCAGAGAGTCGACGTGTTTGGTTTTAACAACCACATCGTCTACGTATGCCTCTACTGTTTTGCTAATTTGTTTCTCCAAACATGTCTGAATCATGCGCTGATATGTTGCGCCGGCGTTCTTGAGCCCAAAAGGCACTGTGTTCAAAACAGAAGGGACAGTATGGTGTGATGAATGCCATTGTGGCTTGGTTGGACTCTGCCGTCTTGATTTGGTGGTAACCGGAGTATGTGTCGAGGAAACACAATGACTCGTGTCCTGCGGTAGCATCAATGTTTTGATCGATGCGTGGGAGGGTGAAGGGATCCTTTGGGCAAGCTTTATTGATGTATTTGAAATCGACACAAAGGCGCCAGGATTTGTCCTTCTTTGGTACCATCACCAGGTTTGCTAGCCAGTCCGGGTGTTTTATCTCTTTGATGAATCCGGCCTCCAATAACTTGGCTAGTTCCTCTCCCATGGCTTGTCTCTTAGGTTCGGAGAAACGCCGAAGAGCTTGCTTGACCGGCTTGAATCCCTTCAGCATATTAAGGCTATGCTCGGCCAGCCTGCATGGGATTCCTGGCATGTCTGAGGGATGCCAGGCGAATATGTCCCAGTTCTCGCGCAGGAACTCTCGTGGTGCGGCGTCCACAGCGGGGCTTAGCTGTGCCCTGATGGAGGCTGTTTTTGTAGGGTCCATTGGGTGGACTTGGAATTTGACTATTTCATCCGCTGGTTTAAAAGAGGTGGACTTGGATCTCTTGTCGAGTATCATGTCATCCCTGTCCACTGTGGTGCGTAGCATGGTTAATTCCTCGGCCGAGAGGGCTTCGGATAATGCCTCGAGGGCCAATGCGGCTGTTTTGTTTTCGGCGCGGAGTGATGTGTCCGGATCGCTGGCGAGAGTGATGATTCCGTTGGGCCCAGGCATTTTGAGCTTCATGTACCCGTAATGGGGTACGGCTTGGAAGATTGTGAATGCCTCCCGTCCTAAAAGAGCGTGATAACCACTGCTGAACGGGGCCACATGGAATGTAATTTCTTCGGACCTATAATTATCCGGCGTGCCGAATACCACATCTAGTGTGATTTTCCCAGCACAGCGTGCTTGCCGACTGGGGATGATTCCTCTAAAGGTTGTGCTACTTTGCTCAATGCGGTTCCAGTCTACTTCGATTTTTTGAAGAGTTTCCTCATAGATGAGGTTTAATCCGTTGCCGCCGTCCATGAGTACTTTGGTGAGTCGAAAGCCGTCCACGATTGGACTGAGGACCAGTGCGGCTGGTGCTCGAGCTGTTCAGAATTTAGGTTCGTCACTGGCATTGAAGGTAATAGCCGTGTGATACGTCTCCGTCGTATCTACTTTTGCAAACACTTTTGCCCTTGTTTTGGACTCTATCTTGTATGATTTCAATGGAACTAACCCGGACAAACGCTCTTTTCAGCAGAATTAACATGATGTTGTTTTATGTGCAGAAAACAAATATTCTCGGAATGACCTGAAACTCCACGGCAGGTCTTAGAAAAAATAATAAAAATCCTTGCCAAATATGAAGACCAGGGGGGCCACATCCTTTTCACGGGGGTGGGGGCGCCCCCCTACCTCGTGGGCCCCCTGGAGACCCTCCGACGCCAACTCCAACTCTATATATTTGCTTTCGGAGAGAAAAAAATCAAAGAGAAGAAATCATCGCGTTTTACGATACGGAGCCGCCGCCAAGCCCTAAAACCTCTTGGGAGGGCTGATCTGGAGTCTGTTCGGGGCTCCGGAGAGGGGGATTCGTCGCCGTCGTCATCATCAACCATCCTGCATCATCAATTTCATGATGCTCACCGCCATGCATGAGTAATTTCATCGTAGGCTTGCTGGACGGTGATGGGTTGGATGAGATTTATCATGTAATCGAGTTAGTTTTGTTAGGGTTTGATCCCTAGTATCCATTATGTTCTGAGATTGATGTTGCGATGACATTGCTATGCTTAATGCTTGTCAATAGGGCCCGAGTGCCATGATTTCAGATCTGAACCTATTATGTTTCCATGAATATATGTGAGTTCTTGATCCTATCTTGCAAGTCAATAGTCACCTACGATGTGTTATGATTCGGCAACCCCGAAGTGACAATAATCGGGACCACTCCCGGTGATGACCATAGTTTGAGGAGTTCATGTATTCACTATGTGCTAATGCTTTGTTCCGGTTCTCTATTAAAAGGAGGCCTTAATATCCCTTAGTTTCCAATAGGACCCTGCTGCCACGGGAGGGTAGGACAAAAGATGCCATGCAAGTTCTTTTCCATAAGCACGTATGACTATATACGGAATACATGCCTATATTACATTGATGAATTGGAGCTAGTTCTGTGTCACCGTATGTTATGACTGTTACATGATGAACCGCATCCGGCATAATTATCCATCACTGATCCGGTGCCTACGTGTTTCCCATATACTGGTTCTCGCTTATTTACTTTTCCATTGCTACTGTTACAATCACTACAAAATACCAAAAATATTACTTTTGCTGTCTTTACTTTTGTTGCCGCTACCACCACTATCATATTACTTCGCTACTAAACACTTTGCTGCAGATACTAAGTTTCCAGGTGTGGTTGAATTGACAACTCAGCTGCTAATACTTGAGAATATTCTTTGCCTCCCCTTGTGTCGAATCAATAAATTTGGGTTGAGTACTCTACCCTCAAAAGCTGTTGCGGTCCCCTATATTTGTGGGTATCAAGACTGTGTCACTCCATGGGTTTATTGCTGCTACGTGGCAGATTTTGGCCATGCTGCAGAGTGTTCGCTTGCGTATATTATTTGACGCGAAGGTCTCAAAGAGCCTTAACACCGTATTGTTATCCACGGGATGGTGCTCTGTGGTATTTGGGAGAAGTAGATCCTCACCGCTTTTGGCCACCTGTCGGAGTATCCAACATGCTCTAAGGCTGTGCGTTGGTATTGTATCCGCTGTACTATGAATTTTGCAGGGTCCGTTGAGCCATCCCTCCAGTACGGTTCCATGCCCTGCAGAGGGTTTTTGCTTTTTGGTAGTTGACCCGGGTGTATTGTGATAATGCACCCTTTTGTTTCAGACTGGGTTTGTATTCACGGCCGGATTATCCCAAAAGTTTATTTCGGTTTTTCAGGCAGTTTCCATCGCACAGTACTTTCGTACTATGGACGCCAAGTCGGCGAAGCATGTTATCTCGCGGCGATTTATGGCGTTAAGGATTCCCTTGTCCATGAAATTATTGCAGAAAAATAGGATTGCGTCTTCCTCGCGACAGTCCTTAACCTTGTTCATCGCAAGGAGGAATCTGGCCCAATAGTGATGTACTCTTTCCTGGGGCTCTTGCCTGATGTGGGAAAGATCCCTTATGTTTGGGTGGGTGGGTGGAATTGAATAAGAACCCTCACCTGATCTGGGATTCGGGGGCCGAGGAATTTCCAATTTTCGAAGTTCCGGTTCCGGGGTGTGACCCGATAATCCTAGCCCGCTGCCTGACTCTAAGTTCAGGGATTGGATGTTGTCCTCCCGCGAACGGGCGTCCGGCTCAGAGAGCTCGGGAATCCGGACATAGTTGGTCCTCAAGATGGAGGAAAGGTCGCCGCATTGTTCCTCCAGCACTGCAATATGATGGGTAACCGGTGGAGAGTTAATCTCCCTTTGATCGGGTTTAAGCCCAATCCGATCATAGTCCGTAGCGACTCCCAAGGCGGCGATGCGATCTAAGAGCTCATTTAAGGAGGCGAGCTCCATTGGATCCATCTGTTCGGTGAGTGCCGATTTGACGTGGAGGCTGTTTTCGATGACCCGAGAAGTCATTGTCGGTGCGGCGGCCGAACAGGCGGTCATGATGAAACCGCCTAGCCGGAGAGTTTGGCCGACAGCCAAAGCTCCCTTGACAGTAGTACCGTCTTTAAAGACGAGACGAGACATCCTTCCTTCTGGCGACGGCACAGAGGAACTCTCAATGAAATCACCAATGTCGGTGTCAAAACCGGTGGATCTCGGGTAGGGGGTCCCAAATCGTGCGTCTAGGCAGATGGTAACAAGAGGCAGGGGACACGAAGTTTTACCCAGGTTCGGGCCCTCTTGATTGAGGTAAAACCCTACGTCCTGCTCGATTAATATTGATGATATGGGTAGTACAAGACTAGATCTACCACGAGATCAGAGAGGCTAAACCCTAGAAGCTAGCCTATAGTATGATTGTCTGTTGTCCTATGGACTAAAACCCTCCGGTTTATATAGACACGGAGGGGTCTAGGGTTACACAAGGTCGGTTACAAAGGAGGAAATATACATATCCGTATTGCATAGCTTGCCTTCCACACCAAGTAGAGTCCCATCCGGACGCGAGATGAAGTCTTCAATCTTGCATCTTCATAGTCCAGCAGTCTGGCCGAAGGATATAAACCGGCTGTCTGGAGACCACCTAATCCAGGACTCCCTCACCTCCCAAAGGCTCAGGTGGTGACGCCGTCTTGGGCTCCACGGTGATCTCCATCCTGCCGTCCTGCTGATCTTGGTCTTGTTGCACCGATATGGAAACATTTTCCAGATGCCTCGGGACTCCTTGTCTGCGCTTGCCCCTTTAGAACCAAAGAGGAAACGAGGACACTGCACACTGGCGGCCGCCTGGCGCCCGCCTGGTTCTAGTCGTCATGGCTTGCATCACAGAAACCTCGTGAGGTACCCCTCGCCTTAATCTCTCCGCCCCTCGCGAGCCAGCCTAGTGAGGCCGCCCCCGAGGAGGTCTTGCGTCGTCCGCCTCGCGAGGCTTGGCCCATTGCGAGGGTCTTGAATGTTTGCTGGTGAAGGTGGGCCGTACGGGGCCGCTGGTGGAGCCACGCTGTGGGCCGCAGGAAGGCAAGTCCGGGTACCCCCGTTCCCAGAACGCCGACAGTAGCCCCTGGGCCTACGGCGCGCTCGGGCTTGGCTTCGAGGCGAAGCCAAAGGGCAAGTGCGGAGCGCCGCGGGCCCCAACAGACTGCGGCCCCGCTTGACGCGTGGCGATTGATTGGACGTGGGCGTCTCCGCTTCCCCATGCCGCCTCGACAACCGTCCGACTTGACGAGTCCCTGCTGCATGCAGAAAAAGTCATTATTACCTTAGATCATGGAGGCCAGCGGAGCCCCTGTCACCCATCTCTTCCTTTGCTTCTTCCACTCCTTCTTCCTCGATTCACTGCTAGCAGCGACACCCATGGCACCTACGAAGAGGCTCTCGGCGGCGGACAAGGGGAAGGCTCGTCAGGAGGGCCCCGGCTCTCCATCGCCCAAGAGGGGGCGCAGCCGTCCCCGCAAACACCCCGCAACCCCCGTCGCGGCCCCTCGCGGAGGCGGTGGTGGCCGCCCAAGTCGCGGTAGCCCTGTCGATGAAGGGAGGCGCACCATGGTCACGCGGCCGCCTAGGCCACGCTTCCACTCAGCGAAAGTGCTACCGGAGTTCATCGTCTGGTTGAAGAGCCCGGCCAACACTAGGCTTCAGCTCCCACATTCTTTGTCGGTGAGCTGCCAGCCACTGGTGCAGGAGGTCTTTGGCTGCAGGTGGACGGCTGCTGCAGCAAGGCTTCTTTGGTCACGGTCGAGGTCTCCGCCGCAGGCAACACGGTCCTGGCTCATAATTGCCAGACGTTCGCTCGCGCGTGTGGACTGGGCAGGCGGTCTGCCCTCCACTTCAAGTACGACGGCGATGCGACCCTCTTCGTCAGGGTATTTGGGGAAGATGGTCGCCGCGTCGGATGCTGCCCCGAGGACAATGACGGCGACGAGGTGCTCGACCTTGGTGACGGCCGTGACGGGAGTGAGGCGGGCCCGCCTTCGGCGTCGGCCATGTCTCGTCCAGCTACGGCGATTCTTCTTCCGGCGACAGCTCCAGCAGCGGCGGCTACAACCAACTACCACACCGCCGTGCCTGCTTCGAAGGTAGTAGCGGGTCGTCTCGTCGCCGCACTCTGGTGAAGCGCGAGGAGGGGTCTGGCTGAGCTCAAGAGAGCGCCATGGGCCCGTCCTCGTGACCTGCCGCGGGAGCACGTTCCGCTTTTGTTTCATTCCTCCTTTCCTTCCTGCATTTAAGAGATAGACAAGTATGGGGCCCCGCCGGGGCATGCAACAATTATGATCTCTAAGTGGCTACGCTATGTTTATTGTTCCTGTGTTGTGTTGCAGCGTTATGTTTTATGTATGCGCGTAGGAACAACTTATGCGCTTGAAGTAGGTTCCGCCTCGCGAGACGCACGTTCCCCAATGCCTGGCGAGGCCTCCTGTGCTCGGAAGGCGCCTGAGAACTGCAAAAATTCGTTAGGGAATCCTTATTCTTCCAGATCCTGGTCATAGGCACTGCCGGCCATGACCCAGTGCTTCGCATCGCGGTACCCGGGGCTCGGATTGAGAGGGGTGCGCCGGTTTGTGAGCTTGAGCGAGGGTTCCTGGCGGAAGACAAGAGAAAATGAAAAACGCACACGAGGGAGAGAATAGGTCAAAAAACAAGGAACCGAGGGCGGAAAAGGAGGCAATAAGGACAACGGAACCATGCCAGCAAGGAACACCAGAAAGCAAATTCTCACTAAAAAGAGGGGGCAAACCAACTGCGGAAAGCAAATGAAAAGCCGAGTCCGGCACCTAGTCTAGTCTTCTTGTCTTCTCACTAGCGCGGAGCGAAGTGCTGCCACTAGGCGTGGGAGGGAGCCCCCGAGGCTCGAGGGCGGCACTCCTGAGACTCCGGGGCGTGTACAGCCCCACTCATTATTACGTGAGAGTGTCACGAGCGGAGATTCTTCACAGGAACTGGGCCTTACTTCACAGGCACCAGGCCTTGCTTCATGGTTAGTGATACGTCCATTTTGCATCATGCTTTTATATCGATATTTATTGCATTACGGGCTGTTATTGCACATTATGTTACAATACTTATGGCTATTCTCTCTTATTTCATAAGGTTTACATAAGGAGGGAGAATGCCGGCAGCTGGAATTCTGGGCTAGAAAAGGAGCAAATATTAGAGACCTATTTTGCACAACTCCAAAAGTCCTGAAACTCCACGGAATACCTTATAATAAATAAACAAAAATCCTTGCCAAAGATGAAGACCAGGGGCCCACACCCTGTCCATGAGGGTGGGGGCACGCCCCCTACCTGTGGGCCCCCTGGTGGCTCTCTGATGACCATCTTCTGCTATATGAAGTCTTTCGTTGAGAAAAAACCAGAAGCGACCTTTTGGGATGAAACTCCGCCGCCACAAGGCGGAACCTTGGCGGAACCAATCTAGGGCTCCGGCAGAGCTGTTCTGCCGGGGAAACTTCTCTCATGGAGGGGGAAATCATCGCCATCGTCATCACCAACGCTCCTCTCATCGGGAGAGGGCAATCTCCATCAACATCTTCATCAGCACCATCTCATCTCAAAACCCTAGTTCATCTCTTGTATCCAATTCTTGTCTCCAAGCCCGGGATTGGTGCTAGTAGGTTGCTAGTAGTGTTAATTACTCCTTGTAGTTGATGCTAGTTGGTTTAATTGGTGGAAGATCATATGTTCAGATCCTTTATGCATATTGTTACCCCTCTGATAATGAACATGAATATGCTTTGTGAGTAGTTACGTTTGTTCCTGAGGACAAGGGAGAAGTCTTGATATTAGTAGTCATGTGAATTTGGTATTTGTTCGATATTTTGATGAGATGTATGTTGCCTAGCCTCTAGTGGTATTATGTGAACGTCGACTACATAACACTTCACCATTATTTGGGCCTAGAGGAAGGCATTGGGAATTAATAAGTAGATGATGGGTTGCTAGAGTGACAGAAGCTTAAACCCTAGTTTATGCGTTGCTTCGTAAGGGGCTGATTTGGATCCATATGTTTCATGCTATGGTTAGGTTTAACCTAATACTTTTGTTGTAGTTGCGGATGCTTGCAATAGAGGTTAATCATAAGTGGGATGCTTGTTCAAGTAAGAACAGCACCCAAGCACCGGTCCACCGACATGTCAAATTATCAAAGTACCGAACGAGAATCATATGAACGTGATGAAAACTAGTTTGACGATATTCCCATGTGTCCTCGGGAGCACTTTTACTTATATAAGAGTTTGTCCAGGCTTGTCCTTTGGTACAAAAAGGATTGGGCCACCTTGCTGCACTATATTTACTTTTGTTACTTGTTGCTCGTTACAAATTATCTTATCACAAAACTATCTGTTACCACTTATTTCAGTACATGCAGATAATACCTTGCTGAAAACCGCTTATCATTTCCTTCGGCTCCTCGTTGGGTTCGACACTCTTACTAATCGAAAGGACTACGATAGATCCCTATACTTGTGGGTCATCAAGACTCTTTTCTGGCGCCGTTGCCGAGGAGTGAAGCGCCTTTGGTAGGTGGAATTTGGTAAGGACAAATTTATATAGTGTGCTGAAATTTACTGTCACTTGTTACTATGGAAAGTAATCCTCTGAGGGGCTTGTTCGGGGTATCTTCACCCCGACCAGTAGAGCAAAGAGTTGCTCCTCAACCTACTGAACCTATTGAAAATGAAATTCCTTATGAGTATCCTTCGGGTATGATAGAAAAACTGCTAGCTAATCCTTTTACAGGAGATGGAACAAAGCATCTTGATGAACACCTAATATATGTGGATGAAGTTTGCGGATTATTTAAGCTTGCAGGTATACCCGGTGATGTTGCTAAGAAGAAGGTCTTCCCTTTATCTTTGAAGGGAGATGCATTGACATGGTATAGGCTATGTGATGATACGAGATCATGGAACTATAGAAGATTGAAATTGGAATTTCATCAAAAGTATTACCCTATGCATCTTGTTCATCGTGACCACAATTATATATATAATTTTTGGCCTCGCGAAGGAGAAAGCATCGCTCAAGCTTGGGGGAGTCTTAAATCAGTGTTATATTCATGCCCCAATCATGAGCTCCCAAGAGAACCAATTCTTCAAAAAATTTATGATCGGCTTTCTGAAAATAATGGCACCATGCTCGATACTTCTTGTGCTGGCTCTTTTATGATGAAGACTATTGGATTTAGATGGGATTTATTGGATAGAATTAAATGCAACTCTGAAGATTGGGATCTCGATGAAGGCAAGGAGTCAGGTATGACACCTAAGTTTGATTGTGTTAAATCTTTTATGGATACCGATATTTTCCGTAAGTTTAGCACTAAATATGGACTTGATTCTGAGATAGTAGCTTCTTTCTGTGAATCTTTTGCTACCTATGTTGATCTCCCTAAGGAGAAGTGGTTTAAATATCATCCTCCCATATAAGTAAAAGTAGCTGCACCTATTAAAGTTGAAGAAAAGACTATCACTTATAATGATCCTTGTCGGTGTCGAAACCGGCGGATCTCGGGTAGGGGGTCCCGAACTGTGCGTCTAGGCCGGATGGTAACAGGAGGCATGGGACACGAAGTTTAACCCAGGTTCGGGCCCTCTTGATGGAGGTAAAACCCTACGTCCTACTTGATTAATATTGATGATATGGGTAATACAAGAGTTGATCTACCACGAGATCAGAGAGGCTAAACCCTAGAAGCTAGCCTATGGTATGATTGTTGATGTGTATGTTGTCCTACGGACTAGAACCCTCCGGTTTATATAGACACCGGATAGGGTTAGGGTTACATAGAGTCGGTTACAATGGTAGGAGATCTGAACATCCGTATCGCCAAGCTTGCCTTCCACGCCAACGAAAATCCCTTCCGGACATGGGACAGAGTCTTCAATCTTGTATCTTCATAGTCCAAGAGTCCGGCTGAAGGTATAATTCGGCTATCCGAACACCCCCTAATCCAGGACTCCCTCAGTAGCCCCTGAACTAGGCTTCAATGACGACGGGTCCTACGCGCAAATTGTCTTCGGCATTGCAAGGCGGGTTCCTCCTCCAAGTACTTCTTAGAAGATCTTAAACACAAAGATAGTGTCCGGCTCTGCAAAATAAGTTTCCACATACTTCCATAGAGAGAATAATATTTACGCAAAACTAATCTGCTGACGTATCCCGTGGTGCGACACACCACGGCCGAGCCTTTATCCGAGTCGTTTAATTACCCACCTCAGCGTGGTATGCGAGGTGGTTCCCTTGGCACGTCTTGTAAAAACAGAGATCGTGTCCCCTTATTACGGGATTCTCATCAATACGGGCGTGGGTAACCCAACCACTTCTAGGACTCCTAGATCATAGGCAAGTCCAAACGGACACGGGGAGGACGCTTGATATCCACCCTCTTTATAAAGGGGCAAAGCTTTTACCTTTTCCCTCCCGTGCTCAATCGAATCCTTCCCCCACCACAAGCTCAAACGCCCAAAGCTCAGGTCAGGTGCTCCGAACCTTCAGTCATGTCCGGATCCAGCCTTCAAGGCCGATGGATGCCCTCTTCCGTCACGGAAGAAGACATCAAAAAGCTGAGGGAGGCCAAGTATCTGACCGCCGAAATGTTGCATCAGCTGCCTCCCCGGGGGCAGGCCGTCCCTTCTCCCAAACCCAATGAGAGCGTTGTGTTTGTCTCCCACTTCCTCCGAGGTCCAGCTTTTGCTCTGGATCCTTTCGTCAGGGGCTTGATGTTTTATTACGGGCTAGATTCCCATGATCTAGCTCCGGACTCCTTCCTGCATATCACGACTTTTGTTGTCGTATGCGAGGCCTTCCTCCGGGTTACCCCCGACTTTGGCTTATGGCTCAAGACCTTTGAAGTAAAGCCGACGGTGATCGAAGGGCAACATGCAGAGTGTGGAGGCGCCTCAATACGCAAGATGACGGGAGCTCCGTGGCCCAAAGGTTCCATCCCAGAGGTGTCTGCATTGTGGCAACAGGAGTGGTTCTACATCACGACTCCTAGAATCATCAAGTGGGCGGCCGCCCCCGTTTTTCGCTCAGGCCCTCCACCACGACTGATGTCATGGATCAGCAGAGGACTGAGCTGGGGTCCAGCCAAGGACGTGCCTTTACTGCAGAGCCGCATTCGAGATCTCTTCAACGACGATCTCAGTTTGGTTGCGGTAATACAAGTTATGCTGGTTCGTCAAGTCCAGCCTTGCAAACGTCGGCCCCTTCGCTTGTGGGAGTTCAATCCCGAGGGTCCGCGTGCCATTCAAAATTTTCTCGTCCTGACACATGAGGATATGTATAAGTCATTCTTCGGACCTCAAGTAGAGTGTCCGGAAATCACCGAGGACGTGGGCCTAAGCAGTAACCGCGCCGCCGAACAGGTAAGGAATCTTCCGGCCGAACATATTATCTTTCCTTCGTTACGAAGTTATTTCTGAGAGTTTGCTTTTTTGACCAGGACTGGCTAACAAAGGCGAAGTTGATTCGGTGTTCGGCCCCCCTCCCTGAGGGTTTGGAGAATCCGGTATTGGAAAAGATGCTCCAGACCGCACCTTGCCCGGATCCCTTGAAGGAAGATACTATGGAGGATAATGCGGGCGGACGCGGGCCCCCAACGCTGCCTATTCTAACCGAGGGAGCGAGCGTCTCCGTGTAGGAAGATGACCGGAAGAGGAAAAGGACTGCGCCCAGGAATTCGGAAGCTGATGCTTCCAAACGGGAGAAGAAATCTTCCACCAGGGGCCTTACCTTGGGGGGCACTGCTGCCGCACAAAGTCCGCGGGGGGATCAGTTCTCCTGGGAGTCGTAAGTGACCCGAAAACTTTAATAGTACAGATATGCCATCCTTTTCTTCTGAGAAAATAACCAGCTCATATATTTGTGCAGTTCGGGCCTTAGCCCCTCTCAAATGAGCTCATCTTCGGGGGATCTTCTTCCAGAGATGATGGAGAGAGAGACGCCTCCTCCGAACTCCTCCGCTCCGGAAGCGGGCGACCCTGAAGTGTCGTCGCGGAGGGCCTCTCTGAGTGCGGAGAGGACAGAAGGTGATCCAATTGATCCCCGAGGCTCCCAGTGTCCGGCTCCCGAAGAGAGTAGACAAAAGAGTCCAGCGCTGTCTAGTGTGCGATTGGACGTTCTGAGGGAGTTGGTGGGGCGAGCGGCCATCTCAGATGATCACCGTGTGCTGATGAATATGGTGATGGAGAGGATATCGTCCGTCGAAAGCGGATTGCATGAAGCTTTTATGAGTCTACTGACAAGCTTTGAGGTACGTAAAAAGTAATGTGTAATAGTCCTGCACATGTTAGGTGTGCCCTGTGTAGATAGTAGCCCCTGAGACTCTGGTTGTCGTCGGAAACGATGACGAACGGAGGATCATACTCCTAGGTAATAACCATACTTCCTTTATGTGCAGGAGATGGAAACTCCGGTGGGCAGCCGGACTAGCCAGTTTGCCCATTTAGAACGGCAGTTGGATGCGGCAGATGCCGACATCGAGCTTGTTAATAGAAGGCTTGATGAGGCGCAGGGTAAGTATCCTTGTCTGGTAAATGCCACATAGGAAGAGTATGATGCCAGTGTTTTTAACATGTTATGACTGCAGATGGAGCTGCCACTGTTGAAGCCTTGCGGGCGGAACTTGCCCGAGCCAAGGAACAAGCAAGATTGGGTAATGCTGCTGCTTTGAAGGCGGCCGAAGAGTTGCGAGCCGAGAAGGCCGCACATGGCAAGAGCCGGAAGAAGATGGCCAATATGGCCGTAGAATTAAAAGCCGCTGTAGACCGTTGCTGGGCTCTTGAAAAGGAGAACCAGGCGAAGGCATCGGACCTTGAGAAGGCTGCTGTAGCAGGAAAAGACCTCCGCTCTGCTATGAGGGCAAAGAAGGAGGAGCTGCGGGAAGCCGGGGATATTGTAGCCGGTAAGTCCTTTATGCTGCAGAGGAAATACAGAGATCCACGGTATGCCCCTCTGGATCAGCTGTGGAGTTCGGAGGATGCGTATATGGATCTGGCGGCGAGCGCTGCCGATGCGGCCAAGTACTTCCAGAGTCAGACGGACCGTGAAGTAGACCAGTTGTTTTGGAAGCAATTCCTTTCTCCCGAGCATCCTCTTTTGTTGACGGACCAATTATCCGAATGGGACGAACTAAATAGGTTGTCCGGACTCTCCATGAGGTCTGTTGTGGATCAACTATGGCCGGGAAGGTCAAAACCGAGCAGCTATTTCAGCTTGGTGCAGCAGGTCCTCGATGTGGTACCGCGCATAAATGCGATGAAGAGGTCGGCGTGCATAGATGGTGCACGGATGGCCTTTGCCCGTGCTAAAGCATACTGGGCAGAGATGGATGCTACCACTGTTGCGGCGCAGGATTCGGCCATAGGTCGAAGGGCTGCTGAGCACTACTTTGAGGAAGTTCTTGAGGGTGCTTGTTTGATAGAGATACAGTGCTCAAAAAATATTATGTTTGAATGACATGTAATCTCATTGTAAGCGAAATGCTTTTTAAATTTTTATGAGGCTAGTTTTATACTTTTGCCTGAAAGTAATGTGATGCCTCCTGGGCGGCCGTTTATGTATACATGTGTATAACCTGAAAGATTGCAGTCGTCGGCTTCAACCCCCACGCATATAATGCGGAGGTGTTCGCATAAACACGTGTTCACACTTAACCCAACGTCTTGGTCCTATTAAGGAGGTGATAGCGGAGCGAGCGAGGCAACCGGACTATAATGCTTTAACACTTTCACTTAGCCATAGGAGTTTGACAGTGGGGCTACTAGATAGCCCCTGGTGGCTCTGCACTCTCCCGATCCCGGGGTGAGTATATGCCTAGCCGGAAAGCGGCTCTTCGTTAAGGCGGAGGAATTCTAACATTCCCATGGGTCATAGAGTGGTTGACCAGTCTCACGCTAGATCATGACAGTCAGTTTTTGGCTTTGTCCACTGAGGTGCTCGTCCGGATGAACCAGGGCACAATCGCAGTAGTTCTCCTGGTGCTACCTTAGCCGGTAAAGCGGAACGTAAGGCACCAAAACACAGGAGCCGGGCAAACCCAACATTTGACCAAAGACAATGATTCGGAGCTCATGCATATAGGGCCAAACTCGCGACGCCGAACACTCCCTAGGGTATTTGGTCTTTGTGGTATAAACCGGGCCTGAAGAATGGCCTTTGTAAGAAGCCCCTTGTGTCCAGGTACGTGCATTGTTCTGGCGTGGCCACATGCCAAGACATCAGCATCCTTCCCAACGGTGGATATGTATCAACAAGAGACAGTAAAAAAGGTTTACGCAGGGTCTTAATCTAAAAAGAATCCTTGGGTCGGATCCCTGCTGCACGTCTACGCCTGTGTCTCCATTGTGCCGTATCCTGGACGGGTGTAGCACGATGATCATCTGTAAAAGAGAGGAATTTAGGTAAAAAGGTAGTCGTGCAAAAGGATAGTTTTCTAAAGAAACCATGTATAATTCAAGATAAGAAGAAATCGCCACTCGTCTGTGTGCATTGAGCCCCTTGTGCTTTTGAAAGATAGGGGTGTGACCGTTTATTCGATATGAGTAGCGGTGCCGGACTTGATTAGTTCTGTCTGAGGTCTTGACGACCTATTGGATGCTTTTGCTGGTCCGGGCGCCTTTAGTGTGCGGCTGCCAAGGCAGCCTCACTCTCTTCGGCGTGCAGAGATCGCTTGATACTTCCGTGCACTGAAATGATGCCACGTGGACAGGGCATCTTGAGTGTTAGGGAGGCGTAGTGTGGTATTGCATTAAAGTGAGCGAAAGCTTCGCGTCCGAGTAGTGCTTGATAGCCACTTTTAAACGGAGCGATGTGGAAAGTTAGATGCTCGCGACGGAAGTTATCGGGGGAGCCGAATATAACTTGTAATAGGAGGGAGCCCGTACAACGAGCCCCTGGGCCTGGCGTTACATCTTTAAAGGTAGTATTGCTATGGCGAATTTGTGTTGGGTCTAACCCCATCCAGCGGATTGTATCCTGATATATTAGGTTTAGGCTACTGCCGCCATCCATCAAGACTCGTGTGAAGTGGTGTCCACCAATTACTGGGTCTAATACCAGTGCAGCCCATCCTGCGTGCCGGATACTTGATGCGTAATCACGATGGTCGAAGGTGATCGGTTGAGACGACCAGTGGCGGGACTTCGCGGTGACAGGCACTTGGGTATATTTTTTAGGGAGTGCCGCATTGTTTTTTCTCTTGATCACGTGTAACACGTTTACTGTTTTGACTTCGGGGGGAAATTTCTTTGGTTCCCCCTTGTCTTGCTTGGGAGGTTCATCCTCGTCTTCACTTGGTGTATCCTCCCCCTTGTGTATGGCGTTAAGCTTGCCGGACTGCTTGAAGACCCAACATTCTCTATGGGTATGATTAGCAAGTTTGCTAGGGGTACTATGGATCTGACATACTTGGTCCAGAATTTTGTTGAGGTTGGATAGTTCATCCCTGTTGCCTTTGGAGGGCGGCTTTTGGTTTTGCCGAGGGACTTTGAATCCGGCATTTACTGCCGTGCCCTTCGTGCTGTCTTCTTTATTCCGGCATTTGTTATTGCTGTTGCGTCGTGATTTCCCGTTTCCATCTCTAACTTCAGATGTACTGGGGTCGCTGGTGCTGCATCTGGCTAGCCAACTGTCCTCACACGCGTAAAAGCGGGTCATGGGGTTTGTTAATGCGGCCATCGTTCTCGGCTTGTTTTGGCCGAGGTGTCTGGCGAGCCATTCGTCGCGGACGCTGTGCTTGAAAGCCGCTAAGGCTTCGGCGTCCGGGCAGTCGACAATCTGGTTCTTTTTAGTAAGAAACCTATTCCAAAGCTTTCGGGCTAACTCTCCGGGCTGTTGAGTTATGTGACTCAGGTCGTCCGCATCCGGAGGTCGGACGTAAGTCCCTTGAAAGTTTGCTCGAAAGGCGTCTTCGAGCTCTTCCCAACTTCCAATGGAGCTTTCGGGGAGGCCTTTGAGCCAGTGACGAGCTGGCCCTTTGAGTTTGAGAGGTAAGTACTTGATGGCATGGAGATCATCCCCTCGAGCCATATGTATATGAAGGATATAGTCCTCAATCCAGACCCCAGGGTCTGTTGTTCCGTCGTATGCCTCTATGTTTACGGGCTTGAATCCGTCTGGAAATTCATGGTCCAGCACCTCATCGGTGAAACATAGGGGGTGTGCGGCACCCTTGTAGCTGGGTGTGCCACGATATTCGGATGTTTGTTGTGTTGCATTGTATGCTGGGGCGCGCTTGCATGGTCCATAGATGGATCTTGTTGCACCGTCCTTTGGGTGCGAGCCCTCGCATGGGTCGCATGTTGCATTGTGAGCGGCGTTGAATGACGTTCTGTGGTGGTAGACGGGTCGTCTATCCGACCAGGTGGCTGCTTTGATATATGGTTGTGGGGGGTCTGAGGCCTCCTCATCGAATTCGGGTAGCAGCTTCCGCTTTGGGTAGCTCTTGGAGGGGCGATTGTCGTCGTACCTTGCTACAGTGTTGAGTATTTTGCTCCATCTGAATTGGAGCGTGTTTTGCGCGGCCTTGAGCCTCCGCTTCTGCTTTTTGAGGCTCCTTGCGGTGGCAACGAGTCTTTTACGGGCATTCTGCTGCTCCGAGTGCCTGTCCGGCGTTATGTCGTCCGGACCATTATCATTGATAGGATTGGTTTGTTCGGTTTGATTATCCGGATTGCCGTTGTCTGGCAGCGGTTCGCCCTGCTCCAGTGCTGGATCAGTGTGATCACTATTTCTGTCGAGGCAGGATTTGGGGCGGCGCTTGCGTCGCCGCTTTGACTGCTTTTCGAGGGAACAATCCTTCGGTGCGTTCTTCTGCTCCGCGCCGTCATCTTTGGGTGCGTCCACCATATATACGTCATATGACGAGGTGGCGTTCCAGGGCTCGATAGGCACTGATTCTTCATCGTCTCCTTCATCGGCGTCCATACCGTCAATGTCGTCGGAGTTGAAGTCGAGCATGTCGGTTAAATCGTCGACAATGGCTACCAAGTGGGTGGTGGGTGGGTTTTGAATTTCTTCATCGTACGAATCCCAACCTTGCTGACCGTAGTCCGGCCAGGGTTCTCCTGATAAAGAGAGAGACTTCAGTGACTTCAGGATATCGCCGAAAGGCGAGTGCTGAAAGACGTCCGCGGCCGTGAACTCCATGATCGGCGCCCAATCGGATTCGCTCGGCAGGGGCGAGGAGAGTTCGGAGTCCGGAGAAGAATCCGGCTCCATGGAGTCACAAGTCTTGATGAGTACGGGGCTGGTGTTCGGCTCAACCGCTGTTGGGATCGCAGCCCCCGAGGTGGCGTCCAACCGCCCATCCTCGATCGGCACGGTCGGCTCCAAACTAAGGGTCGGAGCCGATGCGGGTGCGGCCTCCAGGGCGCTGTTCGGTGGCAGAGCTAGATCATGCTCGTCATGACAGTGCGGCGCGCTCGGCAGTGGTTCGAATCCGTCGAAGATCAAGTCCCCGCGGATGTCAGTCGTATAGTTTAAACTTCCGAATCTGACCTGACGGCCAGGGGCGTAGCTTTCGATCTGCTCTAGGATGCCAAGTGAATTGGCCCGCAGTGCGAAGCCGCCAAAGACGAAGATTTGTCCGGGGAGGAAGGTCTCACCCTGGACTGCATCGCCATTGATGATCGTAGGAGCCATCGGGCCTGACGGCGACGGCATAGAGGAACTCTCAATGAAAGCACCAATGTCGGTGTTAAAAACGGCGGATCTCGGGTAGGGGGTCCCAAACTGTGCGTCTAGGCCGGATGGTAACAGGAGGCAGGGGACACGAAGTTTTACCCAGGCTCGGGCCCTCTTGATGGAGGTAAAACCCTACATCCTGCTTGATTAATATTGATGATATGGGTAATACAAGAGTTGATCTACCACGAGATCAGAGAGGCTAAACCCTAGAAGCTAGCCTATGGTGTGATTGTTGATGTGTATGTTGTCCTACGGACTAGAACCCTCCGGTTTATATAGACACCGAATAGAGTTAGGGTTACATAGAGTCGGTTACAATGGTAGGAGATCTGAACATCCGTATCGCCAAGCTTGCCTTCCATGCCAAGGAAAATCCCTTCTGGACACGGGACGAAGTCTTCAATCTTGTATCTTCATAGTCCAGGAGTCCGGCTGAAGGTATAATTCGGCTATCCGAACACCCCCTAATCCAGGACTCCCTCAATCCTATTGTTCCTACTTGTTATATTGAGAAACCACCTTTCCCTGTTAGGATAAAGGATCATGGTAAAGCTTCAACTGTGGTTCGTAAAAGTTGAACCTAATATTGCTGATCTCTTGTCTGATAATATAGATGGGCATATTATGTACTTCTGTAATGAAACTGCTAGAATTGCTAAACCCCGTGATACAGATAAACCTAGACCTGTGGTAGGCATGCCTGTTATTTCTGTTAAAATAGGAGATCATTGTTATCATGGCTTATGTGATATGGGTGCTAGTGCTAGTGCAATACCTATTGACTTATACAAAGAAATTATGCTTGACATTGCACCTATTGAGTTAGAAGAAATTGATGTCACTATTAAACTTGCTAATAGAGATACTACTTCACCAATGGGAATTGTTAGAGATGTTGAAGTCTTGTGTGGGAAAACTAAATATCCTGCTGATTTTATTGTTCTTGGTTCCCCACAAGATAGCTTTTGTCCCATTATATTTGGTAGACCCTTCTTGAATACTGTTAATGCTACCATAGATTGTACAAGGGATGTTGTTACTGTCGGCATAGATGATATGACTCATGAGTTTAATTTCTCTAAATTTAGTAAACAACACCGTGAAGAAGAATTGCCTAGTAAGGATGAAATTATTGGTCTTGATTCTATTGCCGTACCTCCTAGTGATCCTTTAGAACAATATTTGCTAGACCATGAGAATGATATGTTTATGAATGAAAGAAGGGAAATAGATGAAGTATTCTTTAAACATGAACCTATTCTGAAACACAATTTGCCTATTGAAATCCTAGGGGATCCCCCTCCACCTAAGGGTTCCCGTGTTTGAGCTTAAACCGTTGCCTGATAATCTTAAATATGCTTATCTTGATGAAAAGAAGATATATCCTGTTATTATTAGTGCTAACCTTTCAGAGCATTAGGAAGAAAGATTATTGAAAACTCCGAAGAAGCACCGTGCTGCTAATGGATATACTCTTGATGATCTTAAGGGCATTAGTCCCACTCTATGTCAACATAAAATAAATTTGGAAGCAGATGCCATACCAGTTTGTGATCCTCAACGACGTCTGAATCATAAAATGAAAGAAGTGGTAAGAAAAGAAATACTAAAGCTTCTGGAGGCAGGTATAATTTATCCTGTTGCTGATAGTCAGTGGGTAAGTCCTGTTCATTGTGTCCCTAAGAAGGGAGGTATTACTGCTGTTCCAAATGATAAAGATGAATTGATTCCACAGAGAATTATTACAGGATATAGGATGGTAATTGATTTCCGCAAATTAAATAAGGCTACTAAGAAAGATCATTACCCCTTACCTTTTATCGATCAAATGCTAGAAAGATTATGCAAACATACACATTGCTGCTTTCTAGATGGTTATTCTGGTTTCTCTCAAATACCAGTGTCGGCTAAAGATCAATCAAAGACTACTTTTACATGCCCTTTTGGTACTTTTGCTTATAGACATATGCCTTTTGGTTTATGTAATGCACCTGCTACCTTTCAAAGATGTATGATGGCTATATTCTATGACTTTTTTGAAAAGATTTGTGAAGTTTTCACGGACGACTTTTCCGTCTATGGATCTTCTTTTGATGATTGCTTGAGCAATCTTGATCGAGTTTTGCAGAGATGTGAAGAAACTAATCTTGTCTTGAATTGGGAAAAGTGCCACTTTATGGTTAATGAAGGTATTGTCTTGGGGCATAAAGTTTCTGAAAGAGGTGTTGAAGTTGATAAAGCCAAGGTTGATGCTATTGAAAAGATGCCGTGTCCCAAGGACATCAAAGGTATAAGAAGTTTCCTTGGTCATGCCGGATTTTATAGGAGGTTCATTAAGGACTTCTCAAAAATTTCTCGGCCTCTGACTAATTTATTACAAAAATATATACCATTTGTCTTTGATGATGATTGTGTAGAAGCATTTGAAATACTTAAGAAAGCATTAGTCTCTGCACCTATTGTTCAGCCACCTGATTGGATTTACCCTTTGAAATTATGTGTAATGCTAGCGATTATGATGTAGGTGCTGTTCTAGGGCAAAGAGTTGATAAGAAATTAAATGGTATCCATTATGCTAGTAAGACTCTAGACAATGCTCAAAGAAATTATGCTACTGCTGAAAAAGAACTTTTAGCAGTTGTATTAGCTTGTGATAAGTTCAGACCTTATATTGTTGATTATAATGTAACTATCCACACTGATCATGCTGCTATTAAATATCTTATGGATAAGAAAGATGCTAAACCTAGACTTATTAGATGGGTTCTCTTGCTACAAGAATTTGATTTGCATATAGTTGATAGAAGAGGAGCTGAGAACCCCGTTGCAGATAACTTATCTAGGTTAGAGAATGTTCTTGATGACCCACTACCTATTGATGATAGCTTTCCTGATGAACAATTAAATGTCATAAGTACTTCTCATAGTACTCCTTGGTATGCTGATTATGCTAATTACATTGTTGCTAAATTCATACCACCTAGCTTCACATACCAACAAAAGAAAAAGTTCTTCTATGATTTGAGACATTACTATTGGGATGACCCACATCTTTATAAAGAAGGAGTAGATGGTGTTATTAGACGTTGTGTACCCGAGCATGAACAGGAACATATATATCCTACGCAAGTGCCACTCCGAAACTTATGGAGGACACCACGCGGGAGATAGAACTGCACATAAGGTATTGCAATCCGGTTTTTATTGGCCTACTCTCTTCAAGGATGCCCGTAAGTTTGTCCTATCTTATGATGAATGTCAAAGAATTGGTAATATTAGTAGACGTCAAGAAATGCCTATGAATTATTCACTTGTTATTGAACCGTTTGATGTTTGGGGCTTTGATTATAAGGGACCTTTTCCTGCCTCTAATGGATATACACATATTTTAGATGCTGTTGATTACGTTACTAAGTGGCTAGAAGCTATTCCAACTAGTAGTGCTGATCATAACACTTCTATTAAAATGCTTAAAGAAGTTATTTTTCCGAGGTTTGGAGTCCCTAGATATTTAATGGCTGATGGTGGTTCACATTTTATTCATGGTGCTTTCCGTAAAATGCTTGCTAAATATGACGTCAATCATAGAATTGCATTTCCGTATCACCCACAGTCTAGTGGTCAAGTAGAATTGAGTAATAGAGAACTCAAATTAATTTTGCAAAAGACTGTCAATCGGTCTAGAAATAAATTGGTCCAAGAAACTTGATGATGCATTATGGGCCTATAGAACTGCATATAAAAATCCTATGGGTATGTCTCCGTATAAAATGGTATATGGAAAAGCATTTCACTTACCTCTCGAACTAGAACATAAGGCATATTGGGCTATTAAAGAGCTCAACTATGATTTCAAACTTGCCGGTGAAAAGAGGTTATTTGATATTAGCTCACTTGATGAATGGAGAACCCAAGCTTATGAAAATGACAAGTTGTTTAAATAAAAGGTTAAAAGATGGCATGAGAAAAGGATACAAAAGCGTGAGTTTAATGTAGGTGATTATGTATTGCTATACAACTCTCGTTTAAGATTTTTTCCAGGAAAACTTCTCTCTAAATGGGAAGGCACCTATGTTATCGAGGAGGTCTATCGTTCCGGTGCCATAAAAATCAACAGTTTCGAAGGCACGAATCCGAAGGTGGTAAACGGTCAGAGAATTAAACACTATATCTCAGGTAATCCCATAAATATTGAAACCAATATTATTGAAACCGTAACCCCGGACGAATACATAAGGGACACTTTCCAGAACGTTTCAGACTCCGAAAAGGAATAGGTATGTGGTACGTTAAGTAAACCGACTCCAAAACAATTTTTAAGGCAATATTTCTCGGTTTTGGAATATTTAGAAAAATAGAAAATTAAGTAGCAGTCCGGGAAGGACACGAGGGTGGAGGGCGCGCCCTACGGCCTTGGGCACGCCCCCTACCTCGTGAGCACGTTGTGTGCCTTCCAGACTCCGTTTTCTTGCACGATACGTATTTTGGTCGGTAGAAATTCACTATATATTCTCCCGAAGGTTTTGACTCCCGTATCACGCAAATATTCTCTCTTCTTGTTTCGAGCTGTTTTTCTGACAAATCTAGATTATCATGACGTCCCCAAGTGCTTCCAAGGACAAGTTCTTCGAGAAGGTCATCAACCCTTACCTCATGGAGGTGCTGCGACACCCTCAAACCATTGAGATGCGTGATGGGTTGCTGCACATCCGCGATGCTAAGGGACCAAAGGGAACCGGAAGCGTGGAGATGAGGGTCGAAGCAATGGAGCAACAAGTTTTCAAGTGTCAGGGGATGGTGGACCGTGGGATCAACGCTAGCCACACGATGCTCGTGGAGTGCACTAACAACTACAAGCCGGATGCCAAGAACACCGAGGAGGCCATCTTCAAGCTACATGAGAAGATCGAGCACCTCCAAGCCAAAATCTATGACCTGCAAAACCAAAACTGTGAGTATGAATATAAATTCAAAAGAATGAGTTTGGCTGCAGATTCGAGGATTCCGGAGACTTGGTCATCCTTCTATGATGGTGAACCCATGCCTTGGAAGATGGATGACAAGCCCGCATCATCAAAAAAACCTTCACCTTCTTCACCAACCAAGGAGATATAATCACATGGGTATGGGCACTCCCCTTGGCAACAGCCAAGCTTGGGGGAGGAGCCCCGGTATCGTATCACAATCACAAATCCTATCTTTACCGTTTTCCTTAGTTCGATCCTATTAGTAGTATTTTGATCTAGTAGAATAAAGTTTATGGCATGATCTAGTTTTGAGTTTTGCCTTATGATCTCTCTATGTAATCGAGTCCGTGAGCTATATAATATAGATTAGTGTTGAGTCAAGGGCTTGATTTTCTTGCTATGATCTTGGGTGAATAAAAGAAAAGAGAAAAAGAATAAGAACAAACAAGAGATCATATTGATCTTATTGATAGTAATGACTTCACATAGAAAGAGTGTGATGATTAAAAGTTGTTGGGAGTTGGCAGACATAGCTTTGGTCATCGTTGCAATTAATAGGAAGTAATAAGGAAAGAGAGGTTTCACATATAAATATACTATTATTGACATCTTTTATGATTGGGAGCACTCATCAAAATATGACATGCTAAAGAGTTGATGTTGGACAAGGAAGACAACGTAATGGGTTATGTTTTCTTATATCTGAGATAAAGTATGTTGTCATGGATCATCCAACATGTTGAGCTTGCCATTCCCCCTCATGCTAGCCAAATTCTTAGCACAAAGTAGAGATACTACTTGTGCTTCCAAATACCCTTAAACCAGTTTGGCCATGAGAGTCCACCATATCTACCTATGGATTGAGTAAGATCCTTCAAGTAAGTTGTCATCGGTGCAAAGCAATAAAAATTGCTCTAAATATGTATGATTAGTGTGGGAGATATATGCTTTTTACGATCTTGTGATGTGGAAGTAATAAAAGCGTCGGAGTGCATAATAAAGGCTCATATCACAAGGGGCAATATAAAGTGACGTTCTTTCGCATTAAGATGTTGTGCATCCAACCATAAAAGCGCATGGCAACCTCTGCTTCCCTCTGCGAAGGGCCTATCTTTTATTATTATCTTCTACCTTATGCAAGTGTCAAGGTGATCTTCACCTCTCCCATTTTCATTTTATCCTTTGGCAAACCCAGCATGTTGGAAAGAACCTGATATATATATCTAATTGGATGTAGGGGGGCATGAGTTATTATTGTTGACATTACCCTCGAGGTAAAAGGTTGTGTGGCGAAACTATAAGCCCCTATCTTTCTCTGTGTCCGATTAAAACTCCATAACCACAAGTATTGCGTGAGTGTTAGCAATTATGAAGGACTAGATGATAGTTGAGTATGTGGACTTGCTTTTTAGCCCTGACATAGACTCTTTCTGATGTTATGATAAATTGCAATTGCTTCAATGACTAAGGTTATAGTTTGTTGGTTCTCAATAAGGTTTCTGATTCATACTTTTGCATTGTGAATAGATCATCACTTGAACATAAGTAATCATACGACAATATCTATATATGTTGCTGTTTTGAGAATAATCATGATGCCTTCATGTCCATATTTTATTTTTATTGATGCCTCTACCTGTAAACATGGGGATATATTTATTGTTATCGGCTTTCGCTTGAGGACAAGCGAGGTCTAAGCTTGGGGGAGTTGATACGTCCATTTTGCATCAGGCTTTTATATCAATATTTATTGCATTATGGGCTGTTATTTCACATTATGTCACAATACTTCTGGCTATTCTCTCTTATTTTATAAGTTTACATAAGGAGGGAGAATGCCGACAGCTGGAATTCTGGGCTGGAAAAGGAGCAAATATTAGAGACCTATTCTGCACAACTCCAAAAGTCCTGAAACTCCACGGAATACCTTATAATAAATAATGAAAAATCCTCGCCAAAGATGAAGACCAGGGGGCCCACACCCTGTCCACGAGGGTGGGGGCGCCCCCCTAGGGCGCGACCCCTACCTCGTGGGCCCCCTGGTGGCTCTTCGATGACCATCTTCTGCTATATGAAGTCTTTCATCGAGAAGAAAAACCAGAAGCAACCTTTCGGGACGAAACTCCGCTGCCACGAGGCGGAACCTTGGCGGAACCAATCTAGGGCTCCGGCAGAGCTGTTCTGCCAGGGAAACTTCTCTCCCGGAGGGGGAAATCATCGCCATCGTCATCACCAACGCTCCTCTCACCGGGAGAGGGCAATCTCCATCAACATCTTCATCAGCACCATCTCATCTCAAAACCCTAGTTCATCTCTTGTATCCAATTCTTGTCTCCAAGCCCGGGATTTGTCGTGGAATTGTCACGGCAGATGTCCTTAGTGTCAGGACTGAGTCGCGAGGCCAACGCATCTATGTGGTAGCTTGAGAGGCGTTGAGCGGGACGAGAGGCATGATGTTTTACCCAGGTTCGACCCCTCACAGTGGAGGTAAAATCCTACGTCCTGCTTCATTTATATTGATGTTGATGATGTTTACGGTTACAAGAGTGCTCATCTTGAGAGCTATTGTCTAAACCTAACTTGTCCAACTTGTGGAACTTGTCAATCTTGTCGCTTTTGGGGAGCCCTGCCCCTCCTTATATATGTTGAAGGGGCAGGTTACATGTAGAGTCCTATTAGGATTAGGACTAGTCTATCTCTAATACAAACCGGATATAAGTGCAGGTCTTAACTCCTTGTAGGACAAATATTCCTCATCCCTTTCCTCTTAAACCGGCCCACCGTTAACGTGAACCGGCCTTCTGGGCCTTGGGCCTTGTCATCCGTCTGTCCCGCATGCCGGATCACTAGTGAGTCATAATGACCTGGTGGGTTGCTTGTAAACCGCCAGGTCAGGGCGGGTCGCCAATAACTCGCCAAGTGTCAGCGGGGTCTTCAGATAAACCGCCAAGTCCGGCCGGGTTAACTTCCGGCCGGTTTAAACCGCGGGGTATATCCCCGACATTAGCCCCAAGTTTAGCTTGGATTTATTCATGGTAAACTTATGCTGCAAAATAAACACAAGAACAAATTTGACAGGTTATGCTCCGGGTTAAAAAAAATTTGTAAACCGGTACCTGATCATCCTTAAGTCCTTGTTATTTCCTCCTTCTGGGAAATCCGGGTCAACAAACCAGCTTCATAATCAATTTGCTGACATTGGCTTGTCACCGAGAAATATTGTGAAGAATAACTCCTTTGATTCAGCTCCGCCGGTTTAAGAAATATGGGTCTGAAAATACTTATCTGATATTCAGCCGGTTTGAAGATGTAAAACTTGCTGGTTTAATATTACCAAAATGGCCGGTTTATAAATATTGATGGCACCGGGTCATAATTGTTGTCAACACCGGGTTACGTAATTGATCTTCCTGATTTGCTCAAAACTGATAAAATGAAGATATTCCTCCTTTATATGCATAATACCTGTAGCCCCCAAGTCTTAAGAGGAGAACATAGTGATAACTTAAGACTTGCTCCAATAAGTGTTTCAACCTTGAAGAAATCCGGTTTGTTCATCTCAAAACTGAATACTCCATATATGTAGCCCCCAGGTGCCGGGTTGTCATGCTTGCAGCAACCTGGGACTTGTAATTACTTGATGCTCATAAAAACTTCAACCAGTGTAGCCCCCAAGGGTCGGGTCATTATGCAATAATGAGCAGGGACTTTGTAAGTATAATCTTGTAAACTTTGAACAGCAACGTGTAGCCCCCAAGGGCCGGCTTAGTAAGATAATACTGAACCGGGACTTAATATATATACTTCAATGAAGATAACATATTATAATGTAACTTCCATCATAGGGCTTGAACCCATGTCCACAAGGTTAAGAGCTTTGTGCTTTACCAACTGAGCAATGGATTCTTCAATATTATGGACGAAAACTTGTGTACCTTAAATTGTTGATAGGAGCAATTGGTAGCCCCCAAGGGCCGGCTCATTATAATATGATGAGTCAGGTCTTCAATAAGACTAGTAAAAATGACTTTGCATTAGCCCCCAAGTGTCATGGTGCATTCTTGCAGCGACATGAGACTTGCATGTAATCTCAATTTGAATAATGTAGCCCCCAAGTGCCGGGCTGTAAGCCTGCAGCGACTCGGGACTATTCGTTCCATTGTAGAATAAATCATATCCTTTGATAAAAGAGTAGACATTGCGCTATAGCGACTTTGAAAACCTTAATAATAAAAATCCAGCCATGTTGGCTATTCAAGATAATATAATCCGGTATGAAAACCTTATTCATTCAACATCATAATGAAATTTCAGCCAAGTTTGGCTATTTGAATAATATAACCCAATGATTTATACGCGCATGATTCCAATGGCGCAATCCAAATATATATTGGCGACTTGTTGTCCAAAGCCAGGCCGGTTTAACAAACCTGTTTCTGCATACAACAAGTTTAAAGTGTCCTGGCGATTTACCGCCGGACGGGTCATAATACCCAACATATAACCTAGGTTTATAACCAAGGCTGCACTTAAGAATAATCAAATATGAAATATATCATACCTGTGACATTGAATCACATCGTTGGTTTTACCAACTTTTTGTAGTAAGGGTGATAACCCAAATCTTGAGTACTGATAACTCCTTCCATATTGTGCCGGTTTATGATAAAACCGTGCCGGGTTGTGATAAACACCGTGTTACTCCATAAGAGGATGTTAACAACAAGGATCAAACCGGGCAAATAATCTCCGGATTGACGTGAACTGTGTTCCGTCAATTGATTGGTTAAAAAACTTTGTCGGTTTAAAAAACGCAATAAAAAGCAAAAACCCCCCCTTCAAAGAAAAGTGTAAATCAAGTGCAATGGCTACATGTTGCAAAAAAAGGGTTTATTTGAGCTGATCAGATGGTGTTACCTTGGCCGAACACGACCAAGCTCCCGTTAGGTGTAACTATGGTTCTAGTCAGCCAGGTTCTCAAATGAAATCGTGCCATTTATGCCGATCAAGTGGCATGGTCATGGTTCGGGATCGACCAAGCCCCCAAGTGATTCTGTGGCCTTAGGCCGATTAAGAGGCATGAGTGGTTCAGACATGACCAAGTCCCCAAGTGATCTGGTGGCTCTCGCCTATCAAGAGGTATGGTATTGGTTCGGACACGACCAATCCTCCAAGTGATATAACACAATGCTTTTAAAAAGCAAACTCAAGGGGTAAACCGGAGGCCGCTTCAGAACAACTCCGTGTAACCACACATGATGTAAAAGACCAGAGACCCCGCTTTATGAAGCAGAAGCCCCCATGTGACCAATAATATGTCAGGCCAGTAAGGCGGGATACCCATGTTTGAACTGCGCATCATGGCAGCAGGTCCTCTTTGGCAATTTTTGACTTTTTGCAAGAGATAAATTCTTCTTGAACCGGATGTTAAACCGGATATTGAGAGCTTCAAAGCTTCGTGATTTAATTTGTCCTACATTGAAGAACTTGCAAGACAAAGTAATGGCTCCTCTTTTTTAAAAGAAAGCAATATATAATATAAAAATATACCGGATGGATTTCACCTAATGTGTCAGGTCAGAAATTATCACCGCGGAGTTGATGATCACCGGGTGAAGCTGAAATTACCCGCAGGTGAGTCGGCCGCGGGAGCTAAGCAGATGAGCCGGCCCGGTGTTGTAAACCGGCGTGGACGAGCAAATTGTCCTCCACGTTGTAGACCGGCGCGGACGCGTGAACCGGCCGCGAGGGTGGACGGGCGAGTTGTCCGTGTCGTCGTGAACCGGTGCGGCCGCGTGAGACGGCAACGGCGTTGTAAACCGGCGCGGGAGTTCGCCGAGTAACGACGACCACCCGTGCCAAAAGATGCTGGCGTGCCTCCATCTCCGAGGTATAATATCATTTTTTGTCATAAATAATTGCCCTGCATAAACAATATTGCACACCAAGGCAAAGATAAACTTGTTCTTTGACCAAAACAACATGTGCTAATAAATCAAATTTAGATGGATATCACCTGATTTGTTTGGGCGACGGATGATCCGTTTATCGCGACAGAGGTGGCTCAGGCAGACCAGCGGCTCAATATAGCTCCGGCGGCTCAGGCAGACCGGCGACTTAATATGACCCCGGCGGCTCAAAACGGCAAGAGCGGCTCAACGCGGCTCCGGCGGGTTGATGTAGATTAAGCTGCACAGGCGACGACTTGCGCACACTTGTTCCATCAGTAAGCGGGCGTAGACGCAGCTGCGTGATGGTGCTGACGTACACTTCATAGGCACAACACGGTACCACCTTTGCTGCACATTAAAATATACATACCAAAGTAATTGTTCTTTGATGAAAACAATATGTTTAATAAAATAGACTTAGATGGATAGCACCTAATTCATTTAGGCCGGAAACTATCCGCCACGGACTTGTTGATCACCTGATGAAGAAAGTTAACAGTAGCTTTTCAACTCCACGTAGTGTGTATGTAACACCAAGCATACTAGCCCCTTTTTGTTTTTCGTTGACTCTGGTCATGGCGTGGTTAGTAACCACTTTTTCCACAGCGGCCTTAAAGACGAAAGGTAATAGATGGCTTTGCAAGATCCGGTTTACGGGGCGCAGGTTGCACGAGAGGAACAGGGCGCAGCAGCGACAGCTCAAATCGACGAAAACGGATAGCTCAACACAGAGGAGCAGCGGCCGGATGCGGAGGGCAGCGAGGCAAACTGAAGTGGTTCATGGCATCAATAGAGGGAAAACAAGCCTGGCACGTGACTGCGATGGCGGAGACAAACTACAGCCTCCGACGAAACGGCAAGCGGCCGACGCGCTGCGGCTCACGATGGAGATGACTCGGAAGCGACTCATGGGACATCCGAAGACGGTCGTCAGGTGGCGACTCGGAGGCGGAGCGAGGTAGGCCCTGATGGCGGCGGCTCCGGTCTGAGCAGGTTCATGGCTAGCAGCTGGCGCAATGCACCTGACGCCCCGTAGTTCGAAGCTGCGGAGGTGGGCCGGCCGGTCCGTGGCACAGCGGCAACGGGCGGCTGGAAGCGATGCTGCAGCAGTGGTCGTATCCGTTCCTGAGTCATGGCCGTAGCCGATTCTGGGTCGTGGCCCCCCTTTGATAAATCTTTCTAGGCTTTGCCTTCACGAAGTGGATGTGGCAATTGATGCAAGGAATAAAAAACTGAACTTGCCGATTGATTCAACCTTCACGTGAGTACTAAATCAGCCACTTAGTACGCACTAGCATTAAATAGTGATCTGATCTGATGTTTTAACGCAGTGTGCCGTCACAGCAGCAAGGCAACAGCTTCGGGATTTGAAACAGACGTGTAGGCGTGGAACAAACAGTCGCAATCTCGGTGGATGGCAAAGCACAGCCGTAACGGTGATTTGTGGTCCGTCTCGGCGTACCTCTTGACTAGCAAATCCCTGACACTTCTCATCATATAAAACCACTGCCTCGGACTCGGCGACACGCGATAGCAGCGTGGCGTGGGCGGCGCACAAAGCACCAAACCCTAATTTTTTTACTGTTCGTCGGACGTCTTCTGCGCCGACTCTTTTTCATCCAACACCTCGTGAACTTCCCGATCCCTAGGATAAATCCCTCCAAGAACTCAACACCACCGTGCGCGAGTCCCACGGTGGACGCCAACTGTCGTGGAATTGTCACGACAGATGTCCTTAGTGTCAGGACTTAGTCGCGAGGCCAACGCATCTATGTGTTAGTTTGAGAGGGGTTGAGCGGGATGAGAGGCACGAGGTTCGGCCCCTCACGGTGGAGGTAAAAGCCTACATCCTGCTTCATTGATATTGATGATGATGATGATCACGGTTACAAGAGTGCTCATCTTGAGAGCTATTGTCTAAACCTAATTTGTCCAACTTGTGGAACTTGTCAATCTTGTCCCTTTTTGGGAGCCCTGCCCCTCCTTATATATGTTGAAGGGGCAGGTTATATGTAGAGTCCTATTAGGATTAAGACTAGTCTATCTCTAATACAAACCGGATATAAGTCCAGGTCTTAACTCCTTGTAGGACAAATATTCCTCATGCTTTTCCTCTTAAACCGGCCCACCGTTAACGTGAACCGGCCTTCTGGGCCTTGGGCTTTGTCATCCGTCTGTCCCGCACGCCGGATCATCAGTGAGTCATAATAACCAGGTGGGTTGCTTGTAAACCGCCAGGTCAAGGCGGGTCGCCAGTAACTCGCCAAGTGTCAGCAGGGTCTTCAGATAAACCGCCAAGTCTGGCCGGGTTAACTTTCGCCCGGTTTACACCGCGGGGTATATCCCCGACAGGATTGGTGATAGTAGGTTGCTAGTAATGTTAATTACTCCTTGTAGTTGATGCTAGTTGGTTTAATTGATGGAAGATCATATGTTCAGATCCTTTATACATATTATTACCTCTCTGATTATGAACATGAATATGCTTTGTGAGTAGTTACGTTTGTTCCTGTGGACAAGGGAGAAGTCTTGCTATTAGTAGTCATGTGAATTTGGTACTCGTTCGATATTTTGATGAGATGTATGTTGTCTAGCCTCTAGTGGTGTTATGTGAACGTCGACTACATAACACTTCACCATTATTTGGGCCTAGAGGAAGGCATTGGAAAGTAATAAGTAGATGATGGGTTGTTAGAGTGACAGAAGCTGAAACCCTAGTTTATGCGTTGCTTCGTAAGGGGCTGATTTGGATCCATATGTTTCATGCTATGTTTAGGTTTACCTTAATACTTTTGTTGTAGTTGCGGATGCTTGCAATAGAGGTTAATCATAAGTGGGATGCTTGTTCAAGTAAGAACAGCACCCAAGCACCGGTCCACCCACATGTCAAATTATCAAAGTACCGAACGCGAATCATATGAACGTGATGAAAACTAGCTTGACGATATTCCCATGTGTCCTCGGGAGCGCTTTTCCTTATATAAGAGTTTGTCCAGGCTTGTCCTTTGCTACAAAAAGGATTGGGCCACCTTGCTGCACTTTATTTACTTCTGTTACTTGTTGCTCGTTACAATTTATCTTATCACCAAACTATCTATTACCACTTATTTCAGTACTTGCAAAGAATACCTTGCTGAAAACCGCTTATCATTTCCTTTTGCTTCTCATTGGGTTCGACACTCTTACTTATCGAAAGGACTACGATAGATCCCCTATACTTGTGGGTCATCAGGTAGAACCTCTGGAGGTGCTAGGCCTGGAGACGTGGGCGACCCGAAATGGGCCCTCCCACATGGGCGAGAGCTCGTGCAACCCTTCCCTGGAGAGCACCCGCCTCAGGACAAGATCACCCACCTCGAGCGTCCTGGAGCGGACGCTGCAGCAGTGGTACCGCCTCAGCGCCTGCTGGTACCTCGCACCTCAGAGCGAGGCTTCTCGGCGGCGTTCCTTCCCCAGCACGAGATCCATCCCCCGCATGGCGTCCTGCCGTGTTTCATCAAACGCCAGGACCCGCGTGGGGCGATGCCTGATCACGTGTGGGAGAACCGCTTCTGCTCCATAGACGAGGAAGAACGGGGTCTCGCCTGTCGGCCTGGTGGCAGTGGTGCGGATGGACCACAGCACGGACTGGAGCTCGTCGCGCCAGCCCCTGCCGCAGGCCTCAAGCTTCTTCTTGAAGGTCCTTGTCTTGAGCCCCTCAGGACCTCCGCGTTGGCGCGTTCGGCCTGGCCATTGCTCCTGGGGTGCGCCATGGAGGCGTAGCAGATCTGTGTTCCAAGGTTAGCACAATACATTTTGAAGAGATTGCTAGTGAACTGCGAGCCGTTGTCGGCGATGATTGACAATCCCCAAGTAGAGGGAATCATTGTAGCAATTTCCAAAGGTGGAAGTGATAAGTATGGGGTGTCGAACCCACAAGGAGCTAAAGGTAAGATCAATATTCTCTCAAGCCCTATCTACCACTGATACAACTCTACGTACACCGAACGTTTGCTTCCAACTAGAAACGAGAAATAAAACTACGTTGTGGGTATGAAGTGGATAACTTTGTATTATATTAGAGAGCTAAAATATTAAAGTAGGTGTTGTTACCATAAAGTGATTCCAAAAGTCCATCAGAATGGAGTTTCTTCATGTGCTTTACACCAATATGACCTAAACGACAGTGCCACAAATAAGTTGCACTATCATTATCAACTCTACATCTTTTGGCTTCAATATTGTGAATATGTGTATCACTACTATCGAGATTCATTAAAAATAGACCACTCTTCAAGGGTGCATGACTAAAAGATATTACTCATATAAATAGAACAACCATTATTCTCTGATTTAAATGAATAACCGTCTCGCATCAAACAAGATCCCGATATAATGTTCATGCTCAACATTGGCACCAAATAACAATTATTTAGGCCTGTAACTAATCCCGAAGTAAGATGTAGAGGTAGCGTGTCGACGGTAATCACATCGACTTTGGGACCATTTCCCACGCGCATCGTCACCTCGTCCTTATCCAATCTTCGCTTAATCTGTAGTCCCTGTTTCGAGTTGCAAATATTAGCAACAGAACCAGTATCAAATACCCAAGTGCTACTGCGAGCTTTAGTAAGGTACACATCAATAACATGTATATCACATATACCTTTGTTCACCTTGCCATCCTTCTTATCCGTCAAATACTTGGGGCAGTTCTGCTTCCGGTGACCAGTCCCTTTGTAGTAGAAGCACTCGGTATCAGGCTTAGGTCCAGACTTGGGTTTCTTCTCTTGAGAAGCATCTTGTTTTGCCGTTCTTCTTGAAGTTTCATTTCTTCTTCCCTTTACCCCTTTTTTTGAAACTGGTGGTCTTGTTGACCATCAACACTTGATGCTCCTTCTTGATTTCTACCTCCATATCCTTTAGCATTGCGAAGATCTCGGGAATTTTCTTATCCATCCCTTGCATGTTATAGTTCATTACGAAGCTCTTGTAGCTTGGTGGCAGTGATTGAAGAATTCTGTCAATGACACCATCATCTGGAAAATTAACTCCTAGTTGAATCAAGTGATTGTTATACCCAGACATTCTGAGTATATGTTCACTGACAGAACTATTCTCCTCCATCTTGCAACTGTAGAACTTATTCGAGACCTCATATTTCTCAATCCGGGCATTTCCTTGAAATATTAACTTCAACTCCTGGAATATCTGACATGCTCCATGACGTTCAACGTCGTTGAAGTCCCGGTTCTAAGCCGTAAAGCATGGCACGCTAAACTATCGAGTAGTCATCAACACGTGATTGCCAGACATTCACAATGTCTGCAGTTGCCGACAAGTGGTACACCTAGCGGTGCATCCAGGACATAATTCTTCTATGCAACAATGAGGATAATCCTCAAGTTACGGACCCAGTCCGTGTAATTGCTACCATCATATTTAAACTTTGCTTTCTCAAGGAACGCATTAAAATTCAACGGAACAACAACACGGGCCATGTATCTACTACAACATTGACAAGCAAAATACTATCAGGTACTAAGTTCATGATAAATTCAAGTTCAATTAATCATATTTAAGAACTCCCACTTAGATAGACATCCCTCCAATCATCTAAGTGGTCACGTGATCCAAATCAACTAAACCATGAGCGATCATCATGTGAATGGAGTAGTTTTCAATGGTGAACATCACTATGTTGATCATATCTACTATATGATTCACGCTCGACCTTTCGGTCTCAGTGTTCTGAGTCCATATCTGCATATGCTAGGCTCGTCAAGTTTAACCCAAGTATTTCTGCGTTTGCAAAACTGGCTTGCACCCGTTGTATGTGAACGTAGAGCTTATCACAACTGATCATCATGTGGTGTCTCGGCACGACGAACTTTGGCAATGGTGCATCCTCAGGGAGAACACTTGTACCTTGAAATTTAGTGAGAGATCATCTTATAATGCTACCGTCAATCAAGCAGAATAAGATGCATAAAGGATAAACATCACATGCAATTAATATAAGTGATATGATATGGCCATCATTATCTTGTGCCTTTAATCTCCATCTCCAAAGCACTGTCATGATCACCATCGTCACCAGCGCGACCCCTTGATCTCCATCGTAGCATCGTTGTCGTCTCGCCAAATATTGCTTCTACGACTATCGTTACCGTTTAGTGATAAAGTAAAGCAATTAGAGGGCGATTGCATTGCATACAATAAAGCGACAACCATATGGCTCCTGCCAGTTGCCGATAACTCCGTTACAAAACATGATCATCTCATACAATAAAATATAGCATCATGCCTTGACCATATCACATCACAACATGCCCTCCAAAAACAAGTTAGACGTCATCTACATTGTTGTTGGAAGTTTTACGTTGCTGCTACGGGTTGAGCAAGAACCGTTCTTACCTACGCATCAGAACCACAACGATATTTCGTCAAGTTAGTGCTATTTTGGCCTTCAACAAGGACCGGGCGTAGTCACACTCGGTTCAACTAAAGTTGGAGAAACTGACACCCGCCAGCCACCTGTGTGCAAAGTACGTTGGTAGAACCAGTCTCGCGTAAGCGTACGCGTAATGTCGCTCCGGGCCGACATCCAACAATACCGCCGAACCAAAGTATGACATGTTGGCAAGTAGTATGAATTGTATCGCCCACAACTCACTTGTGTTCTACTCGTGCATATAATATCTACACATAAACCTGGCTCGGATGCCACTATTGGGGAAAGTAGTAATTTCAAAAAATTTCCTATGCACACGCAAGATGATGGTGATACATAGCAACGGGAGAGGAGAGTATCGTCCACGTACCCTCGTAGACCATAAGCGGACGCGATATGAGTACACGGTTGATGTAGTCGTACGTCTTCACAATCTGACCGATCCAAGTACCGAACGTACGACACCTCTGAGTTCAGTACAAGTTCAGCTCGATGACGTCCCACGAACTCTGATCCAACAGAGCTTCACAGGAGAGTTCCGTCAGCATGACGGCGTGATGATGGTGATGATGTTGCTACCGACGCAGGGCTTCGCCTAAGCACCGCTACGATATGATCGAGGTGGATTATGGTGGAGGGGGGCACCACACATGGCTTGGAACAATCAACTTGTGTGTCCTAGGGTGCCCCTTGTAACGCCTTTGACACGGCTATATCTCCCACGTGTCGAAGCACGACTTAGAGGCATAACCGCATTGAAAGCAATGTCGCAAGTGAGGTAATCTTCGCAAACAACCCATGTAATACAATAGGGGAAAAGAGACATAGTTGGCTTACAATCGCCACTACACACAAATACATGAATACAACATTGCAACATCCAAATACAATCAAGGTCCGACTACGGAACCAAAATAAAAGAAGAACCCCAAATGCGACAAGGTCCCCGATCGACCCCAACTGGGCTCCACTACTGATCAACTAGAACGAAACAACACAAAGGACAAGATCTTCATCGAGCTCCTCCTTGAGCTTGGTTGCGTCATCTGCATGGTTCAACAGCACCTGCAAGCTGGTTTTGGAAGTATCTGTGAGCCACGGGGAATCAGCAATCTCGCACCCTCGCGATCAAGACTATTTAAGCTTATGGGTAAGGTAAAGGTATGAGGTGGAGCTGCAGCAAGCGACTAGCATATATGGTGGCTAACATACGCAAAAGAGAGCGACAAGAGAAGGCAAAGCACGGTCGAGAAACTATGATCAAGAAGTGATCCTAGAACAACCTACGTCAAGCATAACTCCAACAACGTGTTCACTTCCCGGACCCCGCCGAGAAGAGACCATCACGGTTACACACGCGGTTGATGCATTTTAATTAAGGTCAACTTCAGGTTTTCTACAACCGGACGTTAACAAATTTCCATCTGCCCATAACCGCGGGCAAGGCTTTCGAAAGTTCAAATCCCTGCAGGGGTGTCCCAACTTAGCCCATGACAAGCTCTCACGGTCAACGAAGGATATTCCTTCTAGCGGGAAGACCCGATCAGACTCGGAATCCCGGTTACAAGACATTTCGACAAGGTAAAACTGAACCAGCAACACCTCCCTAATGTGCCGACAAATCCCGATAGGAGCTGCACATATCTCGTTCTCAGGGCACACTCAGATGAGACTAGCTACGAGTAAAACCAAACCTCAAGTTGCCCCGAGGTGGCCCCGCAGGCAGCTCAGTTCGGACCAACACTCAGAGGAGCACTGGCCCAGGGGGGGGTTAAAATAAAGATGACCCTTGGGCGCGCGACCCCCAAGGGAAAAGAAAAGGCTAGGTGGCGAATGGTAAAACCAATGTTGGGCATTGCTGGAAGAGTTTTATTCAAGGCGAATTGTCAAGGGGTTCCCATTATTACCCAACCGCGTAAGGAACGCAAAATCCGGGAACATAACACCGATATGACGGAAACTAGGGCGGCAAGAGTGGAACAAAACACCAGGCATAAGGCCGAGCCTTCCACCCTTTACCAAGTATATAGATGCATTAATTAAATAAGATATATAGTGATATCCCAACAAGTAAACATGTTTCAACAAGGAACAACAACTCCATGTTCCAACAAGGAACATACTTCAATCTTCACCTGCAACTAACAACGCTATAAGAGGGGCTGAGCAACACGGTAACATAGCCAAACAACGGTTTGCTAGGACAAGGTGGGTTAGAGGCTTGGTTCAACAATATGGGAGGCATGATGAGCAAGTGGTAGGTATCGCAGCATAGGCATAGCAAAAGAGTGAGCAACTAGCAAGCAAAGATAGAAGTGATTTCGAGGGTATGGTCATCTTGCCTGAAATCCCGAAAGGAAGAGGAACGAGTCCATGAGGAAGACAAACGAACGTAGCCGAACGGATCCTCACAAACGCAACCATGGCATGATGCACAACCAAGTATGATGCATGTCCGGTTTAATGAAGCATGGCATGGCAACATGCACAAACAATCCTACAAATTAAGTGGAGCTCAATATGCATCGGGGTGCATATTGCCAAAACACCAAATAACGTATTTAGTTCGATCTTGTTTATGTACCCAACAATATTAAATGTTGTTAAACATGGCAAGAGGGTGAAGCAAAGAAAACTACCTATCTAGTCAAGTTTAAATGAGGCCGGAAACAACAAACAACAAGTCCGGAAACTCCTTATGAGCATATTATAGATTTGGTACTGTTCTGCCCTAAACCATATTTTAGAGTTGTTCAACATGCAAAGTAATGCCACCATGTTAAAGTAGGAAAAATTCTACCCCATTTACATATAAAGTTTATTAAATTCGGAGTTACGGTTATTTAGTTATGAAATAAATCATTTTTGCATGGCAATAGGCAAATATAAGCAAACATCATTTTAAACATTTTAAACATAGATGAAAGTGGCATATTAAGAAACTAGATGAAAAACTAAGCATATTTCATATATAAATTGTTTTAATCCGATGCACAGTTAATTAGTTATTAAATGCATGAACTCTAGGGACTAAACTGCAAAACTGTCATTCTCTGGAATAATAACTAAATCGCAGAACTAAAAAAAAATTGATATCGGGCCGAATCCGGCTAGCCCAATAGAGGAAAAGCCAGGGTGCTGCTCACATTGGGCCTTGAGGCCTGTGCGTGGCTGGGGCGAAGAGGGAGCTGGGCCTTGGCCTGCCCTAGCGGCGCGCTGGGCCGGAGCAGAGGAGGTCCAAGCGACGATGCAGGGGAGTGCGTGGTCAACGCGACAGGGAGGAGCAGGCGCGCTGCTCTGCTCGACAGGAAGCAGAAGCAGAAACAGAGCAGCGGCGGCGCAAACTCCGGCAACGTCGAGGGCTGAAGGCAGCGGCGACTTGGCAGAGGCCGGCCGGATCTGGAGCGGGCTGGACCTTGGCAACCGAAGGCGGCCCCAGGGGCGGGAGTCCATGCGCGGCTGCAGGTCAACGACGATGAGCGGCGCTCCTGCTGCTCGTTGAAGTGGAAGCCGAGGACGGCACGATGGAATTGAGGCAGCGGCGGTGCTGGAAGGTGCAGGGACGTCGAGGAACGGCAAAACGGGGCGGCACCGAGCGGATCTGGACGACGTTCTCCGGTGGAAGGGGGCGCAGGGGCTTGCGGCTCGGCGCGGGGCTTCCCCCATCCATGGCGGCGGAGCTTCATCCTGGGGCAGAGAGGAACAGAGAGAGAGTTGAGAGAGGGGGAAACGGGAGGAGAACGGGAAGGTGGAGAAGGAGGGGGGCGGCTGGCGCTCATCTGGTGGCTGCTGGTTCGCTCGCCGGTGTGGAGGTTGGCGGTGACGCAGGGTCGAGGGGCTCCTCCCCTCGATCCAAACGAGAGCGAGGGAGCAGGGAGCAGCACGAGAGGAGCTCGGGGTAGGGGCGCGCGGGAGCAGGGGCTGGAAGACTCCCGATGGCTTGCGTGCTCGCGAGGGCGAGGCACTGGTTGGCTTGCTGCCGAAAACGAGGAAGAGATGGTGAGAGGCGGCGGTGGATCCGAGAAGGAAAACTGGTTGGCTAGGTTGGGGGGGATCTGGCCGGGGAGATCCCAAGGGAAAGGTGGTGTAGTGGTGGCGGTGGCGATGGGTGGATGGGACATGAGGCCTAAAATTTAGGGTTAGGTCCTAAATTAGACTAGAGAGTCAATATATATAGGGAAAGAGGGGAGTTTGGATCATCTGATTGAAATCCGACGATCGAGAATAAATGGCTTGGAAATCCAAATGAGAAAATGGTGATGTTTTGTACACGTTTGGGGATGTTCCGGACCCATCGGGGACGACTGCCCGGGTCCGGTCCGGGACAACTTTCGGACGCGTGCGCGATGAGGTCCGCGGGCTGACGAGAGAGGTTACGTTAGGCCTGGCAGATTGAGAAGAGCAGGTTGGTCTGAGAGAAGAGGGGAGAGATGCAGCCCGGCACGGTTTCTGGAGACCGAAAACGTCCAACGCTAGACCGGCTATACTGCCGCTATAGTTATCCGTTGGGGCATCAAACGATCTCCGAATGCGATGAAACTTGACAGGCGGTCTATCTACACTATAGTAGGACCACACGTCAACTCTCATCCTATTCCGAGAACATTTTCCGGCCACTTATAAAATACTATTTCGGACATGCCGCGGGCGCGTGCAAGTGTGTCTGGGCTAAGAACGGACAACGGAGAGAACAAGGAGGCTGGGACGGATGCAAGTTTTGAAAACATGATGATGCAATGCACATGATGACATGATAATATGCAACACGCAAGCGAATGTCATGGCAAAGACAGTGAATAACTGGAAGACACCTGGCACATCGGTCTCGGGGCGTTACACCCCTGCCCCCGTATATAAAGGAGTAAGGGGGGAGGCCAGCCGGCCCTTGCAGGGCGCGTCAGGAGGAGTCCCCCTCCTAGTAGGAGTAGGACTCCCCTTTCCTACTCCTACTAGGAGGGGGAAAGGAAGGAAGAGAGGGAGAAGGAAAGGGGGGTGCCACCCCCCTTCCCTAGTCCACGGACCATAGGGGGAGGGGCGCATGGCCTGCCCTGGCCGGCCCTCTCTCTCTCTCCACTAAGGCCCATGTGGCCCATTACTTCTCCCGGGGGGTTCCGGTAACCCTCCGGCACTCCGGTTTTCTCCGAAATCACCCGGAACACTTCCGGTATCCGAATATAGTCGTCCAATATATCAATCTTTATGTCTCGACCATTTCGAGACTCTTGGTCATGTCCGTGATCACATCCGGGACTCCGAACTACCTTCGATACATCAAATCACATAAACTCATAATACCGATCGTCACCGAACGTTAAGCGTGCGGACCCTACGGGCTCGAGAACTATGTAGACATGACAGAAACACGTCTCCGGTCAATAACCAATAGTGGAACCTGGATGCTCATATTGGCTCCTACATATTCTACGAAGATCTTTATCGGTCAAACCGCATAACAACATATGTTGTTCCCTTTGTCATCGGTATGTTACTTGCCCGAGATTCGATCGTCGGTATCTCAATACCTAGCTCAATCTCATTACCGGCAAGTCTCTTTACTCGTTCCGTAATGCATCATCCCGCAACTAACTCATTAGTTGCATTGCTTGCAAGGCTTATAGTGATGTGCATTACCGAGAGGGCCAGAGATACCTCTCCGACAATCGGAGTGACGAATCCTAATCTTGATCTATGCCAACTCAACAAGTACCATCGGAGACACCTGTAGAGAACCTTTATAATCACCCAGTTACGTTGTGACGTTTGGTAGCACACAAAGTGTTCCTCCGGTAATCGAGAGTTGCATAATCTCATAGTCATAGGAACATGTATAAGTCATGAAGAAAGCAATAGCAGTAAACTAAAACAATCAAGTGGTAAGCTAACGGAATGGGTCAAGTCAATCACATCATTCTCCTAATGATGTGATCTCGTTTATCAAATGACAACTCATGTCTATGGTTAGGAAACATAACCATCTTTGACCAACGAGCTAGTCAAGTAGAGGCATAATAGTGACACTCTGTTTGTCTATGTGTTCACACATGTATTATGTTTCTGGTTAATACAATTCTAGCATGAATAATAAACATTTATCATGAAATAAGGAGATAAATAATAACTTTATTATTGCCTCTAGGGCATATTTCCTTCACAAAATGCCCTAACTAGAGTGATCTTCGCTAGTTTAGGAGGACGGTTTAATTACATCACAAATAAAGTTTCGTCATGCATAACTCAAAGTTTTGTCATAGAGAAAGTATCGACTAAACGGACACATTGTCAATCACTCCAACATGTCATGCCATCCATCCAAACCACGGAGATAGTCCTCGAGCGCAGTGAAAGGCTTCAGGTCGAGACACAAGCGGCTACGCGTGTTCGGACGTCTTCCCGCGATATTTTCCCTTCTTCGTAGAACATACCTGTTTACTCGAGGACCTCCTTCATGATGATTTGGGCAAGTTCACGCTGGATGTGATAGAACTTAGCTTGGAGTCGATGATCCGGGATATCTCTCTTTGCCCATTGCAGAATATTGGCATCACCGGATCTAGGTGACATGTGAAGGTTCTGTTGATCCCGTCTGTACTCCAGCATGTGGTGGAGGACATAGAATCCATCACTGAGAGTACCACTCAGTGGCTGGATGCACCAGAAGTCGGTCTTATGGCCAAAGGCGGGCGCGCGGTTCCTTGTCTTCTTGGGTGTGATCCTCCATCCCGTAGGCCGTAGCTACAGATAGCACTGTCAAGAATAGAGTTGATGTGGGTGTAATCCTTTTTCTTCATGTTCTTCGACGAGTCCAAGTAAAGAGCTGGAAGAATCAGGGGTAAAGGAGGATGAGGACGGTGCGCCCGTCGCTGCGCAAAATAAGTACACGTCAAATTAGGCTCCACGCGTGCAAATGAATGATTGAAATTCAAGGAAGTATATCCGCGGATGACTTACATGGGATGATAAGGCACGAGAATTGTCTCCTTGTCCTTATTGCCGACAATGAAATCAACGATGTAGTTACTCGCGTATTCACGGTGGTTTGAGCAGACTGCCAAGAAGCTCTTGTGCATGAAGTACAGGTCAGCGACACAGATATAAGGTATCTACTCAATCCTAATGATGTAGTTCATGTACAAGGCAAAAAAGCGGACAAACGTAAAATCGAGCTTTTTCAAGTGAAACATGTCGAAGATGTAATCGAATCGATGGAAGAACTTTTCCGCGTGGAATGTATCGACGTACAACCTTTGCTGCGGCACGTTAACCACATAGAGCGGGTATCCTAGATTTATCGAGGCGATCAGGCTTTTCTCTCTCCGCAGCACATCGTCATGAAGTCTCCTTAGATCGTCGTATATGGCCTCTACCGCTGCCTTCGGTAGGATTGGATCACCGGGGATATGGTATTTTGCCGCACCTATGATAGGTATACGGTCTTCAACCCAAGGCTGCGGAGGCGGCTGACTCATAAAGGCAGCTTTGCCTTTCGTCGGTCTCTTCCTATGCTTCTTTACTACTAGAAGTGAGCTATAATACATTCATCCTCCGGCAATTCAGGCGCCGACTCATCACGCTCAAACCCTGAGTACTCGTATTGCTGAGCCATCAATCCTCCATTGTCATAGGAACAAGTATTGAGATACTGTAGAGGGTCATCATCATCCTCATCGATGGCATCGATATCATGCATTGCTTCTTCGATGGTGGTGACATCATAATGGAGCCTTTTCCTCACGTCGTCCGCTATCACCTGACACAACAGACGATGCTAATTGGGTAGTTGGGGTGTTGGTGTTCATACCTTGCTGAGGCTGCGTGGTCGTGGGTGTGCTCCCGGCCGCCTCCGGACGAAGTAGACTATTCGGCCATAGCAGGACCCAACTCTTGCAATTGCCAATCCGCCGTGGGATCTCGTCGTCATCTCCCCCTAGTGCTACCGGAGGTGCCGAATTATCATGGGCCGATATGGCACTGGCCACAGAAACCTTGAAGACGTCAGGGGGATCGGCTGGCTATGGAACAAATCTTCCTTCGGCTTCACTATCATCGCATTTCCCACGTCCACCTTCTGGACGTTGATGGTGTATAGTGTGGTCCATGGGGTTACGTCGGCCTGCAAAGACATGTCTGCGACGTAAGAAATCCAAAAGGCAACGAAAACGGGAGATTATACATATATTGAAGAGGGCTGATCTGACAGGTATATCGTGAGGGTGTCGAGCTCGGCCAAAGACGATGCCCTGCCGAGCACGCCAGATACGGAGGACGGGCTGCTATGAGTAGGTGCGGGAGCAGATGCGGGAGCAAGTGTGGGAGCAGGTGCGGTTGCGTGAGCAGGTGCTGGTGCAACGCTAAACGAGTTGCTCCTGAACAAGTTGGAAAGGGGAAAGTCTGTTGTGTCTCTATCTGGATTTTGCTTGCTCCAACTGACGATAGCCGGAATCAACACACCATATGAAGCTACCATTTCCTCTCTTGCGGCATCTACCGCTACTTTGACTGTCTCAGCTGATCTCTTATCAACCAGAATCTCAATCTTCTTGTCGATGTTTTCTTTGTTTAACCTCCGTCTTTCCTTTCTCTCCTCAGTGGTCTCACGGTAGTACTTCTTCCATGTGGTGTCGTCTCTGACGCCGTGCACGCGTCCATACGATGGCCGAGTGTCCACCGGGAGTCCTTTCAATATGTTCAAGGCCCGGTTGAATGGGGCGTCCCACTTGGGCCTCGCCAACGCCTCAGACGGCGAGTCACTTTCGACCGCAATCCTGTGTTGCTCTTTCTGCAAAAGGAACAAGGATCGTTTACAAATGTGACTAAACATGCAGTCGAATTGATCAGAAGCTAAAATTAGGGGGTAAATTAAATATTACCAGCAGCCTCATGTACTCCGTCGTGACCGCGTCCATTTCGAAAATCTTGTTGACTGGGTCCCAATGGTACCGGGCCCTGATGACGTCATGCTCCTGTGGGACGGTGAACTCCGCCAAGGGGTCTGTGATCCCCAAACTTTCGCGTTCCGCATCCTCCTTGGCCCATATGGGCCTCTTCCCCGCGTAACCATGACTTCCGAGGTGGTGGCACCCCAGGTTCCTCTCTTGAAGCCCTTTCATGTACTTCGACTTTTCTTTGGCAGCTTCGGCAACGCAAGCTACCTTGAATATTTGGAATTTCTCTTCTGTAATTGTCGGATTATCCTTTACAATCTCAGAGTATGGTTCCTTTTTGACCATGATCCGATGTTTCAGCCTTACTTTCCAGGCAGACAACGCGCCGCTAAACTTGTGCATGGCGGGTTTGTTTATCTTCTTCATTACCGGGTCTTGCCACGGTCGAGTATATTTGATTCCATCCTGGCCCGGGAATAAGAATACCTGGTGTAGCTTCCTTAGGAGGGAGTGCTCCATATTGGGTATCTTCTTTAGTTTCTCATCGTTGATGGTGGTGGTTGCCCGTAGGATGCAGCACATTTGATTGCCGTAGCATGTGCGCGCTTCCGTGGGCTCTTTTGGCTCAAATTGCTGGAGTCCACCTCCATGACCACAAGTCTAGTAGTGTTGAGCCGGTTTGGGTGCCGTATTCTCTTCGGTTTCGGTTCTATACCGGCGTCGCCAATCTCAGCGCCGGTGTCGGTCTCAGCGCCAGTCTCAACGCCGGTGTCGGTCTTAGCACTGGTCTCGACACCGGTCTCGATGTCTGTCGGGGATATACCCCGAGGCATGACCCGGCCGAAATCGGCGACTCACCCGAGACCCGGCTGATACTTGGCGATTCACTGATGACCCCGACGGCGGGTCAGACGGACGACAAGGCCCATGGCCCGAAAGGCCGACTCATGTTATCAGACTCCTCTGTTGCTGTTACGAGCGCCTCAAGTCGCCGAACCGACTTCACGGCCTCCCATCGCCTCTGGGCAGGTGTCGCCGTCACGCCCTCGTCGTTCGTCTCGCCGGCGTCTCTCCGACCGCGCCACAAGCAGCTCCCCCTCAGACGCAGCGGAGCCGAGCCGCCGCTGCCTGTTCCGCTGTTGTGGCCAACCGTGGCTCCGCCAGCCGGCTCTGAGCCATCACCGGGTCCCCTTCTGCCTGCGGCCAGCTCTCTTCCGCCGTGTCGGCCGGCCTCCGCATCTTCGCCTATCCATTGTTGAGTCACCGTACATCGCCACGACTCGCCCTCTGCTGTTCGCGCTGAGCTGCTGCGGTCCACTGGCCTCTGTGGCCAAGGCCTCGCCCTTGCTCTTACAGCTTTTTTTTTTGAGCTGCTGTATCCTTTATTAGAAATTCAAAAACATAGGGATACAGATAATTTCGGGCAAGATGCTAAGCCACACGTGGCGCCCGGGACTTAGAGAAGCCGCAGCCTTCGCCAAGGCATGGGCTTCTCCATTGTGCTTTCTATTTTCATGTATAAACTCTACATCCTGGAATTGCCGCCATTGATGTTTGATGTCTTGCAAGATGGAATGATAGTTGCAAGGAGCTTCAACTTGTATATTCGACACCACTTCCAGACAATCAGATGCAACACAGAAGGATTGACTATGTAAATCTGCTGCAAGTGAGAGAGCCTCACTACAAGCCTGAGCCTCAAGGATGGTAGGGTCAGATCGGCCTTCATAGATGACTGCCGAGGCCCCTAGATACTTACCCCGTTTGTCCCTGCATACCACTGCTGAGGCCGCTCTATCTCGCTCGGTCTTGGACCGCTAGTGAAAAGGGTCGGTCCGGTCTGCCAAATACGGCCCGAAAATTTGGGTCCGGTCCGGTCTTTAACGGTCCGACCGAGGAATAAAATGGCAGCGCCGCCGCTGTTCGTCGTCATCGCGGCCAACGGCAGACCCCGGCTGAACCACCATGTCCCCAAGCTTGCCCACTCCCTCCTCCTTCTCCTCGCCATGCGCCATAGCCTCTCGCCGCCGGTCGCCATCACTGTCGTGCGTGCACCGCGGACGATCTCGCGTTCTCGACCCTTGCCATGGCAGCCGTTTCAGCATAGCACACACGCAGGCCATCAACTGGGGGAAAAAGCTCGATCGGCCGTGATTTTCGCGTCCAACAAATCAGGCAAGTATTTTTCGGAAGGTGCAAATCGTGGGAGAAACGCTCTGCCTATAATCATGTGCCTTGATCCTACGCTGCCGTTTTCCTTTTGGTGAAGCGTATGTTCAGGTCTACCCGTTGCTCTCTCCGTAAACCTTGCCTAGTTGTGTGCGTCTTTATCGTGTGTACAGGATTAGTGGAGCTTAGCTCGGGAGTTAGTTGGGTTAGTGGCGGCACCTACATGTATATATCTTGCATAAATGTGCACCTCCATAACTGAATATGACTGTATTCAGTCCTGTTCGTGTGTTAACTTTCCGCACTTTTATTCAGTCGAACAAGAAATACAAAAGTACAAGAGAAACAAGGCTTGATCCGCAAATCGCGGCGCCATTTGACATTTAACTTCACGTCAGGTTTAGTCCTCTAATTATGGCAACACCCGCAGACAGAAAATCGTGGGCTCATGCACGTCCCACATTAGTTGCATGCAACGAAAAAAACTTCTAAGGAATGTTCATGGCTAACCGCCGCAACGCAGAGCCCACTTCCCATGGCACATCGCCCACCTCGCCGCCGGCGCTCGTGCATGTCGCCCACCTCGCCACAGCACCCACGCACGTCTCCCACCTCGCTGCTGCCTTTGTTCACTGTTTCTGTCACAACACCCATCTTCTTGCCGACAATCTGGTCACCACCGCCTCGCCATGACCACCATGGTGTAGACAGTAGGAGGAATTGGGCAGAGCACCTTGGGTGTTGCCGATCTATATCGCATGTATATATAGGGTTGCAGGGGCGCGCGGAGCGCTGGATTACAGGGAGCGCGACGTGCGCATCGTGTGTAGGTTAGTGGGGATCGTGCTGCATGCATGTCCCCTGGTCAGCTATCTATGTGAGCAGCAGCACAACTGCTAACACCCCGCCGCAGCTGCAACGTCGGGTGGTCGGATGCACAAGCTCGAACGGAATTCTTCAAACGCCGGTGTTGGTAGCCCTTTCGTCATCACATTCGTCATCACATCCGCGGAGCTGTCCAAGAGCAACCTTCTCTCGCACGAAGTGGATGTTGAGCTCGATATGCTTCGTGCGCCGGTGATGAACTGGGTTCGCCGCCATATAAACCGAAGAGATGTTGTCGCAGTACACGATCGTAGCCGTGCGGAGCGGGACATGGAGCTCTCCGAGGAGTTGGCGCAGCCAGCACCATTAAGCAATGGAGTTGGCGACGGCGCGGTACTCCGTCTCGGCGCTCGAGCGCGAGACAGTGGGTTGACGCTTGGACGACCAGGAGATGAGGGCGTCGCCGAGGAAGACGGCGTAGCCGGACGTGGAGCGACGCGTGTCGGGTCACCCTGCCTAGTCGGCGTCGGAGTATGCGACGAGGTCGAGGGAGGCTGGCCGGTGCAGATGAAGGCCGTGCGAGGAGGAGCCGCGGACATACCGCAGAATCCGCTTGACCAGAGTGAGGTGCTGATCGCGCGGGTCATGCATGTGGAGACATGCCTGTTGCACGGTATAGGCGAGGTCGGGCCTCGTTATGGTGAGGTATTGTTGGGCACCCACCAGGCTCCGGTACTCGGATGGATCAGAGACCGGTGCTCCCGCATCCCGACTGAGCTTGTGGCGCGTGTCGACCGGCGTGCTCACCGGCTTGCTGTTCGACATGTCTGCGCGGTCCAACAACTCTTCGGCGTACTTGCTTTGGGAGAGAAAGAAGCCGTGTGCGTTGCGGACGACGCTGATCCCGAGGAAGTAGTGGAGGGTCCTGAGGTCTTTCATGGAGAACTCGGAGAGGAGGCGCTGCTGAAGTTGGTGAAGGAGCGCCGGCGTGGACGCGGTGATCACAATGTCGTCGACGTACAGCAACAGGTAGGCCACCTGGTCGACCTGGCGCAGCACGAACAACGAGGGATCCGAGCGGGCCGCGGTGAAGCCGATGGTGCGGAGGAAGCTGGCGAAGCGGTCGAACCACGCCCGTGGGGCCTGCTTGAGCCCATAAAGGGAGCGGTCGAGGAGGCAGACGTGCTCGGGGTGCTGCTCATCGACGAAGCCAGCAGGTTGCTGGCAGTACACCCGCTCAGTGAGGAAGCCCTGGAGGAAGGCGTTGTTCACGTCCATCTGATGGACGGGCCACTCCCGGGCGGCGGCGATGGTGAGCACGACCCGGATTGTGGCAGACTTGACGACCGGCGAGAAGGTTTCGTCGAAGTCCACGCCAGGGCGTTAAGAGAAACCCCGGATGACCCATCGCTCCTTGTACCTCTCCAGCGAACCATCAACCTTGAACTTATGCCGGAACAGCCACTTGCCGGTGACGATGTTGGCGCCGGGCGGCCGCAGCACGAGCGTCCATGTCCTGTTGGCCATCAGTGCCATGTACTCATCCTGCATTGCAGTAAGCCAATGGGGGTCGCGCAACGCAGCGTGAACGGACTTGGGTATGGGCGAGGGCTGGGTGGTGACCGTGGCGGTGTTGGCATCGGCATAGCGCGGGTTTGGACGGAACGTGCCGAGCTGGCGCGCGTGGTCATGGGATGGGAGGGAACGGTCCTGCGGAGAGCGCGAGTCGGAGGGGCAGCACGATGAGCAGGAGTGGGTGTGGGGGAGGGAGTGGGTTCGGTAGCGGGTGGTTCGGTAACGGAAGTGGGCGCATCGGGCGATGCTGTCACCACAGCGCTGGGGCACGGGGTGACCGGAGGCGCCGTGCTCGCTGCATCGGCGCAAGGAGGGCTGATGGTAGAGACTGTTGGGGCAGTGGGAGCTGCGTCTGAACGAGCGCGGAGGGTGCGAGGGTGATGAGGGATGTGGAGCTGTGGAGGCAGTGGCTTCGGTGTCGTCAGACGGAGGCGCGGCGTCGGGGGGAGTGATGGCGGCGAACGGGAACTGTGTTTCGTCAAAGACGACATGACGTGATGTGATGACACGCCCGCTCTTGCGATTAAGGCAGCGGTAGCCTTTATGATCCGGGGAGTAGCCCAGAAAAACGCACGGATGTGAGCATGGGGCGAGCTTGTGAGGGGTTGTGGATGCGAGGTTGGGGTAGCAGAGACACCCAAATACACGCATGGATGCATACGCAGGGTGTGTGCCGTACAGAAGAAAGAATGGTGTGTGGTTGTGGCGGGCACGGCAAGGCCGGCGGTTGAGAAGGAAAGTGGACGTGCTCAAGGCCTCAGCCCAGAAGTGGTACGGCATGGAGGCGAGAGTCAGCAAGGTACGAGAGATGTCATTGAGTGTACGAAGCACACACTCGGCGCGCCCATTTTGCGGCGACGTATAAGGACAGGACATGTGAAGCTGCATGCCCTCGGAGGCGAAGAACGAGCGCGAGGCAGCGTTGTCGAACTCGCGGCTGTTGTCGCTTTGGAGGGTGAGTATGTTAAGGTGGAAGTGGCAGCGACCGAACGCATGGAAGGTTTTGATTGTAGGAAACATGTCTGATTTATGTCGTAAAGGAAACATCCATACAAAGTGGCTATAATCATCAAGTAGCACTAGATAATATTGGTAGCCGGACACACTGAGTACAGGTGATGTTCACGCGTCACAATGAACTAGTTGGAAAGGGAAAAACGACACATGATCAGAAGAAGTAAACAGTAATCGAACACTTTTGCCTAACTGACAAGCATGACATATGGACGACAGTGTGCCATGGCTTGGTGTGGACGAAGAGCGCAGAGTGCTGTGGAGGGAGTCGTGGCCGGGGTGACCAAGTCGTTGGTGCCAAATGTCGGTCGAGACGGCGGCGAGGGCGTGGTGAGGTTTGGACGTGGACACGGGGTAGAGATTGCCGTCATCATCACATCGGAGAATCACCCGCTTCGTCCTTCGTTCCTTAACAGAAAAACCATGATCGTCAAATTCGACGTTAACAGGATTATCTTTAGCTAGGACTTTGACGGAGATTAGGTTTTTGAGAAGGTGGGGGGAGACGAGGACGTTGTGTAGGTGGAGCGGAGATGTGGTGGTGGGAATGGAGGTGTGTCCGGTGTGCGTTACGGCGAGCGAGCTTCCATCACCAACTGTAATAGCAGAAGAAGTATAGGGGGACGATGAGAGGAGCATACCAGAGGAGGACGCCATGTGCGCGGAGGCGCCGGTGTCGAGGTACCAGTCGGCGGTTGGAGGCGCCGGCTGCGGCTGCTGGACGTGCATGCTGTTGAGGGCGTGTACGAGGGCAGACTGGTCCCAAGCAGGCGACTGGCCACCCGTTCCAGCGGTAGACGGCGCCCCGTAGAGCGGGTGCGGCGGCACAGCGCCGGCAGTCCACTGCACGGGAGGGGCGGTCGCCGGGATCGGGTGTGGAGCGCCGTTGCTGGGAGGCGCGTTGGAGTAGTACGAGGCGATGCCGGCGAAGGGGTGTGGAGCGCCGTTGCTGGGGGCGTGGGCCGAGCACGCCTGCGCCCGGAGCATGTGGGCGCCACGGCAGCGGCCACGCATGAACCATGCCGGTCCAAGGCGCGACGTTGGATGGCGTAACAGGGGCGGGGGAGCGCGACGAAAATGCCCCGTCGGAGTGGGAGCCACCACCAGAGGTGTCCACGGCCTTGCCCTTGCCGCGGTTGCGCCCCCCGCCGGAGTTGCCGCCTCCCTGGCGGCGAGGGTTGCCACCACCACCGGAGTTGGGCGGCACAGGTGTGCGGGCGGCATGGAGCGCCATCTCGGAGGTGGTGTCCGCGGTCTGGCGGCTGTCTTCGAGGAGAAGGAACGCACGACAGCGGAGGAAGGAAGGGAATGGTGTTTGCATAGTGAGAATGGGGATGGCATAACGAAGCGAGGGTGCAAACCTCGGAACATGTTCAGAAGCTACTCCCGATCCTTCACGGACTGCCCGAGGTCAGCGAGGCGGTCGGCGCACTCCTTTAGGCGACCGAAGTAGGTGATGACGGAGGAGGAGCCCTGCTCGATGCGGCAGAACTCCGTCGCGAGGAACACCGCCTGATGCTCCTGGTTCTCCATGAACAAAGAGATGATGGAGGCCCAGACCTCCGCCGCAGTCACGTGTCGCTGATGGATGAGGCCGAAGATCTCCGGACTCACGCGGGTGTAGAGCCAGGAGAGGATGTGGGCGTCGTCCTGAAGCCACACCGGATCAGCACGACGCGGGGCGCCGTTGAGGTGAGCGAGGACGCCGCTCTTCTAGAACATGACTTCGAACAGTGTGCGCCCGTGCGAGAAGTTCGGGGGCTGCAGAGTCAGGACGATGGGAACATGGTGGTTGATGAAGACTGCGGCGAGCGGGGAGGCGGGGATGGCAGCGGTTACCGCAGAGGGTGCGCTGGCGACGAGGGCGCCGGGGTTAGCTCCGAGTCCGAGTGCTGACGGAGGAAGGAGGGAAGGTGCAGAGGGACGAGGGGTGGCCGAGGCGGCATCCTCAAGCGCGTCGGTGAGGCCACGTCTGGGGCGAGGAGGGGGTGGTGGAGGAGGCGGCGGCGTAGTCATGCTCGCCGGAGAAGAAACGGCAGCGGAAGAGGCTTACACGCGCTGGGAGAGGCCGGCGTCTGATACCATGTAGACAGTAGGAGGAATTGGGCAGAGCACCTTGGGTGTTGCCGATCTATATCGCATGTATATATAGGGTTACAGGGGCGCGCGGAGCGCTGGATTACAGGGAGCGCGACGTGCACATCGTGTGTAGGTTAGCGGGGATCGTGCTGCATGCATGTCCCTTGGTCAGCTATCTAGGTGAGCAGCAGCACAACTGCTAACACATGGAAACAAGACCGCCGGTCCTCTCGGTCCGGCCCGGGCCTCACCGCTGCCGGTCTGGTCCCTGAAAACAGGCCTGCCACGCTGCTCGGTCCGGTCCGGACCGGACCGCCGGCGGCCGCTTCAAACGCCTGCTCGAACCGGGACCGAACCGGCTCGGATCGTCTCCACCCTGACTTACAGTTGTCTCCGCGACCTGCGTCGTCGCCCCTGCACCGGTAGCCGCCGCTGCGGCCTGGCCCCGCCTCGTCCCCTACGGCCGACCCGGCTGTTCCGCCTCACACTGCCAGCAGCAGGTGGACCATCGGATGCCAACCATTGCCTCGCGCACCTGCCTGGTGAAGACGCCAAGTCGCTGCACCTGCTCCCTGGGCGTCCCGGCTTAGAGACAAGTCAGACTCGTCCTCGGAGAAGAAGCAGAAGGTGGGAGCAGCAGCTTAGCAGCGTATCGCAGCAGGTTCAAGTATTTTTCAAGGCTCAGCAAGGCAAGATTATGGGATGGAGAAAACTCGAAGTGGCCTTCTCAAAAGTATTTGCTGGTGATAGACTGAGGAAAGTTCAAGAGCTGAGGAGAAACAATAAGTGCAGATTAGGCAGGGAAAGAAAAGAAAGAACCCATTATGGAAGAAACAGCTGACCAAAGAATTTGATCTGCCAGCAGTACTAGGTCGAATAAAGTTAAAAGGTATCCCACGTGAAGCACCAAGAACTGTTCAGCTCCATAGTTATTTGATGGCGTTTATTGTGTCGCTTCCAACAAATTGTTCGAGCGCCCAATTCAGACAGACGCACCATCAATACTACCGAAGCAGCGTCAGTATTCATTATTATCGTGCCATCCAGCGGACACGTGTACGGCTTGCCTTCGTACGGTCCGGTTTATAATGACCCGGAGGATCCGTTTTATGCCGCCCGGTTCCAGCGCTTTAAAGCCTCCACCTTCACTACGGTCTTGTCTCTAACGAAGAGGGTGGCTAAAACACCGTTGAAGTTACCAGAGGTTATTCACAGACGCGGATCTTCCATTGTCTAAATAAATCATGTGATGTCTATCCAATTATTTTATTAACACATATTGTTTTCATCAAAGAACAATTACTTGGTCTATGATATTTTTTCATAGGACCATTATTCCTTACAAAAAGGTGTTGCAAAAGGGCGTGAGCAAATATTATTTTTGCGCTAGCACTCGTCCTGCGCAAATTGCCACCCCCGCTACATCAACACACGCAACCGACTCATTGCCCGTGTCCATGGCCGACTTGCCTGCGTCCATGCCGTTTCCAGCACCGCGACTGACTCTCTCGTCCGCACTGGTTTACAACGCCGCTGCCGACTCTTCCCGTCCGCACTAGATTACAAACGTCGCGCCCGACTTATCTGTCTGCTCCCACGGCTGACTCGGCCGTGATTGATTTCAGCTTCACCATGGTGATCATCAACTCCACGGTGGATAATTTCTGGCCAAACATATCAGGTGAAATCCATCCAGTATGTTTTCATGTTTCATATTGTTTTCTTTTAAAGAACAATTACCATGGCTTGCAAATTCTTTACTGCAGGACAAGTTGTCTACTGCAAAGAGGAGTATTATATCTCTGAGCTGTTGAAAGGCTCATACCGGTTTATATCACGGTTAAATATGAAGAATCTCAAGACAACTCTTCAAGTCGTCTTAAGACTCAGGGGCTACAATGATATGACTCTGTAATGATTGCCAGTTTAATGCAGACTCAAGAACTTCGTGTCATTGAAGGGAAAAATAACTCGGCCCCGGAGTTTACTGTCATATTGATGAAAATTTAAAGGCCGTCAGAAAATTTCTGGCTCTAAATGAAAATTATGGTTCAAGGGAAATCCGTCTCACACAAAGCGCTGAAGTTCTCAATATCCAGTTTAAAATCCGGCTCAAGGTAAATTGGTCTCTCATAAAGCTTTGAAATTTTCAATATCCGGTTTGAAATTCCGGTTCAAAAAGAATTTATTTCTCGCAAGTTTGAGTTCTCCGAAAAATTAAAGGTTGCCAAAGAGAACTTGCTGCCATGATGCACGGTTCAAACATGGGTATCCCGCCTTATGGGCTTATCTTATTATGGTCACATGGGGCTTCCTGTTCATTGAGCGAAGCTACGATTACCCTTTGATCCGGCTTATATGCCATGCTTACAAAACACTTGGGGGCTTGCTATCCAGGTTAAAGGGACCAAAGAGAGTCTGTTGGAAAAGCACAACTCAAACATAGGCGCCCATTGAACACAACTCAAAAATATTGCTTGGGGGCTCTTTTGTTTTAAAGAACAAAGAGTTTTTATAACCCTTGTAATAGACTTAAACGCCAGGCTTGGAAGCCAGGTGTATTCACCTAATACCCTGGGTTATCCCGCCTTTTTAAGTAAGCCACTCTGCCCAGGTAATCCTGTAATGACCCGCTGAACGTTTGACAAGACAATCTTATGCAGACAGTGAACTTGTCAATGTTAAAACGATGATTGGTTATGTGAGGTCCATCTTATAAGGTTTGTGTATAGGTTTAACTCAGTGGCTGTGCGGCCCGTGAAAGCACTCGATTTTTGACCTGGCAGCCCATGAAAAGCCTCGTTTTTCGTTTGTTTTTATTCGGCCGATTTTTTGAGGTTTATTTGATGAGGCTTATAAAGCTTTATGATTATAATTCACCGGTGTTTATTAACCCGGCCTGGCTTTTGACTATAAGTCGACCAGTATATGATAAGAAAATGTCCAGTGTTTATTAACCCGGCCTGACTTTTGGACTATAAGTCGGCAACACATCATGATGTTAAAATTCCTTAGAAACATTGTGCTCTAAGGTTTGGGATATTTCCCCTTCCAGTTTATGATGTTATAAGCCGGCCATATATAACAATGGAGAAAGAACATTGCATGTTCAAATTTTTGGCTTATCACCCTTACTGCACGGGAATGATAAGCCGGGGGTGTGAGCAAATATCACAGGTATGATATTTTGTTCTGATTATATACAGTTATCATTAAACTGGCCCTGGCTTTTAACGTTAAGTCGCCAGGGCATATGTTGTTTAAACTATGTAGGATTTGCAGAGCTATGCCTTACATAAATGATTAAGTTCAAGCCCATCAACCGTTGCTCCTCGAGAAGGATTAAATAGGTGTCTGTCGCCTCGTAGACGTTGCAATCACGAGAATCCTGTCTTTCATTGTTACTAGCCATGTTTCCTATGCTTAAATCTAGTCAATTAATTCTAAACCTAATAAAATGAATAATGACATAAAAAGGATTATGTTTTAGAGGAATGTTGATTCATTCTTGTTGCGGTAAATCCCAGGCACTCGATATGTCCTAGTTTGTAGCACAAGTCATGCCGAAATTCACGGAAAATTTCGGCATGACCTTTGCTACAAAGTGGACAAATCAAGCACCTGAAATTTGCTCAAACGGAGATGAATCAACATTCCGGCAAAACATAGGCCACTCGGCTTCATTCCCTGCAAACAACAAAAGGCCACTTGGGCACAATCGAACCACTTCAATGTTGCATATACCAGGACCACTTAAGAACATGTACATGAGCAACTACAATAATGGATATACATGAGCAAACACTATTGAGGAATTTGCATATAACATGACCACTTCAATGAAAAGATATAATAAAAAATAATGGAATATGCAAATGAACATCAATGACATATATCATATAACATCAATCTTGTTTTTTTTATATAGCAACAATTAATTTAACCAAGTTTTTGAAAACAAAAACAATTCAGTTTTGTTTATAGCTAAATGCCATAGCTACCGTTCTTTATTTATAGCTAAATGCTTTTGTTTTTTGTTAAAAGCTAATTTATAGCTAAATGCTAAATGCTAAATGCTACTGCTTTTTATAGCTAAATGCTACTGTTTTTTATTTATAGCTAAATGATATTGTTTCTTGTTTATAGCTAAATGCTACTGTTTGTTATTTATAGCTAATTTATATACCCTTTGTTAATGCCCTAGCTAAATGCTATTATATGTATACCCTCTATTAATTTAAAGCTAAATGAAATTACTGTTTAGGCATTTTCATAAAAAAAATCCCTAGCTATTTCCTAAAAAATGCTAAATATTTTTCCTAAATGCTAAAAAAATTCGTACTGTCCTAACCAAATCTAGGGTTCATATGAACACCTAGGGTTCATATGAACATCATCACAACAACAACATATGAAATTTTCCCTAGCAGAGGGAGAGAGAGAGAGAGAGAGCAGGGAGAGGAGAGGGATAGGCTTACGGTCGGCGGCGAGGGTGGGCTCGGGCTCGGGCGGCGGCGCTTAGGTCGAGGGCGGCGGCGGTGAAATCGAGGGCGGCCTCGGGCGGCGGCGGTGAGGTCGAGGGCGGGCTCGGGCGACGGCTGGCATCAAGGGCGTGCTCGAGGAGGGCGATCGACGATGGCGACAGAGGAGTGGGGGGATAGGGGAAGATGGGGGAAAGGACTTAGCAAAATTTTGAGCTCACGCGGGTTAAGTCAAAATAGCACTAGCGCTTGTAGAAAAAAAACCAATATAGCTAAGTTAGCTACATCGCTTTCTACCAAAACGTGCTACTGCTATAGGAAGTAGCAATTTATTTTCCTTTTTCTTTTCCTTTTATCTAAGGAACTTAGCAATAGCTCGGGCCTATAAAAAACGCTACTGCTAGAGTAGCTATAGCGCTTTGTGAGAACAAGCGCTACTGCTATTCCTTTTTCCTATATTTTTCTTTTTCTTTTGTTTTTCTATCCATTTTATTTTTTTCATTTCTCTATTTTCTATTTTTTTTCATTTTTCATTTACTTTTCTATTTCTTTTTCATTTTATTTTCTTTTTCTTAGCAGTAGCGCTCCGCACTGTAAGCACGCTACTACAAGGAACTTAGTGGTAGGGTGCTTTCCGCAAGATCACCATTACTATTCCTAGTGGCAATAGTGTGGGAATTATAATAGTAGCGCTTTTACGTGCAAACGCGCTACTGCTACCATCATAGTTGTAGCGCCCTTTGTTGACGCGCGCTACTGCTAAGTAGCAATTCGATTTTTTCTAACCAGCGGTACTGCTATACCTCTCTGTATAAGGTTTTCCCTAGTAGTGAGTCCATCATAATAATACTAAGTGATGCATTATTTTTACTGTAAAACTAATTGAAGCGTATTTCGGGTGTGAGCCACAACGTATCCTCAAGCAACAAGCCGCTACATTGAACACTAAATCGACAAACATCATCTCCAACAGATAAATGGAAAAAGCACTCACCTCTATTATCGAGTCTCACAAACAAATAATGAATGTATCACCTTTCCCACATTGGACATGATCGCTATATGTGGCAATCAATGTTAACTGGACGTGAACAGCTTTCAAAATATTTCCCCTACTGCATGGATGCAAACTAATACATAATTTAGTTCTGGAACCAATGGAGGATAAAAATATTGTACTAATAGGAAACAATTATTTAAAAATCAAAGCAGTGACCTCAGCTTCCTGTGCCGGTTCTTTTTGGAAAATCAAGAAAACAAATATATCTATTGATATATGTTCCTACATTCAGGTAGGAATAAATAAGCCATACAAAAGCACCTAACAAAAATAAGATCTAATAATAATTGACCATGCCTTCTTCGAATGGGCATGATCCAGCAGGCAAGAAACATGCGCCCACAAATAAAAAAATTAAGACTAATTATTACAATTAATATCAATATGTCAAGGTGTTAACAGATAAAATTGGAGCACATATATGCATTATACGTAAGTAATGTATTTGGCCATCTCATGGAATCATTCCATGAATCAGTTAATAGGAAAGAAAAATTCTAGGGAACATATTTAAAGATGGGTATATACATCATAGACTCTGCAAATACATTATCAGTCGATGTCTTCAATTTCCAGGTGATATATAATGACCTATTGGGAAGGGCGGTTTTACATAACCTGTTGGATGGAGCAAATTGCAAAATTTTATGTAATGTTGTCAGAAACATCACAAGTCCAAAGTCAGAGGAAAGGAATTGCATCTCAGCAAGTATAATGCAGCATAACCTGTAACAAATATAGTAAGTGAAAGGCTTAATTGGGGATAAAAAATCAGTTTGCTGCCAAAATAAATCCTACCGAGATTCTAGAAAAAGATAAATCGCTAATACATAGAACATATCATGCTTGATGCATCATACCATTACACATCAATACTATTGCTGAAAAGCCATGAGAAAAACATAGGCATATATTAGCAATCAAACGCTTGTGTGACAAAATTGAATTTTTTTAAATTGCACTCTATAATATAAAAAGATATATGTTGCCTGACGTCCGCAAGAAATAGCAACTCCATGAAGTCCATGCGGGAGCATGTGGCGTTGATAGCCTTGACCGAGAGAGTCGGCGGTGTGTGGTAGTCGCATTTGATGATCGAGGCGGACTTCTCGACACTTGTCACCCCTGACAGCGGTAGGCTATGCACCGTAGCCTGCACACAAATTGAATGTGTGGTCGGGAACGTGACCTCACATGGCCTCTGTGAAAGTTTTCAGCATGGGAGGCACTTGTGCTGAGGAGGCGCGTGTTCGGGACACCTAGCACAGTCCCAAAACGTCACTGCTGACGTTTTTGGTAGATATGGTTTAACGAGGATAGATGTACTTGGAAGTAAACCTACACAAAGGTCTGCATGCGGCCATGTAATTGGCTCCTTCTGGATGTTGTAGTACTAATTGTCAAGTGGAATTCCAATGTAGTTTCTTCATGTAATGAGGGTTCAAAATTTCAGCGAAATTTCACATATTTCGGTGGGGTTCGTAATAATTGCAACCATGAAATTTTGCGCCAAATTCAAACTAAAATTTAAATTAGGTTAAAAAACATGAAATATTATTGATTTTTGAAACTCAAAATCCGAAATAAGTTCCCAGTTTCTAAATTTTTGCATATTTCAGCGACGTCTGAAATTTTTCCATGTCCGAAATTAAAAACCTTACCGACGTGGCTTTTTGGGCTGGTCCATCTATAGTTATGCCCTGGCCTCTGGGTACCTTGGTTTTAAATATGCCGACATGGCTCGTGCTCAAAATCAAGAGGGACAACTAAAAAGAAAGTTTTTTCACGCTCCACTAACTAGCGTAGTCTTCTACTATCAATAAAACCAAAAAATAAATCAAATGTTAGTGAGTGAGATCTAAAATTTGGGAGTTATCCAAACGCATGTCATGCCCATCAGTAAACACCAATGGTTTGGTAGGGTAACTCTCAGCCGCCATTCAAGTTGTAAGTAGATATTTACACTTATAGTATCGATGATTTGTTTTCATTTTAATATCGAAAGATTATTTTGTTAGAAAATAGATTTTTTTCCCTCAGAAAGCTCATTCATCTCACTGGTAGAAAAAGGGCCTGTTGTCCCGGTTCGTAAGGGCCTTTAGTCCCGGTTCCTGAACCGGGACTAAAGTGTCGGTACTAATGCCCTGTCCCTTTAGTCCCGGTTCAATCCTGAACTGGGACTGATGGGCCTCCACGTAGCCTGTGCGCGGAGACCAGGCAGGAGACCCTTTGGTCCCGGTTGGTGGCACCAACCGGGACCAATAGGCATGCACGCGTCAGCATTTCTGTGGCTGGGGTTTTTGTTTTTTTTTGAAAGGGCGGGGGTTGGGGGTTTTGGGGGGGTTAATTTAGGTGTTTTATATATTGTGTTAGCTAGCTATAATTAATAGAGAGAAGTGTCCTCTCTTATGTCCGTGCTTGGTCGACGCTACGTACTATACATACGTATAGAGAGGACTAGACACGCTAGCTAGCTAGTAAGCAAACGAAGGAAACAGAAGATCGTCATGAACATATATGCATACAGAGAGAAGTGATATCGACCACCTCTCCTTCTCCGAGAGATTGGTCGAACAACAAGTTCTGTATATCTATCCGACACTACCGGCTACATATATACAATAATTATCTCTTACAAATATAATCATATGGACTCATGGTCCACATAGTATTCTCCGTCTTCAGCGATCACGTGGTCAAGAAAGAATGCCGCCAATTCCTCTTGAATTGCTCGCATGCGAGCTGGTGCTAGGAGTTCATCCCGCTTCCGAAACATCTAATTTGAAGAAGAGGGTCAATACATATATATATGAATGAATGAAGATCAATACAAATGATGGTAATAAAATAAAATTGTGAATGTTGTTATTTACGTACTTCATATTGTTCGTCAGAGTACCCGCCCCGCTCACAGGTCGTGTGGCGGATGGACTCGCAAACGTAGTATCCACAGAAATCATTCCCTTGTTCCTCCCACAACAACTTTACAAGAAATAGAGGTCAATCAAACTGATAAGCAAGAATGCTAAATGGTATTGATGAAACTAGCGCTTAAATCACTAGGAGTTGCGCGGAACATGCTACTATAGTACTTACTTTCGGGTGTCTAAATTCCAGCTCCTTCGGCAGTCCCGGAACTTTTCTGGTGAATTTTCACCAAACCCTGCCGGACAAAGAAAACAATTACTTGATATCAGGAAATGAACAAAGTTGCTGATATGGTGGATAATGATTGATTTAACTTACTTCTTGAGGATTTCAGTCATGTCCGCATACTCCTGGGAATCTTTTGGTTTAGAGTCCAAGACGGTTACTACTCCCTACTCAAGCCTAATCTCTAGGAGAATATAGTGGAAACTGCACACGCATGCATAACTCATCAATTGCATTACTATAACCTGGACTAATATATAAGGGAAACCGAATATGCACAAGACAGTAACACTCACTTGAAGTTGTAAGGAAAGAGTATTATATCTTTGTTTTCATTTTTTTGAATGATCGTAGCAAGTTGGCCTCGGTATCTCCGGGACAATGTTCAACCTCAGTTGCATCTATGAGATATGTGTTAACGAACCCAATATCACCGATTTGTCTTTTCTTCAATTCGGCGATCTTCATTCTGCATAATATAGTGAGGATAATTATAAATACATGCAATGAAAGAGATGAGCTATATAGAGAGACTTAATGACAGAAGTAGTAGTACTTACAGACAGTAGCAGGTGATCGTTGTTTTATCGAGGGCCAATTGATTGAAAAACTGATAGAACTCCTCAAATGGAATAGGCAACAGTTCAATTCCAATGAGGTCATGCTTCGGTTTAACTCTCGCATACAAAGTACTCCTCCCCTCAGACTCTCTGCAGATTTTCAAGTACCAATCATGTAATCTTCGCATCATCGTTGTTAAAGATTTTTCATCTTTGACGAGAGGCTTCCCGTACTCGTATCTGTGTATCTGCACCTTCATGGGATCATAATGTACATCGTCGGGCAGGTAATCGTCAACATTGCCATAACCGGGCACCATCCTCGGATCGATGATGTCGCTAGGCACCTTGAGGGGGGGGGGGGCACGATTGCTTCGCTTGTTCGCCAAGCTGGGCAATTTGTTTCCCAGCTGCTCGTCGTTCTTTCAGCCTTTGATCACTGATTGTACTTCCCGACCGCTCCGCTTCGGCCCATGTCTTTGCAATAATGCGCTCATAGTTGCCTTTCGGCGGAGACTTGGGTGGTTTTGCCAGGGCAGCCAGAGTGCGCTTCACTTTCACCGGATCTACCTTCTCCTCCGGAGGTGGATGTCTCTTTGCTCTCAACCCTTGAAACCAGTCATCCGCTTCGGTTCGCGCGATCTTCGCGTTCTCCTCCGGGGTCCTCTCGTATGGTAACTTTTGTGGACTCTTCAGAGAAGGACCGAATCTGTATGTCCTCCCGCCTCTGGTTGTACTGCTAGACGCCGGCCGAGCAGACGAAGCAGTTGTCTTCTTTACTTGCTTACGAGGCGGAGGAGAAGGACTACAACGCGTCGGAGCAGCTGCTGGAGCGGCGGCGGGTCTCTTCCGCCCTTGCTGACGAGGCGGAGAAGGAGGAGGCTGGCTGCTCGGGCACGCCGGCGCAGGCGGAGTGCTGCCACGCGCCGGAGAAGGAGCCGGCCAAGGGCCCTGATCGTCACTCGCCGGAGGAGGAGGCGGTGGAGGAGGCGGAGTGCCCTGACTCGCCGGAGGAGGAGGAGGAGGCAGAGGCGTCCAATTTGGAAGGTTGATGAGCTCCTTCCGCCATAGGCATGGAGTCTTCAGAGCAGACCCCAGCCGAGTCTCCCCTTCACCGGTAGGGTGGTCAAGCTGGAGGTCCTCAAATCCCTCCGTTATTTCATCCACGATCACCCTAGAATATCCTACTGGAATCGGCCGGCAGTGAAAAGTTGTGCCGGGTTCAGTAGGATAAACAGAGCCAACAGCCGCCTTGACCTTCAAATTCATCCATTGTGTCATAAGGTGGCAATTTTGAGACTCCATGATAGCATCCACGGGATAGCTGGCAGGAGCCATCAAGGCATGCTCCGGCTGAAGCAGCTCGGTGGAAGCCACGCTGCTTCTACGCTGAGATGGCGGGGTAGCTTCGGGGGAAGCTTCGGCAGTACGTTTGCTGCGATTTGCTTCTCGTTCCTCTATCGCGTCTACCCTTGCTTGCAGCGCCTACATTTGGGTCTGCTGCACTTTTTTCCTCCTCTCATGGGATTTGTAACCGCCTGCGTCCGGAAACCCAACCTTCCATGGAATGGAGCCTGGCGTGCCTCGTGTCCGTCCAGGGTGCTCAGGATTCCCGAGGGTCATTGTGAGCTCGTCGTTCTCTCTGTCTAGAAAGAACTTCCCTTGCTGCACTGCTTCGATATACTGCTGAAGCTTCCTGACTGTTATGTCCATTTGATCGTTCGTCCAAATGCACTTCCCTGTTACAGGGTCCAAGGTTCCGCCAGCCCCGAAGAACCAAGTCCGGCAACGGTCTGGCCAGATAATTGTCTCTGGTTTGATCCCTTTATCAACCGGATCATTCTCAGTCTTGGCCCACTTAGGCTGGGCTATGAGGTAGCCACCTGACCCCGTGCGATGGTGAAGCATCTTCTTTGCAGCATTTTGCTTGTTTGTCGCCGACATCTTCCTACTCTTTTCTAATGTCTTGTGGGCCACAAATGCGGGCCAGTGATCTCTGATCTTCTCATATCTGCCCTTGAATTCTGGTGTCTCATTATTTTCGACAAACTTATTCAGCTCTTTCTTCCACCTCCTGAATAGTTCTGCCATCCTCTTAAGAGCAAAAGACTTGATTAATTGCTCTTTAATTGGGTTCTCTGGATTATCCTCTGGCGGTAGGGTGAAATTTGACTTCAGCTCAGTCCAAAGATCATTTTTCTGCATATCATTGACATAAGACACCTCAGGGTCTTCTGTAGCCGGCTTAAACCATTGCTGGATGCTTATCGGGATCTTGTCCCTAACCAGAACCCCGCACTGAGCAACAAATGCGCTCTTTGTCCGGAGGGGTTCAATCGGTTGGCCGTCGGGCGCGATTGCTATGATCTCGAACTTTTCATCCGAGCTCAACTTTTTCTTCGGGCCTCGTCTCTTTACCGAAGTTGTGCTCGATCCGGAGGGCTAGAAAAAAGAACAAAGACTTAATTAATATGTGTACATACCAAAACAATGAATTCATCAATCAGCTAGTCAGCACAGGCTTAACTAATATATATACCTGACCGGACTCGGTTCGGTCACCGGAGCCGTCATCACGGTCTCCTTGTTGCACCGGCATTGGGTCACCGGAGCCGTCCTCATGTTCTTCTTCTTGCACCGGCATTAGGTCACCGTAGCCAGCTTCTTCACCCTCTCCTTCCAGACCATCGGTGTCATTGAGAAACAACGAGACGGCATCACTTCCTTCTGCGATTATGTCCCTCAACAACGCTTCTTTTGCTTCATCTCGGGCGGTGTCCATAGTTTCTACAAATATTTACAACATGGCAATTATTATTCAAACATGACAGATGGATATATTAGTGCCAAACGTAGAACTAGCTACCTAATCATAGTAAGGAATCATATATATTAATTAGTGGCCTCGACCCCCCCCCCCCATGTGTTGAAGTTATCAGGAGGGGGTATATATCGACAACGACGACACTACATCTATATGTCCCTCGACGACCCTCGTTCCCGATAAAAAAAGAGGAAGAAGAAGAAAAAAAAGAGGAGAAGAAAGAATAGAGGAGAAGAACCAACTCCTCTATTCTTTCTTCTCCTCTTTTTTTTCTTCTTCCTCTTCTTTTTTTATCCTCTTCTTTCTCTCATGTTCGAGAGGATCGCCGAGGGGTCGGAAGGTTGCCTAGTGTCAAAGGATTCAACAAAACCATGTCTTCATCATTAGGCGAAAGTAACATGTGCATGATGGTACGAAGCTCTCCAAAGTTATTTTGGAACGGAGTCACAGATAAGATAATTCGCTTTTTGGTACAAAGTTCAGCAACGCCTTCCAAATATCGTTATTTGGAAGGCCTTTGCTGAAATTCATACAAAAAGGCAAATTATCCTATCTGGGACACCATTCCAAAATAACTTTGGAGGACTTCGTCATGCCCTGGTTACTTCCGGCTAATGATGAAGCCATGGATTTCTTCAATACTTTGACACTAGGAAACCTCTCTCGACCCCTGGGCGATCCTCGACCCCTCGAACCCTCGACGACCCTGGAACCCTCGACCCCTAGACGACCCTGGAACCCTCGACCCTCGATCCCTCGACCCTATAGAACCCTCGAAGAAAGGAATAGCTGGAGGAGAAGATCAAAGAAAAAAAGAAGAAAAAAAAGACGAGAAGAAGAAAGGAATAGTGGAGAAGAAGAGAAAATAGAATATTCTATTTTCTCTTCTTCTCCACTATTCCTTTCTTCTTCTCCTCTTCTTTTCCTTCTTTTTTCTTCTTCTTATTTATTTCTCCTCTTCTTTTCCTCTCCTCTTCTTCTTTCTTTCCTCTTCTTATTTTCTTCTTTCCTATCCTCGACGACCCTGGAACCCTCAACCCCTAGACGACCCTAGAACCCTCGACCCTCGATCCCTCGACCCTATAGAACCCTGAAACCCTCGACCCTGAAACCCTCGACCCTTGACCCCTTAATGACCCTCGACCCTCTACCCTAGTTCCCGACCCTTGACCCCTCGGCGATCCTCGACACCCTCGTTCCCGATAAAAATTAAGAAGAAGAAGAAGACGAAAAAAGAGGAGAAGAAGAAAGGAATAGCTAGAGGAGAAGATCAAAGAAAAAAAGAAGAAAAAAAGAGGAGAAGAAGAAAGGAATAGTGGAGAAGAAGAGAAAATAGAATATTCTATTTTCTCTTCTACTCCTCTATTCCTTTCTTCTTTTCCTCTTCTTTTTCTTTTTTTTCTTCTTCTTCTTTATTTCTCCTCTTCTTCTCCTTTCTTCCTCTTCTTATTTTCCTTTTTCCTCTCATTCTTTTTCACATAAATTTTTGACATTTTTGACATATTTAGCACATTCTAAATTTTCCTAACTCTTTTACAACCACAAAAATTACTCCAACTTCATGACAGTACCCACACTCCATTTCACCAAAAACCTTCTGATCCATAGTTTAAATTTTTTAAATTTCATTCAAATGAAATTTGAACCAGATTCAAATTCCTTGTTGAAAACCTATTCTAAACCAATCAAAAAATTCTGAAATTTTGCCATCACCTTTGTCTTGCATCAGTACCTCACCACAAAAAATATCATAAATCCTAAAAATGCCCAAAGCCATCTATCATTTGATCAAACACCATCTATATGCACTGTTCATATCTGTAAAAAAAATTCAGAAATTTCAGAAAAGTTTGCTGCTGCTCCACTCCTCCTCGCCTCTCCTTCTCCTCTCCTTCTACTCTTCAATGCGTCGGGGCCGGCGGCGACCATGGAGCAGGGGCAGAGAGCAAGGGTCGCACTCGATCGGGACCATGGGAAAGGGGGGGCTCACTTTGAGGGGGGCGGCGATGGCAGGAGTCCGGCGACGAGGACGGCAGGCTCGGGGCGGCACGCGGTGACGGGGACGGCACGCGGCCGGCGACAGGGACGAGGAGGGGTGGGCTCGGGGAGGCACGCAGCGACGGGGACGACGAGGATGGCGGGCTCGGGGATGCCGGCTATGAGGACGACGCGGGCTCGTGGAGGCGATGACGTTGGCGGCGGCGGCGTAGACGGCGAGGTGGAGTAGCCTGACGGCGTCGTCGGTGGGGGAGGGGGAACTGGCGATGCAAACTGGAAATTTTCACAACTGTTTGTTATATAGTCCAAGATTTAGTCCCGGTTGGTGGCATAAACCGGGACTAATTCCCCCTTTAGTCCCGGTTGGTGCCAGTAACCGGGACCAAAGGCCTCTTTTCAGCAGCCCAAAGGGCGGGAAGCGGCGGCCTTTGGTCCCGTTTGGTGGCACCAACCGGGACTAAAGGGGGCATTGGTCACGGTTGGTGCCACGAACCGTGACCAATGCCCCCTTTAGTCCCGGTTGGTGCCACCAACCGGGACCAATGGCCTTGTGCTGCCCCGGGCCCAAAAGTTTAGTCCCACCTCGCTAGTTGAGAGGGCTCAGGAGTGGTTTATAAGCGCTGCTGCGCCCACCCTCTCGAGCTCCTCTCAACTGCAGGCTTTCGGACCAATGCCTAATCTGTCACTACAATGCCTGTGGGCCTACTGGGCCTGCTGCGGGCCTGAATCCTGGCCCATGGTAGGGTTTCTAGTCGTATTCAGGCCGTGGTGGCCCAGTAGGTGGCATTTTTTTGTTTTTTTGTTGCTTTATTTATTTTCTTTTGTTTTTGCTTTATTTTTTAATTCTTTATGCTTTTAGTTTTAGAAAAATTATAAACTTTTTGTTAATGCCATTAGTTTTCAAATTTGAAAATAATTTTTTTGTTTTTTTGTTTTCTTTGTTGCTTTATTTATTTTATTTTGTGATTAACTTTACTATAAAAATAGTTTTTTTCCTGTTTTTTTATTTGTTTTTTGCATTATTTATTTTCTTTTGTTTTTTGCTTTAATTTTTAATTCTGTTTGCTTTTAGGTTAGCAAAATTATAAACTTTCTGTTAGTGCCATTAGTTTTAGAAAAATTATAAACTTTCTGGTAGTGCCATTAGTTTTCAAATTTGAAAACAATTTTTTAGTTTTTTTTCTTTGTTGCTTTATTTATTTTATTTTGTGATTAACTTTACTATAAAAATAGGTTTTTTCCTGTTTTTTGATTTGTTTTTTTGCATTATTTATTTTCTTTTGTTTTTTGCTTTAATTTTAAATTTTGTTTGCTTTTAGGTTAGCAAAATTATAAACTTTCTGTTAGTGCCATGAGTTTTAGAAAAATTATAAACGTTCTGTTAGTGCCATTAGTTTTCAAATTTGAAAACACTTTTTTACTTTTTTTGTTTTCTTTGTTGCTTTATTTATTTTATTTTGTGATTAACTTTACTATAAAAATAGTTTTTTCCTGCTTTTTGATTTGTTTTTTGCATTATTTATTTTCTTTTGTTTTTTGCTTTAATTTTTAATTCTGTTTGCTTTTAGGTTATTAAAATTATAAACTTTGTGTTAGTGCCATTAGTTTTAGAAAGTTAAAAGTTGGCATGGGCCAGGGACTAATGGTCATGGTATTACGAGGGCCGAACCATAAGACATGAAAGCATTTCAAATGAACTCTGAAAAAGTTGAAAGTTGGGATGGTATCATAATTTCACCCACATAGCATGTGCATGTACAAAACAGACAATGATAGCATGTTCGTGTGTTACAAAGTTGCGGGAGAAAGTCTTTACTTTTTCTTCGCTTATGTCATTTGCTTATTGCGCCGTAACCATGGATAATCTTCATTGTTTATCAGGATACTTGGGTCAGCCTTGACATTGAAGGGAGGAATTTCATGAAACTTTTCATAATCTTCAGACATGTCTGTCTTGCCGTCCACTCCCAGGATGTCCCTTTTTCCTGAAAGAACTATGTGGCGCTTTGGCTCATCGTATGATGAATTCGCTTACTTATCTTTTCTTTTTCTCGGTTTGGTAGACATGTCCTTCACATAGATAACCTGTGCCACATCATTGGCTAGGACGAACGGTTCGTCAGTGTACCCAAGATTTTTCAGATCCACTGTTGTCATTCCGTACTATGGGTCTACCTGTACCCTGCTGCCTAACAGATTGACCCATTTGCACTTAAACAAAGGGACCTTAAAATCAGGTCCGTAGTCAAGTTCCCATATGTCCACTATGTAACCATAATATGTATCCTTTCCGCTCTCGGTTGCTGCATCAAAGCGGACACCGCTGTTTTGGTTGGTGCTCTTTTGATCTTGGGCGATCGTGTAAAATGTATTCCCATTTATCTCGTATCCTTTGTAAGTCAATACAGTCAAAGATGGTCCCCTGGACAACAAGTACAACTCATCACAAACAGTGTTGTCACCTCTGAGACGTGTTTCCAACCAACTGCTGAAAGTCCTGATGTGTTCACATGTAATCCAGTCGTCGCACTGCTCCGGGTGTTTGGAGCGCAGACTGTTCTTGTGTTCATCGACATACGGGGTCACCAAGGTAGAGTTCTGTAGAACTGTGTAGTGTGCTTGAGACCAAGAATATCCGTCCCTGCATATTATTGAGTCTCTTCCAAGAGTGCCTTTTCCAGTCAGTCTCCCCTCATACCGCGATTTAGGGAGACCTATCTTGTTAAGGCCAGGAATGAAGTCAACACAAAACCCGATAACATCCTCTGTTTGATGGCCCATGGAGATGCTTCCTTCTAGCCTAGCGCGATTACGGACATATTTCTTTAGGACTCCCATGAACCTCTCAAAGGGGAACATATTGTGTAGAAATACGGGCCCCAGGATGACAATCTCGTCGACTAGATGAACTAGGACGTGCGTCATGATATTGAAGAAGGATGGTGGGAACACCAGCTCGAAACTGACAAGACATTGCGCCACATCACTCCTTAGCCTTGGTAAGATTTCTGGATCGATCACCTTTTGAGAGATTGCATTAAGGAATGCACATAGCTTCACAATGGCTAATCGGACGTTTTCCGGTAGAAGCCCCCTCAATGCAACCGGAAGCAGCTGCGTCATAATCACGTGGCAGTCATGAGACTTTAGGTTCTGATACTTTTTCTCTGGCATATTTATTATTCCCTTTATATTCGACGAGAAGCCAGTCGTGACCTTCATACTGAGCAGGGATTCAAAGAAGATTTCTTTCTCTTCTTTCGTAAGAGCGTAGCTGGCAGGACCTTTATACTGCTTCGGAGGCATGCCGTCTTTTTCGTGCAAACGTTGCAGGTCCTCCCGTGCCTCAGGTGTATCTTTTGTCTTTCCATACACGCCCAAGAATCCTAGCAGGTTCACACAAAGGTTCTTCGTCACGTGCATCACGTCGATTGAGGAGCGGACCTCTAGGTCTTTCCAGTAGGGTAGGTCCCAAAATATAGATTTCTTCTTCCACATGGGTGCATGTCCCTCAGCGTCATTCAGAACAGCTAGTCCACCGGGACCCTTCCCAAAGATTACGTAGTGTAAATCATTGACCATAGCAAGCACGTGATCACCGGTGCGCATGGCGGGCTTCTTCCGGTGATCTGCCTCGCCTTTGAAATGCTTGCCTTTCTTTCGACATTGATGGTTGGTCGAAAGAAATCGACGATGACCCAGGTACACATTCTTCCTGCATTTGTCCAGGTATATACTTCCAGTGTCATCTAAACAGTGCGTGCATGCATGGTATCCTTTGTTTGTCTGTCCTGAAAGGTTACTGAGAGCGGGCCAATCGTTGATGGTCATGAACAGCAACGCCTTAAGGTTAAAATCCTCCTGTCTGTGCTCATGCCACGTACGTACACCGTTTTCATTCCACAGCTGTAAAATTTCTTCAACTAATGGCCTTCGGTACACATCAATTTCGTTGCCGGGTTGCTTAGGGCCTTGGATGAGAACTGGCATCATAATGAACTTCCGCTTCATGCACATCCAAGGAGGAAGGTTATACATACATAGAGTCACGGGCCAGGTGCTGTGATTGCTGCTCTGCTCCACGAAAGGATTAATGCCATCCGCGCTTAAAGAAAACCATACATTCCTTGGGTCCTTTGCAAACTCATCCCAGTACTTTCTCTCGATTTTTCTCCACTGCGACCCGTCAGCGGGTGCTCTCAACTTCCCATCTTTCTTTTGGTTCTCACTGTGCCATCGCATCAACTTGGCATGCTATTCGTTTTTGAACAGACGTTTCAACCGTGGTATTATAGGAGCATACCACATCACCTTCGCAGGAACCCTCTTCCTAGGGGGCTCGCCGTCAACATCACCAGGGTCATCTCGTCTGATCTTATACCGCATTGCACCGCATACCGGGCATGCGTTCAGATCCTTGTATGCACCGCGGTAGAGGATGCAGTCATTAGGGCATGCATGTATCTTCTCCACCTCCAATCCTAGAGGGCATACGACCTTCTTTGCTGCGTATGTACTGTCGGGCAATTCGTTATCCTTTGGAAACTTCTTCTTCAATATTTTTAGTAGCTTCTCAAATCCTTTGTCAGCCACAGCATTCTTTGCCTTCCACTGCAGCAATTCCAGTACGGTACCGAGCTTTGTGTTGCCATCTTCGCAATTGGGGTATAACCCTTTTTTGTGGTCCTCTAACATGCGATCGAACTTCAGCTTCTCCTTTTGACTAATGCATTACGTCCTTGCATCGACAATGACCCGGCGGAGATCATCATCATCGGGCACATCGTCTGGTTCCTCTTGATCTTCAGCAGCTTCACCCGTTGCAGCATCATTGGGCACATCTTCTGGTTCCTCTTGATCTTCACCAGCTCCCCCCGTTGCAGCATCACCGTATTCAGGGGGCACATAGTTGTCATCGTAGTCTTCTTCTTCGCCGTCTTCCATCATAACCCCTATTTCTCCGTGCCTCGTCCAAACATTATAGTGTGGCATGAAACCCTTGTAAAGCAGGTGGGAGTGAAGGATTTTCCGGTTAGAGTAAGACCTCGTATTCCCACATTCAGTGCATGGACAACACATAAAACCATTCTGCTTGTTTGCCCCAGCCGCATCGAGAAACTAATGCACACCCTTAATGTACTCACGGGTGTGTCTGTCACCGTACATCCATTGCCGGTTCATCTGCGTGCATTATATATAATTAAGTGTCCAAATTAATAGAAGTTCATCATCACATTAAAACCAAAGTGCATACATATTTCTCATCTAACAACATATAGCTCTCCAGAGCATCTAATTAATTAAACCATACATTGAAACTATGTAAAACATTTCAATGCGAAAACAAATGCGATCATAATCGCAACCAAGGTAACAATTGATCCAACGGCATAATGATACCAAGCCTCGGTATGAATGGCATATTTTCTAATCTTTCTAATCTTCAAGCGTATTGCATCCATCTTGATCTTGTGATCATCGACGACATCCGCAACATGCAACTCCAATATCATCTTCTCCTCCTCAAATTTTTTTATTTTTTCCTTCAACAAATTGTTTTCTTCTTCAACTAAATTTAACCTCTCGACAATAGGGTCGGTTGGCATTTCCGATTCACATACATCCTAGATAAATAAAATCTATGTCACGTTGGTCGGCATAATTTTCATAAACAATAAATGAACCAATAGTTATAAAGATAATATACATACCACATCCGAATCATAGACAGGACGAGGGCCGACGGGGGCGGATACCAAAACCATCACACTATATAAGATGCAATAATAAATGTAAGAAAATGATACAAGTATCTATCTAAACATACAAGTAAGAATATTTTTCCTTTCAGAAAGAAGATAAGATCAAGAGGCTCACCACGGTGGTGTCGGTGATGAGATCGGCGCGGGTGATCGACGGCGGTGAAGACGGGGATGGGGCGTGACGGACCACTAAATCTAGACAAATCTTGAGGAAAATGGAGCTTGGAGGTCGAGCTTCGAGAGGAGAAAGCTTAAGTAGTGTGGCTCGGGCATTCCATCGAACACCTCATGTGCATAGGAGGTGAGCTAGAGCACCACAAAGCCCTCTCCCCCTCGGTCAGAGAAAAACAGAGCACTGGGGTGCTCTGCTCGCGAGCGAGGGGTATATATAGGCACCTCATTGGTCCCGGTTGGTGACATGAGCCGGGACTAAAGGGGAGCCTTTTGTCCCGGTTCAAGCCACCAACCGGGACCAATGGTGGTGGGCCAGGAGCGAGGCCCATTGGTCCCGGTTCATCCCATCAACCGGGACCAAAAGGTCCAGATGAACCGGGACCAATGGCCCACGTGGCCCGGCCGGCCCCCTGGGCTCACGAACCTGGACCAATGCCCACATTGGTCCCGGTTCTGGACTGAACCAGGACTAATGGGCTGACCCGGCCTGAACCAAAGCCCTGTTTTCTACTAGTGTCTAGAAAAGAATTATGGCCATGTGTAGTAGAAGTTACTAGTTTTTTTGCTGCAGCCCTCAAAAAGGTCTTAACACTTTAGTATTAGCAGTTTTAGCAGTGTACAGAGATAAGTTTCCCCCTTAGAAAGTAGATGGATTTGATTCATTGCTTAGTAAGACTCTGAGAGAAGCTTCATGAGCAATTACTGCAGGGTTATATGCTCCATCAACATTGCCTAGGTATCCTGCTTGGGAGATTTGTTTGACGGAAGGCCTCCTTTCTTCCTCACTATCCTCCAGTGAACCCACATTAAGCATCGCTTTTGTAGCATGGATAACATTTCTTGACATGAGATTGAGCTCTACTTCAGACTTGAGATAGATAGATTGCAACAGATGCAAACGAAATGCTTGCAAGTTGGAATGACATAACAACGGAAGAGGATGCATTTCACGGCAGGATTAGCACCAAGCATAATATCCTCCGATTTAAATACAGTACCCTACAATGACACTAAAGATGAAGTGCATCTACAAATTAACATCACCCGAATAGTTTCAGCTGCAACTCCTAAATAAGGAAGCACGAACTGCCTTGAATGCATCATTTTTTTCCCATCAACACAGAAGCGGTGGACCTAATCCTAATCACGCGGACCAAGGGGAGAGCTTGTCGATGCGGATGTGCAGGGGAACTTCCATGGACGCCCCGTCCCCTACTGCTGCTGGAACCAGGTACATCCGCGGCACCAGCAGGAACGTCGGCTCGTCCGCGGCGGCCACCGTGCCGGGCGACGAGCTGCTCCTTATATGCATGTCCACCAGCACCATGTCCTCCTTGCCGCAGTTCGCCGCCGCCGGGGGCGGCTCCAGGTTGCCCCACATCTTGCACATGAATCGGGGCCACGTCACTGCCCTCGCCTTGGCGCACACCAACGACACGGCGGCCGCGCCGGCGCCCAGCGCGCCCACGGTCAGGACAAACACGTGGTTGTTATCGTCGCCGAGGAGTACCAGCCGCGGCACTGACACTGGTAGCTGGAACTTGCTGACCTTGCCGTACTGCACGGCGCGCACCGGCACCGAGTGGATAGTGTAGAGGTGGCCGGCGAGCGCCTGTGGCGCGCCGGCGTAGCCGCAGCCGGGGTCCGTGCAGTGGCAGGGCATGTGCGGGCATGCTTTCTGGTGCTCGGCAACCTCGTGGTAGGTCATGTACCTTTGGCAGCCGGCGTTGGGGCACCCGATCCTGGTAGAGGACACCACGGCGTCCAACGCAGGGCAGGGGTTGAAGAAGCCGCCGCCGTCCACACACGGCTTGCACTGCCCGAAGGGCAGCTGGGCCACGCAGCTACCGCAGGCCACATGCCCCACTTTGCACTGCACGCAGGCACACAAATCGGAGATCTCCGGTAAATCAGCAAATCTTGAGGAACGAAAGAATCGATATTTCACCGGTGGTAATCGAGGAAGCAAGAGAGGAACCTGGAAAACGGGGGGCTTGAAGGGGAGGGTGCAGAGGGGGTAGTGGAGCACTTGCTTGTCGATCCTGCCGTCGAGCTCCACTCGCGGGCTGTACGCCGCCGTGACGATGGCCCCTCCGTCTCCTCCTCCGGCCGCCTCTTGCCTGACATGGCCTTCGGGCAGGTCCAGCTGCACCTTCTTGGCGCTCTCGCCAGCCTTGTCCAGCGAAGCCCTGCTCCTCCCCTCGACGGCGGCACCTTGCATCCTTGTTGGCCTTTGGGGAAAGAAAACCGCTGTCTGTGTGTCTCGGGCCAAACTTTTTCCAGGAGGTGGGAGAGGAGAAGAGCAGAGGTCTGAGAACAAATGGTACGGAGGCAGCCAAACTACACCGTAAATGCTTCCTTAATGTGGTTTCCATTCCCAAACTTATATGGAATAGATATAAGCTATGGTCCTAATCAATTTCATTATTGCTAGTTTATCCATATATTAATGTTTTCTTCCTTTTAAGTACATACAAGTGTGCGATAAAAGGTTGACTATTGCAGAACCACGTTGTTCTAGAAACATTGAAGAACATAAATGTAAGCACATTTTCTTTGTGTGGTTTCCTGCTTAATTGATACACGGTGGAGTACTTTTGACTCCATTGCCAGATTATAACACCATCAAACACGTGGGAGCCCATAAAAAATAAAAGGATACATGTGCAAGCACAAGGGACACACGTAACCAAATAGTACAAAGGAGCACACAACGCATCACAACTTTTCACCCAGGTCACGACACATCCCTCCTTTCTCACTGCTATGGACCGGCACATACGCCATGGCTGATGTGCTGGCTGCCACCAGCAAATAACAACAACCTGACCACAAGCGTCCAAAAGATCCCTGAATAGGGTACTGGATTTTGGAGACCCCAGAAACCAAAAAACTTGATTAGCTGCTTGCATGGAGTAGGAAAAAATAACCCCTTGATTCGGTAGATGCCGTCAAGAAGCAATGAGCCATCCATCGGTCATCACACCATGCAACCACCTAGTCCAGAGACTTCTAAGCAGGCATCAGTTGCTGGAGGTTATAGAGACACAGTGGGATAACCAGAGAGGACACCAACCAAGATCATCCTTGCATCGGTGCATGAGAAAGGCTTGAACAACGTTGCCGGAGCACGAAAAAGCTAACACCAAGGATGATGTGGAAAATCAATTATCGGTTCCCAACCTCTTGAGCATGCGTTGGTTTTCCCTTGAAGAGGAAAGAGTGATGGAGCAAAGTAGCATAAGTATTTACCTTAGTTTTGAGAACCAAGGTATCAATCCAGTAGGAGAAAACACACAAGTCACCTAGTACCTGCACAAACAATTAAGAACCTTGCAACCAACGCGATAAAGGGGTTGTCAATCCCTTCACTGTCACTCGCAAAAGTGAGATCTAATAAAGACCCTAAAGTAAATATTTTTGGTATTTTTGTTGTATAGATTGGAAAGTAAAGATTGCAAAATAGTAAACGAGATGCGATGTAAATAAAAGAGATGCAATATAAGAAGAAAGAGACCCAGGGGCCATAGGTTTCACTAGTGGCTTCTCTCAAGCACTAGTAGAAAACATGGCTTGGTCCAGGCCGGGTCAGCCCATTAGTCCTGGTTCAGTCCAGAACCGGGACCAATGGGGGCATTGGACCCGGTTCGTGAGCCCAGGGGGCCGGCCGGGCCACGTGGGCCATTGGTCCCGGTTCATCTGGACCTTTTGGTCCCGGTTAGTGGGACGAACCGGGACCAATGGGCCTCGCTCCTGGCCCACCACCATTGGTCCCGGTTGGTGGCTTGAACCGGGACCAAAGGCTCCCCTTTAGTCCCGGTTCATGCCACCAACCGGGACCAATGTGGTGCCTATATATACCCCCTCGCGTAAGAGCAGAGCACACTGCTCTGTTTTTTTCTGGCCGAGGGGGAGAGGGCTTGGTGGTGCTCTAGCTCACCTCCTATGCACACAAGGTGTTCGATGGAATGCCCGAGCCACAGTACTTAAGCTTTCTCCTCTCCAAGCTCGACCTCCAAGCTCCATTTTCCACAATATTTGTCTAGGTTTAGTGGTCCGTCACGCCCCGTCCCCGTCTTCACCGCCGTCGATCACCCGCGCCGAGCTCATCGCCATCACCACCGTGGTGAGCCTCTTGTTCTTATCTTCTTTCTGAAAGAAAAAATATTCTTACTTGTATGTTTACATAGATACTTGTATTATTTTCTTACTTTTATTATTGCATCTTATATAGTGCGATGGTTTTGGTATCCGCCCCCGTCGGCCCTCGTCCTGTCTATGATTCGGATGTGGTGTATATATTATCTTTATAACTATTGGTTCATTTATTGTCTATGAAAATTATGCCGACCAACATGACATATATTTTATTTATGTAGGATGTATGTGAATCGGAAATGCCAACCGACCCTATTGTCGAGAGGTTAAATTTAGTTGAAGAAGAAAACAATTTGTTGAAGGAAAAAAATTGAGGAGGAGAAGATGATATTGGAGTTGCATGTTGCGGATGTCGTCGATGATCACAAGATCAAGATGGATGCAATGCGCTTGAAGATTAGAAAGATTAGAAAATATGCCATTCATACCGAGGCTTGGTATCATTATGTCGTTGGATTAATTGTTACCTTGGTTGCGATTATGATCACATTTGTTTTCGCATTGAAATGTTTTACATAGTTCCAATGTATGGTTTAATTAATTAGATGCTCTGGAGAGCTATATGTTGTTAGATGAGAACTATGTATGCACTTTGGTTTTAATGTGATGATGAACTTTTATTAATTTGAACACTTAATTATATATAATGCACGCAGATGAACCGGCAATGGATGTACGGTGACAGACACACCTGCGAGTACGTTAAGGGCATGCATGAGTTTCTCGATGTGGCTGAGGCAAACAAGCAGAATGGTTTTATGTGTTGTCCATGCACTGAATGTGGGAATACGATGTCTTACTCTAACCGGAAAATCCTTCACTCCCACCTGCTTTACAAGGGTTTCATGCCACACTATAATGTTTGGATGAGGCACGGAGAAATAGGGGTTATGATGGAAGACGGCGAAGAAGAACAGTACGATGACAACTATGTGCCCCCTGAATACGGTGATGCTGCAACGGGGGAGCTGGTGAAGATCAAGAGGAACCAGACGATGTGCCCAATGATGCTGCAACGGGTGAAGCTGCTGAAGATCAAGAGGAACCAGACGATGTGCCCGATGATGATGATCTCCGCCGGGTCATTGTCGATGCAAGGACACAATGCGAAAGTCAAAAGGAGAAACTGAAGTTCGATCGCATGTTAGAGGATCACAAAAAAGGGTTGTACCCCAATTGCGAAGATGGCAACACAAAGCTCGGTACCGTACTGGAATTGCTGCAGTGGAAGGCAGAGAATGCTTTGGCTGACAAAGGATTTGAGAAGCTACTGAAAATATTGAAGAAGAAGCTTCCAAAGGATAACGAATTGCCCGACATTACATACGCATCAAAGAAGGTCGTATGCCCTCTAGGATTGGAGGTGGAGAACATACATGCATGCCCTAATGACTGCATCCTCTACCGTGGTGCATACAAGGATCTGAACGCATGCCCGGTATGCGATGCATTGCGGTATAAGATCAGACGAGATGACCCTGGTGATGTTGACGGCGAGCCCCCCAGGAAGAGGGTTCCTGCGAAGGTGATGTGGTATGCTCCTATAATACCACGGTTGAAACGTCTGTTCAGAAATGAAGAGCATGCCAAGTTGATGCGATGGCACAGTGAGAACCGAAACAAAGATAGGAAGTTGAGAGCACCCGCTGACGGGTCGTAGTGGAGAAAATTGAGAGAAAGTACTGGGATGAGTTTGCAAAGGACCCAAGGAATGTATGGTTTGCTTTAAGCGCAGATGGCATTAATCCTTTCGTGGAGCAGAGCAGCAATCACAGCACCTGGCCCGTGACTCTATGTATGTATAACCTTCCTCCTTGGATGTGCATGAAGCGGAAGTCCATTATGATGCCAGTTCTCATCCAAGGCCCTAAGCAACCCGGCAACGACATTGATGTGTACCTAAGGCCATTAGTTGAAGAACTTTTACAGCTGTGGAATGGAAACGGTGTACGTACGTGGGATGAGGACAGACTGGAGGAATTTAACCTAAAGGCGTTGCTGTTCGTGACCATCAGCGATTGGCCCGCTCTCAGTAACCTTTCAGGACAGACAAACAAATGATACCACGCATGCACGCACTGTTTAGATGACACTGAAAGTATATACCTGGACAAATGCAGGAAGAATGTGTACCTGGGCCATCGTCGATTTCTTCCGACCAACCATCAATGTCGAAAGAAAGGCAATCATTTCAAAGGCGAGGCAGATCACCGGAAGAAGCCCGCCATGCGTACCGGTGATCACGTACTTGCTATGGTCAATGATTTACACGTAATCTTTGGAAAGGGTCTCGGTGGACTAGCTGTTCCGAATGATGCCGAGGTACACGCACCCATGTGGAAGAAGAAATCTATATTTTGGGACCTACCCTACTGGAAAGACCTAGAGGTCCGCTCTTCAATCGACGTGATGCACGTGACGAAGAACCTTTGCGTGAACCCGCTAGGCTTCTTGGGCGTGTATGGAAAGACAAAAGATACACCTGAGGCACGGGAGGACCTGCAACGTTTGTACGAAAAAGACGGCATGCCTCCGAAGCAGTATAAAGGTCCTGCCAGCTACCCTCTTACGAAAGAAGAGAAAGAAATCTTCTTTGAGTGCCTGCTCAGTATGAAGGTCACGACTGGCTTCTCGTCGAATATAAAGGGAATAATAAATATGCCAGAGAAAAAGTTTTAGAACCTAAAGTCTCCTGACTGCCACGTGATTATGACGCAACTGCTTCCGGTTGCATTGAGACGGCATAAACTAGTGATTCACATACATTTTAAAACTATAAGTATTTAGTACAAATAAAAAATTAAAAGCAAAAATTAAAACAAAAGAAGAAAAGAAAAAAAAATTCAAATTTTAAAACTAATGGCACTAACAGAAAGTTTATAATTTTTGTGACCTAAAAGAAAAAAGAAATCACTAAAAAAACTATAAGTATTTAGTACAAATAAAAAAAAATAAAAAGCAAAAAAGAAAACAAAAGAAGAAAACAAAAAAATTCAAATTTTAAAACTAATGGCGCTAACAGAAAGTTTATAATTTTTGTGACCTAAAAGCAAAAAGAAATCACTAAAAAAGTATAAGTATTTAGTAAAAATAAAAAAAGAAAAAGCAAAAAAGAAAACAAAAGAAGAAAACAAAAAAAACCAAAATTTAAAACTAATGGCACTAACAGAAAGTTTATAATTTTTGTGACCTAAAAGCAAAAAGAAATCACTAAAAAACTATAAGTATTTAGTACAAATAAAAAAATAAAAAGAAAAAAAGAAAACAAAAAAATGCCACCTACTAGGCCTCCACGGCCTGAATACGACTAGAAACCCTTCCATGGGCCAGGATTCAGGCCCGCAGAAGGCCCAGCAGGCCCAACAGGCATAGCGGTGCACAGATTAGGCCCGTAAGCCTGCAGTTGAGAGGAGCTCGAGTGGTGGGCGTAGCAGCGCTTATAAACCACTGCGAGCCCCTCTCAACTAGCGAGGTGGGACTAAACTTATGACCGCACAGCGCCAGCACAGGACATTTGGTCCCGGTTGGTAGCACCAACCGGGACCATAGGGGGGCATTGGTCCCGGTTGGTGGCACGAACCGGGACGAATGCCCACCTATGGTCCCGGTTCGAGCCACCAACCGGGACCAAAGGCCTCTGTTTCCCGCCCTTTGGGCTGCTGAAAAGAGACCTTTGGTCCCGGTTAGTGGCACAAACCGGGACCATAGGTAGGCATTCGTCCCAGTTCATGCCACGAACCGGGGCCATAACTGCCTGTATATATACCCACCACTTAGCAGTTTCAGATTTCATCGCCATTTGCCCCTTGATGACGCCGAGCTCATCGACGCCGCCAGGCTGCCCGTGCTCGCCGTCGCTGCCCCGAGGTCGCTGTCGCCGTCACCGCCCGCTCCTCGTCGCCGCCGCCGCCCGATCCTCGAGCCCGCGCCGCCCCCGAGCCCTTGCCGCCCTCGAGCCCGTGCCGCCCCGGAGCTCGCCGTCGTCCCCGAGCCCTCCTCCCCGAGCTCACGCCGCCCCCCGAGCTCGCCGTCGTCCCCAAGCCCACGCCGCCCCGAGCACATGCTGCCCCCGATCTCGCCGTCGTCCCTAAGCCCTCCTCCCCGAGCCCGTGCCGCCCCGACGCCATCCGCCGCCCTCGCCGCCGCCCTCGCCGACGCCCTCGCCGCCCCCACCGTCGCCCTCGCCGGTCAACCTCGCTGTGAGCCGTCGCGCGCCACCCCGGTTTATCATTTTTTTCATTTTTTTGTTCGTATATATAATGTATATATGTATGTGGCTATATGTATGTATAGATGTTCATGTATGTGTATTATTTTTTTGTTTAGAGCATTTTTTGTTCATATATGTATTTTTTTGTTTATGTGTATTATTTTTTTTGTTCATAGCATTTTTTTGTTCATATTTTTTCATAGCATTATTTCCATGTATATATGTATGTGGCTATGTATGTATAGATGGATAGCATTTTTTTCCATGTATGTATGTCATTGTCGATATACCCCCTCCCCGTTAACTTCGACAGGAGGGGGGTCGATATAACCCTCCCCGATAACTTCGACATGAGGGGGGGGGGGGTTGATATACCCCCTCCCTGATAACTTCGACATGAGGGGGGGTCGAGAACTAGTTTAGGGGGGTCGAGGGTTGAGAACTAGTTTAGGGGTCAAGGGTCGAGAACGTCGGACATTCATGAGAGAGGTGAGGAAGAAGGGGAATTAGAGGGAGAAGAAGAGGAGAGGAAGAAGAGGAAGTCTTCTCCTCTATTCTTTCTTCTCTTCTTTTTTCTTCTTCTTCCTATATGTATTAGTTTTTTTATTTAGGTTGTTAATTAGTAGATATTAATTTTGTTCATATATGTATGGATGCATGTGATATGTATGTATGTATGTATCGGGTATGTCGTTGTCGATATACCCCCTACCCGATAACTTCGACATGAGGGGGTCGAGAGGGGGTCTAGGGTCGCAGAGGGGTCGAGGGTCGTCGAACATGAGAGGAAGAAGAGGATAAAAAAAGAAGAGGAAGAAGAAAAAAGAGAGGAGAAGAAAGAATAGAGGAGTTTTTCTCCTCTATTCTTTCTTCTCCTCTTTTTTTCTTCTTCTACCTCTTTTTTTATTGGGAACGAGGGTCGTCGAGGGTCGCCGAGCGGTAGAGGAAACCCTAAATAGCAAGTATCGTCGGTGTGAGATACATGTGGCCGTCGGTGTCGGACAGTACATCCACATCCCACAAGTGACGCGGGCTGCGACGCCCACGTCACTTGTGGGACGTGGATGTAATGTCCGACACCGACGGCCACATGTATCTCACACCCACGTACTTGTGTAGGGGAACGTAGCAGAATTTTAAAATTTTCTACGCATCACCAAGATCAATCTATGGAGTCATCTAGCAACGAGGGAGAGAGGAGTGCATCTACATACCCTTGTAGATCACGAGCGGAAGCGTTCAAGAGAACGGGGTTGATGGAGTCGTACTCGTCGTGATCCAAATCACCGAAGATCCAAGCGCCGAACGGACGGCACCTCTGCGTTCAACACACGTACGGAGCGAGGATGTCTCCCACACCTTGATCCAGCAAGGAGGAGGGAGAGGTTGAGGAAGAGGGCTCCAACAGCAGCACAACGGCATGGTGGTGGTGAAGCTGCAGTACTCCGGCAGGGCTTCGCCAAGCTCTAACGGAGGAGAGGTGCTGGAGAGGGGAGGGGCTGTGCCTTGGATGTTCTATGAAGCCCTCCCCTCACCCCTCTATTTATAGGGGAAGGGGGAAGGGGGCCGGCCCCCTCTAGATGAGATCTAGAGGGGGGGCGGCGGCCAAGGGGAGGGGGGCTTGCCCCCCAAGCAAGGGGGCGCCCCCCTCAGGGTTTCCCCCAACCCTAGGCGCATGGGCCCTAGGGGGGTGTGGCGCCCCAGCCCACTCGGGCTGGTTCCCTTCTCCATACAGCCCATAAGGCCCTCCGGAAGAGGTGGCCCCTCCCGGTGGACCCCCGGAACCCCTCCGGTGGCCCCGATACAATACCGATATGCCCCAAACCTTTCCGGCAACCGTGTGACAACTTCCCATATATAAATCTTTATCTCCGGACCATTCTGGAACTCCTCATGACATTCGGGATCTCATCCGGGACTCCGAACAACATTTGGTAATCACATACAATTCATCCTAACAACCCTAGCGTCACCGAACAACATTTGACCATGACGACTCTCCGGTCAATAACCAACAGTGGGATCTGGATACCCATGTTGGCTCCCACATGCTCCACGATGATCTCATCGGATGAACCACGATGTTGAGGATTCAATCAATCCGTATACAATTCCCTTTGTCAATCGGTACATTACTTGCCCGAGACTCGATCGTCGGTATCCCAATACCTTGTTCAGTCTCGTTACGGGCAAGTCACTTTACTCGTACCATAATGCATGATCCTGTAATCAACCACTTGATCACATTGAGCTCATTATGATGATGCATTACCGAGTGGGCCCAGAGATACCTCTTCGTCATACGGAGTGACAAATCCCAGTCTCGATTCGTGCCAACCCAACAGACACTTTCGGAGATACCTGTAATGTACCTTTATAGTCACCCAGTTACGTTGTGACGTTTGGCACACCCAAGGAACTCCTACGGTGTCCGGGAGTTGCACAATCTCATGGTCTAAGAAAATGATACTTGACATTCAGAAAAGCTAAAGCAAACGAACTACACGATCTTTGAGCTAAGCTTAGGATTGGGTCTTGTCCATCACATCATTCTCCTAATAATGTGATCCCGTTATCAATGACATCCAATTTCCATAGTCAGGAAACCATGACTATCTTTTGATCAACGAGCTAGTCAACTAGAGGCTCACTAGGGACGTGTTGTGGTCTATGTATTCACACATGTATTACGATTTCCGGATAACACAATTATAGCATGAACAATAGACAATTATCATGAACAAAGAAATATAATAATAACCATTTTATTATTACCTCTAGGGCGTATTTGCAACAGTCTCCCACTTGCAGTAGACTCAATATTCTAGTTACATTGTGATGAATCGAACACCCATCCAGTTCTGGTGTTGATCATGTTTTGCTCTAGGGAGAAGTTTAGTTAACGGATCTGCTACATTCAGGTCCGTATGTACTTTACAAATCTCTATGTCTCCATTTTGAACACTTTCACGAATGGAGTTGAAGCGATGCTTGATATGCCTGGTCTTCCTGTGAAAGCTGGGCTCCTTGGCAAGGGCAATAGCTCCAGTGTTGTCACAGAAGAGAGTCATCGGGCCTGACGCATTGGGTATGACTCCTAGGTCGGTAATGAACTCCTTCACCCAGACTGCTTCTTGTGCTGCCTCCGAGGCTGCCATGTACTCCGCTTCACATGTAGATCCCGCCACAACGCTTTGCTTGCAACTGCACCAGCTTACTGCCCCACCATTCAAAATATACACGTATCCGGTTTGTGACTTAGAGTCATCCAGATCTATGTCGAAGCTAGCATCGACATAACCCTTTACGACGAGCTCTTCGTCACCTCCATAAACGAGAAACATTTCCTTAGTCCTTTTCAGGTACTTCAGGATATTCTTGCCCGCTGTCCAGTGTTCCATGCCGGGATTACTTTGGTACCTTCCTACCAAACTTACGGCAAGGTTTACATCAGGTCTGGTACACAACATAGCATACATGATAGATCCTATGGCCGAGGCATAGGGGACGACACTCATCTTTTCTCTTTCTTCTGCCGTGGTCGGGCATTGAGCCGTGCTCAATCTCGTACCTTGCAATACAGGCAAGAACCCCTTCTTTGACTGATCCATTTTGAACTTCTTCAATATCTTGTCAAGGTACGTACTCTGTGAAAGACCAATGAGGCGTCTCGATCTATCTCTATAGATCTTGATGCCTAATATATAAGCAGCTTTTCCAAGGTCCTTCATTGAAAAACACTTGTTCAAGTAGGCCTTTATGCTTTCCAAGAATTCTATATCATTTCCCATCAACAGTATGTCATCCACATACAATATGAGAAATGCTACAGAGCTCCCACTCACTTTCTTGTAAATGCAGGCTTGTCCATAAGTCGGCGTAAACCCAAACGCTTTGATCATCTCATCAAAACGAATGTTCCAACTCCGAGATGCTTGCACCAGCCCATAAATCGAGCGTTGGAGCTTGCACACCTTGTCAGCATTCTTAGGATCGACAAAACCTTCCGGCTGCATCATATACAATTCTTCCTTAAGGAAACCATTAAGGAATGCCGTTTTGATGTCCATTTGCCATATCTCATAATCATAGAATGCGGCAATTGCTAACATGATTCGGACGGACTTCAGCTTCGCTACGGGTGAGAAAGTCTCATCGTAGTCAACCCCTTGAACTTGTCGATAACCCTTAGCGACAAGCCGAGCTTTATAGATGGTCACGTTACCATCCGCGTCTGTCGTCTTCTTAAAGATCCATTTATTTTCTATGGCTCGCCGTTCAATGGGCAAGTCAATCAAAGTCCATACTTTGTTTTCATACATAGATCCTATCTCGGATTTCATGGCTTCCAGCCATTTGTCGGAATCCGGGCCCGCCATCGCTTCTTCATAGTTCGAAGGTTCACCGTTGTCTAACAACATGATTTCCAAGACAGGGTTACCGTACCACTCTAGTCCAGAACGTGTCCTTGTGGACCTATGAAGTTCAGTAGCAACTTGATCTGAAGTTTCATGATCCTCATCATCAACTTCTTCTCTAGTCGGTGCAGGCACCTCAGGAACATTTTCTTGAGCTGCGCCACTTACCGGTTCAAGAGGTAATACTTCATCAAGTTCTACCCTCCTCCCACTTATTTCTTTCGAGAGAAACTCTTTCTCTAGAAAGGACCCATTGTTGGCAACAAAGATCTTGCCTTCGGATCTGAGGTAGAAGGTATACCCAACAGTTTCTTTAGGGTATCCTATGAAGACGCATTTTTCCGACTTGGGTTCGAGCTTTTTAGGTTAAAGTTTCTTGACATAAGCATCGCATCCCCAAACTTTTAGAAACGACAGCTTAGGTTTCTTCCCAAACCATAATTTATACGGTGTCGTCTCAACGGATTTTGACGGAGCCCTATTTAAGGTGAATGCGGCAGTATCTAAAGCATAGCCCCAAAATGACAGCGGTAAATCGGTAAGAGACATCATAGATCGCACCATATCCAATAGAGTGCGATGTCGATGTTCGGACACACCATTACGTTGAGGTGTTCCAGGCGGCTTGAGTTGTGAAACTATTCCACATTTTCTTAAGTGTGTGCCAAATTCGTGACTCAAGTATTCTCCCCCACGATCTGATCGCAAGAACTTGATTTTCCTGTCACGTTGATTCTCAACCTCACTCTGAAACTCCTTGAACTTTTCAAAGGTCTCAGACTTGTGTTTCATTAAGTAGACATACCCATATCAACTCAAGTCATCAGTGAGGGTGAGAACATAATGATAGACACCGCGAGCCTCAACACTCATTGGACCGCACACATCAGTATGTATGATTTCCAATAAGTTGGTTGCTCGCTCCATTGTTCCTGAGAACAGAGTCTTGGTCATTTTACCCATGAGGCATGGTTCGCACGTGTCAAATGATTCGTAATCAAGAGACTCTAAAAGTCCATCTGCATGGAGCTTCTTCATGCGTTTGACACCTATGTGACCAAGGCGGCAGTGCCACAAGTATGTGGGACTATCATTATCAACCTTACATCTTTTGGTATTCACACTATGAATATGTGTAGCATTACGCTCGAGATTCATTAAGAATAAACCATTCAACATCGGAGCATGAACATAAAACATATCTCTCATATAAATAGAACAACCATTATTCTCGGTTTTAAATGAGTAGCCATCTTGAATTAAACGAGATCCTGATACAATGTTCATGCTCAAAGCTGGCACTAAATGACAATTATTGAGGTTTAAAACTAATCCTGTGGGTAAATGTAGAGGTAGCGTGCCGACAGCGATCACATCGACCTTGGAACCATTCCCGACTCGCATCGTCACCTCGTCCTTCGCCAGTCTCCGCTTATTCTGCAGCTCCTGCTTTGAGTTACAAATGTAAGCAACGGCACCGGTATCAAATACCCAGGAGCTACTACGAGTACTGGTAAGGTACACATCAATTACATGTATATCACATATACCTTTAGTGTTTCCAGCCTTCTTGTCTGCTAAGTATTTGGGGCAGTTCCGCTTCGAGTGACCACTTCCCTTGCAATAAAAACACTCAGTCTCGGGCTTGGGTCCATTCTTTGGCTTCTTCCCGGCAGCTTGCTTACCGGGCGCGGCAACTCCCTGGCCGTTGTCAGGACCCCGATTCCAAGTCACATCGGTCTAGCTGGTAACACCTCATATCACTTTGCGGCCTCACGCACGGTATTCCCACGGGTGTCGCCTTACCATGCCCCGGGACCGTTTGCGCCTTTTGGCTCACGTATATGATAGTGTCGCTAGCATCCATATGACAGAGAACCCGGGCCGACATGGCTAGTCGTGAACCCAAAGCGGCACTAACCCATGGGGACAGGTATACATGAATCAACTTCGAGCATGTCGGTCAGCAGCGTGTGAATCCGGGCTGTAGCACTGGGCTAACAGGACTCCGGATGTCACCGCGTGACATTTCCGCGAAGGGACAGACACAGGAACAAAGTGAAACACATGCCGGCCAGTCAAGTGTCCTGAGCAGTAGTGTTGGGCTAGCAGGACTCCGGTGAACCGGGCTGTAGCTGACTACTATGGCTCATGGAAACACAAGACTACATTTCCCCATAAGAGAGGCTACCAAGGATAAACCACTAGGTTGTCGGATCCCACACATACCAAGCATTTCAATCATACACACAATATGCTCGATATGTGCAAATACACCATGGCATCACAACATAACTCTACGACTTAAAGTATTTATTCATTAGGCTCCGAGGAGCGAGATATTGCAAACATGAGTCTCATGACCCAACATATAGAGTATACAAGCAACAAACACATGCGGAAGCTTAACTTGTCTGAGTATAGACAACTACAAATGAAGAAGGCTCAGAAACCTGACTATCTACAAGACCCTCCCAAGGTTACAAGATCGTAGCTGAGGTAACAAGCTAAACGTCGAAGTCCACGCGGAACTACTAGCGATACTGGAGTCTCTCTGCAAAACATAAATTAAGCAAACGTGAGTACAAATGTACCCAGCAAGACTTACATCAGAACTAACTACATATGCATCGGTATCAACAAAGGGGGTGGTGGAGTTTAACTACAGCAAGCCAGCTTTTACTCAGTGGCTAACCTGAACTACTATGGATCCGCTCCCGTCTCCCTGCGAGAACGCCATCCATAGCAGTCACGCTTATCTTGCGAGTTTTAGAGTATCCACTTCCACTTGTCTATGAACTATGCCAGGGGTCCAAATTTCCATATCCGAGGAATCCGGCTATTCGAATAGATAATGATTACCCTGCAGGGGTGTACTTCTTCATACATGCTCTCGCCACTTATCGCCCTGTACACGTCATGTACCTCGGCAACCTTCAAGCGGAAGCCGGGCGAGGGAGTCGGCCATGACCTGACTAACCAACAAGTCTCTAGTCCAGGTTTATCGCCTATTCGGGTTCCATCCGCAAGGAGATCCGGCCGGGGTGTCGCTCACGGCCCCAAACGATGTGTGCAGGGTTCCCAATCCCACCATCCGGGTGCCACATGGTACACCGTGCCACTGTGCCTAGTCTGTCCCAAGCCCACCTGTACCGGGTGCCACTTGGTAGACTACTAACACTACCTACAAACACCAGAAACTAATTGCAACTCCTGGACAGAGATCGAGTTGATTAATAAGCCGAGAGGGGCCGAGTTACCGGAACCCAATGTGTGGTAGTAACTGTTCATGGATCACAAACACAGAACTCAGTTCTTGAGGACAGTTGCAATGAGACAACCCACCATGTACTCCTACATGGCCTCTCACCGCTACCTTTACCAACTCGTGTTCACACACTTAGCTCTCAACAGTAGGACATGTTCACCACATTCCAATTCATCCCCGATGAATTAGACCTGACTCAACTCTAAGCAGTAGCAGGCACGACAAACAAACATGAATGAGTAGGCACATCAGGGCTCAAACAACTCCTACTCATGCTAGTGGGTTTCATCTATTTACTGTGGCAATGACAAGTCATGCAGAGGAAAGGGGTTCAGCTACTGCAACATGTAACAGTTGTAACGTTGTTGTCCTAATGCAGTAAAAGAGAGCATGAGCGAGAGAGTAGGATTGTATCGGAATGAACAAGGGGGTTTTGCTTGCGTGGCACTTCTGAAGATAGTATAGCTCTTCATCGGTGTCATCGATCACGTCGTCGGAAACAACGTCTACTGAGAGGGGGCAATTACCGGCAAACAAGGAAGAATACAATCAATGCAATGCAACAATATGATGCATGATCATGACATGGCAATATGTTGTGATTTGGGCTAATGCAACAGAAAGTCATTTTAACTGAAGTGGAATTCAAAACTATATCAAATTCCAACTCCAAACCTATTATGAAATTTGCCCTAATCATGTTTCATCCTAAACAGTGAGGTTAACTTCCTCAAACATGCATGAAAATTGTACAGATGGATTCCTTGAATTTTTCTGATAATTTTTCATATATAAATTATTTCATTTGGAGTTACGGTTGAATTTCTATGATTTTTAGAAGTTTTAGACATTTTCTGGAATTTTCTAAATAAGAATAAATCCAGAAAATGGCATTACTGCGTCAGCACTGCATCAGCACTGCGTCAGCAGGTCAACTATGGCTGACCAGGTCAAACTTGACGACCGGGTCCCACATGTCATTGACTCACTTCTAACTGGGAGTTAATCCCGTGTTGACTGGGATTTGACCCGCTACGGGGCCCACTGTCAGTGGCTGAAGGGAGGCTAATCAGTAGGATTAGCCCCTAGTGGTTACGCCGGCGATGACCCGACGCGGCGACGATTGCCGGCCGGCCGTTTCCGGCCACGGCTGGTCGCACGGTTAGGTGCGTTGGAGAGCCCGTTGTGCGGCGCATCCAGTGGTGGTCGTGGGGATGCCGGGGACGGCGTGTAGCGGTGGCGGAGGCGAGCATATGCAGCGGCGGAGCTCAGTGGTGTGCGGGTGCTGCGCCAGGGCTCGCTGCCGAGCTGCCTGTGCTGCACGGCAGCGCCAGGGGTGCTCTAGGGCGCGCCCGTTGCACGACGACAGCGAACGGAGCACGGGGAGCACGCGTGCTACGGCAATGGCGGAGCCGAGCTTCGACTCTTGCGGCAAGGGAGCTAGAGGGCACGGGAGGACAGGGGAGAAGGGGAAATCAACGCGGTGGCTCACAGTGGACACGCAGAGCAGATCAGCGGACTTGGGGACGCTCTGAACAAGACGAATCGACGGAGTCGATCTCCGGGCACCGAAGGTGAAGACGACGACGCTCCGGTCGACTAGGGCCTCTTTCGGTCACGTGCGTCGGGTGTGTTGCTCCACGGGGTCGTGGCGGAGCTCGGGGACGCGGAGAGGGAGCGAGGGAGTGGCTGCGGCCACGGCGAACGGCGTCGGTGTGCTCCGGCTCGTTCGGTCGGCCATGGGAGAGAGAGCAGAGGGGAGGGAAGAGGTTGCGGGAGAGGGAGAGAGAGGACAGGGGTCTCTGGCATCTCCATGGCGTCGCGAGGACAGGGCGAAGGGGGAGCAGGAGGTGGAGCTCGGTTGCGCGCGCGTTGACACGTCGTCGTCCTCCTGGCAGAAGCTAGGAGACGACTGGCGGGGGTTGGTGGGCTGGGCCAACTGGGCCAGCTCCAGGTAAGTGGCTGGGCTTCTCTCTCTCTCTCTGTCCTTTCTAATTTTATTCTGTTTTTCTATTTTTCTGCTTTATGTTTGCAAATAAAATACCAACCAAAACACTTTGGTTAATTTTGTAAATTTTTGTGAGGAATATTTGAATTATTTTCAAACCACACAATAAATTTCAGAATATTTGGAGCAACCAATAGTTAATGGTAACTTTTAAACTCCAACTCAAATACCATAATGATTTAATTCAATGACCAAAATGTCCTGGAAAAATATGCATCATCTCTGGTAGAGGCTTTCACCTTTTTCAATAAATCATGAACATTTTTAAAAGGATATTTTGAGGTCATTGAAAAAAATTTGGTTGAACCTATTTGAATTGCATTTGTGCTAGGGTTTATCAATCCCCATTTCAAATTTATTAAATTGAACATGATGACATGAATGCTTATGAAACTAATTGCAATCAAACTCTAGGGCTGTGACAAATCACCCCCACTAAACAAGGATCTCGTCCCGAGATTCAAGACGTGGGGTAAGAACACAGAGGGAACACAAAGCTAACACAAGCTTCTCGATCCAACTTGCACTGCTTTTAGAGCGTTGCTTCGATCACCATCATTGTCTCAATGTCCTGCTCTAAGAACTCCAACCAACATGGCAACGAGAGGAAAGGGGAAACTCTAGAGGGATCGATTTTCTCGAAGATCGAGCAACTCAGGATTAACTCACGGAATGAGCCATAGATACATCTCATGAGCTGAGACGCGAAGCACACATCAGGAGTGATGGAAAGAGGTAGATGAGAAGGTTCTACTGGTAGGCAAAATCCCACGCTGAAACGGGTGGGGCAAGATCTCAAGATAGCGATGAAATAATCACCATGATTCTATAATGGGGCACCTTAGCGGAGGTGACTCGTAGAATTATTTCCTTAAGTGGCAAAAAGAATTACTTTTAATCCATAGATCATTAAAACTCTTCATACCAGCCTAAGGTAATCACAATCGATTGTTGGAAGGGGTTTGAAAGAATGGCATACTCCGACAAGGATGGATGATGTGGACTACCTTGTTGAAGACAACGCAATGGATGATTTCTAGCTTATCATTGGAAATGGATGGGACCCATGGTAAGTCCACTTTTGAAGATGATCCTGAACAACAACTACTGAGGTGCAAGCTGGGAACAAAATGCAAATGTTGGGAATGATTCTGGTAACTGGGGAAGAACTCAACAGTCGAGAGTGTTTCCAATATTCCAATGGTTATAGAATCATCGAAGAAACTGAGAGAACAAGGATCCCTAAGGAACAACTTCAAGAATAGGTCACACTAAGTCCTCATGGAGAAGATGGTCAGATAGCTCAATCAAGATACTACAATGATAGATCTTCTGGCTAGGTGTGTCGGCCAGAGCATCAACCTTGTCGGGACCTACATCATAGATCTTGGAGATGTTCCAGCCATCATATCTGTCTGAGATTCAGATCTAACTGGTAACATGATTTTTTTTGACAACATGTCTAGAAAAGAAGGGTTGCAACACAAGTCGACGAGATAACGTTGCGAGACTCTCGGGAGATGAACTACGATAGCAAGCTCCAAAACATGAGCTAGTTCTGCTACACACATGTGAGCATGTTGTCCAAGACAAGAATGACCACATAGTAGTCTTATAGTAAAACACTATCGAGTTCTGGTCGGGAACCATCATCAAGGGTTTCGAAGTCTTTGCATAAGTCTTGCTCTTAAGAAGAGACTTCTTCTCCTTGAACAATCAATCAGTGGCTTGGTGTGCTAGGGATACATATAGAATGAAGGTTGCAAGTCTCCAAACCACAGAATACTTCGCACGTATGCATGAATGACTAGGGATAGTTCCAGAGGAAGCAACATTGACTTTCTTGAATTCACGGCGGCAACTTGCATCAAATGCACATGCATTTGAGGAAGTCACTTCTTTCATCCGAACATATGCTTCATGGATGGGACATGAAGATAATGCTTATAAAAGTTTCCAACATTACCTAGATGTTCGACATGAATCATGGACAAGATAAGGATGTCGTCGATGGGCTCAACAACAATTCATCCAGGTTCCCATGAAGATGGAATTCCACGACTATGTGAACAAGGTGGTAGCATTGGTCAGACCAAAGGATGTAATGGTGTATGCCCGAGGAATCAACCTCGAGTAAGACAACATTACGAACATCGTTGGTTCTGATTTGATTTGAGGATAGCCCACACTCAAATAAAAGTTTGGACAAGACAATAGATCCAACAATTGATCACGAGGACCAATCGATGAAGATATCATCTTTCTTCAACACACACACACGCATACAAAAGATATCCCTTAACACGAACTAAGTCATCTTTTATCTTCCAACTCTCCAAGTTGTTGTTTAGCTTAACCAACTAGCTCAGGGGTATCCAACACAGATTCTTGGAGAAGGGGTGGTTACAAGAATCCAACTTGATCATGAACCCAACATAGCGGTCAGGTGACAATCGGGTAATACTTCCATGAAGATATTCGGAAAATCACGAACCACCGATATGTTATTAAGCTCGAGAACAATCTTGCTTTTCAGGCAAGACGATATGATCAAGGAGCGAGGGATTGTCACAATCCTAACTCCTTGGTCGATGAGTGCACCCGGAAATATGGACTAGGTAACATGATCAATCTTAGGATGATGATTCAATAACCAGCACGCTAAGATTGAGAGTATTGTCCATTAACTACCAAGCAACGGAGTTGCTAGGAGTATTGATTTCGCACATCACAGTACACTTGCCGGCATTCCGATTATAATAACATGGAACCGAGGAATGAAGAATGATGGCAAGAAGTATTACTGCGTCAAGAATTTATAGGAGGTGGTGCAATTCTCATGACACTCCTGACAGAAAGATGGTAACACTCCAAGGTAGAACAGACTAGAAGCTGGATTAGCATTCTTAATCTGCGGAATACAATTGCTTTGACCCAATCCTAGATATGGATGAGGTGCTGGAGTTTGTTTCTCCTAGTCATTCCAAAATAGAATGGCTTGACGGGCCACAAGAATAATAGGCATCGATGAGCAAGAATGCACAACTAGTCCTGACTATCAAGTGATAGACTAGGGTCGGGATACAACTGAGAAGGGTCAACTCAAGGAACATATAACTTTCTGAGTTGTGGATGCATAGATTAGTATGTCGAACCAAGTTCGACATGTTTCTTCCGGATAACCCATGCAGAGAGGTAGGACTGGCAGAGTCACAATTATGAATGGAGAACTCCTCAAGAGTACATTGATTGTGATCTTTTGGTTCAAATAACTTATGCCATATTGGCTCATGGTATTGGAAGAACGATATACCACAGACCTCGAGGACTATCGCAAGGGTTACTAATATATTAAAGGAACTAGCAACACTATCAACAAGAGGTAAGTAGAGTGAAACTTGGGCTCAAAACCCAGAAATAGAATGCCTATTACTAAATGGCATCACTGGATGCTTCCGAGAATGGTGGCCAGAATCATCACACTGGGGATACAAAAGCGTTGCTAAATTACCGAGTGGTTCTCGAGGACACCTAGGGTCATAATACTAACTGCAACATACATATCAAGGCAACGGAGTACCTCAACAGACCGATTAGTGTGCTTAATTTGGCCCAAGGAACATCAAGAACGGGAGGAAGGGATTTGCAAATGCATCAGACTATTTAGAAACCTGGGATGACTCGGACAGCATAACGGCTATAAATGCTCAAAATGATTTGACACATCCTTCAAAATGGTGGCATAACCACTCAACATCACAATATCAAGGTTCTGAGGCTAGCTATGAACATATGGAAGTAGTAGGAACTGAACTGAGGCTTGAACTCAACAATCCTCGGAAACTACGGTTTAGTAACACGTCATCCTAAGAGATAGAAGACAAGCCTAGCTCTTAATCCCCGTAGAAGAGAAGAGGTTGACTCAGATCAGACGGCCATAGGGTAAAGGAGTAAAAAGAGCCTTACGTTCCCTTCCACAATCAATTCCCTTACATAACTAAAGCATTTCCAGACACGACTTCGACCAGCTTGGCTTGGTAATCCTATAGGCAGTCAGGCTCTGATACCAAAGCTGTCAGGACCCCGATTCCAAGTCACATCGGTCTAGCTGGTAACACCTCATATCACTTTGCGGCCTCACGCACGGTATTCCCACGGGTGTCGCCTTACCATGCCCCGGGACCATTTGCACCTTTTGGCTCACGTATATGATAGTGTCGCTAGCATCCATATGACAGAGAACTCGGGCCGACATGGCTAGTCGTGAACCCAAAGCGGCACTAACCCATAGGGACAGGCATACATGAATCAACTTCGAGCATGTCGGTCAGCAGCGTGTGAATCCGGGCTGTAGCACTAGGCTAACAGGACTCCGGATGTCACCGCGTGACATTTCCCTGAAGGGACAGACACAGGAACGAAGTGAAACACATGCCGGCCAGTCAGGTGTCCTGAGTAGTAGTGCTGGGCTAGCAGGACTCTGGTGAACCGGGCTGTAGCGGACTATTATGGCTCATGGAAACACAAGACTACATTTCCCCATAAGAGAGGCTACCAAGGATAAACCACTAGGTTGTCGGATCCCAAACATACCAAGCATTTCAATCATACACACAATATGCTCGATATGTGCAAATACAACATGGCATCACAACATAACTCTACGACTTAAAGTATTTATTCATTAGGCTCCGAGGAGCGAGATATTGCAAACATGGGTCTCATGACCCAACATACAGAGCATACAAGCAACAAACACATGCGGAAGCTTAACTTGTCTGAGTACAGACAACTACAAATGAAGAAGGCTCAGAAATTTGACTATCTACAAGACCCTCCCAAGGGTACAAGATCGTAGCTGAGGTAACAAGCTAAACATCGAAGTCCACGCGGAACTACTAGCGAGACTGGAGTCTCTCTGCAAAACATAAATTAAGCAAACGTGAGTACAAATGTACCCAGCAAGACTTACATCAGAACTAACTACATATGCATCGGTATCAACAAAGGGGGTGGTGGAGTTTAACTACAGCAAGCCAGCTTTGATTCAGTGGCTAACCTGAACAACGACTGCAAGTAACTCTTTTGAGGTGGCGCACACGAGTCCACAAATTCACCATACCAATACACTACTATGGATCCGCTCCCGTCTCCCTGCGAGAACGCCATCCATAGCACTCACGCTTATCTTGTGAGTTTTAGAGTATCCACTTCCACTTGTCTATGAACTATGCCAGGGGTCCAAGTTTCCATATCCGAGGAATCCGGCTATTCAAATAGATAATGATTACCCTGCAGGGGTGTACTTCTTCACACACGCTCTCGCCACTTATCGCCCTGTACACGTCATGTACCTCGGCAACCTTCAAGTGGAAGCCGGGTGAGGGAGTCGGCCACGACCTGACTAACCAACAAGTCTCTAGTCCAGGTTTATCGCCTATTCGGGTTCCATCCGCAAGGAGATCTGGCCGGGGTGTCGCTCACGGCCCCAAACGATGTGTGCAGGGTTCCCAAGCCCACCATCCGGGTGCCACTTGGTACACCGTGCCACTGTGCCTAGTCTGTCCCAAGCCCACCTGTACCGGGTGCCACTTGGTAGACTACTAACACTACCTACAAACACCAGAAACTAATTGCAACTCCTGGACAGAGATCGAGTTGATTAATAAGCCGAGAGGGGCCGAGTTACCGTAACCCAATGTGTGGTAGTAACTATGATGGATCACAAACACAGAACTCAGTTCCTGAGGACAGCTGCAATGGGACAACCCACCATGTACTCCTACATGGCCTCTCACCGCTACCTTTACCAACTCGTGTTCACACACTTAGCTCTCAACAGTAGGACATGTTCACCACATTCCAATTCATCCCCGATGAATTAGACCTGACTCAACTATAAGCAGTAGCAAGCATGAAAAACAAACATGAATGAGTAGGCACATCAGGTCTCAAACAACTCCTACTCATGCTAGTGGGTTTCATCTATTTACTGTGGCAATGACAGGTCATGCAGAGGAAAGGGGTTCAGCTACCAAAGCATGTAACAGTTGTAACGTTGTTGTCCTAATGCAGTAAAAGAGAGCATGAGCGAGAGAGTAGGATTGTATCGGAATGAACAAGGGGGTTTTGCTTGCGTGGCACTTCTGAAGATAGTATAGCTCTTCATTGGTGTCATCGATCACGTCGTCGGAAACAACGTCTACTGAGAGGGGGCAATTACCGGCAAACAAGGAAGAATACAATCAATGCAATGCAACCATATGATGCATGATCATGACATGGCAATATGTTGTGATTTGGGCTAATGCAACAGAAAGTCATTTTAATTGAAGTGGAATTCAAAACTATATCAAATTCCAACTCCAAACCTATTATGAAATTTGCCCTAATCATGTTTCATCCTAAAGAGTGAGGTTAACTTGCTCAAACATGCATGAAAATGGTACAGATGGATTCCTTGAATTTTTCTGATAATTTTTCATATATAAATTATTTCATTTGGAGTTACGGTTGAATTTCTATGATTTTTAGAAGTTTTGGACATTTTCTAGAATTTTCTAAATAAGAATAAATCCAGAAAATGGCATTACTGCATCAGCACTGAGTCAGCAGGTTAACTGTGGCTGAGCAGGTCAAACCTGACGACCGGCTCCCACATGTCATTGACTCACTGCTAACTGGGAGTTAATCCCGTGTTGACTGGGATTTGACCCGCTACGGGGCCCACTGTCAGTGGCTGAAGGGCGGCTAATCAGTAGGATTAGCCCCTAATGGTCGTGCCACGTCGGCGTGGTTACGCCGGCGATGACCCGACGCGGCGACGATTGCCGGCCGGCCGTTTCCGGCCACGGCTGGTCGCGCGGTTAGGTGCGTTGGAGAGCTCGTGGTGCGGCGCATCCTGTGGTGGTCGTGGGGATGCCGGGGACGGCGTGTAGCAGTGGCGGAGGCGAGCATATGCGGCGGCGGAGCTCAGTGGTGTGCGGGTGCTGCGCCAGGGCTCGCTGCCGAGCTGCTTGTGCTGCACGGCAGCGCCAGGGGTGCTCTAGGGCGCGCCCGTTGCACGACGGCAGCGAACGGAGCACGGGGAGCACGCGTGCTGCGGCAATGGTGGAGCCGAGCTTCGGCTCTTGCGGCAGGGGAGCTAGAGGGCACGGGAGGACAGGGGAGAAGGGGAAATCAACGCGGTGGCTCACAATGGACACGCAGAGCAGATCAGCGGACTTGGGGACGCTCTGAACGAGGCAAATCGACGGAGTCAATCTCCGGGTACCGGAGGTGAAGACGACGACGCTCCGGTCGACTGGGGCCTCTTCCGGTCACGTGCGTCAGGTTTGTTTCTCCACGGGGTCATGGCGGAGCTCGGGGATGCGGAGAGGGAGCGAGGGAGTGGCTGCGGCCACGGCGAACGGCGTCGGTGCGCTCCGGCTCATTCGGTCGGCCATGGGAGAGAGAGCAGAGGGGAGGGAAGAGGTTGCGGGCGAGGGAGAGAGAGGAAAGGGGGCTCTGGCATCTCCATGGCGTCGCGAGGACAGGGCGAAGGGGCAGCAGGAGGTGGAAGCAGGAGGTGGAGCTCAGTTGCGCGTGCGTTGACACGTCGTCGTCCTCCTGGCAGAAGCTAGGAGACGACTGGCAGGGGTTGGTGGGCTGGGCCAACTGGGCCAGCTCCAGGTAAGTGGCTGGGCTTCTCTCTCTGTCCTTTCTAATTTTATTCTGTTTTTCTGTTTTTCTGCTTTATGTTTGCAAATAAAATACCAACCAAAACACTTTGGTTAATTCTGTAAATTTTTGTGAGGAATATTTGAATTATTTTCAAACCACACAATAAATTTCAGAATATTTGGAGCAACCAATATTTAATGGTAACTTTTAAACTCCAACTCAAATACCATAATGATTTAATTCAATGACCAAAATGTCTTGGAAAAATATGCATCATCTCTGGTAGAGGCTTTCACCTTTTTCCATAAATCATGAACATTTTTAAAAGGATATTTTGAGGTTATAAGAAATTTTTTTGGTTGAACCTATTTGAATTGCATTTGTGCTAGGGTTTATCAATCCCCATTTCAAATTTATTAAATTGAACATGATGACATGAATGCTTATGAAACTAATTGCAATCAAACTCTAGGGCTGTGACATCAGTCCTTCTTGAAGTTCTTCTTACCCTTGCCTTTCTTGAACTTAGTGGTTTTATTCACCATCAACACTTGATGTTCCTTTTTGACTTCTACCTCTGCTGATTTCAACATTGAATATACCTCAGGAATGGTATTTTCCATCCCCTGCATATTGAAGTTCATCACAAAGCTCTTGTAGCTCGGTGGAAGCGACTGAAGGATTCTGTCAATGACCGCGTCATCCGGGAGATTAACTCCTAGCTGAGTCAAGCGGTTATGCAACCCAAACATTTTGAGTATGTGCTCACTGACAGAACTATTTTCCTCCGTCTTACAGCTGAAGAACTTGTCGGAGGCTTCATATCTCTCGACCCGGGCATGAGCTTGAAAAACCATTTTCAGCTCTTCGAACATCTCATATGCTCCGTGTCTCTCAAAACGCTTTTGGAGCCCCAGTTCTAAGTTGTAAAGCATGCCGCACTGAACGAGGGAGTAATCATCAGCACGTGACTGCCAAGCGTTCATAACGTCTTGGTTCTGTGGGACGGGTGCGTCACCTAGCGGTGCTTCTAGGACATAATCTTTCTTGGCAGCTATGAGGATGATCCTCAGGTTCCGGACCTTGTCCGTATAGTTGCTGCCATCGTCTTTCAGCTTGGTTTTCTCTAGGAACGCGTTGAAGTTGAGGACAACGTTGGCCATTTGATCTACAAGACATGTTGTAAAGATTTTAGACTAAGTTCATGATAATTAAGTTCATCTAATCAAATTACTCAATGAACTCCCACTCAGATAGACATCCCTCCAGTCATCTAAGTGAAACATGATCCGAGTTAACTAGGCCGTGTCCGATCATCACGTGAGACGGACTAGCCAACATCGGTGAACATATTCATGTTGATCGTATCTTCTATACGACTCATGCTCGACCTTTCGGTCTTCCGTGTTCCGAGGCCATGTCTGTACATGCTAGGCTCGTCAAGTCCACCTAAGGGTATTGCGTGTGTAAATCTGACTTACACCCGTTGTATTCGAACGTTAGAATCTATCACACCCGATCATCACGTGGTGCTTCGAAACAACGAACCTTCGCAACGGTGCACAGTTAGGGGGAACACTTTCTTGAAATTATTACGAGGGATCATCTTATTTAAGCTACCGTCGTTCTAAGCAAATAAGATGTAAAACATGATAAACATCACATGCAATCAAATAGTGACATGATATGGCCATTATCATTTGGTCCTTTTGATCTCCATCTTCGGGGCTCCATGATCATCGTTGTCACCGGCATGACACCATGATCTCCATCATCGTGTCTTCTTGAAGTTGTCTCGTCATCTATTACTTCTACTACTATGGCTAACGCTTTAGCAATAAAGTAAAGTAATTACATGATGTTTATGTTGACACGCAGGTCATAAATAAATAAAGACAACTCCTACGGCTCCTGCCGGTTTTCATACTCATCGACATGCAAGTCGTGATTCCTATTACAAGAACATGATCATCTCATACATCACATATATCATTCATCACATCATTTGGCCATATCACATCACAAAACACTTGCTGCAAAAACAAGTTAGACGTCCTCTAATTATTGTTGCAAGTTTTTACGTGGCTGCTATAGGTTTCTAGAAAGAACGTTTCTTACCTACGCGAAAACCACAACGTGAATTGCCAATTTCTATTTACCCTTCATAAGGACCCTGTTCATCGAATCCGATCCGACTAAAGTGGGAGAGACAGACACCCGCCAGCCACCTTATGCAACTAGTGCCTGTCAGTCGGTGGAACCGGTCTCACGTAAGCGTACGTGTAAGGTTGGTCCGGGCCGCTTCATCCCACGATGACGCCGAATGAAGATAAGACTAGTAACGGCAAGATAATTGACAATATCGACGCCCACAACTACTTTGTGTTCTACTCGTGCATAGTAACTACGCATAGACCTAGCTCATGATGCCACTGTAGGAGAACGTAGCAGAATTTTAAAATTTTCTACGCATCACCAAGATCAATCTATGGAGTCATCTAGCAACGAGGGAGAGAGGAGTGCATCTACATACCCTTTTAGATCACGAGCGGAAGCGTTCAAGAGAACGGGGTTGATGGAGTCGTACTCGTCGTGATCCAAATCACCGAAGATCCAAGCACTGAACGGACGGCACATCCGCGTTCAACACACGTACGGAGCGAGGACGTCTCCCGCGCCTTGATTCAGCAAGGAGGAGGGAGAGGTTGAGGAAGAGGGCTCCAACAGCAGCACGACGGCGTGGTGGTGGTGAAGCTGCAGTACTCCGGCAGGGCTTCGCCAAGCTCTTACGGAGGAGGAGAGGTGTTGGGGAGGGGAGGGGCTGCGCCTTGGATGTTCTATGCAGCCCTCCCCTCACCCCTCTATTTATAGGGGAAGGGGGAAGGGGGCTGGCTCCCTCTAGATGAGATCTAGAGGGGGGGGGGGCGGCCAAGGGGAGGGGGGCTTGCCCCCCAAGCAAGGGGGCGCCCCCCTTAGGGTTTCCCCCAACCCTAGGCGCATGGGCCCTAGGGGGGTGTGGCGCCCCAGCCCACTTGGGCTGGTTCCCTTCTCCATACAGCCCATAAGGCCCTCCGGAAGAGGTGACCCCTCCCGGTGGACCCCCGGACCCCTCGGGTGGCCCCGGTACAATACCGATATGCCCCCGAACCTTTCCGGAGACCGTATGACAACTTCCCATATATAAATATTTAGCGCTGGACCATTCCAGAACTCCTCGTGACATCCGTGATCTCATCCGGGACTCCGAACAACATTCGGTAATCACATACAAGTCTTCCTAACAACCCTAGCGTCACCGAACCTTAAGTGTGTAGACCCTACGGGTTCGGGAGACATGCAGACATGACCGTGACGACTCTCCGGTCAATAACCAACAGCGGGATCTGGATACCCATGTTGGCTCCCACATGCTCCACGATGATCTCATCGGATGAACCACGATGTCGAGGATTCAATCAATCCGTATACAATTCCCTTTGTCAATCGGTACGTTACTTGCCCGAGACTCGATCGTCGGTATCCCAATACCTTGTTCAGTCTCGTTACCGGAAAGTCACTTTACTCGTACCGTAATACATGATCCCGTGATCAACCACTTGATCACATTGAGCTCATTATGATGATGCATTACCGAGTGGGCCCAAAGATACCTCTCCGTCATACGGAGTGACAAATCCCAGTCTCGATTCGTGCCAACCCAATAGACACTTTCGGAGATACCTGTAATGTACCTTTATAGTCACCCAGTTACGTTGTGACGTTTGGCACACCCAAGGCACTCCTACGGTGTCCGGTAGTTGCACAATCTCATGGTCTAAGGAAATGATACTTGACATGCAGAAAAGCTACAGCCAACGAACTACACGATCTTTGAGCTAAGCTTAGGATTGGGTCTTGTCCATCACATCATTCTCCTAATGATGTGATCCCGTTATCAATGACATCCAATGTCCATAGTCGGGAAACCATGACTATCTTTTGATCAACGAGCTAGTCAACTAGAGGCTCACTAGGGACGTGTTGTGGTCTATGTATTCACACATGTATTACGATCTCCGGATAACACAATTATAGCATGAACAATAGACAATTATCATGAACAAAGAAATATAATAATAACCATTTTATTATTGCCTCTAGGGTATATTTCCAACAGTCTCGCACTTGCACTAGAGTCAATATTCTAGTTACATTGTGATGAATCGAACACCCATGCAGTTCTGGTGTTGATCATGTTTTGCTCTAGGGAGAGGTTTAGTCAACGGATCTACTACATTCAGGTCCGTATGTACTTTACAAATCTCTATGTCTCCATTTTGAACACTTTCACGAATGGAGTTGAAGCGACGCTTGATATGCCTGGTCTTCTTATGAAACCTGGGCTCCTTGGCAAGGGCAATAGCACCAGTGTTGTCACAGAAGAGAGTCATCGGGCCCGACGCATTGGGTATGACTCCTAGGTCGGTAATGAACTCCTTCACCCAGACTGCTTCTTGTGCTGCCTCCGAGGCTGCCATGTACTCCGCTTCACATGTAGATCCCGCCACAACGCTTTGCTTGCAACTGCACCAGCTTACTGCCCCACCATTCAAAATATACACGTATCCGGTTTGTGACTTAGAGTCATCCAGATCTGTGTCGAAGCTAGCATCGACGTAACCCTTTACGACGAGCTCTTCGTCACCTCCATAAACGAGAAACATATCCTTAGTCCTCTTCAGGTACTTCAGGATATTCTTGACCGCTGTCCAGTGTTCCATGCCGGGATTACTTTGGTACCTTCCTACCAAACTTACGGCAAGGTTTACATCAGGTCTGGTACACAGCATAGCATACATGATAGACCCTATGGCCGAGGCATTGGGGACGACACTCATATTTTCTCTATCTTCTGCCGTGGTCGGGCATTGAGCCGTGCTCAATCTCGTACCTTGCATTACAGGTAAGAACCCCTTCTTTGACTTATCCATTTTGAACTTCTTCAATATCTTGTCAAGGTACGTACTCTGTGAAAGACCAATGAGGCATCTCGATCTATCTCTATAGATCTTGATGCCTAATATATAAGCAGCTTCTCCAAGGTCCTTCATTGAAAAACACTTGTTCAAGTAGGCCTTTATGCTTTCCAAGAATTCTATATCATTTCCCATCAACAGTATGTCATCCACATACAATATGAGAAATGCTACAGAGCTCCCACTCACTATCTTGTAAATGCAGGCTTCTCCATAAGTCTGTGTAAACCCAAACGCTTTGATCATCTCATCAAAACGAATGTTCCAACTCGGAGATGCTTGCACCAGCCCATAAATCGAGCGGTGGAGCTTGCACACCTTGTCAGCATTCTTAGGATCGACAAAACCTTCCAGCTGCATCATATACAATTCTTCCTTAAGGAAACCATTAAGGAATGCCGTTTTGACGTCTATTTGCCATATCTCATAATCATAGAATGCGGCAATTGCTAACATGATTCGGACGGACTTCAGCTTCGCTACGGGTGAGAAAGTCTCATCGTGGTCAACCCCTTGAACTTGTCGATAACCCTTAGCGACAAGCCGAGCTTTATAGATGGTCACATTACCATCCGCGTCTGTCTTCTTCTTAATGATCAATTTATTTTCTATGGCTCGCCGATCAACGGGCAAGTCAGTCATAGTCCATACTTCATTTTCATACATGGGTCCTATCTCGGACTTCATGGCTTCCAGCCATTTGTCGGAATCCAGGTCCGCCATCGCTTCTTCCTAGTTCGAAGGTTCACCGTTGTCTAACAACACGATTTCCAAGACAGGGTTACCGTACCACTCTAGTCCAGAACGTGTCCTTGTGGACCTATGAAGTTCAGTAGCAACTTGATCTGAAGTTTCATGATCCTCATCATCAACTTCTTCTCTTGTCGGTGCAGGCACCTCAGGAACATTTTCTTGAGCTGCGCCACTTACCGGTTCAAGAGGTAATACTTCATCAAGTTCTACCTTCCTCCGACTTATTTCTTTTGAGAGAAACTCTTTCTCTAGAAAGGACCCATTGTTGGCAACAAAGATCTTGCCTTCGGATCTGAGGTAGAAGGTATACCCAACAGTTTCTTTAGGGTATCCTATGAAGACGCATTTTTTCGACTTGGGTTCGAGCTTTTCAGGTTGAAGTTTCTTGACATAAGCATCGCATCCCCAAACTTTTAGAAATGACAGCTTAGGTTTCTTCCCAAACCATAATTCATACGGTGTCGTCTCAACGGATTATGACGGAGCCCTATTTAAAGTGAATGCGGCAGTCTCTAAAGCATAGCCCCAAAATGACAGCAGTAAATCAGTAAGAGACATCATAGATCGCACCATATCCAATAGAGTGCGATTACGACGTTGGGACACACCATTATGCTGAGGTGTTCTAGGCGGCATGAGTTGTGAAACTATTCCACATTTTCTTAAGTGTGTGCCAAATTCGTGACTCAAGTATTCTCCCCCATGATCTGATCGCAAGAACTTGATTTTCCTGTCACGTTGATTCTCCAACTCACTCTGAAACTCCTTGAAATTTTCAAAGGTCTCAGACTTGTGTTTCATTAAGTAGACATACCCATATCTACTCAAGTCATCAGTGAGGGTGAGAACATAACGATAGCCACCACGAGCCTCAACACTCATTGGACTGCACACATCAGTATGTATGATTTCCAATAAGTTGGTTGCTCGCTCCATTGTTCCTGAGAACGGAGTCTTGGTCATTTTACCCATGAGGCATGGTTCGCACATGTTAATTGATTCGTAATCAAGAGACTCTAAAAGTCCATCTGCATGGAGCTTCTTCATGCATTTGACACCTATGTGACCAAGGCGGCAGTGCCACAAGTATGTGGGACTATCATTATCAACCTTACATCTTTTGGTATTCACACTATGAATGTGTGTAGCATTACGCTCGAGATTTATTAAGAATAAACCATTCACCATCGGAGCATGACCATAAAACATATCTCTCATATAAATAGAACAACCATTATTCTCGGATTTAAATGAGTAGCCATCTCGAATTAAACGATATCCTGATACAATGTTCATGCTCAAAGCTGGCACTAAATGACAATTATTGAGGTTTAAAACTAATCCCATGGGTAAATGTAGAGGTAGCGTGCCTATGGCGATCACATCGACCTTGGAACCATTCCCGACGCGCATCATCACCTCGTCCTTCGCCAGTCTCCGCTTATTCCGCAGCTCCTGCTTTGAGTTACAAATGTGAGCAACCGCACCGGTATCAAATACCCAGGAGCTACTACGAGTACTGGTAAGGTAGACATCAATTACATGTATATCACATATACCTTTAGTGTTGCCGACCTTCTTGTCTGCTAAGTATTTGGGGCAGTTTCGCTTCAAGTGACCACTTCCCTTACAATAAAAATACTCAGTCTCGGGCTTGGGTCCATTCTTTGGCTTCTTCCCGGCAGCTTGCTTACCGGGCGCGGAAACTCCCTTGCCGTCCTTCTTGAAGTTCTTCTTACCCTTACCTTTCTTGAACTTAGTGGTTTTATTCACCATCAACACTTGATGTTCCTTTTTGACTTCTACCTCTACTCATTTCAGCATTGAATATACCTCAGGAATGGTCTTTTCCATCCCCTGCATATTGAAGTTCATCACAAAGCTCTTGTAGCTCGGTGGAAGCGACTGAAGGATTCTGTCAATGACCGCGTCATCCGGGAGATTAACTCCCAGCTGAGTCAAGCGGTTATGCAACCCAGACATTTTGAGTATGTGGTCACTGACAGAACTATTTTCCTCCATCTTACAGCTGAAGAACTTGTCGGAGACTTCATATCTCTCGACCCGGGCATGAGCTTGAAAAACCATTTTCAGCTCTTCGAACATCACATATGCTCCGTGTCTCTCAAAACGCTTCTAGTGCCCCGGTTCTAAGCTGTAAAGCATGCCGCACTGAACGAGGGAGTAATCATCAACACGTGACTGCCAAGCGTTCATAACGTCTTGGTTCTATGGGACAGGTGCTTCACCTAGCGTTGCTTCTAGGACATAATCCCTCTTGGCAGCTATGAGGATGATCCTCAGGTTCCGGACCCAGTCCGTATAGTTGCTGCCATCGTCTTTCAGCTTGGTGTTCTGTAGGAACGCGTTGAAGTTGAGGACAATGTTGGCCATTTGATCTACAAGACATATTGTAAAGATTTTAGACTAAGTTCATGATAATTAAGTTCATCTAATCAAATTACTCAATGAACTCCCACTCAGATAGACATCCCTCCAGTCATCTAAGTGAAACATGATCCGAGTTAACTAGGCCGTGTCCGATCATCACGTGAGACGGACTAGCCAACATCGGTGAACATCTTCATGTTGATCGTATCTTCTATACAACTCATGCTCGACCTTTCGGTCTTCCGTTTTCCGAGGCCATGTCTGTACATGCTAGGCTCATCAAGTCAACCTAAGTGTATTGCGTGTGTAAATCTGGCTTACACCCATTGTATTCGAACGTTAGAATCTATCACACCCGATCATCACGTGGTGCTTCGAAACAACGAACCTTCGCAACGGTGCACAGTTAGGGGGAACACTTTCTTGAAATTATTACGACCGATCATCTTATTTAAGCTACCGTCGTTCTAAGCAAATAAGATGTAAAACATGATAAACATCACATGCAATCAAATAGTGACATGATATGGCCATTATCATTTGCTCCTTTTGATCTCCATCTTCGGGGCTCCATGATCATCGTTGTCACCGGCATGACACCATGCTCTCCAGCATCATGATCTCCATCATCGTGTCTTCTTGAAGTTGTCTCGTCATCTATTACTTCTACTACTATGGCTAACGCTTTAGCAATAAAGTAAAGTAATTACATGACATTTATGTTGACACGCAGGTCATAAATAAATAAAGACAACTCCTACGGCTCCTGCCGGTTGTCATACTCATCGACATGCAAGTCGTGATGTAGTGTCCGACACCGACAGCCACATGTATCTCACACCCACGATACTTGCTATTTAGGGTTTCCTCTACCGCTCGGTGACCCTCGACGACCCTCGTTCCTGATAAAAAAAAAGAGGAAGAAGAAGAAAAAAAGAGGAGAAGAAAGAATAGAGGAGACCGTGAGGACGGCTCCGGTGACCCAATGCCGGTGCAAGAAGGAGACCGTGATGACGTCTCCGGTGACCGAACCGATTCCGGCCATGTATATATATTAGTTAAGCTTCTGCTGACTAGCTAATTGATGCATTCATTGTTTTGGTATGTACACATATTAATTAAGTCTTTGTTCTTTTTTCTAGCCCTCCGGATCGAGCACAACTTTGGTAAAGAGACGAGGCCCGAAGAAAAAGTTGAGCTCGGATGAAAAGTTTGAGATCATAACAATCGCGCCCAACGGCCAACCGATTGAACCCCTCTGGACAAACAGCGCATTTGTTGCTCAGTGCGGGGTTTTGGTTAGGGACAAGATCCCGATCAACATCCAGCAATGGTTAAAGCGGGCTATAGAAGACCCTGAGGTGTCTTATATCAATGATATGCAGAAAAATGATCTTTGGACTGAGCTGAAGTCAAATTTCACCCTACCGCCAGAGGATGATCCGGAGAAGCCAGTTAAAGAGCAATTAATCAAGTCTTTTGCTCTTAATAGGATGGCAGAACTATTTAGGAGGTGGAAGAAAGAGCTGAATAAGTTTGTCGAAAATAAAGAGACACCAGAATTCAAGGGCAGATATGAGAAGATCAGAGATCACTGGCCCGCATTTGTGGCCCACAAGATATTGGAAAAGAGTAAGAAGATGTCGGTGACAAACAAGCAAAATGCTGCGAAGAAGAAGCATCACCATCGCACGGGGTCAGGTGGCTACCTCGTAGCCCGGCCTAAGTGGGCCAAGACTGAGAATGATCTGGTTGATAAAGGGATCGAACCAGAGACAATTAACTGGCCAGACCGTTGCCGGACTTGGTTCTTCGGGGCTGGCGGAACCTTGGACCCTGTATCAGGGAAGTGCATTTGGACGAACGATCAAATGGACATACCAGTCAAGAAGCTTCAGCAGTATATCGAAGCAGCGCAGCAAGGGACGTTCTTTCCAGACAGAGAGAACGACGAGCTCACAATGGCCCTCGGGAATCGTGAGTACCCTGGATGGACACGAGGCACGCCAGGCTCCATTCTGTGGAAGGTTGGGTTTCCGGACGCAGGCGGTTACAAATGCCATGAGAGGAGGAAAAAAGTGCAGCAGACCCAAATGCATGCGCTGCAAGCAAGGGTACAAGCGATAGAGGAACGAGAAGCAAATCGTAGCAAACGAACTGTTGAAGCTTCCCCCAAAGCTACCCCGCCATCTCAGCGGAGAAGCAGCGTCGCTTCCACCGAGCTGCTTCAGCCGGAGCATGTCTTGACGGCTCCTGCCAGCTATCCCGTGGATGCTATCACGGAGTCTCAAAATTGCCACCTGATGACGCAATGGATTAATATGAAGGTCAAGGCGGCTGTTGGCTCTGTTTTTCCTACTGAACCTGGCGCAACTTTTCACTGCCGGCCGATTCTAGAAGGATATGCTAGGGTGATGTTGGATGAAATAACGGAGGGATTTGAGGACCTCCAGCTTGACCACCCTACCGGTGAAGGGGAGACTCGGCTGGGTTCTGCTCTGAAGACTCCATGCTATGGCGGAAGGAGCTCATCAACCTTCCGAACTGGACGCCTCCGCCTCCTCCTCCTCCTTCGGCGAGTCAGGGCACTCCGCCTCCTCCACCGCCTCCTCCTCCGGCGAGTGACGATCAGGGCACTCGGCTGGCTCCTTCTCCGGCGTGTGGCGGCACTCCGTCTCCTCCACCACCTCCTCCTCCAGCGAGTGATGATCAGGGCACTCGGTCGGCTCCTTCTCCGGTGCGTGGCGGCACTCCGCCTCCTTCTCCGGTGCGCCCGAGCAGCCAGCCTCCTCCTTCTCCGCCTCGTCATCAAGGGCGAAAGAGACCTGCCGCCGCTCCGGCTGCTCCTGCGCATCGTAGTCCTTCTCCTCCGCCTCTTAAGCAAGTAAAGAAAACAACCGCTCCGTCTGCTCTGCCGGCATCTAGCAGTACAGCCAGAGGCGGGAGGACATACAGATTCGGTCCTTCTCTGAAGACTCCAGAGAAGTTACCATACGAGAGGACCCCGGAGGAGAACGCCTAGATCGCACGAGAAGAAGTGAGGAACTTCTTTGAAGGGGTGAAAGCAAAGAAACATCCACCTCCGAAGGAGAAGGTAGATCCGGTGAAAGCGAAGCGCACTCTGGCTGCCCTGACAAAACCACCCAAGTCTCCGCCGAAAGGAAACTATGAGCGCATTATTGGAAAGGAATTTGCCGAAGCGGAGCGGTCGGGAAGTACTGTCAGTGATCAAAGGCTGAAAGAACGACGAGCTAGGAAACAAATTGCCCAGCTTGGCGAACAAGCGAAGCAATCGGCCCCCCCGCTCAAGGTGCCTAGCGACATCGTCGCTAATGATCCGAGGATGGTGCCCAGTTATAGCAATCTTGACGATAACCTGCCGGACGATGTACATTATGATTTCATGGAGGTGCAGATACAAAGATACGAGTACGGGAAGCCTCTCGTCAAAGATGAAAGATCTCTATCAACGATGATGCGAAGATTGCATGATTGGTACTTGAAAATCTGCAGAGAGTATGGGGGGAGGAGTACTTTGTATGTGAGAGTTAAAAAGGAGCATGACCTCGTTGGAATTGAACCGTTGCCTGTTCCATTTGAGGAGTTCTTTCAGTTTTTCAATCAATTGGCCCTCGATAAAGCAACGGTCACCTGCTACTGTCTGTAAGTAGTACTACTTCTGTCATTAAGTCTCTCTATATAGCTCAGCTCTTTCATTGCATGTATTTATAATCATCCTCACTATATTATGCAGATTGAAGATCGCCGAATTGAAGAAAAGACAAGTCGGTGATATTGGGTTCATTAACACATATCTCATAGATGCAACTCAGGTTAAATTTCATGCCACAGATACCGAGGCCAACTTGCTACGATCGTTGGTAATAAATGAAAACAAAGATATAATACTCCTTCCTTACAACTTCAAGTGAGTGTTACTGTCTTGTGCGTATTCGGTTTCCCTTATATATTAGTCAAGGTTATAGCAATGTAATTGATGAGTTACGCATGCGTGTGCAGTTTCCACTATATTCTCCTAGAGATTAAGCTTGAGCAGGGACTAGTAACCGTCTTAGACTCAAGATGAAAAGATCCCCAGGACTATGCGGACATGACTCAAATGCTCGAGAAGTAAGTTAAATCGATCATTATCCACCATATCAACAACTTTGTTCATTTTCTGGTATATCAAGTAATTCTTTTCTTTGTCTGGCAAGGTTTGGAAAAAATTCACCAAAAAAGCTCCAGGACTCCTGAAGAAGCTGCAATTTAGACACCCGAAAGTAAGTACTATAGTAGCATGTTCCGCGCATCTCCTATTGATTCAAGTGCTAGTTTCATCAATACCATTTGGCATTCTTGCTTATCAGTTTGATTGACCTCTATTTCTTGTAAAGTGGTTGTGGCAGGAACAAGGGAATGATTTCTGTGGATACTACATTTGCGAGTCCATCCGCCACACGACCTGTGAGCGGGGCTACACTGACGAACAATATGAAGTACTTAAATAACAACATTCACAATTTTATTTTATTACCATCATTTGTGTTGAGTTTCATTCATTCATATATATATGTATTGACCCCCTTCTTCAAATTAGATGTTTCGGAAGCGGGATGAACTCCTAGCACCAGCTCGCATGTGAGCAATTCAAGAGGAATTGGCGGCATTCTTTCTTGACCACGTGATCGCTGAAGACGGAGAATACTATGTGGACCATGAGTCCGAATGTTAGGAGATTACATTTGTAAGAGATAATTATTTTATATATGTAGCCGGTAGTGTCGGATAGATATACAAGAACTTGTTGTTCGACCAATCTCTCGGAGAAGGAGAGGTGGTCGATATCACTTCTCTCTGTATGCATATATGTTCATGACGATCTTCTATTTCCTTCGTTTGCTTACTAGCTAGCTAGCGTGTCTAGTCCTCTCTATACGTATGTATAGTACGTAGCGTCGACCAAGCACGGACATAAGAGAGGACACTTCTCTATATTAATTATAGCTAGCTAACACAATATATGAAACACCTAAATTAACCCCCCAAAACCCCCAAACCCCCCCCCCCCCTTAAAAAAATAAAAACCCCAGCCACAGAAATGCTGACGCGTGGATGCCTATTGGTCCCGGTTGGTGCCACCAACCGGGACCAAAGGCCCTCCTGCCTGGGCTCCGCGCACATGCCACGTGGAGGCCCATCTGTCCCGGTTCTGGATTGAACCAGGACTAAAGGGACATGGCATTAGTACCGACCCTTTAGTCCCGGTTCAGGAACCGGGACAACAGGCCCTTTTTCTACTAGTGAAGATAGCATGTATTACGGTGGGTGAACAAATTACTGCCGAGCAATTGATAGAAAAGCACATAGTTATGAAGATATCTAAGGCAATGATCATGAATATAGGCATCGCATCCGTGTCAAGTAGATCGAAATGATTCTGCATCTACTACTATTACTCCGCACATCGACTGCTATCCAACATGCATCTAGAGTATTATGTTCATAAGAATAGAGTAACACATTAAGCAAGATGACATGATGTAGAGGGATAAAATCAAACAATATGATATAAACCCCATCTTTTTATACTCGATGGAAACAATACAATACGTGCCTTGCTGCCCTTACTGTCACTGAGAAAGGACACCGCAACATTGAATCCAAAGCTAAGCACTTCTCCCATTGCAAGAAAGATCAATCTAGTAGGCCAAACTAAACCGATAATTCAAAGAGACTTGCAAAGATATCAAATCATGCATATAAGAATTCAGAGAAGAACCAAATAATGTTCATAGATAATCTTGTTCATAAACCCACAATTTATCGGATCTCGGCAAACACACCGCAAAAGAGCATTACATCGAATAGATCTCCAAGAACATCTAGGAGAACTTTGTATTAAGAATCAAAGAGAGAGAAGAAGCCATCTAGCTAATAACTATGGACCCGAAGGTCTGTGATAAACTACTCACGCTTCATCAGAGAGGCTATGGTGTTGATGTAGAAGCCCTCTGTGATCGATTCCCCCTCCGACAGATCGCCGGAAGAGGCCCCACGATGGGATCTCACGGGTACAGAAGGTACGGTGGTGGAGAAGTGGTTTCATGGCTCTCTGCGATTGATTTAGGGTATAAGAGTATATATAGGCAAAAGAAGTACGTCAGTGGAGCTATGAGGGGCCCACGAGGGTGGGGGTGCGCCTACCCCCTGGGCGCGTCCTCCTGCCTTGTGGCCACCTCGTGGAGTTCTAGTCTTCGACTCCAAGTCTTCTGGATTCCTTTCGGTCCAAGAAATATCATCACGAAGGTTTCATTCCATTTGGACTCCGTTTGGTATTCTTTTTCTGCAAAACTCAAAAATAGGAAAAAAAACAGAAACTAGCATTGGGCCTCCGGTTAATAGGTTAGTCCCAAAAATAATATTAAAGGGCAAATTAAAGCCCATTAAAGATCCAAAATAGATAATATAATTGCATGGAAAAATAAAAAAATTATAGATACGTCGGAGACGTATCAAGCATCCCCAAGCTAAATTCCTGCTCGTACTCGAGTAGGTAAATAATAAAAACAGAATTTTTGATGTGGAATCCTACCTAACATAATTATCAATGTAATTTTCTTTATTGTGGCATGAATGTTCAGATCCGAAAGATTCAAGACAAAAGTTTAATCTTAACATAGAAATAATAATACTTCAAGCATACTAACAAAGTAATCATGTCTTCTCAAAATATCATGGCCAAAGAAAGTTCATCCCTACAAAATCATATAGTTTGGCTATGCTCCATCTTTGTCACACAAAATATTCAAATCATGCACAACCCCGATGACAAGCCAAGCAATTGTTTCACACTTTAGTATTCTCAAACTTTTTCAACTTTCACGCAATACATGAGCATGAGCCATGGACATAGATCTATTGGTGGAATAGAATAGTGGTTGTGGAGAAGACAAAAAAGAGGAAGATGGTCTCACATCAACTAGGCATATTAATGGGCTATGTAGATGCAAATCAATAGATATCAATGTGAGTGAGTAGGGATTGCCATGCAACGGATGCACTAGAGCTATAAATGTATGAAAGCTCAACAAAAGAAGCTAAGTGGGTGTGCATCCAACTTGCTTGCTCACGAAGACCTAGGTCATTTTGAGGAATCCCATTGTTGGAATATTCAAGCCAAGTTCTATAATGAAAATTCCAACTAGTATATGAAAGTGACAAAATAAGAGACTCACTATCATGAAGAACATGGTGCTACTTTGAAGCACAAGTGTGGAAAAAAGATAGTAGAATTGTCCCTTCTCTCTTTGTAACATCCCAAATTTTCAATTTGGAATGTTATACATTAGATCATCATTGCATATCATATTTTATTGCTTTTCTGGTTGATCCTAGAAATTCTACGCAACTCAAGGACCCTCGGAGAGAGTTGGGGATTTCGTTATTTTCATATTTGAGTTTTCTCAAATTTTGAAAATAGGATCATGTAATTTTATTTATTTTATCTTCAACTATTTCTATTCTCAAAATATGAGAGAGGGAATAAAATGACTTTCCCAAAATAAAGAAATATTGAGGATTTAATAAAAAATCAAGTAAGATTTTATTTTCGTTTTATTTGCTATTTTATTTGAATTTAGGAAAAAATGCCTGTTTTGAAAAATTGCATTTAGAGCCAAAAAAATGTTCATCCTGTTCTAAATATTTTATTTAGACGGAGAAAATTTGTTTTGGCATTTTTAGAATTTATTTTTTTTTCTAGATTTTTTTAGGCACAGCGAAATTGTTTAAAAAAAACCCCCGCGCCCGACTACGCCAAGGGCCCAGCCGAGCCAGGCCGGCCCAGCCGCCGCCGCCTTCCCCGCCGGACTCGGAGAGGAGTCCGAGCTGGAGCCGCCTCGCCGCCGCTGACCCCCTCCCCAAGTCAACCTCCCTCCTTCAAATAGCCACCCCGGGGCCCCCCTAGAGCCCAGAGTCGCCGCCGCCGCCACCCCGCGCCGCGTCACCCGCCGCCGCCTGCTGCCGCCCCGCCGCCGCCCGCGCTGCCCGGAGCCGCCCCCCTGCCGGAGAGCCGCCGCCGCCGAGGTAGTCGCCGGCCGGTTTTTGAAAAAAACCGATTCGGTTTTCTTTTGAAAACCCTAGTTTTCGTTTTTTTAAATAAATAGATCGGTTTTTTTGTCAGTTTATTTATTTTGTGAGCTCCCGTTCATTCCTTAACTGTTCGTCGTTTTTCTTTTCTCGGATTAAATCAGCAGTGTTTCTGATCGTGATCTATGATCCGATGTTCGTTCTAGTTTATCTGTCCACTCGTTTATCGGAATCAGGCGATTCAAGCGCCTGGAGTTTCGTCTCGAAACCCTCTTTCCGTTTAACCAACTCAAACAAGTTTTTTCCACAGTAAAAATTGCACTAGATTCAGAATAGTAAACGAAGCTTATTTCTTTTGTCGTTTGCCTTTCGTTGCTTCGTTCGATTTGGTTCTTTTTGCCAACCAGAGTTCTTAAGTTGAACCTTCTGGTTAGATCTTTTGTTCGAGTTTTACCTGTGTATTAGATGAGTACTTATTGTGTGCTTGTTTGGTTGTGATAGAGTACCCGGAGTGCGCCGCTTGCTACTTCGAATCGCTAGGTTTCCCGGATCATCAGCAAGGAAAGTAACACTTTGAGCATACCTCCTACTACCTAGTTTTATTGCATTAGATCAATCCTCACACATTGCATCCCCAAGCTAAACTCCTGCTCGTCCTCGAGTAGGTAAATAATAAAAACAGAATTTTTGATGTGGAATCCTACCTAACATAATTATCAATGTAATTTTCTTTATTGTGGCATGAATGTTCAGATCCGAAAGATTCAAGAAAAAAGTTTAATCTTGACATAGAAATAATAATACTTCAAGCATACTAACAAAGTAATCATGTCTTCTCAAAATATCATGGCCAAAGAAAGTTCATCCCTACAAAATCATATAGTTTGGCTATGCTCCATCTTTGTCACACAAAATATTCAAATCATGCACAACCCCGATGACAAGCCAAGCAATTGTTTCACACTTTAGTATTCTCAAACTTTTTCAACTTTCACGCAATACATGAGCATGAGCCATGGACATAGATCTATTGGTGGAATAGAATAGTGGTTGTGGAGAAGACAAAAAAGAGGAAGATGGTCTCACATCAACTAGGCATATTAATGGGCTATGTAGATGCAAATCAATAGATATCAATGTGAGTGAGTAGGGATTGCCATGCAACGGATGCACTAGAGCTATAAATGTATGAAAGCTCAACAAAAGAAGCTAAGTGGGTGTGCATCCAACTTGCTTGCTCACGAAGACCTAGGGCATTTTGAGGAATCCCATTGTTGGAATATTCAAGCCAAGTTCTATATTGAAAACTCCAACTAGTATATGAAAGGGACAAAATAAGAGACTCTCTATCATGAAGAACATGGTGCTACTTTGAAGCACAAGTGTGGAAAAAAGATAGTAGAATTGTCCCTTCTCTCTTTGTAACATCCCAAATTTTCAATTTGGAATGTTATACATTAGATCATCATTGCATATCATATTTTATTGCTTTTCTGGTTGATCCTAGAAATTCTACGCAACTCAAGGACCCTCGGAGAGAGTTGGGGATTTCGTTATTTTCATATTTGAGTTTTCTCAAATTTTGAAAATAGGATCATGTAATTTTATTTATTTTATCTTCAATTATTTCTATTCTCAAAATATGAGAGAGGGAATAAAATGACTTTCCCAATATAAAGAAATATTGAGGATTTAATAAAAAATCAAGTAAGATTTTATTTTGGTTTTATTTGCTATTTTATTTGAATTTAGGAAAAATGCCTGTTTTCAAAAATTGCATTTAGAGCAAAAAAATGTTCATCCTGTTCTAAATATTTTATTTAGACGGAGAAAATTTGTTTTGGCATTTTTAGATTTTATTTATGTTCTAGATTTTTTTAGGCACAAAGAAATTGTTTAAAAAAAACCCCGCGCCCGACTAGGACAAGGGCCCAGCCGAGCCAGGCCGGCCCAGCCGCCGCCGCCTTCCCCGCCGGACTCGGAGAGGAGTCCGAGCTGGAGCCGCCTCGCCGCCGCTGACCCCCTCCCCAAGTCAACCCCCTTCCTTTAAATAGCCACCCCGGGGCCCCCCTAGAGCCCCGAGTCACCGCCGCCGCCACCCCGCGCCGCGTCGCTCGCCGCCGCCTGCTGCCGCCCCGCCCCGACCGCGCCGCCCGGAGCCGCTGCCCTGCCGGAGAGCCGCCGCCGCCGAGGTAGTCGCTGGCCGGTTTTCGAAAAAAAACTGATTCGGTTTTCTTTTGAAAACCCTAGTTTTTGTTTTTTTAAATAAATAGATCGGTTTTTTTTGTCGGTTTATTTATTTTGCGAGCTCCCGTTCATTTGTTAACTATTCGTCATTTTTCTTTTCTCGGATTAAATCCGCGGTTTTTCTGATCGTGATCTCTGATCCGATGTTCGTTCTAGTTTATCTGTTCACTCGTTTATCGGAATCAGGCGATTCGAGCGCCTGGAGTTTCGTCTCCAAACCCTCTTTCCGTTTAACCAACTCAAACAAGTTTTTGCCACGGTAAAAATTGCACTAGATTCAGAATAGTAAATGAAGCTTATTTCTTTTGCCGTTTGCCTTTCGTTGCTTCGTTCGATTTGGTTCTTTTTGCCAACCAGAGTTCTTAAGTTGAACCTTCTGGTTAGATTTTTTGTTCGAGTTTTACCTGTACATTAGATGAGTACTTTTTGTGTGCTTGTTTGGTTGTGATAGAGTACCCGGAGTGCGCCGCTTGCTACTTCGAATCGCTAGGTTTCCCGGATCATCAGCAAGGAAAGTAACACTTTGAGCATACCTCCTACTACCTAGTTTTATTGCATTAGATCAATCCTCACACATTGCATCCCCAAGCTTAATTCCTGCTCGTCCTCGACTAGGTAAATAATAAAAACAGAATTTTTGATGTGGAATCCTACCTAACATAATTATCAATGTAATTTTCTTTATTGTGGCATGAATGTTCAGATCCGAAAGATTCAAGAAAAAAGTTTAATCTTGACATAGAAATAATAATACTTCAAGCATACTAACAAAGTAATCATGTCTTCTCAAAATATCATGGCCAAAGAAAGTTCATCCCTACAAAATCATATAGTTTGGCTATGCTCCATCTTTGTCACACAAAATATTCAAATCATGCACAACCCCGATGACAAGCCAAGCAATTGTTTCACACTTTAGTATTCTCAAACTTTTTCAACTTTCACGCAATACATGAGCATGAGCCATGGACATAGATCTATTGGTGGAATAGAATAGTGGTTGTGGAGAAGACAAAAAAGAGGAAGATGGTCTCACATCAACTAGGCATATTAATGGGCTATGTAGATGCAAATCAATAGATATCAATGTGAGTGAGTAGGGATTGCCATGCAACGGATGCACTAGAGCTATAAATGTATGAAAGCTCAACAAAAGAAGCTAAGTGGGTGTGCATCCAACTTGCTTGCTCACGAAGACCTAGGGCATTTTGAGGAATCCCATTGTTGGAATATTCACGCCAAGTTCTATATTGAAAACTCCAACTAGTATATGAAAGGGACAAAATAAGAGACTCTCTATCATGAAGAACATGGTGCTACTTTGAAGCACAAGTGTGGAAAAAACATAGTAGAATTGTCCCTTCTCTCTTTGTAACATCCCAAATTTTCAATTTGGAATGTTATACATTAGATCATCATTGCATATCATATTTTATTGCTTTTCTGGTTGATCCTAGAAATTCTACGCAACTCAAGGACCCTCGGAGAGAGTTGGGGATTTCGTTATTTTCATATTTGAGTTTTCTCAAATTTTGAAAATAGGATCATGTAATTTTATTTATTTTATCTTCAATTATTTCTATTCTCAAAATATGAGAGAGGGAATAAAATGACTTTCCCAATATAAAGAAATATTGAGGATTTAATAAAAAATCAAGTAAGATTTTATTTTGGTTTTATTTGCTATTTTATTTGAATTTAGGAAAAATGCCTGTTTTCAAAAATTGCATTTAGAGCAAAAAAATGTTCATCCTGTTCTAAATATTTTATTTAGACGGAGAAAATTTGTTTTGGCATTTTTAGATTTTATTTTTGTTCTAGATTTTTTTAGGCACAAAGAAATTGTTTAAAAAAAACCCCGCGCCCGACTAGGACAAGGGCCCAGCCGAGCCAGGCCGGCCCAGCCGCCGCCGCCTTCCCCGCCGGACTCGGAGAGGAGTCCGAGCTGGAGCCGCCTCGCCGCCGCTGACCCCCTCCCCAAGTCAACCCCCTTCCTTTAAATAGCCACCCCGGGGCCCCCCTAGAGCCCCGAGTCACCGCCGCCGCCACCCCGCGCCGCGTCGCTCGCCGCCGCCTGCTGCCGCCCCGCCCCGACCGCGCCGCCCGGAGCCGCTGCCCTGCCGGAGAGCCGCCGCCGCCGAGGTAGTCGCTGGCCGGTTTTCGAAAAAAAACTGATTCGGTTTTCTTTTGAAAACCCTAGTTTTTGTTTTTTTAAATAAATAGATCGGTTTTTTTTGTCGGTTTATTTATTTTGCGAGCTCCCGTTCATTCGTTAACTATTCGTCATTTTTCTTTTCTCGGATTAAATCCGCGGTTTTTCTGATCGTGATCTCTGATCCGATGTTCGTTCTAGTTTATCTGTTCACTCGTTTATCGGAATCAGGCGATTCGAGCGCCTGGAGTTTCGTCTCCAAACCCTCTTTCCGTTTAACCAACTCAAACAAGTTTTTGCCACGGTAAAAATTGCACTAGATTCAGAATAGTAAATGAAGCTTATTTCTTTTGCCGTTTGCCTTTCGTTGCTTCGTTCGATTTGGTTCTTTTTGCCAACCAGAGTTCTTAAGTTGAACCTTCTGGTTAGATTTTTTGTTCGAGTTTTACCTGTACATTAGATGAGTACTTTTTGTGTGCTTGTTTGGTTGTGATAGAGTACCCGGAGTGCGCCGCTTGCTACTTCGAATCGCTAGGTTTCCCGGATCATCAGCAAGGAAAGTAACACTTTGAGCATACCTCCTACTACCTAGTTTTATTGCATTAGATCAATCCTCACACATTGCATCCCCAAGCTTAATTCCTGCTCGTCCTCGACTAGGTAAATAATAAAACAAAATTTTTGATGTGGAATCCTACCTAACATAATTATCAATGTAATTTTCTTTATTGTGGCATGAATGTTCAGATCCGAAAGATTCCAGACAAAAGTTTAATCTTGACATAGAAATAATAATACTTCAAGCATACTAACAAAGTAATCATGTCTTCTCAAAATATCATGGCCAAAGAAAGTTCATCCCTACAGAATCATATAGTTTGGCTATGCTCCATCTTTGTCACACAAAATAATCAAATCATGCACAACCCTGATGACAAGCCAAGCAATTGTTTCACACTTTAGTATTCTCAAACTTTTTCAACTTTCACGCAATACATGAGCATGAGCCATGGACATAGATCTATAGGTGGAATAGAATAGTGGTTGTGGAGAAGACAAAAAAGAGGAGGATGGTCTCACATCAACTAGGCATATTAATGGGCTATGTAGATGCAAATCAATAGGTATCAATGTGAGTGAGTAGGGATTGCCATGCAACGGATGCACTAGAGCTATAAATGTATGAAAGCTCAACAAAAGTAGCTAAGTGGGTGTGCATCCAACTTGCTTGCTCACAAAGACCTAGGGCTTTTTGAGGAATCCCATTGTTGGAATATTCAAGCCAAGTTCTATAATGAAAATTCCAACTAGTATATGAAAGTGACAAAATAAGATACTCTCTATCATGATGAACATGGTGCTACTTTGAAGCACAAGTGTGGAAAAAAGATAGTTGAATTGTCCCTTCTCTCTTTCTAACATCCCAAATTTTCAATTTGGAATGTTATACATTAGATCATCATTGCATATCATATTTTATTGCTTTTCTGGTTGATCCTAGAAATTCTACGCAACTCAAGGACCCTCGGAGAGAGTTGGGGATTTCGTTATTTTCATATTTGAGTTTTCTCAAATTTTGAAAATAGGATCATGTAATTTTATTTATTTTATCTTCAATTATTTCTATTCTCAAAATATGGGAGAGGGAATAAAATGACTTTCCCAAAATAAAGAAATATTGAGGATTTAATAAAAAATCAAGTAAGATTTTATTTTGGTTTTATTTACTATTTTATTTGAATTTAGGAAAAAATGCATGTTTTGAAAAATTGCATTTAGAGCCAAAAAAATGTTCATCCTGTTCTAAATGTTTCATTTAGACGGAGAAAATTTGGTTTGGCATTTTTAGATTTTATTTTTTTTCTAGATTTTTTTAGGCACAGCGAAATTGTTTAAAACAAAACCCACACCCGACTAGGCCAAGGGCCCAGCCGAGCCAGGCCGGCCCAGCCGCCGCCGCCTTCCCCGCCGGACTCGGAGAGGAGTCCGAGCTGGAGCCGCCTCGCCGCCGCTGACCCCCTCCCCAAGTCAACCCCCCTCCTTTAAATAGCAACCCCGGGGCCCCCCTAGATCCCCGAGTCGCCGCCGCCGCCACCCGGCGCCGCGTCGCCCGCCGCCGCCTGCTGCCACCCCGCCGCCGCCCGCGCCGCCCGGAGCTGCTGCCCTGCCGGAGAGCCGCCGCCGCCGAGGTAGTCACCGGCCGGTTTTTGAAAAAAAACCGATTCGGTTTTCTTTTGAAAACACTAGTTTTCGTTTTTTTTAAATAAATAGATCGGTTTTTTTGTCAGTTTATTTATTTTGCGAGCTCCCATTCATTCGTTAACTGTTCGTCGTTTTTCTTTTCTCGGATTAAATCCGCGGTTTTTCTGATCGTGATCTATGATCCGATGTTCGTTCTAGTTTATCTGTTCACTCGTTTATCGGAATCAGGCGATTCAAGCGCCTGGAGTTTCGTCTCGAAACCCTCTTTCTGTTTAACAACCTCAAACAAGTTTTTGCCACAGTAAAAATTGCACTAGATTCAGAATAGTAAACGAAGCTTATTTCTTTTGCCGTTTGCCTTTCGTTGCTTCGTTCGATTTGGTTCTTTTTGCCAACCAGAGTTCTTAAGTTGAACCTTCTGGTTAGATCTTTTGTTCAAGTTTTACCTGTGCATTAGATGAGTACTTATTGTGTGCTTGTTTGGTTGTTATAGAGTACCCGGAGTGCGCCGCTTGCTACTTCGAATCGCTAGGTTTCCCGGATCATCAGCAAGGAAAGTAACACTTTGAGCATACCTCCTACTACCTAGTTTTATTGCATTAGATCAATCCTCACACATTGCATCCCCAAGCTTAATTCTTGCTCGTCCTCGAGTAGGTAAATAATAAAAACAGAATTTTTGATGTGGAATCCTACCTAACATAATTATCAATGTAATTTTCTTTATTGTGGCATGAATGTTCAGATCCGAAAGATTCAAGACAAAAGTTTAATCTTGACATAGAAATAATAATACTTCAAGCATACTAACAAAGTAATCATGTCTTCTCAAAATATCATGGCCAAAGAAAGTTCATCCCTGTAGAATCATATAGTTTGGCTATGCTCCATCTTTGTCACACAAATATTCAAATCATGCACAACCCCGATGACAAGCCAAGCAATTGTTTCACACTTTAGTATTCTCAAACTTTTTCAACTTTCACGCAATACATGAGCATGAGCCATGGACATAGATCTATAGGTGGAATAGAATAGTGGTTGTGGAGAAGACAAAAAAGAGGAAGATGGTCTCACATCAACTAGGCATATTAATGGGCTATGCAGATACAAATCAATAGATATCAATGTAAGTGAGTAGGTATTGCCATGCAACGGATGCACTAGAGCTATAAATGTATGAAAGCTCAACAAAAGAAGCTAAGTGGGTGTGCATCCAACTTGCTTGCTCACGAAGACCTAGGGCATTTTGACGAATCCCATTGTTGGAATATTCAAGCCAAGTTCTATAATGAAAATTCCAACTAGTATATGAAAGTGACAAAATAAGAGACTCTCTATCATGAAGAACATGGTGCTACTTTGAAGCACAAGTGTGGAAAAAACATAGTAGAATTGTCCCTTCTCTCTTTGTAACATCCCAAATTTTCAATTTGGAATGTTATACATTAGATCATCATTGCATATCATATTTTATTGCTTTTCTGGTTGATCCTAGAAATTCTACGCAACTCAAGGACCCTCGGAGAGAGTTGGGGATTTCGTTATTTTCATATTTGAGTTTTCTCAAATTTTGAAAATAGGATCATGTAATTTTATTTATTTTATCTTCAATTATTTCTATTCTCAAAATATGAGAGAGGGAATAAAATGACTTTCCCAATATAAAGAAATATTGAGGATTTAATAAAAAAATCAAGTAAGATTTTATTTTGGTTTTATTTGCAATTTTATTTGAATGTAGGAAAAAATGCCTATTTTAAAAAATTGCATTTAGAGCCAAAAAAAGTTCATCCTGTTCTAAATATTTTACTTAGACGGAGAAAATTTGTTTTGGCCTTTTTAGAATTTATTTTTTTTCTAGATTTTTTTAGGCACAACGAAATTGTTTAAAAAAAACCCCGTGCCTGACTAGGCCAAGGGCCCAGCCGAGCCAGGCTGGCCCAGCCGCCGCCGCCTTCCCTGCCGGACTCGGAGAGGAGTCCGATCTGGAGCCGCCTCGCCGCCGCTGACCCCCTCCCCAACTCAACCCCCCTCCTTAAAATAGCCACCCCGGGGCCCCCCTAGAGCCCCCAGTCGCCGCCGCCGCCACCCCGCGCCGCGTCGCCCGCCGCCGCCTGCTGGCGCCCCGCCGCCGCCCGCGCCGCCCGGAGTAGCCGCCGCCGAGGTAGTCGCCGGCCGGTTTTTGAAAAAAAACCGATTCGGTTTTCTTTTGAAAACCCTAGTGTTCGTTTTTTTAAATAAATAGATCGCTTTTTTCGGTTTATTTATTTTGCGAGCTCCCAGTCATTCGTTAACTGTTCGTCGTTTTTCTTTTCTCGGATTAAATCTGCGGTTTTTCTGATCATGATCTCTGATCCGATGTTCGTTCTAGTTTATCTGTTCACTCGTTTATCGGAATCAGGCGATTCAAATGCCTGGAGTTTCGTCTCGAAACCCTCTTTCCGTTTAACCAACTCAAACACGTTTTTGCCACAGTAAAAATTGCACTAGATTCAGAATAGTAAATGAAGCTTATTTGTTTTGCCGTTTGCCTTTCGTTGCTTCGTTCGATTTGGTTCTTTTTGCAAACCAGAGTTCTTAAGTTGAACCTTCTGGTTAGATCTTTTGTTCGAGTTTTACCTGTGCATTAGATCAGTACTTATTGTGTGCTTGTTTGGTTGTGATAGAGTACCTAGAGTGCGCCGCTTGCTACTTCGAATCGCCAGGTTTCCGGATCATCAGCAAGGAAAGTAACACTTTGAGCATACCTCCTACTACCTAGTTTTATTGCATTAGATCAATCCTCACACATTCCATCCCCAAGCTTAATTCCTGCTCGTCCTCGAGTAAGTAAATAATAAAAAAAAAATTTGATGTGGAATCCTACCTAACATAATTATCAATGTAATTTTCTTAATTTTGTCATGAATGTTCAGATCCGAAAGATTCAAGACAAAAGTTTAATCTTGACATAGAAATAATAATACTTCAAGCATACTAACAAAGTAATCATGTCTTCTCAAAATATCATGGCCAAAGAAAGTTCATCCCTACAGAATCATATAGTTTGGCTATGCTCCATCTTTGTCACACAAAATATTCAAATCATGCACAACCCCGATGACAAGCCAAGCAATTGTTTCACACTTTAGTATTCTCAAACTTTTTCAACTTTCACGCAATACATGAGCATGAGCCATGGACATAGATCTATAGGTGGAATAGAATAGTGGTTGTGGAGAAGACAAAAAAGAGGAAGATGGTCTCACATCAACTAGGCATATTAATGGGCTATGTAGATGCAAATCAATAGATATCAATGTGAGTGAGTAGGGATTGCCATGCAACGGATGCACTAGAGCTATAAATGTATGAAAGCTCAACAAAAGAAGCTAAGTTGGTGTGCATCCAACTTGCTTGCTCACGAAGACCTAGGGCATTTTGAGGAATCCCATTGTTGGAATATTCAAGCCAAGTTCTATAATGAAAATTCCAACTAGTATATGAAAGTGACAAAATAAGAGATTCTCTATCATGAAGAACATGGTGCTACTTTGAAGCACAAGTGTGGAAAAAAGATAGTAGAATTGTCCCTTCTCTCTTTGTAACAACCCAAATTTTCAATTTGGAATGTTATACATTAGATCATCATTGCATATCATATTTTATTGCTTTTCTGGTTGATCCTAGAAATTCTACGCAACTCAAGGACCCTCGGAGAGAGTTGGGGATTTCGTTATTTTCATATTTGAGTTTTCTCAAATTTTGAAAATAGGATCATGTAATTTTATTTATTTTATCTTCAATTATTTCTATTCTCAAAATATGAGAGAGGGAATAAAATGAATTTCCCAAAATAAAGAAATATTGAGGATTTAATAAAAAATCAAGTAAGATTTTATTTTGGTTTTATTTGCTATTTTATTTGAATTTAGGAAAAAATGCATGTTTTGAAAAATTGCATTTAGAGCCAAAAAAATGTTCATCCTGTTCTAAATATTTTATTTAGACGGAGAAAATTTGTTTTGGCATTTTAAGATTTTATTTTTTTCTAGATTTTTTTAGGCACAGCGAAATTGTTTTAAAAAAACCCCGCGCCCGACTAGGCCAAGGGCCCAGCCGAGCCAGGCCGGCCCAGCCGCCGCCGCATTCCCCGCCGGACTCGGAGAGGAGTCCGAGCTAGAGCCGCCTCGCCGCCGCTGACCCCCTCCCCAAGACAACCCCCCTCCTTTAAATAGCCACCCCAGGGCCCCCCTAGAGCCCCGAGTCGCCGCCGCCGCCACCCCGCGCCGCGTCGCCCGCCGCCGCCTGCTGCCGCCCCGCTGCCGCCCGCGCCGCCTGGAGCCGCCGCCCTGCCGGAGAGCCGCCGCCGCCGAGGTAGTCGCCGGTCGGTTTTTGAAAAAAAACCCATTCGGTTTTCTTTTGAAAACCCTAGTGTTCGTTTTTTTAAATAAATAGATCGCTTTTTTCGGTTTATTTATTTTGCGAGCTCCCATTCATTCATTAACTGTTCGTCGTTTTTCTTTTCTCGGATTAAATCTGCGGTTTTTCTGATCGTGATCTCTGATCCGATATTCGTTCTAGTTTATCTGTTCACTCGTTTATCGGAATCAGGCGATTCAAGTGCCTGGAGTTTCATCTCGAAACCCTCTTTCCGTTTAACCAACTCAAACACGTTTTTGCCACAGAAAAATTGCACTAGATTCAGAATAGTAAATGAAGCTTATTTGTTTTGCCGTTTGCCTTTCGTTGCTTCGTTCGATTTGGTTCTTTTTGCAAACCAGAGTTCTTAAGTTGAACCTTCTGGTTAGATCTTTTGTTCGAGTTTTACCTGTGCATTAGATCAGTACTTATTGTGTGCTTGTTTGGTTGTGATAGAGTACCTAGAGTGCGCCGCTTGCTACTTCGAATCGCCAGGTTTCCCGGATCATCAGCAAGGAAAGTAACACTTTGAGCATACCTCCTACTACCTAGTTTTATTGCATTAGATCAATCCTCACACATTGCATCCCCAAGCTTAATTCCTGCTCGTCCTCGAGTAAGTAAATAATAAAAAAAAAATTTGATGTGGAATCCTACCTAACATAATTATCAATGTAATTTTCTTAATTGTGTCATGAATGTTCAGATCCGAAAGATTCAAGACAGAAGTTTAATCTTGACATAGAAATAGTAATACTTCAAGCATACTAACAAAGTAATCATGTCTTCTCAAAATATCATGGCCAAAGAAAGTTCATCCCTGCAGAATCATATAGTTTGGCTATGCTCCATCTTTGTCACACAAAATATTCAAATCATGCACAACCCCGATGACAAGCCAAGCAATTGTTTCACACCTTAGTATTCTCAAACTTTTTCAACTTTCACGCAATACATGAGCATGAGCCATGGACATAGATCTATAGGTGGAATAGAATAGTGGTTGTGGAGAAGACAAAAAAGAGGAAGATGGTCTCACATCGACTAGGCATATTAATGGGCTATGTAGATGCAAATCAATAGATATCAATGTGAGTGAGTAGGGATTGCCATGCAACGGATGCACTAGAGATATAAATGTATGAAAGCTCAACAAAAGAAGCTAAGTTGGTGTGCATCCAACTTGCTTGCTCACGAAGACCTAGGGCATTTTGAGGAATCCCATTGTTGGAATATTCAAGCCAAGTTCTATAATGAAAATTCCAACTAGTATATGAAAGTGACAAAATAAGAGACTCTCTATCATGAAGAACATGGTGCTACTTTGAAGCACAAGTGTGGAAAAAAGATAGTAGAATTGTCCCTTCTCTCTTTCTAACATCCCAAATTTTCAATTTGGAATGTTATACATTAGATCATCATTGCATATCATATTTTATTACTTTTCTGGTTGATCCTAGAAATTCTACGCAACTCAAGGACCCTCGGAGAGAGTTGGGGATTTCGTTATTTTCATATTTGAGTTTTCTCAAATTTTGAAAATAGGATCATGTAATTTTATTTATTTTATCTTCAATTATTTCTATTCTCAAAATATGAGAGAGGGAATAAAATGACTTTCCCAAAATAAAGAAATATTGAGGATTTAATAAAAAATCAAGTAAGATTTTATTTTGGTTTTATTTGCTATTTTATTTGAATTTAGGAAAAAATGCATGTTTTCAAAAATTGCATTTAGAGCCAAAAAAATGTTCATCCTGTTCTAAATATTTTATTTAGACGGAGAAAATTTGTTTTGGCATTTTAAGATTTTATTTTTTTCTAGATTTTTTTAGGCACAGCGAAATTGTTTTAAAAAAACCCCGCGCCCGCCTAGGCCAAGGGCCCAGCCGAGCCAGGCCGGCCCAGCCGCTGCCGCATTCCCCGCCGGACTCGGAGAGGAGTCCGAGCTGGAGCCGCCTCGCCGCCGCTGACCCCCTCCCCAAGTCAACCCCCCTCCTTTAAATAGCCACCCCGGGGCCCCCCTAGAGCCCCGAGTCGCCGCCGCCGCCACCCCGCGCCGCGTCGCCCGCCGCCGCCTGCTGCCGCCCCGCTGCCGCCCGTGCCGCCTGGAGCCGCCGCCCTGCCGGAGAGCCGCCGCCGCCGAGGTAGTTGCCGGCCAGTTTTTGAAAAGAAACCGATTCGGTTTTCTTTTGAAAACCCTAGTGTTCGTTTTTTTAAATAAATAGATCGCTTTTTTTTCGGTTTATTTATTTTGCGAGCTCCCGTTCATTCGTTAACTGTTCGTCGTTTTTCTTTTCTCGGATTAAATCCGCGGTTTTTCTGATCGTGATCTCTGATCTGATGTTCGTTCTAGTTTATCTGTTCACTCGTTTATCGGAATCAGGCGATTCAAGTGCCTGGAGTTACGTCTCGAAACCCTCTTTCCGTTTAACCAACTCAAACACGTTTTTGCCACAGTAAAAATTGCACTATATTCAGAATAGTAAATGAAGCTTATTTGTTTTGCCGTTTGCCTTTCGTTGCTTCGTTCGATTTGGTTCTTTTTGCAAACCAGAGTTCTTAAGTTGAACCTTCTGGTTAAATCTTTTGTTCGAGTTTTACCTGTGCATTAGATGAGTACTTATTGTGTGCTTGTTTGGTTGTGATAGAGTACCTGGAGTGCGCCGCTTGCTACTTCAAATCGCCAGGTTTCCCGGATCATCAGCAAGGAAAGTAACACTTTGAGCATACCTCCTACTACCTAGTTTTATTGCATTAGATCAATCCTCACACATTGCATCCCCAAGCTTAATTCCTGCTCGTCCTCGAGTAAGTAAATAATAAAAACAAAATTTTTGATGTGGAATCCTACCTAACATAATTATCAATGTAATTTTCTTAATTGTGTCATGAATGTTCAGATCCGAAAGATTCAAGACAGAAGTTTAATCTTGACATAGAAATAATAATACTTCAAGCATACTAACAAAGTAATCATGTCTTCTCAAAATATCATGGCCAAAGAAAGTTCATCCCTACAGAATCATATAGTTTGGCTATGCTCCATCTTTGTCACACAAAATATTCAAATCATGCACAACCCCGATGACAAGCCAAGCAATTGTTTCACACCTTAGTATTCTCAAACTTTTTCAACTTTCACGCAATACATGAGCATGAGCCATGGACATAGATCTATAGGTGGAATAGAATAGTGGTTGTGGAGAAGACAAAAAAGAGGAAGATGGTCTCACATCAACTAGGCATATTAATGGGCTATGTAGATGCAAATCAATAGATATCAATGTGAGTGAGTAGGGATTGCCATGCAACGGATGCACTAGAGCTATAAATGTATGAATGCTCAACAAAAGAAGCTAAGTTGGTGTGCATCCAACTTGCTTGCTCACGAAGACCTAGGGCATTTTGAGGAATCCCATTGTTGGAATATTCAAGCCAAGTTCTATAATGAAAATTCCAACTAGTATATGAAAGTGACAAAATAAGAGACTCTCTATCATGAAGAACATGGTGCTACTTTGAAGCACAAGTGTGGAAAAAAGATAGTAGAATTGTCCCTTCTCTCTTCCTAACATCCCAAATTTTCAATTTGGAATGTTATACATTAGATCATCATTGCATATCATATTTTATTGCTTTTCTGGTTGATCCTAGAAATTCTACGCAACTCAAGGACCCTCGGAGAGAGTTGGGGATTTCGTTATTTTCATATTTGAGTTTTCTCAAATTTTGAAAATAGGAACATGTAATTTTATTTATTTTATATTCAAATATTTCTATTCTCAAAATATGAGAGAGGGAATAAAATGACTTTCCCAAAATAAATAAATATTGAGGATTTAATAAAAAAAATCACGTAAGATTTTATTTTGGTTTTATTTGCTATTTTATTTGAATTTAGGAAAAAATGCATGTTCTCAAAAATTGCATTTAGAGCCAAACAAATGTTCATCCTGTTCTAAATATTTTATTTAGACGGAGAAAATTTCTTTTGGCATTTTTAGATTTTATTTTTTTTCTAGATTTTTTTAGGCACAGCGAAATTGTTTAAAAAAAAACCCCGCGCCCGACTAGGCCAAGGGCCCAGCCGCGCCAGGCCGGCCCAGCCGCCGCCGCCTTCCCCGCCGGACTCGGAGAGGAGTCCGAGCTGGAGCCACCTCGCCGCCGCTGACCCCCTCCCCAAGTCAACCCCCTTCCTTTAAATAGCCACCCGGGGCCCCCCTAGAGCCCCGAGTCGCCGCCGCCTCCACCCCGCGCCGCGTCGCCCGCCGCCGCCTGCTGCCGCCCCGCCGCCGCCCGCGCCGCCTGGAGCTGCCGCCCTGCCGGAGAGCCGCCGCCGGCGAGGTAGTCGCCGGCCGGTTTTTGAAAAAAAACCGATTCGGTTTTCTTTTGAAAACCCTAGTTTTCGTTTTTTTAAATAAATAGATCGGTTTTTTTGTCGGTTTATTTATTTTGCGAGCTCCCGTTCATTCGTTAACTGTTCGTCATTTTTCTTTTCACGGATTAAATCCGCGGTTTTTCTGATCGTGATCTCTGATCCGATGTTCGTTCTAGTTTATCTGTTCACTCGTTTATCGGAATCAGGCGATTCAAGTGCCTGGAGTTTCGTCTCGAAACGCTCTTTCCGTTAAACCAACTCAACCAAGTTTTTCCCACAGTAAAAATTGCACAAGATTCAGAATAGTAAATGAAGCTTATTTCTTTTGCCGTTTGCCTTTCGTTGCTTCGTTCGATTTGGTTCTTTTTGCCAACCAGAGTTCTTAAGTTGAACCTTCTGGTTAAATCTTTTGTTCGAGTTTTACCTGTGCATTAGATGAGTACTTATTGTGTGCTTGTTTGGTTGTGATAGAGTACCCCGAGTGCGCCGCTTGCTACTTCGAATCGCCAGGTTTCCCGGATCATCAGCAAGGAAAGTAACACTTTGAGCATACCTCCTACTACCTAGTTTTATTGCATTAGATCAATCCTCACACATTGCATCCCCAAGCTTAATTCCTGCTCGTCCTCGAGTAAGTAAATAATAAAAACATAATTTTTGATGTGGAATCCTACCTAACATAATTATCAATGTAATTTTCTTAATTGTGTCATGAATGTTCAGATCCGAAAGATTCAAGACAAAAGTTTAATCTTGACATAGAAATAATAATACTTCAAGCATACTAACAAAGTAATCATGTCTTCTCAAAATATCATGGCCAAAGAAAGTTCATCCCTATAGAATCATATAGTTTGGCTATGCTCCATCTTTGTCACACAAATATTCAAATCATGCACAACCCCGATGACAAGCCAAGCAATTGTTTCACACTTTAGTATTCTCAAACTTTTTCAACTTTCACGCAATACATGAGCATGAGCCATGGACATAGATCTATAGGTGGAATAGAATAGTGGTTGTGGAGAAGACAAAAAAGAGGAAGATGGTCTCACATCAACTAGGCATATTAATGGGCTATGTAGATGCAAATCAATAGATATCAATGTAAGTGAGTAGGGATTGCCATGCAACGGATGCACTAGAGCTATAAATGTATGAAAGCTCAACAAAAGAAGCTAAGTGGGTGTGCATCCAACTTGCTTGGTCACGAAGACCTAGGGCATTTTGAGGAATCCCATTGTTGGAATATTCAAGCCAAGTTCTATAATGAAAATTCCAACTAGTATATGAAAGTGACAAAATAAGAGACTCTCTATCATGAAGAACATGGTGCTACTTTGAAGCACAAGTGTGGAAAAAAGATAGTAGAATTGTCCCTTCTCTCTTTGTAACATCCCAAATTTTCAATTTGGAATGTTATACATTAGATCATCATTGCATATCATATTTTATTGCTTTTCTGGTTGATCCTAGAAATTCTACGCAACTCAAGGACCCTCGGAGAGAGTTGGGGATTTCGTTATTTTCATATTTGAGTTTTCTCAAATTTTGAAAATAGGATCATGTAATTTTATTTATTTTATCTTCAATTATTTCTATTCTCAAAATATGAGAGAGGGAATAAAATGACTTTCCCAAAATAAAGAAATATTGAGGATTTAATAAAAAATCAAGTAAGATTTTATTTTGGTTTTATTTGCTATTTTATTTGAATTTAGGAAAAAATGCATGTTTTCAAAAATTGCATTTAGAGCCAAAAAAATGTTCATCCTGTTCTAAATATTTTATTTAGACGGAGAAAATTTGTTTTGGCATTTTAAGATTTTATTTTTTTCTAGATTTTTTTGGGCACAGCGAAATTGTTTTAAAAAAACCCCGCGCCCGCCTAGGCCAAGGGCCCAGCCGAGCCAGGCCGGCCCAGTAGCTGCCGCATTCCCCGCCGGACTCGGAGAGGAGTCCGAGCTGGAGCCGCCTCGCCGCCGCTGACCCCCTCCCCAAGTCAACCCCCCTCCTTTAAATAGCCACCCCGGGGCCCCCCTAGAGCCCCGAGTCGCCGCCGCCGCCACCCCGCGCCGCGTCGCCCGCCGCCGCCTGCTGCCGCCCCGCTGCCGCCCGCGCAGCCTGGAGCCGCCGCCCTGCCGGAGAGCCGCCGCGCCGAGGTAGTTGCCGGCCAGTTTTTGAAAAAAAACCGATTCGGTTTTCTTTTGAAAACCCTAGTGTTCGTTTTTTTAAATAAATAGATCGCTTTTTTTCCGGTTTATTTATTTTGCGAGCTCCCGTTCATTCGTTAACTGTTCGTCGTTTTTCTTTTCTCGGATTAAATCCGCGGTTTTTCCGATCGTGATCTCTGATCTGATGTTCGTTCTAGTTTATCTGTTCACTCGTTTATCGGAATCAGGCGATTCAAGTGCCTGGAGTTTCGTCTCGAAACCCTCTTTCCGTTTAACCAACTCAAACACGTTTTTGCCACAGTAAAAATTGCGCTAGATTCAGAATAGTAAATGAAGCTTATTTGTTTTGCCGTTTGCCTTTCGTTGCTTCGTTCGATTTGGTTCTTTTTGCAAACCAGAGTTCTTAAGTTGAACCTTCTGGTTAGATCTTTTGTTCGAGTTTTACCTGTGCATTAGATGAGTACTTATTGTGTGCTTGTTTGGTTGTGATAGAGTACCCCGAGTGCGCCACTTGCTACTTCGAATCGCCAGGTTTCCCGGATCATCAGCAAGGAAAGTAACACTTTGAGCATACCTCCTACTACCTAGTTTTATTGCATTAGATCAATCCTCACACATTGCATCCCCAAGCTTAATTCCTGCTCGTCCTCGAGTAAGTAAATAATAAAAACAAAATTTTTGATGTGGAATCCTACCTAACATAATTATCAATGTAATTTTCTTAATTGTGTCATGAATGTTCAGATCCGAAAGATTCAAGACAGAAGTTTAATCTTGACATAGAAATAATAATACTTCAAGCATACTAACAAAGTAATCATGTCTTCTCAAAATATCATGGCCAAAGAAAGTTCATCCCTACAGAATCATATAGTTTGGCTATGCTCCATCTTTGTCACACAAAATATTCAAATCATGCACAACCCCGATGACAAGCCAAGCAATTGTTTCACACTTTAGTATTCTCAAACTTTTTCAACTTTCACGCAATACATGAGCATGAGCCATGGACATAGATCTATAGGTGGAATAGAATAGTGGTTGTGGAGAAGACAAAAAAGAGGAAGATGGTCTCACATCAACTAGGCATATTAATGGGCTATGTAGATGCAAATCAATAGATATCAATGTGAGTGAGTAGGGATTGCCATGCAACGGATGCACTAGAGCTATAAATGTATGAAAGCTCAACAAAAGAAGCTAAGTTGGTGTGCATCCAACTTGCTTGCTCACGAAGACCTAGGGCATTTTGAGGAATCCCATTGTTGGAATATTCAAGCCAAGTTCTATAATGAAAATTCCAACTAGTATATGAAAGTGACAAAATAAGAGACTCTCTATCATGAAGAACATGGTGCTACTTTGAAGCACAAGTGTGGAAAAAAGATAGTAGAATTGTCCCTTCTCTCTTTCTAACATCCCAAATTTTCAATTTGGAATGTTATACATTAGATCATCATTGCATATCATATTTTATTGCTTTTCTGGTTGATCCTAGAAATTCTACGCAACTCAAGGACCCTCGGAGAGAGTTGGGGATTTCGTTATTTTCATATTTGAGTTTTCTCAAATTTTGAAAATAGGAACATGTAATTTTATTTATTTTATATTCAAATATTTCTATTCTCAAAATATGAGAGAGGGAATAAAATGACTTTCCCAAAATAAATAAATATTGAGGATTTAATAAAAAAATCACGTAAGATTTTATTTTGGTTTTATTTGCTATTTTATTTGAATTTAGGAAAAAATGCATGTTCTGAAAAATTGCATTTAGAGCCAAACAAATGTTCATCCTGTTCTAAATATTTTATTTAGACGGAGAAAATTTCTTTTGGCATTTTTAGATTTTATTTTTTTTCTAGATTTTTTTAGGCACAGCGAAATTGTTTAAAAAAAAACCCCGCGCCCGACTAGGCCAAGGGCCCAGCCGCGCCAGGCCGGCCCAGCCGCCGCCGCCTTCCCCGCCGGACTCGGAGAGGAGTCCGAGCTGGAGCCACCTCGCCGCCGCTGACCCCCTCCCCAAGTCAACCCCCTTCCTTTAAATAGCCACCCGGGGCCCCCCTTGAGCCCCGAGTCGCCGCCGCCTCCACCCCGCGCCGCGTCGCCCGCCGCCGCCTGCTGCCGCCCCGCCGCCGCCCGCGCCGCCTGGAGCTGCCGCCCTGCCGGAGAGCCGCCGCCGGCGAGGTAGTCGCCGGCCGGTTTTTGAAAAAAAACCGATTCGGTTTTCTTTTGAAAACCCTAGTTTTCGTTTTTTTAAATAAATAGATCGGTTTTTTTGTCGGTTTATTTATTTTGCGAGCTCCCGTTCATTCGTTAACTGTTCGTCATTTTTCTTTTCACGGATTCAATCCGCGGTTTTTCTGATCGTGATCTCTGATCCGATGTTCGTTCTAGTTTATCTGTTCACTCGTTTATCGGAATCAGGCGATTCAAGTGCCTGGAGTTTCGTCTCGAAACGCTCTTTCCGTTAAACCAACTCAAACAAGTTTTTGCCACAGTAAAAATTGCACAAGATTCAGAATAGTAAATGAAGCTTATTTCTTTTGCCGTTTGCCTTTCGTTGCTTCGTTCGATTTGGTTCTTTTTGCCAACCAGAGTTCTTAAGTTGAACCTTCTGGTTAAATCTTTTGTTCGAGTTTTACCTGTGCATTAGATGAGTACTTATTGTGTGCTTGTTTGGTTGTGATAGAGTACCCCGAGTGCGCCACTTGCTACTTCGAATCGCCAGCTTTCCCGGATCATCAGCAAGGAAAGTAACACTTTGAGCATACCTCCTACTACCTAGTTTTATTGCATTAGATCAATCCTCACACATTGCATCCCCAAGCTTAATTCCTGCTCGTCCTCGAGTAAGTAAATAATAAAAACATAATTTTTGATGTGGAATCCTACCTAACATAATTATCAATGTAATTTTCTTAATTGTGTCATGAATGTTCAGATCCGAAAGATTCAAGACAAAAGTTTAATCTTGACATAGAAATAATAATACTTCAAGCATACTAACAAAGTAATCATGTCTTCTCAAAATATCATGGCCAAAGAAAGTTCATCCCTATAGAATCATATAGTTTGGCTATGCTCCATCTTTGTCACACAAATATTCAAATCATGCACAACCCCGATGACAAGCCAAGCAATTGTTTCACACTTTAGTATTCTCAAACTTTTTCAACTTTCACGCAATACATGAGCATGAGCCATGGACATAGATCTATAGGTGGAATAGAATAGTGGTTGTGGAGAAGACAAAAAAGAGGAAGATGCTCTCACATCAACTAGGCATATTAATGGGCTATGTAGATGCAAATCAATAGATATCAATGTAAGTGAGTAGGGATTGCCATGCAAGGGATGCACTAGAGCTATAAATGTATGAAAGCTCAACAAAAGAAGCTAAGTGGGTGTGCATCCAACTTGCTTGCTCACGAAGACCTAGGGCATTTTGAGGAATCCCATTGTTGGAATATTCAAGCCAAGTTCTATAATGAAAATTCCAACTAGTATATGAAAGTGACAAAATAAGAGACTCTCTATCATGAAGAACATGGTGCTACTTTGAAGCACAAGTGTGGAAAAAAGATAGTAGAATTGTCCCTTCTCTCTTTGTAACATCCCAAATTTTCAATTTGGAATGTTATACATTAGATCATCATTGCATATCATATTTTATTGCTTTTCTGGTTGATCCTAGAAATTCTACGCAACTCAAGGACTCTCGGAGAGAGTTGGGGATTTCGTTATTTTCATATTTGAGTTTTCTCAAATTTTGAAAATAGGATCATGTAATTTTATTTATTTTATCTTCAAATATTTCTATTCTCAAAATATGAGAGAGGGAATAAAATAACTTTCCCAAAATAAATAAATATTGAGGATTTAATAAAAAAATCACGTAAGATTTTATTTTGGTTTTATTTGCTATTTTATTTGAATTTAGGAAAAAATGCATGTTTTCAAAAATTGCATTTAGAGCCAAAAAAATGTTCATCCTGTTCTAAATATTTTATTTAGACGGAGAAAATTTCTTTTGGCATTTTTAGATTTTATTTTTTTTCTAGATTTTTTTAGGCACAGCGAAATTGTTTAAAAAAAACCCCCGCGCCCGACTAGGCCAAGGGCCCAGCCGAGCCAGGCCGGCCCAGCCGCCACCGCCTTCCCCGCCGGACTCGGAGAGGAGTCCGAGCTGGAGCCGCCTCGCCGCCGCTGACCCCCTCCCCAAGTCAACCCCCTTCCTTTAAATAGCCACCCGGGGCCCCCCTAGAGCCCCGAGTCGCCGCCGCCGCCACCCCGCGCCGCGTCGCCCGCCGCCGCCTGCTGCCGCCCCGCCGCCGCCCGCGCCGCCTGGAGCTGCCGCCCTGCCGGAGAGCCGCCGCCGCCGAGGTAGTCGCCGGCCGGTTTTTGAAAAAAAACCGATTCGGTTTTCTTTTGAAAACCCTAGTTTTCGTTTTTTTAAATAAATAGATCGGTTTTTTTGTCGGTTTATTTATTTTGCGAGCTCCCGTTCATTCGTTAACTGTTCGTCATTTTTCTTTTCATGGATTAAATCCGCGGTTTTTCTGATCGTGATCTCTGATCCGATGTTCGTTCTAGTTTATCTGTTCACTCGTTTATCGGAATCAGGCGATTCAAGTGCCTGGAGTTTCGTCTCGAAACGCTATTTCCGTTAAACCAACTCAAACAAGTTTTTGCCACAGTAAAAATTGCACAAGATTCAGAATAGTAAATGAAGCTTATTTCTTTTGCCGTTTGCCTTTCGTTGCTTTGTTCGATTTGGTTCTTTTTGCCAACCAGAGTTCTTAAGTTGAACCTTCTGGTTAAATCTTTTGTTCGAGTTTTACCTGTGCATTAGATGAGTACTTATTGTGTGCTTGTTTGGTTGTGATAGAGTACCCCGAGTGCGCCGCTTGCTACTTCAAATCGCCAGGTTTCCCGGATCATCAGCAAGGAAAGTAACACTTCCTACTACCTAGTTTTATTCCATTAGATCAATCCTCACACATTGCATCCCCAAGCTTAATTCCTGCTCGTCCTCGAGTAAGTAAATAATAAAAACATAATTTTTGATGTGGAATCCTACCTAACATAATTATCAATGTAATTTTCTTTATTGTGGCATGAATGTTTAGATCCGAAAGATTCAAGACAAAAGTTTAATCTTGACATAGAAATAATAATACTTCAAGCATACTAACAAAGTAATCATGTCTTCTCAAAATATCATGGCCAAAGAAAGTTCATCCCTATAGAATCATATAGTTTGGCTATGCTCCATCTTTGTCACACAAAATATTCAAATCATGCACAACCCCGATGACAAGCCAAGCAATTGTTTCACACCTTAGTATTCTCAAACTTTTTCAACTTTCACGCAATACATGAGCATGAGCCATGGACATAGATCTATAGGTGGAATAGAATAGTGGTTGTGGAGAAGACAAAAAAGAGGAAGATGGTCTCACATCAACTAGGCATATTAATGGGCTATGTAGATGCAAATCAATAGATATCAATGTAAGTGAGTAGGGATTGCCATGCAACGGATGCACTAGAGCTATAAATGTATGAAAGCTCAACAAAAGAAGCTAAGTTGGTGTGCATCCAACTTGCTTGCTCATGAAGACCTAGGGCATTTTGAGGAATCCCATTGTTGGAATATTCAAGCCAAGTTCTATAATGAAAATTCCAACTAGTATATGAAAGTGACAAAATAAGAGACTCTCTATCATGAAGAACATGGTGCTACTTTGAAGCACAAGTGTGGAAAAAAGATAGTAGAATTGTCCCTTCTCTCTTTCCAACATCCCAAATTTTCAATTTGGAATGTTATACATTAGATCATCATTGCATATCATATTTTATTGCTTTTCTGGTTGATCCTAGAAATTCTACGCAACTAAAGGACCCTCGGAGAGAGTTGGGGATTTCGTTATTTTCATATTTGAGTTTTCTCAAATTTTGAAAATAGGATCATGTAATTTTATTTATTTTATATTCAAATATTTCTATTCTCAAAATATGAGAGAGGGAATAAAATGACTTTCCCAAAATAAATAAATATTGAGGATTTAATAAAAAAATCACGTAAGATTTTATTTTGGTTTTATTTGCTATTTTATTTGAATTTAGGAAAAAATGCATGTTTTCAAAAATTGCATTTAGAGCCAAAAAAATATTCATCCTGTTCTAAATATTTTATTTAGACGGAGAAAATTTCTTTTGGCATTTTTAGATTTTATTTTTTTTCTAGATTTTTTTAGGCACAGCGAAATTGTTTAAAAAAAACCCCCGCGCCCGACTCGGCCAAGGGCCCAGCCGAGCCAGGCCGGCCCAGCCGCCGCCGCCTTCCCCGCCGGACTCGGAGAGGAGTCCGAGCTGGAGCCACCTCGCCGCCGCTGACCCCCTCCCCAAGTCAACCCTCTTCCTTTAAATAGCCACCCGGGGCCCCCTAGAGCCCCGAGTCGCCGCCGCCGCCACCCCGCGCCGCGTCGCCCGCCGCCGCCTGCTGCCGCCCCGCCGCCGCCCGCGCCGCCTGGAGCTGCCGCCCTGCCGGAGAGCCGCCGCCGCCGAGATAGTCGCCGGCCGGTTTTTGAAAAAAAACCGATTTGGTTTTCTTTTGAAAACCCTAGTTTTCGTTTTTTTAAATAAATAGATCGGTTTTTTTGTCGGTTTTTTTATTTTGCGAGCTCCCGTTCATTCGTTAACTGTTCGTCATTTTTCTTTTCACGGATTAAATCCGCGGTTTTTCTGATCGTGATCTCTGATCCGATGTTCCTTCTAGTTTATCTGTTCACTCGTTTATCGGCATCAGGCGATTCAAGTGCCTGGAGTTTCGTCTCGAAACGCTCTTTCCGTTAAACCAACTCAAACAAGTTTTTGCCACAGTAAAAATTGCACAAGATTCAGAATAGTAAATGAAGCTTATTTCTTTTGCCGTTTGCCTTTCGTTGCTATGTTCGATTTGGTTCTTTTTGCCAACCAGAGTTCTTAAGTTGAACCTTCTGGTTAAATCTTTTGTTCGAGTTTTACCTGTGCATTAGATGAGTACTTATTGTGTGCTTGTTTGGTTGTGATAGAGTACCCCGAGTGCGCCGCCTTCTACTTCGAATCGCCCGGTTTCCCGGATCATCAGCAAGGAAAGTAACACTTTGAGCATACCTCCTACTACCTAGTTTTATTGCATTAGATCAATCCTCACACATTGCATCCCCAAGCTTAATTCCTGCTCGTCCTCGAGTAAGTAAATAATAAAAACATAATTTTTGATGTGGAATCCTACCTAACATAATTATCAATGTAATTTTCTTTATTGTGGCATGAATGTTCAGATCCGAAAGATTCAAGACAAAAGTTTAATCTTGACATAGAAATAATAATACTTCAAGCATACTAACAAAGTAATCATGTCTTCTCAAAATATCATGGCCAAAGAAAGTTCATCCCTGTAGAATCATATAGTTTGGCTATGCTCCATCTTTGTCACACAAATATTCAACTCATGCACAACCCTGATGACAAGCCAAGCAATTGTTTCACACTTTAGTATTCTCAAACTTTTTCAACTTTCACGCAATACATGAGCATGAGCCATGGACATAGATCTATAGGTGGAATAGAATAGTGGTTGTGGAGAAGACAAAAAAGAGGAAGATGGTCTCACATCAACTAGGCATATTAATGGGCTATGTAGATGCAAATCAATAGATATCAATGTAAGTGAGTAGGGATTGCCATGCAACGGATGCACTAGAGCTATAAATGTATGAAAGCTCAACAAAAGAAGCTAAGTGGGTGTGGATCCAACTTGCTTGGTCACGAAGACCTAGGGCATTTTGAGGAATCCCATTGTTGGAATATTCAAGCCAAGTTCTATAATGAAAATTCCAACTAGTATATGAAAGTGACAAAATAAGAGACTCTCTATCATGAAGAACATGGTGCTACTTTGAAGCACAAGTGTGGAAAAAAGATAGTAGAATTGTCCCTTCTCTCTTTGTAACATCCCAAATTTTCAATTTGGAATGTTATACATTAGATCATCATTGCATATCATATTTTATTGCTTTTCTGGTTGATCCTAGAAATTCTACGCAACTCAAGGACCCTCGGAGAGAGTTGGGGATTTCGTTATTTTCATATTTGAGTTTTCTCAAATTTTGAAAATAGGATCATGTAATTTTATTTATTTTATCTTCAAATATTTCTATTCTCAAAATATGAGAGAGGGAATAAAATAACTTTCCCAAAATAAATAAATATTGAGGATTTAATAAAAAAATCACGTAAGATTTTATTTTGGTTTTATTTGCTATTTTATTTGAATTTAGGAAAAAATGCATGTTTTCAAAAATTGCATTTAGAGCCAAAAAAATGTTCATCCTGTTCTAAATATTTTATTTAGACGGAGAAAATTTCTTTTGGCATTTTTAGATTTTATTTTTTTTCTAGATTTTTTTAGGCACAGCGAAATTGTTTAAAAAAAACCCCGCGCCCGACTAGGCCAAGGGCCCAGCCGAGCCAGGCCGGCCCAGCCGCCGCCGCCTTCCCCGCCGGACTCGGAGAGGAGTCCGAGCTGGAGCCGCCTCGCCGCCGCTGACCCCCTCCCCAAGTCAACCCCCTTCCTTTAGATAGCCACCCCGGGGCCCCCCTAGAGCCCCGAGTCGCCGCCGCCGCCACACCGCACCGCGTCGCCCGCCGCCGCCTGCTGCCGCCCCGCCGCCGCCCGCGCCGCCCGGAGCCGCCGCCCTGCCGGAGAGCCGCCGCAGCCGAGGTAGTCGCCGGCCGGTTTTCGAAAAAAAACCGATTCGGTTTTCTTTTGAAAACCCTAGTTTTTGTTTTTTTAAATAAATAGATCGGTTTTTTTGTCGGTTTTTTTATTTTGCGAGCTCCCGTTCATTCGTTAACTGTTCGTCATTTTTCTTTTCACGGATTAAATCCGCGGTTTTTCTGATCGTGATCTCTGATCCGATGTTCGTTCTAGTTTATCTGTTCACTCGTTTATCGGCATCAGGCGATTCAAGTGCCTGGAGTTTCGTCTCGAAACGCTCTTTCCGTTAAACCAACTCAAACAAGTTTTTGCCACAGTAAAAATTGCACAAGATTCAGAATAGTAAATGAAGCTTATTTCTTTTGCCGTTTGCCTTTCGTTGCTTTGTTCGATTTGGTTCTTTTTGCCAACCAGAGTTCTTAAGTTGAACCTTCTGGTTAAATCTTTTGTTCGAGTTTTACCTGTGCATTAGATGAGTACTTATTGTGTGCTTGTTTGGTTGTGATAGAGTACCCCGAGTGCGCCGCCTTCTACTTCGAATCGCCCGGTTTCCCGGATCATCAGCAAGGAAAGTAACACTTTGAGCATACCTCCTACTACCTAGTTTTATTGCATTAGATCAATCCTCACACATTGCATCCCCAAGCTTAATTCCTGCTCGTCCTCGAGTAAGTAAATAATAAAAACAGAATTTTTGATGTGGAATCCTACCTAACATAATTATCAATGTAATTTTCTTTATTGTGGCATGAATGTTCAGATCCGAAAGATTCAAGACAAAAGTTTAATCTTGACATAGAAATAATAATACTTCAAGCATACTAACAAAGTAATCATGTCTTCTCAAAATATCATGGCCAAAGAAAGTTCATCCCTGTAGAATCATATAGTTTGGCTATGCTCCATCTTTGTCACACAAATATTCAACTCATGCACAACCCCGATGACAAGCCAAGCAATTGTTTCACACTTTAGTATTCTCAAACTTTTTCAACTTTCACGCAATACATGAGCATGAGCCATGGACATAGATCTATAGGTGGAATAGAATAGTGGTTGTGGAGAAGACAAAAAAGAGGAAGATGGTCTCACATCAACTAGGCATATTAATGGGCTATGTAGATGCAAATCAATAGATATCAATGTAAGTGAGTAGGGATTGCCATGCAACGGATGCACTAGAGCTATAAATGTATGAAAGCTCAACAAAAGAAGCTAAGTGGGTGTGGATCCAACTTGCTTGGTCACGAAGACCTAGGGCATTTTGAGGAATCCCATTGTTGGAATATTCAAGCCAAGTTCTATAATGAAAATTCCAACTAGTATATGAAAGTGACAAAATAAGAGACTCTCTATCATGAAGAACATGGTGCTACTTTGAAGCACAAGTGTGGAAAAAAGATAGTAGAATTGTCCCTTCTCTCTTTGTAACATCCCAAATTTTCAATTTGGAATGTTATACATTAGATCATCATTGCATATCATATTTTATTGCTTTTCTGGTTGATCCTAGAAATTCTACGCAACTCAAGGACCCTCGGAGAGAGTTGGGGATTTCGTTATTTTCATATTTGAGTTTTCTCAAATTTTGAAAATAGGATCATGTAATTTTATTTATTTTATCTTCAAATATTTCTATTCTCAAAATATGAGAGAGGGAATAAAATAACTTTCCCAAAATAAATAAATATTGAGGATTTAATAAAAAAATCACGTAAGATTTTATTTTGGTTTTATTTGCTATTTTATTTGAATTTAGGAAAAAATGCATGTTTTCAAAAATTGCATTTAGAGCCAAAAAAATGTTCATCCTGTTCTAAATATTTTATTTAGACGGAGAAAATTTCTTTTGGCATTTTTAGATTTTATTTTTTTTCTAGATTTTTTTAGGCACAGCGAAATTGTTTAAAAAAAACCCCGCGCCCGACTAGGCCAAGGGCCCAGCCGAGCCAGGCCGGCCCAGCCGCCGCCGCCTTCCCCGCCGGACTCGGAGAGGAGTCCGAGCTGGAGCCGCCTCGCCGCCGCTGACCCCCTCCCCAAGTCAACCCCCTTCCTTTAGATAGCCACCCCGGGGCCCCCCTAGAGCCCCGAGTCGCCGCCGCCGCCACACCGCACCGCGTCGCCCGCCGCCGCCTGCTGCCGCCCCGCCGCCGCCCGCGCCGCCCGGAGCCGCCGCCCTGCCGGAGAGCCGCCGCAGCCGAGGTAGTCGCCGGCCGGTTTTCGAAAAAAAACCGATTCGGTTTTCTTTTGAAAACCCTAGTTTTTGTTTTTTTAAATAAATAGATCGGTTTTTTTGTCGGTTTTTTTATTTTGCGAGCTCCCGTTCATTCGTTAACTGTTCGTCATTTTTCTTTTCACGGATTAAATCCGCGGTTTTTCTGATCGTGATCTCTGATCCGATGTTCGTTCTAGTTTATCTGTTCACTCGTTTATCGGCATCAGGCGATTCAAGTGCCTGGAGTTTCGTCTCGAAACGCTCTTTCCGTTAAACCAACTCAAACAAGTTTTTGCCACAGTAAAAATTGCACAAGATTCAGAATAGTAAATGAAGCTTATTTCTTTTGCCGTTTGCCTTTCGTTGCTTTGTTCGATTTGGTTCTTTTTGCCAACCAGAGTTCTTAAGTTGAACCTTCTGGTTAAATCTTTTGTTCGAGTTTTACCTGTGCATTAGATGAGTACTTATTGTGTGCTTGTTTGGTTGTGATAGAGTACCCCGAGTGCGCCGCCTTCTACTTCGAATCGCCCGGTTTCCCGGATCATCAGCAAGGAAAGTAACACTTTGAGCATACCTCCTACTACCTAGTTTTATTGCATTAGATCAATCCTCACACATTGCATCCCCAAGCTTAATTCCTGCTCGTCCTCGAGTAAGTAAATAATAAAAACAGAATTTTTGATGTGGAATCCTACCTAACATAATTATCAATGTAATTTTCTTTATTGTGGCATGAATGTTCAGATCCGAAAGATTCAAGACAAAAGTTTAATCTTGACATAGAAATAATAATACTTCAAGCATACTAACAAAGTAATCATGTCTTCTCAAAATATCATGGCCAAAGAAAGTTCATCCCTGTAGAATCATATAGTTTGGCTATGCTCCATCTTTGTCACACAAATATTCAACTCATGCACAACCCCGATGACAAGCCAAGCAATTGTTTCACACTTTAGTATTCTCAAACTTTTTCAACTTTCACGCAATACATGAGCATGAGCCATGGACATAGATCTATAGGTGGAATAGAATAGTGGTTGTGGAGAAGACAAAAAAGAGGAAGATGGTCTCACATCAACTAGGCATATTAATGGGCTATGTAGATGCAAATCAATAGATATCAATGTAAGTGAGTAGGGATTGCCATGCAACGGATGCACTAGAGCTATAAATGTATGAAAGCTCAACAAAAGAAGCTAAGTGGGTGTGGATCCAACTTGCTTGGTCACGAAGACCTAGGGCATTTTGAGGAATCCCATTGTTGGAATATTCAAGCCAAGTTCTATAATGAAAATTCCAACTAGTATATGAAAGTGACAAAATAAGAGACTCTCTATCATGAAGAACATGGTGCTACTTTGAAGCACAAGTGTGGAAAAAAGATAGTAGAATTGTCCCTTCTCTCTTTGTAACATCCCAAATTTTCAATTTGGAATGTTATACATTAGATCATCATTGCATATCATATTTTATTGCTTTTCTGGTTGATCCTAGAAATTCTACGCAACTCAAGGACCCTCGGAGAGAGTTGGGGATTTCGTTATTTTCATATTTGAGTTTTCTCAAATTTTGAAAATAGGATCATGTAATTTTATTTATTTTATCTTCAAATATTTCTATTCTCAAAATATGAGAGAGGGAATAAAATAACTTTCCCAAAATAAATAAATATTGAGGATTTAATAAAAAAATCACGTAAGATTTTATTTTGGTTTTATTTGCTATTTTATTTGAATTTAGGAAAAAATGCATGTTTTCAAAAATTGCATTTAGAGCCAAAAAAATGTTCATCCTGTTCTAAATATTTTATTTAGACGGAGAAAATTTCTTTTGGCATTTTTAGATTTTATTTTTTTTCTAGATTTTTTTAGGCACAGCGAAATTGTTTAAAAAAAACCCCGCGCCCGACTAGGCCAAGGGCCCAGCCGAGCCAGGCCGGCCCAGCCGCCGCCGCCTTCCCCGCCGGACTCGGAGAGGAGTCCGAGCTGGAGCCGCCTCGCCGCCGCTGACCCCCTCCCCAAGTCAACCCCCTTCCTTTAGATAGCCACCCCGGGGCCCCCCTAGAGCCCCGAGTCGCCGCCGCCGCCACACCGCACCGCGTCGCCCGCCGCCGCCTGCTGCCGCCCCGCCGCCGCCCGCGCCGCCCGGAGCCGCCGCCCTGCCGGAGAGCCGCCGCAGCCGAGGTAGTCGCCGGCCGGTTTTCGAAAAAAAACCGATTCGGTTTTCTTTTGAAAACCCTAGTTTTTGTTTTTTTAAATAAATAGATCGGTTTTTTTGTCGGTTTTTTTATTTTGCGAGCTCCCGTTCATTCGTTAACTGTTCGTCATTTTTCTTTTCACGGATTAAATCCGCGGTTTTTCTGATCGTGATCTCTGATCCGATGTTCGTTCTAGTTTATCTGTTCACTCGTTTATCGGCATCAGGCGATTCAAGTGCCTGGAGTTTCGTCTCGAAACGCTCTTTCCGTTAAACCAACTCAAACAAGTTTTTGCCACAGTAAAAATTGCACAAGATTCAGAATAGTAAATGAAGCTTATTTCTTTTGCCGTTTGCCTTTCGTTGCTTTGTTCGATTTGGTTCTTTTTGCCAACCAGAGTTCTTAAGTTGAACCTTCTGGTTAAATCTTTTGTTCGAGTTTTACCTGTGCATTAGATGAGTACTTATTGTGTGCTTGTTTGGTTGTGATAGAGTACCCCGAGTGCGCCGCCTTCTACTTCGAATCGCCCGGTTTCCCGGATCATCAGCAAGGAAAGTAACACTTTGAGCATACCTCCTACTACCTAGTTTTATTGCATTAGATCAATCCTCACACATTGCATCCCCAAGCTTAATTCCTGCTCGTCCTCGAGTAAGTAAATAATAAAAACAGAATTTTTGATGTGGAATCCTACCTAACATAATTATCAATGTAATTTTCTTTATTGTGGCATGAATGTTCAGATCCGAAAGATTCAAGACAAAAGTTTAATCTTGACATAGAAATAATAATACTTCAAGCATACTAACAAAGTAATCATGTCTTCTCAAAATATCATGGCCAAAGAAAGTTCATCCCTGTAGAATCATATAGTTTGGCTATGCTCCATCTTTGTCACACAAATATTCAACTCATGCACAACCCCGATGACAAGCCAAGCAATTGTTTCACACTTTAGTATTCTCAAACTTTTTCAACTTTCACGCAATACATGAGCATGAGCCATGGACATAGATCTATAGGTGGAATAGAATAGTGGTTGTGGAGAAGACAAAAAAGAGGAAGATGGTCTCACATCAACTAGGCATATTAATGGGCTATGTAGATGCAAATCAATAGATATCAATGTAAGTGAGTAGGGATTGCCATGCAACGGATGCACTAGAGCTATAAATGTATGAAAGCTCAACAAAAGAAGCTAAGTGGGTGTGGATCCAACTTGCTTGGTCACGAAGACCTAGGGCATTTTGAGGAATCCCATTGTTGGAATATTCAAGCCAAGTTCTATAATGAAAATTCCAACTAGTATATGAAAGTGACAAAATAAGAGACTCTCTATCATGAAGAACATGGTGCTACTTTGAAGCACAAGTGTGGAAAAAAGATAGTAGAATTGTCCCTTCTCTCTTTGTAACATCCCAAATTTTCAATTTGGAATGTTATACATTAGATCATCATTGCATATCATATTTTATTGCTTTTCTGGTTGATCCTAGAAATTCTACGCAACTCAAGGACCCTCGGAGAGAGTTGGGGATTTCGTTATTTTCATATTTGAGTTTTCTCAAATTTTGAAAATAGGATCATGTAATTTTATTTATTTTATCTTCAAATATTTCTATTCTCAAAATATGAGAGAGGGAATAAAATAACTTTCCCAAAATAAATAAATATTGAGGATTTAATAAAAAAATCACGTAAGATTTTATTTTGGTTTTATTTGCTATTTTATTTGAATTTAGGAAAAAATGCATGTTTTCAAAAATTGCATTTAGAGCCAAAAAAATGTTCATCCTGTTCTAAATATTTTATTTAGACGGAGAAAATTTCTTTTGGCATTTTTAGATTTTATTTTTTTTCTAGATTTTTTTAGGCACAGCGAAATTGTTTAAAAAAAACCCCGCGCCCGACTAGGCCAAGGGCCCAGCCGAGCCAGGCCGGCCCAGCCGCCGCCGCCTTCCCCGCCGGACTCGGAGAGGAGTCCGAGCTGGAGCCGCCTCGCCGCCGCTGACCCCCTCCCCAAGTCAACCCCCTTCCTTTAGATAGCCACCCCGGGGCCCCCCTAGAGCCCCGAGTCGCCGCCGCCGCCACACCGCACCGCGTCGCCCGCCGCCGCCTGCTGCCGCCCCGCCGCCGCCCACGCCGCCCGGAGCCGCCGCCCTGCCGGAGAGCCGCCGCAGCCGAGGTAGTCGCCGGCCGGTTTTCGAAAAAAAACCGATTCGGTTTTCTTTTGAAAACCCTAGTTTTTGTTTTTTTAAATAAATAGATCGGTTTTTTTGTCGGTTTTTTTATTTTGCGAGCTCCCGTTCATTCGTTAACTGTTCGTCATTTTTCTTTTCACGGATTAAATCCGCGGTTTTTCTGATCGTGATCTCTGATCCGATGTTCGTTCTAGTTTATCTGTTCACTCGTTTATCGGCATCAGGCGATTCAAGTGCCTGGAGTTTCGTCTCGAAACGCTCTTTCCGTTAAACCAACTCAAACAAGTTTTTGCCACAGTAAAAATTGCACAAGATTCAGAATAGTAAATGAAGCTTATTTCTTTTGCCGTTTGCCTTTCGTTGCTTTGTTCGATTTGGTTCTTTTTGCCAACCAGAGTTCTTAAGTTGAACCTTCTGGTTAAATCTTTTGTTCGAGTTTTACCTGTGCATTAGATGAGTACTTATTGTGTGCTTGTTTGGTTGTGATAGAGTACCCCGAGTGCGCCGCCTTCTACTTCGAATCGCCCGGTTTCCCGGATCATCAGCAAGGAAAGTAACACTTTGAGCATACCTCCTACTACCTAGTTTTATTGCATTAGATCAATCCTCACACATTGCATCCCCAAGCTTAATTCCTGCTCGTCCTCGAGTAAGTAAATAATAAAAACAGAATTTTTGATGTGGAATCCTACCTAACATAATTATCAATGTAATTTTCTTTATTGTGGCATGAATGTTCAGATCCGAAAGATTCAAGACAAAAGTTTAATCTTGACATAGAAATAATAATACTTCAAGCATACTAACAAAGTAATCATGTCTTCTCAAAATATCATGGCCAAAGAAAGTTCATCCCTGTAGAATCATATAGTTTGGCTATGCTCCATCTTTGTCACACAAATATTCAACTCATGCACAACCCCGATGACAAGCCAAGCAATTGTTTCACACTTTAGTATTCTCAAACTTTTTCAACTTTCACGCAATACATGAGCATGAGCCATGGACATAGATCTATAGGTGGAATAGAATAGTGGTTGTGGAGAAGACAAAAAAGAGGAAGATGGTCTCACATCAACTAGGCATATTAATGGGCTATGTAGATGCAAATCAATAGATATCAATGTAAGTGAGTAGGGATTGCCATGCAACGGATGCACTAGAGCTATAAATGTATGAAAGCTCAACAAAAGAAGCTAAGTGGGTGTGGATCCAACTTGCTTGGTCACGAAGACCTAGGGCATTTTGAGGAATCCCATTGTTGGAATATTCAAGCCAAGTTCTATAATGAAAATTCCAACTAGTATATGAAAGTGACAAAATAAGAGACTCTCTATCATGAAGAACATGGTGCTACTTTGAAGCACAAGTGTGGAAAAAAGATAGTAGAATTGTCCCTTCTCTCTTTGTAACATCCCAAATTTTCAATTTGGAATGTTATACATTAGATCATCATTGCATATCATATTTTATTGCTTTTCTGGTTGATCCTAGAAATTCTACGCAACTCAAGGACCCTCGGAGAGAGTTGGGGATTTCGTTATTTTCATATTTGAGTTTTCTCAAATTTTGAAAATAGGATCATGTAATTTTATTTATTTTATCTTCAAATATTTCTATTCTCAAAATATGAGAGAGGGAATAAAATAACTTTCCCAAAATAAATAAATATTGAGGATTTAATAAAAAAATCACGTAAGATTTTATTTTGGTTTTATTTGCTATTTTATTTGAATTTAGGAAAAAATGCATGTTTTCAAAAATTGCATTTAGAGCCAAAAAAATGTTCATCCTGTTCTAAATATTTTATTTAGACGGAGAAAATTTCTTTTGGCATTTTTAGATTTTATTTTTTTTTTCTAGATTTTTTTAGGCACAGCGAAATTGTTTAAAAAAACCCCCGCGCCCGACTAGGCCAAGGGCCCAGCCGAGCCAGGCCGGCCCAGCCGCCGCCGCCTTCCCCGCCGGACTCGGAGAGGAGTCCGAGCTGGAGCCGCCTCGCCGCCGCTGACCCCCTCCCCAAGTCAACCCCCTTCCTTTAAATAGCCACCCGGGGCCCCCCTAGAGCCCCGAGTCGCCGCCGCCGCCACCCCGCGCCGCGTCGCCCGCCGTCGCCTGCTGCCGCCCCGCCGCCGCCCGCGCCGCCTGGAGCTGCCGCCCTGCCGGAGAGCCACCGCCGCCGAGGTAGTCGCCGGCCGGTTTTTGAAAAAAAACCGATTCGGTTTTCTTTTGAAAACCCTAGTTTTCATTTTTTTAAATAAATAGATCAGTTTTTTTTCGGTTTATTTATTTTGCGAGCTCCCATTCATTCGTTAACTGTTCGTCATTTTTCTTTTCACGGATTAAATCCGCGGTTTTTCTGATCGTGATCTCTGATCCGATGTTCGTTCTAGTTTATCTGTTCACTCGTTTATCGGCATCAGGCGATTCAAGTGCCTGGAGTTTCGTCTCGAAACGCTGTTTCCGTTAAACCAACTCAAACAAGTTTTTGCCACAGTAAAAATTGCACAAGATTCAGAATAGTAAATGAAGCTTATTTCTTTTGCCGTTTGCCTTTCGTTGCTTTGTTCGATTTGGTTCTTTTTGCCAACCAGAGTTCTTAAGTTGAACCTTCTGGTTAAATCTTTTGTTCGAGTTTTACCTGTGCATTAGATGAGTACTTATTGTGTGCTTGTTTGGTTGTGATAGAGTACCCCGAGGGCGCCGCTTGCTACTTCGAATCGCCAGGTTTCCCGGATCATCAGCAAGGAAAGTAACACTTTGAGCATACCTCCTACTACCTAGTTTTATTGCATTAGATCAATCCTCACACATTGCATCCCCAAGCTTAATTCCTGCTCGTCCTCGAGTAAGTAAATAATAAAAACAGAATTTTTGATGTGGAATCCTACCTAACATAATTATCAATGTAATTTTCTTTATTGTGGCACGAATGTTCAGATCCGAAAGATTCAAGACAAAAGTTTAATCTTGACATAGAAATAATAATACTTCAAGCATACTAACAAAGTAATCATGTCTTCTCAAAATATCATGGCCAAAGAAAGTTCATCCCTGTAGAATCATATAGTTTGGCTATGCTCCATCTTTGTCACACAAATATTCAACTCATGCACAACCCCGATGACAAGCCAAGCAATTGTTTCACACTTTAGTATTCTCAAACTTTTTCAACTTTCACGCAATACATGAGCATGAGCCATGGACATAGATCTATAGGTGGAATAGAATAGTGGTTGTGGAGAAGACAAAAAAGAGGAAGATGGTCTCACATCAACTAGGCATATTAATGGGCTATGTAGATGCAAATCAATAGATATCAATGTAAGTGAGTAGGGATTGCCATGCAACGGATGCACTAGAGCTATAAATGTATGAAAGCTCAACAAAAGAAGCTAAGTGGGTGTGGATCCAACTTGCTTGGTCACGAAGACCTAGGGCATTTTGAGGAATCCCATTGTTGGAATATTCAAGCCAAGTTCTATAATGAAAATTCCAACTAGTATATGAAAGTGACAAAATAAGAGACTCTCTATCATGAAGAACATGGTGCTACTTTGAAGCACAAGTGTGGAAAAAAGATAGTAGAATTGTCCCTTCTCTCTTTGTAACATCCCAAATTTTCAATTTGGAATGTTATACATTAGATCATCATTGCATATCATATTTTATTGCTTTTCTGGTTGATCCTAGAAATTCTACGCAACTCAAGGACCCTCGGAGAGAGTTGGGGATTTCGTTATTTTCATATTTGAGTTTTCTCAAATTTTGAAAATAGGATCATGTAATTTTATTTATTTTATCTTCAATTATTTCTATTCTCAAAATATGAGAGAGGGAATAAAATAACTTTCCCAAAATAAATAAATATTGAGGATTTAATAAAAAAATCACGTAAGATTTTATTTTGGTTTTATTTGCTATTTTATTTGAATTTAGGAAAAAATGCATGTTTTCAAAAATTGCATTTAGAGCCAAAAAAATGTTCATCCTGTTCTAAATATTTTATTTAGACGGAGAAAATTTCTTTTGGCATTTTTAGATTTTATTTTTTTTTCTAGATTTTTTTAGGCACAGCGAAATTGTTTAAAAAAACCCCCGCGCCCGACTAGGCCAAGGGCCCAGCCGAGCCAGGCCGGCCCAGCCGCCGCCGCCTTCCCCGCCGGACTCGGAGAGGAGTCCGAGCTGGAGCCGCCTCGCCGCCGCTGACCCCCTCCCCAAGTCAACCCCCTTCCTTTAAATAGCCACCCGGGGCCCCCCTAGAGCCCCGAGTCGCCGCCGCCGCCACCCCGCGCCGCGTCGCCCGCCGTCGCCTGCTGCCGCCCCGCCGCCGCCCGCGCCGCCTGGAGCTGCCGCCCTACCGGAGAGCCACCGCCGCCGAGGTAGTCGCCGGCCGGTTTTTGAAAAAAAACCGATTCGGTTTTCTTTTGAAAACCCTAGTTTTCGTTTTTTTAAATAAATAGATCAGTTTTTTTTCGGTTTATTTATTTTGCGAGCTCCCATTCATTCGTTAACTGTTCGTCATTTTTCTTTTCACGGATTAAATCCGCGGTTTTTCTGATCGTGATCTCTGATCCGATGTTCGTTCTAGTTTATCTGTTCACTCGTTTATCGGCATCAGGCGATTCAAGTGCCTGGAGTTTCGTCTCGAAACGCTCTTTCCGTTAAACCAACTCAAACAAGTTTTTGCCACAGTAAAAATTGCACAAGATTCAGAATAGTAAATGAAGCTTATTTCTTTTGCCGTTTGCCTTTCGTTGCTTTGTTCGATTTGGTTCTTTTTGCCAACCAGAGTTCTTAAGTTGAACCTTCTGGTTAAATCTTTTGTTCGAGTTTTACCTGTGCATTAGATGAGTACTTATTGTGTGCTTGTTTGGTTGTGATAGAGTACCCCGAGGGCGCCGCTTGCTACTTCGAATCGCCAGGTTTCCCGGATCATCAGCAAGGAAAGTAACACTTTGAGCATACCTCCTACTACCTAGTTTTATTGCATTAGATCAATCCTCACACATTGCATCCCCAAGCTTAATTCCTGCTCGTCCTCGAGTAAGTAAATAATAAAAACAGAATTTTTGATGTGGAATCCTACCTAACATAATTATCAATGTAATTTTCTTTATTGTGGCATGAATGTTCAGATCCGAAAGATTCAAGACAAAAGTTTAATCTTGACATAGAAATAATAATACTTCAAGCATACTAACAAAGTAATCATGTCTTCTCAAAATATCATGGCCAAAGAAAGTTCATCCCTATAGAATCATATAGTTTGGCTATGCTCCATCTTTGTCACACAAATATTCAACTCATGCACAACCCCGATGACAAGCCAAGCAATTGTTTCACACTTTAGTATTCTCAAACTTTTTCAACTTTCACGCAATACATGAGCATGAGCCATGGACATAGATCTATAGGTGGAATAGAATAGTGGTTGTGGAGAAGACAAAAAAGAGGAAGATGGTCTCACATCAACTAGGCATATTAATGGGCTATGTAGATGCAAATCAATAGATATCAATGTAAGTGAGTAGGGATTGCCATGCAACGGATGCACTAGAGCTATAAATGTATGAAAGCTCAACAAAAGAAGCTAAGTGGGTGTGCATCCAACTTGCTTGGTCACGAAGACCTAGGGCATTTTGAGGAATCCCATTGTTGGAATATTCAAGCCAAGTTCTATAATGAAAATTCCAACTAGTATATGAAAGTGACAAAATAAGAGACTCTCTATCATGATGAACATGGTGCTACTTTGAAGCACAAGTGTGGAAAAAGATAGTAGAATTGTCCCTTCTCTCTTTCTAACATCCCAAATTTTCAATTTGGAATGTTATACATTAGATCATCATTGCATATCATATTTTATTGCTTTTCTAGTTGATCCTAGAAATTCTACGCAACTCAAGGACCCTCGGAGAGAGTTGGGGATTTCGTTATTTTCATATTTGAGTTTTCTCAAATTTTTAAAATAGGATCATGTAATTTTATTTATTTTATCTTCAATTATTTCTATTCTCAAAATATGAGAGAGGGAATAAAATTACTTTCCCAAAATAAAGAAATATTGAGGATTTAATAAAAAAATCAAGTAAGATTTTATTTTCGTTTTATTTGCTATTTTATTTGAATTTAGGAAAAAATGCATGTTTTCAAAAATTGCATTTAGAGCAAAAAAAATGTTCATCCTGTTCTAAATAATTTATTTAGACGGAGAAAATTTGTTTTGGCATTTTTAGATTTTATTTTTGTTCTAGATTTTTTTAGGCACAGCGAAATTGTTTAAAAAAAACCCCGCGCCCGACTAGGCCAAGGGCCCAGCCAAGCCAGGCCGGCCCAGCCGCCGCCGCCTTCCCCGCCGGACTCGGAGAGGAGTCCGAGCTGGAGCCGCCTCGCCGCCGCTGACCCCCTCCCCAAGTCAACCCCCTTCCTTTAGATAGCCACCCCGGGGCCCCCCTAGAGCCCCGAGTCGCCGCCGCCGCCACACCGCACCGCGTCGCCCGCCGCCGCCTGCTGCCGCCCCGCCGCCGCCCGCGCCGCCCGGAGCCGCCGCCCTGCCGGAGAGCCGCCGCCGCCGAGGTAGTCGCCGGCCGGTTTTCGAAAAAAACCGATTCGGTTTTCTTTTGAAAACCCTAGTTTTTGTTTTTTTAAATAAATAGATCGGTTTTTTTGTCGGTTTTTTTATTTTGCGAGCTCCCGTTCATTCGTTAACTGTTCGTCATTTTTCTTTTCACGGATTAAATCCGCGGTTTTTCTGATCGTGATCTCTGATCCGATGTTCGTTCTAGTTTATCTGTTCACTCGTTTATCGGCATCAGGCGATTCAAGTGCCTGGAGTTTCGTCTCGAAACGCTCTTTCCGTTAAACCAACTCAAACAAGTTTTTGCCACAGTAAAAATTGCACAAGATTCGGAATAGTAAATGAAGCTTATTTCTTTTGCCGTTTGCCTTTCGTTGCTTTGTTCGATTTGGTTCTTTTTGCCAACCAGAGTTCTTAAGTTGAACCTTCTGGTTAAATCTTTTGTTCGAGTTTTACCTGTGCATTAGATGAGTACTTATTGTGTGCTTGTTTGGTTGTGATAGAGTACCCCGAGGGCGCCGCTTGCTACTTCGAATCGCCAGGTTTCCCGGATCATCAGCAAGGAAAGTAACACTTTGAGCATACCTCCTACTACCTAGTTTTATTGCATTAGATCAATCCTCACACATTGCATCCCCAAGCTTAATTCCTGCTCGTCCTCGAGTAAGTAAATAATAAAAACAGAATTTTTGATGTGGAATCCTACCTAACATAATTATCAATGTAATTTTCTTTATTGTGGCATGAATGTTCAGATCCGAAAGATTCAAGACAAAAGTTTAATCTTGACATAGAAATAATAATACTTCAAGCATACTAACAAAGTAATCATGTCTTCTCAAAATATCATGGCCAAAGAAAGTTCATCCCTATAGAATCATATAGTTTGGCTATGCTCCATCTTTGTCACACAAATATTCAACTCATGCACAACCCCGATGACAAGCCAAGCAATTGTTTCACACTTTAGTATTCTCAAACTTTTTCAACTTTCACGCAATACATGAGCATGAGCCATGGACATAGATCTATAGGTGGAATAGAATAGTGGTTGTGGAGAAGACAAAAAAGAGGAAGATGGTCTCACATCAACTAGGCATATTAATGGGCTATGTAGATGCAAATCAATAGATATCAATGTAAGTGAGTAGGGATTGCCATGCAACGGATGCACTAGAGCTATAAATGTATGAAAGCTCAACAAAAGAAGCTAAGTGGGTGTGCATCCAACTTGCTTGGTCACGAAGACCTAGGGCATTTTGAGGAATCCCATTGTTGGAATATTCAAGCCAAGTTCTATAATGAAAATTCCAACTAGTATATGAAAGTGACAAAATAAGAGACTCTCTATCATGATGAACATGGTGCTACTTTGAAGCACAAGTGTGGAAAAAGATAGTAGAATTGTCCCTTCTCTCTTTCTAACATCCCAAATTTTCAATTTGGAATGTTATACATTAGATCATCATTGCATATCATATTTTATTGCTTTTCTAGTTGATCCTAGAAATTCTACGCAACTCAAGGACCCTCGGAGAGAGTTGGGGATTTCGTTATTTTCATATTTGAGTTTTCTCAAATTTTGAAAATAGGATCATGTAATTTTATTTATTTTATCTTCAATTATTTCTATTCTCAAAATATGAGAGAGGGAATAAAATTACTTTCCCAAAATAAAGAAATATTGAGGATTTAATAAAAAAATCAAGTAAGATTTTATTTTCGTTTTATTTGCTATTTTATTTGAATTTAGGAAAAAATGCATGTTTTCAAAAATTGCATTTAGAGCAAAAAAAATGTTCATCCTGTTCTAAATAATTTATTTAGACGGAGAAAATTTGTTTTGGCATTTTTAGATTTTATTTTTTTTCTAGATTTTTTTAGGCACAGCGAAATTGTTTAAAAAAAACCCCGCGCCCGACTAGGCCAAGGGCCCAGCCGAGCCAGGCCGGCCCAGCCGCCGCCGCCTTCCCCGCCGGACTCGGAGAGGAGTCCGAGCTGGAGCCGCCTCGCCGCCGCTGACCCCCTCCCCAAGTCAACCCCCTTCCTTTAGATAGCCACCCCGGGGCCCCCCTAGAGCCCCGAGTCGCCGCCGCCGCCACACCGCACCGCGTCGCCCGCCGCCGCCTGCTGCCGCCCCGCCGCCGCCCGCGCCGCCCGGAGCCGCCGCCCTGCCGGAGAGCCGCCGCCGCCGAGGTAGTCGCCGGCCGGTTTTCGAAAAAAACCGATTCGGTTTTCTTTTGAAAACCCTAGTTTTTGTTTTTTTAAATAAATAGATCGGTTTTTTTGTCGGTTTTTTTATTTTGCGAGCTCCCGTTCATTCGTTAACTGTTCGTCATTTTTCTTTTCACGGATTAAATCCGCGGTTTTTCTGATCGTGATCTCTGATCCGATGTTCGTTCTAGTTTATCTGTTCACTCGTTTATCGGCATCAGGCGATTCAAGTGCCTGGAGTTTCGTCTCGAAACGCTCTTTCCGTTAAACCAACTCAAACAAGTTTTTGCCACAGTAAAAATTGCACAAGATTCGGAATAGTAAATGAAGCTTATTTCTTTTGCCGTTTGCCTTTCGTTGCTTTGTTCGATTTGGTTCTTTTTGCCAACCAGAGTTCTTAAGTTGAACCTTCTGGTTAAATCTTTTGTTCGAGTTTTACCTGTGCATTAGATGAGTACTTATTGTGTGCTTGTTTGGTTGTGATAGAGTACCCCGAGGGCGCCGCTTGCTACTTCGAATCGCCAGGTTTCCCGGATCATCAGCAAGGAAAGTAACACTTTGAGCATACCTCCTACTACCTAGTTTTATTGCATTAGATCAATCCTCACACATTGCATCCCCAAGCTTAATTCCTGCTCGTCCTCGAGTAAGTAAATAATAAAAACAGAATTTTTGATGTGGAATCCTACCTAACATAATTATCAATGTAATTTTCTTTATTGTGGCATGAATGTTCAGATCCGAAAGATTCAAGACAAAAGTTTAATCTTGACATAGAAATAATAATACTTCAAGCATACTAACAAAGTAATCATGTCTTCTCAAAATATCATGGCCAAAGAAAGTTCATCCCTATAGAATCATATAGTTTGGCTATGCTCCATCTTTGTCACACAAATATTCAACTCATGCACAACCCCGATGACAAGCCAAGCAATTGTTTCACACTTTAGTATTCTCAAACTTTTTCAACTTTCACGCAATACATGAGCATGAGCCATGGACATAGATCTATAGGTGGAATAGAATAGTGGTTGTGGAGAAGACAAAAAAGAGGAAGATGGTCTCACATCAACTAGGCATATTAATGGGCTATGTAGATGCAAATCAATAGATATCAATGTAAGTGAGTAGGGATTGCCATGCAACGGATGCACTAGAGCTATAAATGTATGAAAGCTCAACAAAAGAAGCTAAGTGGGTGTGCATCCAACTTGCTTGGTCACGAAGACCTAGGGCATTTTGAGGAATCCCATTGTTGGAATATTCAAGCCAAGTTCTATAATGAAAATTCCAACTAGTATATGAAAGTGACAAAATAAGAGACTCTCTATCATGATGAACATGGTGCTACTTTGAAGCACAAGTGTGGAAAAAGATAGTAGAATTGTCCCTTCTCTCTTTCTAACATCCCAAATTTTCAATTTGGAATGTTATACATTAGATCATCATTGCATATCATATTTTATTGCTTTTCTAGTTGATCCTAGAAATTCTACGCAACTCAAGGACCCTCGGAGAGAGTTGGGGATTTCGTTATTTTCATATTTGAGTTTTCTCAAATTTTGAAAATAGGATCATGTAATTTTATTTATTTTATCTTCAATTATTTCTATTCTCAAAATATGAGAGAGGGAATAAAATTACTTTCCCAAAATAAAGAAATATTGAGGATTTAATAAAAAAATCAAGTAAGATTTTATTTTCGTTTTATTTGCTATTTTATTTGAATTTAGGAAAAAATGCATGTTTTCAAAAATTGCATTTAGAGCAAAAAAAATGTTCATCCTGTTCTAAATAATTTATTTAGACGGAGAAAATTTGTTTTGGCATTTTTAGATTTTATTTTTTTTCTAGATTTTTTTAGGCACAGCGAAATTGTTTAAAAAAAAACCCCGCGCCCGACTAGGCCAAGGGCCCAGCCGAGCCAGGCCGGCCCAGCCGCCGCCGCCTTCCCCGCCGGACTCGGAGAGGAGTCCGAGCTGGAGCCGCCTCGCCGCCGCTGACCCCCTCCCCAAGTCAACCCCCTTCCTTTAGATAGCCACCCCGGGGCCCCCCTAGAGCCCCGAGTCGCCGCCGCCGCCACACCGCACCGCGTCGCCCGCCGCCGCCTGCTGCCGCCCCGCCGCCGCCCGCGCCGCCCGGAGCCGCCGCCCTGCCGGAGAGCCGCCGCCGCCGAGGTAGTCGCCGGCCGGTTTTCGAAAAAAACCGATTCGGTTTTCTTTTGAAAACCCTAGTTTTTGTTTTTTTAAATAAATAGATCGGTTTTTTTGTCGGTTTTTTTATTTTGCGAGCTCCCGTTCATTCGTTAACTGTTCGTCATTTTTCTTTTCACGGATTAAATCCGCGGTTTTTCTGATCGTGATCTCTGATCCGATGTTCGTTCTAGTTTATCTGTTCACTCGTTTATCGGCATCAGGCGATTCAAGTGCCTGGAGTTTCGTCTCGAAACGCTCTTTCCGTTAAACCAACTCAAACAAGTTTTTGCCACAGTAAAAATTGCACAAGATTCGGAATAGTAAATGAAGCTTATTTCTTTTGCCGTTTGCCTTTCGTTGCTTTGTTCGATTTGGTTCTTTTTGCCAACCAGAGTTCTTAAGTTGAACCTTCTGGTTAAATCTTTTGTTCGAGTTTTACCTGTGCATTAGATGAGTACTTATTGTGTGCTTGTTTGGTTGTGATAGAGTACCCCGAGGGCGCCGCTTGCTACTTCGAATCGCCAGGTTTCCCGGATCATCAGCAAGGAAAGTAACACTTTGAGCATACCTCCTACTACCTAGTTTTATTGCATTAGATCAATCCTCACACATTGCATCCCCAAGCTTAATTCCTGCTCGTCCTCGAGTAAGTAAATAATAAAAACAGAATTTTTGATGTGGAATCCTACCTAACATAATTATCAATGTAATTTTCTTTATTGTGGCATGAATGTTCAGATCCGAAAGATTCAAGACAAAAGTTTAATCTTGACATAGAAATAATAATACTTCAAGCATACTAACAAAGTAATCATGTCTTCTCAAAATATCATGGCCAAAGAAAGTTCATCCCTATAGAATCATATAGTTTGGCTATGCTCCATCTTTGTCACACAAATATTCAACTCATGCACAACCCCGATGACAAGCCAAGCAATTGTTTCACACTTTAGTATTCTCAAACTTTTTCAACTTTCACGCAATACATGAGCATGAGCCATGGACATAGATCTATAGGTGGAATAGAATAGTGGTTGTGGAGAAGACAAAAAAGAGGAAGATGGTCTCACATCAACTAGGCATATTAATGGGCTATGTAGATGCAAATCAATAGATATCAATGTAAGTGAGTAGGGATTGCCATGCAACGGATGCACTAGAGCTATAAATGTATGAAAGCTCAACAAAAGAAGCTAAGTGGGTGTGCATCCAACTTGCTTGGTCACGAAGACCTAGGGCATTTTGAGGAATCCCATTGTTGGAATATTCAAGCCAAGTTCTATAATGAAAATTCCAACTAGTATATGAAAGTGACAAAATAAGAGACTCTCTATCATGATGAACATGGTGCTACTTTGAAGCACAAGTGTGGAAAAAGATAGTAGAATTGTCCCTTCTCTCTTTCTAACATCCCAAATTTTCAATTTGGAATGTTATACATTAGATCATCATTGCATATCATATTTTATTGCTTTTCTAGTTGATCCTAGAAATTCTACGCAACTCAAGGACCCTCGGAGAGAGTTGGGGATTTCGTTATTTTCATATTTGAGTTTTCTCAAATTTTGAAAATAGGATCATGTAATTTTATTTATTTTATCTTCAATTATTTCTATTCTCAAAATATGAGAGAGGGAATAAAATTACTTTCCCAAAATAAAGAAATATTGAGGATTTAATAAAAAAATCAAGTAAGATTTTATTTTCGTTTTATTTGCTATTTTATTTGAATTTAGGAAAAAATGCATGTTTTCAAAAATTGCATTTAGAGCAAAAAAAATGTTCATCCTGTTCTAAATAATTTATTTAGACGGAGAAAATTTGTTTTGGCATTTTTAGATTTTATTTTTGTTCTAGATTTTTTTAGGCACAGCGAAATTGTTTAAAAAAAACCCCGCGCCCGACTAGGCCAAGGGCCCAGCCAAGCCAGGCCGGCCCAGCCGCCGCCGCCTTCCCCGCCGGACTCGGAGAGGAGTCCGAGCTGGAGCCGCCTCGCCGCCGCTGACCCCCTCCCCAAGTCAACCCCCTTCCTTTAGATAGCCACCCCGGGGCCCCCCTAGAGCCCCGAGTCGCCGCCGCCGCCACACCGCACCGCGTCGCCCGCCGCCGCCTGCTGCCGCCCCGCCGCCGCCCGCGCCGCCCGGAGCCGCCGCCCTGCCGGAGAGCCGCCGCCGCCGAGGTAGTCGCCGGCCGGTTTTCGAAAAAAACCGATTCGGTTTTCTTTTGAAAACCCTAGTTTTTGTTTTTTTAAATAAATAGATCGGTTTTTTTGTCGGTTTTTTTATTTTGCGAGCTCCCGTTCATTCGTTAACTGTTCGTCATTTTTCTTTTCACGGATTAAATCCGCGGTTTTTCTGATCGTGATCTCTGATCCGATGTTCGTTCTAGTTTATCTGTTCACTCGTTTATCGGCATCAGGCGATTCAAGTGCCTGGAGTTTCGTCTCGAAACGCTCTTTCCGTTAAACCAACTCAAACAAGTTTTTGCCACAGTAAAAATTGCACAAGATTCGGAATAGTAAATGAAGCTTATTTCTTTTGCCGTTTGCCTTTCGTTGCTTTGTTCGATTTGGTTCTTTTTGCCAACCAGAGTTCTTAAGTTGAACCTTCTGGTTAAATCTTTTGTTCGAGTTTTACCTGTGCATTAGATGAGTACTTATTGTGTGCTTGTTTGGTTGTGATAGAGTACCCCGAGGGCGCCGCTTGCTACTTCGAATCGCCAGGTTTCCCGGATCATCAGCAAGGAAAGTAACACTTTGAGCATACCTCCTACTACCTAGTTTTATTGCATTAGATCAATCCTCACACATTGCATCCCCAAGCTTAATTCCTGCTCGTCCTCGAGTAAGTAAATAATAAAAACAGAATTTTTGATGTGGAATCCTACCTAACATAATTATCAATGTAATTTTCTTTATTGTGGCATGAATGTTCAGATCCGAAAGATTCAAGACAAAAGTTTAATCTTGACATAGAAATAATAATACTTCAAGCATACTAACAAAGTAATCATGTCTTCTCAAAATATCATGGCCAAAGAAAGTTCATCCCTATAGAATCATATAGTTTGGCTATGCTCCATCTTTGTCACACAAATATTCAACTCATGCACAACCCCGATGACAAGCCAAGCAATTGTTTCACACTTTAGTATTCTCAAACTTTTTCAACTTTCACGCAATACATGAGCATGAGCCATGGACATAGATCTATAGGTGGAATAGAATAGTGGTTGTGGAGAAGACAAAAAAGAGGAAGATGGTCTCACATCAACTAGGCATATTAATGGGCTATGTAGATGCAAATCAATAGATATCAATGTAAGTGAGTAGGGATTGCCATGCAACGGATGCACTAGAGCTATAAATGTATGAAAGCTCAACAAAAGAAGCTAAGTGGGTGTGCATCCAACTTGCTTGGTCACGAAGACCTAGGGCATTTTGAGGAATCCCATTGTTGGAATATTCAAGCCAAGTTCTATAATGAAAATTCCAACTAGTATATGAAAGTGACAAAATAAGAGACTCTCTATCATGATGAACATGGTGCTACTTTGAAGCACAAGTGTGGAAAAAGATAGTAGAATTGTCCCTTCTCTCTTTCTAACATCCCAAATTTTCAATTTGGAATGTTATACATTAGATCATCATTGCATATCATATTTTATTGCTTTTCTAGTTGATCCTAGAAATTCTACGCAACTCAAGGACCCTCGGAGAGAGTTGGGGATTTCGTTATTTTCATATTTGAGTTTTCTCAAATTTTGAAAATAGGATCATGTAATTTTATTTATTTTATCTTCAATTATTTCTATTCTCAAAATATGAGAGAGGGAATAAAATTACTTTCCCAAAATAAAGAAATATTGAGGATTTAATAAAAAAATCAAGTAAGATTTTATTTTCGTTTTATTTGCTATTTTATTTGAATTTAGGAAAAAATGCATGTTTTCAAAAATTGCATTTAGAGCAAAAAAAATGTTCATCCTGTTCTAAATAATTTATTTAGACGGAGAAAATTTGTTTTGGCATTTTTAGATTTTATTTTTGTTCTAGATTTTTTTAGGCACAGCGAAATTGTTTAAAAAAACCCCCGCGCCCGACTAGGCCAAGGGCCCAGCCAAGCCAGGCCGGCCCAGCCGCCGCCGCCTTCCCCGCCGGACTCGGAGAGGAGTCCAAGCTGGAGCCGCCTCGCCGCCGCTGACCCCCTCCCCAAGTCAACCCCCTTCCTTTAGATAGCCACCCCGGGGCCCCCCTAGAGCCCCGAGTCGCCGCCGCCGCCACACCGCACCGCGTCGCCCGCCGCCGCCTGCTGCCGCCCCGCCGCCGCCCGCGCCGCCCGGAGCCGCCGCCCTGCCGGAGAGCCGCCGCTGCCGAGGTAGTCGCCGGCCGGTTTTCGAAAAAAACCGATTCGGTTTTCTTTTGAAAACCCTAGTTTTTGTTTTTTTAAATAAATAGATCGGTTTTTTTGTCGGTTTTTTTATTTTGCGAGCTCCCGTTCATTCGTTAACTGTTCGTCATTTTTCTTTTCACGGATTAAATCCGCGGTTTTTCTGATCGTGATCTCTGATCCGATGTTCGTTCTAGTTTATCTGTTCACTCGTTTATCGGCATCAGGCGATTCAAGTGCCTGGAGTTTCGTCTCGAAACGCTCTTTCCGTTAAACCAACTCAAACAAGTTTTTGCCACAGTAAAAATTGCACAAGATTCGGAATAGTAAATGAAGCTTATTTCTTTTGCCGTTTGCCTTTCGTTGCTTTGTTCGATTTGGTTCTTTTTGCCAACCAGAGTTCTTAAGTTGAACCTTCTGGTTAAATCTCTTGTTCGAGTTTTACCTGTGCATTAGATGAGTACTTATTGTGTGCTTGTTTGGTTGTGATAGAGTACCCCGAGGGCGCCGCTTGCTACTTCGAATCGCCAGGTTTCCCGGATCATCAGCAAGGAAAGTAACACTTTGAGCATACCTCCTACTACCTAGTTTTATTGCATTAGATCAATCCTCACACATTGCATCCCCAAGCTTAATTCCTGCTCGTCCTCGAGTAAGTAAATAATAAAAACAGAATTTTTGATGTGGAATCCTACCTAACATAATTATCAATGTAATTTTCTTTATTGTGGCATGAATGTTCAGATCCGAAAGATTCAAGACAAAAGTTTAATCTTGACATAGAAATAATAATACTTCAAGCATACTAACAAAGTAATCATGTCTTCTCAAAATATCATGGCCAAAGAAAGTTCATCCCTATAGAATCATATAGTTTGGCTATGCTCCATCTTTGTCACACAAATATTCAACTCATGCACAACCCCGATGACAAGCCAAGCAATTGTTTCACACTTTAGTATTCTCAAACTTTTTCAACTTTCACGCAATACATGAGCATGAGCCATGGACATAGATCTATAGGTGGAATAGAATAGTGGTTGTGGAGAAGACAAAAAAGAGGAAGATGGTCTCACATCAACTAGGCATATTAATGGGCTATGTAGATGCAAATCAATAGATATCAATGTAAGTGAGTAGGGATTGCCATGCAACGGATGCACTAGAGCTATAAATGTATGAAAGCTCAACAAAAGAAGCTAAGTGGGTGTGCATCCAACTTGCTTGGTCACGAAGACCTAGGGCATTTTGAGGAATCCCATTGTTGGAATATTCAAGCCATGTTCTATAATGAAAATTCCAACTAGTATATGAAAGTGACAAAATAAGAGACTCTCTATCATGATGAACATGGTGCTACTTTGAAGCACAAGTGTGGAAAAAGATAGTAGAATTGTCCCTTCTCTCTTTCTAACATCCCAAATTTTCAATTTGGAATGTTATACATTAGATCATCATTGCATATCATATTTTATTGCTTTTCTAGTTGATCCTAGAAATTCTACGCAACTCAAGGACCCTCGGAGAGAGTTGGGGATTTCGTTATTTTCATATTTGAGTTTTCTCAAATTTTGAAAATAGGATCATGTAATTTTATTTATTTTATCTTCAATTATTTCTATTCTCAAAATATGAGAGAGGGAATAAAATTACTTTCCCAAAATAAAGAAATATTGAGGATTTAATAAAAAAATCAAGTAAGATTTTATTTTCGTTTTATTTGCTATTTTATTTGAATTTAGGAAAAAATGCATGTTTTCAAAAATTGCATTTAGAGCAAAAAAAATGTTCATCCTGTTCTAAATAATTTATTTAGACGGAGAAAATTTGTTTTGGCATTTTTAGATTTTATTTTTGTTCTAGATTTTTTTAGGCACAGCGAAATTGTTTAAAAAAAACCCCGCGCCCGACTAGGCCAAGGGCCCAGCCAAGCCAGGCCGGCCCAGCCGCCGCCGCCTTCCCCGCCGGACTCGGAGAGGAGTCCGAGCTGGAGCCGCCTCGCCGCCGCTGACCCCCTCCCCAAGTCAACCCCCTTCCTTTAGATAGCCACCCCGGGGCCCCCCTAGAGCCCCGAGTCGCCGCCGCCGCCACACCGCACCGCGTCGCCCGCCGCCGCCTGCTGCCGCCCCGCCGCCGCCCGCGCCGCCCGGAGCCGCCGCCCTGCCGGAGAGCCGCCGCCGCCGAGGTAGTCGCCGGCCGGTTTTCGAAAAAAACCGATTCGGTTTTCTTTTGAAAACCCTAGTTTTTGTTTTTTTAAATAAATAGATCAGTTTTTTTGTCGGTTTTTTTATTTTGCGAGCTCCCGTTCATTCGTTAACTGTTCGTCATTTTTCTTTTCTCGGATTAAATCCGCGGTTTTTCTGATCGTGATCTCTGATCCGATGTTCGTTCTAGTTTATCTGTTCACTCGTTTATCGGAATCAGGCGATTCAAGCGCCTGGAGTTTCGTCTCGAAACCCTCTTTCCGTTTAACCAACTCAAACAAGTTTTTGCCACAGTAAAAATTGCACTAGATTCAGAATAGTAAACGAAGCTTATTTCTTTTGCCGTTTGCCTTTTGTTGCTTCGTTCGATTTGGTTCTTTTTGCCAACCAGAGTTCTTAAGTTGAACCTTCTTGTTAGATATTTTGTTCAAGTTTTACCTGTGCATTAGATGAGTACTTATTGTGTGCTTGTTTGGTTGTTATAGAGTACCCGGAGTGCGCCGCTTGCTACTTCGAATCGCTAGGTTTCCCGGATCATCAGCAAGGAAAGTAACACTTTGAGCATACCTCCTACTACCTAGTTTTATTGCATTAGATCAATCCTCACACATTGCATCCCCAAGCTTAATTCCTGCTCGTCCTCGAGTAGGTAAATAATAAAAACAGAATTTTTGATCTGGAATCCTACCTAACATAATTATCAATGTAATTTTCTTTATTGTGGCATGAATGTTCAGATCCGAAAGATTCAAGACAAAAGTTTAATCTTGACATAGAAATAATAATACTTCAAGCATACTAACAAAGTAATCATGTCTTCTCAAAATATCATGGCCAAAGAAAGTTCATCCCTATAGAATCATATAGTTTGGCTATGCTCCATCTTTGTCACACAAATATTCAAATCATGCACAACCCCGATGACAAGCCAAGCAATTGTTTCACACTTTAGTATTCTCAAACTTTTTCAACTTTCACGCAATACATGAGCATGAGCCATGGACATAGATCTATAGGTGGAATAGAATAGTGGTTGTGGAGAAGACAAAAAAGAGGAAGATGCTCTCACATCAACTAGGCATATTAATGGGCTATGTAGATGCAAATCAATAGATATCAATGTAAGTGAGTAGGGATTGCCATGCAACGGATGCACTAGAGCTATAAATGTATGAAAGCTCAACAAAAGAAGCTAAGTGGGTGTGCATCCAACTTGCTTGGTCACGAAGACCTAGGGCATTTTGAGGAATCCCATTGTTGGAATATTCAAGCCATGTTCTATAATGAAAATTCCAACTAGTATATGAAAGTGACAAAATAAGAGACTCTCTATCATGATGAACATGGTGCTACTTTGAAGCACAAGTGTGGAAAAAGATAGTAGAATTGTCCCTTCTCTCTTTCTAACATCCCAAATTTTCAATTTGGAATGTTATACATTAGATCATCATTGCATATCATATTTTATTGCTTTTCTAGTTGATCCTAGAAATTCTACGCAACTCAAGGACCCTCGGAGAGAGTTGGGGATTTCGTTATTTTCATATTTGAGTTTTCTCAAATTTTGAAAATAGGATCATGTAATTTTATTTATTTTATCTTCAATTATTTCTATTCTCAAAATATGAGAGAGGGAATAAAATTACTTTCCCAAAATAAAGAAATATTGAGGATTTAATAAAAAAATCAAGTAAGATTTTATTTTCGTTTTATTTGCTATTTTATTTGAATTTAGGAAAAAATGCATGTTTTCAAAAATTGCATTTAGAGCAAAAAAAATGTTCATCCTGTTCTAAATAATTTATTTAGACGGAGAAAATTTGTTTTGGCATTTTTAGATTTTATTTTTGTTCTAGATTTTTTTAGGCACAGCGAAATTGTTTAAAAAAAACCCCGCGCCCGACTAGGCCAAGGGCCCAGCCAAGCCAGGCCGGCCCAGCCGCCGCCGCCTTCCCCGCCGGACTCGGAGAGGAGTCCGAGCTGGAGCCGCCTCGCCGCCGCTGACCCCCTCCCCAAGTCAACCCCCTTCCTTTAGATAGCCACCCCGGGGCCCCCCTAGAGCCCCGAGTCGCCGCCGCCGCCACACCGCACCGCGTCGCCCGCCGCCGCCTGCTGCCGCCCCGCCGCCGCCCGCGCCGCCCGGAGCCGCCGCCCTGCCGGAGAGCCGCCGCCGCCGAGGTAGTCGCCGGCCGGTTTTCGAAAAAAACCGATTCGGTTTTCTTTTGAAAACCCTAGTTTTTGTTTTTTTAAATAAATAGATCGGTTTTTTTGTCGGTTTTTTTATTTTACGAGCTCCCGTTCATTCGTTAACTGTTCGTCATTTTTCTTTTCTCGGATTAAATCCGCGGTTTTTCTGATCGTGATCTCTGATCCGATGTTCGTTCTAGTTTATCTGTTCACTCGTTTATCGGAATCAGGCGATTCAAGCGCCTGGAGTTTCGTCTCGAAACCCTCTTTCCGTTTAACCAACTCAAACAAGTTTTTGCCACAGTAAAAATTGCACTAGATTCAGAATAGTAAACGAAGCTTATTTCTTTTGCCGTTTGCCTTTTGTTGCTTCGTTCGATTTGGTTCTTTTTGCCAACCAGAGTTCTTAAGTTGAACCTTCTGGTTAGATATTTTGTTCAAGTTTTACCTGTGCATTAGATGAGTACTTATTGTGTGCTTGTTTGGTTGTTATAGAGTACCCGGAGTGCGCCGCTTGCTACTTCGAATCGCTAGGTTTCCCGGATCATCAGCAAGGAAAGTAACACTTTGAGCATACCTCCTACTACCTAGTTTTATTGCATTAGATCAATCCTCACACATTGCATCCCCAAGCTTAATTCCTGCTCGTCCTCGAGTAGGTAAATAATAAAAACAGAATTTTTGATCTGGAATCCTACCTAACATAATTATCAATGTAATTTTCTTTATTGTGGCATGAATGTTCAGATCCGAAAGATTCAAGACAAAAGTTTAATCTTGACATAGAAATAATAATACTTCAAGCATACTAACAAAGTAATCATGTCTTCTCAAAATATCATGGCCAAAGAAAGTTCATCCCTATAGAATCATATAGTTTGGCTATGCTCCATCTTTGTCACACAAATATTCAAATCATGCACAACCCCGATGACAAGCCAAGCAATTGTTTCACACTTTAGTATTCTCAAACTTTTTCAACTTTCACGCAATACATGAGCATGAGCCATGGACATAGATCTATAGGTGGAATAGAATAGTGGTTGTGGAGAAGACAAAAAAGAGGAAGATGGTCTCACATCAACTAGGCATATTAATGGGCTATGCAGATACAAATCAATAGATATCAATGTAAGTGAGTAGGTATTGCCATGCAACGGATGCACTAGAGCTATAAATGTATGAAAGCTCAACAAAAGAAGCTAAGTGGGTGTGCATCCAACTTGCTTGCTCACGAAGACCTAGGGCATTTTGACGAATCCCATTGTTGGAATATTCAAGCCAAGTTCTATAATGAAAATTCCAACTAGTATATGAAAGTGACAAAATAAGAGACTCTCTATCATGAAGAACATGGTGCTACTTTGAAGCACGAGTGTGGAAAAAAGATAGTAGAATTGTCCCTTCTCTCTTTGTAACATCCCAAATTTTCAATTTGGAATGTTATACATTAGATCATCATTGCATATCATATTTTATTGCTTTTCTGGTTGATCCTAGAAATTCTACGCAACTCAAGGACCCTCGGAGAGAGTTGGGGATTTCGTTATTTTCATATTTGAGTTTTCTCAAATTTTGAAAATAGGATCATGTAATTTTATTTATTTTATCTTCAATTATTTCTATTCTCAAAATATGAGAGAGGGAATAAAATGACTTTCCCAAAATAAAGAAATATTGATGATTTAATAAAAAAATCAAGTAAGATTTTATTTTGGTTTTATTTGCTATTTTATTTGAATTTAGGAAAAAATGCCTGTTTTCAAAAATTGCATTTAGAGCCAAAAAAATGTTCATCCTGTTCTAAATATTTTATTTAGACGAAGAAAATTTGTTTGGCATTTTTAGATTTTATTTTTTTCTAGATTTTTTTAGGCGCAGCGAAATTGTTTAAAAAAAACCCCCCGCGCCCGCCTAGGCCAAGGGCCCAGCCGAGCCAGGCCGGCCCAGCCGCCGCCGCCTTCCCCGCCGGATTCGGAGAGGAGTCCGAGGTGGAGCCGCCTCGCCGCCGCTGACCCCCTCCCCAAGTCAACCCCCCTCCTTTAAATAGCCACCCCGGGACCCCCCTAGAGCCCCGAGTCGCCGCCGCCGCCACCCCGCGCCGCGTCGCCCGCCGCCGCCTGCTGCCGCCCCGCTGCCGCCCGCGCCGCCCGGAGCCGCCGCCGCCGGCCGGTTTTTTAAACCGATTCGGTTTTCTTTTGAAAATCCTAGTTTTCATTTTTTTAAATAAACAGATCGGTTTTTTTGTCGGTTTATTTATTTTGTGAGCTCCCGTTCATTCGTTAACTGTTCGTCATTTTTCTTTTCTCGGATTAAATCCGCGGTTTTTCTGATCGTGATCTCTGATCCGATATTCGTTCTAGTTTATCTGTTCACTCGTTTATCGGAATCAGGCGATTCAAGCGCCTGGAGTTTCGTCTCGAAACCCTCTTTCCGTTTAACCAACTCAAACAAGTTTTTGCCACAGTAAAAATTGCACTAGACTCAGAATAGTAAACGAAGCTTATTTCTTTTGCCATTTGCCTTTCGTTGCTTCGTTCGATTTGGTTCTTTTTGCCAACCACAGTTCTTAAGTTGAACCTTTTGGTTAGATCTTTTGTTCGAGTTTTACCTGTGCATTGGATGAGTACTTATTGTGTGCTTGTTTGGTTGTTATAGAGTACCCGGAGTGCGCCGCTTGCTACTTCGAATCGCTAGGTTTCCCGGATCATCAGCAAGGAAAGTAACACTTTGAGCATACCTCCTACGACCTAGTTTTATTGCATTAGATCAATCCTCACACATTGCATCCCCAAGCTTAACACTTGCTCATCCTTGAGTAGGTAAATAATAAAAACAGAATTTTTGATGTGGAATCCTACCTAACATAATTATCAATGTAATTTTCTTTATTGTGGCATGAATGTTCAGATCCGAAAGATTCAAGACAAAAGTTTAATCTTGACATAGAAATAATAATACTTCAAGCATACTAACAAAGTAATCATGTCTTTTCAAAATATCATTGCCAAAGAAAGTTCATCCCTACAAAATCATATAGTTTGGCTATGCTCCATCTTTGTCACACAAAATATTCAAATCATGCACAACCCCGATGACAAGCCAAGCAATTGTTGCACACTTTAGTATTCTCAAACTTCTTCAACTTTCACGCAATACATGAGCATGAGCCATGGACATAGATCTATAGGTGGAATAGAATAGTGGTTGTGGAGAAGACAAAAAAGAGGAAGATGGTCTCACATCAACTAGGCATATTAATGGGCTATGTAGATGCAAATCAATAGATATCAATGTGAGTGAGTAGGGATTGCCATGCAACGGATGCACTAGAGCTATAAATGTATGAAAGCTCAACAAAAGAAGCTAAGTGGGTGTGCATCCAACTTGCTTGCTCACGAAGACCTAGGGCATTTTGAGGAATCCCATTGTTGGAATATTCAAGCCAAGTTCTATAATGAAAATTCCAACTAGTATATGAAAGTGACAAAATAAGAGACTCTCTATCATGAAGAACATGGTGCTACTTTGAAGCACAAGTGTGGAAAAAAGATAGTAGAATTGTCCCTTCTCTCTTTGTGACATCCCAAATTTTCAATTTGGAATGTTATCACTAGTAGAAAACAGGGCTATGGTCCAGGCCAGCTCAGCCCATTAGTCCCGGTTCAGTGTAGAACCGGGACTAATGTGGGCATTGGTCCCGGTTCGTGAGCCCAGGGGGCTGGCCGGGCCACGTGGGCCATTGGTCCCGGTTCGTCTGGACCTTTTGGTCCCGGTTGGTGGGACGAACCGGGACCAATGGGCCTGCCTCCTGGCCCACCACCATTGGTCCTGGTTGGTGGCCTGAACCGGGACCAAAGGCTACCCTTTAGTCCCGGTTCATGCCACAAACCGGGACCAATGAGGTGCCTATATATACCCTCGCCCGCGAGCAGAGCACTCAAGTGCTCTGTTTTTCTTTGGCCGGGGAGGGGAGGGGTTTGTGGTGCTCTAGCTCACCTCCTATGCACATGAGGTGTTCGATGGAATGCCCGAGCCACACTACTTAAACTTTCTCCTCTCGAAGCTCGACCTCCAAGCTCCATTTTCCTCGAGATTTGTCTAGATTTAGCGGTCCGTCACGCCCCGTCCCCGTCTTCACCGCCGTCGATCACCCGCGCTGATCTCATCACCGACACCACCGTGGTGAGCCTCTTGTTCTTATCTTCTTTCTGAAAGGAAAAATATTCTTACTTGTCTGTTTAGATAGATACTTGTATCATTTTCTTACATTTATTATTGCATCTTATATAGTGCTATGGTTTTCGTATCCGCCCCCGTCGGCCCTCGTCCTGTCTATGATTCGGATTTGGTATGTATATTATCTTCATAACTATTGGTTCATTTATTGTTTATGAAAATTAGGCCGACCAACGTGACATAGATTTTATTTATCTAGGATGTATGTGAATCGGAAATGCCAACCGACCCTATTGTCGAGAGGTTAAATTTAGTTGAAGAAGAAAACAATTTGTTGAAGGAAAAAATAAAAAAAATTGAGGAGGAGAAGATGATATTGGAGTTGCATGTTGCGGATGTCGTCGATGATCACAAGATCAAGATGGATGCAATGCGCTTGAAGATTAGAAAGATTAGAAAATATGCCATTCCTACCGAGGCTTGGTATCATTATGCCGCTGGATCAATTGTTACCTTGGTTGCGATTATGATCGCATTTGTTTTCGCATTGAAATGTTTTACATAGTTTCAATGTATGGTTTAATTAATTAGATGCTCTGGAGAGCTATATATATGTTGTTAGATGAGAACTATGTATGCACTTTGGTTTTAATGTCATGATGAACTTCTATTAATTTGGACACTTAATTATATATAATGCACGCAGATGAACCGGCAATGGATGTACGGTGACAGACACACCCGCGAGTACATTAAGGGCGTGCATGAGTTTCTCGATGCGGCTGAGGCAAACAAGCAGAATGGTTTTATGTGTTGTCCATGCACTGAATGTGGGAATACGAGGTCTTACTCTAACCGGAAAATCCTTCACTCCCACCTGCTTTACAAGGGTTTCATGCCACACTATAATGTTTGGACGAGGCACGGAGAAATAGGGGTTATGATGGAAGACGGCGAAGAAGAAGAGTACGATAACAACTATGTGCCCCCTGGATACGGTGATGCTGCAACGGGGGGAGCTGGTGAAGATCAAGAGGAACCAGACGATGTGCCCAATGATGCTGCCACGGGTGAAGCTGCTGAAGATCAAGAGGAACCAGACGATGTGCCCGATGATGATGATCTCCGCCGGGTCATTGTCGATGCAAGGACGCAATGCATTAGTCAAAAGGAGAAGCTGAAGTTCGATCGCATGTTAGAGGATCACAAAAAAGGGTTATACCCCAATTGCTGCAGTGGAAGGCAGATAATGTTGTGGCTGACAAAGGATTTGAGAAGCTACTGAAAATATTGAAGAAGAAGCTTCCAAAGGATAACGAATTGCCCGACAGTACATACGCAGCAAAGAAGGTCGTATGCCCTCTAGGATTGGAGGTGGAGAAGATACATGCATGCCCTAATGATTGCATCCTCTACCGCGATGCATACAAGGATCTGAACGCATGCCCGATATGCGGTGTGTTGCGGTATAAGATCAGACGAGATGACCCTAGTGATGTTGACGGCGAGCCCCTCAGGAAGAGGGTTCCTGCGAAGGTGATGTGGTATGCTCCTATAATACCACGGTTGAAACGTCTGTTCAGAAACGAAGAGCATGCCAAGTTGATGCGATGGCATAGTGAGAACCGAAAGAAAGATGGGAAGTTGAGAGCAGCCGCTGACGGGTCACAGTGGAGAAAAATCGAGAGAAAGTATTGGGATGAGTTTGCAAAGGACCCAAGGAATGTATGGTTTGCTTTAAGCGCGGATGTGCATGAAATCCTTTCGGGGAGCAGAGCAGCAATCACAGCACCTGGCCCGTGACTCTATGTATGTATAACCTTCCTCCTTGGATGTGCATGAAGCGGAAGTTCATTATGATGCCAGTTCTCATCCAAGGCCCTAAGCAACCCGGCAACGAAATTGATGTGTACCTAAGGCCATTAGTTGAAGAACTTTACAGCTGTGGAATGGAAATGGTGTACGTATGTGGGATGAGCACAGACAAGAGGATTTTAACCTTAAGGCGTTGCTGTTCGTGACCATCAACGATTGGCCCGCTCTCAGTAACCTTTCAGGACAGACAAACAAAGGATACCACGCACGCACGCACTCTTTAGATGACACTTAAAGTATATACCTAGACAAATGCAGGAAGAATGTGTACCTGGGCCGTCGTCGATTTCTTCCGACCAACCATCAATGTCGAAAGAAAGGCAAGCATTTCAAAGGCGAGGCAGATCACCGGAAGAAGCCCGCCATGCGCACCGGTGATCACGTGCTTGCTATGGTCAATGATTTACACTACGTAATCTTTGGAAAGGGTCCCGGTGGACTAGCTGTTCCGAATGACGCTGATGGACATGCACCCATGTGGAAGAAGAAATCTATATTTTGGGACCTACCCTACTGGAAAGACCTAGAGGTCCGCTCCTCAATCGACGTGATGCACGTGACGAAGAACCTTTGAGTGAACCTGCTAGGCTTCTTGGGCGTGTATGGGAAGACAAAAGATACACCCGAGGCACGAGAGGACCTGCAACGTTTGCACGAAAAAGACGGCATGCCTCCGAAGCAGTATAAAGGTCCTGCTAGCTACGCTCTTATGAAAGAAGAGAAAGAAATCTTCTTTGAATGCCTGCTCAGTATGAAGGTCACGAATGGCTTCTCGTCGAATATAAAGGGAATAATAAATATGCCAGAGAAAAAGTTTCAGAACCTAAAGTCTCATGACTGCCACGTGATTATGACACAACTGCTTCCGGTTGCATTGAGGGGGCTTCTACCAGAAAACGTTCGATTAGCCATTGTGAAGCTATGTGCATTCCTCAATGCAATCTCTCAGAAGGTGATCGATCCAGAAATCGTACCAAGGCTAAGGAGCGATGTGTCGCAATGTCTTGTCAGTTTCGAGCTGGTGTTCCCACCATCCTTCTTCAATATCATGACGCACGTCCTAGTTCATCTAGTCGACGAGATTGTCATCCTGGGGCCCGTATTTCTACACAATATGTTCCCCTTTGAGAGGTTCATGGGAGTCCTAAAGAAATATGTCCGTAACCGTGCTAGGCCAGAAGGAAGCATCTCCATGGGCCATCAAACAGAGGATGTTATCGGGTTTTGTGTTGACTTCATTCCTGGCCTTAACAAGATAGGTCTCCCTAAATCGCGGTATGAGGGGAGACTGACTGGAAAAGGCACTCTGGGAAGAGACTCTATAATATGCAGGGACGGATATTCTTGGTCTCAAGCACACTACACAGTTCTACAGAACTCTACCTTGGTGACCCCGTATGTCGATGAACTCAAGAACAGTCTGCGCTCCAAACACCCGGAGCAGTGCGACGACTGGATTACGTGTGAACACATCAGGACTTTCAGCAGTTGGTTGGAAACACGTCTCAGAGGTGACAACACTGTTTGTGATGAGTTGTACTTGTTGTCCAGGGGACCATCTTTGACTATATTGACTTACAAAGGATACGAGATAAATGGGAATACATTTTACACGATCGCCCAAGATCAAAAGAGCACCAACCAAAACAGCGGTGTCCGCTTTGATGCAGCAACCGAGAGCGGAAAGGACACATATTATGGTTACATAGTGGACATATGGGAACTTGACTACGGACCTGATTTTAAGGTCCCTTTGTTTAAGTGCAAATGGGTCAATCTGTTAGGCGGCGGGGTACAGGTAGACCCACAGTACGGAATGACAACAGTGGATCTAAAAAATCTTGGGTACACTGACGAACCGTTCATCCTAGCCAATGATGTGGCACAGGTTATTTATGTGAAGGACATGTCTACCAAACCGAGAAAAAGAAAAGATAAGGAAGCGAATACATCATACGATGAGCCAAAGTGCCACATAGTTCTTTCAGGAAAAAGGGACATCCTGGGAGTGGACGGCAAGACAGACATGTCTGACGATTATGAAAAGTTTCATGAAATTCCTCCCTTCAATGTCAAGGCTGACCCAAGCATCCTGATAAACAATGAACATTATCCATGGTTACGGCACAATAAGCAAATGACACAAGCGAAGAAAAAGTGAAGACTTTCTCCCGCAATAAGCAAATGTTATGTGGGTGAACTTATGATACCATCCCAACTTTCAACTTTTTTAGAGTTCATTTGAAATGCTTTCATGTCTTATGGTTCGAAACTTTGATACTTCGAAAGTGATTGTCCATTTTGTACATGAAGTGCATCAAGTTTTTGTCGTAACCCTCTCTACTTTTTGGATCATGCTATGTGGGTGAAATGATGATACCATGCCAACTTTCAACCTTTTCAGAGTTCATTTTGAAATGCTTTCCAATTTCAGAGTCATTTAGCTCAAAGAATGAATTAATAGCAAACAAAATGAACTACAAAACTTTTATGAAAATAAAAACAATCAATTAAAATATTATGTTATGATCAACTAAAATAAAACTATAATATTCTTCAATAGCAAAAAGAATATAATTTGTGTGACCTAAAATCAAACTATAATTATTTAATTGTAAGTATAAATAAAAAATAAATAGCAAAGAAGAAAAAAATTCTAATTTTATAGTAAAGTTATTCATAAACTAGTGATTCACACAAATTTTTAAAAATTCAAATTTAAACTATTTAAAATTTAAAACTAATGGCACTAAGAGAAAGTTTATAATTTTTGTGACCTAAAAGCAAAAAGAAATCACTAAAAAACTGTAAGTATTTAGTTTTAAGTAGAAATAAAAAATAAATAGAAAAAAAACTCTTCTTTTATAGTAAAGTTATTCATAAACTAGTGATTCACACAAATTTTTAAAAATTCAAATTTAAACTATTTAAAATTTAAAACTAATGGCACTAACAGAAAGTTTATAATTTTTGTGACCTAAAAGCAAAAAGAAATCACTAAAAAACTGTAAGTATTTAGTTTTAAGTAGAAATAAAAAAATAAAAAACCAAAAAATGTAGAAATAAAAAAGAAAAAACCAAAAAAAAATGCCACCTACTGGGCCTCCACGGCCTGAATAGGACTAGAAACCCTACATGGGCCAGGATTCAGGCCCGCAGAAGGCCCAATAGGCCCACAGGCAAAGCAGTGTCAAATTAGGCACATAGGCCTGCAGTTCAGAGGAGTTCGAGAGGGAGGAGGCAGCAGAGCTTATAAACTGGTGTTGGGCGCTGTCAACTAGCGATGTGGGACTAAACTTTTGGGCGCGGGGCAGCACAAGGGTATTGGTCCCGGTTGGTGGCACCAACCGGGACTAAAGGTGGCATTGGTCCCGGTTGGTGGCACCAGCCATGACCATTGCCCCCCTTTAGTCCCGGTTGGTGCCACCAACCGGGACCAATGGGCTTCGCTTCCTGCCCTTTGGGCTGCCAAAAAGAGGCCATTGGTCTCGGATCGTGGCACCAACCGGGACTAATGCCCACCTTTAGTCCCGGTTGCTGCCACGAACCGAGACTAAAGCCTCTTCTATATAAGGCCACACTTTGGAATTTTTCATTCTCATCTTGCAGTTGCCCCGACGCCGCCAGGCTGCCCCGACGCCGCCCGCCCCCATCGTCGCCGTCGCCCGCGCCCATCGTCGCCGTCGCCCGCGACGCGCGCCGCCCCGGCCCGCCCCCGTCGCCGTCGCCCTCGTCCCTGCCCCGACGCGCACCGCCCCGTCCCGCCCTCGCCGTCGCCCGCGCCGGCCCCTTGCCCGCCGCCCGCCGCCCCGGCCCGCCGTCGCCATCGCCCGCGTCTCCTACCCCAAGCGCGCGCCCACTGCCCCGTCGCCATCCTCGCCGCCGACTCCACGGTCCTCCTCTGGTCCGGCCGGCGCCCTAGCTAGCATTTTTTTTCATTTATATGCTTTTTTTCGTATATATGCTTGTTTTTTATATATATGTATATATATGTTCTCTGTGTATATATCTATGTTCATGTATATATGCAAAAGATAGTTTTTTAGAAAAATTAGGATTTTTTTCTGCTCATAGATTTTTTTTGGTGATATTAATTATTGTAAATATGAAAATGTTTGTATATTCATATGAACAAATGAATTAGAAGAGGGAGAAGAAGAGGGGGTCGAGAGGGGGTCTAGGGTCGCCGAGAGGTCGAGGGTCGTCGAACAGGAGAGGAGGAAGAGGATAAAAAAAGAAGAGGAATAAGAAAAGAAAAAAGAGGAGAAGAAAGAATAGAGGAGATCTTCTCCTCTATTCTTTCTTCTTCTCTTTTTTTCTTCTTCTTCCTCTTTTTTTTATCGGGAACGAGGGTCGTCGAGGGTCGCCGAGCGGTAGAGGAAGAAGAGGATAAAATAGAAGAGGAAGAAAAAAAAGAGAGGGGTCGACGGTCGCCTAGGGGTCGAGGGTCGAGAGGGGGTCTAGGGTCGCCGAGAGGGGAGAGGAAGACGAGGAGAAATAAATAAGAAGAAGAAAAAAGAAGAAAAAGAAGAGGAGAAGAAGAAAGGAATAGAGGAGAAGAAGAGAAAAATAGAATATATATTCTATTTTCTCTTTTCTCCTCTATTCCATTCTTCTTCTCCTCTTTTTTTTCTTCGATCTTCTCCTCTATTTTGTTCATGGATATATGCTAAAGAATACGAGGGGGGTGATAGATGATGATGAGGGGTCGAGAGTGGGACGAGAAGTCGAGAGGTGTCGAGGGGAGAAAAAATGTGTTATCAGGGACGAGGGTCATCGAGGGGTCGAGAGAGGGATGAGGGGTCGAGAGAACTAAATAAGAAGAATAAGAGGAGAGGAAGAAGAGGAGAAATAAATAAGAAGAAGAAAAAAGAAGGGGAAGAAGAGGGAGAAGAGGAGGAGAGGAAGAAGAGGAAGTCTTCTCCTCTATTCTTTCTTTTCTTCTTTTTTCTTCTTCTTCTTCCTCTTTATTTTATCGGGAACGAGGGTCGTCAAGAGCTCGAGGAGCGGTAGAGGAGAAACCCTAAATAGAAAGTATCGTCGGTGTGAGATACATGTACCGTCGGTGTCGAACACTACACCCACATCCCACAAGTGGCGCGGGCTTCGACGCCCACGTCACTTGTGGGACGTGGATGTAGTGTCCGACACCGAAGGCCACATGTATTTCACGCCCACGATACTTGCTAGCTATTTAGGGTTTCCTCTACCGAAAAGAAGAGGAGAAATAAATAAGATGAAGAAGAAAGAAGAAAAAGAAGAGGAGAAGAAGAAAGGAATAGTGGAGAAGAAGAGAAAATAGAATATATTCTATTTTCTCTTTTCTCCACTATTCCTTTCTTCTTCTCCTCTTTTTTTTCTTCTTTTCTTCTTCTTATTCTTCTTCTTCTTCTTATTCTTATTAGCCGGAAGTAGAGAGAGGTTTCATAGTGTCAAAGTATTGAAGAAATCCATGCCTTCATCATTAGCCGGAAGTAACCAGGGCATGTTGGTACGAAGTTCTGCAAAGTTGTTTTGGAATGGAGTCCCGGATAGTATAATCCGCCTTTTGGTACCAATTTAGCAAAGGCCTTCCAAATAGCGATATTCGGAAGGCTCTTGCTGAACTTTGTACCAAAAGGCGGATTATCCTATCTGGGAGTCCGTTCCGGAACAACTTTGAAGAGCTTCGTACCATCATGCACATGTTACTTTCGCCTAATGATGAAGACATGGTTTTGTTGAATCCTGAGACACTACGCAACCTCCCGACCCCTCGGCGATCCTCTCGAACATGAGAGGAAGAAGAGGATCGTCGAGGGGTCGAGGGTTCCAGGGTCGTCGAGGGGTCGAGGATCGCCGAGGGGTCGAGAGAGGTTTCCTAGTGTCAAAGTATTGAAGAAATCCATGCCTTCATCATTAGCTGGAAGTAACCAGGGCATGTTGGTATGAAGTTCTGCAAACTTGTTTTGGAATGGAGTCCCGGATAGAATAATCCGCCTTTTGGTACCAATTCAGCAAAGGCCTTCCAAATAGCGATATTCGGAAGGCTCTTGCTGAACTTTGTACCAAAAGGCGGATTATCCTATCTGGGAGTCCGTTCCAGAACAACTTTGAAGAGCTTCAGACCATCATGCACATGTTACTTTCGCCTAATGATGAAGACATGGTTTTGTTGAATCCTGAGACACTAGGCAACCTCCCGACCCCTCGGCGATCCTATCAAACATGAGAGGAAGAATAGGATAAAAAAAGAAGAGGAAGAAGAAAAAAAAGAGGAGAAGAAAGAATAGAGGAGATCTTCAAAGTTGTAGATGTAGTGTCGTCGTTGTCGGGAACGAGGGTCGTCGAGGGACATAGATGTAGTGTCGTCGTTGTCGATATATACCCCCTCCCCATAGCTTACTATGATTAGGTAGCTAGTTCTACGTTTGGCACTAATATATCCATCTGTCATGTTTGAATAATAATTGCCATGTTGTAAATATTTGTAGAAACTATGGACACCGCCCTAGACAAAGCAACAAAAGAAGCGTTGTTGAGGGACATAATCGCAGAAGGAAGTGATGCCATCTCGTTGTTTCTCAACGAAACCGATGGTCTGGAAGGAGAGGGTGAACAAGCTGGCTACGGTGACCTAATGCCGGTGCAAGAAGAAGAACATGAGGACGGCTCCGGTGACCCAATGCCGGTGCAAGAAGGAGACCGTGATGACGGCTCCGGTGACCGAACCGAGTCCGGCCAGGTATATATATTAGTTAAGCCTATGCTGAGTAGCTGATTGATGCATTCATTGTTTTGGTATGTACACATATTAATTAAGTCTTTGTTCTTTTTTCCAGCCCTCCGGATCGAGCACAACTTCGGTAAAGAGACGAGGCCCGAAGAAAAAGTTGAGCTCGGATGAAAAGTTTGAGATCATAGCAATCGCGCCCGACGGCCAACCTATTGAACCCCTCTGGACAAAGAGCGCATTTGTTGCTCAGTGCGGGGTTCTGGTTAGGGACAAGATCCCGATAAGCATCCAGCAATGGTTTGAGCCGGCTACAGAAGACCCTGAGGTGTCTTATGTCAATGATATGAAGAAAAATGATCTTTGGACTGAGCTGAAGTCAAATTTCACCCTACCGCCTGAGGATAATCCAGAGAACCCAGTTAAAGAGAAATTAATCAAGTCTTTTGCTCTGAAGAGGATGGCAGAACTATTCAGGAGGTGGGAGAAAGAGCTGAATAAGTTTGTCAAAAATAACGAGACACTAGAATTCAAGGGCAGATATGAGAAGATCAGAGATCACTGGCCCGCATTTGTGGCCTACAAGACATCGGAAAAGAGTCAGAAGATGTCAGCGACAAACAAGCAAAATGCTGCGAAGAAGAAGCTTCACCATCGCACGGGGTCAGGTGGCTACCTCGTAGCCCGGCCTAAGTGGTCCAAGACTCAGAATGATCTGGTTCATAAAGGGATCGAACCAGAGACAATTAACTGGCCAGACCGTTGCCGGACTTGGTTCTTCGGGGCTGGCGGAACAGTGGACCCTGTAACAGGGAAGTGCATTTGGACGAACGATCAAATGGACATACCAGTCAGTAAGCTTAAGCAGTATATCGAAGCAGCGCAGGAAGGGACGTTCTTTCCAGACAGAGAGAACGATGAGCTCACAATGGCCCTCGGGAATCCTGAGCACCCTGGACGGACACGAGGCACGCCAGGCTCCATTCCATGGAAGGTTGGGTTTCCGGACGCAGGCGGTTACAAATCCCATGAGAGGAGGAAAAAAGTGCAGCAGACCCAAATGCAGGCGCTGAAAGCAAGGGTAGACGCGATAGAGGAACGAGAAGCAAATCGCAGCAAACGTACTGCCGAAGCCTCCCCCGAAGCTACCCCGCCATCTCAGTGCAGAAGCAGCGTGGCTTCCACCGAGCTGCTTCAGCCGGAGCATGCCTTGACGGCTCCTGCCAGCTATCCCGTGGATGCTATAACGGAGTCTCAAAATTGCCACCTTATGACGCAATGGATGAATTTGAAGGTCAAGGCGGCTGTTGGCTCTGTTTTTCCTACTGAACCCGGCGCAACTTTTCACTGCCGGCCGATTCCAGAAGGATATGCTAGGGTGATGGTGGATGAGATAACGGAGGGATTTGAGGACCTCCAGCTTGACCACCCTACCGGTGAAGGGGAGACTCGGCTGGGGTCTGCTCTGAAGACTCCATGCCTATGGCGGAAGGAGCTCATCAACCTTCCGAACTGGACGCCACCGCCTCCTCCTCCTCCTCCGGCGAGTCAGGGCACTCCGCCTCCACCGCCTCCTCCTCCGGCGAGTGACGATCAGGGCCCTCGGCCGGCTCCTTCTCCGACGCGTGGCGGCACTCCGCCTCCTTCTCCGCCTGCGCTGACGCGGCCCAGCAGCCAGCCTCCTCCTTCTCCGCCTCGTCAGCAAGGGCGGAAGAGACCTGCCGCCGCTCCAGCTGCTCCGGCGCGTCGTAGTCCTTCTCCTCCGCCTCTTAAGCATGTAAAGAAGACAACCGCTACGTCTGCTTGGTCGGCGTCTAGAAGTACAATCAGAGGCGGGAGGACATACAGATTCGATCCTTCTCTGAAGACTCCAGAGAAGTTACCATACGAGAGGACCCAGGAGGAGAACGCCGAGATCGCGCGAGAAGAAGTGAAGAAATTCTTTGAAGGGGTGAAAGCAAAGAAACATCCACCTCCGGAGGAGAAGGTAGATCGGGTGAAAGTGAAGCGCACTCTGGCTGCCCTGACAAAAGCACCGAAGTCTGATTCGCCGAAAGGAAACTATGACCGCATTATTAGAAAGGAATTTGCCGAAGCGGAGCGGTCGGGAAGTACTGTCAGTGATCAAAGGCTGAAAGAACGACGAGCTGGGAAACAAATTGCCCAGCTCGGCGAACAAGCGAAGCAATCGTGCCCCCCGCTCAAGGTGCCTAGCCACAACTTCGATAATGATCCGAGGATGGTGCCCGGTTATAGCAATCTTGCAGATTACTTGCCCGACGAAGTACATTATGAACCCATGGAGGTGTAGATACAAAGATACGAGTACGGGAAGCCTCTCGTCAAATATGAAATATCTCTATCAACGATGATGCGAAGATTGCATGATTGGTACTTGAAAATCTGCAGAGACTCTGGGGGGAGGAGTACCTTGTATGTGAAAGTTAAAAAGGAGCATGACCTCGTTGGAATTGATCTGTTGCCTATTCCATTTGAGGAGTTCTATCAGTTTTTCAATCAATTGGCCCTCGATAAAACAACGGTCGCCTACTACTGTCTGTAGGTAGTACTACTTCTATCATTAAGTTTCTCTATATAGCTTAGCTCTTTCATTGCATGTATTTATAATCATCCTCACTATATTATGCAGATTGAAGATCGCCGTATTGAAGAAAAGACAAGTTGGTGATATTGGGTTCATTAACACACATCTCATAGATGCAACTCAGGTTAAACTTCATGCCGCAGCTACCGAGGCCAGCTTGCTACGATCGTTCGTAATAAATCAAAACAAAGATATAATAATCTTTCCTTACAACTTCAGGTGAGTGTTACTGTCTTGTGCGTATTCGGTTTCCCTTATATATTAGTCAAGGTTATAGTAATGTAATTCATGAGTTATGCATGTGTGTGCAGTTTCCACTATATTCTCCTAGAGATTAAGCTTGAGCAGGGAGTAGTAACCGTCTTGGACTCTAAACGAAAAGATCCCAAGGAGTATGCGGACATGACTGAAATCCTCAAGAAGTAAGTTAAATCGATCATTATCCACCATATCAGCAACTTTGTTCATTTCCTGATATCAAGTAATTGTTTTCTTTGTCCGGCAGGGTTTGGAGAAAATTCACCAAAACAGTTCCGGGACTGCCGAAGGAGCTGGAATTTAGACACCCGAAAGTAAGTACTATAGTAGCATGTTCCGCGCATCTCCTAGTGATTCAAGCGCTAGTTTCATCAATACCATTTAGCATTCTTGCTTATCAGTTTGATTGACCACTATTTCTTGTAAAGTGGTTGTGGCAGGAACAAGGGAATGATTTCTGTGGATACTACATCTGTGAGTCCATCCGCCACACGACCTGTGAGCGGGGCGGGTACTCTAACGAACAATATGAAGTACGTAAATAACAACATTCACAATTTTATTTTATTACCATCATTTGTGTTGAGTTTCATTCATTTATATATATATATGTATTGACCCCCTTCTTCAAATTAGATGTTTCGGAAACGGGATGAACTCCTAGCACCAGCTCGCATGCGAGCAATTCAAGAGGAATTGGCGGCATTCTTTCTTGACCACGTGATCCCTGAAGACGGAGAATTCTATGTGGACCCTGAGTCCGTATGATTATATTTGTAAGAGATAATTATTGTATATATGTAGCCGGTAGTGTCAGATAGATATACGAGAACTTGTTGTTCGACCAATCTCTCGGAGAAGGAGAGGTGGTCGATATCACTTCTCTCTGTATATATGCATATATGTTCATGACGATCTTCTGTTTCCTTCGTTTGCTTACTAGCTAGCTAGCGTGTCTAGTCCTCTCTATATACGTATGTATAGTACGTAGCGTCGACCAAGCACGGACATAGCAGAGGACACTTCTCTCTATTAATTATAACTAGCTAACACAATATATGAAACACCTAAATTAACCCCCCAAAACCCCCAACCCCCCCCCCTTTCAAAAAAAAACAAAAACCCCAGCCACAGAAGTGCTGACGCGTGGATGCCTATTGGTCTCGGTTGGTGCCACCAACCGGGACCAAAGGGTCTCCTGACTGGGCTCTGCGCACTGCCCACGTGGAGGGCCTTTAGTCCCGGTTCTGGATTGAACCGGGACTAAAGGGGGGAGGTATTAGTACCGACACTTTAGTCCCGGTTCCTGAACCGGGACTAAAGGCCCTTACGAATCGGGACTATAGGACCTTTTTCTACCAGTGTATACATTAGATCATCATTGCATATCATATTTTATTGCTTTTCTGGTTGATCCTAGAAATTCTACGCAACTCAAGGACCCTCGGAGAGAGTTGGGGATTTCGTTATTTTCATATTTGAGTTTTCTCAAATTTTGAAAATAGGATCATGTAATTTTATTTATTTTATCTTCAATTATTTCTATTCTCAAAATATGAGAGAGGGAATAAAATGACTTTCCCAAAATAAAGAAATATTGAGGATTTAATAAAAAAATCAAGTAAGATTTTATTTTGGTTTTATTTGCTATTTTATTTGAATTTAGGAAAAAATGCATGTTTTCAAAAATTGCATTTAGAGCCAAAAAAATGTTCATCCTGTTCTAAATATTTTATTTAGACGGAGAAAATTTGTTTGGCATTTTTAGATTTTATTTTTTTCTAGATTTTTTTAGGCACAGCGAAATTGTTTAAAAAAAAACCCCGCGCCCGACTAGGACAAGGGCCCAGCCGAGCCAGGCCGGCCCAGCCGCCGCCGCCTTCCCCGCCGGATTCGGAGAGGAGTCCGAGCTGGAGCCGCCTCGCCGCCGCTGACCCCCTCCCCAAGTCAACCCCCCTCCTTTAAATAGCCACCCCGGGGCCCCCCTAGAGCCCCGAGTCGCCACAGCCGCCACCCCGCGCCGCCCGGAGCCGCCGCCCTGTCGGAGCGCCGCCGCCGCCGAGGTAGTCGCCGGCCGGTTTTTGAAAAAAAAACCGAGTCGGTTTTCTTTTCAAAACCCTAGTTTTCGTTTTTTTAAATAAATAGATCGGTTTTTTTGTCGGTTTATTTCTTTTGCGAGCTCCCGTTCATTCGTTAACTGTTCGTCGTTTTTCTTTTCTCGGATTAAATCCGCGGTTTTTCTGATCGTGATCTCTGATCCGATGTTCGTTCTAGTTTATCTGTTCACTCGTTTGTCGGAATCAGGCGATTCAAGCGCCTGGAGTTTCGTCTCGAAACCCTCTTTCCGTTTAACCAACTCAAATAAGTTTTTGCCACAGTAAAAATTGCACTAGATTCAGAATAGTAAACGAAGCTTATTTCTTTTGCCGTTTGCCTTTCGTTGCTTCGTTCGATTTGGTTCTTTTTGCCAACCAGAGTTCTTAAGTTGAACCTTCTGGTTAGATCTTTTGTTCGAGTTTTACCTGTGCATTAGATGAGTGTTTATTGTGTGCTTGTTTGGTTGTGATAGAGTACCCGGAGTGCGCCGCTTGCTACTTCGAATCGCTAGGTTTCCCGGATCATCAGCAAGGAAAGTAACACTTTGAGCATACCTCCTACTACCTAGTTTTATTGCATTAGATCAATCCTCACACATTGCATCCCCAAGCTTAATTCCTGCTCGTCCTCGAGTAGGTAAATAATAAAAACAAAATTTTTGATGTGGAATCCTACCTAACATAATTATCAATGTAATTTTCTTTATTGTGGCATGAATGTTCAGATCCGAAAGATTCAGGACAAAAGTTTAATCTTGACATAGAAATAATAATACTTCAAGCATACTAACAAAGTAATCATGTCTTCTCAAAATATCATGGCCAAAGAAAGTTCATCCCTACAAAATCATATAGTTTGGCTATGCTCCATCTTTGTCACACAAAATATTCAAATCATGCACAACCCCGATGACAATTCAAGCAATTGTTTCACACTTTAGTATTCTCAAACTTTTTCAACTTTCACGCAATACATGAGCATGAGCCACGGACATAGATCTATAGGTGGAATAGAATAGTGGTTGTGGAGAAGACAAAAAAGAGGAAGATGGTCTCACATCAACTAGGCATATTAATGGGCTATGTAGATGCAAATCAATAGATATCAATGTGAGTGAGTAGGGATTGCCATGCAACGGATGCACTAGAGCTATAAATGTATGAAAGCTCAACAAAAGAAGCTAAGTGGGTGTGCATCCAACTTGCTTGCTCACGAAGACCTAGGGCATTTTGAGGAATCCCATTGTTGGAATATTCAAGCCAAGTTCTATAATGAAAATTCCAACTAGTATATGAAAGTGACAAAATAAGAGACTCTCTATCATGAAGAACATGGTGCTACTTTGAAGCACAAGTGTGGAAAAAAGATAGTAGAATTGTCCCTTCTCTCTTTGTAACATCCCAAATTTTCAATTTGGAATGTTATACATTAGATCATCATTGCATATCATATTTTCTTGCTTTTCTGGTTGATCCTAGAAATTCTACGCAACTCAAGGACCCCCAGAGAGAGTTGGGGATTTCGTTATTTTCATATTTGAGTTTTCTCAAATTTTTAAAATAGGATCATGTAATTTTATTTATTTTATCTTCAATTATTTCTATTCTCAAAATATGAGAGAGGGAATAAAATGAGTTTCCCAAAATAAAGAAATATTGAGGATTTAATAAAAAAATCAAGTAAGATTTTATTTTGGTTTTATTTGCTATTTTATTTGAATTTAGGAAAAAATGCATGTTTTCAAAAATTGCATTTAGAGCCAAAAAAATGTTCATCCTGTTCTAAATATTTTATTTAGACGGAGAAAATTTGTTTGGCATTTTTAGATTTTATTTTTTTTAGATTTTTTTAGGCACAGCGAAATTGTTTAAAAAAACCCCCCCGCGCCCGACTAGGCCAAGGGCCCAGCCGAGCCAGGCCGGCCCAGCCGCCTCCGCCTTCCCCGCCGGATTCGGAGAGGAGTCCGAGCTGGAGCCGCCTCACCGCCGTTGACCCCCTCCCCAAGTCAACCCCCCTCCTTTAAATAGCCACCCCGGGGCCCCCCTAGAGCCCCGAGTCGCCGCCGCCGTCACCCCGCGCCGCGTCACCCGCCGCCGCCTGCGGCCGCCCCGCCGCCGCCCGCGCCGCCCGGAGCCGCCGCCCTGCCGGAGAGCCGCCGCCGCCGAGGTAGTCGCCGGCTGGTTTTTGAAACAAAACCGATTCGGTTTTCTTTTAAAAACCCTAGTTTTCGTTTTTTTTAATAAATAGATCGGTTTTTTTGTCGGTTTATTTATTTTGCGAGCTCCCGTTCATTCGTTAACTGTTCGTCGTTTTTGTTTTCTCAGATTAAATCCGCGGTTTTTCTGATCGTGATCTCTGATCCGATATTCGTTCTAGTTTATCTGTTCACTCATTTATCGGAATCAGGCGATTCAAGCGCCTGGAGTTTCGTCTCGAAACCCTCTTTCCGTTTAACTAACTCAAACAAGTTTTTGCGACAGTAAAAATTGCACTAGATTCAGAATAGTAAACGAAGCTTATTTCTTTTGCCGTTTGCCTTTCGTTGCTTCGTTCGATTTGGTTCTTTTTGCCAACCAGAGTTCTTAAGTTGAACCTTCTGGTTAGATCTTTTGTTCGAGTTTTACCTGTGCATTAGATGAGTACTTATTGTGTGCTTGTTTGGTTGTGATAGAGTACCCGGAGTGCGCCGCTTGCTACCTCGAATCGCTAGGTTTCCCGGATCATCAGCAAGGAAAGTAACACTTTGAGCATACCTCCTACTACCTAGTTTTATTGCATTAGATCAATCCTCACACATTGCATCCCCAAGCTTAATTCCTGCTCGTCCTCGAGTAGGTAAATAATAAAAACAGAATTTTTGATATGGAATCCTACCTATCATAATTATCAATGTAATTTTCTTTATTGTGGCATGAATGTTCAGATCCGAAAGATTCAAGACAAAAGTTTAATCTTGACATAGAAATAATAATACTTCAAGCATACTAACAAAGTAATCATGTCTTCTCAAAATATCATGGCCAAAGAAAGTTCATCCCTACAAAATCATATAGTTTGGCTATGCTCCATCTTTGTCACACAAAATATTCAAATCATGCACAACCACGATGACAAGCCAAGCAATTGTTTCACACTTTAGTATTCTCAAACTTTTTCAACTTTTAGGCAATACATGAGCATGAGCAATGGACATAGATCTGTAGGTGGAATAGAATAGTGATTGTGGAGAAGACAGAAAAGAGGAAGATGGTCTCACATCAACTAGGCATATTAATGGGCTATGTAGATGCAAATCAATATATATCAATGTGAGTGAGTAGGGATTGCCATGCAACGGATGCACTAGAGCTATAAATGTATGAAAGCTCAACAAAAGAAGCTAAGTGGGTGTGCATCCAACTTTCTTGCTCACGAAGACCTAGGGCATTTTGAGGAATCCCATTGTTGGAATATTCAAGCCAAGTTCTATAATGAAAATTCCAACTAGTATATGAAAGTGACAAAATAAGAGACTCTCTATTATGAAGAACATGGTGCTACTTTGAAGCACAAGTGTGGAAGAAATATAGTAGAATTGTCCCTTCTCTCTTTGTAACATCCCAAATTTTCAATTTGGAATGTTATACATTAGATCATCATTGCATATCATATTGTATTGCTTTTCTGGTTGATCCTAGAAATTCTACGCAACTCAAGGACCCTGGGAGAGAGTTGGGGATTTCGTTATTTTCATATTTGAGTTTTCTCAAATTTTGAAAATAGGATCATGTAATTTTATTTATTTTATCTTCAATTATTTCTATTCTCAAAATATGAGAGAGGAAATAAAATGACTTTCCCAAAATAAAGAAATATTGAGGATTTAATAAAAAAATCAAGTAAGATTTTATTTTGGTTTTATTTGCTATTTTATTTGAATTTAGGAAAAAATGCCTGTTTTCAAAAATTGCATTTAGAGCCAAAAAAATGTTCATCCTATTCTAAATATTTTATTTAGACGGAGAATTTTTTTTGGCATTTTTAGATTTTATTTTTTTCTACAGTTTTTTAGGCACAGCGAAATTGTTTAAAAAAAACCCCCGCGCCCGACTAGGCCAAGGGCCCAGCCGAGCCAGGCCGGCCCAGCCACCGCCGCCTTCCCCGCCGGACTCGGAGAGGAGTCCGAGCTGGAGCCGCCTCGCCGCCGCTGACCCCGTCCCCAAGTCAACCCCCCTCCTTTAAATAGCCACCCCGGGGCCCCCCTAGAGCCCCGAGTCGCCGCCGCCGCCACCCCGCGCCGCGTCGCCCGCCGCCGCCTGCTGCCGCCCCGCCGCCGCCCGCGCCGCCCGGAGCCACCGCCCTGCCGGAGAGCCGCCGCCGCCGAGGTAGTCGCCGGCCGGTTTTTGAAAAAAAACCGATTCGGTTTTCTTTTGAAAACCATAGTTTTCGTTTTTTAAAATAAATATATCGGTTTTTTTGTCGGTTTATTTATTTTGCGAGCTCCCGTTCATTCGTTAACTGTTCGTCGTTTTTCTTTTCTTGAATTAATTCCGCGGTTTTTCTGATCGTGATCTCTGATCCGATGTTCGTTCTAGTTTATCTGTTCGTCTCGAAACCCTCTTTCCGTTTAACCAACTCAAACAAGTTTTTGCCACAGTAAAAATTGCACTAGATTCAGAATAGTAAACGAAGCTTATTTCTTTTGCCGTTTGCCTTTCGTTGCTTCGTTCGATTTGGTTCTTTTTGCCATCCAGAGTTCTTAAGTTGAACCTTCTAGTTAGATCTTTTGTTCGAGTTTTACCTGTGCATTAGATGAGTACTTATTCTGTGCCTGTTTGGTTGTGATAGAGTACCCGGAGTGCACCGCTTGCTACTTCGAATCGCTAGGTTTCCCGGATCATCAGCAAGAAAGTAACACTTTGAGCATACCTCCTACTACCTAGTTTTATTGCATTAGATCAATCCTCACACATTGCATCCCCAAGCTTAATTCCTTCTCGTCCTCGAGTAGGTAAATAATAAAAACAGAATTTTTGAGGAGGAGGCCCGCCGGAGGACGTCTTCTTCCTCTGACCGACCCCGTCTCGCTGTAGCCACCGCCTTCTGTTTCGCCGAGCGGCTTCACCTCCGCTGTCCGTCGCCCGTGCAACCTCGTCACCGTCCGTCACTACCCGGCCCCTGCGCAGGTGCCCCTCTCCTCTTCCCCTTCCTTCGCCCCATGCCTGATTGAGCCGAGGCACCAAGTACTAGGTTATGTTCTAAATTTTGGGGCGGTAGTGTGTGTAAGCGAGTGAGCAGTGTTATGCGTCGGCGTCTGATGCTTCCTGGTTAGACTTGGGAGTTTGCATTTGCTAACCTTTCTATAGAAGCAAAGTTTCCTTCTATTCTTGTTTGCATTATCTAACACAATACGCAGTCATGGATTGTCTAAGGTGAATATTTTAAGTACAACTTGCTGCAAAACCTGGAGTGCATTGGCATGTTCATTTCTTTATGCCATTCCTATAGTCTGTTTGCTAGGCACTTACAAGGGCGCAATTGGTCAACCTTAAAACTCAACTGAATTGTATTGGTTTGTCTAGTTCTGAAGGGAGTGGTGTTTTTATTTAGTTGTTTGAGCTTGCTATTTTGTTTGCTTAAGTAGTTGTAACTCTCAATATTGGTCGTCCTACTTGGTCTCCAGCCACACTACCGTCCTCTTATTATACATAAGCTTGACAGTGGCGATTATGCCCATGTGTTGTGATGTTGTGAGGAAGAGGAAGGTGATCTGATTTTTATTTACTATCCTTGTAATATGATCCTGCTTTGCTTGAAAAACCAGTTACACTTGCCTATACTTATCATTGTTTTGGTATTTTTTCTGCATCTCTCATGTTGATACTGTAGGAATAAAATCCATGCTGATACTGTAGGAGTAAAATCCATGCGAAACAGTTTGTTATTTTTGCCGCATCTCTCATGCTGATACTGTAGGAGTAAAATCCATGCCCTATTAACAATGTATTACAAGAATTGTTTTCTTTTGTGTGTTTCCCTGAAATATTGTGTTATAATAGAACTGTTCCTGGATGTGGTCATGGCAGATAAATTTGTCATCAGTTTGTAGGTTGTCGAATCAGCAACCCGTAGCTGAATTGATTAGAGTTGGCCCCAAGGACGCTACTCGTAGTTGAAACTTGTAGAATGCTACCTGAATTTTACTGGGATATTAGATTCAAATTGGACGAAACTGTTTCTGCTGTTGCTTGCCACAGGTTTTGTTTGTAGTACTGTTTGGCAGTGACTGATTTTTGTCCATATGAAAGCAGAGGACCATATTGTCTGTGGCCTTTTCATCCATATGAAAGTAGAGGCACATTGTGGTGCTAGTTTGCTGGGTTTTGTCTCCGACCATCGTGTCGTGATGATTTTGCAGGTACCCCGAGAGGCCCTTGAGTTTGCCGGAATGTCGATTAACTTCCGTTCTGGAAAATTCGGGTACTCCATAATGTCTTATTTTCAACAAAGGTCATGGTGAAATTTTCCGTGAATTTAAGCATGATTTTGCTAAAAATAGGACATATGGGGGTACTTGCGACTAATGCATGGGCCGGGGTATCTTAGTATTTAATTAAGTACGATCAACTGCCTCTTTTGTTATACATATAGAAGTGTGATATCAAGTCATAGTTATTACTAATGTCAGTTGCTCGTCATCGATAAACCCTAATCTGGTAGGATGACCGAGTAAAAAACCCATACCACATATTCTATTTGGATGGCCTTGCTAAACCTTGACCATAAATACTTGAGATGGATGTAGCGGGCTTAAAGAAAGAAATGTTTTTAGGCCAACTCCACTGGGCCTGGCTGAAGATGGACAAGTGTGCATGACTAACAATATTCTATTGTAAAGCAAAACAGGAAAGAGGAACCAATCATCCTAACCTTTTGCTCTCAAAATTACCACTTCACTTCTTACTACTGAAAATCTTAGACCATCACCATTCACCAATAGCTCAAACCAGTTCGAAGGGCGTGTTTTCACCACACTTTGGATTATCTTATTGGACCCAATGCAAGAGATGATGTAGTTTTGAATTATGAATGTAGGAAATTGTCGGGACCCCGATTCTAAGTCACACCGATCTAGCATGTAACACCTCATATCACTTTGCGGCCTCACGCACGGTATTCCCACAGGTGTCGCCTTACTATGGCCCGGGACCGTTTGCGCCTTTTGGCTCACGTATATGATCGTATCGCTAGCATCCATATGACAGAGAACCCGGGCCGACATGACTAGTCATGGACCTAAAGTGGCACTGACTCATAGGGACAGGCATACATGAAACAACATCGAGCATGTCGGTCATCAGCGTGTGAATTCGGGCTGTAGCAACTGGGCTAACAGGACTCCGGTGAACCGGGCTGTACCAGGCTAGCAGGACTCCGGAAGTCACCGTGTGGCATTTCCCCGAAGGGACAGACACAGGAACAAAGTGAATCACATGCCGTCCAGTCTAAGTGTTCCGGAGCAGTAGTGCTGGGCTAGCAGGACTCCGGTGAACCGGGCTGTAGTAGACTACCATGGCTCAGTGGAAGCACTAGACTACATTTCCCCATAAGAGAGGCTACCAAGGATAAACAACTAGGTTGTCGGATCCCACACATAGCAATGCACGTTACACGTACGCATAACATGCATGTATGTGCTGTACAACATGGCATCACAATATAACGCGAACTCATATAGATAAAGGCCCAGAAGAGCCACATAGCATTAATACAAACAGAGGTGACATGACCCATCATTCAGAGCATACAAGCAACGGAAGCATTACATGTCTGAGTACAGACAACTACAAAAGAAAAGGGCTGAGAAGCCTGACTATCTACAAGTACCTTCCAAGGGTACAAGATCGTAGCTGAGGTAACAAGCTACTCGTCGAAGTCCAAGCGGTACTACTAGTGAGACAGATGTCTCACCTGCAAAACATAATAAAGCAAACGTGAGTACAAAGGTACTCAGCAAGACTTACATCAGATCCTATCATACATGCATTAGTATCAAGAAGGTAATGTGGGGTTTAGTTGCAGCAAGCCAGCTTTGACTCAGTAGCTATCCTGTTCTACGACAACGAGAAACTTCTTTGAGGTGAGGCAGCGCACACGAGTCCACTAACCACCACATCAATACACTACTATGGATTCATCCCCGTCTGTCTACGAGAACGCCATCCATAGCACTCACACTTGTCTTGAGCATTTTAGAGTATCCATTTCAAGTTGTCTATGTACCACATAAGCATCCAAGAAGTCAATAACCGAGGACACGGCTATTCGAATAGATCATGATAACCCTGCAGGGGTGTACTTATTCACACACGCTCTCACCACTTATCACCATATACACGTCATGTATATCGGCAACCTTCAATCAGAAGCCTGGCGAGGGTGTCGGCCACGACCTTACACTAGTAGAAAATAGGGCTTCGGTCACGGGGCAATATTCACATTAGTCCCGATTCTCTCACGAACCGGGACTAATGTGAGCATTGGTCCCGGTTCGTGCGGCTAAGGCTTTAGTCCCGGTTCACCTGAGCCCTTTAGTCCCGGTTTGAGACACGAACTGAGACTAAAGGGTGTGATGCCCTTTAGTCCCGGTTTGTGTCTCAAACCGGGACTAAAGATTAGACCTTTAGTCCCGGTTTGAGACACGAACCGGGACTAAAGGGTGCGATGCCCTTTAGTCCCGGTTTGTGTCTCAAACCGGGACTAAAGGTCCCATTTTCAAACTCTACCCCCCGGGTGGATCGCCTTTTTTGTTTTGAAAAATTCAAAAGAAAATGATAAAACTTCAAAAAATAAAATCCTTCGAGAGGTAGTTATATTACTACATCTACTAGTTAGGAAAATTAAAAAACTTAAATTTGGACATGTTTTGCAAAAAATGTAGGGAAAATGTAAAACGGCTATAACTTTTGCATACCATGTCGGAAAAAAACGTATAATATATCAAAATGTTCGGAACGAAAATCCGCATCCGATGGAGACCGCCTATGGCATGTTTGCCAATTTTTAGAATCCTCAAATTCTAAAAGGAAAAAAAGTTATGCTCAAATTTCAGTTTTTTTGACTTTTTGTTAAATCTGGTCAAACTTTGGTCAAACTACTTATTCAAGAAGTATTAGTGTTACTAAATAATTATTCAAGAATATTAGTGTTACTAAATAATTATTTCAGTTTTTTTGAATTTTGGTCAACTATGGTCAAACTGTGGTCAAACTACTTATTCAACAAATATTAGTGTTACTAAGTAATTATTGATTTTTAGAACAATAGTTTCAAACTCAAACAGTGAAATGTGTGACTTCATGCTCAAGCTAAATTCCTGAGGGTTAATAGGATTGACATCTTACTATTGTCAGGAAAACAACAAGTGCAGACTTGGAAACGAGGGAGAATAGAACCCGGAAGTTAAGCGTGCTTAGGCTGGAGTAGTGAGAGGATGGGTGACCGTTCCAGAACCGGGACTAAAGGCCCCTTATGAACCGGGACTAAAGGCCCTTTGTATACTAGTGTTACTAACCACACAAGACTCTAGTCCAGGTTTATCGCCTATTCAGGTTCCATCCGCAAGGAGATCCGAGCGGGGTTTCGCTCATGGCCCCAAACGATGTGTACAGGGTTCCCGAGCCCACCATTCGGGTGCCACTCGGTACACCGGGCCACGTGTGCCTAGTCTGTCCCAAGTCCACCCTGCCAGGTGCCACTCGGTAGAAAAATAGCACTACCTACAAACACCAGACACTATTTGCAACTCCTAGATAGAGATCAAGGCGGTTAATAAGTCGAGAGAGCTTGGAGCGCCCGGAGCCTAATGTGTGGTAGTAGCTAGTCATTGGACAACTTACACAGAACTCAGTTCGTTAAGGACGGTCCCAATGAGACAACCCACCATGTACTCCTACATGGCCTCTCACCGCTACCTTTACCAAATCGTATTCACACGCTTAACTCTCAAAACTGGAACATATCGTAACACTCCAACTCATTCCCGATGAATCAGACCTGACACAACTCTAAGCAATAGCAGGCATGGCATGGTAGGAACACGACATGGCTCAAACAACTCCTACACATGCTAGTGGGTTTTAACTATTTACTGTGGCAATGACAGGTCATGGAGAGGAATGGGTTCAACTATCGCAGCATAAAGTAGCAGTTGAATCGTTGTTGTCCTAATGCAATAAATGAGATCAGGAGCGAGAGAGTAGGATTGTATCAGAATGAACAAGGGGGTTGCTTGCCTGGTAGATAAACAGGGGGGCACTGCTCCACTAACAGGTACTCTGGATCGGTCTCCGGAGCAGGACCTATCGAAAAGGAACGGTGTCGAAAATCAAACACAAGCATATGCAACAATATGATGCATGAACATGGCATGAGTATGTGATGTTGTTTGAGTTAATGCATCTAGCATTTATTTGGTTGAAGTCCATTTGAACCAAGGGTTCAAATGCAACTCCAAATTAAGCTCTTAAATATGCCATTTATATGTTTTCATATATACAGCATGTATAGGTTGGTTTTTCATGCATGAAAATAGTACAGATGGATAGATTGAATTTTCTGATCATTTTTCATATATAAATTATTTCAATCTGAGCTACGGTTGAATTTCTATGAATTTTTTCATATATTATTTTCTGGAATTTCCTTTTTTATTTTTAAACCAGAAAATGGTATGTTGCGTCAGCACATGTTATGCTTACGTTAGCAGGTCGATGGCGCTGACCAAGTCAAACCTGACGTGTGAGGTCCACACGTCAGTGACTCAGTTAGTTAACAGGGGGTTTTATTTAGTCTAATTAGGATTAATGGGCGCTGGGCCCACTGGTCAGCGACTAACTAGCTAACTAACCTAGGTAAATTAGTGTTAAACTAATACTAACTAAAATGTCAGGGGTGGGTGGCCCATGCATCAGTGACACAAGAGGAAAGGTCAAACCCTGGTCAGAGGGGTCAAACCCGCCGACGACTTGACACCGACGAGGCCCGAGACGGCGAGGCAGCTCGGAAAACCGCTACAAGGCCTCGTTCGGCGTGTTTCTGGGTGCGTCGGAAAGCTCTTTCCCCCACGCGTCGAACGGTGCAGGTGCTGGGTCGTGGGGAGGCCGGAGTTTGTCGGAGTGGAGCCCGTGGCAGTTGCCGCAGTTCGGGCGTGGGTGCGGGCAGCGTTGCGGTGTGCAAGCAAGTGAGCTAGGCGCTAGCGGTGGCCTACATGATGCGGTGAGAGGTTTGGACTCGCCGGGGCGACCATTTGGTCACCGGAGGTGCGTCGGCGACGAGCTCAGGTGGCGACGGTTACGGTCACCGGTGAGGCAGTGGCTACGGCATGCAAGCGAGAAAGCGGAGAGGGGGAGGAGGAGCAGCAGCTCACAACGGTCTCTGTGGGCTTGATGGCGAGCTCGAGGACGCGCTGAGGTTGACGGTGCGGTGTTGGGAATCCACGGCGGTCGGAGATGAAGACGACGGCGATGGAGGCGCTCTAGGGCTTCCCGCGTCGCGTGGCTTGATGGAGAGGTAGCAGACGGCGGCGCGGAGCTTGTAGACATGGAGAGAGGGCGAGGGGGAGGCGGTGGCTACGACAATGGCGAGCGGCGGCGATGGCAGCGCTCGGGCGGGTGAGAGAGAGAGAGCGGCAGAGGAGGGGAGGCCACGGGAGAGAGTGAGAGAGGTGCGAGGCGGCGCGTGGTGTCGTCCAGGGCGTCCAGGGCGATGGGGGAGTGATGCAGGCAGGCAGGAGGTGGCCGGACGCGTGCGTGCACTGGCCAGTCAGCTGGGCCGGCCTGTTGGGCCAGTGGGCCAGGCCTGCTGCACAGTGCCAGGCCGCGGTAACCCAGGTAAGCATTTCATTTTTGTTTTCTTTTCTATTTTTCTGACATTTGTTTTGTTTAATAAAAATACTAAACCATTTTATTTTCTTATGCCAATTTTTTGCAGGGGCTAGTGGTATTATTCCAGAGCTCCTCAACTACTGGCATAATTTTTGGACAATATTATGTATATAATAATATATATCCAAAGCAAATAATTACTACATTAATTCCAAATGCCCAAAATAAATACTTATGAGCTCCTGAAAATGTTGGTTTGATTTTTATCTCTGTCCAAGATTTCCAGAGAGCAACATGAGCATTTTCTTGGACCCTTTTGGAGCAATTTTTTTATTTGGGTCATTTCCAGAATGATTCTAAGGGTTTCACAAATCCCCATTTCAAATTTCAATGAAATTTAAACATGATGCAAACATGAAGGCTAGCCTAGGTCATACCAGAACTAGGGATGTGACAACTCGCCCCCACTCGGAAGAATCTCGTCTCGAGATTCAGGCGTTGGCGGAAGGAAAGTGGGGTACTCAAGTGGAAGACGATCTTCACGCTCCCAGGTAGCTTCCCTCTCAGAATGATGGGACCACTGAACCTTGAGAAACTTGATGTTATGACATCGAGTGACACGCTCTGCTTGATCAAGAATGCGAACAGGGTACTCTCGATATGTGAGTTTATCTTGGAGATCAAGTGTTTCGTGGTCCACTCCGCGGATGGGATCCGAGAAGCAACGCCTGAGTTGATAGACGTGGAAGACATCATGTACTCGAGAAAGATGTGGGGGTAGTTCCAACTGGTAGGCAACCTCTCCTCGTTTAGCGAGAATGCGAAAAGGACCAATGTAACGAGGAGCCAACTTGCCCTTGGTACCGAAATGATGGGTACCCTTCAAAGGGGTAACCCGAAGGTAAGCTTTGTCGCCAACTTCATAAGCCACTTCCTTATGACTACGGTCATACTAGCTCTTTTGACGAGATTGGGCTGTTTTTAAATTTTCACGAATGATGCGAACTTGCTCTTCTGCCTCCTGGATCATATCCGGTCCAAAGAATTGTATTTCATCGGTTTCTGACCAGTTCAAAGGTGTTCGACATCTTCGTCCATACAGAACCTCAAAAGGAGCTTTCTTGAGGCTGGATTGGTAGCTATTATTATAAGCAAACTCGGCGAAGGGAAGACACTTCTCCCAATTCATACCGAATGAGAAAACACAAGCTCTAAGCATGTCTTTGAGAATTTGGTTAACCCTTTCCACCTGACCACTTGATTGTGGGTGGAAAGTGGTACTGAAGGAAAGATGGGTGCCCATGGTAGTTTGGAAACTCTCCCAGAAATGAGAAGTGAAAATACTACCACGGTCCAAATTGATCTCTATTGGAACACCATGAAGTGACACTATTCCAGAAATATATAAGTCAGCGAGCTGACTAGCACTGATACTCTCTCGGACAGATAGGAAGTGAGCCACTTTGGAAAGACGATCAATGACTACAAAGATAGCATTATTCCCTTTCTTGATCCTGGGAAAGCCGGTGATGAAGTCCATACCAACTTTATCCCATTTCCACTCAGGAATAGCTAAAGGCTGAAGGGTGCCAGCAGGTATTTGATGCTCTACCTTAACGCGACGACAAACGTCGCAGTTAGCAATGAACTAAGCAATTTCTCTCTTCATCCTAGTACACCAGAACCTCTGGCGTAGGTCCTGATACATTTTAGTACTACCGGGATGAATCATGAGAGGAGATTCATGTGCCTCCTTAAGGATTAATTGTCGAAGATGTTGATTCTTGGGAACCACCAAGCGACTCTCAAAGAAAACAACACCATGATCATCTATAGAGAAACTACCACCAACTCCCTTGTTAATGTTTCTCTTGATCCGGGAAATTCCCGTATCCTGCTTCTGAGCAGAGATGATCTGATCCACAAGAGTAGGTTTCGCCACCGAGGTAGAAAGGAATCCGTGAGGAGCAAGGTCAAGGTTAAGCTTACTGAATTCCTCATGGAGAAGTGGTTGGCCCTGCTGCAACATAAGATTGTTGCAATAGGACTTACGACTTAGCGCATCATCCATGACATTCCCCTTGCCTGGGGTGTAGGTAATTCCTAAGTCGTAATCTGAGATCAACTCCAACCAATGTCTTTGCCTAAGGTTCAAATCTGGTTTGGTGAAAATATACTTGAGACTCTGGTGGTCGGTGTAAATCTCGCAACGTTTACCAAGAAGGTAATGTCGCCATGTCTTAAGTGCATAGACTACGGCTGCAAGCTCCAGATCATGTGTAGGATAATTCTCCTAATGTGGATGCAACTGTCGAGATGCATAGGCAATCACATGGCGATCTTGCATAAGAATGCAACCTAGTCCCTGTCGTGAGGCGTCGCAGTAGATAACAAAGTCTTTAGTGAAATCCGGTGGCACAAGTATGGGAGCGGAAGTCAGGCGTCTTTTCAGTTCCTGAAAACTGTGGGGAGCACTCAAACTTTTTATCTTTCTTGAGAAGTTCCGTGAGAGGTTTGGCCACTTTGGAGAAGTTCTCAATGAAGCGGCGACAATAACTGGCTAGGCCAAGGAAACTCCTAACGTGCTTAAACATTTCAGGCAGAGTCCAATCAAGAACGGCTTGAACTCTCTCGGGATTGACAACAATGCCCTTACCAGAGATCACATGGCCTAGGTAGGTCACTTGTCGCAACCAAAATTCGCACTTGGAGAACTTGGCATAAAGGCGGTGCTCTCTGGGTTTCTCTAACACAAGTCTAAGATGTTCGGCATGCTCTTCCTCGTTCTTCGAGTAAATAAGAATATCATCGAGGTAAACCACGACGAACTTATCTATGTATTCCATGAAGATCGAGTTCATCAAGCGAGAGAATGTAGCTGGAGCATTGGTTAGACCAAAAGACATGACGGTGTACTCATACTAGCCATAACGAGTGACAAAAGCCGTCTTAGGAATGTCCCCATTTCTAATCTTGATTTGATGGTAGCCTAACCTCACATCCATCTTGGAAAAGACTGAGGATCCAGCGAGCTGATCATACAGGTCATTGATCCTGGGAAGCGGATACTTGTTCTTTATCGTGACCAAATTAACGGGACGATAATCTACAACCATTCGGTCGGTACCATCCTACTTCTTGACGAAGAGGTCGGGGCAAGCCCAGGGAGAAGAACTAGGACGGATGAAACCCTTCTGCAAGGATTCATCGAGTTGTTTCTTAAGCTCGGCTAGCTCTAAGGGTGCCATCTTGTAACGTCTCCTAGAAATTGGGGCGGTTCCTGGGATAAGATCTATGACAAACTCTACATCTCTGTCAGGTGGAATACCTAGCAGTTCCTCAAGAAAGACATCCGGAAAGTCACGGACTACCGGGATATCTTCAAGGTCTGGAAGAGGGCTGGCATTAAGAGAATAGAGTTTACGCTTTGCAATTCTGGTGGAGACAGTGACTATCTTGCCAGATGGGTGTGTAAGCTGAACGGACCTGGTGTAACAATCAATCTTGGCATAATGGTCTTTCATCCAGTCCATACCAAAGATGATGTTAATATCTGTAGACTTGAGGGCTATAAGTGATGCAAGGAATACAAGTCTGTCAACAAGGATTTCATTACCATGGCTTATTCTGGTCATTTTCCATCTAGACCCTGGGGTTTGGATTTCAAGTGGAGTTGGCATATCACAAAATGACATGTCGTGCAAACGAGCATAGCCTTCAGAGATGAAGGAGTGAGATGCTCCGCTATCGAACAGAACCGAAGCTGGATGACAGTTGACAAGGAGAGTACCAAGAACGACATCCGAATCATCGTGAGCGTCTTTAGCTGAGACGTGATGCACACATCCACGTTCAGTGGGAGCTGACTTGACACTGATCATCTTGCGTGATGGCTTACCACGGCCAACAGACTTCTCAGGCTGGGGTGGAGCATAGTTGGTTTGAGAGCAGTCACGTGCATAGTGTCCTGGCTCTTCGCATGTGAAGCATGTCCCTGAGGTAGGACGTGGACCCACATTGACAAGCGGTCTACCAGTAGGGCTAGGTGGAGCATGCAACTGAACTAGGTGAGGCGCCACATAAAAGGGCCTCAGTGTATAACCGGGTGGAAGAGCGGAGTTCGGAACCCAAATCCGGCGCTTCTGAGAACTAGAACCGGAGGAAGAACCCAAATCACCGGTGTGCTTACGAGACTCCTCGTAAGTGAGTTGAGCTGTCTCTGCATTAATGGCCTTGTTCACAAGAGCCTGAAATGTATTGCAATGATGCAAGTGGAGATCACGACGCAACTTGGGGGCGAGACCCTTCCGGAACCTGGCCCGCTTCTTGGCGTCCATGGACACCTCTTCTGTAGCATAGCGGGCAAGGTTCTCAAACTCTCTACTATAAGCATCAACAGCCATCTTATCCTGGGTGAAACTACAGAACTCTTCTCTCTTGCGGTCAATGAGAGCCAGAGGGATGTGATGCTCGCGAAAAGCCTCAGTGAAATCTCTCCAGGTGGGTATCTGGCCAGCTGGAAGCATAGCCTCATAGTTCTGCCACCAAAGACTAGCAGGACCTTCCAGGTGATATGCAGCATAGGTGACCTTGTCACCTTCAGCTATGTTCGCAGAGCGCAGCTTGATAGTAATACTACAAAGCCAGTCATCTGCATCGAGTGGTTCAATGGAATGATGGAAGGTAGGTGGTTTCAGACCAATGAAATCATAGATGGTCGCTGACTCTTTGCACTGGGGTGCGGTGTTCTCCTCAATATATGCTAACAAGCGGTTAGACTCATGCTTGTTCCTCTCCATCTCTAACATGAACTCTGCCAATGAAGACTGATCGGGAGGATCCTCGTCCCTACCATCTCCGTGGTTTCGACTACGAGCAGCAGAACTTTGGTTAACTGACGACATCCTGAAGAACCAACCAAGGAAACAAGGATGGATTCAGCATCATCATAAGGATGTAGAACATAGTACAAGGAAAATACTACCCCTTGAACTCCTAGGACAATTCTGGCAGCATAACGGCAGTAAAATGCTCAAAATGAGACATCCTGCAAACGATGGGGTAGTACCATACTCAACATCATCACTCAAGGTTCTGAGATATTACTAAACAGACTACACCAGAAGTACAACTAGAATATGACTCTGATCAACCAATCCTAAGAGACTACGGAGTAGTAACACGTGATCCTGATAGACGGAAGAGAAAGCCTAGTTCCTTAACCCCGTAGGAAAGATAGGATGACTCAGATAAGAAGGCATGCGGTATAAGGAGTAAAAAGAGCTTTACGTTCCTTTCCACAATCAATTCCCCTATATAGCTAAAGAATTTCTAGAACCAACTTCGACCAGGTTGGCTTGGTAATCCTACAGGCAGTCAGGCTCTGATACCAAGCTGTCGGGACCCCGATTCTAAGTCACACCGATCTAGCTTGTAACACCTCATATCACTTTGCGGCCTCATGCATGGTATTCCCACGGGTGTCGCCTTACTATGGCCCGGGACCGTTTGCGCCTTTTGGCTCACGTATATGATAGTATCGCTAGTATCCATATGATAGAGAACCCGGGCCGACATGACTAGTCGTGAACACAAAGTGGCACTGACTTACAGGGACAGGCATACATGAAACAACATCGAGCATGTCGGTCATCAGCGTGTGAATTCGGGTTGTAGCAACTGGGCTAACAGGACTCCGGTGAACTGGGCGGTAGCAGGCTAGCAGGACTCCGGAAGTCACCGCGTGACATTTCTCCGAAGGGACAGACACAGGAACGAAGTGAATCACATGTCGGCCAGTCTAAGTGTTCCGGAGCAGTAGTGCTGGGCTAGCAGGACTCCGGTGAACCGGGCTGTAGCAGACTACCATGGCTCAGTGGAAGTACTAGACTACATTTCCCCATAAGAGAGGCTACCAAGGATAAACAACTAGGTTGTCGGATCCCACACATAGCAATACACGTTACACGTACGCATAACATGCAAGTATGTGATGTACAACATGGCATCACAACATAACGCGAACTAATATAGATAAAGGCCCAGAAGAGCCACATAGCATTAATACAAACAGGGGTCACATGACCCATCATTCAGAGCATACAAGTAACGGAAGCATTACATGTCTGAGTATAGACAACTACAAAAGAAAAGGGCTGAGAAGCCTGACTATCTACAAGTCCCTTCCAAGGGTACAAGATCATAGCTGAGGTAACAAGCTACTCGTCGAAGTCCAAGAGGTACTACTAGTGAGACAGATGTCTCACCTGTAAAACATAATATAGCAAACGTGAGTACAAAGGTACTCAGCAAGACTTACATAAGATCCTATCATACATGCATTAGTATCAAGAAGGTAATGTGGGGTTTAGTTGCAGCAAGCCAGTTTTGACTCAGTGGCTATCCTGTTCTACGACAATGAGAAACTTCTTTGAGAGGTGAGGCAGTGCACACGAGTCCACTAACCACCACATCGATACACTACTATGGATTCATCCGGGTGCCACTCAGTACACCGGGCCATGTGTGCCTAGTCTGTCCCATGTCCACCTTGCCGGGTGCCACTCGGTAGAAAAATAGCACTACCTACAAACACTAGAAACTATTTGCAACTCCTGGACACAGATCAAGGCGGTTAATAAGTCGAGAGAGCTTGGAGTGCCCAGAGCCCAATGTGTGGTAGTAGCTAGTCATTGGACAACTTACATAGGAATCAGTTCTTTAAGGACGGTCCCAATGAGACAACCCACCATGTACTCCTACATGACCTCTCACCGCTACCTTTACCAAATCGTGTTCACACGCTTAACGCTCAGCACCGGAACATATCGTAACACTCAAATTCATTCCCGATGAATCAGACCTGACACAACTCTAAGCAATATCAAGCATGGCATGGTAGGAACACAACATGGCCCAAACAACTCCAACACATGCTAGTGGGTTTTAACTATTTATTGTGGCAATGACAGGTCATGCAGAGGAATGGGTTCAACTACCGCAGCATAAAGTAGCAGTTGAATCGTTGTTGTCCTAATGCAATAAATGAGAGAAGGAGCGAGAGAGTAGGATTGTATCGGAATGAACAAGGGGGGTTGCTTGCCTGGTAGATCAACAGGGGGGCACTGCTCCACTGACAGGTACTCTGGATTGGTCTCCGGAGCAGGACCTATCGAGAAGGAACGGTGTCGAAAATCTAACACAAGCATATGCAACAATATGATGCATGAACATGGCATGAGTATGTGATGTTGTTTGAGTTAATGCATCTAGCATTTATTTGGTTGAAGTCCATTTGAACCAAGGGTTCAAATGCAACTCCAAATTAAGCTCTTAAATATGCCATTTATATGTTTTCATATATACAGCATGTATAGGTTGGTTTTTCATGCATGAAAATGGTACAGATGGATAGATTGAATTTTTCTGATCACTTTTCATATATAAATTATTTCAATCTGAGCTACAGTTGAATTTCTATGAATTTTTGAAGTTTATATCATTTTCTGGAATTTCCTGATTTATTTTTAAACCAGAAAATGATATATTGCGTCAGCACACCGTCATGCTTACGTCAGCAGGTCGATGGCGCTGACCAAGTCAAACCTGACGTGTGAGGTCCACACGTCAGTGACTCAGTTAGTTAATAGGGGGGTTTTATTTAGTCTAATTAGGATTAGTGGGCGTCGGGCCCACTGGTCAGCGACTAACTAGCTAACTAACCTAGGTAAATTAGTGTTAAACTAATACTAACTAAAATGTCAGGGGTGGGTGGCCCACGCCTCAGTGAAACAAGGGGAAAGGTCAAACCCTGGTCAGCGGGGTCAAACCCGCCGGCGACTTGACACCGGCGAGGCCCGAGACGGCGCCGCGGCTCGAAAAACCACTACAGGGCCTCATTCGAAGTGTGTCTGGGTGCGTTATAAAGCTCTTGCTCCCGCGTGTCGAACGGTGCAGGTGCTGGGTCGTGGGGAGGCCGAAGCTCGCCGAAGTGGAGCCCATGGAGGTTGCCGTAGTTCAGGCGTGGGTGCGAGCAAGTGAGCTGAAGCGCTAGCGGTGGCCTACATGATGCGGTGAGAGGTTTGGACTAGCCGAGGCGACCATTTGGTCACTGGAGCTATGTCGGCGACGAGCTCAGGCGGCGACGGTTACGGTCATCGGTGAGGCAGCGGCTACGGCATGCAAGCGAGAAAACGGAGGGGGAGGAGGAGCAGTAGCTCACAGCGGTCTCGGTGGGCTTGACGACGAGCTCGGGGACGCGCTGAGGTCGACGGTGCGGCGATGGGAATCCACGGCAGCCGGAGATGAAGACGACGGTGATGGAGGCACTCCAGGGCTTCCCGCATCGCGTGGCTCGACGGAGAGGCAGCAGACGGCGGCGCAGAGCTTGCAGACACGGAGAGAGGGTGGGGGGAGGCGGTGGCTACGGCAACGGCGAGCGGCGGCGACGGCAGCGCTCGGGCGGGTGAGAGAGAGAGAGCGGCAATGGAGGGGAGGCCACGAGAGAGAGTGAGAGAGGTGCGGGGTGGCACGTTGCGTCATCCAGGGCGATGGGGGAGTGAGACAGGCAAGCAGGAGGTGGTCGGACGCGTGCGTGCGTGCCGCGAGCACACGCCCCTGTCCTCCTGGCGGGAGGTGGCGGATGACTGGCACTGGCCAGTCGGCTAGGCCGGCCTGTTGGGCCACTAGGCCAGGCCGGCTGCACAGTGCCAGGCCGCGGTAACCCAGGTAAAGTTTTCCTTTTTGTTTTCTTTTCTATTTTTCTGACATTTGTTTGGTTTAATAAAAATACTATTCCATTTTATTTTCTTATGCCAATTTTTTGCAGGGGCTAGTGGTATTATTCCAGAGCTCCTCAACTACTGGCATAATTTTTGGATTATATTATATATATATAATAATATATATCCAAAGAAAATAATTACTACATTAATTCCAAATGCCCAAAATAAATACTTATGAGCTCCTGAAAATGTTGGTTTGATTTTTATCTCTGTCCAAGATTTTCAGAGAGCAACATGAGCATTTTCTTGGACCCTTTTGGAGCAATTTTTTTATTTGGGTCATTTCCAGAATGATTCTGAGGGTTTCACAAATCCCCATTTCAAATTTCAATGAAATTTAAACATGATGCAAACATGAAGGCTAGCCTAGGTCATACCAAAACTATGGATGTGACAGAAATGTCGTCATCGGACGACGAAAGTCTCCCGGGGGAGTGCATCTGGTGCCACGACGATCGAGGTCTGTGCGACAGGCCTCACCAGGACAACGATCGGCGCTTCAGCATTAAGCTCGAGGAGACCTTCGACGTTGAAATGGTACACAACGACGACAAGTGTTATTTTCGTAATTAAGCATGACTTCAACTATTTCAACGTGTAATTTTCATCTTTTACAATTCGAGTATAGCTTATCCCATGCCATGCAAGACACTATGTCTTGGAGAGGATGGATTTTGACGACCATGAAAATTCTAAAACAAAGAAAATTCACCTAACGACTCATCACGATGTGGATTTTGAAGTAAACCTGTATAATTCTAGGAGCGTAACCCATTTTGGTTGCAAAAATTGGGAAGCATTTTGCAAGATTTATGGTTTTGATGAGGGTATGCTTGTCACCATGGATCGTGGTGATCTTGACATCGACCAAGACAATATCGACATTGGGGTCCTTGTTGATACGCCTCCAGTTCTACCGCTATTTGAGTTTCTGAAACATAGTTAATTATTAACTAATTTATATTGTTCATTTCAAAATAGTTGACAGCTTATTTCCATTGATAGCTTATGTTCATTCTTCAAAGAATGTGCGGGAGATGGTAGACAAAACCCACTACACTGATGGCTCCGAATTAACTTACAAGGAGAAAAATCAACTGGTCGGATTTTGTACTGACATTGAGAATTACAATATCTACAATCAAACTCCTCAACATTATGGTCAATACATGCCCCTAGTGCATGTGTTGAACTATGGTAACTACCATGGAGATACCCTGGTAAGATTTTTTACTATTACGACATCCGTGCATCTTTTGCATACTTCTAAAACTAGTACATCATTGCTAAGTATGAACTTATAACTATGTTTTTCAACAGATAATCCCAAAGAATTGTGTGCCTCATTTGATGTATCAGAAAGGTAGACTTAATGTTTTGAACATACAGCCAGGTCATCCTACGAATCTCAACTGTCCATACCAGATTTCTAAAAGAAGTGGAGACATGCAAATCAAAGGATGGAAAAAATGTATGGACAGTCATAAGGAGGTTTTTGGAAGCAAAAGGAAGCGAAGCGCCAGAATTGGAGACAGGATGATCTCCATTCTCCATAATGGAGAGTCAGGGTCTATTTTGTTTTATGCTATTTTACCTTAAATAGGGTATTTAGTTCATGTTTAGGCATAGCAGTAGCAGTAGCACGGAGATAAGAGAGGAGACATCTCTCAAATATCTCCGAATGCAGCATTACTTTCGACAAACTCGCTACTCGCGGTCTCGAGACTTGTAATGTTCTAACTTTGTTCGGTATTTTAAATTCGGAGACTAATATGATGAATTGTATTTGGAGAATAATCTTCTATTGTATTCGACAAATCTGCTGTTTATATGTTGTGCTCTCTATATTCTGTGCAGTAATATGTTTTGTAACTTGTGCAAATAGCAGAAAAGAAAAAAAATCCCTAATATTCATACTAGTGGCGCACCACTCAGCACTTTAGTGGCGCACTACAAAAGGCACACTAGTGTCGCATCATCAACTAGTGCGCCATTAGTAAGCCAGAGCACATGGGTAAATATGGCCCCCTGGGAGGCATACTAATGGCGCACCGTGAGCTATACTAATGGCGCACTGCGTGGTGCGCCATTAGTAAAAATTTCTAATGGCGTGTTGCTAGTGGCGCACCTCTAGTGCGCCATTACTAGCCAAAATAAGTGCGCCACTAGCAGGCCTTTTCCTAGTAGTGTATAGTCCGGCTGTCTGGAGACCCCCTAATCCAGGACTCCCTCAGCTGTAGCGCCTTATTAGTAGCTCCGGTCCCCGCGCTTCTGATATACCTGGAACCCGTGGTGCTGCTAGCCTTTTCTCTAGTAGTGTAAGGCACCGGAGAAGAAGGCCAAGGGGAAGGCCAAGGGGGTCCGGAGTGGCCCCCGCCACAAGGGCGCTTCAGACGCGACGTCTGAAGACAAGACCCGCTCCTCCGCCGCCGAAGACGTTGATGATGAGGAGGAGGAGGAAAGCGATTCTCCCCCGGATGGGGGAGGAAGAAGAAGGTGGCCTCCACAATTGTGGAGGTGGAGGCGCCCAAGAAGGGGAAAGGCCCACTCGTGGGCAGCTCCGCAAGGGATGTCGCCATCATTCCAGAGCGACGCCCCCGGAACAAGCCCCTGGCCACATCGTGAGTGCTAAGAACCCGTACACGTCCAATTATACGGCCTTTCCATCTTATGATATTTTACATGGTTTAATTATATCATTGCAGTCCGGCCCACGACAGCTCCCAACGATCCTCATCAAGAGGCTCGTTGGACTCAATGGAGATGGCCAGTGAGACACAGCCGGCCGCTTACTCTCCCAAGGTCGAGGGAGATGACGAGGTGCTGTCCCAAAGGACCTTCCCAGGCCAGGGAGAGGTTCGGGAGGCCGTCAAGGCGGCGCCAGAGGGTAACACCTCGGCCGCCAGACACATGAGGGAACTAGCCCCCATGGAGACTGACGATGGGGGTCGTACTCAATTCGGCCCGCCTTTGAGCACAGATCCGGAGACCCATACGGCCCCGGAGTCCAACGAGTTGCCTCCTTCAAGTGAAGGAAGCGTGCCCGTCCCGCCGACGACCTCTGTCCAACCAGAGGCGCCGGATAATCTATTGGAAGCGCTGCGAGGCGCTTCCATTGTGGAAGAACACCGTGTCCTTATGAGTATGGTGATGGAGAAGGTTCAGTCCATTAAGAGCGGACTGACCGAAGCCTGCAGTGCCCTGCTCACTACTAGGAAAAGGGCTATAGATGATATGGCCACTAATGGCGCACCAGACACGTGGTGTGCCACTACTATATAGTAATGGCGCACCATGAGTTGGTGCGCCATTAGTGTGGTCGACACTAATGGCGCACCAGACACACAGTGCGCCATTAGTAACAATATTTTTTTCCAAAAATACTAATGGTGCACCAAGGAAGAGTGCGCCATTACTAGTTTAACTAGTAATGGCACACCACCGACGCAGTGCGCCACTACTATTTTTTTTGCAAAACTACTAATGGCGCACCTCAAGCTGGTGTGCCGTTAGTAACCAGGGTTACTAGTGGCGCATTTGTGGGTGGTGCGCCATTAGTAACCTGGGACCAGCTAGATATTCTGGACAGCCACACCTACACACTCACTTTCCCCACTTCATTCTGTACACCTCCTCCTCCAAGCTTGTGTCGCCTGCATCCTCCTCCTCACCTCATTTGCACCACAGATTCATCAAAATTAAGTGGTTAAATTACCTTTTTTTGATAGGTAAGTAAGGGGAAAGCTATCTTTATGTTCTAGATCTACTTTTTTTCTCCCTAGCTCGCTCCAACAACGTGCACATGCACTTTTTATGGCCTTGCTAGATCTATGTATGTTTGTGGTGTTGCATATCTTTGTGGTGTTGCATATATGTTTGTGTTTGTAGGTACTGGTATTTGAAATACGATAGTTGCCAATATTTTGTCGGAATGTTGATTCATTTCCGTTTCGGCGAGAATTTTGGCACTATGCATTCTTTTTGGTCCTATTTTTAGGGAAAGTCATGCCAAATTTTTTCTTGGTTCTAAAATATCGTTTTGCTCTACCCCGCAGGCGACCATGGCCCGCACGATGACCGAAGGCATCATGAATAGGTTTTTGAGCTCCACGAAGGCCGAGATGCTTCAAAAGAACGAGACGGAGATAAGATGTCCGTATCGAAGATGCAAGCTGAAGATCCTTATTGCGGACCCGGATTCCGGGCAGGTGCGGGACCACCTGCTCTCGTGTGGTTTCATGGATGGCTATCGGTGGCAAGGTGATGAAGATGACTACGAAGTCGTCCATCGGGGCCGGGAAAGAAATGAGGAAGGGCAGCAAGAAAACCACCTCGGCGAGGGCGTGCGAGAAGACGAAGAATCTCCAGGACATGATCACGACGGTGATGCTGTACACAGTCATCATGTAGAAGATGCCGGACATGATGATGAGGAAGATCAAGATGAAGGGCATGATCATGAAGATGAAGATGCCGGAGAAGATAATGATGGAGGCTGGGTGCAGGACCCTCATATTCAAGAGCTGCTTCTCAAGCAGACGGATAACGCAAGAGATGCAGCCCGAGAGAATGCCAAGCTGGATCAACTGGAGATAGACGCGGTTACTCCATTGTATGAAGGATGCAGGCCCGAGGATACCCGCCTGAAAGTAACGCTCATGGCTCTGGAGATGAAGGTAAAACACAAAATGACCGACGCATGCTTCAACAAGAACATGTCATTCTGGCATGAACGTCTTCCCAAGGGGAACAAGTGCCCGACCAGTTTCGAGGAGGCGAAGAAAATCATGTGTCCTCTAGATTTACCGCAGGTGAAATACCATGTGTGCATGAAAAATTGCATCATTTATCGGGACGAGCACGCGGAGTCTACCATATGTCCGGTGTGCGGCGTCACTCGATACAAGAAGAGGAAGAAAGCTCCTCGAAAAGTGGTGTGGTACTTTCCGATCACTCCTCGTCTGCAGTGGTATTTCGCGGACCCTAAGGTAGCAAAGCTCCTGCGTTGCCACGTGGATAGGGAGGAGAAGAAGCGAGAAGATGACGGAAATGATCCGGAGATAAATAAAAAAGACAAGATGCTGAGTCACCGTAAGGATGCGAGCCAGTGGCAAGCGTTGAACTTCGAAGACCCAGAATTTGGGAACGATCCAGGGAACATCGTGCTGGGCGTGAGCACCGATGGAGTCAATCCATTTGGCAGCCAGAGAAGCACACATAGCACCTGGCCTGTGTTTGTGTGGATGTACAACCTTCCCCTCGGGTTGTGCATGAAGAGGAAGTACATTCACATGAGTATGCTAATTGAAGGGCCGAAACAACCAGGGAACGACATCAATCTGTATCTGGGGCTGCTGAAAGAGGAGCTAGAAACGCTGTGGAAAACGCCAGCCAATACGTGGGACGCCGCAGAGAAAGAATATTTCCCTATGAGAGCCGCACTACTCATGACGGTGCACGACTATCTCGGTTACGTATATCCCGCAGGGCAGGTGGTCCACGGATTTTCTGGATGCGTCAGGTGCATGGATGAGACAACGTATCGCTAGCTAGATACAGATCCCGGGTCTTCAAAAACCGTGTTCATGGGACATCGAAGGTGGCTTCGCGACGATGACCCGTGGGGGAAACGCAAGGATCTGTTCGATGGTGAAACCGAACCCCGAAGACACCCACTGCCGGGAAAGAAGCAAAAGGCGCCAGAGCCGGGAAAGAAGCTAAAGGCGCCAGAGCCGCTGCTGAAGGTATGGAAAACGAGGTCTGTTTTCTCGGACTTGTCGTACTGGAAGATCCACCGTGTGCCTCACAGCCTTGATGTCATGCATATCACGAAGAACGTGTGTGAGAGTCTGCTTGGTACCCTGCTCAACATGCCAGAGAGGACAAAAGATGGGCCGAAAGAAAGGGCAGACTTGAAATCAATGGGCATGAGGGAGGAGCTTCACGCTAATGATGATGATGATGAGGCGAAGCAGGACACAGAAAGACATCGCAAAGGCAAAAAGGCCAAGATGCACGGAAATGACTACCCTCCCGCGTGCTTCACTCTAAGTCGGGAGGAGATCGAGCAGTTTTTCACCTGCCTCGTAGGAGTAAAACTTCCTTATGGTTACGCGGGGAAGATAAGCAGATACCTAGACCCAGCGAAGCAGAAGTTCAGCGGGATGAAGTCACACGACTGTCACGTGCTGATGACGCAGATACTTCCAGTTGCAATCCGTGGGATCATGGACGCGCACGTTCGTGAAACGCTATTTGTCCTATGCAACTTTTTCAACATCATCTCTCGGAAGTCGGTTGGCATGAGGAAACTCAGATGGCTGCAGGAAGAGATCATGGTGATACTATGCGTACTTGAGATGTACTTCCCGCCCGCTTTCTTCGACGTTATGGTGCATCTGCTGGTCCATATCGTGGAGGATATCATCCAACTCGGGTCGACGTTCCTGCACAGCCTGATGCCGTTCGAAAGCTTGAATGGTGTCATCAAATGATACGTTCGCAACATGTCATGTCGAGAGGGAAGCATAGCCAGGGGCTTTCTGACCGAAGAGTGCATCTCCTACTGCACGAATTATCTAGGCATCGAGAACCCCGTTGGTCTACCCATCAACAGGCACCTCTGCGGGCTCGCTGGATGGGGTCACTGTGAGGGTCGCCGCGAAATGCATGTCGACTTTGAGGGTCGACTCGCCGACTTTGAAAGAGCAAACCTAGTCGCGCTACAACACATAGACATGGTCGATCCTTGGGTGGTAGAGCACAAAACCTTTATTGAGAAGACATACAATGACCGAGGCCAACAGAGGACGGACGGAGATATAATCAAAGAGCACAACTCATGTTTCACGCGTTGGTTCAAGCAGAAGCTTCTGCCGTACCCTTTACATGAGGATTCTTCCACGGAAGAACAACTCATATTCGCCTTGTCACAGGGCGCCGAGCACAACCTGATGACCTATGAGGCGTACGATATCAACGACTACACATTCTACACCGAGGACAAGGACATGAAGAGCGATGGTTATCAGAAATCCGGGGTAACGATGGAATCCTACACCGGTAACAACAAGGACAGATACTACCAAAGGATCGAGGAGATCTGGGAGCTGAGCTACGTTGGAGAGAAGGTCCCGATGTTCCGTGTCAGATGGGCCAAGAGCGCCCTAAAAGAAGACCTATATTTCACCACCATGGTTATACCCGAAGCCAAATCCAAGACCGCGGGCGCAAACGTCACCATGAAAAATGAGCCATGGGTACTGGCTTCCCAAGTGGACCAATGCTTCTTCATTACCGACCCGTCAAAGCCCAGTCGTGTTGTCGTGAGGAGAGGCAAAAGGAAGATCATCGGAATGGATGGAGTAGCCAATGAGCAAGACTTCAACAAGTACAGCGACCCGAAGATCTACATGACGACGACGATGAAGTAGCAGCATACACCACAAGAAGAAGCAGGACCACCCTACCTAAAGGACGTCTGATCCATAGAAGAACTCCATTTGCAAAAAAGAAGGGCAAGAAGATTGTGAACAGATAGCTAGCTAAGATCGATTGTATTTAAATCGTAGTTCTCATTTCTCGATTGTATTTCATGGGCACTTTTTGATATCATGAATAGTTTTAAATTTCATTGGCACTTTTTGAATTCATGAATATTTTTTCAAATTTGATGATATTTTTTCATATTCAATATGAAAAAATATTGAATATTGACGAGGACACTCGATCTCGATCCCCCTCCATCTCGATCTCTATCCCCCTCCATCTCGATCTCTATCCCCCTCCATCTCGATCTCGATCCCCCCCCCCCCCCCCGCACCCTCCCCCGCTAGCTCCACCGCCGCCGACGACCCACCGCACACTCCTCCGCTCCACCGCCGCCGACGAGCAACCCCGCACCCTCCCCCGCTCCACCGTCGCTGATGACCCACCGCACCCTCCCCCGCTCTGTCGCCGCCGCCGACCCCCCGCACCCTCCCCGGCCCGCTCCACCGCCGCGGAGCACCCCCATTTGATGATATTTTCAAATAAAAAATTTGATGATATTTTTAAAAAAAATTATTAATATTTTTATAAAAAAATATTACTGTTTCATATTCATATTCATTTTCTAAAAAATAGTAATAATAAAACATACTAATGGCGCACCGGTTCGGTGGTGCGCCATTGCTATCTAAAAAAATATTTCTAATGGCGCACCGATCGGGGGTGTGCCATTGCTATAAAAAACATACTTATGGCGCACCGCTAGGGGTTGCGCCATTACTAATCTTCCCCCCTAGCTCTAATTCGCCCGACCCCTTCGTCCCTCCCTCTCGCCAGATCCACTTCCCCCCGCTGCGCCGACCCACGCCGCCACCGCCCCTACGTGCGCCGCCGCCCCCGCGCCCCCACCACTCCAGCTCCGCCATCGTTGACGCCTCCGGGACCTCGCCGTCGCCGTCAGCCTCCCCGCGTCGGCCCCTGCCATGACCCCATCGTCGTCGCTGACAGCCCCTGCCCAACATCTCCATTGCCGCCCCCAGTCAGCCCCTACCCTGCCCCCCATCGCCATCGCCGACAGCCTTCCCTTTAACAAGTAGGCGCTAACACCCATCTCTTGTCTCGCTCGCAGGAACCAAAGAAGGAGAAGGCCCCGACGACGTCGTCGAAGCCGGCCAAGTGAGGCGGCGGCAAGAAGAAGAAGAAGAAGTGGAGCAAGGGCAAGCAAAAGGAGAAGGTGAACAACACGGTGCACAAGTACAAGTAGATCACGCCCTCCGTCCTCTCCGAGCGCCTCAGGGTAACGCCCACTCGCCATCCCCCCTCCTCCGGATCTCTTCTTCCTGCTTGTTTTCTTTCTTCCCGTGAGAATCGAGATCTCGGGATGGTAGGATATGGTAGAACTGCATGATGTGAAGTAGATTGTTAGATGCTCAAGTTCACTGAACATCACCATCAATTTTTCGGGTTTCAGAGTTATTAAATGTTGTTTGGCGACTCTGCTGAACAATTCAGAGAGCAATAGTCCATTCTTGGTTGTACACTTTAAATTTGTTACATACTTTCTTTGTATGTATGGTCATCTAGCTACACTTGCATATATTGTTATGTTACGCAAATTGTATCATCTTGTCACTTAAGTCAGCCTTCCCTTTAAGCACAGTGATGCCTTTTGATGTCATACAATAATGTTTGTTGCAAGAACATTCTGCTCTTAGTGTTTGTTTGTTTACAGAGATCCTACTTATATATACTGATGATGAGTCTTGTTGAAACCTTACATATGTTGGTTCCTGCTTATTTGCTCCAATGGCACAAACTTGAGCTGCTAGCATAAAAAGTGTTGCACGCGACAGACAGTGAGGAGCTACTGTCAAAAACTTGAGCTACTGTCAAAAAATTCAGTTAGGTACAGTTAGCATCATGTAAGAAAATATCCATAATGTGCTCTAATAATGATGTATTTTGTCATAAAAATATATAGTGGACTGCCATGATAATGACATGCTGCTAGTAGTTACTTCCATGAGTTGTTTTATTGACATGGCACATTTACAATGGAGTTTTATATATCTTTAGCCATTGTTCATTAACAGCAAGTCAGTTTTGTTTATAGTTGAAAGTTAGTGCGTGGTTTGAAATTTTGATCTGATATGGCATCTAGAATTATGTCAATTTTGTTTTGTAACTAGAAGACCAAAGTGTGTTACTCACCTGGGATCTTAACTGTTGGGGGGTAGTATTGTAACTAGAAGACCATGTATTTTCAGAATTGAGCTAAAGATTTGGGGGGTAGTATTTCTGATTTTAGAGCACCTTTGCTGGATGTATTTTACAGCAAATGTTGGAATCAAAACAATGCTTGTGGGTTGTCCTGTTAAGTTGAGTGAGTCATTAGAGGGCAGATAGAGTCACCCACACCAATTAATGTTTATGAAGAAGAAGAATAAACCTGCTGCTGCTGTTATGGCTGTATTCACTTCTGCTGTTGCTGTACTTGTGATGATGTTGTACTTGTGATGGTGCTACTTGTGATATTCTGAAATGACCCATTGGCGACTTCATTACGCGGGGATAATGATTTTGCAGGTACCCTGAGAGCCCCTTGAGTTTGCCGGAATGTCGATTAACTTCCGTTCCGGCAAATTCGGGTACTGCATATGTCCTATTTTCAGCAAAGGTCATGCTGAAATTTTCCGTGAATTTTAGCATGACTTTGCTAAAAATAGGACATATGGGGTACTTGCGACTAATGCATGGGTCGGGGTATCTTAGTACTTAATTAAGTAGGATCAACTACCCAGCCATTCTTGCTGCATTAAACCATAGGTGGCTATAGAGCCAAGTGATTAGGCCTAGCTTAGAATTCTCCTTCCCACCTTAGCTTTTAGGGTGCCTCGGCGTCGACAAACCCTAAATGATAAAACCTTGGCTTTTAGGGTGCCTCGGCGTCGACAAACCCTAAATGATAAAAGCTTAGCTTTTAGGATGCCTCGGTGTCGACAAACCCTAAATGATGAGACCATGATCTTGGTCCAAGACAATAACCAACTTTTTGACCAAACTTTTTTCCTATTTAGAGCGAAACATGGCCCACAACGATGAGGCCGGTGGTTCGGGCGGCAAGCAATTCTGGGAGCTGTCCCAGGAGATGGAGGAACAACCTCACCGCTATGAGGACGCCGCGGAAGACACCAATCCTGACAACACAACCCCTAGTGGCGTTGGGATGACACCACTGATGGTGCCGCCGAGGATGCCACCACTGATGGTACCGCCGAGGATGCCACAACTGATGATGCCAACGCACGCACAGATGGCAGCCAACCGAAGAGGCAACGGAACGACCGGCGCCCGAACGTGCTCCGCACCTTCAAGGAGGAATTTACTCAAGTGAACTCCGACAGGCATCCAACGACGCCCAAAGAATTAGTCAAGGGGAACTCACTTCAGCTCGGGTGCATTCTCCGGAGCACCATGTCGATCAACACCAACAACCTAAGGCATAAGGACCGAGGGAATTTGCGCAACCTCCTCTTCACAAAGCTGCACGAACGATACAAGTTCCCCGCTGAATTTGTAAACACACACCTCTCAGGGAATAGAGTGAACAGTCCCGCCCTCACGACGATGAGCACGGCCCTGTCTACTTGGGAAAGCGCGATGAAGAGAATGATTGACAAAGGTTATAGTTATGAGAAGATCAAGGCGAAAAATCCTTCGATCGGCGAAGATGACTACAAGGAGTTCAAGATCAAGTGTGAGAGCAGCGCAATCTCCGAATCAAATCAGTGGGGGAAAGAAATGCGGGAGTGGAACATAGGGGAACATAAACTCGGTCCCGGCGGTTACAGAGTGGTGGAGCCTATATGGGACAAGGAGGACGCGGAGCGTGCCGAGCAAGGCCTACCGCCCCGCTTCGAGAAATACCGTGACAAGCAGACCAGGAACTTTGTCAGGGCTCGGTACAAGGAGGACCCGGTAACAAAGGAGCTTACCACGAATCCAAAGACCTGGGGACTGAAAGCAGTAGAGTGGGGTCGTCTCAAAGCACCCCTTGGGACAGCGGGTCGTGTGGCCGGCAAAGGCTTGTCCACAAAATGGTCGTCATACTATAACGCTGGTGGGCGAAAGGAGAGAAAGACTAGCTCGGAAAGCCAGTCGCGCGAGGTTCAAGAACTCAAGGCACAAGTGGCGCGGATTCCGGAGATTGTCCAAGAGCAAGTGCAACAACAACTAGGATTGATGCTCACCGGCATTATGCCTATCTTGATTAATGGGCTGAAGACGTGGATTGCAGGCGGCCAACAGGGGACACCCCCGATTCCCAGCTTCATGGCCAGCAACTCCCACAACGCACATGCGGCGCCATTGGTGTCTCCGGCGGAGGCGGTATTTGTGTCTCCGACGCCGGCACGGGCATTGGAGCTTAATGCACCCGGTTGTACGCCGGCCGGCACGTCAGCAGCAAGCGGCCCCTCCGTCAGTTGCACGCCTGCCATTGGCGGTGCCTCGACATTAGCCGAGCTCGACGCCATCATCACGGTAACTAATTAAGCCTCTCGGCCGAGGACTTCATCTCCTTGCCTTTGACTGGGCATCCCTGACGCCCTACATGTTTTCGCAGGGCGCCGCCGACGTTCCGTGCACTCTCCTGCACTTCATGAACGACGTGTTGGTCGATGTCGCCAAGGGAAAATCATTCAACCGGGCAACCCCGTGTTCCATGGTAATCCGATGCCACCCACCGTGTATAGGGTTCAACTGGTTCGGGTGCTGCTAGGCTGCGACGAGTTGTTACCTCCGATTCGACCCGCCGGGGCTGACGAAGATGATCTGATGACCCTCAGCGCCTGCCTAAGCTGGCCCCTGCTTTGGCCAAACAGCCAGATTCGTTTGGGGCGGGGGACACCACCCCAAATACAACACCGCCAATCGTGCCGGCGCCAAGCCATGCCAAAACCGCTGCAACGCTACCGGACATGCCGGACATCCCTATGGCATAGGATCCAAACCTGCATATGGCACAGTATCCGGACGATGACGATGACAACGACGACGGTACATTTACCAACGTTGATAAGTACTTTGCCAAACATGGGTACGGTGACGAATTCTTCGGGCCTCCTTCTCAAGAACCCAACCCTAAAAAACACGACCATGATCATGCTGCTACCACGGTGAAACCAAATTGCAACAGGCATCGTCTGGCGTTCAGTTCTCAGGAGATGCCTTCAGCTGCCACCTTCACCGAGCCTAGATAGCCGAGGTGCCAACTATTATCAGCCCCAACACACTCAAGAATGCGGTCTGTGAGCAGAACTTGATCCCATTACAGCAGAAGAAGAAGGGACGGAAAAGAAAGAGTAACAAGGGTACCAGCCAGCCGGCACCGAGTACGATCCGTGCTCAGTACGGTTCACCTTCACCTAAGGATATCTCGAGGAGGGTGCATGTGGTGGGTAGGCCGATGCTACCGACTAATCTGCTCAATGCTGCAACCGGTGCTATGCGGAGTCCGCATGACAGTGTTCTTTCTTTGGAGAAGCGGCGTCTGTCCGAGAATGATGTGGCATACCCGGTTTTTGTGGCCAAGGTGCCAGAGGGCAAGGGCTTTGTGGATAACGCCATCGGGGGTACGATCGTCCCGCGGTTTGATGACATCTTCGCTATGTTTAACCTTCATCCACTGCACTACACCTTCATTCGGCTATTTTCGCTGAGTATGGAGATGCGGATCATTAGAGACAAGACCCCGAACTTCGTGATAGTCGACCCCTTCTACATGCGTGCCAAGATCTTGGGCAGCGCTGTGGACCGGCAGGTCGCGATTTCTTACCTCAAAGGCGTCATTCTGGCAAACCCAGATAAGGATAACTTCCTTGTGCCTTACTTTCCCGAGTAAGTCATCCCCTCACCGCCCCGTAACATATGATTTCTTAGATTTTGATCTTTCTTTTTTTTCCTAACATTCCGTGTTTTATGAAGTGACACACATTGCACACTCATCCTCCTAAGCCCGAAATATTCCATGGCCACGTATTTTGACTCGGACCGTCAGTCGAAGAAAGACTACACAAATATCAAGAAAGTTCTTGATGATGTTCTGCCCAGCTAGGACAAATCTGGAGGCACCTTCACCAGGCCAGTTCGTAGGTACGGCAAGCACGTGTTCGCCCACACTACGATGTTCCCCTGCGTCAAGCAGCCGCCTGGCGGTCATAAGGATGCCTACTACGCCCTCCATCACATGCGGCCGATAGTACGGGACCATAATCACCTTCCGCTACCAAATAATCTCAAAAGATTGGGCCGCAAGATTGTCGGCAATCTAGGACGCGGACATCAGACAAGAATTCTTTCGCATCCAGTCGGAGTTTGCGGAAATCATCCATCAAGATGTCCTTCATACCTCGGGGCAGTTCTACCTCAGATATCAACTGTCCAACAGCGAGATAGACACAACGCTACAAATGCAGGCTGACAACGCCCACGATTTCATGACCATCACGAGAGACGGCGGCTTCATCCATGCTCCGGTCCCTGAGTCGAGTCGAAAGTAGTGATGCTATGTGTAGTCCTGAAACATCGATTGGCTCATGTTGTAATTAAACTTTAATGAACTTGTGTGTCTCTTTGGTTTGGACAGTCATTCAACTTAGATGTAATCGATGCTATTTATTAGCAGGACCATGAATCGTGCTATTAGTGTGTTGCTTTTCTCTTCCGATCCATTTGTTGCATACTTATATATTGCTTATGTATTGTTTGTGAATTGCTACTAACATTTTGTTTAGCTAGTGCATAGAGATGCCGTCATATGTCGTGTACAAGGGTAAGGTTCCCGGAGTCTACGACGACTGGGAGGAGTGTCGGAGACAGGTTCACCGTTTCAGCGGTAACAGTTACAAAGGGTAGACCACTAGGGCGGAGGCCGAAGTTAGATACGCGCGCTATCTAGCGGGAGAGAGGAGGGAGCGTTGGAGGAACCGGATGAAGACCAGTTTCATGGCGATTATGCTGATCGTGATGACCGCAGCTCTCTTCTATGTGATGATAGTTTAGATGATCGATATCAACTTGTAATGTGAAGACAAACTCACTACTCGCGGTTTCGAGACTTGTAATGTTCTAACTTTGTTCGGTATTTTAAATTCGGAGACTAATATAATGAATTGTATTCGGAGACTAATCTTCTATTGTATTCGATGAATCTATTGTTGCTGTGTGGTGCTAGCTATATTCTGTCTAATAATATATTTTGTAACCTGTGAAAATATCAGAAAAGAAAAAAATTCCATAATATTCATACTAGTGGCACACCACCACATAGTGCGCCATTAGTAAGACAGAGCACACTAATGGCGCATCATCCACAAGTGCGCCATTAGTATGCCAAAGCACAGGGGTAAATATGGCCCCCCTGGGAGGCATACTAATGGCGCACCGTGGGCTATACTAATGGCGCACTGCATGGTGCGCCATTAGTATACCAGATACTAATGGTGCACCACAGGTGCGCCATTAGTAAAAAATACTAATGGCGTGCTGGTAGTGGCGCACCTGTAGTGCGCCATTAGTAGGCAAAATAGGTGCGCCACTAGTAGGCCTTTTCCTCGTAGTGGCTGATAGGTTTTGTGGTAAGCAGTGTTTAACCTAGAAAATCCCAATATAGACAGTAGCCCCTCAGACACTGTCCGGTGTTTGGAAAGAAAAGCTGGGCAGAGGATCAATTAAATTTCGCATGAAGCTAACCAAATTGTGTCTGATTTGAATGAGCAGGCGTCCCTGCTGGCCGCGACCTCTCACACTGTCGAAGTCTCTGGACTAAGGCAGAAACTGGAGTGGGCCGAAGAAGAGCTCGGCCAGGCGAGGAAGCAGCTAGAGGACCAGCAAGGTATGTAGTGACTCGCAATGTATTCGGAAAGAATAAATGATATATACTGACCGTAGTGTCATGATATGTGTAGGGGCGACGACCGAGGTCGAGGCCCTGAAAAAGGCCCTGGCCGAAGCTGAGGGAAAAGCTGTCAAGGAGCAGGCTGCTCGTAAAAAGCTTAAGGCCAGGCTGAAGGAGGTCCAGCAAGATCTCCAAGATGCTGTTAAGAAGTATGAGGCCTAGGAGGGAGATGTTCGGCTCGAGAGGCTGAAATCTCAAAGGCTCGCCAAAGCGCGGAAGCGGCCCGGGTTGAAGCCCAGGGTGCCCTCTAGAAGATCCAAGAGGCCAAGAAGATCGCAGCAGGTAAGTCATTTAGTATGCAAAGCAAGCATGTGAAGAAGAAATATCTCCTACTAACCCGGATTCGGAGTTCTCCAGGGGCATTTGCAGATCTGCCGCGTAGTGTGTCCGACGCCGCGGAGTTCTTCCGAGCCGAAGAAGGGAGCTCGGCGGAGAAGTTTTTCTGGTCGCAGTATCTTACGCTAGAGCATCATGTGCCCTTCACCGATCAGCTAAAATAGTTGGTGGCGCTACATAGGGTGGCCGAACTGGCCATGAAGGATTTAATAATCCGGCTGTGGCCAGCAGAAGCTATACTCGGCAGCTACTTCGGACTCGTGAAGCGGCTGGTGAAAGCCTGTGCTCGGCTGGACATAGTCAAGCGATCGGCCTGCATTGAAGGTGCGCGCATGGCCTTCGCCCGCGTCAAGATATGGTGGGCGAAGATGAACACCATCAAGCTGACGAACAAGGGGCGCAGAGGGCAAGGAGCACCGCACACCTGAGTGGTATTTTGCAGACGTCCTGGAGGGGTCACGCATTGTAGCAACACAATGTGCGCAAGACACTATTTTTGAATGAATACAATCATGTTGTCTTTGCCCTGTATGATGAAACGAAATTGTTATGTAATATAATGTCTAGTTAAAAAATTCTCCTCCTGTGCGGCCGTGTTATGTGAAATCTGAGAGTTGGCAAGTCGTCGGCTTCTTCCCCCACGTAGGAAATACGGGGGTGTTCGGGATGTAAACTAAACACTCTTAATCCAATTGTTTGGTCCTTGAAGGAGGTGTTTAGCGCGACGAACCAGGCAATCGCACTATGCGGCTTTAGCACCATCACTTAGCCATAGGAGTTTGATAGATATAAATATAGGTGCAGCCCCTACTATCCAGACTAGGATGCTATATACACTTGATTGGGTAAGTACCAATCCCTCGCATAATGCGGAAAAAATCTCTAAGGATTTGAGACCTTCGAAGAGCTGACCGGCTCTCGCCGCATCATGACAGTCAGTTTTCGGCTTTGTCTACTGAGGTGCTCACTTGGGTAAACCAGGGCACAATCACAGTAGTTCTCCCTTTACTACCCTAGCCGATACAGCGAATCGTAAGGTAGTAAGCACAGGAGCAGGGCAACCCAACTATTGACCAAAGACATGATTCAGAGCCAATGCATATAGTGCTAAATTCAGGGTGCCGAATTGTACTTGTAAAAGTGTTCAGACTTCTGTTGCCATACTATGAGGCGCTATGAAGCCCCTGGCGAATTGAAACGCACGAGAGTGTACGGGTGTTACCTGATAGAGTTACCAGAAAAAGAAAAGACAAAAAGGAAGAAAAAAGAAGAACAAGTGGGAAGCTAGAACCGTAAAAATTTGGGCCACAAATTGCTTCTATTATAATTTCCTTAGGGCGTTAAAGCGCATTTATAAAAGTAGTGCGATAAGAAGAAGGCTATTTACTATGAACCAAGGGAGAGCTGTGTGTGGGTCCTGAAAATAGGTAGAGGGATCATTAAAGAGACCACCTAAAGATTCCCCTGTACGTCTATTTTTCTTGTCGCCTTAGTATTTTTATCCTTCGAAAAGAATTGATGGTCAAGCCGCCAAAATGGCCTATAATAAAAGAAAAAGGAAATAGTGAGATTATGTGTGTCCGGAGCTGTCGAGCCGTATTGCGGAACACAAGCTGGTTATGCCTCCACCCGTGCCAATGGTATTTTTAGTGCGTAACTATGTACGCATGGCACAGTTGCCATCACTTGGTTGGGACTGGGACAGAGGCTAAATTGCCAATCGAGCTCCTGATGAGCTGAGCTGTCCCTCTGCGGAATAGTTCGGAATCTCTTGACAGTGTCCGGGGGATCAGCCGCCGAATTGAGACCTGAAAAGGCCGCGCCGTACCTCTGCCGCTAAGGCAGCGGTGTGCTCCTCGGTACGGAGGGAGCGTTCCGTGTTTCCATTGACTATTATGATGCTGCCTGGTCCAGGCATCTTGAGCTTAAGATAAGCTTAGTGTGGCACTGCATTGAATCGAGCAAATGCGGTTCGTCCGAGCTGTGCGTGGTAGCCACTGCGAAAGTGAACGATATCGAAGATTAACTCCTCACTTCGGAAGTTGTCCGGAGATCCAAAGACAACCTATAGTGTGATTGAGCCCATGCAGTGGGCCTCTACGCCCGGTATGACTCCTTTAAAGGTAGTCTTTGCGGGCTTGATCCGCGATGGGTTAATGCCCATTATGCGCATTGTATCCCAATAGAGCAAGTTGAGGCTGCTGCCACTGTCCATCAGGACTTGCGTCAGCTGGAACCCATCAATTATTGGGTCCTGGACCAGTGCGGCTGAGCCGCCGTGACGGATACTGGTCGGATGATCCCGGCGGTCAAAAGTGATCGGGCATGAAAACCATGGATTAAATTTTGGGGCGACTGGCTCTATCGCGTAAACGTCCATGAGCGCGTGCTTGCGCTCCCTCTTGGGGATGTCAGTGGCGTATATCATGTTCACCGTTTTGACCTGAGGGGGAAACTTCTTCTATCCCCCTGTGTTCGTCAGCCGGGACTCCTCGTCGTCATCTTCGCTTTGGGTGGTTTGTCTAGGGTGCCATGAATCTGGCACGGACGATCAAGTACACGGTCCAAGCTAGATGGGCCCGAATTGTTCTTTTTGAACGGCTTCTTCCGCCGATCCGACTTAGAGCCACCGAATCCGGCATTGACCGCCGTATCCTCGGTGTTTTCATTGTTCTTTCAACGCCTGTATCTGTTGCATCGAGACTTGTCGTTGCTGTTTTTAGCTTCAGGCGTGCTCGCATCACTGGTGTTGTTTTTGCTACGGGCCATCCAACTATCCTCGCCTGCGCAAAAGCGGGTCATGAGTGCAGTTAGGGCCGCCATGGACATTGGCTTCTCTTGGCTGAGGTGGCGGGCGAGCCATTCATCGCGGATGCTGTGTTTAAAGGCCGCTAGGGCTTCGGCATTTGGATAGTCGATGATCTGGTTTTTTTAATTAAGAATCTAGTCCAGAATTTCCTGGCGGACTCTCCGGGCTGTTGGACTATATGACTTAAGTCGTCCGCATCCGGAGGTCGAACATATGTACCTTGGAAGTTATCAAGGAAGGCTTCTTCCAAGTCCTCCCAGCCGCCAATGGAATTTTCGGGCAAGGTATTCACCCAGTGCCGGGCTGGTCCTTTGAGTTTTAGGGGGATGTATTTGATGGCATGAAGGTCATCGTCGCGGGCCATATGAATGTGGACAATTAAGTATCCATTCCATACCGCGGGGTCTGTGGTTCCATCGTATGATTCTATATTCACGGGTTTGAACTCTTCTGGGAATTCATGTTCCATGACTTCGTCGGTGAAGCAATGAGGGCGTGCGGCGCCTCTATATCGGGCCGTATCGCGACATAGGTCTGATGGAGTCCGTCTGCGGCTTTCGGCCCACGCATGACTAGGTTTTTCACGTCTGAATAGATGGCCGTCGTCGCGTGTCGGGGCACGTCCTCGCGATCCGTAGATCGATCTGGTATGTCCTGCTTTATTTTTCAGGTCATGTCGAAGGTCATATGTATGACCGTGAGCTGATTTACCTCTGCCTTTGCGATGAGGTGAGGCGGGCTGGTGTTCGGCTTGAGTTGCCGTTTTATCCCGACCATGTGGTGGTCGGTCAGTTGCATTGCGCGTTCGTGGTATGTGTTTCGGCGCCTCTTCGTTGAACCGAGGTAGCAATTTGCACTTCGGGTAGCTTTTGGCTGGGCGATTGAGGCCGTATTCTTCGGCTGTCAGGACATCGGTCCATTTGTCGTTGAGCAGATCTTGGTCAGCTTGAAACTGCTGCTACTTCTTTTTCAGGCTCGTTGCAGTGCCTATTAGCTGGCGCTTGAAGCACACCTATTAAAGAGGTTCCTCTGGCACGATTAAATCCTCGGTGCCAGGTTCGCCTCATCCTCAGACAGCGGAAGATAACTACCGTCCTCCGAGTCTTCGTGCGTAGCCTGTTTACCAGGGCTAACCTGCCCATCTTCCCAGCCATCCTGTTTAGTGGCTGCATCAACGGGGTCTTCATTATTTTCGACAACTTCCAGAGTGTTATCTTCTCATGTGCCGGTGTTGCTGTCTTTACTGCGGTGTGACTTAGAGCGGCGCCGCTGGCGCCGGTGCTTTGATTGTATCTCGGAAGGTTTATCCTCAGCTGGAACTTCCTTGTCATGGCCGCTATTCTCCTTTGGTGCATCCACCATGTATACATCGTACGAGGAAGTGGCCGTCCAGCGTCCGGTGAACGACGGGTTCTGGGCCTCTTCTTCTCCGACGTCGTCGTCCATACTGTCGATGTCGTCGAAGCCATAATCAAGCATGTCAGTTAAGTCTTCGACAGTGGCTATGAAGTGGGTGGGAAGTGAAATTCTCCCTCATCAGCCTCCAGTTCGAGCTGGACACAATTCGGCTGTGAGCCTCCCTCTAAGGATAGTGCTCTTAACGAGTTTAGCACGTCGCCCAGAGGCGAGTGCCGGAAGATGTCTGCGGCGCTGAATTCGGTGATCGATGACCGATCATGCTCGAAATGCGTGCATGCACAAAGTTCGGAAATCATAACTGGAGAAGAGTCTGTAGCTCTGGTGACACGGATATTACTTGAAGTTAAGTCTGTGTTTTGCTCCAATGCCGGGGGGTCTGCGGCTTCTGTGACGGGGTTGACCTTCCTTTCCTCGGACGGGGTGACCTGTTCCGGATCTAAGGCCAGAGCGGTTTCAGGTGCAATTTCCTAGGTATGGCCCAATGACAGATTTAACTCATGTTCATGATGATGGCTTGGAGCGGTGTCGTGGTCGTGAATTGATTTTTACTACACAACCTTCTTCTTGTAGACATTGTTGGGCCTCCAACTGCAAAGGTTTGTACGACAGTAGAAAATTTCCCTCAAGTGGATGACCTAAGGTTTATCAATCCGTAGGAGGCGTAGGATGAAGATGGTCTCTCTCAAGCAACCCTGCAACCAAATAACAAAGTGGTCTCTTGTGTGCCCAACACACCCAATACAATGGTAAATTGTATAGGTGCACTGGTTCGGCCAAGAGATGGTGATACAAGTGGTATATGGATAGTTGATAAAGGTTTTTGTAATCTGAAAATATAAAAACAGCAAGGTAACTAATGATAAAAGTGAGCGTAAACGGTATTGCATTGCGTTGAAACAAGGCCTAGGGTTCATACTTTCACTAGTGCAAGTTCTCTCAACAATAATAACATAATTGGATCACATAACTATCCCTCAACATGCAATAAAGAGTCACTGCAAAGTCACTAATAGCGGAGAACAAACGAAGAGATTATGGTAGGGTACGAAACCACCTCAAAGTTATTCTTTCCAATCAATCTGTTGGGCTATTCCTATAAGTGTCACAAACAGCCCTAGAGTCCGTACTAGAATAACACCTTAAGAGACAAATCAACCAAAACCCTAATGTCATCTAGATACTCCAATGTCACCTCAAGTATCCGTGGGTATGATTATACGATAGGCATCACACAATCTCAGATTCATCTATTCAACCAACACATAGGACCTCAAAGAGTGCCCCAAAGTTTCTACCGGAGAGTCAAGACAGAAACGTGTGCCAACCCCTATGCATAGATTCCCAAGGTCACGGAACCCGCAAGTTGATCACCAAAACATACGTCAAGTGGATCATAGAATACCCCATTGTCACCACAGGTATCCCACGCAAGACATATATCAAGTGTTCTCAAATCCTTAAAGACACAATCTAATAAGGTAACTTCAAAGGGAAAACTCAATCCATTACAAAAGAGTAGAGGGGGAGAAACATCATAAGATCCAACTATAATAGCAAAGCTCGCGATACATCAAGATCATGCCACCTCAAGAACACGAGAGAGAGAGAGAGAGATCAAACACATAGCTACTGGTACATACCCTCAGCCCCGAGGGAGAACTACTCCCTCCTCGTCATGGAGAGCACCGAGATGATGAAGATGGCCACCGGAGAGGGATTGCCCCGTCCGGCAGGGTGCTGAAATGGGTCTAGATTGGTTTTCGATGGCTACGGAGGCTTCTGGCGGCGGAACTCCCAATTTATTCTGCCCCCCCCCCCCCCCCGAAGTTTTTAGGGTATATGGGTATATATGGGAGGAAGAAGTACGTCGGTGGACCTCTGGGCTGTCCATGAGGTAGGGGGCGCACCCAGGGGGGTGGGCGCGCCCCCCATCCTCGTGGGCAGCCCGGGACTCTCCTAGTCCATCTCCGATACTCCGTCGGCTCTTTTGGTCCAAAAATATGTTCCGTGAAGTTTCAGGTCAATTGCACTCCGTCTGATTTTCCTTTTCTGCGATACTCTAAAACAAGGAAAAAACATAAACTGGCACTGGGCTCTAGGTTAATAGGTTAGTCCCAAAAATCATATAAAATAGAATATAAATGCATATAAAACATCCATGGTTGATAATATAATAGCATGGAACAATCAAAAATTATAGATACGTAGGAGACATATCAGCATCCCCAAGCTTATTTCGTGCTCGTCCTGAAGTAGGTAAATGATAAAAACAGAATTTTTGATGTGGAATGCTACCTAACATATTTATCCATGTAATTATCTTTATTGTGGCATGAATATTCAGATCCATAAGATTCAAGACAAAAGTTTAATATTGATATAGAAATAATAATACTTCAAGCATACTAACTAAGCAATTATGTCTTCTCAAAATAGCATGGCCAAAAAAAGTTATCCCTACAAAATCATATAGTCTGGCTATGCTCTATCTTCACCACACAGAATATTTAAATCATGCACAACCCCGATGACAAGCTAAGCAATTGTTTCATACTTTTCATGTTCTCAAACTTTTTCAATCTTCACGCAATACATGAGCGTGAGCCATGGACATAACACTATAGGTGGAATAGAATGGTGGTTGTGGAGAAGACAAAAAGGAGAAGATAGTCTCACATCAACTAGGCGTATCAACGGGCCATGGAGATGCCCATCAATAGATATCAATGTGAGTGAGTAGGGATTGCCATGCAACGGATGCACTAGAGCTATAAGTGTATGAAAGCTCAAAAAGAAACTAAGTGGGTGTGCATGCAACTTGCTTGCTCACGAAGACCTAGGGCATTTTGAGGAAGCCCATCATTGGAATATACAAGCCAAGTTCTATAATGAAAGATTCCCACTAGTATATGAAAGTGACAACATAGGCGACTCTCTATCATGAAGATTATGGTGCTACTTTTAAGCACAAGTGTGGTAAAGGGATAGTAGCATTGTCCCTTCTCTCTTTTTCTCTCATTTTTTTAATTTTTTTGGGCCTTCTCTCCTTTTTTATGGCCTCTTTTTTTATTTGGGCTTCTTTGGCCTCTTTTTTTCGTCCGGAGTCTCATCCCGAATTGTGGGGGAATCATAGTCTTCATCATCCTTTCCTCACTGGGACAATGCTCTAATAATGATGATCATCACACTTTTATTTTTCTTACAAGTCAGGAATTACAACTCGATGCTTAGGACAAGATATGACTCTATATGAATGCCTCTGGCGGTGTACTGGGATGTGCAATGACTCATGAGTGACATGTATGAAAGAATTATGAACGGTGGCTTTTCCACAAATACAATGTCAACTACATGATCACGCAAAGCAATATGACAATGATGGGGCGTGTCATAATAAACGGAACGGTGGAAAGTTGCATGGTAATATATCTCGGAATGGCTATGTAAATGACATAATAGGTAGGTATGGTGGATCTTTTGAGGAAGGTATATGGTGGGTTTAAGGTACCAGCGAAAGTTGCGCGATACTAGAGAGGCTAGCAATGGTTGGAGGGTGAGAGTACGTATAATCCATGGACTCAACATTAGTCATAAAGAACTCACATACTTATTGCAAAAATCTATTAGTTATCGAAGCAAAGTACTACGTGCATGCTCCTAGGGGGATAGATTGGTAGGAAAAGACCATCGCTCGTCCCCAACCGCCACTCATAAGAAAGAGAATCAATAAACAAATCATGCTCGGACTTCATCACATAACGGTTCACCATACGTGCATGCTACAGGAATCACAAACTTCAACACAAGGATTTCTCTAATTCACAACTACTCAATTAGCATGACTCTAATATCACCATCTTTCTATCTCAAAACAATTATCAAGTATCAAACTTCTCTTAGTATTCAATGCACTTCATATGAACGTTTTAATTATATTCCTCTTGGATGCCCATCATATTAAGACTAAATTCATAACCAAAGAAAACTACCATGCTGTTTAGAGACTCTCAAAATTATATAAGTGAAGCATCAGAGTTCATCTATTTCTTCAAAATAAAACCACCGTCATGCTCTAAAAAAATATAAGTGAAGCACTAGAGCAAACGACAAACTACTCCGAAAGATATAAGTGAAGATCAATGAGTAGTCGAATAATTATGCAACTATGTGAAGACTCTCTAACATTTATGAATTTCAGATCTTGGTATTTTATTCAAACAGCAAGAAAAACTAAAGAAAATAAAATGACGCTCCAAGCAAAACACATATCATGTGGTGAATAAAAATATAGCTCCAAGTAAAGTTACCGATGAACGAAGACGAAAGAGGGGATGCCTTCTGGGGCATCCCCAAGCTTAGGCTCTTGGTTGTCCTTGAATATTACCTTGGGGTGCCTTGGTAATCCCCAATCTTAGGCTCTTGCCACTCCTTATTCAATCGTCCATCGAATCTTGACCCAAAACTTGAAAACTTCACAACACAAAACTTAACAGAAAACTCGTAAGCTCCGTTAGCGAAAGAAAACAAAAAACCACTTCAAGGTACTCTAATGAACTCATTCTTTATTTATATTGGTGTAATATCTACTGTATTCCAACTTCTCTATGGTTCATACCCTCCGATACTACCCATAGATTCATCAAAATAAGCAAACAACACATAGAAAACAGAATCTGTCAAAAACAGAACAGTCTGTAGTAATCTGTATCAAACGTATACTTCTGGAACTCATAAAATTCTTAAATAAATTGGTGGACCTGATAAATTTGTCTATCAATCATCTTCAAAAAGAATTAGCTAAATAACACTCTCCAGTAAAAAATGGCAGCAATTCTCGTGAGCACTAAAGTTTCTGTATTTTACAGCGAGATCGCAAAGACTTTCCCCAAGTCTTCCCAAAGGTTTTACTTGGCACAAACACTAATTAAACACATAAAACCACATCTAAACAGAGTCTAGATGAATTATTTATTACTAAATAGGAACAAAAATCAAGTAATTAAAATAAAATTGGGTTGCTTTCCAACAAGCGCTATCGATTAACGCCCCTAGCTAGGCATGATGATTTCAATGATGCTCACATAAAAGATAATAATTGAAACATAAAGAGAGCATCATGAAGAATATGACTAGCACATTTAAGTCTAACCCACTCCCTATGCGTAGGGATTTTGTGAGCAAACAACTTCTGGGAACAATAATCAACTTGCATAGGAAGGTAAAACAAGCATAACTTCAAAACTTTAAGCACATAGAGAGGAAACTTGATATTATTGCAATTCCTACAAGCATAAGTTCCTCCCTCATAATAATTTTCAGTAGCATCATGAATGAATTCAACAATATAACCAGAACCTATAGCATTCTTTTCATGATGTACAAGCATAGAAAAGTTACTACTCTCCACATAAGCAAGATTCTTCTCATTCGGAATAGTGGAAGTATCATAAGAAACTCGAATACTATAAATTGTTTCCACATTAAAAGAGTAATGTTCAGAAAAAGGGTAATCATAATCATGACAAGTTTTATAAATATAATCATCACTACTTTTTATAGCATATTTATCATCACAATAATTATCATAAGTAGCAACTTTGTTCTCATCATAATCGATTGAAACCTCTTCCAAGATAGTGGAATCATCACTAAATAAAGTCATGACCTCTCCCAATCCACTTTCATAATTATCATAATAAGATTCAACATCTTCCGAAATAGTGGGATCATGTCACAGCCCTAGCTCAGCCCCTGTTGCCTTTGCTTGTTCCTCATGTCATCACGTTTACTTTTCAAATGAATTTGAAATGGGGATGACAGAACCCCCAGCACACCCCTTATACCAATTAGGGTTTACTAAAAACCTTTTTCAATAAACCCAAAATGGCCTTCTAAAATGTTCATCGTCTTTGCCTTGGTATAGAACCTCTGACAAAATTGGTGCACACTTTTCTAGGGCAACATAGGGTCACTTCATTAAATCATATAGTATTTGCATTTGGGCATTTAAATGCTATAAAATATTTAAAATGCCCAAATAATCATAAACTAAAAAGTTTACTGTTGGATATATTCTAAACAGTAGCCATGATTAGTTTCATGATTTTTGGAAGTGTTTAGGTATTTTAGTAAAGCCACAAAGATTACAGAGAAATAGAAAAAAAACAGAAATAAAAGAGAGAGAGAGAGACTAACCTGGGCCAACTCACCTGTGCAGCCCACCTGGTGGCCCAAGAGGCCGGCCCAACCCCCCAGCACCCTTGTCATCTTCCTCCTCTGCCAGGAGGACAACCAGGTGCGTGGCGAGCGCCGACGCTGCTCTGGCCACGTCCTGCTTCCTCCCCGGACCTTCTAGCGATGCCACGGAGACGCCTCGTGGCCCGTCGCTCCTCTCCCTCACTCTCTGCTCTCTCCTTCACCCTCTAGTCCCTTCCACGAGCGCGACCGAACGCAGCCGTCGCCACCGACGAGCTCCCCCACGGCCACAGCCATCTCCGAGCATCTCCGACGCGCCCCCGAGTTCCGCCGTGAGGCCCCGGTCCTCTCCACCAAGCCACATGACGCAGGACGCCCTGGAGCGCCGTCGTCGATGCCATCTTTACCCTCTGCACCGACGGCCGTCATCAGCCGATTAGTCGTCACCAGGCTATCCCCGAGCACGCTGAGATCACTGACGACCCCGCCGTGAGCTCCTCTACCGAACCCCTCTCTCCCTGCCGTCGTTCTCCTCCTCTAGCCCCGCTGTCCACCGGAGCCAGAAGCTCACCGCCGTTGCCAGGGCCACCGTAGCCCGCGCCTAAGCGCGTCACCATGCTCGGTGAACCCCCAGGAGCGTGTAGCACCTGCCAGTTAATCCCCCTAGCGCCCCGTAGCATCGACCCCGACCACACCCGAACTCCGGCCGCCGCCGTGAGCTTGTTTCCGGCGATCTCCGGTCACCTCGCGACCTGCCGCTGCCTCTTCTGGATGTGCGGGCGCAAGGGCTATGCCATGGTACCCTCAGCAAGCCAAACCGCCGCCCGTAGCGTGTTTCCGAGCCGCGCCGCCGTCAATTTGGTCGCCGCCGGCGAGGTTCCGGTGACGCTGACGTGGCACCATTAGTTTAGTTGCTAATTGTGTTTAGTTATTACATGTGTCAATGACATGTGGGTCCCCAAGCATAATTAGGTCAAGTCAACGTTAAGATTAGTAATAATACGTGTGGACCCCACGTGTCACCTTTGACTTTGGTCAAGTCAATGTTCACCGGTCCCACCTGTCATCCACCCAAACTAGCCTGAGACACTGATGTATGGGTCCCACAGGTCAGGTTTGCCCTGGCCGACCCAGTTGACCTGCTGACGTCACACCTATGTCATGCTGACGCAGTAAAGCTTTTTCTGGATTTAAGTTTATCCAGGAAATTCCAGGAAATAGCCAAAACTTCTAAAAATCATAGAAAATCCATCGTAGCTCCAAATCAAACAATTTATATATGAAAAATGATCAGAAAAATCCAAAGAATCTGTTTACGGCATTCGCATGCATGTTAGAGCAACTTATGTCCTCTTATTAGGACAATTCAATTAAATGGCATTTAAGAAAGCGCATATGGAGTTTGAATTTGAACCTTTGGTTCAAACCAACTTCATTTGATATGTTGCTAGTTGCATTAGTTCAATCAACAGCATATTGCCATGTCATGAGCATGCATCATATTGTTGCATTGCATTGATTGTGTTTCTTCCTTGTTTGCCGGTATTGTCCCCTCTCAGTAAACGTGGTTTCGGCGATGAGTTCGATGACACCGATGAAGAACTATATTATCTTCAGAAGTGCCAGGCAATCAAAACTCCCTTGTTCATTCTGATACAATCCCACTCTCTCCATCCTGCTCTCTTTTACTGCATTAGGACAACAATGATTCAACTGTTACATGCTGCGGTAGTTGAACCCCTTTCCTCTGCATGACCTGTCATTGCCACAGTAAATAGATGAAACCCACCAGCATGAGTAGGAGTTGTTTGAGCCTTGATGTGCCTACTCATTCATTCTTGTTTGGCATGCCTGCTATTTCTTAGACTTTTGTCAGGTCTGATACATCGGGGATGAATTGGAAAGTTGTGAACATGTCCTACAATGTGTGAGCTAAGTGTGTTGAACACGATTTGGTAAAGGTATTGATGAGAGGCCATGTAGGAGTACATGGTGGGTTGTTTCATTGGAACCGTCCTTAAGCACCGAGATCTGTATGTGTGATTTAAGAACTAGCTACTACCATGCATTGGGCCCGAAACCAATGGACCCTCTCGGCTTCTTAACCACCCTAGTCCTCTGTCCAGGAGTTGCAACTAGTTTTTGGTGTTTATAGGATATGTGTTGGAGGCCGTGTGTAGCGCTGACCCTAGGGGTGGGCAATGATGCGGTAGATACACCATGGCCGGGCATGCCGGGCGCCCGTTTGGTGTCTCGTTCGGGGTCGTATGTGGAAACCCCGGCCGGACACCCTGCGGATGGAACCTGGATAGGCGATAAACCTGGACTAGAGACTTGAGTGTTTAGGTAGGCCGTGGCCGACACCCTCGTTGGTCTTACGCTTGAAGGTTGCCAAGTACATGTCGTGTAAACGGCGGTAAGTGGTGAGAGCGTGTGTGAAGAAGTACACCCCTGCAGGGTTAACATCATCTATTCGAATAGCCGCGTCCGTGGTAAAGGACTACTTGGTTGCCTATACAGTTCATAGAAAAGTGAAAGTGGATACTCTAAAATGTGCAAGATAAGTGTGATTGCTATGGATGGCGTTCTTGTAGGGAGACAGGAGCGGATCCTTAGCGGTTTACTGATATGGTGAATATGTGGACTCGTGTGCGCCACCTCAAAAGAGATACTTGCAGTCGTAGTACAGGTTAGCCACTGAGTCAAAGCTGGCTGGCTGCAGTTAAACTCCACCACCCCCTTTATTGATACCGATGCATATGTAGATAGTTCTGATGTAAGTCTTGCTGGGTACATTTGTACTCACGTTTTCCTATTTTATGTTTTGCAGAGAGACGTCAGTCTCGCTAGTAGTTCTGTGTGGACTTCGACGTTTAGCTTGTTACCTCAGCTATGATCTTGTGCCCTCGGCAGGATCTGGTAGATAGTCAGGCTTCTCAGCCTTTTTCATTTGTAGATGTCTGTACTCAGACATGTTAAGCTTCCGCCTGTGCTTTGTCTGGTATGCTCTGAATGTTGGGTCATGTGAACCATGTTTGTAATATCTGGCTCTTCGGAGCCTAATGAATAAATACATTGAGTCGTAGAGTTTTGTTGTGATGCCATGTTGTATTTGCACATATCGAGCATATTGTGTGTATGTTATTGAAATGCTTGGTATGTGTGGGATCCGACAATCTAGTTTTTTATCCTTGGTAGCCTCTCTTATGGGGAAATGTAGTCTGGTGTTTCCACTGAGCCTTGGTAGTCTGCTACAGCCCGGTTTACCGGAGTCCTGCTAGCTCAGTACTACTTCTCCGGAACACTTAGACTGGCCGACATGTGATTCACTTCGTTCATGTGTCTGTCCCTTCGGGAAAAGTCACGCGGTAACTTCCGGAGTCCTGCTAGCCTGCTACAGCCCGGGTTCCCGGAGTCCTATTAGCCCAGTTGCTATAGCCTGGATTCACACGCTGATGACCGACATTGTCGGTGTCAAAACCGGCGGATCTCGGGTAGGGGGTCCCGAACTATGCATCTAGGCCGGATGGTAACAGGAGACAGGGGACACTTTGTTTTACCCAGGTTCGGGCCCTCTCGATGGAGGTAAAACCCTACTCCTGCTTGATTAATATTGAAGATATGGGTAGTACAAGAGTAGATCTACCACGAGATCAAGGAGGCTAAACCCTAGAAGCTAGCCTATGGTATGATTGTGTATGGAGTTGATCCACTACGGGACACAACCCTTCGGTTTATATAGACACCGGATAGGGTTAGGGTTACACAGAGTCGGTTACAATGGTAGGAGATCTTGAATATCGCATCGCCAAGCTTGCCTTCCACGCCAAGGAAAGTCCCATCCGGACATGGGACGAAGTCTTCAATCTTATATCTTCATAGTCCAGGAGTCCGGCTGAAGGTATAGTCCGGCTATCCGAACACCCCCTAATCCAGGACTCCCTCAGTAGCCCCTAAACTAGGCTTCAATGACGATGAGTCCGGCGCGCAAATTGTCTTCGGCATTGCAAGGCGGGTTCCTCCTCCAAGTCCTTCATAGAAGATTGTAATCACCAAGAGTAGTGTCCGGCTCTGTAAAATAAGTTTCCACATATTGCCATAGAGAGAATAATATTAACACAAAACAAATCTGCTGACGTATTCTGCAGTGCGCCATCACACTACAGCCAAATCCTTTACTCGAATCGTTTTTACTTTTCCACCTCAGCATATTTTGCGAGGTGGTTTCCTTGGCACGTCTTTAATACGGATGTGGGTAACCCAACCGCGCCATTTATCACGGCGCTCGGGAGGCAAGCGAGTTTTATTAGGCAAGTGGGGACGCATAACCGCATCCGCCTATATAAGGGGATAAGGATCCACCCTATTTACCTATGCCTTCTTCCTCCCTTGCCTACCCATCTCTCGCGCACCTGAGCTCCAGCGCCAAAGCCCGCACTTCCCACCTCAACCTTCTCCAGCAATGTCCGGAGCGGGAGGCAAATGGATGGTCTCCACCGTTACGGAGGACAAAATCAAGAAGCTAAGGAAGGCTGGGTATCTGTCCAAGGACATAGCGCACCGGCTTCCCGAGAAGGGACAGCTTATCCCCACCCCAAGGACCCATGAGAGGGTGGTATTTCTCCTCCACTTCCTCCACGGACTGGGTTTTCCACTCCACCCATTTGTCCGGGGGCTCATGTTCTACTACGGCCTAGATTTCCACGATCTGGCTCCGAACTTCATCCTCAACATCTTGGCCTTTATCGTCGTGTGCGAGGCCCTTCTCCGCGTCCGCCCCCATTTTGGCCTCTGGCTCAAGACTTTCAACGTCAAGCCCAAGGTGGTGAGCGGCAGCCAGGCAGAGTGCGGAGGCGCCATGGCGGGCAAGATGGCCAACGCCCTATGGTTTTGAGGGCTCTTTCATGGAGACCCTAAAGGGATGGCAATCCGGGTGGTTTTATATCACCGAGCCACGCGATCCGGAATGGACCGCGGTCCCTGAGTTCCGATCCGGACCCCCCACACGGCTTGTGTCCTGGAAACAGACGGGCCTGTTGTGGGGCGATGAGAAAGAGGTGACCGGATTGCAAACATGCATCCGGTCCCTGGTGAACATGCCAATCCGGCTTGTCAACATAATCTAGGTTATGATCGTCCGCCGGATCCACCCGTGCCAACACCGGGATTTCAATCTGTGGGAGTTCGACTCGGCGCAGCATCAAACCCTCAGCAGGCTCTTCAACACAACATACGAAGATGCCTGGAAGATGCTATTCAAGGGCGCCGAGGCTCCCGCATCCGCTTCCGAGGACCGCGGATACAGCTCACAGCGTCACGCTAGCAAGGTACGCTATCTACACCTGTTACGGGATGTTCAAGCTTTTTTCATAGTTTGACTCTATGCGGGATCTAAACTCCCTTGCCTTTGATAGGCTTGGCGGGCGATGGCCGAACCGATTAACTATCCGGCTCCGCTGCCCGAAGACCCAGCCCCAACTCTACTGGTGAAGCTGCTGACTCCGGCGCCTTATGTGGTGCCAGAGAAGAAGGCTAAGAAGAAGAAGACCACGGGGACTCGAAAGAGTACCCGTAATGTGGTGTTGTCGGACTAATCATCCGGCGAGTCCAAGACACCCTCCTCCCATGAAAACGAGGAGGAGGAAGAAGAAACCTCTCCCCCTCCAGCGGGCGGAGGAAAGAAGAGGGAGGCCGCCCCAACTGGGGAGGCCGAGGGGTCCAGGAAGAGGAAGACCCCTCCACCGGACTATTCTCCCGACGCCGAAGAAGACAAAGAGGAGTGGCCGGACAGGGCCAAGCGTCCGGCGAAATCGTAAGTTCGGATATCAGAGTAACTCGTGATGTTCCTTTGTTGCACAGCTTTACCTAATGTCGATGATACTTATGCAGCCCGCCCCGGGCCGAACTCAACGAGTCGTTGAGCGGCTCCCTGGATTCATCGGACGTGAACTCTGTTCCGCCTGCTGTCTCCCCCCGCACTGCGGACGACGCCGATGTGGCATCGCAACAAGCTCCGGGGCAGGAGGAGGTGGTCCTAGAGGAGCCGCAAGGCAACCTCCCGGACTCCAGGAGTAAAGGGGACAAGACCCCCCAGGGCTCCAAGTCCGGCCTTAAGCCGGATACCGTGCCGGAATCTTCAACGATTCCGGACCGCGGTAGGAAAGCTCCTTCCAAGAGGAGCAAGTCTTCTGAGCCGGCAACCTCTGTCCAACCAGAGGTGCTGGAAAATCTACTGGAGGTGCTTGAAGGCACCTCCATCGACGAGGAGCACCGTACTATTATGAGTATGGTGGTCCAGAAGGTCCAGTCCGCCAAGAGCGGGCTGAGTGAAGCTTGCGCTAGCCTCCTAACAGGCTTCGAGGTAAGTAAAAATATGTAAAAATATTACCGCATAGACAATAGCCCCTGATGCTCTATTTGGCGTTCGGAAAGAAAAGCCGAATAAAGGATCTATTAAATTTCGTAGGAGTCTAACAATAAAGAGTCAATATGCGTATGCAGGCTTCGCTGCTGTCCACCGCCGCACTGACTGCGGAGGTGGGTGTCCTGAAACAGGGACTCGAGCGGTCCGAGCAAGAGCTCGGCCTTGCCAAGCGGCAACTCGAGGAGAAAGAAGGTAAGAAATACCTTATAGAAATAAGTGCCTATAGAGAGGCGTGATTGCAAAAAATAACAGGATTGTACTGCTTATTGTAGGGGCCACGACTGAGGTGGCGACCCTCAAGCAGGCACTGTCTGAGGCCGAAAAGAAAATGGCCGCGGAGCGCACCGAGCGAGAAAAACTTGGGGCTCAGGTCGGCGAGGAGCAGCAAGAGCTTCAGGCTCTCATGAGAAAACATGAGAGCTTGGAGCTTGAGTCAGAGACCCGAGCGTCCGAGCTCGTCGCGGCCCTTGAGACTGCCAAGTCTGCCAAGGCCGAAGCCCAAAAGGCCCTCCGAGAGTTGGAGGATACGAAGAAGATAGCAGCAGGTGAGGCATTCTTTATGCAAAGCAGAAATATAAAAGTAAACTACTTGTTACTTACCCGAATCCGGAGTTCTCCAGGGGCATTCGCAGATCTTCCCCGCAGCGTATCCGATGCCGCCGCATTCTACCGAGCTGAAGAGGGAAGCTCGACGGAGAAGGTGTTCTCGTCTCAGTATGCTGAGGCCGGACACCCTGTGCCCTTGAGCGACCAGCTGAAACAGCTGGTCGAACTCCACAAGGCGGCAGAACAGGCCATGAAGGGCTTCATAGTTCGGCTGTGGCCCGGAGAGGCCCTGCCTGGGAGCTACTTTGGGCTGGTGCGGCGGCTGGTGGAGGCCTGTCCGAGGCTCGAGGTCCTCAAGCGCTCCGTCTGCATCGAATGTGCCCATAGGGCCCTTGCCCGTGTAAAGGTGCACTGGGGTAAGCTAGACGGTGAGAAGCTTGTGAAGGACGGGCCGCCACCGGGGAAGGAGCATCGCAAGCCCGAGAACTATTACAAGGATGTTCTTGCGGGTGCTTGCCTTGTGGCAGATGAATGTACCAAGGATGTAATTTTTGAATAAACTCGCTCGTTTTTATCCTATGCACTGAAAACTTGTTCATAGGCGCTTAAGCAATGCTTGTTGAATTTAAAATATTATTTTCTGTGCGGCCGTTTATCAAAAAATTGAGAGATGGCCAGTCGTCGGCTTCTGTCCCCATGCCACTAATGTTGGGGTGTTCGGGGATAAACCAGAGCACTCTTTTTCCCATAGTTGGGTCCTTCGAGGGAGGCGCTCAGCACGGCGAACCAGGCAATCGGACTACAATGCTTGAACACTCTCACTTAGCCATAGAACTTTATAATTTTAAATTTCGGTGAAGCCCCTAGTTCGGAAGACCGAGTTCGGGCGCTATCCACGCCTTGGCTGGGGTTATCCAGCTCCTCGCTCGAAGCGGCATAGGCCTTTAGGGACCCAAAAAACCTCTCGAAGAGCGACCGGTCTCTCGCCTCATCATGACAGTCAGTTTTAGCTTTCTCCACTTAGGTGCTTAGCCCAGCTCAACCGGAGCACAATCGCAGTGGTTCTCCTAGTGCTACCTTAGCCGATATAGCGGAACGTAAGGCACCAAAACATAGGAGCCGGGCAAACCCAACTATTGACCCAAATCATGATTCGGAGCCGATGCATATAGTGCTATAAGTTCGGGGTGCCGCACTTGTGAAAGTGTACGGACTTTTCACACCATATTAAAGGGTACTGAAGCCCCTGGCATACTTGTCGTGCCATAGTGTACGGGTGCAACATGTCATTAATGAACATATATAAAATAGAGTAATGCAAAAAATAGACGAGAAGCTAAGCATTGTTTGTAGAGAGGCTATTTATCAAAGCCGAACGATACAAATAGTGCGATAAGGAAAAGATATTTAAAACAGGGGCAGGCCGCGGAATTGTATTTAAAACAGGTATACCGCTCGTAACAAAGACCACCTGGGAGTTCCATAATGCGGCATGGCTTGTCTGCCTCCCTGGATATTGCATCGTTTGTGCGGCAGTCGAGTTGCCGAACAGGTCGTCCGGGGTATGTAGTCCTGAAAGTAAGAAAAAATTAAAAAAAGAATCCGGCAGCCCCTAGTACGTTTTAAGCCGTATGTTGGGCGTGCCGTTTATTGTGCCCCTTCCCCTGTGCCCATGATATTTCAAGGGCGTAGTTGTGTACGCGAGGTACTGGTTTCGCTAGGTCACGAAAGCTGGGGTTGGGTCCGCATTGCTACGCTTGCTCAGAGTGTGCCAGGTGGTCCTGCTGTAGGTTACTCCGGGCGCGCTTGGCGGTGTCTGGCTTTTTAATGGCCGGATTGGGGAATTGCCTAAGAAGGCTACTTTGTATCTCCGCTGCGAGAGCCGCCGTATGCTCCTCCGTACGAAGGGAGCGTTCGGTGTTTCCATTGACCGTGATTACTCCTCGAGGGCCTGGCATCTTGAGTTTGAGATATGCGTAATGCGGCACCGCATTGAATTTTGTGAATACGGTTCGTCCGAGCAGGGCGTGATAGCCACTGCGAAACGGGACTATATCGAAGATTAACTCTTCGCTTCGGAAATTATCCGTGGATCCGAAGACCACGTCAAGTGTTACTGAGCCTGTACAGTTGGCTTCTACACCTGGTATAACGCCTTTAAAGGTCGTTCTTGTGGGTTTGATCCTTGAGGGATCTATGCCCATTTTCCACACTGTGTCCTGATAAAGCAGGTTCAGGCTACTGCCGCCGTCCATGAGGACTCTTGTGAGGTGACTTCCGTCGATGATTGGGTCGAGAACCAATGCGGCGAAGTCGCCATGACGGATGCTAGTGGGATGGTCCCTTCGATCAAAGGTGATCGGGTAGGAGGACCATGGGTTGAACTTTGGGGCGACTGGCTCCATCACGTATACGTCCCGCAGCGCACGCTTCCGCTCCCGCTTGGGAATATGGGTTGCGTATATCATGTTCACCGTCCGCATTTGTGGGGGAAAGCCCTTCTGTCCATTGTTGTTCAGCGGCTTGGGCTCTTCGTCGTCGCTGTGCAGCCCCTTGTCTCTGTTTTCGGCTCTTAACTTTCCTGCTTGCTTGAAGACCCAACAATCCCTGTTAGAGTGATTGGCTAGCTTTTCGGGGGTGCCATGTATCTGGCACAAGCGATCGAGTATTCGGTCCAAACTGCACGGGCCCTGAGTATTCTTTTTGAATGGCTTTTTCCGCTGACCGGATTTATAGCCTCTGAATCCGGCATTGACTGCCGTCTCTTCATTGCTGGCGCTGTTAACGTGGCGTTTTTGCTTATTCTGACGTGTCCTGCCACTTTTGTCCTTGGTATCCGAATTACCACGGTTCTTCGATAAGTTGTTACTGCGAGCCAGCCAGCTGTCTTCTCCCGCGCAAAAGCGGGTCATGAGTGTCGTGAGTGCTGCTATGGATTTCAGCTTTTCCTGTCCCAGGTGCCGGGCAAGCCACTCGTCGCGGATGTTATGCTTTGAAGGCTGCTAGGGCCTCTGCGTCCGGATAGTCGACTATCTGGTTTTTCCTTGTTAGGAACCGTGTCCAGAATTGTCTGGCTGATTCTTTTGGCTGCTGACACTACAAGAAATATGTCAACTTATGACCACCACTATTGGTCACTGAATGGTCACAAATTTCCATTTATGACCTTTTTGTGACCAAAAACATAAGGTCAAAAGCTGGGCGTCATAAACTGACTATAGCGACCTTTCTTCTGGAATGGTCGCAAACGTTTATGACCAAAATATGTCCACTGTGGCGTTTTGGTCACTAGCAACCTCTCCAGGCCACGTAGGCATCCAGCGTGGCAAGCTGATGTGGCACAAGATTCAGCCCAGTCCAATTCGGTTTTCTACATGGGCCTAGCCCAACAATTCGGCCTTTTAATGTATTTTTTTCTGTAAGTTACACGGGCCAAGCCCATTTCAACCTTTTATTTATTTCTGGGTCGGGTCTTTTAACATTGTTTGGGCCAGTATATTTTGGAGCTGGTCCCACTTGTCATCTTCTCACACATTGGGCCCACTTGACAGAAAATTCAAAAATGCTCAGATTATTTTCATAAGTGGATCCCACAAGTCAGGTTTCCATTCCACACGTTTTCAAATCACATACATAATCATTATTTCAAACGGAGCAGTACAGATGTAGTACGTCAAATAACACTAAGTCTACTACAATTTGTACATAGTTATTACAACCCAGATATGCCTACTATTACAATATTGCAATATTTACATTCTATTACAATCAAACAGAAGAGACGGCTCTTTGCTGAGTAGAGCTATATGCTTTCAATCTTCAAATTTTGTAGACCTCGAGCTCCTGAACACAAAGACAAACATCATTAGAGATTAGAGTGTACACATGCTAGGAATAGCATTGGTTAAAAATAACTAATAATCACATGATGAAGTCCTAGAATGAAATTTCAGTAGTGACCAGATCTAGATCTATAGGAAACAGAACAGCCACGACAAAATCCTAACCAGAATGCATTTAATAAAAATGGATTGCATCTGGTTACTGTAGTGCAAGCTAACGACATGAAGGTTCCATCAAGCAATGATCAACTACTCAAAACCATTCCGTGCTTTGCAAAGAAAATACTAGATGAATCTCACTAACAAGAGCATTAGGCGATTAATAGAAGAAGTGATCAGCAGATGACACAATAACAACAACAGATTCTGGTTAGAGACCAATTATCTAGTGGGTATAATATTTGATTACTTCAAGAACAGATTCTGGTTGGACCAAATATATGATAAAGCAACAGATTCAGCCAACTTCAAGAGACCACAAGAGCATCAATCAACAACAGGTATAGTATAATATTTTAGAGACCAATTTTAGAAACATATTTTAGAGACCAATTTTATATCAGAACACTAGATCTTTGAGAACCACAAGAACACTAGATATAGTAGAATATGATTCCAGGAGTATAATGCTAACCACAAGAGCATCAATCAGCAGCAGGTATACATCAAACTATCTACTAGACATCATCAGGATAGGAAGGGTCACCTGACATATTGAACTCGATGCTGCAGCAGGCCGATGACGTGGTCGTACAGAGCAGGCCCTTTGTGGCTGGCTAGATGCGCCCCTCCTCCTCCTGCTCCTCGAGCAGGCCAAGGATGAGCTGGTACAGAGCATGCAGCTCCTCCCTAAACCAGAAAGCACACAAATCAGTATGCACAAGTGTTGGACCTTCAAATAAGGAGACTTGAATTCACTGGTAAGCATTAGCGGAACTAATATATATTTTTGCATTATCTTAGTGTATCTCTACATCACATAGATTCACCCACTCTATCACTACCAATTCTACTACACAGTAAGAATGGAATGATGCTAATCTATTGAGGGAAAGGATCTGCTCTCATCAGCAGTGGTGTTGCTCCTAGGCCAGGTGGGAGGAGTCAAATCATTTGCCAAAGTCAGAAAGCTGGTAGGAGCATTTAGGAGATGTTAGCACACACACACACACACACACACCAGGATATGTTTGCTTCACTCAACTTGACATAATATAGCAGCATGCAAATACAATGGATCTACAATGGAGAAGGATGCCATGCTGTGGCTCCCATATTAGCCCACTAGCCAGACGGCACAACTACAGTAACGCAAATGACCCCAGTTATGTAGTTATGGTATCTTGTATCCTATAATTGCCAGTTTTATTAGATAAGCTGAGATCACAAAACATAAGCAAGACAAGAACTGCTAGTCTTGGTATCTTGTATCCTATGATGCCAAAGAGGATTGATGGAGGCACACACATATCATAAACAAGTATGCACAGCTTATGATTGAAATCTTGCTACAAGGCACTGCCGAGGTTGTCTTTCACCGTCATGGTGCTGATCTTCCCCTGGACAAGGGCCGACCTCCCTGCATATCCTGCACAGTGTGGTCGCACAGTGGATCAGAGATTGACCGAAATTCCGACGATAGAGGACTATCACATCGCTCTGTGGTAGATCACCTGATTTGGGCCTGCCACGTTGAGCACTTCTTTTCCTTTGCGGAGTAAGGACGACCAATGCATCACAGAATAGTTCTACATCACGTACACATCATGCTTGGAAGTAGCCCACATGATGTTCCTCAGCTGCACATGTACAAGTATACGGTCAGTGCATTCGTACCAGAATTCTTCTTAAAACTCTGCAGAAATACAATGATGCAAATGAGCGCCATTTTATTCAAGCACACCAAATTCTACTACGATAACAAACAAGATCGCCCGATGGAGGACATAACAGTGAGCTTCTGTTAAAATTTCTCGGGTAATTACAACTATGTGATTCTACTGTTAATCTAGATCTCCTTCAGGTTTTGATTCATTTAATCAAACAATAGAACACAACTACTGGAAACTGTTAAGACATACATATTATGTGCACGCCAAAAAATAGCAGATCTGTGAAGGGCAAATAGCAAATTTTGGTCTAAATACAACTTAGGCAGGCAAATGCTTAGTGTAACTAATGAACTGATGTTGTTTGCGTTTCTGAACTTTGCTAAATGAACTCTAGACGAATGCACATACTATCGTTTCTGAACTTAATCGTGGCAGTCTTTTATCATTACCCAGTCTCCGACAACAATAAGCTCACTAAAACAGCATTGTTGAGATCTCTTTCAACAGAATAGTAGTAGAAATTTTAAAAGGGGAATGCTGTGTTAATACAAGTCTAGAAACAAGCCGTGATTAAACTATCCATCGCTCATAGATTAACAGACTAGTAGACGGTACTCCCTTGTTGAAACACATTAGCATAGTGATATAATATCTCTAAATGTACGAGCATTCCTTTAGTCAACTACTAGCTCAGGCTGAAATTTAAGTGAAGCAGATTCACAAACCAAACGAAAAGTATGAAATGATACCCTTTTCAGTTTATGTGAAGTAAACATAACACTTTAAGCTTCGCTGCCTACATGACTACATCACTAACTCGATGGCATGTGTAGTCACTATTGCGCCACAATGAACACCAATCTCACCAGCAGGCGGCTCCGAAGATGGTGTGGAGGTGTTCCACAAGCTGGGCGCAGAGGGGAGGGTGGCTGGTGGAAGAAGTGGAGTTCGTGTACCCTGCACAAGAGACAAGATGAGGAGTGAGACCGGGGAGAGCAGCAACAGTAGGGGAAGGGAAGGACAGAGGGAGATGCATACCTTGCCTAGGAGCTGCAGCATGTGCTCGTCGGGGGAGTAGGGGCGGTCGGACATGCTGCGAGAGGCCATCTCACCCACGCTCGCTCTCCTCCACCGTCATCTTCATCTTCGGGGCCGAGGCAACAAGCAGCCTGCCATCTCAGCCCATCATCACCTTCGAGGGCATCACCTGACCGCAGACACATCGAACAGGGAGGGTCACGCATATGCATAACGCCCAGCGAAATCTCAAGCGAATCAAACAAGAGCAGCGGAGATCTGGCGACTCACCAGCCCAGGGAGCAGAGGAGATCTCGGACAGCGCGATGCCGGCCTTCAGCAGCTTGGACACCGCGTCGACGACCACCGCCTCCATGGCCGGCCCCGCGTCATGACCCCGCGTCGACGACCACCGCGTCTCGAAGATCCTGGCCGCGACCTCCTCGTTCTCCGGTGGCAAGTTGGATCTGGGAGTGGGGAGAGGATCTGAGGTGGGGAGGGGAGGTGTGGCGGAGGTGGGTGGCAGCGAGGGGAGGGGTGGGTGTTGGAGGTGGGTGGCGGCGGGGGAGGGGTGGGTGGCGGCGAGGGGAGGGGAGGGATCTGGATCGGGGAGCGCTGGGGTGTGCGGGCGAGAGAGAGGAGGGGATGAGTGGTGTGACCGGCGGAGGAGGAGGAGACGGTGGGGAGCTTGGCCTTCTTCATGTGCGGCGGCGCGGGGAGGCGGGGGAGGGCGAGGAGGAGAAGGGCCGCTTGGGGTCGCATGAAGCAGATCCCCAAGTGCATCGCACGGTGGCGGCGGCAACGGCGAACGATGGAGGGATGCGGTGGCCGCCGCGGGGGTTTTGGGGGCCGGGCCGACGCCGTCAAGTGCTCGGAACGGGGGAGAGCGGCCAGGGGATGGATGTGGATGGCGGCGTGATGCGGGAGGGCGGGACGGCTAGATGGGTGGCGGCGCGATGCGAGGGGAGGGAAGTGGTCGGGGTGGTGGGTGGGTGGGAGACGAGGGCAGGGGATGGGTAGATTTTTTTAGGGCAAGGGGTTGGATGGATGGATGGATGGCCGCCACGTCATCGATCCGGGTGAGAGCTAGTTCCACCAATGAGAATAAAGTAAAACAAACTGTGTTTACATTTTTGTTTTGTTCTACTTTTTTCACATTAATAGGTACTTATTTAATTTTTCTAAAAATAATTTATAGATACTAAAGTATATATTTCATCAGAGATACTCTGAAATGTTTGTAAGATTCAATACCTAACTACCGAAATTTCATTTTTCATTTTTCGAGTGTTCAAAATGAGTTTTTTTATGAAGTACCTACTATATATTTATTGTAAAATTGGACCAAATCAATTTTCTAAAATACTAGGCCATGTTTAATGCACAATTGACCAAATGGTTGGGTGTCAAAAGTTTTGATCCACGTCTGGTGAAAAAGACAAATTGCCGTCGATTCAGTTGGAAACGGGTCAAATTTGAACTGTAGCTGCCTCATAGTTTGCTCTTTATTTTTTCCAAAAATCATTTCTAGGTACATAAGTATCTATTTAATCATAGAAACACCAAAAAAATTTCAAGATTCAACCACTAGGTAGGAGCGGTCAAGCCCGCCGTTTTGACCGCATTTTGAAACGGGCATAAGAAATTCAAAAAAAATCAAAAAATTGGAAAACCTTCGCATTGTGTCATTATATGTGGCCAAGTTCCTAGGAAAAATAACAAACTTGTAATACGGCAATTATTTTAAAAAAGGGTCCTCAGAAATGAGCTATCAAGTGTGAAGATTCATGGCTTTCAAGTCAAACGATCAATCTTATGGCCACATTCATGGCATAATTTGTTCAAATGATCTCATATTGTGCACAAGGGTGCATATTGGAATGGCAAACAATGTTGCCTAAGGAAGTTTTCATTTTCCTCGAACGAAAAAACCATTTTCCATTTTTCGAGTGCCTGAAATGAGTTTTTTTTGTGAAGGACCTACCATATATTTGTTGCAAAATTGGACAAAATCAATTTTCTAAAATACTAGGCCATATTTAATGCACAATTGACAAAATGGTTGGGTGTCAAAAATTTTGATCCACCTCTGGTGAAAAAGACAAATTCCCGTCGATTCAGCTGGAAGCGGGTCAAATTTGAACTACAGCTGCGTCATAGTTTGCTCTTTATTTTTTTCAAATATCATTTCTAGGTAAATAAGTATCTATTTAATCAGAGAAACACCAAAAAAATTCCAAGATTCAACAACTAGCTAGGAACGGTCATTCCCGCCGTTTTGACCGCATTTTGAAACGCGCATAAAAAATTCAAAAAAAATCAAAAAATTGGGAAACCTTCGCATTGTGTGATTATATGTGGCCAAGTTCCTAGGAAAAATAACAAACTTGTAATACGGCAATTATTTTAAAAAAATGTTCTCAGAAATGAGCTATCATCTCTAAAGATTCATGGCTTTCAAAGCAAATGATCAAACTTATGGCCACATTCGTGGCATAGTTTGTTAAAATGATCTCATATTGTGCAGAAGGGTGCATATTGGAATGGCAAACAATGTTGCCTAAGGAAGTTTTCATTTTCTTTGGACGAAAAAACCATTTTTCATTTTCCGAGTGCCTGAAAGGAGGTTTTTTGTGAAGGAACTACCAAATAATTGTTGCAAAATTGGACCAAATAATTTTTCTAAAATACTAGGACATATTTAATGCACAATTGACCAAATGGTTGGGTGTAAAAAGTTTTGATCCACCTCTCATGAAAAAGACAAATTTCCACCGATTCAGTTGGAAGCGGGTGAAATTTGAACTGCAGCTGCCTCATAGTTTGCTATTTATTTTTTCCAAAAATCATTTCTAGGTAAATAAGTATCTATTTAATCAGATAAACACCGAAAACATTCCAAGATTCAACAACTAGCTAGGAACGGTCATTCCCGCCGTTTTGACCACATTCTGAAACGGGCATAAAAAATTCAAAAAAAATCAAAAAATTGGGAAACCTTCGCATTGTGTTATTATATGTGGCCAAGTTCCCAGGAAAAATAACAAACTTGTAATACGGCAATTATTTTTAAGAAGTGTTCTCAGAAATGAGCTATCATCTCTGAAGATTCATGGCTTTCAAGCCAAATGATCAATCTTATGGCCACATTCGTGGCATAGTTTATTCAAATGATCTCATATTGTGCACAAGGGTGCATATTGGAATGGCAAACAATGTTGCCTAAGGAAGTTTTCATTTTCTTTGGACGAAAAAACCATTTTTCATTTTCCGAGTGCCCGAAAGGAGGTTTTTTTGTGAAGGAACTACCAAATAATTGTTGCAAAATTGGACCAAATCATTTTTCTAAAATATTAGGACATATTTAGTGCACAATTGACAAAATGGTTGGGTGTCAAATTTTTTGATCCACCTCTGGTGAAAAAGACAAATTCCCGTCGATTCAGTTGGAAGCGGGTCAAATTTGAAATGTAGCTGCCTCATAGTTTGCTATTTATTTTTTCCAAAAATCATTTCTAGTTACATAAGTACCTATTTAATCCGAAATACATGGTTTTATGGAGAGACATCGAGGTTTGGACAGTGGCCGAGGGCCCCAACTCTAGAGCGCGTAAGCTCGCATGCCCGCCGCGTGGTCACCGCGTGACCGTGACGTTGCCATGTGTTCTGGGCGGCCTAGGCATGTCTAGTGGGTTGGGAACTCCCCAGGTTGGTGCTAGGAAGAAAATTACAACATAAGATTCTCACGAGAAGACTGATCGATGCTCAAACATGAATTAGCAGCCAAGTGTTTGATTAGCGGTACGGGAAATGCACATGGCCATTGGGCGTGAGTTTTGGCTGAGGATGATCATCTACTAAGGAGAATGTCTTCACAAATTTTTAGCTCAAAAGGAGGATACTAGGTGGTACTTGCTTTGCAAAGTACCACGCTGGACAAAAATATGAATGTTGAAGCTGGGCTCAAAATAATGAATGGAGTGAGCTGAAATTTTGTGGAGGATGGTTATTTGGGCATAGAAAAGCATTGTAGAAATTTATACCATTTGGACTGCCAAAGTAGTACTTCCTTCACAATGCTCTTCTATGGACAGAAACTTGGGAAAACTAGTGAGAGAGATTGGATGAATGAAATGAGCTCAAAATTGGTGTAGGTAAGTTACTTAGGTATGGTCATGTGCTGGTCAATTTTCAGATCATTTGGGTAAGCCTAGCTAGTATTTACTTCACAAAGCTTCTCTCGAGGTAGAAACTTTGGAAATTTCCCGAGAAAGATTTACTAGGAAAATTGAGCTGAATATTATCATGTGGCAATGATTTGGGTATGGAAGAGTGCCCGAAAAGTTTGAGGGTAATAGGAGGGGTATATATAACACTTGCTTTGCAACGTGCCAATTTGGCCATAAAATATAAATTGAACCTGGGCTCACATAGGTGATTTGACTGAGCTGCAATTTGGAGGAGGGTGATAATTTGGGCATATGAAGAAACTGTAGAAATTTCATGTCATTTAGAGCTATAAAAAAGGTACTTCCTTCACAATGCTTCTAGGTGGACAAAAACTTTGAAAATTTGCCGAGGAAGATTTGCTAGGAAAATGGAGCTGAATTTTGTCATGCGGTAATGATTTGGATAGGAAAGAGTGTCCAAAAATTCGTAGGGCAATCAAGAATATATAAATAGCACTTCCTTCATAAAGTGTTGTTGTGAACATAATAGGAAAATGAATATTGTTGAATTAGTTTTGAACTAGGAAAGGAAGGATTTTTACATATTTGATGAAGATATGACCCAAAGAATTTATGAGATTTTTTTGGGAATTTTTGGAATGATAGAAATATAGGTTGCTTCACAACCTAGGGCAAAAACTGCCACATGGACATGACACATAGGCAAAACTGATGAGATGGCGCCTAGTCATCACAACCCACCACAATCTAAAAGGCTATGACCATCTATATTGGTCATTAACAACTAGAAATAAGGCAGCGGACTAGCACTGTTTGCTTTGTGACCATTTCGTGTAAGGAAATTACGACCTTTCTGACCAAAATGGTCGCAATGGTTTAGGGTTTGAAGCCCCCTGAACAGCTTTTGACCAATTGGTCTAAAATGGTCATAAATTTATGACCAATTCTTCGAGGGTCACTGACAGAAGGTCATAAGTTGACATATTTCTTGTAGTGTGAATTATGTGGCTTAAGTCGTCGGCATCCGGCGGTCGTACGTAAGTGCCCTGGATGTTATCGAGGAATGTGGCTTCCAGGTCCTCCCAAGGACCGACTGAGTTTGCTGGCAAGCTGTTAAGCCAATGCCGGGCCGGTCCTTTAAGTTTGAGCGGGAGGTACTTGATGGCGTGTAGATCATCGCCGCGTGCCATGTGGATGTGAAGGAGATAGTCCTCGATCCATACCACCGGGTCTGTGGTGCCATCGTATGATTCGATGTTTACGGGTTTGAAGCCCTCTGGGATTTTATGATCCATTACTTCATTCGTGATGCATAGCGGGTGTGCGGCGCCTCTGTACTGGGCTATATCACGACGCAGCTCGGAAGAGCTATGTCTGTTGTGTTCGGCCCGGCCGGATTTGTTGTATCCAGAGTGATGATCATTGTCACATGCCGTAGGGTGCCTGCGCGATCCGTAGATCGATCTTGTTTGTCTTGCTTTATCCTCCAGTATGTCTCGCAGGTCGGGCGCATTTTCCCATGCCTTAGTTGTGCGGCGTCGGGGCATGGCTTGGGTGGAGGGCTGAGCGGCCTCTCTGTCACAGCCACGGGGTGGCCGGTCTGCCGTATCATGCGCTGGTGATGTAGGTGCTTCCTCCTCTGACCGGGGTAGCGGCCTGTGCTTCGGGTAACTCTTGGAGGGGCGTTCGAGTTCATACTCTTCGGCCGCAAGGACTTCAGTCCATCTGTCAGCTAGCAAATCTTGGGCAGCTCTAAGCTGTTGCTGCTTTTTCTTGAGGCTGCTTGCCGTGGCTAAAAGCCTGCGTTTAAAACGCTCTTGTTCGGCAGGGTCTGATGGTATGATGAATTCGTCGTCATCGAGGCTTGCCTCGTCTTCGGAGGGAGGCGTATAGTTATCATCCTCGACCTCTTGGTCTGCCGCTCTCTCGTGAGGGCTGGCTTCTCCATCTTCCTATGCCGAATCTTGCTGAGGTGGGCGTTCTTCGGCGCTGTCCGGGGTAGTATTATCTCCCGTGCCGGAATCACCATTTTTTCTTTGGAGGGATTTAGAGCGGCGCCGCTGACGCCGGCGCTTTGGCTGTTTCTTGGGGGCGTTATCCCCCATTGTTCCATCGCCATCTCCATCTTTTGGAGTATCCACCATGTATATGTCGTATGACGAGGTGGCTTTCCAGCGCCCTACAGGTGCTGGTTCCTGTTCGTCTCCTATATCGTCGTCCATGCCGTCGATGTCTTCGGAGCCGAAGTCAAGTATGTCGGTTAAGTCGTCAACAGTGGCTACAAAGTGGGTGGTGGGTGGGTTTTGAATTTCCTCACCGTCCGTATCCCACCCTTGCTGACGGTAGTCCGGCCAGGGCTCTCCTAATAAAGAGAGAGACTTAAGAGAATTCAGGATGTCGCCAAAAGGCGAATGCTGAAAGATGTCCGCTGCGGTGAACTCCATTACCGGCGCCCACTCGGATTCGATTGGCAGGTGCGCGGGGGGCTCGGAGTTCGGAGAGGGATCCGGCTCCTCGGAGTCACGGGCCATGCGGAGTGCGGGGCTGGAGTTCGGCTCGATCGCCTCTGAGATCGCAGCCACTGAGGCAGCATCCAACCGCTGATCCTCGATCGACGCAGTAGGTTCTGAATCAATGGTCGAAACCGATGCGTGTGCGGCCTCCAAGGCGTTGTTCGGCGGCAGAGCTATATCGTGCCCATCGAGACAGTGCGGCACGCTTGGCTGTGGCTCGAATCCGTCGAAGATCAAGTCTCCGCAGATGTCAGCCGTGTAGTTTAGGCTTCCAAACCTGACCTGATGGCCAGGGGCGTAGCTTCCGATCTGCTCAAGGTGGCCAAGAGAATTGGCCCGCAGTGCGAAGCCGCCGAAGACGAAGATCTGTCCGGGGAGGAAAGTCTCACCCCGGACCGCATCGTTGTTGAAGATCGAAGGAGCCATCGGGCCTAAAGGCGACGACACAGAGGAACTCTCAATGAAAGCACCAATGTCAGTGTCAAAACCGGCGGATCTCGGGTAGGGGGTCCCGAACTGTGCGTCTAGGCTGGATGGTAACAGGAGACATGGGACACTTTGTTTTACCCAGGTTCGGGCCCTCTCGATGGAGGTAAAACCCTACTCCTGCTTGATTAATATTGAAGATATGGGTAGTACAAGAGTAGATCTACCACGAGATCAAGGAGGCTAAACCCTAGAAGCTAGCCTATGGTATGATTGTGTATGGAGTTGATCCTCTACGGGCCACAACCCTCCGGTTTATATAGACACCGGATAGGGTTATGGTTACACAGAGTCGGTTACAATGCTAGGAGATCTTGAATATCGCATCGCCAAGCTTGCCTTCCACGCCAAGGAAAGTCCCATCCGGACACGGGACGAAGTCTTCAATCTTATATCTTCATAGTCCAGGAGTTCGGCTGAAGGTATAGCCCGGCTATCCGAACACCCCCTAATCCAGGACTCCCTCAGACATGTTCGATGTTGTTTCATGTATGCCTGTCCCCGTAAGTTAGTGCCACTTTGGGTTCACGACTAGTCATGTAGGCTTGGGTTCTCTGTCATATGGATGATAGCGACACTATCATATACGTGAGCCAAAAGGCGCAAACGGTCCCGGGCCAGGTAAGGTGGCACCCGTGGGAATACCGTGCGTGAGGCCGCAAAGTGATATGAAGTGTTACATGCTAGATCGGTGTGACTTAGGATCGGGGTCCGGACAGCTTTGGTATCAGAGCATGGCTGCCTTTAGGATTACCAAGCCAAACTGGTCGAAGTTGAGTCTAAAAATGCTTTAGTTATATACGGGAATTGATTGGGGAAGGGAACGTAAGGCTCTTTTTACTCCTTTAGCTTATGCCCTTCTGATTTGAGTCATCCTCTTCTCTTCTACGTGGATTAAGAAATAGGTCTTCTCATCTATCTATCAGGATGACGAGTTACTATGTTGGAGACTTATATGATTGCTGGATTCAAGGCTCGGTTCAGTCTCCACTACTTCCGTGTGTTCATAGCTGGCCTCAGAACCTTGATATGATGTTGTTGAGTGGTTATGCCACCATTTTGCAGGATGTCCTAAATCTTTTTGAGCATTTACAGCTGTTATGCTGTCCAAGACATCCCAGATTTCTAGATAGTCTGATGCATTTGCAAATTCCCTCTTCCCGTTCCCGTTGTTCCTTTGGGCCAGTTCAACCACACTAATCGGTGAGTTGAGGTACTTGATTGCCTCGGTATATGTGTTGGAGTATTATTATGACCCTAGGTGTCTTAGAGGATCACCTAGTAATCTAGCCATGTTTTGTCTTCCTGGTGTGATGATTCTGGCCATTATTCTTGAAAAGCATCCCGTGATGCCATTTAGTATGTAGGTATTCTATTTCTGGGTTCTTGAACTCAAGATTCACTCTACTTACCTCATGTCGATAGTGTTTGCTAGTTCCTTTAGGATATTAGTAACCTTTGCATTAGTCCTCAAGGTCTGTGGTATTTCTTTCTTCCGAATACCATGAACTGCTTATGGCATAAGTTCTTTGAACCAAAAGATCACAACAAGAGTGCTCTTGAGGAGTTCTCCATTCTGCATTGTGAATCTACCAGTCCTACCTTTCTGCATGCATTATCTGGAAGAAATACGTTGAACTCGTTCGACATACTAATCTATGCATCCACAACTCAGAAAGTTATATGTTCCTTTGAGTTGCCCCCCTTCAGTTATACTCTGACCTTCATCTATCAATTGATAGTCAAGAGTATGTGAGCATTCATTCATCGGTGCCTATCGTTCTTGTGGTCCGTCAAGCCATTCTAGTTCAGAATGACTAGGAGAAACAAACTCCAGTACCTCATCCATTTCTTGGACTGGTCAAAGTAGTTGTATTTCGCAGATCAAAATGCCAATCCAGCTTTTGCTCTGTTCTACCTTGGAGTGTTACCATCTTTATGTTAGGAATGTCATGAGAATTGCACCACCTCTTATGAAGTCTTGACGCAGTGATACTTCTCTCCATCATTATTCATTCCTCGGTCCCGTGATGTTGTAATCGGAATGCCGACAAGTGAACCATGATGTGTGAAATCAATACTCCTAGCAACCTTGTTGCTTGGTAGTTATGGACATTAATATCATTCTTAGCGTGTTGGTTATCGAATCACTATTCTAGGATTGATCGTTCTACCTTGTCCTTATCTCTGGTGCACTCTTCGATCTTGAAGTTAGGATTGAATTCCTTGCTTATTTGATCATATCGTCTTGCCCTGAAAAGCAAGATTGTTCTCGAGCTTAGTGACATATCGGTGGTTCGTGATTTTCTGAAGATCTTATCGGAAGTGTTTCCTGGTTGTCCCCTGACCGCCATGTTGGGTTCGTGATCAAATTGGTTTTCTTATAAATCACCCCTCTGTTGGAAATATGCCCTAGAGGCAATAATAAAAGCATTATTATTATATTTCTTTGTTCATGATAATTGTCTTTATTCATGCTATAACTGTATTATCCGGAAATCGTAATACACGTGTGAATACATAGACCATAATATGTCCCTAGTAAGCCTCTAGTTGACTAGCTCGTTGATCAACAGATAGTCATGATTTCCTGGCTATGGACATTGGATGTCATTGATAACGGGATCACATCATTAGGAGAATGATGTGATGGACAAGACCCAATCCTAAGCATAGTACAAAGATCGTGTAGTTCGTTTGCTAGAGCTTTTCCAATGTCAAGTATCTTTTCCTTTGACCATGAGATCGTGTAACTCCCGGATACCGTAGGAGTGCTTTGGGTGTATCAAACGTCACAACGTAACTGGGTGACTATAAAGGTGCATTACAGGTATCTCTGAAAGTGTCTGTCGGGTTGACACGGATCGAGACTGGGATTTGTCACTCTGGATAACGGAGAGGTATCACTGGGCCCACTCGGTAATGCATCATCATTATGAGCTCAAGGTGACCAAGTGGTTGATCACGGGATCATGCGTTACGGTACGAGTAAAGTGACTTGCCGGTAACGAGATTGAACAAGGTATTGGGATACCGACGATCGAGTCTCGGGCAAGTAACATACCGATTGACAAAGGGAATTGTATACAGGGTTGATTAATCCTCGACATCGTGGTTCATCCGATGAGATCATCGTGGAGCATGTGGGAGCCATCATGGGTATCCAGATCCCGCTGTTGGTTATTGACTGGAGAGTCGTCTCGGTCATGTCTGCTTGTCTCCCGAACCCGTAGGGTCTACACACTTAAGGTTCGGTGACGCTAGGGTTATGAAGATATGAATATGCAGTAACCCGAATGTTGTTCGGAGTCCCGGATGAGATCCCGGACGTCACGAGGAGTTCCGGAATGGTCCGGAGGTAAAGAATTATATATAGGAAGTGCTGTTTCGGCCATCGGGACAAGTTTCGGGGTTATCGGTATTGTACCGGGACCATCGGAGGGGTCCCGGGGGCCCACCGGGTGGGGCCACCTGTCCCGGGGGGCCACATGGGCTGTAGGGGGTGCGCCTTGGCCTATATGGGCCAAGGGAACCAGCCCTACTAGGCCCATGCGCCTAGGGTTTCCACCACGGAGGAGTCCAAGTGGTGGAAGGCACCCCGAGGTGCCTTCGGGGGGAGGGAAACCCTCCCCTGGCCGCCGCACCTAGGAGATTGGATCTCCTAGGCTGCGCACCACCCCCCCTTGGCCCTCCTATATATAGTGGGGGAGAGGAGGGATTTCATACCTCAGCCTTTGGTGCTTCCTCTCTCCCCGTTACGTCTCTCTCTCGTAGTATAGGCGAAGCCCTGCTACTGTGACGCCCTGCATCCACCACCACGCCATCGTGCTGCTGGATCTTCATCAACCTCTCTTCCCCCCTTGCTGGATCAAGAAAGGAGGAGACGTCATCCGTTCCGTACGTGTGTTGAACGTGGAGGCACCGTCCGTTCGGTGCTTGATCATCGGTGATTTGAATCACGTCGTGTTCGACTACATCATCCCCGTTCTTTGAACGCTTCCGCTCGCGATCTACAAGGTACGTAGATGCATCTAATCACTCGTTGCTAGATGAACTCCTAGATGGATCTTGGTGAAACGAGTAGGAAAATTTTTGTTTTCTGCAACGTTCTCCAACAGTGGCATCATGAGCTAGGTCTATGCGTAGTTCTCTTGCACGAGTAGAACACAAAGTAGTTGTGGGCGTTGATTTTGTTCAATATACTTGCCGTTACTAGTCTTATCTTGATTCGGCGGCATCGTGGGATGAAGCGGCCCGGACCGACCTTACACGTACTCTTACGTGAGACAGGTTCCACCGACTGACATGCACTAGTTGCATAAGGTGGCTAGCGGGTGTCCGTCTCTCCTACTTTAGTCGGATCGGATTCGATGAAAAGGGTCCTTATGAAGGGTAAATAGAAATTGGCATATCACGTTGTGGTCATTGCGTAGGTAAGAAACGTTCTTGCTAGAAACCCATAGCAGCCACGTAAAACATGCAAACAACAATTAGAAGACGTCTAACTTGTTTTTGCAGGGTATGCTATGTGATGTGATATGGCCAAAAGGATGTGATGAATGATATATGTGATGTATGAGATTGATCATGTTCTTGTACAAGGAATCACGACTTATATGTCGATGAGTATGACGATCTACAAGGATGATCATGGAGCCCCAAGATGGAGATCAAAGGAGCTATGTGATATTGGCCATATCATGTCACTATTATTATTTGATTACATGTGATGTTTATCATGTTTTGCATCTTGTTTACTTAAAACGACGGTAGTAAATAAGATGATCCCTTACAACAATTTCAAGAAGTGTTCTCCCCTAACTATGCACCGTTGCTACAGTTCGTAGCTTCGAAGCACCACGTGTTAATCGGGTGTGATAGATCCTTTCGTTCACATACAACGGGTGTAAGAAGTTTTACACATGCAAAAACACTTAGGGTTAACTTGACGAGCCTAAGCATGTGAAGACATGGCCTCGGAACACAAAGACCGAAAGGTCGAACACGAGTCGTATGGAAGATACGATCAACATGGAGATGTTCACCGACGATGACTAGTCCGTCTCACGTGTTAATCGGACACGGATTAGTTGACTTGGATCGTGTAACACTTAGATGACTAGAGGGATGTCTAATCTGAGTGGGAGTTCATTAATAATTTGATTAGATGAACTTGATTATCATGAACTTAGTCTAAAATCTTTACAATATGTCCTGTAGATCAAATGGCCAACGTTGTATTCAATTTCAACGCGTTCCTAGAGAAAACCAAGCTGAAAGACGATGGCAGCAACTATACGGACTGGGTCCGGAACCTGAGGATCATCCTCATAGCTGCCAAGAAAGATTATGTCCTACAAGCACCGCTAGGTGATCCACCCATCCCACAAAACCAAGACGCTATGAACGCTTGGCAGACACGTACTGATGACTACTCCCTCGTTCAGTGCGGCATGCTTTACAGCTTAGAACCGGGGCTCCAAAAGCGTTTTGAGAGACATGGAGCATATGAGATGTTCGAAGAGCTAAAAATGGTTTTTCAAGCTCATGCCCGGATCGAGAGATATGAAGTCTCCGATAAGTTCTTTAGCTGTAAGATGGAGGAAAATAGTTCTGTCAGTGAGCACATACTCACTATGTCTGGGTTACATAACCGATTGACTCAGCTGGGAGTTAATCTCCCGGATGATGCGGTCATTGACAGAATCCTCCAGTCGCTTCCACCAAGCTACAAGAGCTTTGTGATGAACTTCAATATGCAGGGGATGGTAAAGACCATTCCTGAAGTATTTGCAATGCTGAAATCAGCAGAGGTAGAAGTCAAGAAGGAACATCAAGTGTTGATGATGAATAAAACCACTAAGTTCAAAAGGGGAAAGGGTAAAAAGAACTTCAAGAAGGACGGCAAGGAAGTTGCTGCGCCCGGCAAGCAAGCTGTCGGGAAGAAGTCAAAGAATGGACCCAAGCCTGAGACAGAGTGCTTTTATTGCAAAGGGAAGGGTCACTGGAAGCGGAACTGCCCTAAATACTTAGCGGATAAGAAGGCCGGCAACACCAAAGGTATATTTGATATACATGTGATTGATGTGTACCTTAACAGTACTCGTAGTAACTCCTGGGTATTTGATACCGGTGCCGTTACTTATATTTGTAACTCACCACAGGAGCTGCGGAATAAACGGAAACTGGAGAAGGACGAGGTGACGATGCGCGTCGGGAATGGTTCCAAGGTCGATGTGATCGCCGTCGGCACGCTACCTCTACATTTACCTACGGGATTAGTTATAAACCTCAATAATTGTTATTTAGTGCCATGTCTGAGCATGAACATTGTATCAGGATCTCGTTTAATACGAGATGGCTACTCATTTAAATCCGAGAATAATGGTTGTTCTATTTATATGAGAGATATGTTTTATGGTCATGCTCCGATAGTCAATGGTTTATTCTTAATGAATCTCGAGCGTATTACTACACATATTCATAGTGTGAATACCAAAAGATGTAAAGTTGATAATGATAGTCCCACATACTTGTGGCACTGCCGCCTTGGTCACATAGGTGTCAAACACATGAAGAAGCTCCATGCAGATGGACTTTTAGAATCTCTTGATTATGAATCATTTGACACGTGCGAACCATGCCTCATGGGAAAAATGACCAAGACTCCGTTCTCAGGAACAATGGAGCGAGCAACCAACTTATTGGATATCATACATACTGATGTGTGCGGTCCAATGAGTGTTGAGGCTCGCGGTGGCTATCGTTATGTTCTCACCCTCACTGATGACTTAAGTAGATATGGGTATGTCTACTTAATGAAACACAAGTCTGAAACCTTTGAAAAGTTCAAGGAATTTCAGAGTGAAGTTGAGAATCAACGTGATAGGAAAATCAAGTTTCTACGATCAGATCGTGGAGGAGAATACTTGAGTCACGAATTTGGCACACACTTAAGAAAATGTGGAATAGTTTCACAACTAACGCCGCCTGGAACACCTCAGCGTAATGGTGTGTCCGAACGTCGTAATCGCACTTTATTAGATATGGTGCGATCTATGATGTCTCTTACCGATCTACCACTGTCATTTTGGGGCTATGCTTTAGAGGCTGCCGCATTCACTTTAAATAGGGCTCCGTCGAAATCCGTTGAGACGACACCGTATGAATTATGGTTTAGGAAGAAACCTAAGCTGTCGTTTCTAAAAGTTTGGGGATGCGATGCTTATGTCAAGAAACTTCAACCTGAAAAGCTCGAACCCAAGTCAGAAAAATGCGTCTTCATAGGATACCCTAAAGAAACTTATGGGTATACCTTCTACCTCAGATCCGAAGGCAAGATCTTTGTTGCCAGGAATGGATTCTTTCTAGAGAAAGAGTTTCTCTCGAAAGAAGTAAGTGGGAGGAAAGTAGAGCTTGATGAAGTATTACCCCTTGAACCGGTAAATGGCGCAACTCAAGAAAATGTTCCTGAGGTGCCTGCACCGACTAGAGAGGAAGTTAATGATAATGATCAAGATACTTCTGATCAAGCTCCTACTAAAATTCGAAGGTCCACAAGGACACGTTCCGCACCAGAGTGGTACGGCAACCCTGTCTTGGAAATCATGTTGTTAGACAACAGTGAACCTTCGAACTATGAAGAAGCGATGGCGGGCCCGGATTCCGACAAATGGCTAGAAGCCATGAAATCCGAGATAGGATCCATGTATGAAAACGAAATATGGACTTTGACTGACTTGCCCGTTGAACGGCGAGCCATAGAAAATAAATGGATCTTTAAGAAGAAGACAGACGCGGATGGTAATGTGACCATCTATAAAGCTAGGCTTGTCGCTAAGGGTTATCGACAAGTTCAAGGGGTTGACTACGATGAGACTTTCTCACCGGTAGCGAAGCTGAAGTCCGTCCGAATCATGTTAGCGATTGCCGCATTCTATGATTATGAAATATGGCAAATGGACGTCAAAACGGCATTCCTTAATGGTTTCCTTAAGGAAGAATTGTATATGATGCAGCCGGAAGGTTTTGTTGATCCTAAGAATGCTAACAAGGTGTGCAAGCTCCAACGCTCGATTTATGGGCTGGTGCAAGCATCTCGGAGTTGGAACATTCGCTTTGATGAGATGATCAAAGCGTTTGGGTTTACACAGACTTATGGAGAAGCCTGGGTTTACAAGAAAGTGAGTAGGAGCTCTGTAGCATTTCCCATACTATATGTAGATGACATACTTTTGATGGGAAATGATATAGAACTCTTGGACAGCATGAAGGCCTACTTGAATAAAAGATTTTCAATGAAGGACCTTGGAGAAGCTTCTTATATATTAGGCATCAAGATCTACAGAGATAGATCAAGACGCCTCATAGGTCTTTCACAAAGCACATACCTTGATAAGATTTTGAAGAAGTTCAAAATGGATCAGTCCAAGAAAGGGTTCTTGCCTGTTTTGCAAGGTATGAAATTGAGCTCAGCTCAATGTCCGACCACGGCAGAAGAGATAGAAGAGATGAGTGTCATCCCCTATGCCTCAGCCATAGGTTCTATTATGTATGCCATGCTGTGTACCAGACCTGATGTAAACCTTGCCGTAAGTTTGGTAGGAAGGTACCAAAGTAATCCCGGCAAGGAACACTGGACAGCGGTCAAGAATATCCTGAAGTACCTGAAAAGGACTAAGGAAATGTTTCTCGTTTATGGAGGTGACGAAGAGCTCGTCGTAAAGGGTTACGTCGACGCTAGCTTCGACACAGATCTGGATGACTCTAAGTCACAAACCGGATACGTGTATATGTTGAATGGTGGAGCAGTGAGCTGGTGCAGCTACAAACAGAGCGTCGTGGCGGGATCTACATGTGAAGCGGAGTACATGGCAGCCTCGGAGGCAGCACATGAAGCAATATGGATGAAGGAGTTCATCACCGACCTAGGAGTCATACCCAATGCATCGGGGCCAATCAAACTCTTTTGTGACAACACTGGAGCTATTGCACTTTCCAAGGAGCCCAGGTTTCACAAGAAGACAAGGCACATCAAGCGTCGCTTCAACTCCATTCGTGAAAATGATCAAGATGGAGACATAGAGATTTGTAAAGTACATACGGACCTGAATATAGAAGATCCGTTGACTAAACCTCTCCCTAGGGCCAAACATGATCAACACCAGAATTCCATGGGTGTTCGATTCATCACAATGTAACTAGATTATTGACTCTAGTGCAAGTGGGAGACTGTTGGAAATATGCCCTAGAGGCAATAATAAAAGCATTATTATTATATTTCTTTGTTCATGATAATTGTCTTTATTCATGCTATAACTGTATTATCCGGAAATCGTAATACATGTGTGAATACATAGACCATAATATGTCCCTAGTAAGCCTCTAGTTGACTAGCTCGTTGATCAACAGATAGTCATGATTTCCTGGCTATGGACATTGGATGTCATTGATAACGGGATCACATCATTAGGAGAATGATGTGATGGACAAGACCCAATCCTAAGCATAGTACAAAGATCATGTAGGTCGTTTGCTAGAGCTTTTCCAATGTCAAGTATCTTTTCCTTTGACCATGAGATCGTGTAACTCCCGGATACCGTAGGAGTGCTTTGGGTGTATCAAACGTCACAACGTAACTGGGTGACTATAAAGGTGCATTACAGGTATCTTCGAAAGTGTCTGTTGGGTTGACACGGATCGAGACTGGGATTTGTCACTCTGGATAATGGAGAGGTATCGCTGGGCCCACTCGGTAATGCATCATCATTATGAGCTCAAGGTGACCAAGTGGTTGATCACGGGATCATGCGTTACGGTACGAGTAAAGTGACTTGCCGGTAACGAGATTGAACAAGGTATTGGGATACCGACGATCGAGTCTCGGGCAAGTAACATACCGATTGACAAAGGGAATTGTATACAGGGTTGATTAATCCTCGACATCGTGGTTCATCCGATGAGATCATCGTGGAGCATGTGGGAGCCATCATGGGTATCCAGATCCCGCTGTTGGTTATTGACTGGAGAGTCGTCTCGGTCATGTCTGCTTGTCTCCCGAACCCGTAGGGTCTACACACTTAAGGTTCGGTGACGCTAGGGTTATGAAGATATGAATATGCAGTAACCCAAATGTTGTTCGGAGTCCCGGATGAGATCCCGGAAGTCACGAGGAGTTCCGGAATGGTCCGGAGGTAAAGAATTATATATAGGAAGTGCTGTTTCGGCCATCGGGACAAGTTTCGGGGTTATCGGTATTGTACCGGGACCATCGGAGGGGTCCCGGGAGGCCACATGGGCTGTAGGGGGTGCGCCTTGGCCTATATGGGCCAAGGGCACCAGCCCTACTAGGCCCATGCGCCTAGGGTTTCCACCACGGAGGAGTCCAAGTGGTGGAAGGCACCCCGAGGTGCCTTGGGGGGGAGGGAAACCCTCCCCTGGCCGCCGCACCTAGGAGATTGGATCTCCTAGGCTGCGCGCCACCCCCCCCCCTTGGCCCTCCTATATATAGTGGGGGAGAGGAGGGATTTCATACCTCAGCCTTTGGTGCTTCCTCTCTCCCCGTTACGTCTCTCTCTCGTAGTATAGGCGAAGCCCTGCTACTGTGACGCCCTGCATCCACCACCACGCCGTCGTGCTGCTGGATCTTCATCAACCTCTCTTCCCCCCTTGCTGGATCAAGAAAGGAGGAGACGTCATCCGTTCCGTACGTGTGTTGAACGCGGAGGCACCGTCCGTTCGGTGCTTGATCATCGGTGATTTGAATCACGTCGTGTTCGACTACATCATCCCCGTTCTTTGAACGCTTCCGCTCGCGATCTACAAGGTACGTAGATGCATCTAATCACTCGTTGCTAGATGAACTCCTAGATGGATCTTGGTGAAACGAGTAGGAAAATTTTTGTTTTCTGCAACGTTCTCCAACACCCTCCTCCAAGAATCGGTGTTGGATACCCCCGAGCTAGTTGGTTAAGCTAAACAACAACTTGTATAGTTGGAAAATGAAAGCTTTTCCCACTTAGTTCATTTCGGAAGGGCTATCCTTGTGTTGTGGTTGTGTTGAAGAAAGATGATATCTTCATGGATTGATCCTCGTGATCAGTTCTTGAATCTATCGTCTTGTCCAACCTTGATTTGAGTGTGGGCTATCCTCAAATCAAATCAGAACCAACGATATTCGTAATGTTGTCTACTCGTGGTTGACTCCTCGCGCATACAACATTACATCTTTTCGTCTGACCATGTCAGGACCCCGATTCCAAGCCACATCGATCTAGCCGGTAACACCTCATATCACTTTGCGGCCCACGCACGGTATCCCACAGATGTCGCCTTACCATGGCCCGGGACCGTTTCCGCCTTTTGGCTCACTTATATGATAGTGTCGCTAGCATCCATATGACAGAGAACCCGGGCCGACATGGCTAGTCATGAACCCAAAGCGGCACAGACCTATGGAGACAGGCATACATGAATCACATCGAGCATGTCGGTCATCAGCGAGTGATTCCGGGCTGTAGCACTAGGCTAACAGTACTCCGGAAGTCACCGCGTGACATTTCCCCAAAGGGACAGACATAGGAACGAAGTGAACCACATGACGGCCAGTCAAGTGTCCTGAACAGTAGTGCTGGGCTAGCAGGACTCTGGTGAACTGGGCTGTAGCGGACTACTATGGCTCGAGGAACACTAGACTACATTACCCCATAAGAAAGGCTGCCAAGGATAAACAACTAGATTGTCGGATCCCGCTCATACCAAGCATTTCAATCATACACACAATATGCCCGATATGAGTACATACAACATGGCATCACAACAAAACTCTACAACTCAAGTACTTTATTTAAAGGCTCCAGAGAGCCATACATAACATGTTCATACAGATAGGGGTCACATGACCCGACACTCAAGTCATACAATCATACAAGCACATGCGGAAGCAACTAGTCTGAGTACAGACACTAGAAAGAAAGAAGGCTTCTCGAAGCCCGTCTATCTACATAGGGCCCTCCATGGCCAGGATCACCACCTGGGTGGCTAGTCACTCATCGACGTCAAGGTCTACGTAGAACCCATCGGAGGGGGCGGTGTTGTCATCTGAAAACAGTAATTAAGCAAACATGAGTACAAGGGTACTCAGCAAGTCTTACAACAGAACCTACTATACATGCTTATTCTCAAGAAGGAGGTGGGGTTATTGCAGCAAGCCATCTTTGACTCTTGGCTAAGCTATCCTACGGAACTCCACCAGTAAAATAGTTTTCGCACAGGAGTCCACTACTCACCAACACAATACTCCACCGAGGATCCTCCCTCGTCATCCTACGAGAGGGCCATTCTCGGTACTCACACTTATCTTGAGTCTTTTAGTAGTATCCATTAACTTGTCTATGAACTGCATAGGCAACCAAGTAGTCCTTTACCGCGGACGCGGCTATTCGAATAGTTTTATACCCTGCAGGGGTGTACTTCATCACACATGTTTCCACCACTTAGCGTCTGCACACGACATGTGCTCGGCAGACTTCAAGCGAAAACCGACGTGGGTGTAGACCACGACCTGACTAACCTCACAAGTCTCTAGTCCAGGTTTATCGCCTATTCAGGTTCCGTCCGCAAGGAAATCCGGCTGGGGTGTCCTCAACGGCCCCAAACGGTGTGTACTGGGTAACGAGAAGCTAAACGGGCGCCCGGCATACCCGGCCACAGTGTATCTACCGCATCATAGCCCACCCTAAGGGTCAGCGCCACGCACGGCCGCCAACACATGTCCTACAAACACCAGAAACTAGTTGCAACTCCTGGACAGAGGGCGAGAGGGGTCAGTAAGTCAAGCGGGGTCATATTTCGGGGCCCAATGTGCGGTCGTAGCTGAATCTTAAATCACGCATACAGATCTCAGTTCTTATGGACAGTCTCAATGAAACAACCCACCATGTACTCCTACATGGCCTCTCATCGATACCTTTACCAAAACATGTTCAACACATTCCTCACATTACCAACATATCATATCACTCTAGCCCATCACCCAGATGAACCAGACCTGACACAACTCTAAGCATAGCAGGCATAGCAAGGTAGGAATCACATACATGGCTCAATCAACTCCTACACATGCTAGTGGGTTTCATCTAGTTACCGTGGCAATGACAGGTCATGCAGAGCATAAGGGTTCAACTACCGTAACACACAGCAGTTTGAATCGCGTTGTCTTAATGCAGTAAACCAGAGCAGAAGCGAGAACATGGTTTTGTATCGGAATGATCAATGGGTTGCTTGCCTCTTGTAGTGGTAGTAGGGTACTGCCCTTCAGACGGATACTCGGGGTTATCCTCGGAGGCAGAACCTACCACGAAAGACACACCGAAGCATAATCAACACATGGCAATATGCAACAATATGATGCATGCTATGACATGGCAAGATGAAGGTGTCTTGGCCTAATGCAAGCTAAAACAGAAAGGGATGAACTCATTTGAGTCATAGATTCAATTATTAGCTTATTAAACATGGCTTTATTAGTGCATTACCTCATTCTGCTTAAACAGCAAGGTTAACTTGTTTTGTCATGCACGAAACCATTACAGATGGATAGATTGAATTTTTCTGATCATTTTTCATATATAAATCTTTGCATTTGGAGCTATGGTTGATTTTCTATGATTTTTAGAAGTTTTGATTATTTTCTTGAATTTCCTATTAAAGGATAAATCCAGAAGTTGAATTAATGCGTCAGCACTACGTCACTGTGACGTCAGTGGGTCAAAGGCGCCAGCCCAGGTCAAACCTGACTGGTGGGCCCCTTCTGTCAGTCTCTCAGCTAACTAACAGAGTTGGTTAGTGTTTAGTTAGCACTAAACTGGGTTAGTTAGGCTCTGGGCCCACATGTCAGTGAGAGAGGGGTAGTTAACGGCGTCATTAACCTCTAACAGAGTGATTAGCTCTAATTTAAACTAATCTAAATTAGTTAGAAGCCGGCCCCACACATCAGTGTCTCAGATGGAGTCAAAGTGGGGTCAAACCCCTGGTCAGCGGGGCTAATCCCGCCGGCATTGAGTCGCCGGCGAGGCCGAGATGGCGGAAAGCTTCGGATTTGGTCCTCCGATGACCAAATCACCGGTGGAGACGTGCTACATGTAGCTGGGGAGCTGCCGCATCCAGTGGTGCAAGTGGTTGGATACGGGAACACTGGAAACGACGTCGGCGAGCTCGACAGTGGCGGTCGGAGTTCGGACGGGGTTGGGTTCGACGCTATGGTGCACGGGAGAAAGAGCTAGTGGTGGCTACGGGCTCCTGGTGCTGCGCTGAGCACAACAGTGAGCTTGGCTTCGAGCCACTATGGCTCTAGCCACGACGGCACCATGGCCGGCGGCAGGGAGCTTTCGGGTGCGGTGGAAGTGGCGACTACAGAGGCCAAACGGGCACGGGAGCTAGGGGAAGAGGAAGAGGAGCTCACAGCGGGGTCGGAGAGGGGGTCAGCGAGCTCGGAGAGGTCCTGGCGGCGACGAATCGACCGGAGATGGCTCGGGTGCCCGAGGTTGAAGACGAGGGCGAAGACGGTGTTCGGCGGCGTTTGGAGTCACGTGGGTCAGCGGAGAGGTCCAGGGCGATGAGGCGGAGCTATTGGGCTTGTCAGAGGGGCGAGGGGGTGGCTCTGGTGACGTCTACGGCGAACGGTGGCGAGGATCGCGCTCAGCCATCACGGGAGAGTGTGAGGGAGACGAGGGGGAGAGTGAGGGAGGATGAGAGGGGGGCGTGGGGGTCGGCGTGGCATCCCTGGATGTCTCCAGGGCGTCGGCAGAAGCAGGAGGTGGCCAGCGTGAGGCCGCGGGCACCGGCCACGCGCTCCTCGTCCTCCTGGCGGGAGGAGGACGACGTCTGGCAAGGCTAGTCGGCTAGGACGAGCCAGGTGGGTTGGGCCAGCACAGGTAAGGCCCAGGTGGGCTTCCCTCTCTCTCTTTTTTTGATTTGTTTCTGTTTTTCTATTTAACTGCAACTGTTGGGCTTTATTAAAAATACTAAAACATTTCCAAAAATCCTGAAAATAAATATGGGCTCTATTTAGAATATTTCCAACAGTATACATTTATTTCCAGAATTATTTGAGCATTTAAATTATTTTATAGCATTTAAATGCCCAAAATCAAATACTTATGATTTAATTCAATGACCTTCTATTGACCTAGAAAATTGTGCACCAATTTTGCCAGAGGTTCTAACCCAAGACAAAGAGAGTGAACTTTTTAGAAGGGCATTTCAGGTTCATTGAAAAATAATTTTAGTAAACCCTAGTTGTTTCCGGGGGGTGTTGGGGGTTCTGTCTTCCCCATTTCAAATTTAAGAGGAATTTAAACATGATGCACACTCTAATGCTTGAACTAACTAGGGTGTAACAACTCACCCCCACTCAAAAGAATCTCGCCCCGAGATTTAGGATCCTCCGGCAAGAAGGTGGGGTACTCGAGTTGAAGACGATCCTCCCTTTCCCAAGTGGCTTCTTTCTCGGAATGGTGTGACCATTGAACCTTGAGAAACTTGATATTATGACGTCGAGTGGTACGCTCGGCTTGATCAAGGATACGAACGGGATTTTCCCGATAGGACAGGTTATCTTATAGATCAAGCGTTTCGTGGTCCACTCCACGGATGGGATCCACGAAGCAACGCCTGAGTTGAGAAACGTGGAAGACATCGTGAACTCTGGAAAGATGAAAAAGTAGTTCCAATTGGTAGGCAACTTCTCCTCGTTTGGCAAGAATGCGAAAGGGTCCAATGTAACGAGGAGCCAATTTGCCTTTGATACCGAAATGATGGGTTCCCTTTAACGGAGTAACCTGAAGGTAAGCCTTCTCGTCGACTTCATAAGTCATAGGCTTATGTTTACGATCATATTGACTCTTTTGACGAGATTGTGTTGTTTTCAATTTCTCAGGAATAACGCGAACCTGCTCTTCTGCTTCTTGAATCATATCCGGGCCAAAGAGTTGTCCTTCCCCGGTTTCTGACCAGTTAAGAGGCGTTCGACATTTTCGTCCATAGAGAACTTTGAAAGGAGCCTTGCCCAAGCTCTCTTGATAACTATTGTTATAAGCAAACTCCGCGAATGGAAGGCATTTCTCCCAACTCATTCCGAACGAGATAACAGAAGCTCGGAGCATATCTTCCAGAATTTGATTAACTCGTTCTACTTGACTACTTGATTGAGGATGGAAGGCGGTACTAAAAGAGAGACGAGTTCCCATAGCATTTTGGAAACTTTCCCAAAATCGAGAGGTGAAGAGACTCCCACGGTCTGAGTTAATTTCCAATGGAACACCATGAAGAGACACTATTCGGGAGATGTATAAATCGGCTAGCTGGCTAGTGGTGATACTCTCACGAACAGGTAGGAAATGGGCTACTTTGGAAAGTCGGTCGATCACGATGAAGATGGCATTATTCCCTCTCTTGGTTCTAGGAAACCCACTGATGAAATCCATACTGATTTTATCCCATTTCCATTCAGGAATAGCCAAAGGTTGAAGGGTGCCAGCAGGCCGTTGATGCTCTGCTTTAACACGACGACAAACGTTGCAATTAGCAATGTATTGAGCGATTTCTCTCTTCATCCTAGTCCACCAAAACCTCTGGCGTAGGTCTTGATACATTTTAGTACTACCGGGATGGATGGTGAGAGGGGATTCATGAGCTTCCTTAAGGATCAACTGGCGTAGATGTTGTTTCTTGGGAACCACCAAACGGTTCTCGAAGAAGACAGCACCCCGCTTATCCATGGAAAAACATTTAGCAACTCCGCTAGCAATGTTTTCCCTAATCCGGGATATGCTCTTATCACGCTTCTGGGCAGCTATGATTTGATCCATAAGGGTAGGTTTCGCCACCAGGGTGGATAGGAATCCTCGAGGAACAATGTGAAGATTAAGCTTACGGAATTCCTCATGGAGAAGTGGTTGACTTTGTTGTAACATCAGGTTGTTACAATAGGATTTACGACTTAGTGCATCAGCCATGACATTGGCTTTGATTAAAGTCTCGAAATTGCTCTTTGACGGTGTATTCAGGATACCAACGGTAACCCGTCTCGATCATTACCCGGACTAACATAGTAGTATGACCGGGCACGTCGAGGCACCGGGTCAGGCGAACCACTTGGTTTTGAACACGGTTGGCCATCTGAAAGCACAACCACAATGCAAAGACATCAGAATTTCTAGGGAAAATTGGACAGCATAATAGCTGTAAATGCTAAGAAAAAGATTTGAGACATCCACAACAGTTCGCAATACCACTCAACAACATCATATCAAGGTTCTGATCCAAATAGCAACATACTAAAATAGTAGAAACTGAACTGGGGCTTGTAGCAACAATCTTATAAGCTACTACGGATTAGTAACACGTGAACCTGATAGAAGAAGAGACCCTAGTCCTTAACCCACTTTGAATGAGAAGAGAATGACTTAGATCAGAGGCATAGGGTAAAGCAGTAAAAGAGCCTTACGTTCCCTCCCACAATCAATTCCCCTACATATTACTAAAGCCTTTCTAGACTCGACATCGACCAGCTTGGCTCAACGAACCTACAGGCAGTCCGGCTCTGATGCCAACGCTGTCAGGACCCCGATTCCAAGCCACATCGATCTAGCCGGTAACACCTCATATCACTTTGCGGCCTCACGCACGGTATCCCACAGGTGTCGCCTTACCATGGCCCGGGACCGTTTGCGCCTTTTGGCTCACGTATATGATAGTGTCGCTAGCATCCATATGACAGAGAACCCGGGCCGACATGGCTAGTCGTGAACCCAAAGCGGCACAGACCTATGGAGACAGGCATACACGAATCACATCGAGCATGTCGGTCATTAGCGAGTGATTCCGGGCTGTAGCACTGGGCTAACAGGACTCCGGAAGTCACCGCGTGACATTTCCCCGAAGGGACAGACATAGGAACGAAGTGAAACACATGACGGCCAGTCAAGTATCCTGAACAGTAGTGCTGGGCTAGCAGGACTCCGGTGAACCGGGCTGTAGCGGACTACTATGGCTCGATGAACACTAGACTACATTTCCCCATAAGAAAGGCTGCCAAGGATAAACAACTAGATTGTCGGATCCCACTCATACCAAGCATTTCAATCATACACACAATATGCCCGATATGAGTACATACAACATGGCATCACAACAAAACTCTACAACTCAAGTACTTTATTTAAAGGCTCCAGAGAGCCATACATAACATGTTCATATAGATAGGGGTCACATGACCCGACACTCAAGTCATACAATCATACAAGCACATGCGGAAGCAACTAGTCTGAGTACAGACACTAGAAAGAAAGAAGGCTTCTCGAAGCCTGTCTACCTACATAGGGCCCTCCATGGCCATGATCACCACCTGGGTGGCTAGTCACTCATCGACGTCAAGGTCTACGTAGAACCCATCGGAGGGGGCGGTGTTGTCGTCTGAAAACAGTAATTAAGCAAACATGAGTACAAGGGTATTGAGCAAGTCTTACAACAGAACCTACTATACATGCTTATTCTCAAGAAGGAGGTGGGGTTATTGCAGCAAGCCAGCTTTGACTCTTGGCCAAGCTATCCTACGGAACTCCACCAGTAAAATAGTTTTCGCACATGAGTCCACTACTCACCAACACAATACTCCACCGAGGATCCTCCCTCGTCATCCTACGAGAGTGCCATTCTCGGTACTCACACTTATCTTGAGTCTTTTAGTAGTATCCATTAACTTGTCTATGAACTGCATAGGCAACCAAGTAGTCCTTTACCATGGACGCGGCTATTCGAATAGTTTTATACCCTACAGGGGTGTACTTCGTCACACATGTTTCCACCACTTAGCGTCTGCAGACGACATGTGCTCGGCAGACTTCAAGTGAAAACCGACGAGGGTGTAGACCACGACCTGACTAACCTCACAAGTCTCTAGTCCAGGTTTATCGCCTATTCAGGTTCCGTCCGGAAGGAAATCCGGCCGGGGTGTCCTCAACGGCCCCAAACGATGTGTACAGGGTCCTGAGACGCCAAACGGGCACCCGGCATACCCGGCCACAGTGTATCTACCGCATCATAGCCCACCCCTAGGGTCAGCGCTACGCACGGCCGCCAACACATGTCCTACAAACACCAAAAACTAGTTGCAACTCCTGGACAGAGGGTGAGAGGGGTCAGTAAGTCGAGCGGGGTCATATTTCAGGGCCCAATGTGTGGTAGTAGCTGAATCTTAAATCACGCATATAGATCTCAGTTCTTAATGACGGTCTCAATGAAACAACCCACCATGTACTCCTACATGGCCTCTCATCGATACCTTTACCAAAACATGTTCAACACATTCCTCACTTTACCGACATATCATATCACTCTAGCCCATCACCTAGATGAACCAGACCTGACACAACTCTAAGCATCGTAGGCATAGCAAGGTAGGAATCACATACATGGCTCAATCAACTCCTACACATGCTAGTGGGTTTCATCTAGTTACTGTGGCAATGATAGGTCATGCAGAGGATAAGGGTTCAACTACCGTAACACACAGCAGTTTGAATTGCGTTGTCTTAATGCAGTAAACCAGAGCAGAAGAGAGAACATGGTTTTGTATCGGAATGATCAATGGGTTGCTTGCCTGTTGTAGTGGTAGTAGGGTACTGCCCTTCAGACGGATACTCGGGGTTATCCTCGGAGGCAGAACCTACCACGAAAGACACACCGAAACATAATCAACACATGGCAATATGCAACAATATGATGCATGCTATGACATGGCAAGATGAAGGTGTCTTGGCCTAATGCAAGCTAAAACAGAAAGGGATGAACTCATTTGAGTCAAAGATTCAATTATTAGCTTATTAAACATGGCTTTATTAGTGCATTACCTCATTCTGCTTAAACAGCAAGGTTAACTTGTTTTTTCATGCATCAAACCATTATAGATGGATAGATTGAATTTTTATGATCATTTTTCATATATAAATCTTTGCATTTGGAGCTATGGTTGATTTTCTATGATTTTTAGAAGTTTTAATTATTTTCTGGAATTTCCTATTAAAGAATAAATCCAGAAATTGAATTAATGCGTCAGCACTGCGTCACTGTGACTTCAGTGGGTCAAAGGCGCCAGCCCAGGTCAAACCTAACTGGTGGGCCCCTTCTGTTAGTCTCTCAGCTAACTAACAGAGTTGGTTAGTGTTTAGTTAGCACTAAACTGGGTTAGTTAGGCTCTGGGCCCACATGTTAGTGAGAGAGGGGTAGTTAACAGCGTCATTAACCTCTAACAGAGTAATTAGCTCTAATTTAAACTAATCTAAATTAGTTAGAAGCCGGCCCCACACATCAGTGTCTCAGATGGAGTCAAACTGGGGTCAAACCCCTGGTCAGCGGGGCTAATCCCGCCGGCTTTGAGTCGCCGGCGAGGCCGAGACGGCGGAGAGCTTCGGATTTGGTCCTCCGGTGACCAAATCGCCGGTGGAGACGTGCTACGCGTAGCTGGGGAGCTGCCGCATCCAGTGGTGCAAGTGGTTGGACACGGGAACGCCGGAAACAACGCCGGCGAGCTCGACAGCGGCGGCCGGAGTTCGGATGGGGTTGGGTTCGATGCTACGGTGCACGGGAAAAAGAGCTGGTGGTGGCTACGGGCTCCTGGTGCTGCGCTGAGCACAACGGTGAGCTTGGCTTCGAGCCACTGTGGCTCTAGCAACTATGCCTCTAGCCACGACGGCGCCATGGCCGGCGGCGGGGAGCTTTCGGGTGCGGTGGAAGTGGTGACTACAGAGGCCAAACGAGCACGGGAGCTAGGGGAAGAGGAAGAGGAGCTCACAGCGGGGTCGGAGAGGGGGTCAGCGAGCTCGGGGAGGTCCTGGCGGCGACAAATCGACCGAAGACGGCTCGGGTGCCCAAGGTTGAAGACGAGGGCGAAGACGGCGTTCGGCGGCGTTTGGAGTTGCGCGGGTCAGCGGAGAGGTCCAGGGCGACGAGGCGGAGCTATTGGGCTTGTCGGAGGGGCGATGGGGTGGCTCTGGTGACGTCTACGGCAAACGGCGGCGAGGATCATGCTCGGCCATCGCGGGAGAGGGTGAGGGAGACGAGGGGGAGAGTGAGGGAGGATGAGATTGGGACGTGGGGGTCGGCGTGGCATCCCTGGACGTCTCCAGGGCGTCGGCAGAAGCAGGAGGTGGCCGGCGTGTGGCCGCGGGTGCCGGCCACGCGCTCCTCGTCCTCCTGGCGGGAGGAGGACGACGACGGGCAAGGCCAGTCGGCTGGGCCAAGCCAGGTGGGATGAGCCAGCACAGGTAAGGCCCAGGTGGGCTTCCCTCTCTCTCTTTTTTTGATTTGTTTCTGTTTTTCTATTTAACTGCAACTGTTTGGCTTTATTAAAAATACTAAAACATTTCCAAAAATCCCGAAAATAAATGTGGGCTCTGTTTAGAATATTTCCAACAGTATACATTTATTTCCAGAATTATTTGAGCATTTAAATTATTTTATAGCATTTAAATGCCCAAAATCAAATACTTATGATTTAATTCAATGACCTTCTTTTGACCTAGAAAATTGTGCACCAATTTTGCCAGAGGTTCTAACCCAAGACAAAGAGAGTGAACTTTTTAGATGGGCATTTCAGGTTCATTGAAAAATAATTTTAGTAAACCCTAGTTGTTTCCAGGGGGGTGTTGGGGGTTCTGTCTTCCCCATTTCAAATTTAAGAGGAATTTAAACATGATGCACACTCTAATGCTTGAACTAACTAGGGTGTGACAGACCAATACTATCACATTGTTCACATAATGGTGGAAGTCCGGTGATATGGAAATTCCGATGAGTCGTTGTTGAGCCCATCAGCAGCATCTTGTCTCCTCCATGATTTGTGTTGAACATCCAGCTAGTGTTGGAAACTTGTGTAAGAATTTTCTTCATGCTAGATCATGAAGCATATGTTTGGATGTAAGAAGTGACTTTCTCCAGTTCATGAGCAGTTGATGCAAGTTGCCGTCGTGAATTCGAGAAAGTCAATGTTGGTCCCTATGGAATCACACCAAATCAGTCATGCATACGTGCGAAGTATTCTGTGGTCCGTAGACTTGCAACCTTCGTTCTATATGTGTCCCTAGCACACCAAGCCACTGATTGATTTGTTCAAGGAAAAGGAGTTGTTGTGCAAATCCTAGGTCATGCACAAGACATCGTTACCCTAGATGATGGTTCCCCACCTGAACTCGGTAGTGTTTTATCATAAGACTACTATGTGGTCATGCTTGTCTGGGACAGTGTGTTCACATGTGTTTAGCAGAACCAGCTCATGTTTTGGAGTTTACTATCGTAGTTCATTTCCCGAGAATCTCGCAACATCGTCTTGTCGATTTGTGTTGCAAACTTTCATTTTCTTCTAGACTCAGTGAATGTGGAATATCCTGTTACCAACCAGATCTGAATCTCAGGCAGATATGATGGTTGGAACGTCTTACAAGAGCTATAATATTGGTCCCTCTATAACCCGGTAATGTGGATGTCGTGGCTGACACACCCAGCCGAAAGACCTATTATTGTAGTATCTTGATTGAAGAAGTTGGCCACCTCCCCATAAGGATTTCGTAGGGTTTACTCCAATAATTGTTCCTTATGGATTTTTGTGCTCCCGAAGTCCGACCTTTTACTTGATGTCCTAGGTACCAAACCATTTTAATAAATGGGTTGCGCTAGCACATCAAGGAGAACATTAGAAGCGGAGTGCTAAATGTATCTCGGTCGATTATCCAGATTTTGTCCCCTTGGCCTCGCTAATGTGAAATCTGAGAAAGTGTAATCTTCCTTTGCATCCGCATCCTCCACCAATATCCATCATGGTGGTATGTTGTGTTGCCAGGATCCTTGTCACGGATATTGGTAAAACCTTAATGAATATGGAAATGCTCAAGTTCTTGAGAGCACGTGCAAACACTAGGATTTATCGTCGGCATTAATTGGGATCCGCTCTTAGTTTCTTCGATTATGCCATAACTTTTCTAACGATGGAATCACTCTCTTATGTTGAGTTTCTCCCAGTTACTAGAATCATTCCCGGCATTAGCATTTTGTTCCTAGCTTGCACCGCCATTTGGCCTTTCAACCATGGACTACCCTTCTCGGTAATTTCTGGTCAGATCACCTTCAAAAGTGGTCCTACCATGGGTCCCATCCATTTCCGACGATAAGCAAAATCATCCATTGCGTTGTCTTCAACAAGGTAGTCCACATCATCCATTCTAGTCTGAGTATGGCAATATTTCAAACTCCTTCAAACGATCGATTGTGATTGCCTTAGGCTAGTATAGAGGGTTTCAATGATCTTTGAATCAAAAGGAATTCTTTTTGCCACTTAAGAGAATACTTCTACGAGTCACCTCTCGCAAGGTGCCCCGTTATGGGATCATGGTAATTGTTTCCTCACTACTTTGAAAACCTTGTCAAATTGTTTCTTCCGTCCCTCCTGATGCATGTTTTGCCTCTTAGCTCAAGAGATGTTGCTATGTCTCATTCCGTAAGTTGATCCTGAGTTATTCGATTTCGAGAAGGTCGATTCTTCTAGAGTTTCTTCTTTCTCTCATTGTCATGTTGGCTGGAGTTCTCAGAGCAAGACGACGAGACAAAGATGGTGTTTGAATCAACGCCCTTATGAAGTGCAACCTGAGTCGTGAAGATTATGTTAGTTTGTGTTTCCCCTTTCATCTTACCCTACGCTTGAATCTCGGGACGAGATTCTTGTTTAGTGGAGGTGAGTTGTCATAGCCCTAGCTCAGCCCCTGTTGCCTTTTCTTGTTCCTCAAGTCATCATGTTTACTTTTCAAATGAATTTGAAATGGGGATGACAGAACCCCCAGCACCCCCCTTAAACCAATTAGGGTTTACTAAAAACCTTTTTCAATAAACCCAAAATGGCCTTCTAAAATGTTCATCATCTTTGCCTTGGTCTAGAACCTCTGACAAAAATGGTGCACACTTTTCTTGGGCAACATAGGGTCACTTCATTAAATCATATAGTATTTGCATTTGGGCATTTAAATGCTATAAAATATTTAAAATGACCAAATAATGATAAACTAAAATGTTTACTGTTGGATATATTTTAAACAGTAGCCATGATTAGATTCATGATTTTTGGAAGTGTTTAGGTATTTTAGTAAAGCAACAAAGATTACAGAAAAATAGAAAAAAACAGAAATAAGAGAGAGAGAGAGACTAACCTAGGCCAACTCACCTATGCAGCCCACCTGGCAGCCCAAGTGGCCGGCCCAGCCCCCCAGGGCACTTGTCATCTTTCTCCTCTGCTAGGAGGACAACTAGGTGCATGGCGAGCGCCGATGCTGCTCTGGCCACATCCTGCTTCCTCCCCGAACCTTCTAGCGATGCCACGGAGACGCCCTGTGGCCCCTCTCTCCTCTCCCTCACTCTCTGCTCTCTCCTTCGCCCTCTAGTCCCTTCCACGAGCACAACCGAATGCAGCCGTCGCTGCCGACGAGCTCCCCCACGGTCACAGCCATCTCCGAGCCTCTCAGACGCGCCCCCGAGCTCCACCGTGATGCCCCGGTCCTCTTCGCCGAGCCACATGACGCTGGATGCCCTGGAGCGCCGTTGTCGACACCATCTTCGCCCTCTGCACTGATGGCCGTCGTCGACCGATTCGTCGTCACCAGGCCATCCCCGAGCACGCTGAGATCACCGACGACCCCGCCGTGAGCTCCTCTACCGAACCACTCTCTCCCTGCCGTCATTCTCCTCCTCTAGCCCCGCTGTCCACCGGACCCGAAAGCTCACCGCCGCCATGGTTCTTCACCGTCGTGGCCAGGGCCACCGCAGCCCGCGCCAAAGCGCATCACCGTGCTCGGTAAACCCCTAGGAGCGCGTAGCACCTGCCAGTTTATCCCCCTGGCGCCCCGTAGCGTCGCCCCGTCCACACCCGAACTCCGGCTGCCGCCGTGAGCTTGTTTCCGGCTATCTCCGGTCACCCCGCGACCTGCTCCTGCCTCTTCTGGATGCGCGGGCACAAGCGCTATGCCATGGTACCCGTAGCGTGTTTCCGAGCCAAGCCACCGTCGATTTGGTCGCCGCCGGCGAGGTTCCGGTGACGCTGACGTGGCACCATTAGTTTTGGTGCTAATCGTGTTTATTTATTGCCTGTGTCAATGACATGTGGGTCCCCGAGCATAATTAGGTTAGTCTAATTTTCTGTTAAGATGAGTACTAATACGTGTGGACCCCACGTGTTAGCTTTGACTTTGGTCAAGTCAACGTTAACCGGTCCCACTTGTCATCCACCCAAACTAGCATGAGACACTGACATATGGGTCCCACAGGTCAGGTTTGACCTGGCCGACCCAGTTGACCTGCTGATGTCACACCTATGTCATGCTGACGAAGTAAAGCATTTTTTGGATTTAAGTTTATCCAGGAAATTCCAGGAAATAGCCAAAACTTCTAAAAATCATAGAAAATCAACCGTAGCTCCAAATCAAACAATTTATATATGGAAAATGATCAGAAAAATCCAAAGAATCTGTTTATGGCATTTGCATGCATGTTAGAGAAACTTATGTCCTCTGCTTAGGACAATTCAATTAAATTGCATTTAAGAAAGCATATATGGAGTTTGAATTTGAACCTTTGGTTCAAACCAACTTCATTTAATATGTTGCTAGTTGCATTAGTTTAATCAACAGCATAGTGCCATGTCATGAGCATGCATCATATTGTTGCATTGCATTGATTGTGTTTCTTCCTTGTTTGCCGGTATTGTCCCCTCTCAGTAAACGTGGTTCCGGCGATGAGTTCGATGACACCGATGAAGAACTATATTATCTTCAGAAGTGCCAGGCAAGCAAAACTCCCTTATTCATTCCGATACAATACCACCCTCTCCCTCCTGCTCTCTTTTACTGGATTAGGACAACAACGATTCAACTGTTACATGCTGCGGTAGTTGAACCCCTTTCCTCTGCATGACCTGTCATTGCCATAGTAAATAGATGAAACCCACTAGCATGAGTAGGAGTTGTTTGAGCCCTGATGTGCCTACTCATTCATGCTTGTTTGTCATGCCTGCTATTGCTTAGAGTTGTGTTAGGTCTGATTCATCGGGGATGAATTGGAAAGTTGTGAACATGTTCTACTGTGTGTGAGCTAAGTGTGTTGAACACGATTTGGTAAAGGTATCGATGAGAGGCCATGTAGGAGTAAATGGTGGGTTGTTTCATTGGAACCATCCTTAAGCACCGAGATATGTATGTGTGATTTAAGAACCAGCTACTACCACCCATTGGGCCTGAAACCAATGGACCCTCCCGGCTTCTTAACCACCCTAGTCCTCTGTCCAGGAGTTGCAACTAGTTTTTGGTGTTTATAGGATATGTGTTGGCGGCCGTGCGTAGCACTGACCCTAGGGGTGGGATATGATGCGGTACATACACCGTGGCTGGGCATGCCGGGCGCCCGTTTGGTGTCTCGGAACCCTGTACACATCGTTCGGGGCCGTATGTGGAAACCCCGGCTGGACTCCCTGCGGATGGAACCTGGATAGGCGATGAACCTGGACTAGAGACTTGAGTGTTTAGGTAGGCCGTGGCCGACACCCTCGTTGGGCTTCCGCTTGATGGTTGGCGAGTACATGTCGTGTAAACGGCGGTAAGTGGTGAGAGCTTGTGTGAAGAAGAACACCCCTGCAGGGTTAACATCATCTATTCGAATAGCCGCGTCCGCGGTAAAGGACTACTTGGTTGCCTATACAGTTCATAGACAAGTGAAAGTGGATACTCTAAAATGCGCAAGATAAGTGTGAGTGATATGGATGGCGTTCTCGTAGGGAGACGGGAGCCAAATACTTAGCGGTGTATTGATATGGTGAATATGTGGACTCATGTGCGCCACCTCAAAAGAGTAACTTGCAGTCGTAGTTCAGGTTAGCCACTAAGTCAAAGTTGGCTTGCTGCAGTTAAACTCCACCACCTCCTTTATTGATACCGATGCATATGTAGATAGTTCTGATGTAAGTCTTGCTGGGTACATTTGTACTCACGTTTGCCTATTTTATGTTTTGCAGAGAGACGTCAGTCTCTCTAGTAGTTCCGTGTGGACTTCGACGTTTAGCTTATTACCTCGGCTATGATCTTGTGCACTCGGCAGGATCTGGTAGATAGTCAGGCTTCTCAGCCTTTTTCATTTGTAGATGTCTGTACTCAGAAATGTTAAGCATCCGCCTGTGCTTTGTTTGTTATGCTCTGAATGTTGGGTCATGTGAACCATGTTTGTAATATCTGGCTCTTCGGAGCCTAATGAATAAATACTTTGAGTCGTAGAGTTTTGTTGTGATGCCATGTTGTATTTGCACATATCGAACATATTGTGTGTATGTTATTGAAATGCTTGGTATGTGTGGGATCCGACAATCTAGTTGTTTATCCTTGGTAGCCTCTCTTATAGGGATATGTAGTATGGTGTTTCCACTGAGCCTGGGTAGTCTCCTATAGCCCGGTTTACCGGAGTCCTACTAGCCCAGTACTACTGCTCCGGAACACTTAGACCGGCCGACATGTGATTCACTTCGTTCCTGTGTCTGTCCCTTCGGGGAAATGTCATGCGGTGACTTCCGGAGTCCTGCTAGCCTGCTACAGCCTAGGTTCCCGGAGTCCTGTTAGCCCAGTTGCTACAGCCCGGATTCACACACTGATGACCGACATGTTCAATGTTGTTTCATGTATGCCTGTCCCTGTAAGTTAGTGCCACTTTGGGTTTATGACTATTCATGTCGGCCCGGGTTCTCTGTCATATGGATGCTAGCGACACTATCATATACATGAGCCAAAAGGCGCAAACGGTCCCGTGCCAGGTAAGGTGGCACCCGTGGGAATACCGTGCGTGAGGTCACAAAGTGATATGAAGTGTTACATGCTAGATCGGTGTGACCTAGGATCGGGGTCCTGACAGATCATTACTCTCTAAAGTTGACACTCTTCCAAACCCACTTTCATCAATATAATCACCATAAGTAGGAGGCACGCTATCATCATTATAAATTTGCATATCAAAACTTGGGAGACTAAAAATATCATCTTCATTAAACATAGCTTCCCCAAGCTTGTTACAAACATTAATAGCAGCAAATATATTCTCAAAAACATCATCTTCATCAAACATAGCATCCCCAAGCTTGGGCCTTTTCATATCATAAGCATAATCACTCTCATCATTAATAGTACTAGCCGTCAACTCGTGCTCCTGCACGGGCTAGAAGTTTTTGGAAGTTTGTAATATTGTGCATAGGAAGTCTCTATAATAATTATTTTATTCAAATCTTATAGCAATTAGATGTACGGAATATTTATAAATATATATTTTATTCTCTATTTTCAAAGCCTATAATATATTGTATGCAATACTTGATGAATGACTAAATACATATGAAAATGATTTTCCTTTTTATCATTATTATACATGTAGCCTCTTCGCAAAAATCATATTCTTATACATGTAGCCTAAATAATTTTACTATTTATGGATTAATATTTACAGGGTTATTCCATGCTTGCCCATGTATACCTTGCTATGGGACACAACTTAGTTAAAGCTTATCCTCTGACTTTTAAATATTTGGAAGATCGTTAAACTTCTTAAAGTTTGTTTTATCTCATGCAAGCCTTCTATTTCTTTTCAATAATTCCGGAAAATTTGTGGTATTCTCACCGAACGTTTCTTTTTTATTCGACTATAACGTTCTTGAATTATTATTATTTTTAATAATAACATTAACATTGAGAAATTTGCTTGATTATTTTGAAGTTGTAATGTAATTCATAATCTCACACTTTTGTTGTGTAAAAGTCCCACTAAATTGATGGCAATGACAATGCATTATTTTAGGAGATGACCGCTAGCCCGTATCCTAGCGTGTGATCTAAAACTTTAACCGGCAGACACCTAGGCCATTACATTACATTTACCTACACTTACATTACATTTGCCTACTATTACTTTACATTTTTATTGAATAAATGGTCTCACCATTTTGAGTGCTTATTCCTTAAATATCTAACATACGGAACTTAATCCTTCAACTTACACTACATTCCTTGACATCTGACTCAATGGTTAGCAATTTTTTTATTGTAAATCCTGGATTTGTAACTTTTTCAACCATTAATTTCTTTATATTTTTAGAAAATGCTAATTGTAATCCTGGATTTGCAACTTTTTCAACCATTAATTTTTTTATATTTTCAAAAAATACTACTTATGTTGTCACATACAAATTTGGTAGTATATCTTTAATTAAGTGTGATTTATGTTTAGAACTGGTATAGTACAAACATATTTACATTTTGATTGGGTGCACGATGATTTCTGAATGAGAAAAAATAGTCCACGTATCTACACCTAGATGTACAAATTGCTGATTGGATATCCCTTGTAAATCTACGTACTGTTAAACATGAGGGAACCTATCTCTTTAATCCTAGACGCACAAGGAAAAATATTTAGTTTGTTAGGTGCTTTTGGTTTCCACGCTTCCATCCCACTGTACCTCAGATGGACTCTTCAGCTGATTGGATCTCCATTATAAATATACGTACATCATGAGGAAACCATATCTCTTAAATCCTTCTCCCCAAAAAAATCTGTTAAATCCTAGACGCAAAATTAAGATCTAACGGTTATTTGTAAACTGCTTTTAGCGATTAATGTGGAGGCTCGTATGGTGCTTCCAATTAGTAAATATAAGATGGATAGCACCAATAGTATAGCAATTATCATATTCTTCCAAGCAAGTGCCAAAAATATTTTCAAGATTATAAGAAGTATCATTATCTCCCACAATTATATTTTCATGAGGCATAACAGTAATAGGAGCATCATTATTTGGGAGAGATGTCTTTTTACCTCTCTTTCTTTTTCTTTTCTTCTTCTTCAGCACATCATGTGTGGGTTCAATGCTCTTTTTGGAGCTCCTTATTAACAAGATTGGTTGAATAGGAGGCTCCTCCTCGTTACCTGATTCATCATAAGATATAATAGGACGGTATTGGGAAGTCTCTTCCCTTTCATTAGTATTCTCTTCATCCTCTATTTGTTTTCTTTTCTTTATATAGCTGGCAATATAAGGATTTTCAATACAATTCACCGCAAAATACATATAAATTTCCTCTAGATCAAAGCCAAGAAGTTTATCACGGGCAAATACTGGAAGATAGTTAGTTAAACGTTTCATTTCTTCGTAACCCATAAGCAAACTAAGTTCACTATGATGTGCAAGAGAAATCAAGTCATCACAATTTTTGGAAACGATTAGATCATGAAACAATTTGCATCGGATGGTTAAATGACCACATTCATTGCAAAGTTCACAAGTACGGCCAAGAAAATTTAAAGTTTCAGCACAAACATCTAGCCTTTCTTGCAACCATTTAGTTTCTAAATGCTTATGCCTCTTGCAATATCTATCTTCCCTATTTGGTATGTACTTGCAAACCCAATGCACTCCACAAAAATTGACATGTTTATAGGAGACATTTTCATCATAACTAGTGCAATCATCGTTAGTACTATGGATATTCAAGGAGTTCATACTAACAACATTGCAATCATGCTCATCATTCAGATATTTAGTGCCAAACATTTTAATGGATTCTTCTTCTAACACTCTGGCACAATTTTCCTTTCCATCAGACTCACGAAAGTTATTAAAACGATGAAGCGTATGAGGCAAACTTAATTCATTTTTTGTAGTTCTCTTTTATAAACTAGACTAGTGCTAGAACAAGAAACATAAAAATTCGATTGCAAGATCTAAAGATATACCTTCAAGCGCTAACCTCCCCGGCAACGGCGCCAGAAAAGAGCTTGATGTCTACTACACAACCTTCTTCTTGTAGATGTTGTTGGGCCTCCAAGTGCAGAGGTTTGTAGGACAGTAGCAAATTTCCCTCAAGTGGATGACCTAAGGTTTATCAATCCGTAGGTGGCGTAGAATGAAGATGGTCTCTCTCAAGCAACCCTGCAACCAAATAAAAAAGAGTCTCTTGTGTCCCCAACACACCTAATACAATGGTAAATTGTATAGGTGCACTAGTTCGGCGAAGAGATGGTGATACAAGTAGTATATGGATAGTAGATAAAGGTTTTTGTAATCTGAAAATATAAAAACAGCAAGGTAACTAATGGTAAAAGTGAGCGTAAACGGTATTGCAATGCGTTGAAACAAGGCCTGGCGTTCATACTTTCACTAGTGCAAGTTCTCTCAACAATAATAACATAATTGGATCACATAACTATCCCTCAACATGCAACAAAGAGTCACTCCAAAGTCACTAATAGCAGAGAACAAACGAAGAGATTATGGTATGGTACGAAACCACCTCAAAGTTATTCTTTCCAATCAATCCGTTGGGCTATTCCTATAAGTGTCACAAACAGCCCTAGAGTTCGTACTAGAATAACACCTTAAGACACAAATCAACCAAAACCCCACTAGTAGAAAAAAGGACAAACGTGAAGCACATTAGTGCCGGTTTGTAAAAAAAACCGGCACTAATGTGATCAATAGTGCCGGTTCAAATGGCTATGCATTAGTGCCGGTTCATAATGAACCTTTAGTACTGGTTCGTGCCACGAACCGGTAGTAAAGGGGTGGTGGCAGGCTGGCGTCAGGCCAGGGCCCCATGAGCCCCTTTAGTGACGGTTTGTGACACAAACCGATACTAAAGGTCTAACCTATAGTACCGGTTTGTGTCGCCAACTGGCACTACAGAGTCTTAACCTATAGTCCCGGTTGAAGACACAATCCGACACTATAGGGTAATTTTCAAACTCTACCCCCCCCCCCCCCCCCCGTGTATCACCATTTCAGTTTTGAAAAAAATAAAAAGAAAATTATAGAGACTTCAAAAAATAAAATCCTTCGAGAGGTAGTTATATTACTACATCTACACGTTAGGAAAATTTGAAAACTTAAATTTGGACATGTTTTGCAAAAAGTGTAGGGAAAATGTAAAACGGCTATAACTTTTGCATACGATGTCGGAAAAAACGTATAATATATCAAAAAATTCAGCACGAAAATCCGCATCCGATGGAGATGGCCTTCGGCCTGTTTGCAATTTTTTAGAATCCTCAAATTCGAAAAGGAAAAAAAGATATGGTCAAATTTAAGTTTTTTAAAAAAAATTGTTAAATCTGGTCAAACTACTTATTCAAGAAGTATTAATGTTACAACATAATTATTCAAGAATATTAGTGTTACTAAATAATTATTTCAATTTTTTGAATTTTGGTCAAATCTAGTCAAACTATGGTCAAATTGTGGTCAAACTATGGTCAAACTGTGGTCAAACTATGGTCAAACTTATTCAAGAAATATTAGTGTTACTAAATAATTACTGTTTTTTAGAATAATAGTTTCAAACTCAAACAGTGATATGTGTGTGACTTCATGCTCAAGCTAAACTCCTGAGGGTTAATAGGATTGGCATCTTACTATTGTCAGGAAAACAACAAGTGCAGACTTGGAAACGAAGGAGAATAGAACTTGAAAGTTAAGCGTGCTCGGGCTGGAGTAGTGAGAGGGATGGGTGACCGGTCGGGAAGTTAGATGATTTGGAATGAGTGATCCACACTTGAGCAGTTAAGAGAGGTGAGTAGAGACTAAATCACCAAATAATTCAGACAAATTAAAAATCGAAAAAAAATAATCAAATTTTTTTTCCAAAATTTTCAAAAAAAAATTCAAAAAAAACCTTTAGTACAAGTTGGTAACACCAACCGGTACTAAAGGTCCCCCATACCAGGGCGCGAGCTCACTCCACGTGGTGGCACTTTAGCGCCGGTTCGTGCCGAACCGGTACTAAAGGGGGGGCAGCCTTTAGTGGCCACCAATTAGTGCCGGTTATGGAACCGGCACTAAAGGCCCTTACGAACCGGTTTTAAATCTCCGTTTTCTACTAGTGCCCTAATGTCACCTAGATACTCCAATCTCACCTCAAGTATCTGTGGGTATGATTATACGATATGCATCACACAATCTCAGATTCATCTATTCAACCAACACATAGGACCTCAAAGAGTGCCCCAAAGTTTCTACCAGAGAGTCAAGACAAAAACGTGTGCCAACCCCTATGCATAGATTCCCAAGGTCACGGAACCCGCAAGTTGATCACCAAAACATACATCAAGTGGATCATAGAATACCCCATTGTCACCACAGGTATCCCACACAAGACATATATCAAGTGTTCTCAAATCCTTAAAGACTGAATTCGATAAGATAACTTCAAAGGAAAAACTCAATCCATTACAAGAGAGTAGAGGGGGAGAAACATCACAAGATCCAACTATAATAGCAAAGCTCGTGATACATCAAGATCGTGCCACCTCAAGAACACAAGAGAGAGAGAGATCAAACACATAGCTACTTGTACATACCCTCGGCCCCGAGGGAGAAATACTCCCTCCTCGTCATGGAGAGCACCGGGATGATGAAGATGGCCACTAGAGAGGGATTGCCCCCTCCGGCAGGGTGCCAGAATGGGTCTAGATTGGTTTTCGGTGGCTACGGAGGCTTCTGGCGGCGGAACTCCCGATCTCTTCTGCACCACGAAGTTTTGAGGGAATATGGGTATATATGGGAGGAAGAAGTACGTCGGTGGACCTCCGTGCTGTCCACGAGGTAGGGGGGCACGCCCAGGGGGGTGGGCGCGCCCCCCACCCTCATGGGTAGCCCGAGACTCTCCTGGTCCGTCTTCGATACTCCGTGGGCTACTTCTAGTCCAAAAATATGTTCCCTGAAGTTTCAGGTCAATTGGACTCCGTTTGATTTTCCTTTTCTGCGATACTCTAAAACAAGGAAAAAACAGAAACTGGCACTGGGCTCTAGGTTAATAGGTTAGTCCCAAAAATCATATAAAATAGCATATAAATGCATATAAAACATCCAAGGTTGATAATATAATAGCATGGAACAATAAAAAATTATAGATACGTTGGAGACGTATCATGAATCCGTCGAAGATCAAGTCCCCACGGACATCTGCGGCGTAGATCAAGCTTCTGAATCTGACCTGGTGGCCAGGGTCGTAGCTTTCGATCTGCTCCAGATGGCTAAGTGAGTTGGCCCGCAGTGCGAAGCCGCCGAACAAGAAGATCTGTACGGGGAGGAAGACTTCTCCTAGGACAACATTGTTGTAGATGATTGAAGGAGCCATCAAACCTTCTGAGGACGGCTCAGTGGAACTATCAGTGAAAGCACCAATGTCGGTGTCAACACAGGCGGATCTCGGGTATGGTGCCCCGAACTGTGCGTCTAGGGTTGATAGTAACAGGAGATAGGGATACAATGTTTTCCTAGGTTCGGGCCCTCTCTATGGAGGTAATACCCTACTTCCTACTTGATTGATCTTGATGAATATGAGTATTACAAGAGTTTATCTACCACGAGATCGTAATGACTAAACCCTAAAAGTCTAGTCTGGCTATGATTATTCGGGTGATCTACGGACCTAATGCTCCGGTTTATATAAGCACAGGAGGGATCTAGGGTTACACAAGATCTGTTACAGAGAAAGGAATATTCATATTTGCTCTCCAAGCTTGCCTCCCACGCCAAGGAGAGCCCCATCCGAACAGGGGTAGAGTCTTCGGTCTTCGTATCTTCACGGCCCATCAGTCCGGCCCATATCCAATAGGTCGGACGCCCGAGGACCCCTTAGTCCATGACTCCCTCATGGGGGGCACGCCATAGACACACAAGTTTATTGTCTAGCCATGTGCGGTGCCCCCCTCCACAAAATTTCACCTTGGTCATAGTGTTGTAGTGCTTAGGCGAAGCCCTGCGTTGATAACTTCATCATCACCGTCATCATGCCGTTGTGCTGACGAAACTCTTCCTGGGCCTCAACTGGATCAAGAGTACGAGGGACGTCACCGAGCTGAACGTGTGCAGATCGCGGAGGTGCCGTGCATTCGGTACTTGATCGGTTGGATCGTGAAGACATTCAACTACATCAACCGCATTTCATAACGCTTCGGCTCTCGGTCTATGAGGGTATGTAGACATACTCTCCCCCTCTCGTTGCTATGCATCTCCTAGATAGATCTTGCGTGATCGTAGGAATTTTTTTGAAATACTGCATTCCCCAACATATATATCATAGACTCTGCAAATACATATCATTCGATGGCTTCAAATTTCAGCTGATATATAATGACCTATTGGGAAGGGCACTTTTACATAACCTTATGGATGGAGCAAATTGCAAACTTTTATATAATGTTGTCAGAAACATCACAACTCCAAAGTCAGAGCAAAGGAATGGCACCTCACCGAGTGTAATGGAGTATAACCTGCAACAAAGAGAGCAAGTGAAACGCTTAATTGGGTATAAAAAATTCATTTTACTGCCAAAAGAAATCCTACCGAGGTTCAAGAAAAAGATAAATCACTAACACATAGAACATGGCATGCTTGATGCATCATACCATTATGCATCAATAATATTGCTGAAAGGGCGTGAGAAAAACAGAGGCATATATTAGCAATCAAACGCATGCGTGACAAAATTGAAAAAATTTAAATTGCACTCTATAATATGAAAAGGCATATATTGCCTAATGTCCCCATGAATGAGCAACTCCATGAAGTCCATGCGGGAGCATGTGGCGTTGATAGCCTTGACCGAGAGAATCGGCGATGTGGAGAACTCGTATTTAATGATCGAGGCGGACTTCTCGATACTTGTCACCCCCGACAGCGGTAGGCTATGCACCATAGCCTGCACTCACATTAAATGTGTGGTGAGGAACATGACCTCACACGGCCTCTATGAAAGCTATCTGCATGTGAGGCATGTGTGCTGAGGAGACCCGTGTTCGGGACACCTAGCACCGTCCGAAAATGTCACTGTTGACGTTCTTCTAGATCTGGTTTAATGGAGGATAGATTACTTGGCAGTAAACCCACACAAAGGTATTCTTGCCGTCACATCATTGGCTCCTTCTGGATGTTGTAGTACTAATTGTGAAGAGGATTCTAGTGGAGTTTCTTATTGTGTCGAGGGTTTAACATTTCAGTGAAATTTCACATATTTCGGTGGGGTTCGAAATACTTGCAACCATGAACTTTTGAGCCAAATTCAAACTAAAATTTAAATTAGCTTAATAATTATTAAAAATATTGATTTTTGAAACTCAAAACCTGAAATAATTTCCAAATTTCCCAAATATTGCATATTCCAAAAAAATCCATGTCCGAAATTAAATACCTCATCGACGTGGCTTTTTGGGCAGGTCCATATATTGTAGGTACGCTCAGGGTACCCCAGTTTTAAATACGCCGACATGCTCATGCGCAAAATCAAGAGGGGCTACTAAAAAAGAAAGATTTTTGATTCTCCATTAGCTAGCGTACTCTTCTACTATCAATAAAACTTAAAAATGAATCAAATGTCAGCGAGTTGTATGCTGCATCAACATTGGCTAGATATCCTGCTTGGGAGATTTGTTTGATAGAAGGCCTCCTTTCTTCTTCACTATCCTCAAGTAAACCCGCATTAAGCATTGCTTTTGTAGCATGGATAAGATTTCTTGACATGAGATTGAGCTCTACTCCTGACTTGAGATAGATAGATTGCAACAGATGCAAATGAAATGCTTGCAAGTTGGAATGACATAACAAAGGAAGATGATGCATTTCACGACAGGATTAGCACCAACTATAATATCCTCCGATTTAAATACAGTACTCTACAGCTGCATTAAAGATGAACTGCATCTACTAATTAACATCACCCAAATAGTTTCAGCTGCATCGTTTGTTTCCCGTCAACATCGGAAATCAAGCCAATGCGTCGGACCAAGGGGAGATCTTGTCGATGCGGATGTGCAGAGGAACTTTTATGGATGCCCCGTCCCCTGCTGCTGCTGGAACCAGGTACATCACTGGTAGAAAAAGGGCCTATAGTCCCGGTTCGTAAGGGCCTTTAGTCCCGGTTCAGGAACCGGGACTAAAGTGTCGGTACTAATACCTCCCCCCTTTAGTCCCGATTCAATCCAGAACCGGGACTAGAGGCCCTCCACGTGGGCAGTGCGCAGAGCCCAGTCAGGAGACCCTTTGGTCCCAGTTGGTGGCACCAACCGGGACCAATAGGCATCTACGCGTCAGCACTTTTGTGGCTGGCGTTTTTGTTTTTTTTTGAAAGGGGGGGGGGGGGTTGGCGGTTTTGGGGGGTTAATTTAGGTGTTTCATATATTGTGTTAGCTAGTTATAATTAATAGAGAGAAGTGTCCTCTGTTATGTCCGTGCTTGGTCGACGCTACGTACTATACATACGTATATAGAGAGGACTAGACACGCTAGCTAGCTAGTAAGCAAACGAAGGAAACAGAAGATCGTCATGAACATATATGCATATATACAGAGAGAAGTGATATCGACCACCTCTCCTTCTCCGAGAGATTGGTCGAACAACAAGTTCTCGTATATCTATCTGACACTACCGGCTACATATATACAATAATTATCTCTTACAAATATAATCATACGGACTCAGGGTCCACATAGAATTCTCCGTCTTCAGGGATCACGTGGTCAAGAAAGAATGCCGCCAATTCCTCTTGAATTGCTCTCATGCGAGCTGGTGCTAGGAGTTCATCCCGCTTCCGAAACATCTAATTTCAAGAAGGGGGTCAATACATATATATATATATATATATATACATATATATATATAAATGAATGAAACTCAACACAAATGATGGTAATAAAATAAAATTGTGAATATTGTTATTTACGTACTTCATATTGTTCGTTAGAGTACCCGCCCCGCTCACAGGTCGTGTGGCGGATGGACTCACAGATGTAGTATCCACAGAAATCATTCCCTTGTTCCTGCCACAACCACTTTACAAGAAATAGAGGTCAATCAAACTGATAAGCAAGAATGCTAAATGGTATTGATGAAACTAGCGCTTGAATCACTAGGAGATGCGCGGAACATGCTACTATAGTACTTACTTTCGGGTGTCTAAATTCCAGCTCCTTCGGCAGTCCCGGAACTGTTTTGGTGAATTTTCTCCAAACCCTGCCGGACAAAGAAAACAATTACTTGATATCAGGAAATGAACAAAGTTGCTGATATGGTGGATAATGATCGATTTAACTTACTTCTTGAGGATTTCAGTCATGTCCGCATACTCCTTGGGATCTTTTCGTTTAGAGTCCAAGACGGTTACTACTCCCTGCTCAAGCTTAATCTCTAGGAGAATATAGTGGAAACTGCACACACATGCATAACTCATGAATTACATTACTATAACCTTGACTAATATATAAGGGAAACCGAATATGCACAAGACAGTAACACTCACCTGAAGTTGTAAGGAAAGAGTATTATATCTTTGTTTTGATTTATTACGAACGATCGTAGCAAGCTGGCCTCGGTAGCTGCGGCATGATGTTTAACCTGAGTTGCATCTATGAGATGTGTGTTAATGAACCCAATATCACCGACTTGTCTTTTCTTCAATTCGGCAATCTTCAATCTGCATAATATAGTGAGGATGATTATAAATACATGCAATGAAAGAGCTAAGCTATATAGAGAAACTTAATGACAGAAGTAGTACTACTTACAGACAGTAGCAGGCGACCGTTGTTTTATCGAGGGCCAATTGATTGAAAACTGATAGAACTCCTCAAATGGAACAGGCAACAGATCAATTCCAACGAGGTCATGCTCCTTTTTAACTTTCACATACAAGGTACTCCTCCCCCCAGAGTCTCTGCAGATTTTCAAGTACCAATCATGCAATCTTCGCATCATCGTTGATAGAGATCTTTCATCTTTGACGAGAGGCTTCCCATACTCGTATCTTTGTATTTGCACCTCCATGGGTTCATAATGTACTTCGTCGGGCAGGTAATCTGCAAGATTGCTATAACCGGGCACCATCCTCGGATCATTATCAACGTTGTGGCTAGGCACCTTGAGCGGGGGGCACGATTGCTTCGCTTGTTCGCCGAGCTGGGCAATTTGTTTCCCAGCTCGTCGTTCTTTCAACCTTTGATCACTGACAGTACTTCCCGACCGCTCCGCTTCGGCAAATTCCTTTCCAATATTGCGGTCATAGTTTCCTTTCGGCGAATCAGACTTCGGTGGTTTTGTCAGGGCAGCCAGAGTGCGCTTCACTTTCACCCGATCTACCTTCTCCTCCGGAGGTGGATGTTTCTTTGCTTTCACCCCTTCAAAGAATTTCTTCACTTCTTCTCGCGCGATCTCGGTGTTCTCCTCCTAGGTCCTCTCGTATGGTAACTTCTCTGGAGTCTTTAGAGAAGGACCGAATCTGTATGTCCTCCCGCCTCTGGTTGTACTGCTAGACGCCGACTGAGCAGACGTAGCAGTTGTCTTCTTTACTTTCTTAAGAGGTGGAGGAGAAGGACTACGACGCGCCGGAGCAGCTGGAGCGGCGACAGGTCTCTTCCGCCCTTGCTGACGAGGCGGAGAAGGAGGAGGCTGGCTGCTCGGGCGCGTCGGCGCAGGCGGAGAAGGAGGCGGAGTGCCGCCACGCGTCGGAGAAGGAGCCGGCCGAGGGCCCTGATCGTCACTCGCCGGAGGAGGAGGCGGTGGAGGCGGAGTGCTGTGACACCCCAAAAATTTGGCCTTGTTTTAATGAATTAAAATTTTTGCCAGGAATTAAAACTTTGAATATCTGAGCTCCATTTTGATTTTTTAAATCATTTCCTTCCCTGTTAAGATGAGTTTTTTTTTCCAAAGAGAAAACTTTTCAAATATGTCATTGGACATATTTAATCTCTCAAGAGAAACTTTCCCTTATTTAATATAACTAATTAAATAATTAAGTTGCTTGATCTTTACTTTCTTGAAAATGGTTTTTCAAGGTTAAATGGCCATATTTGAACTACAACCATTTGATAGATTCACTTAAAATTCCCACAAAAATTTGGAGATGTCATATGATGTCTTTAAATCAATTTTATACAAAAATATCTATTATTCATGAAATATTTTGAGCTCTACACTCAATTTTTCTTCTCTGGTCCATAGTGCAATTTGCACTATAACCCATTTAAATAATTCTTTCTAGCCTCCACCAAAATTATGGGATATTGGTAGTAGCATATGATTCAACTTTATGCAAAAACATAGTGTTGTTCTTTGAAAATATTGAGTGAATCAACCTCATCTTCATTCTGGACCAACTGGATGGTTTGTACAGCAACCATATTTTTGCTTGCTCTTTAACCCTTGATTCTTTCTCCTACTTGTAGTCCTCCATGTTAAACCCTTAAGTCCAAGAGCATGCACCCTTTGGATCATTTTTGGTTCATGAAATAATGTCATTTATTTCCTGTCCAGAATTGAAATTCTGCTAAACTTGCACTAACAAGTTTCTACTTTTGGCAAACTAACCTCACCACCCTCTTGTACATCTAAAGAGACCCCAACCTGGAAGTTTTGGCTACCACAAGAGATGCCTAGGTGCATGTGGCATTCTATCGAGCACCCTGTAGGCATGACCAGTTTTGACATGAGTTTTGGCAATGCACTGTGAGCTTGCACCTCTGATCAAACTAGCATGTCCACTAGACTCCCAGTTGCTCCTAACCTCGATCTGGTAAACCCCAACCTCACCTGCGACCTGTAGCATGCCGCGGCATTGTGTCGAGCATCTCCCGTGCGTGCACTGGACGCGCGCAGAGCGCGCGTATTGCACGATGCTGCGCCCGAGCCGACACGCTGCCCCCTGGCTTTGGCCCACACGGCAGCACCTCGCCACGCACTCCCCGCCTCGCAGCATCGCGCCAAGCCACCCTGGCACGCTACAGCGCCGCCGCCAGGGCATTCTTGGCGGCACACCCGCGTCCGCAGTGGCTCCAGCCACGGGCAGCGCCGCCCAAGCCCCTCCCGCTCGCCACCTGGCCCCTGGAGCAGCGCGAGCTCATCCGCAGCCATGTCCACTAGCGCTCGTCGCCGCCACGATGCCCTGCAGCTACAGAAAGACGGTCGCCGACGAGCTCATCCGCGGCCGCCGCTGAACCGCCTCGACTCGCCTATATAAGGAGCCCTGAGCTCATCTCCGCACGCAGGCAGTCCCAAGCCACCCCCCGAGGACCCCCTTTGGCAGCCAATCGACCCGGGAAGGCCTCCTTCCTCATCTCCGGCGACTGCAGCCGCCGCCACTGCCCAGGCCCTACCGGTGCCTCCAGAGCCTCCCCCTCTCCGTTCTCTTCGCCAGAAACCTCCTCATCCTCCCGTGAACCCTTCCCCCTACTCGATTTTGATCGGGAACCACTGCCGCCTCAAAACCACTTTACCACCGAAGCTTCCCTCCGCCGCGGAGCTCGCCGCCGGCGATTTCCTCCACCTCCGATGACCCTACGACTACCGGAGTGACCACCTCGGCCCCCTGAATCCGCTGGTGGCCTCAGCTTTCCGAACGGAGCCACCGTTCGCCGGCGATGATCGCCGGAGCCCCACTCCACTCGGGCAGAGGAGGGAGACGACGCGGGCGACTGGTCAAACCTGACCAGTGGGCCAGGCGGGCCCACCGTCAGAGACCCAGCGCCGGTCCACGTGGTTAAGTGGAGGCGTAAAGGGCGCAAATACGTTTTCTCTGCACCGAAAGCGTAATCTCGTTTGAAACATTTTCCTTTTCCTGATTTTATTAAAAACAGATTTTGACCACAGCTTTGACTGTCAATAACTTTTTAAATATAACTCCAAATGAATTGATTCTTTTTCCTACCTTGCTCAAATTTGGTCTAGTTTATTTTAAGATTTATTTGAAAATTTTCCAAACAACTTTTTTGTACTATTTTTGAAATGTGTGTTAATTCAAATATATTTTAAATAGGATTTTTGGAGAGAGAGAAGAAACTTTCAAAAGTTTTGGAGAGCACCTCACCCCTCCACAACTTAAAGGCAAGCATTCTGAACCCTGGCATAATGTTTTTGGTGTGCTATTTGACACGTTTATAACACCACCTTACGTCGAAGGACTTGTTATTTCATGTGACATGATCATTTGCATGGAAGCATATTAGTGATTTCCTCGCTGTTGGAAATGAATATAATTGTGATGGTAATCATCCTCATGTGCCTTGCATGCATGCCGGAAAGGAATCCGGGAAAGCCTCGGCCTTGGGTAGGCGTGAGCTTGTCGCCGGTCCCCGTCGGGACGGTTATGTCCGGTATGGCATGGTAAGTTATATTGAGTGGTGTTTTTGTTTATTGAAATATATTTGTTTACATGTCATGCAGGGAACTTGTAAACCTCCTGACTCGACCGTAGACCGAGTCTTGTTTCCAGTAACCCCCATACTTGCTATGTACTACCACTTGTCCCTGCCGCAGGTAGGGTATGGTTCAGTAAGTCGTCAACCACTTTCATGCACACACCGTACAGAGAGGCCATGGTGGAAGATATCGGTTGTAGCCGGTAGGCATGCCACCTGGTCCGGGGGCATGGGTGTTTCTGGTTGGGACCGAGAGGGGAGGCCACCCCTTAGAGCGCGCGATATAAATTTGATCCCATGCTACGCGAGGTTGTAGCCTCCCCACTTAGAGTTTTGCTTAACAAGTGTCGTGGGTGATCCCAGACACCGATGAGTTAAGCTGGTGTGTGCAAGTTAGGCGTGTTTTCAACTAAAAGGCCGTAGACGGAATTAGTCCCGATGGACTAAAGGAATCGTTACTCGTGGGTAAAGAGTACACCCTCTGCAGAGAATAAAACCTATTCGAATAGCCGTGTCCATGGTTAAGGATTATAGTCTGGGATGGGTCAAGTGTTGGTCTTAGTGTCGGTCTTCGGAGGAGATATTGTTAAACCAAACTTGGATATCGACTGGTGACTTGTGAGAACCATGATTATTATTTTATGATGGACTAACCCGTTGCATTAATTATATTATCAAGTATCCCTGGGATGGTTCTACCTCCTGGATATTCATTGTGATCGTTTCTTTTAAAGCCCTTTATGTGGTGTCGCTCAGACGCCCGACTGTGGCCTTTCTTTTAAAGACATTTATGTGGTGTCGCTCAGACGCCCGAATGTGGCATTTCTTTTAAAGCCCTTTATGTGGTGTCGCTCAGACGCCCGACTGTGGCATTTCTTTTAAAGCCCTTTATGTGGTGTCGCTCAGACGCCCGACTGTGGCATTTCTTTTAAAGCCCTTTATGTGGTGTCGCTCAGACGCCCGACTGTGGCATTCCTTTTAAAGCCCTTTATGTGGTGTCGCTCAGTCACCCGACTGTGGCATTTCTTTTAAAGCCCTTTATGTGGTGTCGCTAAGACGCCCGACTGTGGCATTTTATTCCCTCTCTTTTATCGCTTACTCATGTTGCATATAAATAACCTGCTTGCATGCATAAAAGATATTTTATTTGTGACTGACGATGTGGTCGTAGAATATTTCAGTGCATGATTATCAATTATATTATACCTGTGTTCTTAATGTTTGCGAGTACATTCAAAGTACTCACTGGCTTGTCCCTGGATATTGTCTTGGCCAGATTTCTGCACGGAGAGGAGCGTTGCGGTGACAGCCTCGAGACCTAAGCAACGGTGATAGCAGCCTCGCGAAGATAGGAGTTAACCTAGTCAGCTGTTCCTGTGGGAAATGGAGTCCCATAGACACTGATGTCTCACAAACCGCTTCCGCCATCAACCACTAGAAACCCAATTGTTGTACTCACAGGCCAGAAGGGTCTTGTACTACATATTTTGTATTTTGCTTGAGATTTCTGTATCAAGTTTGGAGCCTCATCAGCTAACAGTAATCCTGGGGCTGATGAGCATGACGGTCTTTTCTGGAAATTTATGTCTGGAAAACCCGGTCGTGACAGACTTGGTACCAGAGCCAGGCTGACCATTGGCTAATCCTATCTTAGCCAGGTCAATAAACCTAAGTAAACCAACCCACTAGATCTTAACCAAACCCCAGTCAAGCTTCCCATGCAAGATAGCTACATAGTGACCCAACACCTTTTGGCAGTCGGTGCCCAACCTATCAACCTAACCTGTCGCTCATGCGCCAGGGACCAAGTCCTAAATAGTCTTTTCGCAAGCGTGCGAAGGAAGACTCCGTCCCCTTTTTCCTATAAAAAGGGCACGCCAGCCCCAACCCAGCACAGCAGCCGCTACCCCAAACCGAGCCACAATGCCTGGACCCATCGTGCACAATGAGACCACAGCAACCAACCTTGGAGGCTTTGTGACCATACTCGCAAACCTCACCCGTCGTGCCTATGCGTTAGAAGAGCCCCCAGAATATGTTGTATACCAAGGACCCATGAGCGGTGAGAACCGTCAATTCTGGGCCACTGTACACATCTACGGTAGGGGTCTAGAGCCCGAGCGCCCCTATAGGTTCACCGGAAGGACAACTTCCTTTCAGCTTCAAGCCATCCAACTAGCTGCTCCAGAGGCTATAGTTCATCTCCGGCACTTGTCGCCCAGAGTTAACTGTCGCTCGTTCCACTACTACCCCAGACGTGAAGGGTATGGTAGGCCACCCCAAGTTGCCAACGGAGATCACGAGACGGATCCTGCATTGTTGCACCTAGTGCGCTATGTAAGTGCACTAGAGGAACTGTGCGATCAAATCACTATTGATCTAATCGCAGCTCGAGGAGAGCTGGTTCGTCGAGCCCCGGCGATAGAAGAAAACGAGCCCAACGCCGACAACCCAGTCATGCTGTTTGGACACCCGATCGATTCCCTGATGCCTGCCCCAGCCATAGGCCAAGGTGCTGCGATAACCCCAGAAGTGCTTCGTCGCATATTGGGAGCACACTCCAACGGGATTGTGGCCAACAATCCCCGAGATGGTCCTCATCGCTACCCCGAACCTGCAGCCCCTCAACCCACTCCAGCTAATTCCGACGACGAGACCCGTGGAGGAGCCTCAAGGCACGCCCGCTTGGATGTAAACGAGGTAGACTAAGTCACCCGAGTCGTATCGAGTTCCAGTGTACCCTCGCTTTGTAATCGTGTGGCCTTGTAATTTTAATGCCGCCTGTTGTCGTGCCTCTATTTTAATAGTAGCCTTGCCTGGATACGCCAGTATGCAGTGAAAGATTTCTATCTCGGGCACAGTTACCAAAAATCACCCCGTCAACCCCCATAGTAACACATCACTATAGTGAAATGTGTGAATCTGTGGCTTGACCCCGACCCTTGGAACAGAGCTGAAAATTGTTCTTTACCATTCACCACGGTAAAAATGACCCAGCTCCAGTGCTATAAAAGGCCACTGCGTGACCTTGCCAAGCACCTCTCACCTTGTGCACCACCCTCACAACCATTTCCTAGCCATGCCGAGCCCTAGCATTTATCTGAGAACCCCAGATGCAACCCCAGGTAGTTTTGTCAAGATATTGCGGGATTTTACCTGCAGTACCATGGGCGCTACCCAGCCACCCCAGTACGAGTTGTTCAAATCGAGGATCACCTCTTCCACCTCAAGATATTGGGCAGCAGTGCACATCCCTCCCGTAAACTCAAACCAAGACCCATCAGAGGTCTCCTTCATGGGGAAATCTATGCCAACCTCACAGATGGCCATAGAAGCTGTAGCATACGAAGCGCTTGCTCGCCTTCGATTCACGGTACCCTATGCCAGCGAACGAGGGTATTATTACTTCCCGAGCCGTGCAGCGCCCGGAGGAGTGACATCTTTTCCCGGTGGACGCATTGAGAGAGACCCAGTCTTGGCCAACCTTGTCCAGTACGTCATCGCTCAAGAGCATTTATCCCAACATGTGACGGGTTATCTTCAGAGCCTCGCAGATTTAAATCCTCAGATCGCCATCGGCAGAGCACTAAGGCCCGACCAGGAGAGACACGTGCATCGTCTGGTCAATCCACTTTCCCCGATAGAAGAGGAGTGTATCCCAGTACCAGAGACGTTTTCTAGGGACCCCATCCAGTTACCGTTTCCATTTTAAACGTTGCTGCGGTGTTCATTATTGCAACATTTATTTATGTGTGTGACTTATGCGTGATGGCCTAAGTTTGTACGACAAGTCAATTAATTGGCTTCTACTAATGTGTGTAGTTTTTGTTGTGGTTTATGCTCTTTTAAATTAACCGTTTTTTCCCTCGCAAAATCCTGGAGTGAGATTTCCTTTCCCTGAGTTGCTACATCTACACTTTCTCGCGGCGTGGATTTATTAATTTCACACAACACCACGGCAGCAGACTCACAACCATAATCATTCGGGCACATACACTGTTTGCAAAACCTTGCAACAGTGTTGTATCCAGCTAATCACCCCCATACAACGGTTAGCACCCGGCACACCCCATCTACTCCTCGTGATAACCACCACCGTGGAGAGCCAACACCCGAGCAACAGCATCGCGACGCTCGTCGAGGATCATCGTGCACAGGAGCACGGAGAGCCCCAGCAGTGTCGCCAGCCCTACGCATATCAGGATCGCAAACCAGTCCGGCATCGCCTCCGCCATTAGAACCTCACCCGAGCTCTTGTAAGCAATAATGGAGGAAGAAGGAGGAGGAGAAGTGAGGCCAGGTGTGAGGAAGAAAAGAGGGACACCCCGGCCGTTTTATAGCTCGAGCTCGGTGTACGGTGGGCGAAGTCCACCAACGCCGCTCGTCGCCGATCGCTGGTGTTTGAAGACGAATCCACGAGCAGTGCCGACAGCACGCTGGCCCGCGAGGTGAGTGCATGCTGCACCGGCAGCTAGCACGCCGCGCACTACCGCAGTACGGCCTAGATACCCTACGCGCTAAACGTCACCGGTGGAGAAAGCGCGGGGAAGCGCGCGAGAGAGAGGAAGAAGAGAGAACCAGAGGGAGAAGAAGAGACTGACAGCGGACCCCGGGTCCACCTGTCAGCCAGAGAGAGCACTGTGCTCTCGGGTACGACCAGCGTATATTTAAATTTAGAAGTTATTCTAAATTTATATCTAGCATAGAATCTCGCGTTTTGTCCCGAACCGTAGACTTTTCCACGCGGCACCAGTTTTCACACTGTGGTTTTTCACCACCTATTGCCCTCTCACTGTAGCCACATTTTTATTGCGTATAGTTTTTCTTAAAATAGCTTTTAACAACTCTCGAGGACGAGATTTTTCTTAAGGGGGGTAGTGTTGTGACACCCCAAAAATTTGGCCTTGTTTTAATGAATTAAAAAATTTCCCAGGAATTAAAACTTTGAATATCTGAGCTCCATTTTGATTTTTTAAATCATTTCCTTCCCTGTTATGATGAGTTTTTTTTTCCAAAGAGAAAACTTTTCAAATATGTCATTGGACATATTTAATCTCTCAAGAGAAACTTTCCCTTATTTAATATAACTAATTAAATAATTAAGTTGCTTGATCTTTACTTTCTTGAAAATGGTTTTTCAAGGTTAAATGGCCATATTTGAACTACAACCATTTGATAGATTCACTTAAAATTCCCACAAAAATTTGGAGATGTCATATGATGTCTTTAAATCACTTTTATACAAAAATATCTATTATTCATGAAATATTTTGAGCTCTACACTCAATTTTTCTTCTCTGGTCCATAGTGCAATTTGCACTATAACCCATTTAAATAATTCTTTCTAGCCTCCACCAAAATTATGGGATATTGGTCGTAGCATATGATTCAAATTTATGCAAAAACATAGCGCTGTTCTTTGAAAATATTGAGTGAATCAACCTCATCTTCATTCTGGACCAACTGGATGGATTGTACAGCAACCATATTTTTTCTTGCTCTTTAACCCTACTTGTAGTCCTCCATGTTAAACCCTTAAGTCCAAGAGCATGCACCCTTTGGATCATTTTTGGTTCATGAAATAATGTCATTTATTTCCTGTCTAGAATTGAAATTCTACTAAACTTGCACTAACAAGTTTCTACTTTTGGCAAACTAACCTCACCACCCTCTTGTACATCTAAAGAGACCCCAACCTGGAAGTTTTGGCTACCCCAAGAGATGCCTAGGTGCATGTGGCATTCTATCGAGCACCCTGTAGGCATGACCAGTTTTGACATGAGTTTTGGCATTGCACTGCGAGCTTGCACCTCTGATCAAACTAGCATGTCCACTAGACTCCCAGTTGCTCCTAACCTCGATTTGGTAAACCCCAACCTCACTTGCGACTTGTAGCATGCCGCGGCATTGTGTCGAGCATCTCCCGTGCGTGCACTAGACGCGCCCAGAGCGCGCGTATTGCATGATGCCGCGCCCGAGCCGACACGCTGGCCCCCCTGGCTTTGGCCCACACGGCAGCACCTCGCCACGCACTCCCCACCTCGCAGCATCGCGCCAAGCCACCCTGGCACGCTACAGCGCCGCCGCCAGGGCATTCTTGGCGGCACACCGGCGTCCGCAGTGGCTCCAGCCACGGGCAGCGCCGCCCAAGCCCCTCCCGCTCGCCAGCTGGCCCCTGGAGCAGCGCGAGCTCATCCGCAGCCATGTCCACTAGCGCTCGTCGCCGCCACGATGCCCTGCAGCTACAGAAAGACGGTCGCCGACGAGCTCATCCGCGGCCGCCGCGGAACCGCCTCGACTCGCCTATGTAAGGAGCCCCGAGCTCATCTCTGCACGCAGGCAGTCCCAAGCCACCCCCCGAGGACCCCCTTTGGCAGCCAATCGACCCGGGGAGGCCTCCTTCCTCATCTCCGGCGACTGCAGCCGCCGCCACTGCCCAGGCCCTGCCGGTGCCTCCAGAGCCTCCCCCTCTCCGTTCTCTTCGCCAGAAACCTCCTCATCCTCCCGTGAACCCTTCCCCCTACTCGATTTTCATCGGGAACAATCGCCGCCTCAAAACCACTTTACCACCGAAGCTTCCCTCCGCCGCGGAGCTCGCCGCCGGCGATTTCCTCCACCTCCGACGACCCTACGACTACCGGAGTGACCACCTCGGCCCCCTGAATCCGCTGGTGGCCTCAGCTTTCCGAACGGAGCCACCGTTCGCCGGAGCCCCGCTCCACTCAGGCAGAGGAGGGAGACGACGCGGGCGACTGGTCAAACCTGACCAGTGGGCTAGGCGGGCCCACCGCCAGAGACCCAGCGCCGGTCCACGTGGTTAAGTGGAGGCGTAAAGGGCGCAAATACGTTTTCTCTGCACCGAAAGCGTAATCTCGTTTGAAACCTTTTCCTTTTCCTGATTTTATTAAAAACAGATTTTGACCACAGCTTTCACTGTCAATAACTTTTTAAATATAACTCCAAATGAATTGATTCTTTTTCCTACCTTCCTCAAATTTGGTCTAGTTTATTTTAAGATTTATTTGAAAATTTTCCAAACAACTTTTTTGTACTGTTTTTGAAATGTGTGTTAATTCAAATATATTTTAAATAGGATTTTTGGAGAGAGAGAAGAAACTTTCAAAAGTTTTGGAGAGCACCTCACCCCTCCACAACTTAAAGGCAAGCATTCTGAACCCTGGCATAATGTTTTTGTTGTGTTATTTCACACGTTTATAACACCACCTTACTTCGAAGGACTTCTTATTTCATGTGACATGATCATTTGCATGGAAGCATATTAGTGATTTCCTCGCTGTTGGAAATGAATATAATTGTGATGGTAATCATCCTCATGTGCCTTGCATGCATGCCGGAAAGGAATTCGGGAAAGCCTTGGCCTTGGGTAGGCGTGAGCTTGTCGCCGGTCCCCGTCGGGACGGTTATGTCCGGTATGGCATGGTAAGGTATATTGAGTGGTGTTTTTGTTGATTGAAATATATTTGTTTACATGTCATGCAGGGAACTTATAAACCTCCTGAGTCGACCGTAGACCGAGTCTTGTTTCCAGTAACCCCCATACTTGCTATGTACTACCACTTGTCCCTGCCGCAGGTAGGGTATGGTTCAGTAAGTCGTCAACCCCTTTCAAGCACACACCGTACAGAGAGGCCATGGTGGAAGATATCGGTTGTAGCCGGTAGGCATGCCACCTGGTCCGGGGGCATGGGTGTTTCCGGTTGGGACCGAGAGGGGAGGCCACCCCTTAGAGCACGCGATATAAATTTGATCCCATGCTACGCGAGGTTGTAGCCTCCCCACTTAGAGTTTTGCTTAACAAGTGTCGTGGGTGATCCCAGACACCGATGAGTTAAGCTGGTGTGTGCAAGTTAGGCGTGTTTTCAACTAAAAGGCCGTAGACGGAATTAGTCCCGATGGACTAAAGGAATCCGTTACTCGTGGGTAAAGAGTGCACCCTCTGCAGAGAATAAAACCTATTCGAATAGCCGTGTCCATGGTTAAGGATTACAGTCTGGGATGGGTCAAGTGTTGGTCTTAGCGTCGGTCTTCGGAGGAGATATTGTTAAACCAAACTTGGATATCGACTGGTGACTTGTGAGAACCATGATTATTATTTTATGATGGACTAACCCGTTGCATTAATTATATTATCAAGTATCCCTGGGATGGTTCTACCTCCTGGATATTCATTGTGATCATTTCTTTTAAAGCCCTTTATGTGGTGTCACTCAGACGCCCGACTGTGGCCTTTCTTTTAAAGCCCATTATGTGGTGTCGCTCAGACGCCCGACTGTGGCATTTCTTTTAAAGCCCTTTATGTGGTGTCGCTCAGACGCCCGACTGTGGCATTTCTTTTGAAGCCCTTTATGTGGTGTCGCTCAGACGCCCGACTGTGGCATTTCTTTTAAAGCCCTTTATGTGGTGTCGCTCAGACGCCCGACTGTGGCATTCCTTTTAAAGCCCTTTATGTGGTGTCGCTCAAACGCCCGACTATGGCATTTCTTTTAAAGCCCTTTATGTGGTGTCGCTAAGACGCCCGACTGTGGCATTTTATTCCCTCTCTTTTATTGCTTACTCATGTTGCATATAAATAACCTGCTTGCATGCATAAAAGATATTTTATTTGTGAATGACGATGTGATCGTAGAATATTTCAGTGCATGATTATCAATTATATTATACCTGTGTTCTTAATGTTTGCGAGTACATTCAAAGTACTCACTGGCTTGTCCCTGGCTATTGTCTTGGCCAGATTTCTGCACGGAGAGGAGCGTTGCGTTGACAGCCTCGAGACCTAAGCAACGGTGATAGCAGCCTCGCGAAGATAGGAGTTAACCTGGTCAGCTGTTCCTGTGGGAAATGGAGTCCCATAGACACTGATGTCTCACAAACCGCTTCCGCCATCAACCACTAGAAACCCAATTGTTGTACTCACAGGCCAGAAGGGTCTTGTACTACATATTTTGTATTTTTCTTGAGATTTTTGTATCAAGTTTGGAGCCTCATCAGCTAACAGTAATCCTGGGGCTGATGAGCACGACGATCTTTTCTGGAAATTTATGTCTGAAAAACCCGGTCGTGACAAGTGCCCTGACTCGCCGGAGGAGGAGGAGGAGGCGGTGGCGTCCAGTTCGGAAGCTTGATGAGCTCCTTCCGCCATAGGCATGGAGTCTTCAGAACAGACCCCAGCCGAGTCTCCCCTTCACCGGTAGGGTGGTCAAGCTGGAGGTCCTCAAATCCCTCCGTTATCTCATCCACCATCACCCTAGCATGTCCTTCTGGAATCGGCCGGCAGTGAAAAGTTGCGCCGGGTTTAGTAGGAAAAACAGAGCCAACAACCGCCTTGACCTTCAAATTCATCCATTGCGTCATAAGGTGGCAATTTTGAGACTCCGTTATAGCATCCACGGGATAGCTGGCAGGAGCCGTCAAGGCATGCTCCGGCTGAAGCAGCTCGGTGGAAGCCACGCTGCTTCTGCGCTGAGATGGCGGGGTAGCTTCGGGGGAGGCTTCGGCAGTACGTTTGCTGCGATTTGCTTCTTGCTCCTCTATCACGTCTACCCTTGCTTTCAGCGCCTACATTTGGGTCTGCTGCACTTTTTTCCTCCTCTCATGGGATTTGTAACCGCCTGCGTCCAGAAACCCAACCTTCCACGGAATGGAGCCTGGCATGCCTCGTGTCCGTCCAGGGTGCTCAGGATTCCCGAGGGCCATTGTGAGCTCGTCGTTCTCTCTGTCTGGAAAGAACGTCCCTTCCTGCACTGCTTCGATATACTGCTTAAGCTTACTGACTGGTATGTCCATTTGATCGTTCGTCCAAATGCACTTCCCTGTTACAGGGTCCAGTGTTCCGCCAGCCCCGAAGAACCAAGTCCAGCAATGGTCTGGCCAGTTAATTGTCTCTGGTTCGATCCCTTTATGAACCAGATCATTCTCAGTCTTGGACCACTTAGGCCGGGCTACGAGGTAGCCACCTGACCCTGTGCGATGGTGAAGCTTCTTCTTCGCAGCATTTTGCTTGTTTGTCGCTGACATCTTCTGACTCTTTTCCGATGTCTTGTAGGCCACAAATGCGGGCCAGTGATCTCTGATCTTCTCATATCTGCCCTTGAATTCTGGTGTCTCGTTATTTTCGACAAACTTATTCAGCTCTTTCTTCCACCTCCTGAATAGTTCTGCCATCCTCTTCAGAGCAAAAGACTTGATTAATTTCTCTTTAACTGGGTTCTCTGTATTATCCTCAGGCGGTAGGGTGAAATTTGACTTCAGCTCAGTCCAAAGATCATTTTTCTGCATATCATTGACATAAGACACCTCAGGGTCTTCTGTAGCCGGCTTAAACCATTGCTGGATGCTTATCGGGATCTTGTCCCTAACCAGAACCCCGCACTGAGCAACAAATGCGCTCTTTGTCCGGAGGGGTTCAATAGGTTGGCCGTCGGGCGCGATTGCTATGATCTCAAACTTTTCATCCGAGCTCAACTTTTTCTTCGGGCCTCGTCTCTTTACCGAAGTGGTGCTCGATCCGGAATGAATGCATCAATCAGCTAGTCAGCATAGGCTTAACTAATATATATACCTGGCCAGACTCGGTTCGGTCACCGGAGCCGTCATCACGGTCTCCTTCTTGCACCGGCATTGGGTCACCGGAGCCGTCCTCATGTTCTTCTTCTTGCACCGGCATTAGGTCACCGTAGCCAGCTTGTTCACCCTCTCCTTCCAGACCATCGGTTTCGTTGAGAAACAACGAGATGGCATCACTTCCTTCTGCGATTATGTCCCTCAACAACGCTTCTTTTGTTGCTTCGTCTAGGGCGGTGTCCATAGTTTCTACAAATATTTACAACATGGCAATTTTTATTCAAACATGACAGATGGATATATTAGTGCCAAACGTAGAACTAGCTACCTAATCATAGTAAGCTATCGGGAGGGGGTATATATCGACAACGATGACACTACATCTATGTCCCTCGACGACCCTCGTTCCCGATAAAAAAAAGAGGAAGAAGAAGAAAAATAAGAGGAGAAGAAAGAATAGAGGAGATTCTCCTCTATTCTTTCTTCTCCTCTTTTTTTTCTTCTTCCTCTTCTTTTTTTATCCTCTTCTTCCTCTCATGTTCGATAGGATCGCCGAGGGGTCGGGAGGTTGCCTAGTGTCTCAGGATTCAACAAAACCATGTCTTCATCATTAGGCGAAAGTAACATGTGCATGATGGTACGAAGCTCTTCAAAGTTGTTCTGGAACGGACTCCCAGATAGGATAATCCACCTTTTGGTACAAAGTTCAGCAAGAGCCTTCCGAATATCGCTATTTGGAAGGCCCTTGCTGAATTGGTACCAAAAGGAGGATTATTCTATCCGGGACTCCATTCCAAAACAACTTTGCAGAACTTCGTACCAACATGCCCTGGTTACTTTCGGCTAATGATGAAGGCATGGATTTCTTCAATACTTTGACACTAGGAAACCTCTCTCGACCCCTCGGCGATCCTCGACCCCTCGACGACCCTGGAACCCTCGACCCCTCAACGATCCTCTTCTTCCTCTCATGTTCGAGAGGATCGCCGAGGGGTCGGGAGGTTGCGTAGTGTCTCAGGGTTCAACAAAACCATGTCTTCATCATTAGGCGAAAGTAACATGTGCATGATGGTACGAAGCTCTTCAAAGTTGTTCTGGAACGGACTCCCAGATAGGATAATCCGCCTTTTGGTACAAAGTTCAGCAAGAGCCTTCCGAATATCGCTATTTGGAAGGCCTTTGCTGAATTGGTACCAAAAGGCGGATTATTCTATCCGGGACTCCATTCCAAAACAACTTTGCAGAACTTCGTACCAACATGCCCTGGTTACTTCCGGCTAATGATGAAGGCATGGATTTCTTCAATACTTTGACACTAGGAAACCTCTCTCTACTTCCGGCTAATAAGAATAATAATAAGAAGAAGAATAAGAAGAAGAAAAGAAGAAAAAAAGAGGAGAAGAAGAAAGGAATAGTGGAGAAAAGAGAAAATAGAATATATTCTATTTTCTCTTCTTCTCCACTATTCCTTTCTTCTTCTCCTCTTCTCTTTCTTCTTTCTTATTCTTCTTATTTATTTCTCCTCTTCTTTTCGGTAGAGGAAACCCTAAATAGCTAGCAAGTATTGTGGGTGTGAGATACATGTTGCCTTCGGTGTGGGACACTACATCCACGTCCCACAAGTGACGTGGGCGTCGAAGCCCGCGCCACTTGTGGGATGTGGGTGTAGTGTCCGACACCGACGGTACATGTATCTCACACCGACGATACTTTCTATTTAGGGTTTCTCCTCTACCGCTCCTCGACCTCTCGACGACCCTCGTTCCCGATAAAATAAAGAGGAAGAAGAAGAAGAAAAAAGAAGAAAAGAAAGAATAGAGGAGAAGACTTCCTCTTCTTCCTCTCCTCTTCTTCTCCCTCTTCTTCCCCTTCTTTTTTCTTCTTCTTATTTATTTCTGCTCTTCTTCCTCTCCTCTTCTTCTTCTTATTTAGTTCTCTCGACCCCTCGATGACCCTTGTCCCTGATAACATATTTTTTCTCCCCTCGACACCTCTCGACCTCTCGTCCCACTCTCGACCCCTCATCATCATCTATCACCCCCCTCGTTTTCTTTAGCATATATCCATGAACAAAATAGAGGAGAAGATCGAAGAAAAAAAAGAGCAGAAGAAGAAAGGAATAGAGGAGAAAAGAGCAAATAGAATATATATTCTATTTTTCTCTTCTTCTCCTCTATTCCTTTCTTCTTCTCCTCTTCTTTTTCTTCTTTTTTCTTCTTCTTATTTATTTCTCCTCGTCTTCCTCTCCCCTCTCGGCGACCCTAGACCCGCTCTCGACCCTCGACCCCTAGGCGACCGTCGACCCCTCTCTTTTTTTTCTTCCTCTTCTATTTTATCCTCTTCTTTCTCTACCGCTCGGCGACCCTCGACGACCCTCGTTCCCGATAAAAAAAAGAGGAAGAAGAAGAAAAAAAGAGGAGAAGAAAGAATAGAGGAGAAGATCTCCTCTATTCTTTCTTCTCCTCTTTTTTCTTTTCTTATTCCTCTTCTTTTTTTATCCTCTTCCTCCTCTCATGTTCGACGACCCTCGACCTCTCGGCGACCCTAGACCCCCTCTCGACCCCCTCTTCTTCTCCCTCTTCTAATTCATTTGTTCATATGAATATACAAACATTTTCATATTTACAATAATTAATATCACCAAAAAAATCTATGAACAGAAAAAAATCCTAATTTTTCTAAAAAACTATCTTTTGCATATATACATGAACATAGATATATACACAGAGAACATATATATACATATATATATAAAAACAAGCAAATATATAAAAAAATGCATATATATGAAAAAAATGCTAGCTAGGGCGCCGGCCGGACCAGAGGAGGACCGCGGAGTCGGCGGCGAGGATGGCGACGGGGCAGTGGGCGCGCGCTTGGGGTAGGAGACGCGGGCGATGGCGACGGTGGGCCGGGGTGGCGGGCGTCGGGCAAGGGGCCGGCGCGGGCGACGGCGAGGGCGGGACGGGGCGGTGCGCGTCGGAGCAGGGACGAGGGCGATGGCGACGGGGGCGGGCCGGGGCGGCGCGCGTCGCGGGCGACGGCGACGATGGGCGCGGGCGACGGCGACGATGGGGGCGGGCGGCGTCAGGGCAGCCTGGCGGCGTCGGGGCAACTGCAAGATGAGAATGAAAAATTCCAAAGTGTGGCCTTATATAGAAGAGGCTTTAGTCTCGGTTCGTGGCAGCAACCGGGACTAAAGGTGGGCATTAGTCCCGGTTGGTGCCACGAACCGAGACCAATGGCCTCTTTTCGGCAGCCTAAAGGGCAGGAAGCGAAGCCCATTGGTCCCAGTTGGTGGCACCAACCGGGACTAAAGGGGGGCAATGGTCACGGCTGGTGCCACCAACCGGGACCAATGCCACCTTTAGTCCCGGTTGGTGCCACCAACCGGGACCAATACCCTTGTGCTGCCCCGCGCCCAAATGTTTAGTCCCACATCGCTAGTTGACAGCGCCCAACACCAGTTTATAAGCTCTGCTGCCTCCTCCCTCTCGAACTCCTCTCAACTGCAGGCCTATGGGCCTAATTTGACACTGCTTTGCCTGTGGGCCTATTGGGCCTTCTGCGGGCCTGAATCCTGGCCCATGTAGGGTTTCTAGTCGTATTCAGGCCATGGAGGCCCAGTAGGTGGCATTTTTTTTTGGTTTTTTCTTTTTTATTTCTACATTTTTTTGGTTTTTTATTTTTTTATTTCTACTTAAAACTAAATACTTACAGTTTTTTAGTGACTTCTTTTTGCTCTTAGGTCACAAAAATTATAAACTTTCTGTTAGTGCCATTAGTTTTAAATTTTAAATAGTTTAAATTTGAATTTTTAAAAATTTGTGTGAATCACTAGTTTATGAATAAATTTACTATAAAATAAGAGTTTTTTTTCTATTTATTTTTTATTTCTACTTAAAACTAAATACTTAAAGTTTTTTAGTGATTTCTTTTTGCTTTTAGGTCACAAAAATTATAAACTTTCTCTTAGTGCCATTAGTTTTAAATTTTAAATAGTTTAAATTTGAATTTTTAAAAATTTGTGTGAATCACTAGTTTATGAATAACTTTACTATAAAATTAGAATTTTTTTCTTCTTTGCTATTTATTTTTTATTTATACTTACAATTAAATAATTATAGTTTGATTTTAGGTCACACAAATTATATTCTTTTTGCTATTGAAGAATATTATAGTTTTATTTTAGTTGATCATAACATAATATTTTAATTGATTGTTTTTATTTTCATAAAAGTTTTGTAGTTCATTTTGTTTGCTATTAATTCATTCTTTGAGCTAAATGACTCTGAAATTGGAAAGCATTTCAAAATGAACTCTGAAAAGGTTGAAAGTTGGCATGGTATCATCATTTCACCCACATAGCATGTTCCAAAAAGTAGAGAGGGTTACGACAAAAACTTGATGCACTTCATGTACAAAATGGAAAATCACTTTCGAAGTATCAAAGTTTCGAACCATAAGACATGAAAGCACTTCAAATGAACTCTGAAAAAGTTGAAAGTTGGGATGGTATCATAATTTCACCCACATAGCATTTGCTTATTGCGGGAGAAAGTCTTCAATTTTTCTTCGCTTGTGTCATTTGCTTATTGCGCCGTAACCATGGATAATCTTCATTGTTTATCAGGATGCTTGGGTCAGCCTTGACATTGAAGGGAGGAATTTCATGAAACTTTTCATAATCTTCAGACATGTCTGTCTTGCCGTCCACTCCCAGGATGTCCCTTTTTCCTGAAAGAACTATGTGGCGCTTTGGCTCATCGTATGATGTATTCGCTTCCTTATCTTTTCTTTTTCTCGGTTTGGTAGACATGTCCTTCACATAGATAACCTGTGCCACATCATTGGCTAGGACGAACGGTTCGTCAGTGTACCCAAGATTTTTCAGATCCACTGTTGTCATTCCGTACTGTGGGTCTACCTGTACCCCGCCGCCTAACAGATTGACCCATTTGCACTTAAACAAAGGGACCTTAAAATCAGGTCCGTAGTCAAGTTCCCATATGTCCACTATGTAACCATAATATGTGTCCTTTCCGCTCTCGGTTGCTGCATCAAAGCGGACAGCGCTGTTTTGGTTGGTGCTCTTTTGATCTTGGGCGATCGTGTAAAATGTATTCCCATTTATCTCGTATCCTTTGTAAGTCAATACAGTCAAAGATGGTCCCTGGACAACAAGTACAACTCATCACAAACAGTGTTGTCACCTCTGAGACGTGTTTCCAACCAACTGCTGAAAGTCCTGATGTGTTCACATGTAATCCAGTCGTCGCACTGCTCCGGGTGTTTGGAGCGCAGACTGTTCTTGTGTTCATCGACATACGGGGTCACCAAGGTAGAGTTCTGTAGAACTATGTAGTGTGCTTGAGACCAAGAATATCCATCCCTGCATATTATTGAGTCTCTTCCCAGAGTGCCTTTTCCAGTCAGTCTCCCCTCATACTGCGATTTAGGGAGACCTATCTTGTTAAGGCCAGGAATGAAGTCAACACAAAACCGATAACATCCTCTGTTTGATGGCCCATGGAGATGCTTCCTTCTGGCCTAGCGCGGTTACGGACATATTTCTTTAGGACTCCCATGAACCTCTCAAAGGGGAACATATTGTGTAGAAATATGGGCCCCAGGATGACAATCTCGTCGACTAGATGAACTAGGACGTGCGTCATGATATTGAAGAAGGATGGTGGGAACACCAGCTCGAAACTGACAAGACATTGCGCCACATCACTCCTTAGCCTTGGTATGATTTCTGGATCGATCACCTTCTGAGAGATTGCATTGAGGAATGCACATAGCTTCACAATGGCTAATCGAACGTTTTCCGGTAGAAGCCCCCTCAATGCAACCGGAAGCAGTTGTGTCATAATCATGTGGCAATCATGAGACTTTAGGTTCTGAAACTTTTTCTCTGGCATATTTATTATTCCCTTTATATTAGACGAGAAGCCAGTCGTGACCTTCATACTGAGCAGGCATTCAAAGAAGATTTCTTTCTCTTCTTTCTTAAGAGCGTAGCTGGCAGGACCTTTATAGTGCTTCGGAGGCATGCCGTCTTTTTCGTGCAAACGTTGCAGGTCCCCTCGTGCCTCGGGTGTATCTTTTGTCTTCCCATACACACCCAAGAAGCCTAGCAGGTTCACGCAAAGGTTCTTCGTCACGTGCATCACGTCGATTGAGGAGCGGACCTCTAGGTCTTTCCAGTAGGGTAGGTCCCAAAATATAGATTTCTTCTTCCACATGGGTGCGTGTCCATCAGCGTCATTCGGAACAGCTAGTCCATCGGGACCCTTTCCAAAGATTACGTAGTGTAAATCATTGACCATAGCAAGCACGTGATCACCGGTGCGCATGGCGGGCTTCTTCCGGTGATCTGCCTCGCCTTTGAAATGCTTGCCTTTCTTTCAACACTGATGGTTGGTCGGAAGAAATCGACGATGGCCCAGGTACACATTCTTCCTGCATTTGTCCAGGTATATACTTTCAGTGTCATCTAAACAGTGCGTGCATGCGTGGTATCCTTTGTTTGTCTGTCCTGAAAGGTTACTGAGAGCGGGCCAATCGTTGATGGTCACGAACAGCAACGCCTTAAGGTTAAATTCCTCCTATCTGTGCTCATCCCACGTACGTACACCGTTTCCATTCCACAGCTATAAAAGTTCTTCAACTAATGGCCTTAGGTACACATCAATTTCGTTGTCGGGTTGCTTAGGGCCTTGGATGAGAACTGGCATCATAATGAACTTCCGCTTCATGCACATCCAAGGAGGAAGGTTATACATACATAGAGTCACGGGCCAGGTGCTGTGATTGCTGCTCTGCTCCCCGAAAGGATTAATGCCATCCGCGCTTAAAGCAAACCATACATTCCTTGGGTCCTTTGCAAACTCATCCCAGTACTTTCTCTCGATTTTTCTCCACTGCGACCCGTCAGCGGGTGCTCTCAACTTCCCATCTTTCTTTCGGTTCTCACTGTGCCATCGCATCAACTTGGCATGCTCTTCGTTTCTGAACAGACGTTTCAACCGTGGTATTATAGGAGCATACCACATCACCTTCGCAGGAACCCTCTTCCTGAGGGGCTCGCCGTCAACATCACCAGGGTCATCTCGTCTGATCTTATACCGCAACGCACCGCGTACCGGGCATGCGTTCAGATCCTTGTATGCACCGCGGTAGAGGATGCAGTCATTAGGGCATGCATGTATCTTCTCCACCTCCAATCCTAGAGGGCATACGACCTTCTTTGCTGCGTATGTACTGTCGGGCAGTTCGTTATCCTTTGGAAGCTTCTTCTTCAATATTTTCAGTAGCTTCTCAAATCCTTTGTCAGCCATAGCATTCTCTGCCTTCCACTGCAGCAATTCCAGTACGGTACCGAGCTTTGTGTTGCCATCTTCGCAATTGGGGTATAACCCTTTTTTGTGATCCTCTAACATGCGATCGAACTTCAGCTTCTCCTTTTGACTAATGCATTGCGTCCTTGCATCGACAATGACCCGGCGGAGATCATCATCATCGGGCACATCGTCTGGTTCCTCTTGATCTTCAGCAGCTTCACCCGTGGCAGCATCATTGGGCACATCGTCTGGTTCCTCTTGATCTTCACCAGCTCCCCCCCGTTGCAGCATCACCGTATTCAGGGGGCACATAGTTGCCATCGTACTCTTCTTCTTCGCCGTCTTCCATCATAACCCTTATTTCTCCGTGCCTCGTCCAAACATTATAGTGTGGCATGAAACCCTTGTAAAGCAGGTGGGAGTGAAGGATTTTCCGGTTAGAGTAAGACCTCGTATTCCCACATTCAGTGCATGGACAACACATAAAACCATTCTGCTTGTTTGCCTCAGCCGCATCGAGAAACTCATGCACGCCCTTAATGTACTCGCGGGTGTGTCTGTCACCGTACATCCATTGCCGGTTCATCTGCGTGCATTATATATAATTAAGTGTCCAAATTAATAGAAGTTCATCATCACATTAAAACCAAAGTGCATACATAGTTCTCATCTAACAACATATATATAGCTCTCCAGAGCATCTAATTAATTAAACCATACATTGAAACTATGTAAAACATTTCAATGCGAAAACAAATGCGATCATAATCGCAACCAAGGTAACAATTGATCCAACGGCATAATGATACCAAGCCTCGGTATGAATGGCATATTTTCTAATCTTTCTAATCTTCAAGCGCATTGCATCCATCTTGATCTTGTGATCATCGACGACATCCGCAACATGCAAATCCAATATCATCTTCTCCTCCTCAATTTTTTTTTATTTTTTCCTTCAACAAATTGTTTTCTTCTTCAACTAAATTTAACCTCTCGACAATAGGGTCGGTTGGCATTTCCGATTCACATACATCCTAGATAAATAAAATCTATGTCACGTTGGTTGGCATAATTTTCATAAACAATAAATGAACCAATAGTTATGAAGATAATATACATACCAAATCCAAATCATAGACAGGACGAGGGCCGACGGGGGCGGATACCAAAACCATCGCACTATATAAGATGCAATAATAAATGTAAGAAAATGATACAAGTATCTATCTAAACAGACAAGTAAGAATATTTTTCCTTTCAGAAAGAAGATAAGAACAAGAGGCTCACCACGGTGGTGTCGGTGATGAGATCAGCGCGGGTGATCGACGGCGGTGAAGACGGGGACGGGGCGTGACGGACCGCTAAATCTAGACAAATCTCGAGGAAAATGGAGCTTGGAGGTCGAGCTTCGAGAGGAGAAAGTTTAAGTAGTGTGGCTCGGGCATTCCATCGAACACCTCATGTGCATAGGAGGTGAGCTAGAGCACCACAAACCCCTCCCCTCGCCGGCCAGAGAAAAACAGAGCACTGGAGTGCTCTGCTCGCGGGCGAGGGTATATATAGGCACCTCATTGGTCCCGGTTTGTGGCATGAACCGGGACTAAAGGGCAGCCTTTGGTCCCGGTTCAGGCAACCAACCGGGACCAATGGTGGTGGGCCAGGAGCCAGGCCCATTGGTCCCGGTTCGTCCCACCAACCGGGACCAAAAGGTCCAGACGAACCGGGACCAATGGCCCACGTGGCCCGGCCGGCCCCCTGGGCTCACGAACTGGGACCAATGCCCACATTAGTCCCGGTTCTACACTGAATCGGGACTAATGGGCTGAGCCGGCCTGGACCATAGCCCTGTTTTCTACTAGTTCATCCGCGGCACCAGCAGGAACGTTGCCTCGTCCACGGCGGCCACCGCCCCGTGCGACGAGCTGCTCCTTATGTGCATGACCACCAACACCATGTCCTCCTTGCCGCAATTGACCCACATCTTGCACGTGAACTGGGGCTGCGTCGTCGCCCTAGCCCTGGCGCACACCACGGAAACGGCGGCCGCGGCGGCGCCGAGCACGCCGACGATCAGGAGGAACACACAGTTGTCGTCGCCGAGGAGGACAACCCGCGGGGTCGCTACTAGCAGCTGGAGCTGGCTGACCTTGCCATACTGCACGGCGAGCAACGGCACCGAGTGGACGGTGTTGAGGTGGCCGGCGAGCGCCTGCGGCACGCCGACATAGCCGCAGCCGGGCTCCGTGCGGTGGCAGGGCGCTTGCGGGCACGCTTTCTTGTGCTCGGCGACCTCGTGGTAGGTCATGTACCACTGGCAGCCGGCATTGGGGCACCCGATCCTGGTAGAGGACACCACGGCGTCCAGCGCAGGGCAGGGGTCGAAGAAGCCGCCGCCGTCCACGCACACCGTGCATTGCCCGAAGGGCAGCTGGGCCACGCAGCCGCCGCAGGCCAGGTGCCCCGCTTTGCACTACAGGCATGCACACAAATCGTAGATGGCCCGTAAATCAGCACAAAAGATTCGATCTCTCACCGGCACCAAAGGAGGAAGAAAGAAGGAATGAAAGAACAAGAGGAACCTGGAAGACGGGGGCTTGAAGGGGAGGGTGCAGAGGGGGCAGTGGAGCACTTTCTTGTCAATCCTCACGGCGAGCTCCACTCGTGGGCTGTACGCCGCCCCGATGATGGCGCCCCCATCTCCTCCTCCGGCCGCCTCTTGCCTCACGTGGCCTTCGGGCAGGTCCTGCCGCGCCTTCTTGGAGCTCTTGTCGGCCTTGTCCGGTGAAGCCCTGCTCCTCCCCTCGACGGCGGCGCCTTGCATCCTGGCTGGCCTTTGGGGAAAGAAAATCGTTGTCTGTGTCTCAGGCCATACTTTTTCCAGGAGGTGGGAGAGGAGAAGAGCAGAGGTCTGAGAACAAAAGGTGCCCAAGCAACCACACTACACTATAAATGCTTCCTCATTGTGGTTTCCATTCCCAAACTTATATGCTATAGAAATAAGCCGTGCTCTTAATCTATTTCATTATTGCTAGTTTATACATATATTAATGTTGTTCTAGAAAAATTGAGGAACATAAATGTAAGCACATTGTTTTTATTTTTGCATGGTTTCCTGCTTAATTGATACATGGAGGAGTGCTCTTGAGTCCATCGCCAGATTATAACACCATCAAACACGTGGGAGCCCATAGAAAGAAAAGGATACATGTGTAAGCACAAGGGACATGCATAACCAAATAGTACAAAGGAGCACACAACGCATCACAACTTTTCACCCAGGTCACGACACATCCAGCCTTTCTCACTTCTATCGACCGCCACATACGCCATGGCAGATGTGCTGGCCACCACCAGCACATAATGACAACATGATCACAAGCATCCAATAGATCTCGAGAATAGGGTACCGGATTTTCAAGATCCCTGACGCCAAAAATCTTTATTAGCTAGTTGCATGGAGTAGGAAAAATAACCCCTTGATTTTGCAGATGCCATCAAGAAGCAATGAGGAATCCATCTGTCACCACACCATACAACAACCTAGTCCAGAAACTTCTAAGCAGGCATCCGTAGCTGGAGCTTATAGAGACACAGGGGGATAACCCGAGAGGACACCAACCAAGATCATCCTCGCATCGGTGCATGAGAAAGGCTTGAACAACGTTGCTAGAGCACGAAAATGCTAACACCAATGATGATGTGGGAAATCAAGTCGGCTCCCAACCAACCTCTGCTAACCACCAGGCGACGGAACATGGAGAGTAGAAAATACACCCAAGATTACAATAGGGTCTAAGCTTCACCTAATATCCTAGAAATAACATAGTGGAGAATAGGTGGCAGGAAAGCTTATTTGAACCTAAGGAGAGACAACAATAGAAGGACCTCCTGACCAGAACATGAACCGCTAGCATAATCCCCAAATCAAAATATGTGAGAAAAGATCTCGGCAGGACAAAACACAGGAAATGATTATTTAATGGGGAAATGAAAGTTAAACCAGGAGGAGCAGGAGTTCGCAAAGGATGATAGCTATTCCTCGCTTGGCATCGAATTGACATAGGCATCCCCATACCGGCATGGTAGCTCCAAAATCCGCCATAAGGGTTGCACAAAGGACTACCCTTTTTGATAACCTTCTACTACAAGAAATCAATGTTAAAAGTACACCTAGACTCTAATAATGCGGGTTTTGATGTTAATGGCATTATGATTAGATGATTAACTATGTTTCACGTGTGCTTCCAGTATACAGATCGTATGGTATGGAGTATAAAAGTTGGTCAGTGATACATCTCCAACATATCTATAGTTTTTGTATGTTTCATGCCTATTATCCTTCAAGTTTGCAATATTTTCAATCCTTTTGAGGGACAGGCCTATTAATTTAGTGGCGAGCACCAGTTTTGTTTTTCTGCTATTTTGGGATATCAGGAAATCACCACAGAAAAAGTCACCGGAAAAAACAGAAAAAATAGAAGGTGCGTTTGTGCCGGAAGAAGACTAGAGCACCTGGGCCCTCTGCATGGAGGGGCCAATAGGGCAGAGGCGTTCAGAGGCCAGAGGATCCTTGGTGGGATGCCTACGGCCTATGGTGCTTCCCACGAAGGTGGCTCCGGTGACCAGTGGCTATATATACCCTAAAAGCCTATCCCCAATTTATCGTGCATTTTTGCACGTCAACTATCTCACGGTCTGAGGCGATCTTCATTTCAACTCTAATCTAGTACTTTGTGGGAGAGGGAAAATTCATCTCGATCTTCACCGACATCGATCCTCACATTCAAAGATGAGTGATGAGTAGTCTAACCCCTGAATATGGGTTCATGGCGGTAACCAAGATGTAATCTCTCCACTTTGATGTTCAATACAATAGACAAATGAGCTGTGTTAATCTAAAGTTTTCTTTAGCTATTTATTTCGTTCATGTGATGAATTATTTATTTGTTCACGTTTTTTGGATGATTTTATGGGTCATATTTCTCCGTGCTTGCTTGTTTACTCTTGTCCAGTTTAGATCGGTAGCTAGTAGTGGAAAGAGTTGTGCATTAGTTGGGTTCAACCTTGCAGGTAAACTAGCATAGTGACACGAACTGAAAAAGACATTTTTTTAGCATAGCACAGAAGCAAGCGCTCATATATACGCGCATACACTCAGCCCTATGAACGCACACACGCACACCCCTACCCCTATGCGCACATCCGAGAGACTGAGCCAGCATATCATCTAGATGTTTTACGAAGTCACGGTAGGTGCCTCGTAGTCGACGGGAACGTCTCCTCTCACAGAACGCACATTGCTGGAAAATCCTGAATAAATCCAAAATAAATGCGAGCACAAGAATTTGAACCCTGTTGGGCTAGGGATACCACTGTCGACCTAACCATCCAACAACAATTTGTCATGATCCATAAAACTCCATATGAAGAATCATCCTCATCAATGTGGAAGTTTTCTTTTACCTATACAAGAATGAGAAGTTCACAAACTTAGAATAAAAAAAACAAACCACCAGAACTAATTTGGAACAACATTAACTGAAAAACAAGTATGTTGAAGTTTGTGATTATGTATTTTGAAATAATAATGTGACATGGATTGAAGTAGTACATCATAATAATACAAAGTGATGCAATATTTTTACTGTAAAACTAATTGAAGCGTATTTCGGGTGTGAGGCACAACGTATCCTAAAGCAACAGGCCGCTGCATTGAACACTAAATCCACAGACATCATCTCCAACGGATAGGTGGAAAAAGGACTCACCTCTATTATCGAGTCCCACAAACAAATAATGAATATATCACCTTTCCCACATTGGACAGGATCGCTATCTGTGGAAATCAATGTTAAATGGATGTGAACTGCTTTCAAAATATTTCCCCTACTGCATGGATGGAAACTAATACATAATTTAGTTCTGGAACCAATGGAGGATAAAAATATTGTACTAATAGGAAACAATTATTTAAGAATCAAAGCAGTTATCTCAGCTTTGTGTGCCAGTTCTTCTTGGAAAATGAAGAAAACAAATATATCTATTAATATATGTTCCTACATTCTCGTTGGATTAAATAAGCGATACAAAAGCACCTAACAAAAACAAGGTCTAATAATAATTGACCATGCCTTCTTCAAATGGGCAATTATTACAATTAACATCAATATGTCAAGTTGTTAATAGAGAAAATTGAAGCACATATATGCATTGTACGCAAGGAATGTATTTGGCCACCTCAGGGAATCATTTTATGAATTAGTTAATAGGAAAGAAGAATACTATGGAACATATTTAAAGATGGGTATATATATCAGACTCTGCAAATACATATCAGTCGATGGCTTCAAATTTCAGCTGATATATAATGACCTATTGGGAAGGGCGCTTTTACCTAACCTGTTGGATAGAGCAAATTGCAAACTTTTATGTGATGTTTTCAGAAACATCACAACTCCAAAGTCGGAGGAAAGGAATTGCATCTCAGCGAGTATAATGAAACATAATGTGTAACAAAGATAGTAAGTGAAAGTCTTAATTGGGGATAAAAAATCAGTTTGCTGCCAAAATAAATCCTACCAAGATTCAAGAAAAACATAAATCGCTAATACATAGAACATGGCATGCTTGATGAATTATACCATCATGCATCAATAATATTGCTGAAAATGCATGAGAATAACATAGGCATATATTAGCAATCAAATGCTTGCGTGAGACAAATTGAAAAAATCAAATCGCACTCTATAATATAAAAAGATATATGTTGCCTGACATCTGCATGAAAGAGCAACTCCATGAAGTCCATGCGGGAGCATGTGCCATTGATTGCCTTGACCGAAAGAGTCAGCGGTGTGTGGAAGTCGCATTTGATGATCGAGGCGGACTTCTCGACACGTGTCACCCCCGACAGCGGTAGGCTATGCATCGTAGCTTGCACGCACATTGAATGCATTGTCAGGAACCTGACCTCACACGGCTTCTGAGAAAGTTTTCTGCATGCGAGGAGCGTGTGCTGAGGAGGCCCGTGTTCGGGACAGCTAGCACCGTCCCAAAATGTCACTATAGTCGTTTTTGTAGATATGGTTTAACGAGGGTAGATTTACTTGAAAGTAAACCTACACAAAGGTCTGCATGCCGCCACGTAATTTGCTCCTTCTGGATGTTGTAGTACTAATTGTCAAGAGGAATGTAGTTTCTTCATGTACCGAGGGTTCAAAATTTCAGCAAAATTTCACATATTTCGGTGGGGTTCAAAATAATTGCAACCCTGAAATTTTGTGTCAAACAAACTAAAATTTAAATTAGGTTAAAAATATGAAAAATTATAGATTTTTGAAACTCAAACTAAAATTTAAATTAGGTTAAAATTTAAATATGCCGACATGCTTGGTTCGCAAAATCAAGAGGGGCAACTAAAAAAGAAAGTTTTTTCACACTCCACTAACCAGCGTTGTCTTCTACTATCAATAAAACCAAAATATAAATCAAATGTTAGTGAGTGAGATCTAAAATTTGGGAGTTATCCAAATGCATGTCATGCCCATCATTAAACACCAATTGTTTGGTAGGGTAACTCTCAGCCGCCATTCAAGTTGTAAGTAGATGTTTACACTTATAGTATCGATGACTTGTTTTCATTTTAATATCGAAAGATTATTTTGTAGAAAATAGATTTTTTTTCCTTGGAAAGCTCATTCATCTAGAAAAGAATTACGGCCACGTTTAGTAGAAGTTACTAGTTTTCGTTTTTGGCAGACTGCAGCCCTCAAAGAGGTCTAGAACACTTTAGTATGAGCAGCTTAAGCAGTGGACAGAGATAAGTTTCCCCGTTAGGAAGGAGATGGATTTGATTCATTCCTTAGGAAGACTCTGAGAGAAGCTTAATCAGCAATTACTGCCCGGTTATATGCTGCATCAACATTGGCAAGGTATCTTCCTTCGGAGATTTGTTTGACAGAAGGCCTCCTTTCTTCCTCACTATCCTCCAGTAAACCCGCATTAAGCATCACTTTCGTTGCATGGATAACATTTCATGGCTTGAGATTGAGCTCTACTCCTGACTTGAGATAGATAGATTGAAACGGATGCGAATGAAATGCTTGCAAGTTGGAATGACATAAGAATGCAAGAAGATGCATTTCACGAAAGGATGAGCACCAAGCATAATATCCTCCGATTTAAATACAGTACCCTACAATGACATTAAAGGTGAACTACATCTACTAATTAACATCACACAAATAGTTTCAGCTGCAACTCCAAAATAAGTAAGCATGATCTGCCTTGAATGCATCTTTTGTTTCCCATCAACACAGCAGCGGTGGACCTAATCAAGCCAATGCATCGGACCAAGGGGACATCTTGTCGATGCGGTTGTGCAGGCGAACTTCCATGGACGCAGCCGCATTCCCTGTCGCTGCTGGAACCAGGTACATCCGCGGCACCGGCAGGAACGTTGGCTCGTCCGCGGCAGCCACCGTGCCGGGCGACGAGCTGCTCCTTATGTGCATGTCCACCAGCAACATGTCCTCCTTGCTGCAGTTCGCCGCCGCCGCCTGGGATGGCTCCAGATTGACCCACATCTTGCACGCAAACCGGTGCCGCGTCGCCGCCCTCGCCCTGGCGCACACCACGGACACGGCGGTCATGCCAGCACCGAGCGCACCCACGGTCAAGAGGAAAACATGGTTGTCCTCGCCGAGAAGCACCACCCGCGGGGTCGACACGGGCAGCTGGAGCTGGCCGATCTTGCGGTACTGCACGGCGCGCACCGGCACCGAGTGGACGATGTGGAGGTGGCCGGCGAACGCCTGCGGCGCACCGACGTAGACGCAGCCCGGCTCCATGCAGTGGCAGGGCGTGTGCGGGCACGCGGTCTTGTGCTCGGCGACCTCATGGTAGGTCACGTACCTCTGGCAGCCAGCATTAGGGCACTCGATCCTGGTCGAGGACACCACGGCGTCAAGCGCGGGGCAGGGGTCGAAGAATCCACCGTCGTCCACGCACACCTTGCACTGCCCGAAGGGCAAGAGGGCCACGCAACAGCCGCAGGCGAGGTGCCCCGCTTTGCACTGCAGGCAGGCACACAAATCGTAGATGGCCCGTAAATCAGCACGAAAGAGTCGATCTCTCACCGGCGCTAATGGGGGAAGGAAGAAGGAAAGAAAGAACCAAAGGAACCTGGAAGACGGGGGGCTTGAAGGGGAGGGTGCAGAGGGGGCAGTGGAGCACGTGCTTGTCGATCCTCACGGCGAGCTCCACTCGCGGGCTGTACGCCGCCCCGACGATGGCGCGCCCATCTCCTCCTCTGGCCGCCTCTTGACTCACGTGGCCTTCGGGCAGGTGCAGCCGCGCCTTCTTGGATGTCTCGTCGGCCTTGTCCGGCGAAGCCCTGCTCCTCCCCTCGATGGCGGCGCCTAGCATCCTGGCTGGCCTTTGGGGAAAGAAAACCCGTGCATGTGTGTCTCAGGCCAAACTTTTTCCAGGAGGTGGGAGAGGAGAATAGCAGAGGTATGAGAACAAAAGGTGCCGAGGCAGCCACACTACACTATAAATGCTTCCTCATTGTGGTTTCCATTCCCAAACTTATATGGTATAGATATAAGACGTGCACTTAATCTATTTCATTGTTGCTAGTTTATCCATATATTAATGTTGTCTTTCTTTTAAGTACCTACGAGTGTGCGATAAAAGTTTGACTATCGCAGATCAATGTTATTCTAGAAAAACTGAGGAACATTAAAGTAAGCACATTGTTTTTTTTCGCGTAGTTTCCGGCTTAACTGATACGCGGTGGAGTACTTTTGACTCCATCACCGAATTATAGCATCATCAAACACGTGGGAACCCATAAAAAGAAAAGGATACATGTGTAAGCACAAGGGACACGCGTAACCGAATAGTACAAAGGACCACACAACGCATCACAACTTTTCACCCAGGTGATGACACATCACACCTTTCTCACTGCTATCGACCGCCACATACGCCATGGCAGATGTGCTGGCCACCACCAGCACATAACGACAACATGTCCACAAGAGTCCAAAAGATCCCTGGAATAGGGTACCGGATTTTGAAGACCCCCGACGCCAAAAATCTTGATTAGCTGGTTGCGTGGAGTAGGAAAAATAACCCCATGATTTTGCAGATGCCATGAAGAAGCAATGAGGAATCCATCTGTCACCACACCATGTAACAACCTAGTCCAGAGAATTCTAAGCAGGCATCCGTAGATGGAGATTATAGAGACACAGGGGGATAACCAGAGAGGACACCAACCAAGATCATCCTCGCATCGGTGCATGAGAAAGGCTTTAACAACGTTGCTGGAGCACGAGAAAGCTAACACCAATGATGATGTGGGAAATCAAGTATCGGCTCCCAACCAACCTCTAGTAACCACCAAGCGATAGAACATGGAGAGTAGAAAATACACCCAAGATTACAATAGGGGCTAAGCTTCACCTAATATCCTTGAAATAACATAGTGGAGAATAAGTGGCAGGAACGCTTATTTGAACCTAAGGAGAGACAAGAATAGAAGGACCTCCAGATCAGAACACGAACCGCTAGTATAATCCCCAGATCAAAATATGTGAGAAAAGATCTAGGCAAGATAAAACATAGGCAACGAGTATTTAATGGGGCAATGAAAGTTCAACCACGAGGAGCAGGAGTTCGCAAAGGATGACACCTATTCCTCGCTTGGCATCCAATTGACATAGGCATCCCCATACCGGCTTGATAGCCCCAAAATCCGCCATAAGGGGTGCACAAAGGACTACCCTTTTTTTTGATAACCTACTACTACGCGAAATCGATGTTGAAAGTACGGCTAGGCTCTAATGAGGGTTTAGATGTTAATGGCATTTATGATTAGATGATTAACTATGTTTCAGGTGTGCTTCCAGTATACACACCGTATGGAATGGAGTATAAAAGTTGGTCAGTGATATATCTCCAACATATCTATAGTTTTTGTATGTTTCATGCCTATTATCCTTCAAGTTTGCAATATTTTCAATCCTTTTCAGGGACAGGCCTATTACTTTAGTGCCGAGCACCAGTTTTGTTTTTCTGCTATTTTTGGGATATCAGGAAATCACCACAGAAAAAGTCACCAGAAAAATCATAAAAAATAGAAGGTGTTTTTGTGCCGGAAGAATACTAGGGCACCTGGGCCCTCTTCATGGAGGGGCCCATATGGCACAGGCGTTCAAAGGCCAGAGGATCCTTGGTGGGGCGCCTAGGGCCTATGGTATTTCCCACGAAGGTAGCTCGGGTGACCACTGGCTATATATATATCCTGAAAGCCTTTCCCCAATTTATCGTGCATTTTTTCACGTCAACTATCTCATGGTCTGAGGCGATCTTTATTTCAACCTTGATCTAGTACTTTGTCGGAGGGGGGAAATTCATCTCGATCTTCACTGACATAGATCCTCGCACTCAAAGATGAGTGGTGAGTAGTCTAACCCCTGGATATGGGTTCATGGCAGTAACCACGATGTAATCTGTCCACTTTGATGTTCAATACAATAGACATATGTGTTGTGTTAATCTAAAGTATTCTTTAGCTATTATTTCGTTGATGTGATGAATTATTTATTTATGTTCACATTTTTTTGATGATTTTATGGGTCATATTTCACCCTGCTTGCTTGTTTACTGTTGTCCAGTTTAGATCGGTAGCTAGTAGTGGAAAGAGTTTTGCATTAGTTGGGTTCAACCTTGCAGGTAAACTAGCACAGTGACACGAACTGAAAAAGACATCTTTTTAGCATAATACAGACGCAATCGCTCATATATACGTGCATACACTCAGTCCTATGAATGCACACAGGCACACCCCTACCCCTATGCGCATATCCGAGAGACTGAGCCAGCATATCATCTAGAGATTTTACAAAGTCACTGTAGGTGCCTCGTAGTCGACGGGAACGTCTCCTCTCACAGAACGCACATCACCAGAAAATCCTAAAATAAATGCGAGCACAAGACTTTCAACGCTGTTGGGCTAGGGATACCACTGTCAACCTAACTATCCAACCACAATTTTTCATGATCCGTAACACTCCATATGAAGAATCACCCTCGTCAATGTGGAAGTTTTCTTTTACCTATACAAGAAAGAGAAGTTCAGAAACTTAGAATCAATAAAACAAACCACCAGAACTAATTTGGAACAACATTAACTGAAAAACAAGTATGTTGAAGTTTGTGATTATTTATTTTGAAATAATAATGTGACATGGATTGAAGTAGTACATCATAATAATACAAAGTGATGCAATATTATTACTGTAAAACTAATTGAAGCGTATTTCGGGTGTGAGGCACAACGTATCCTAAAGCACCAGGCCGCTGCATTAAACACTAAATCCACAGAAATCATCTCCAACAGATAGGTGGAAAAAGGTCTCACCTCTATTATCGAGTCCCACAAACAAATAATGAATGTATCACCTTTCCCACATTGGACATGATCGCTATCTGTGGCAATCAATGTTAACTGGATGTGAACTGCTTCCAAAATATGTCCCCTACTGCATGGATGCAAACTAATACATAATTTAGTTCTTGAACCAATGGAGGATAAAAATATTGTACTAATAGGAAACAATTATTTAAAAATCAAAGCAGTTATCCCAGCTTCGTGTGCCAGTTCTTCTTGGAAAATCAAGAAAACAAATATATCTATTGATATATGTTCCTACATTCTGGTAGGAATAAATAAGCGATACAAAAGCACCTAACAAAAACAAGGTCTAATAATAATTGACCATGCCTTCTTCAAATGGGCAATTATTACAATTCATTGTATGTAAGTAATGTATTTGGCCACCTCAGGGAATCATTTCATGAATCAGTTAATAGGAAAGAAGAATACTAGGGAACATATTTAAAGATGGGTATATATATCATAGACTCTGCAAATACATATCAGTCGATGGTTTCAAATTTCAGTTGATTTATAATGACCTATTGGGAAGGGCGCTTTAACATAACCTATTGGATAGAGAAAATTGCAAACTTTTATGTGATGTTGGCAGAAACATCACAACTCCAAAGTCAGAGCAAAGGAATTGCACCTCACCGAGTGTAATGCGGTATAACCTGCAACAAAGAGAGCAAGTGAAACGCTTAATTGGGTATAAAAAATTCATTTTACTGCCAAAAGAAATCCTACCGAGGTTCAAGAAAAAGATAAATCACTAACACATAGAACATGGCATGCTTGATGCATCATACAATTATGCATCAATAATATTGCTGAAAGGGCGTGAGAAAAATAGTGGCATATATTAGCAATCAAACGCATGCGTGACAAAATTGAAAAAATTTAAATTGCACTCTATAATATGAAAAGGCATATATTGCCTGATGTCCCCATGAATGAGCAACTCCATGAAGTCCATGCGGGAGCATGTGGAGTTGATAGCCTTGACCGAGAGAATCGGCGGTGTGGAGAACTCGTATTTAATGATCGAGGCGGACTTCTCGACACTTGTCACCCCCGACAGCGGTAGGCTATGCACCATAGCCTGCACTCACATTAAATGTGTGGTCGGGAACATGACCTCACACGGCCTCTATGAAAGCTATCTGCATGTGAGGCATGTGTGCTGAGGAGACCCTTGTTCGGGACACCTGGCACCATCCGAAAATGTCATTGTTGACGTTCTTCTAGATCTGGTTTAATGGAGGATAGATTACTTGGCAGTAAACCCACACAAAGGTATGCTTGCCGTCACATCATTGGCTCTTTCTGGATGTTGTAGTACTAATTGTGAAGAGGATTCTAGTGTAGTTTCTTATTGTATCGAGGGTTTAACATTTCAGTGAAATTTCACATATTTCGGTGGGGTTTGAAATACTTGCAACCATGAACTTTTGAGCCAAATTCAAACTAAAATTTAAATTAGCTTAATAATTATTAAAAATATTGATTTTTGAAACTCAAAACCTGAAATAATTTCCAAATTTCCCAAATATTGCATATTCCAAAAAAATCCATGTCCGAAATTAAATACCTCACCGACGTGGCTTTTTGGGCAGGTCCATATATTGTAGGTACACTCAGGGTACCCCAGTTTTAAATACGCCGACATGCTCATGCGCAAAATCCAGAGGGGCTACTAAAAAAGAAAGATTTTTTATTCTCCATTAGCTAGCGTACTCTTCTACTATCAATGAAACTTAAAAATGAATCAAATGTCAGCGAGTTGTATGCTGCATCAACATTGGCTAGATATCCTGCTTGGGAGATTTGTTTGATAGAAGGCCTCCTTTCTTCTTCACTATCCTCAAGTAAACCCGCATTAAGCATTGCTTTTGTAGCATGGATAAGATTTCTTGACATGAGATTGAGCTCTACTCCTGACTTGAGATAGATAGATTGCAACAGATGCAAATGAAATGCTTGCAAGTTGGAATGACATAACAAAGGAAGATGATGCATTTCACGACAGGATTAGCACCAACTATAATATCCTCCGATTTAAATACAGTACTCTACAATTGCATTAAAGATGAACTGCATCTACTAATTAACATCACCCAAATAGTTTCAGCTGCATCGTTTGTTTCCCGTCAACATCGGAAATCAAGCCAATGCATCGGACCAAGGGGAGATCTTGTCGATGCGGATGTGCAGGGGAACTTCCATGGATGCCCCGTCCCCTGCTGCTGCTGGAACCAGGTACATCCGCGGCACCGGCAGGAACGTTGCCTCGTCCACGGCGGCCACCGCCCCGTGCGACGAGCTGCTCCTTATGTGCATGACCACCAACACCATGTCCTCCTTGCCGCAGTTGACCCACATCTTGCACGTGAACCGGGGCTGCGTCGTCGCCCTAGCCCTGGCGCACACCACGGAAACGGCGGCTGCGGCGGCGCCGAGCACGCCGACGATCAGGAGGAACACACAGTTGTCGTCGCCGAGGAGGACAACCCGCGGGGTCGATACCAGCAGCTGGAGCTCGCTGACCTTGCCATACTGCACGGCGAGCAACGGCACCGAGTGGACGGTGTTGAGGTGGCCGGCGAGCGCCTGCGGCACGCCGACATAGCCGCAGCCGGGCTCCGTGCGGTGGCAGGGCGCTTGCAGGCACGCTTTCTTGTGCTCGGCGACCTCGTGGTAGGTCATGTACCACTGGCAGCCGGCATTGGGGCACCCGATCCTGGTGGAGGACACCACGGCGTCCAGCGCAGGGCAGGGGTCGAAGAAGCCGCCGCCGTCCACGCACACCGTGCACTGCCCGAAGGGCAGCTGGGCCACGCAGCCGCCGCAGGCCGGGTGCCCCGCTTTGCACTACATGCATGCACACAAATCGTAGATGGCCCGTAAATCAGCACAAAAGATTCGATCTCTCACCGGCACCAAAGGAGGAAGAAAGAAGGAATGAAAGAACGAGAGGAACCTGGAAGACGGGGGGCTTGAAGGGGAGGGTGCAAAGGGGGCAGTGGAGCACTTTCTTGTCAATCCTCACGGCGAGCTCCACTCGTGGGCTGTACGCCGCCCCGATGATGGCGCCCCCATCTCCTCCTCCGGCCGCCTCTTGCCTCACGTGGCCTTCGGGCAGGTCCTGCCGCGCCTTCTTGGAGCTCTTGTCGGCCTTGTCCGGTGAAGCCCTGCTCCTCCCCTCGACGGCGGCGCCTTGCATCCTGGCTGGCCTTTGGGGAAATAAAATCGTTGTCTGTGTCTCAGGCCAAACTTTTTCCAGGAGGTGGGAGAGGAGAAGAGCAGAGGTCTGAGAACAAAAGGTGCCCAAGCAACCACACTACACTATAAATGCTTCCTCATTGTGGTTTCCATTCCCAAACTTATATGCTATAGAAATAAGCTGTGCTCTTAATCTATTTCATTATTGCTAGTTTATACATATATTAATGTTGTTCTAGAAAAATTGAGGAACATAAATGTAAGCACATTGTTTTTATTTTTGCATGGTTTCCTGCTTAATTGATACATGGAGGAGTGCTCTTGAGTCCATCGCCAGATTATAACACCATCAAACACGTGGGAGCCCATAGAAAGAAAAGGATACATGTGTAAGCACAAGGGACATGCATAACCAAATAGTACAAAGGAGCACACAACGCATCACAACTTTTCACCCAGGTCACGACACATCCAGCCTTTCTCACTTCTATCGACCGCCACATATGCCATGGCAGATGTGCTGGCCACCACCAGCACATAATGACAACATGATCACAAGCATCCAAAAGATCTCGAGAATAGGGTAGCGGATTTTCAAGACCCCTGACGCCAAAAATCTTTATTAGCTAGTTGCATGGAGTAGGAAAAATAACCCCTTGATTTTGCAGATGCCATCAAGAAGCAATGAGGAATCCATCTGTCACCACACCATACAACAACCTAGTCCAGAAACTTCTAAGCAGGCATCCGTAGCTGGAGCTTATAGAGACACAGGGGGATAACCCGAGAGGACACCAACCAAGATCATCCTCGCATCGGTGCATGAGAAAGGCTTGAACAACGTTGCTGGAGCACGAAAATGCTAACACCAATGATGATGTGGGAAATCAATTATCGGCTCCCAACCAACCTCTGCTAACCACCAGGCGACGGAACATGGAGAGTAGAAAATACACCCAACATTACAATAGGGTCTAGGCTTCACCTAATATCCTAGAAATAACATAGTGGAGAATAGGTGGTAGGAAAGCTTATTTGAACCTAAGGAGATACAAGAATAGAAGGACCTCCTGGCCAGAACACGAACCGCTAGCATAATCCCCAAATCAAAATATGTGAGAAAAGATCTCGGCAGGACAAAACACAGGAATTGATTATTTAATGGGGAAATGAAAGTTAAACCAGGAGGAGCAGGAGTTCGCAAAGGATGATAGCTATTCCTCGCTTGGCATCGAATTGACATAGGCATCCCCATACCGGCATGGTAGCTCCAAAATCCGCCATAAGGGTTGCACAAAGGACTACCCTTTTTGATAACCTTCTACTACAAGAAATCAATGTTAAAAGTACACCTAGACTCTAATAATGCGGGTTTTGATGTTAATGGCATTATGATTAGATGATTAACTATGTTTCACGTGTGCTTCCAGTATACAGATCGTATGGTATGGAGTATAAAAGTTGGTCAGTGATACATCTCCAACATATCTATAGTTTTTGTATGTTTCATGCCTATTATCCTTCAAGTTTGCAATATTTTCAATCCTTTTGAGGGACAGGCCTATTAATTTAGTGGCGAGCACCAGTTTTGTTTTTCTGCTATTTTGGGATATCAGGAAATCACCACAGAAAAAGTCACCGGAAAAAACAGAAAAAATAGAAGGTGCTTTTGTGCCGGAAGAAGACTAGAGCACCTGGGCCCTCTGCATGGAGGGGCCAATAGGGCAGAGGCGTTCAGAGGCCAGAGGATCCTTGGTGGGATGCCTACGGCCTATGGTGCTTCCCACGAAGGTGGCTCCGGTGACCAGTGGCTATATATACCCTAAAAGCCTTTCCCCAATTTATCGTGCATTTTTGCACGTCAACTATCTCACGGTTTGAGGTGATCTTCATTTCAACTCTGATCTAGTACTTTGCGGGAGAGGGAAAATTCATCTCGTTCTTCACCGACATCGATCCTCACACTCAAAGATGAGTGGTGGGTAGTCTAACCCCTGAATATGGGCTCATGGCGGTAACCAAGATGTAATCTCTCCACTTTGATGTTCAATACAATAGACAAATGAGCTGTGTTAATATAAAGTTTTCTTTAGCTATTTATTTCGTTCATGTGATGAATTATTTATTTGTTCACGTTTTTTGGATGATTTTATGGGTCATATTTCTCCCTGCTTGCTTGTTTACTCTTGTCCAGTTTAGATCGGTAGCTAGTAGTGGAAAGAGTTGTGCATTAGTTGGGTTCAACCTTGCAGGTAAACTAGCATAGTGACACGAACTGAAAAAGACATTTTTTTAGCATAGCACAGAAGCAAGCGCTCATATATACGCGCATACACTCAGCCCTATAAACGCACACACGCACACCCCTACCCCTATGCGCACATCCGAGAGACTGAGCCAGCATATCATCTAGATGTTTTACGAAGTCACGGTAGGTGCCTCGTAGTCGACGGGAACGTCTCCTCTCACAGAACGCACATTGCTGGAAAATCCTGATTAAATACAAAATAAATGCGAGTACAAGAATTTGAACCCTATTGGGCTAGGGATACCACTGTCCACCTAACCATCCAACAACAATTTGTCATGATCCATAAAACTCCATATGAAGAATCATCCTCATCAATGTGGAAGTTTTCTTTTACCTATACAAGAATGAGAAGTTCACAAACTTAGAATAAAAAAAACAAACCACCAGAACTAATTTGGAACAACATTAACTGAAAAACAAGTATGTTGAAGTTTGTGATTATGTATTTTGAAATAATAATGTGACATGGATTGAAGTAGTACATCATAATAATACAAAGTGATGCAATATTTTTACTGTAAAACTAATTGAAGCGTATTTCGGGTGTGAGGCACAACGTATCCTAAAGCAACAGGCCGCTGCATTGAACACTAAATCCACAGACATCATCTCCAACGGATAGGTGGAAAAAGGACTCACCTCTATTATCGAGTCCCACAAACAAATAATGAATATATCACCTTTCCCACATTGGACAGGATCGCTATCTGTGGCAATCAATGTTAACTGGATGTGAACTGCTTTCAAAATATTTCCCCTACTGCATGGATGGAAACTAATACATAATTTAGTTCTGGAACCAATGGAGGATAAAAATATTGTACTAATAGGAAACAATTATTTAAGAATCAAAGCAGTTATCTCAGCTTTCTGTGCCAGTTCTTCTTGGAAAATGAAGAAAACAAATATATCTATTACTATATGTTCCTACATTCTCGTTGGATTAAATAAGCGATACAAAAGCACCTAACAAAAACAAGGTCTAATAATAATTGACCATGCCTTCTTCAAATGGGAAATTATTACAATTAACATCAATATGTCAAGTTGTTAATAGAGAAAATTGAAGCACATATATGCATTGTACGCAAGGAATGTATTTGGCCACCTCAGGGAATCATTTTATGAATTAGTTAATAGGAAAGAAGAATACTATGGAACATATTTAAAGATGGGTATATATATCAGACTCTGCAAATACATACCAGTCGATGGCTTCAAATTTCAGCTGATATATAATGACCTATTGGGAAGGGCGCTTTTACCTAACCTGTTGGATAGAGCAAATTGCAAACTTTTATGTGATGTTGTCAGAAACATCACAACTCCAAAGTCAGAGGAAAGGAATTGCATCTCAGCGAGTATAATGAAACATAATGTGTAACAAAGATAGTAAGTGAAAGGATTAATTGGGGATAAAAAATCAGTTTGCTGCCAAAATAAATCCTACCAAGATTCAAGAAAAACATAAATCGCTAATACATAGAACATGGCATGCTTGATGAATTATACCATCATGCATCAATAATATTGCTGAAAATGCATGAGAATAACATAGGCATATATTAGGAATCAAATGCTTGCGTGAGACAAATTGAAAAAATCAAATCCCACTCTATAATATAAAAAGATATATGTTGCCTGACATCTGCATGAAAGAGCAACTCCATGAAGTCCATGCGGGAGCATGTGCCATTGATTGCCTTGACCGAAAGAGTCAGCGGTGTGTGGAAGTCGCATTTGATGATCGGGGCAGACTTCTCGACACGTGTCACCCCCGACAGCGGTAGGCTATGCACCGTAGCTTGCACGCACATTGAATGCATTGTCAGGAACCTGACCTCACACGGCTTCTGAGAAAGTTTTCTGCATGCGAGGAGCGTGTGCTGAGGAGGCCCGTGTTCGGGACAGCTAGCACCGTCCCAAAATGTCACTATAGTCGTTTTTGTAGATATGGTTTAACAAGGGTAGATTTACTTGAAAGTAAACCTACACAAAGGTCTGCATGCCGCCACGTAATTTGCTCCTTCTGGATGTTGTAGTACTAATTGTCAAGAGGAATGTAGTTTCTTCATGTACTGAGGGTTCAAAATTTCAGCAAAATTTCACATATTTCGGTGGGGTTCAAAATAATTGCAACCCTGAAATTTTGTGTCAAACAAACTAAAATTTAAATTAGGTTAAAAATATGAAAAATTATAGATTTTTGAAACTCAAACTAAAATTTAAATTAGGTTAAAATTTAAATATGCCGACATGCTTTGTTCGCAAAATCAAGAGGGGCAACTAAAAAAGAAAGTTTTTTCACACTCCACTAACCAGCGTTGTCTTCTACTATCAATAAAACCAAAATATAAATCAAATGTTAGTGAGTGAGATCTAAAATTTGGGAGTTATCCAAATGCATGTCATGCCCATCATTAAACACCAATTGTTTGGTAGGGTAACTCTCAGCCGCCATTCAAGTTGTAAGTAGATGTTTACACTTATAGTATCGATGACTTGTTTTCATTTTAATATCGAAAGATTATTTTGTAGAAAATAGATTTTTTTTCCTTGGAAAGCTCATTCATCTAGAAAAGAATTACAGCCACGTTTAGTAGAAGTTACTAGTTTTCGTTTTTGGCAGACTGCAGCCCTCAAAGAGGTCTAGAACACTTTAGTATGAGCAGCTTAAGCAGTGGACAGAGATAAGTTTCCCCGTTAGGAAGGAGATGGATTTGATTCATTCCTTAGGAAGACTCTGAGAGAAGCTTAATCAGCAATTACTGCCCGGTTATATGCTGCATCAACATTGGCAAGGTATCTTCCTTCGGAGATTTGTTTGACAGAAGGCCTCCTTTCTTCCTCACTATCCTCCAGTAAACCCGCATTAAGCATCACTTTCGTTGCATGGATAACATTTCATGGCTTGAGATTGAGCTCTACTCCTGACTTGAGATAGATAGATTAAAACGGATGCGAATGAAATGCTTGCAAGTTGGAATGACATAAGAATGGAAGAAGATGCATTTCACGAAAGGATGAGCACCAAGCATAATATCCTCCGATTTAAATACAGTACCCTACAATGACATTAAAGGTGAACTACATCTACTAATTAACATCACACAAATAGTTTCAGCTGCAACTCCAAAATAAGTAAGCATGATCTGCCTTGAATGCATCTTTTGTTTCCCATCAACACAGCAGCGGTGGACCTAATCAAGCCAATGCATCGGACCAAGGGGACATCTTGTCGATGCGGATGTGCAGGCGAACTTCCATGGATGCAGCCCCATCCCCTGTCGCTGCTGGAACCAGGTACATCCGCGGCACCGGCAGGAACATTGGCTCGTCCGCGGCAGCCACCGTGCCGGGCGACGAGCTGCTCCTTATGTGCATGTCCACCAGCAACATGTCCTCCTTGCTGCAGTTCGCCGCCGCCGCCTGGGATGGCTCCAGATTGACCCACATCTTGCACACGAACCGGGGCCGCGTCGCCGCCCTCGCCCTGGCGCACACCACGGACACGGCGGTCATGCCAGCGCCGAGCGCACCAACGGTCAAGAGGAAAACATGGTTATCCTCGCCGAGAAGCACCACCCGCGGGGTCGACACGGGCAGCTGGAGCTGGCCGATCTTGCGGTACTGCACGGCGCGCACCGGCACCGAGTGGACGGTGTGGAGGTGGCCGGCGAGTGCCTGCGGCGCACCGACGTAGACGCAGCCCGGCTCCATGCAGTGGCAGGGCGCGTGCGGGCACGCGGTCTTGTGCTCGGCGACCTCATGGTAGGTCACGTACCTCTGGCAGCCAGCATTAGGGCACTCGATCCTGGTCGAGGACACCACGGCGTCAAGCGCGGGGCAGGGGGCGAAGAATCCACCGTCGTCCACGCACACCTTGCACTGCCCAAAGGGCAAGAGGGCCACGTAGCAGCCGCAGGCCAGGTGCCCCGCTTTGCACTGCAGGCAGGCACACAAATCGTAGATGGCCCGTAAATCAGCACGAAAGAGTCGATCTCTCACTGGCGCTAATGGAGGAAGAAAGAAGGAAAGAAAGAACCAGAGGAACCTGGAAGACGGGGGGCTTGAAGGGGAGGGTGCAGAGGGGGCAGTGGAGCACGTGCTTGTCGATCCTCACGGCGAGCTCCACTCGCGGGCTGTACGCCGCCCCGACGATGGCGCCCCCATCTCCTCCTCTGGCCGCCTCTTGACTCACGTGGCCTTCGGGCAGGTGCAGCCGCGCCTTCTTGGATCTCTCGTCGGCCTTGTCCGGCGAAGCCCTGCTCCTCCCCTCGATGCCGGCGCCTAGCATCCTGGCTGGCCTTTGGGGAAAGAAAACCCGTGCATGTGTGTCTCAGGCCAAACTTTTTCCAGGAGGTGGGAGAGGAGAATAGCAGAGGTATAAGAACAAAAGGTGTCGAGGCAGCCACACTACACTATAAATGCTTCCTCATTGTGGTTTCCATTCCCAAACTTATATGGTATAGATATAAGACGTGCACTTAATCTATTTCATTGTTGCTAGTTTGTCCACATATTAATGTTGTCTTTCTTTTAAGTACCTACGAGTGTGCGATAAAAGTTTGACTATCGCAGATCAATGTTATTCTAGAAAAACTGAGGAACATTAAAGTAAGCACATTGTTTTTTTTCGCGTAGTTTCCGGCTTAACTGATACGCGGTGGAGTACTTTTGACTCCATCACCGAATTATAGCATCATCAAACACGTGGGAGCCCATAAAAAGAAAAGGATACATGTGTAAGCACAAGGGACACGCGTAACCGAATAGTACAAAGGAGCACACAACGCATCACAACTTTTCACCCAGGTGATGACACATCACACCTTTCTCACTGCTATCGACCACCACATACGCCATAGCGGATGTGCTGGCCACCACCAGCACATAATGACAACATGTCCACAAGAGTCCAAAAGATCCCTGGAATAGGGTACCGGATTTTGAAGACCCCCGACGCCAAAAATCTTGATTAGCTGGTTGCGTGGAGTAGGAAAAATAACCCCATGATTTTGCAGATGCCATCAAGAAGCAATGAGGAATCCATCTGTCACCACACCATGTAACAACCTATTCCAGAGAATTCTAAGCAGGCATCCGTAGATGGAGATTATAGAGACACAGGGGGATAACCAGAGAGGACACCAACCAAGATCATCCTCGCATCGGTGCATGAGAAAGGCTTTAACAACGTTGCTGGAGCACGAGAAAGCTAACACCAATGATGATGTGGGAAATCAAGTATCGAATCCCAACCAACCTCTGGTAACCACCAGGCGATAGAACATGGAGAGTAGAAAATACACCCAAGATTACAATAGGGGCTAAGCTTCACCTAATATCCTAGAAATAACATAGTGGAGAATAGGTGGCAGGAACGCTTATTTGAACCTAAGGAGAGACAAGAATAGAAGGACCTCCAGATCAGAACACGAACCGCTAGTATAATCCCCAAATCAAAATATGTGAGAAAAGATCTAGGCAAGATAAAACATAGGCAACGAGTATTTAATGGGGCAATGAAAGTTCAACCAGGAGGAGCAAGGATGACACCTATTCCTCGCTTGGCATCCAATTGACATAGGCATCCCCATACCGGCTTGATAGCCCCAAAATCCGCCATAAGGGGTGCACAAAGGACTACCCTTTTTTTTTGATAACCTACTACTACGCGAAATCGATGTTGAAAGTACGGCTAGGCTCTAATGAGGGTTTTGATGTTAATGGCATTATGATTAGATGATTAACTATGTTTCAGGTGTGCTTCCAGTATACACACCGTATGGAATGGAGTATAAAAGTTGGTCAGTGATATATCTCCAACATACCTATAGTTTTTGTATGTTTCATGCCTATTATCCTTCAAGTTTGCAATATATTTTCAATCCTTTTCAGGGACAGGCCTATTACTTTAGTGCCGAGCACCAGTTTTGTTTTTCTGCTATTTTTGGGATATCAGGAAATCACCATAGAAAAAGTCACCAGAAAAATCATAAAAAATAGAAGGTGTTTTTGTGCCGGAAGAATACTAGGGCACCTGGGCCCTCTTCATTGAGGGGCCCATATGGCAGAGGCGTCCAAAGGCCATAGGATCCTTGGTGGGGCGCCTAGGGCCTATGGTATTTCCCACGAAAGTAGCTCTGGTGACCACTGGCTATATATATCCTGAAAGCCTTTCCCCAATTTATCGTGCATTTTTTCACGTCAACTATCTCATGGTCTGAGGCGATCTTCATTTCAACCTTGATCTAGTACTTTGTCGGAGGAGGAAAATTCATCTCGATCTTTACTGACATAGATCCTCGCACTCAAAGATGAGTGGTGAGTAGTCTAACCCCTGGATATGGGTTCATGGCAGTAACCACGATGTAATCTGTCCACTTTGATGTTCAATACAATAGACATATGAGTTGTGTTAATCTAAAGTATTCTTTAGCTATTATTTCGTTGATGTGATGAATTATTTATTTATTTTCACATTTTTTTGATGATTTTATGGGTCATATTTCACCCTGCTTGCTTGTTTACTGTTGTCCAGTTTAGATCGGTAGCTAGTAGTGGAAAGAGTTGTGCATTAGTTGGGTTCAACCTTGCAGGTAAACTAGCACAGTGACACGAACTGAAAAAGACATCTTTTTAGCATAATACAGACGCAATCGCTCATATATACGTGCATACACTCAGTCCTATGAATGCACACAGGCACACCCCTACCCCTATGCGCACATCCGAGAGACTGAGCCAGCATATCATCTAGAGATTTTACAAAGTCACTGTAGGTGCCTCGTAGTCGACGGGAACGTCTCCTCTCACAGAACGCACATCGCCAGAAAATCCTAAAATAAGTGCGAGCACAAGACTTTCAACGCTGTTGGGCTAGGGATACCACTGTCAACCTAACTATCCAACCACAATTTTTCATGATCCGTAACACTCCATATGAAGAATCACCCTCGTCAATGTGGAAGTTTTCTTTTACCTATACAAGAATGAGAAGTTCAGAAACTTAGAATCAATAAAACAAACCACCAGAACTAATTTGGAACAACATTAACTGAAAAACAAGTATGTTGAAGTTTGTGATTATTTATTTTGAAATAATAATGTGACATGGATTGAAGTAGTACATCATAATAATACAAAGTGATGCAATATTATTACTGTAAAACTAATTGAAGCGTATTTCGGGTGTGAGGCACAACGTATCCTAAAGCAACAGGCCGCTGCATTAAACACTAAATCCACAGAAATCATCTCCAACAGATAGGTGGAAAAAGGTCTCACCTCTATTATCGAGTCCCACAAACAAATAATGAATGTATCACCTTTCCCACATTGGACATGATCGGTATCTGTGGCAATCAATGTTAACTGGATGTGAACTGCTTTCAAAATATGTCCCCTACTGCATCGATGCAAACTAATACATAATTTAGTTCTTTAACCAATGGATGATAAAAATATTGTACTAATAGGAAACAATTATTTAAGAATCAAAGCAGTTATCCCAGCTTCGTGTGCCAGTTCTTCTTGGAAAATCAAGAAAACAAATATATCTATTGATATATGTTCCTACATTCTGGTAGGAATAAATAAGCGATACAAAAGCACCTAACAAAAACAAGGTCTAATAATAATTGACCATGCCTTCTTCAAATGGGCAATTATTACAATTCATTGTATGTAAGTAATGTATTTGGCCACCTCAGGGAATCATTTCATGAATCAGTTAATAGGAAAGAAGAATACTAGGGAACATATTTAAAGATGGGTATATATATCATAGACTCTGCAAATACATATCAGTCGATGGTTTCAAATTTCAGTTGATTTATAATGAACTATTGGGAAGGGCGCTTTAACATAACCTATTGGATAGAGAAAATTGCAAACTTTTATGTGATGTTGTCAGAAACATCACAACTCCAAAGTCGGAGGAAAGGAATTGCATCTTAGCGAGTATAATGAAGCATAACGTGTAACAAAGATAGTAAGTGAAAGGCTTAATTGGGGATAAAAAAAATCAGTTTTCTGCCAAAATAAATTGTACCAAGATTCAAGAAAAAGATAAATCGCTAATACACAGAACATGGCATGCTTGATGCATTATACCATCACGCATCAATAATATTGCTAAAAATGCATGAGAATAACATAGGCATATATTAGCAATCAAATGCTTGTGTGAGACAAATTAAAAACAAATCAAATCTCACTCTATAATATAATTAGATATATGTTGCCTGACGTCCGCATGAAAGAGCAACTCCACGAAGTCCATGCGGGAGCATGTGGCATCGATTGCCTTGACCGAAAGAGTCGGCGGTGTGTGGAAGTCGCATTTGATGATCGAGGCGGACTTCTCGACACTTGTCACACCCGACAGCAGTAGGCTATGCACCGTAGCTTGCATGCACATTGAATGTGTTGTCAGGAACGGGATCTCACACGGCCTATGTGAAGGTTGTCTGCATGCGAGGCACGTGTGCTGAGGAGGCCCGTGTTCGGGACACCTAGCACCGTCCCAAAACATCAATACAGACGTTTTTTTTAGATATGGTTTAACGAGGGTAGATTTACTTGGAAGTAAACCTACACAAAGGTCTGCATGCCGCCATGTAATTGGCTCCTTCTGGATGTTGTAGTATTAATTGTCAAGAGGAATTCCAGTGTAGTTTCTTCATGTACCGATGGTTCAAAATTTCAGCGAAATTTCACATATTTCGGTGGGGTTCGAAATAATTGCAACCCTGAAATTTTGAGTCAAATTCAAACTAAAATTTAAATTAGGTTAAAAAGATGTAATACTTAGATTTTTGAAACTCAAAATCCAAAATAAGTTCCCAATTTCCGAATTTCTGCATATTCCGGTGACGTCCGAAATTTTTCCATTTCCGAAATTAAAAACCTTACCAACGTGGCTTTTTGGGCTGGTCCATCTATAGTTATGCTCTGCGTACCCTGGTTTTAAACATGCCGACATGCTTCGTGCGCAAAATCAAGAGGGGCAATTCAAAAGGAAAGTTTTTTCACGCTCCACTAACCAGCGTAGTCTTCTACTATCAATAAAACTAAAAGATAAATCAAATGTTAGTGAGTGAGATCTAAAATTTGGGAGTTATCCAAACGCATGACATGCCCATCAGTAAACACCAATGGTTTGGTAGGGTAACTCTCAGCCGCCATTCAAGTTGTAAATATATGTTTCATATAGTATCGATGACTTGTTTTCATTTTAATATCGAAAGATTATTTTGTTAGAAAATAGTTTTTTTTCCTCAGAAAGCTCATTCATCAAGAAAAGAATTATGGCCACGTTTAGTAGAAGTTACTACTTTTCGTTTTTAGAAGACTGCAGACCTCAAAGAGGTCTAGAACACTTTAGTATGAGCAGTTTAAGCAGTGTACAGAGATAAGTTTCCCCGTTAGGAAGGAGATGGATTTGATTCATTCCTTAGGAAGACTCTGAGAGAAGCTTAATCAGGAATTACTGCAGGGTTACATGCTGCATCAACATTGGCAAGGTATCTTCCTTGGGAGATTTGTTTGACAGAAGGCCTGCTTTCTTCCTCACTATCCTCCAGTAAACCCGCATTAAACATCACTTTCGTAGCATGGATAACATTTCACGGCATGAGATTGAGCTCTACTCCTGACTTGAGATAGATAGATTGAAACGGATGTGAATGAAATGCTTGCAAGTTGGAATGACATAAGAACGGAAGAAGATGCATTTAATGAAAGGATGAGCACCAAGCATAATATCCTCTGATTTAAATACAGTACCCTACAATGACATTAAAGGTGAACTGCATCTACTAATTAACATCACACAAATAGTTTCAGCTGCAACTCCAAAATAAGTAAGCATGATCTGCCTTGAATGCATCTTTTGTTTCCCATCAACACAGCAGCGGTGGACCTAATCAAGCCAATGCATCGGACCAAGGGGACATCTTGTCGATGCGGATGTGCAGGCGAACTTCCTTGGACGCAGCCCCATCCCCTGTCGCTGCTGGAACCAGGTACATCTGCGGCACCGGCAGGAACGTTGGCTCGTCCGCGGTAGCCACCGTGCCGGGCGACGAGCTGCTCCTTATGTGCATGTCCACCAGCAACATGTCCTCCTTGCTGCAGTTTGCCGCCGCCGCCTGGGATGGCTCTAGATTGACCCACAACTTGCACGTGAACCGTGGCCGCGTCGCCGCCCTCGCCCTGGCGCACACCACGGACACGGCGGTCATGCCAGCGCCGAGTGCACCCACGGTCAAGAGGAAAACATGGTTGTCCTCGCCGAGAAGCACCACCCGCGGGGTCGACACCGGCAGCTGGAGCTGGCCGATCTTGCAGTAATGCACGGCGCGCACTGGCACCGAGTGGACGGTGTGGAGGTGGCCGGCGAGCGCCTGCGGCGCACCGACGTAGACGCAGCCCGGCTCCATGCAGTGGCAGGGCGCGTGCGGGCACGCGGACTTGTGCTCGGCGACCTCATGGTAGGTCACGTACCTCTGGCAGCCAGCATTAGGGCACTCGATCCGGGTCGAGGACACCACGGCGTCAAGCACGGGCCAGGGGTCGAAGAATCCACCGTCGTCCACGCACACCTTGCACTGCCCGAAGGGCAAGAGGGCCACGCAGCAGCCGCAGGCCAGGTGCCCCGCTTTGCACTGCCGGCAGGCACACAAATCGTAGATGGCCCGTAAATCAGCACGAAAGAGTCGATCTCTCACCGGCGCTAATGGGGGAAGAAAGAAGGAAAGAAAGAACCAGAGGAACCTGGAAGACGGGGGGCTTGAAGGGGAGGGTGCAGAGGGGGCAGTGGAGCACTTGCTTGTCGATCCTCACGGCGAGCTCCACTCGCGGGCTGTACGCCGCCCCGATGATGGCGCCCCCATCTCCTCCTCTGGCCGCCTCTTGACTCACGTGGCCTTCGGGCAGGTGCAGCCGCGCCTTCTTGGATCTCTTGTCGGCCTTGTCCGGCGAAGCCCTGCTCCTCCCCTCGACGGCGGCGCCTAGCATCTTGGCTGGCCTTTGGGGAAAGAAAACCCGTGCATGTGTGTCTCGGGCCGAACTTTTTCCAGGAGGTGGGAGAGGAGAATAGCAGAGGTATGAGAACAAAAGGTGCCGAGGCAGCCACACTACACTAAAAATGCTTCCTCATTGTGGTTTCCATTCCCAAACTTATATGGTATAGATATAAGACGTGCACTTAATCTATTTCATTGTTGCTAGTTTATCCATATATTAATGTTGTCTTTCTTTTAAGTACCTACGAGTGTGCGATAAAAGTTTGACTATTGCAGATCAATATTATTCTAGAAAAACTGAGGAACATAAAAGTAAGCACATTGTTTTTGTTCGCATAGTTTCCGGCTTAACTGATAGCGGTGGAGTACTTTTGACTCCATCACCGAATTATAGGATAATCAAACACGTGGGAGCCCATAAAAAGAAAAGGATACATGTGTAAGCACAAGGGACACGCGTAACCAAATAGTACAAAGGAGCACACAATGCATCACAACTTTTCACCCAGGTGATGACACATCACACCTTTCTCACTGCTATCGACCACCACATACGCCATGGCGGATGTGCTGGCCACCACCAGCACATAACGACAACATGTCCACAAGAGTCCAAAAGATCCCTGGAACAGGGTGGAGACCCCGACGCCAAAAATCTTGATTAGGTGCTTGCATGGAGTAGGAAAAATAACCCCTTGATTCAGCAGATGCCATCAAGAAGCAACGAGGAATCCATCTGTCACCACACCATGCAACAACCTAGTCTAGAGGCTTCTAAGCAGGTATCCGTAGCTGGAGGTTATAGAGACACAGGAGGGTAACCAGAGAGGACACCAACCAAAATCATCCTTGTATCGGTGCAAGATAAAGGCTTGAACAATGTTGCCGGAGCCCGAAAAAGCTAACACCAAGGATGATGTGGAAAATCAAGTATTGGCTCCCAACCAACCTGTGCTAACCACCAGGCAACAAAACATAGAGAGTAGAAAATACATCCAAGATCACAATTGGGGCTAAGCTTCACCTAATATACTAGAACTAACATAGTGAAGAATAGGTAGCAGGAATGCTCACTTCAACGTAAGGAGAGACAAGAATAGAAGGAGCAACCAAGTCACTCAACCGCTTCCGATTTTCCATGGTGAATCTCCCAGTCAAGGTTCGTGTTTACTGCACTCGTTGGTTGTGGATGCTCCTGAGTTGTGTCATGGGGCTCGGCACACACGCAAGTGTGGTGCATTAGGCTTCTTCCGAAGTCCCAGTATTGTGATCCCTCAAAGCACTACTGCGCCTCCAATCGCTGTTGTTCGCCTATGATCAGCGCCGCTCGCCACGCTGGGAAGTAGGCTGGATGCAGCTCCCCTCGTCCAGTTCGAAGCCAAAAACTGCCTAGGAGACGCCTAAGTATGCAGCTTCGCTGCCCATAGTTGCAGCTCCGATGGACAACGGTTCCAGCTTTTCCTCGCTGTCGTCATATTCATTTATGGCCTGCTCCCAGCTTCCATCGCCACCGCTCACCATTGTTGGTTGACCGTCCCTTGGTTGAAGTTTTTTCAGATGACGGATGTAGCATTCTCTGCTGCCAGTCGTAGCAAAAGTCACCGCCAATTGTAGCTTTTACCGCGACAGGTTGCAGCATTCCGATCGCACTTGAGGTGCCGGTTCGAGCAATCGTGGTGGTTGGTTCCAGCAAATTAGGTTGACGGTTCCAGCAAAACACAGCCAGTCAAGCCCTTTTTCTTCTCGCCGGTTCAATCGTTGAAGTGAAAAACTAGTAGATCGCGAAGCCCTTTTCTCGACGGTTCAATCGTTGAAGCAAAATCAGCCACTGGTTCCAGCTCCGGCATAGTACGGCTGCAACAAAAGAGGTTCATGGTTGCACACCCCCGCCCCTCCAATCTAACTTGCCGTGGTGACCCTCCACCTCACCGCGGTCGCCGGTTCCAGCAAAACCGGGGCACGGTTGCAGCTCCCACATCAATCGATTGCAGCATCCCTTCCCACATTGGTGTGGCCACCATGGAAAAGCTCGCGGGTGTCCGACAATTGCAGCAACTATGAGCCACAGTTCCAACATCTGGCCATGGCGGTGCCAGCTTTCTGGAGCCTTAGGTGTGTCTCGCCTCCCTAACCATGGCGGCCTCTGCGCTGAACGTGCCCAGCAGCACGAACGGGATGATCACCACAGTGCACCACCCAGCAACAAGAACGGATACAACTGCCCCGCGTCGTGAGGAAGAAGTATGAAAGAAGAAGAAATAACGATTCGCAGGGGTTGCGCTTGTGGCATGCTGGACGCACGATCCATACGGATTGCAAGGCTGGCGTGCGACCGACCCAATTTTGGACCGGCGCCCCGGCTGGAAACGTTTCCCTTTTTTGCAATCAAAGCCATGAGAATATTATATAATCTATATTTTGCAGATAATGTAGTCATATGGGAACGGGAGCAGAATAGGAGTCGGCCACCACTTGTCATGCGTCGAGGAAACTTAATCCGACAACGACGAGACTTTGCTCTTTCCATAATACATTGAAGGCCTATCATGTAAAAACACCATCTCATCGACACGATCTGGCTTGGCCATGGACAACGAGATAGCCAAGAGGAGCAAGATGGCACCGTGCTAGATGCCTCCCGAACTCTTGCAGATCATGGCCCGCCTGCCCGTCAAGTCGCTACTCCGGTTCACGTTTGTCTACAAAGGCATGGCGCCACACCATCTCCGACAACGCAGCGTTTCATGGTGCCCACCTCTGTGCCCAGAAGCCACACTTGCTCGTGTGGACCAGTACGAGAGAGGACCGCACGAACAAGGTTGCCACCATTGGCTTGTACGTGTCAGAGGAGGGTGCAGCCCTCGCGGACACCATGGACTTACCTAATGAAGACGATGCGCATTGCTTCGCCCACTGTGATGGGCTGGTGTTGTGCCCACGGAGACCATGGTCTGCGTGCTCAACCCAAGCCACACAGCACGTCCTCCCACTGCCTCCGAGCTCCAATTGTGTAGCAACTAACTGCTTCTACAAGCTGCTCACCCACCAAGTGCTTAGCATTTTGAGAAACCCGACCTTCTTCGAGGTCTCATTGTTTTCGCACATTGACCAGAACAAACTCACGGATGGAGAAACGACACCAGGGTTTCTCCGCTTCAGACTGGAGGACGAATCATTCAGCGTCACAACACCGCCTCCTTGCTGCATGGGGCTCATGTATGCAACTCCCAACTTGGGTGAGCTTTGCGGGGAGCTGAGTGTGGCTCATCTAGGGCCCAAGTATGAGTCAATTGAGATTTGGATGTGCAATGGCGTAGAAACCAACCCGCCAAGATGGACACGACATTACATCTTGGGCGTCTATTGCCCCCCGACGACTGAATTTTTCAGAGCCACCATGTGAAGGAAATATGCCCTAGAGGCAATAATAAAGTTATTATTTATTTCCTTATATCATGATAAATGTTTATTATTCATGCTAGAATTGTATTAACCGGAAACATAATACATGTGTGAATACATAGACAAACAGAGTGTCACTAGTATGCCTCTACTAGACTAGCTCGTTAATCAAAGATGGTTATGTTTCCTAACCATGGACAAAGAGTTGTTATTTGATTAACGGGATCACATCATTAGGTGAATGATCTGATTGACATGACCCATTCCATTAGCTTAGCACCCGATCGTTTAGTACGTTGCTATTGCTTTCTTCATGACTTATACATGTTCCTATGACTATGAGATTATGCAACTCCCGTTTGCCGGAGGAACACTTTGTGTGCTACCAAACGTCACAACGTAACTGGGTGATTACAAAGGTGCTCTACAGGTGTCTCCAAAGGTACATGTTGGGTTGGCATATTTCGAGATTAGGATTTGTCACTCCGATTGTCGGAGAGGTATCTCTGGGCCCTCTCGGTAATACACATCACATAAGCCTTAAAAGCATTGCAACTAATGAGTTAGTTGTGAGATGATGTATTGCGGAACGAGTAAAGAGACTTGCTGGTAACGAGATTGAACTAGGTATTAAGATACCGACGATCGAATCTCGGGCAAGTAACATACCGATGACAAAGGGAACAACGTATGTTGTTATGCGGTCTGACCGATAAAGGTCTTCGTAGAATATGTAGGAGCCAATATGAGCATCTAGGTTCCCCTATAGGTTATTGACCGAAGACGTGTCTCAGTCATGTCTACATTGTTCTCGAACCCGTAGGGTCCACACGCTTAAGGTTTCGATGATAGTTATATTATGAGTTTATGAGTTTTGATGTACCGAAGGAGTTCGGAGTCCCGGATAGGATCGGGGACATGACGAGGAGTCTCGAAATGGTCGAGACATAAAGATTGATATATTGGAAGCCTATATTTGGATATCGTAAGTGTTTCGGGTGAAATCAGGATTTTACCAGAGTACCGGGAGGTTACCGGAATCCCCCGGGAGGTATATGGGCCTTAGTGGGCCTTACTGGAAGAGAGGAGAGGTGGCCAGGGCTGGGCCGCGCGCCCCTCCCCCCCTAGTCCGAATAGGACAAGGAGAGGGGGGCGGCGCCCCCCTTTTTCTTCTCTCTCTCTTTTCTTTCCCCCCTCCCGAATCCTATTCCAACTAGGAAAGGGGGGAATCCTACTCCCGGAGGGAGTAGGACTCCTCCTGGCGCGCCCTCTCCTGGCCGGCCACACCCCCCTTTGATCATTTATATACAGAGGCAGGGGGCACCCCTAGAGACACAAGTTGATCCACGTGATCATATTCTTAGCCGTGTGCGGTGCCCCCTTCCACCATAGTCCTCGATAATATTGTAGCGGTCCTTAGGCGAAGCCCTGCGACGGTAGTACATCAAGATCGTCACCACGCCATCGTGCTGACAGAACTCTTCCCCGACACTTTGCTGGATCGGAGTCCGGGGATCGTCATCGAGCTGAACGTGTAGAACTCGGAGGTGTCGTAGTTTCGGTGCTTGATCGGTCGGGCCGTGAAGACGTACGACTACATCAACCACGTTTTGCTAACGCTTCCGTTGTCGATCTACAAGGGTACGTAGATGACACTCTCCCCTCTCGTTGCTATGCATCACCATGATCTTGCGTGTGCGTAGGAAAATTTTGAAATTACTACGTTACCCAACAGTGGTATCAGAGCCTAGGTTTTATGTGTTGATGTTATTTGCACAAGTAGAACACAAGTGAGTTGTGGACGATATAAGTCATACTGCTTACCAGCATGTCATACTTTGGTTCGGTGGTATTGTTGGACGAAGCGGTCCGGACCGACATTACGCGTACGCTTACGCGAGACCGGTTCTCCCAATGTGCTTTTGCACAAAGCTGGCTAGCGGGTGATAGTTTCTCCAACTTTAGTTGAACCGAGTGTGGCTACGCCCGGTCCTTCCGAAGGTTAAAACAGCACCAACTTGACAAACTATCGTTGTGGTTTTGATGCGTAGGTAAGATTGGTTCTTGCACTAGTAGAAAAAGGGTCAATCGTGAAGCACATTAGTGCCGGTTTGTATTTGAGCCGGCACTAGTGTATACATTAGTGCCGGTTCCAACGGCTAGCCGGGCCGCTTTCATTAGTACCGGTTCGTGGCGAACCTTTAGCACCGGTTCGTGCCATGAACTGGTACTAATGAGGGTGGTGGCAGGATGTTGTCAGACAGGCGCCCCTCAAGCCCCTTTAGTACCGGTTCTTGGCACGAACCGGTACTAAAGGTCGTACTATATAAACCCTTCGTCCACCAGCACTCTGTTCTTCCCCCTTTCCACTCTCCGGCCCTCTCCTCTGTTCTTCCCTTCTTCCTCTCGAGTTCATCACAAAATTTGCCCAAAATTTGTCAAGATTTGAAGGCCCTCATCCATTCAAATGATCACAAAGGTTAGCAACTTTGTCCTTTCATCTCTCATTGCTAGATTAGCTCTTGCATTGGTTTATATAGTGATTAATTTGTGAGTTTAGTAATTTGGGAGGATATATATATGTATGTGCTAGTATTTGATTTATATGCAATTTGAGGTCAAAAATAACACTTAGTTTGCATATGTAGGTGTGGTTTACTTAGTGCCTTCTAAATCTCCATCGTAGCCACCGTCGATCGCCCGCACCGTCCCGTCGCCGGCACCACCTTGTGGTGAGCCTCTTGTTCATGAAATTTTATATATAAATTGATGTGTGTGATTTGGATATATAGTTACTCGTATAATTATCTTACCCGTACGTTGTTTGTTATACATATAGTGCCATGGTTTTGATATCCGTCCCCGTCGGCCCTAGTCCTTGTTATGATTCGGATGTGGTATGTATATTCTCTTTTAAAACTAGTTGCATTTCGTGTTTATGACAAATTATGCCCATCAAGTTGACATAGAAATTTTTTCTAGGAGGTATCTGAACCTGAAATTCCAACTGACCCTATTGCCGAGAGGTTAAATTTAGTTGAAAGAGAAAACGAGTACTTGAAAGAAAAATTGAAAAGAATTGAGGGGGAGAAGATGGAATTGGAGTTGCATGTTGCCGATGTCGTCGATGATCACAAGATCAAGATGGAGAAAATGCGCTTGAAGATTAGAAAGATTAGAAAATATGCCATCGATAGTGAGGCTTGGTATCATTATGCTGTTGGATCCATTGTTACCTTAGTTGCGATCTTGATCGTATTTGTTGTTGCATTTAAATGCTTTAGCTAGAGAGTTATTTGTTTGTTGCATTTAAGTGTTGTATGAACTTTATGTATGAACTTGTATTAATTTGGTCTATTCGGTGTTGTGTAATGAAGATGAGCCGGCAATGGATGTACGATGACCGATGCTCTCCCCAGTTCGTTGAGGGCGTGCGTACTTTTCTGCTTGTGGCTGAGGCAAACAAGCGGGCGGATGGTTTTATGCCTTGTCCATGTGCTCGCTGTAAGAATGGTCACAATTACTCTACGTCAAGAACCATTCACGTCCACCTGTTTAAGACCGGTTTCATGCCCCATTATAATGTTTGGACCAAGCACGGAGAAAGAGGGGTTATGATGGAAGACAATGAAGAAGAAGAGGACGACGACAGCTATCCTAGCCATGGGTTCCCTGAATACGATGATAAAACAATGGGGGAAGAAGCTGAGCCGGTAATGCGGGAAGAAGCTGAGCCGGCAATGCGGGAAGAAGCTGAAGAAGAGGCATCAGATGAGCCCGTTGATGATCTAGGTCGGGCCATTGCCGATGCAAAGAGAAACTGCGCAAGTGATTTGGAGAAGAAGAAGTTGCAGCGCATGTTAGAGGATCACAAAAAATTGTTGTACCCGAATTGCGTAGGTGACAAGAAAAAGCTGGGCACCACACTGGAATTGCTGCAATGGAAGGCAGAGAATGGTGTATCTGACAAGGGATTTGGAAAGTTGCTGGTAATGATAAAGGATATGCTTCCAAAGGACAACGAATTGCCCGAGAGTACGTACGAAGCAAAGAAGGTTCTCTGCCCTCTAGGGTTAGAGGTGTAGAAGATACATGCATGCCCTAATGATTGCATCCTCTATCGTGGTGAGTACGAGGATTTGAACGCTTGCCCGGTATGTGGTGCATTGCGCTATAAGATCTACCACGATGACCCTGGTGATGTCGAGGGCCGGCGCCCCAGGAAGAAGATTCCTGCCAAGGTGATGTGGTATGCTCCTATAATACCACGGTTGAAACGTTTGTTCCAAAACAAAGAGCATGCCAAGGTGATGCGATGGCACAGAGAAGACCGTAAGAAAGACGGAAAGTTGAGAGTACCCGCTGACGGGTCGCAGTGGAGAAAAATCGAAAGAAAGTACGGGAAGGAGTTTGTAGATGACGCAAGGAGCGTATGGTTTGGTCTAAGCGTAGATGGCATTAATCCTTTTGGGGAGCAGAGCAGCAACCATAGCACCTGGCCTGTGACTCTATGTTTGTATAACCTTCCTCCTTGGTTGTGCATGAAGCGGAAGTTCATTATGATGCCAGTGCTCATCCAAGGCCCTAAGCAACCTGGCAACGACATTGATGTGTACCTAAGGCCATTAGTTGAAGAACTCTTACAACTGTGGAATGGAACAGGTGTACGTGCGTGGGATGAGCACATGGGGGAAGAATTTGACCTGAAGGCGTTGTTGTTCGTGACCATCAATGATTGGCCTGCTCTCAATAACCTTTCAGGACAGACAAACAAGGGATACCGCGCATGCACGCACTGTTTGGACGATACCGACAGTATATATTTGGCTAATTGTAAGAAGAATGTGTACCTGGGACATTGTCGATTTCTTCCGAGCAGGCATCCCGTAAGAAAGAAAGGCAAGCATTTCAAAGGTGAGGCAGATCACCGGACGGAGCCTCGCCACCGTACTGGTGCTGATGTAGATGATATGGTCAAGGATTTGAAGGTGGTCTTTGGAAAGGGTCCTGGTGGACAACCTGTTCCGAATGACGCTGACGGACGCGCACCCATGTGGAAGAAGAAATCTATATTTTGGGACCTGCCCTATTGGAAAGACGTCGAGGTCCGCTCTGCAATCGATGTGATGCACGTGACGAAGAATCTTTGTGTGACCCTGCTTGGCTTCTTGGGCGTGTATGGGAAGACAAAAGATACACCTGAGGCACGGGAGGACCAGCAACGTATGCACGGAAAAGACGGCATACATCAGGGTCATGCAAGCTACGCTCTTACCAAAGAAGAGAAGGAAATCTTCTTTGAATGCCTGCTCAGTATTAAGGTACCGTCTGGCTTCTCGTCGAATATAAAGGGAATAATAAACATGGCAGAGAAAAAGTTCCAGAACCTAAAGTCTCATGACTGCCACGTGATTATGACGCAACTGCTTCCGGTTGCATTGAGGGGGCTTCTACCGGAAAACGTTCGATTAGCCATTGTGAAGCTATGTGCATTTCTCAATGCAATCTCTCAGAAGGTAATCGATCCAGAAATCATACCAAGGTTACAGAATGATTTGGTGCAATGTCTTGTCAGTTTCGAGTTGGTGTTCCCACCATCCTTCTTCAACATCATGACGCACGTTCTAGTTCACCTATGCGAAGAGATTAACGTTTTGGGTCCTGTATTTCTACACAATATGTTCCCCTTTGAGAGGTTCATGGGAGTCTTAAAGAAATATGTTCATAACCATGCTAGGCCAGAAGGAAGCATCTCCAAGGGCCGTCAAAATGAGGAGGTCATTGAGTTTTGTATTGACTTTATTCCTGACCTTAAGCCGATTGGTGTTCCTGAATCGCGGCATAAGGGAAGACTGGATGGAAAAGGCACGCTAGGAGGGGAACAAATAATATGTATGGACGGACATTCTCTCACTGAAGCACACTACACAGTTCTACAGAATTCCGCCTTGGTGGCTCCGTATATGGATGAAGACAAGAATTTGCTACGCTCCAAACACCCGGAGCGGTCTGATGACTGGATTACACGTGAACAAACCAGGAGTTTCGCCAGCTGGTTGCAAGCATGTACCATGCATGACACCTCTATTAAAGATGACCTGTACTTGTTGTCCCAGTTACCATCTTTGAATATAATGACTTTCAAAGGGTACGAGATAAATGGTAATACATTTTACACGATCGCCCAAGATAAGAAGAGCACCAACCAAAACAGTGATGTCCGCTTTGATGCAGAAACCAAGACGGGAAAGGAAACATATTATGGTTATATACAGGACATATGGGAACTTGACTATCGACGTGGTTTGAAGGTCCCTTTGTTTCGGTGCAAATGGGTCAATATGACACGAGGCGGGGTAACGGAAGACCCGCAGTACGGAATGACAACAGTGGATCTCAACAATCTTGCGTATGCAGACGAACCATTCGTCCTAGCCAATGATGTGGCACAGGTTTTCTATGTGAAGGACATGTGTACCAAGACAAGAAAAAGAAAAGATAAGGAAGTGAATGCATCGTACGATGATTCAAAGCGGCACATAGTTCTTTCTGGGAAGAGAAACATCGTGGGAGTGGATGACAAGACAGACAAGTCAAAAGATTATGAAAAGTTTGATGAAATTGCTCCATTCACAGTGAATATTGACCCGAGCATCCCGTTAAATGATGAAGATTTTCCATGGCTACGACGCAAAGGGACACACGCGAAGAAAAAAGTTTCACACCGAAAGATCTGGGATGTGATCGGCTTAGCTATCATCACTTTCTTCTGTGTAACCTTGGTATGATTTCTAAATGACCCTGAAATTGAAAATCATTTCAAATGAACTCAGAAAAGGATGAAAGTTGGCATGGTATCATAATTTCACCCACATAGCATGTGCAAAAAAGTAGAGAGGGTTACCGCAAAAACTGTATGCACTTCGTGTACAAAATGGACAATCTGTTTCGAAGTATCAGGGTTTCGGACGAAAACTCATCCGTTACAAAGGCATTTCATTTTTAAATAACATAAGCATTACCAAATTGAATATAATGATAAAACACACTAATATTAAACATAAGAAAAAAGAATCACTGGAAAATGTATTTTTAAAGTTAAGTTATTCACAAACTAGTGATTCACACAAATTTCAAATAATTCAAAATTTAAACTATTCAAATTTAAAAACTACCGGCACTAACTGAAAGTTTCTAAAAACTATCAAAAATATTCACAAAGAAACTCTAAATACAGCAAAAAACAACTAAAAATAAATAAAACAAAATAAATAAATCAGAAAAGAAAAAACTAAATGAAAAAGCCCACCTACCGGGCCACAGCGGCCTGCATACGACTAGAAACCCAACCTATTGTTGGGCCAGGATGCAGGCCCGCATGCCCAATAGGCCCCACAGGGCAGAGTAGCAGAGGTAGGCCCAGAAGGCCTGCTTTATAGAGGAGCTCGAGACAGCAGCGGCGGCGGGGCTTATAAGCAGGTGTGAGCGCCCTTCGGCTAGCGAGGTGGGACTAAACTTCTGCGCCCCTCGCCTGGCAGCGCACCCCCTTTAGTACCGGGTCGTGGCACCAACCGGTACTAAAGGGGGGGCCTTTAGTACCGGTCCAGGAACCGGTACTAAAGGGGGGTGCTCCCCCCCCCCCCCCCCCGCCCCCGCTTGGCCTAGCCAAAACAGGCCTTTATTACCGGTTGGTGGCTCCAACTGGTACTAAAGGTGTCCCCTATATAAGAAACACTTCGAAAATTTTCAGTTTCTCATCTCCCACTTCTCTCTGCCGCCGCCCCCGTCGCGCCGTCGCCGCCCCCGTCGCCGCCTTCGTTGCGCCGTCCCCGTCGACTCCGCGATGCCCCCGTCCTCGTCGCGTCGTCCCCGTCGACTCCGCGGCACCCCCGTCGCCGTCCCGGTCGCCGATCCCCTCGCTTCGCCGTCGCCGTCTCCTTTGGATCGACCTCGCCCTCGCCGTCGCCGTTGCCTCGACCTTGCCCGCGCGCGCTGTGAGCCCCTCCCCCGGCCCCTCTCCTGCCTCCAATTGATCGTAGCGCACACCGGCACCGGCGCCGGCGCCGACCGTAGCGCACACACACGCGCGCGCGCACACACACACACTACATGCACACACACACACACACTACACACACACTAGACGCGCACACACACACAATTTTTCTGTTTTTAGCTTTTAGTTTTTTCTGTTTTTCTGTTTTTCATACAAAGTTTTAGATGAATTAATTAATTAGATTAGATTAATGTCAAATAGTATGTAGAAATGTTAGTTATAATATATATAATGTCAAATGTTATAGAAATGTTAGTTATATAGAAATGTTAGAAATTTTGGAAATGTTAGTTTTAGCTAGCTAGATGAATTAGATTAATTTCAAATTGTTAGACGATGATCGATGTTTTTTTAGTTTCTTATATTTTTAGTTATAAAATTTAGAATTTGCATATATGAAATCATCACAATCCATCATTTAAAAAATGTTACTTTACTTTTGCGGCATATAGTATTTTGTTGTCGACGATGCCCGGCCCGCATCCTCGCCGTCGACACGTCCGCGACGACGTCCTGCTTCAGAGGACCCATGTCCGGGACTGGGCTCCGCCGGGCTGGCACTGGGAGGTGCTACCTTCAGGGGCGCGACGCTTGGTGAGGAACCCGACCCCGGGTCCCGTCATCGACCCTCATCTCCTTTGGTGGCATTCACGTGGGCCACTTTCGGTGCGGAGGGAGCCAGCCCCGCCGGAGGTGGTACGTCGCCGTGTCAGGGAGGAGGACGAGCACGTCCATCGCTACATGGCTGCTATGGACGTCAGGTTCTCCAATACCTGGCAGGTTCTTTGGGGAGATCACCCGAGCTATGATCCAGTGATGGTTCCTTCTCTTTGGGTGTCCACCGCCCGCACCTCAGGAACCGCGAGTGGCCTAGATTACTCTGTACTATTCGATCTTTATTAGCTTGCTAGCTAGCTAGCTAGTGATGTATTCAATATTATATCTATTATTCGAGATGATGTATTCGAGATTATATCTATTATTCGAGACGATGTATTCGAGATTATATCTATTATTCGAGATTATACTAAATTGTTTTATATTTCTTTTGGCATAGTTAAATAAAAGCTATGGCGGACAATACCGACAGAGAGAGAGAGAACAGACCATGCTCGATATCATACGCGGGCCAGATGATGATCAGAATGAAGAAGATTTTGACGGCTCCGAATTTCTAAACAACACCGGAGAGGGTGATATGATATTCGATCGCGACGACCGAGAAGATGAAGTCATGAACTACGACGAAGAACATGTTAATCCTGAAACAACAAACACCAGCGAGGTATATATATTTATATAAGCAGGAATCTGGTGATCATCGCATGTTTTAAATGAGTTGAAGATATATTAACGAATCAATCTTTCTTCTTTCAGCCATCCGGATCGAGCAAATCTTCAGGCAAAAGGACGAAATGAGGCCCGAACAAAAAGTTGAAAGAGGGCGTAAAGTACAATATCGAGGCAATCAGACCTAATGGCGAACCATTAGCGCCTAAGAAGATTGCGGACAAGTTCGTTCGTCGGTGCGGAGTTCTTGTGAAGGACCAGCTCCCGATCTCCCTTCAAGAATGGAGAAAGCCAGCAAATCCACGTACAGATGTTACTTTTGTCGACGAGAATCAAAAAAATCTGCTTTGGGATACTCTCATGGAACATTTCACCCTACCAGATAATTTCACAGAAGCAGACGTGCGGAAAGTCAAGGATGCTGCTTTTAGGAAGATGGCGGTTGCATTCAAGAACCACAAGAGAATGACGTGGGAGAAGTATGTCAAGGGAGGAAGGAAGACTCCAGTATTCGAGGGGATACTAGAGAATCAAAGTGCTCATTGGGATGATTTCGTGAAATTCAAGGATTCAGAATTAGCTAAGGAACGGTCGAGAATAAACAAGAATGCTGAAAAAAAGGATAAGTTCCATAAGCTGGGGCCAGGTGGCTATGCGGTGGCAATGCCTAAGTGGGATAAGTCTGAGAAAGAGATGGAGGATGCAGGTGTCACTCCGGTTAGTAAGAGCTGGCCCCCCAGGTGCAGGACTTGGTTCTATGCGCATGGGGGGGAGTTGGACCCAAAGACAGGCAATGTTTCGACGAAGGCATGTCTGAACGGAGCCGACGATGCGCTACTTGTTGCAATAGAAGAGGCTCGATCGGGGGTGTTCCAGCCCAACAGAGAGAACGACGAGCTTACGCGTGCCCTAGGAAATCCTGAACACCCGGGAAGAACACGAGGCAAGGGCGCTATTCTGTGGTATGAGGGGTTTTTGGACTGGAACGCCGACTACAGAACCCGTGCGAGAAAGAAGATTGCGGAGGAGAAGAAGAGGAAGATGGAGGAGGAGCAAAGGAAGCTCGACTATGAACGCCTTCAAGGCCTAGAAGCAAGTCAAGCGGAATTGGCAGCTAAATTCCAGCGGCAGCAGGAGCAGATCGACTCACTTAGCCAGCAAAGGGGGTCTCAGCAGCTGCAGCAGCTAGCGGATGATCCAGCATTGGATACCACCGCCCCATCCATGTCGAGAAGCAGCGTGGGTTCCGCCCCGGGCGACGCAGTAGTGCTGGATAGATACCCCGTGGATGACATCACGGAGAACACTAACTGCGAGCTACACTTCAAAATGAAGAACATATCCATGAAGGTGGCGGACGCCGTTGCTTTTTCAAATTCCCCCGAGGCAACCTTCCATTGCAACCCGATTCCAGCGGGCTATGCTTGTGTCTTGGTTGATGAGGTGGTGGACCAATATTCGGGGCTAGAGCTTGACATTCCTGGAGGTGATGAGGAGCACACACTCGGAGATGCCAAACATCGTATCATCCTATGGAGAAAGGATTGCATCATTTTTCGAAGGCCACCGACACCGCGTCACCCGACTCCTCGTCGAAGTCCGCCACCGAGTCAGCAGACTCCCGCTCCTCCAAGTCCACCAACGTGTGAGGCCACTCCTCCTCCTCCAAGTCCGGCAAAGTGTCAAGCCACTCCTCCTCCAAGTCCGACACAGCGTCAGACGTCCACTCCTTCTCCAAGTCCGGCACAACCTCAGGCCACTCCTCCTCCAAGTCCGGCACAGCTTCAGGCCACTCCTCCTCGTCCAACTCAGCCCCGTCAGCCGTCTCCGCCGCGTCAGCAATCGCAGAAGAGACACCCCGCAGCGATGGTGCGTAGCGGTACTAGTCGAGGTCATAGTACAGGAAGTACAGGCGGAGGCAAGCGATATAAATGTGGTCCAAACCTCACTACTCCTCTTCCTGTGAGGGCTTACGACAGGACCGAGGAGCAAACCAATGCCATAGTCCGGGCAGAAGTCGACGCCCATTTTGGACCGAAACCGCCACCGCCGCCAAGGGAGAAAGTTCCTGTGGAAGTAGTTGACCACTTCATTCGTATGGCTCAACCACCAGCTCCTAAGCCTGTTGACACAGACTATGAGCGCCACATCAGGAAGTTACATCGACAACGTCTACAGAAGGAGGCGAGCTCGAGCTCGAGCAAACAACAAGCAGCTGTCGAAAAATGCGGGAAAACCGTTGCCAAGCTGGGAGAACAGGCGGCGCAATCGCCCCCCCCCCCCCCCCCCCGCTTGTTGTATCGACAACACGTGACAGTACGCGCGCCCAATATTATTGTGGCCAAACAGTTTACGTTCCCGAGGTGGGCGATGTGGTAATAACCCAGGAGCATATAATGCAGGCTGAAGAACTCAAGATCACTGTTGGACAACTCCTCGAGATCGAGGACATGCCTGTGATTACAGAGGAGGAAATAAAACGGAAATATGTCCGGGGCCAACCTTTGGTCAAGCCAGAAGATGTGAAGAAGCTCCCAACGAGAATGTATGAATTGCATCAATGGTACATGGACATTACCAAGAGATCCGATCGAGAGTCCCTCATGGTGTATGTCAAGAAGGATCATTACTACCATGAGAAAGTTGTGGCCGTTGAGTATTCTGAACTGTTTCAGTTATACAATCAAGACGCACTCGACAAATCTATCGTCAGTTGCTATTGTCTGTAAGTGATTTCTTTCTGTAATTTAAGTCTCAAGCTAGCTGTAGTGATCCTTTTGATCAATCATTACCTGTAATTATCCTCACTATATTCTTTTCTATGGTATTATGCAGGATGAAGATGTATGAAATGAGAAAAGGTGGACGCTATGGCATTGGGTTCATTGACCCAAACACCGTTAATCAATACACATGGAAAATGAGCAAGTATTATGAAAAGCAGGTAGAGGACAGCATGCTAGAGTTCTTGAAGCGCCTCAAATACAATGAAGATATACTACTTCCTTACAACTTCGAGTGAGTCACACTTTCTTGTACTACAAATTCTCTGTTTTTGCCTACTAGCTAGCTACATGTTTTTGCTTACATATGCCCGCTTAATTAAGACATGCAAACGTGTGTGCAAGCAGATTTCACTGGATCTTGTGTATCATTAAAGTTGACGCCGGAACAGTTGAAATACTGGACTCGCTACTCAAAGCAAATAGTGACTACAACATCTTGTATGGGATAGTCAACAGGTAATTTCAATCATTATTAACTATATATCTCGGCCTATTTAGTTTGTCATTTCATGATATGAACTATTTAATAACCCCTTTATTCATTTTCTTTGTCGGCGGGCAGGGCTTGGGCAAGGTTCATCAGCGTCACGGAAGGCGAATGGAAACCACAGCTGAAATGGTTTTGATCCAAGGTAAGTAATTAAGTAGTACTAGCTAGCTAGCTAGCTGCCATCTCTTTAATTATCATGCTTGATTAATTATTATCTAATCAAATTAAATTCCATTCTTGTAATAAAGGCCCTGAAGCAGGCGCAGGGGACTAATTTGTGTGCATACTGCGTTTGCGAGAACATTCGCATGATGGCGTCCGAAAGGAGCAGATCTCAAAGACAGGAATGGGTACGCTTGTCAGAACACTATTCACAATTTTTACACCATTATCGATATCTAGTCACACAACTAATACACATGCATATTGATCTCCTTCTTAACAGTTCAAAGAGGTGCGGGACAAGCTCCTAGAAACGAAGCGCGTAGAAGCACTTCAAGAGGAAATAGCGGGATTTTTGCTCGACCAGGTCATAAATCCGAAGGGAGAATACTATTACCCGCTACCGCCCCCATCGAACATGTCATGAACCACTTCCAATTGTCATCGTGCTCCGAAGGCACCAATTCGGCTAATGCCACTGGCTCCGAAGGCAACATGCATATGTAGGAGAAATTGTATATAGCTATACATGTGTGTATGTGTAAATTAATATGGTGGTTTGTGAGACATTGATGATATATATATATGATTGGTTCTACTAGAAATTCTATTTATATATATATATGCATAACGTGTACAATGTGTAGTACCGTAAAATACCAGCAAACGAAAAAGAATTAAAATGGAAAACACAAATCTAAATGAAAAAGAAATCATAAAACCAAAAATCCACCAAACATTTTAGTACCGGTTGGTGTTACCAACCGGTACTAAAGGGCTCCCGGCCCCCGGAGCTGGCTCGTGCCACGTGGTTGCCCTTTAGCACCGGTTCGTGCTGAACCGGTACTAAAGGGGGGGCCTTTAGTGCCGAAATGTTAGTGCCGGTTCCGAAACCGGCACTAAAGGGCCTTACGAACCGGTGCTATTGCCCTGTTCTGCACTAGTGTTGCTTAAGCCCGTAGTAGCCACGTAAAACTTGCAACAACAAAGTAGAGGACGTCTAACTTGTTTTTGCAGGGCATGTTGTGATGTGATATGGTCAAGACATGATGCTAAATTTTATTGTATGAGATGATCATGTTTCGTAACCGAGTTATCGGCAACTGGCAGCAGCCATATGGTTGTCGCTTTATTGTATGCAATGCAATCGCGCTGTAATGCTTTACTTTGTCACTAAGCGGTAGCGATAGTCGTGGAAGCATAAGATTGGCGAGACGACAACGATGCTACGATGGAGATCAAGGTGTCGCACCGGTGACGATGGTGATCATGACGGTGCTTCGAAGATGGAGATCACAAGCACAAGATGATGATGGCCATATCATATCACTTATATTGATTGCATGTGATGTTTATCTTTTATGCATCTTATCTTGCTTTGATTGACGGTAGCATTAATTATAAGATGATCTCTCACTAATTATCAAGAAGTGTTCTCCCTGAGTATGCACCGTTACGAAAGTTCTTCGTGCTGAGACACCACGTGATGATCGGGTGTGATAGGCTCTACGTTCAAATACAATGGGTGCAAAACAGTTGCACACGCGGAATACTCAGGTTATACTTGACGAGCCAAGCATATACAGATATGGCCTCGAAACACGGAGACCGAAAGGTCGAGCGTGAATCATATAATAGATATGATCAACATAGTGATGTTCACCAATGAAACTACTCCATCTCACGTGATGATCTGACATGGTTTAGTTGATTTGGATCACGTAATCACTTAGAGGATTAGAGGGATGTCTATCTAAGTGGGAGTTCTTTAAGTAATATGATTAATTGAACCTAAATTTATCATGAACTTAGTACCTGATAGTATCTTGCTTATTCATGTTTGATTGTAGATAGATGGCCCGTGCTGTTGTTCCGTTGAATTTTAATGCGTTCCTTGAGAAAGCAAAGTTGAAAGATGATGGTAGCAATTACACGGACTGGGTTCGTAACTTGAGGATTATCCTCATTGCTACACAGAAGAATTACGTCCTAGAAGCACCGCTGGGTGCCAGGCCTGCTGCTGGAGCAACACCAGAAGTTATGAATGTCTGGCAGAGCAAAGCGTATGACTACTCGATAGTTCAGTGTGCCATGCTTTACGGCTTAGAATCGGGACTTCAACGACGTTTTGAACGTCATGGAGCATATGAGATGTTCCAGGGGTTGAAGTTAATATTTCAAGCAAATGCCCGGATTGAGAGATATGAAGTCTCCAATAAATTCTATAGCTGCAAGATGGAGGAGAACAGTTCTGTTAGTGAGCATATACTCAAAATGTCTGGGTATAATAATCACTTGATTCAATTGGGAGTTAATCTTCCAGATGATTGCTTCATTGACAGAATTGTCCAATCACTGCCACCAAGCTACAACAGCTTCGTGATGAACTATAATATGCAAGGGATGAATAAGACTATTCCCGAGCTCTTCGCAATGCTGAAAGCTGCGGAGGTAGAAATCAAGAAGGAGCATCAAGTGTTGATGGTCAACAAGACCACTAGTTTCAAGAAAAAGGGCAAAGGGAAGAAGAAGGGGAACTTCAAAAAGAACAGCAAGCAAGTTGCTGCTCAAGAGAAGAAACCCAAACCTGGACCTAAGCCTCAAACTGAGTGCTTCTACTGCAAGCAGACTGGTCACTGGAAGCAGAACTGCCTCAAGTATTTGGCGGATAAGAAGGATGGCAAGGTGAACAAAGGTATATGTGATATACATGTTATTGATGTGTACCTTACTAATGCTCGCAGTAGCACCTGGGTATTTGATACTGGTTCTGTTGCTAATATTTGCAACTCAAAACAGGAACTACGGATTAAGCGAAGATTGGCTAAGGACGAGGTGATGATGCGCGTGGGAAATGGTTCCAAAGTCGATGTGATCGCAGTCGGCACGGTACCTCTACATCTACCTTCGGGATTAATATTAGACCTAAATAATTGTTATTTGGTGCCAGCGTTAAGCATGAACATTATATCTGGATCTTGTTTAATGCGAGACGGTTATTCATTTAAATCAGAGAATAATGGTTGTTCTATTTACATGAGTAATATCTTTTATGGTCATGCACCTAAAAGAGTGGTCTATTCTTATTAAATCTCGATAGTACTGACACACATATTCATAGTGTTGAAACCAAAAGATGCAGAGTTGATAATGATAGTGCAACTTATTTGTGGCACTACCGTTTAGGTCATATCGGTATAAAGCGCATGAAGAAACTCCATATTGATGGGCTTTTGGAACCACTTGATTATGAATCACTTGGTACTTGCGAACCGTGCCTTATGGGTAAGATGACAAAAACACCGTTCTCCTGTACTATGGAGAGAGCAACAGATTTGTTAGAAATCATACATACAGATGTATGTGGTCCGATGAATGTTGAGGCTTGTGGCGGATATCGTTATTTTCTCACCTTCACAGATGACTTAAGCAGATATGGGTATATATACTTAATGAAACACAAGTCTGAAACGTTTGAAAAGTTCAAAGAATTTCAGAGTGAAGTTGAAAATCATCGTAACAAGAAAATAAAATTCCTACGATCTGATCGTGGAGGAGAATATTTGAGTTACGAGTTTGGTGTACATTTGAAACAATGTGGAATAGTTTCGCAACTCACGCCACCCGGAACACCACAGCGTAATGGTGTGTCCGAACGTCGTAATCGTACTTTACTAGATATGGTACGATCTATGATGTCTCTTACTGATTTACCGCTATCGTTTTGGGGATACGCTCTAGAGACGGCCGCATTCACGTTAAATAGGGCACCATCAAAATCCGTTGAGACGACGCCTTATGAACTATGGTTTGGCAAGAAACCAAAGTTGTCGTTTCTGAAAGTTTGGGGCTGTGATGCTTATGTGAAAAAGCTTCAACCTGATAAGCTCGAACCCAAATCGGAAAAATGTATCTTCATAGGATATCCAAAGGAAACTATTGGATACACCTTCTATCACAGATCCGAAGGCAAGACTTTTGTTGCTAAATTCGGAAACTTTCTGGAGAAGGAGTTTCTCTCAAAAGAAGTGAGTGGGAGGAAAGTAGAACTTGACGAGGTAACTGTACCTACTCCCTTATTGGAAAGTAGTACATCACAGAAACCTGTTTCTGTGACACCTACACCAATTAGTGAGGAAGCTAATGATAATGATCATGAAACTTCAGAACAAGATACTACTGAACCTCGTAGATCAACCAGAGTGAGATCCGCGCTAGAGTGGTACGGTAATCCTATTCTGGAAGTCATGCTACTAGATCATGATGAACCTATGAACTATGAAGAAGCGATGGTGAGCCCAGATTCCGCAAAATGGCTTGAAGCCATGAAATCTGAGATGGGATCCATGTATGAGAACAAAGTATGGACTTTGGTTGACTTGCCTAATGATCGGCAAGCAATTGAGAATAAATGGATCTTCAAGAAGAAGACGGACGCTAACGGTAATATTACTGTCTACAAAGCTCGACTTGTCACAAAAGGTTTTCGGCAAGTTCAAGGGATTGACTACGATGAGACCTTCTCACCCGTAGCGATGCTTAAGTCTGTCCGAATCATGTTAGCAATTGCCGCATTTTAATGTTATGAAATTTGGCAGATGGATGTCAAAACTAAATTCCTGAATGGATTTCTGTAAGAAGAGTTGTATATGATGCAACCAGAAGGTTTTGTCGATCCAAAGGGACCTAACAAAGTGTGCAAGCTCCAGCGATCCATTTATGGACTGGTGCAAGCCTCTCGGAGTTGGAATAAACGCTTTGATAGTGTGATCAAAGCATTTGGTTTTATACAGACTTTTGGAGAAGCCTGTATTTACAAGAAAGTGAGTGGGAGCTCTGTAGCATTTCTGATATTATATGTGGATGACATATTACTAATTGGAAATGATATAGAATTTCTGGATAGCATAAAGGGATACTTGAATAAGAGTTTTTCAATGAAAGACATCGGTGAAGCTGCTTACATATTAGGCATTAAGATCTATAGAGATAGATCAAGACGCTTAATTGGACTTTCACAAAGCACATACCTTGACAAAGTTTTGAAGAAGTTCAAAATGGATCAAGCAAAGAAAGGGTTCTTGTCTGTGTCACAAGGTGTGAAGTTGAGTCAGACTAAATGCCCGACCACTACAGAAGATAGAGAGAAAATGAAAGATGTTCCCTATGCTTCAGCCATAGGCTCTATCATGTAGGCAATGCTGTGTACCAGACCTGATGTGTGCCTTGCTATAAGTCTAGCAGGGAGGTACCAAAGTAATCAAGGAGTGGATCACTGGACAGCGGTCAAGAACATCCTGAAATACCTGAAAAGGACTAAGGATATGTTTCTCATTTATGGAGGTGACAAAGAGCTTTGACACTGATCTGGATGATTCTAAATCGCAAAATGGATACGTATTTACATTACACGGTGGAGCTGTCAGTTGGTGCTGTTCTAAACAAAGCGTCGTGGTGGGATCTACGTGTGAAGCAGAATACATAGCTGCTTCAGAAGCAGCAAATGAAGGAGTCTGGATGAAGGAGTTCATATCCGATCTATGTGTCATACCTAGTGCATCGGGTCCAATGAAAATCTTTTGTGACAATACTGGTGCAATTGCCTTGGCAAAGGAATCCAGATTTCACAAGAGAACCAAGCACATCAAGAGACGCTTCAATTCCATCCGGGATCTAGTCCAGGTGGGAGACATAGAGATTTGCAACATACATACGGATCTGAATGTAGCAGACCCGTTGACTAAGCCTCTTCCACGAGCAAAACATGATCAGCACCAAGGCTCCATGGGTGTTAGAATCATTACTGTATAATCTAGATTATTGACTCTAGTGCAAGTGGGAGACTGAAGGAAATATGCCCTAGAGGCAATAATAAAGTTATTATTTATTTCCTTATATCATGATAAATGTTTATTATTCATGCTAGAATTGTATTAACCGGAAACATAATACATGTGTGAATACATAGACAAACAGAGTGTCACTAGTATGCCTCTACTAGACTAGCTCGTTAATCAAAGATGGTTATGTTTCCTAACCATGGACAAAGAGTTGTTATTTGATTAACGGGATCACATCATTAGGTGAATGATCTGATTGACATGACCCATTCCATTAGCTTAGCACCCGATCGTTTAGTATGTTGCTATTGCTTTCTTCATGACTTATACATGTTCCTATGACTATGAGATTATGCAACTCCCGTTTGCCGGAGGAACACTTTGTGTGCTACCAAACGTCACAACGTAACTGGGTGATTATAAAGGTGCTCTATAGGTGTCTCCAAAGGTACATGTTGGGTTGGCGTATTTCGAGATTAGGATTTGTCACTCCGATTGTCGGAGAGGTATCTCTGGGCCCTCTCGGTAATATACATCACATAAGCCTTGCAAGCATTGCAACTAATGAGTTAGTTGTGAGATGATGTATTGCGGAACGAGTAAAGAGACTTGCCTGTAACGAGATTGAAATAGGTATTAAGATACCGACGATCGAATCTCGGGCAAGTAACATACCGATGACAAAGGGAACAACGTATGTTGTTATGCGGTCTGACCGATAAAGATCTTCGTAGAATATGTAGGGGCCAATATGAGCATCCAGGTTCCGCTATTGGTTATTGACCGGAGACGTGTCTCGGTCATGTCTACATTGTTCTCGAACCCGTAGGGTCCGCACGCTTAGGGTTTCGATGACAGTTATATTATGAGTTTATGAGTTTTGATGTACCGAAGGAGTTCGGAGTCCCGGATAGGATCGGGGACATGAAGAGGAGTCTCGAAATGGTCGAGACATAAAGATTGATATATTGGAAGCCTATATTTGGATATCGGAAGTGTTCCGGGTGAAATCGGGATTTTACCGGAGTACTGGGAGGTTACCGGAACCCCCCGGGAGGTATATGGGCCTTAGTGGGCCTAAGTGGAAGACAGGAGACGTGGCCAGGGCTGGGCCGCGCGCCCCTCCCCCCTAATCCGAATAGTACAAGGAGAGGGGGGCGGCGCCCCCCCTTTTTCTTCTCTCTCTCTTCTTTCCCCCCTCCCGAATCCTATTCCAACTAGGAAAGGGGGGGAATCCTACTCCCGGAGGGAGTAGGACTCCTCCTGGTGCGCCCTCTCCTGGCCGGCCACACCCCCCCCTTTGATCCTTTATATACGGAGGCATGGGGCACCCCTAGAGACACAAGTTGATCCACGTGATCATATTCTTAGCCGTGTGCGGTGCCCCCTTCCACCATAGTCCTCGATAATATTGTAGCAGTGCTTAGGCGAAGCCCTACGACAGTAGTACATCAAGATCGTCACCACGCCGTTGTGCTGACGGAACTCTTCCCCGACACTTTGCTGGATCGGAGTCCGGGGATCGTCATCTAGCTGAACGTGTGCTAGAACTCGGAGGTGTCGTAGTTTCGGTGCTTGATCGGTCGGGCCGTGAAGACGTACGACTACATCAACCACGTTGTGCTAACGCTTCCGTTGTCGATCTACAAGGGTACGTAGATCACACTCTCCCCTCTCGTTGCTATGCATCACCATGATCTTGCGTGTGCGTAGGAAAATTTTGAAATTACTATGTTACCCAACACCATGTACTCCCTCCGTTTTTATTTACTCTGCATATCAGAGTTGACTGAAGTCAAACTTCGTGAAGTTTGACCAAGTTTGTAGAAAACAATATAGACATTTATCATAATAATTCTATACGATGTGAAAGTACATTCAATAATAAATCTAATGTTGTTGATTTGTTATTGTATATCTTAATATTTTTGTTTATAAACTTGGTCAAAGTTTGTAAAGCTTGATTTTGACCAAAGCTAATATGCGAACTAAATAAAAACAGAGGGAGTACTATCTATGCCAAGATGTGTTGGTTCAATAGGTTATCAAAGATATAGTTGGCGTGGAATGTTTGCTACACCACAACCATGACTCGGTAATCCCCTACATTCCATCCATAATGCAAGTCTGGTTGAAAAGCATATGGCTAATACCAACAGGGAGATATGTCTGATATACTTGTCCAAATCAAATCTTGGTTGTAATATACAAAAAACAAATCTATGTCTAATTTTTGCTTGGACAATTACTCGTATATATGTAAAGTAAGGGTTAAGGGCCCAGACTCCCCACGACACCGTCGAATGTATTATATTGCCAGCTTCTTAGAATTAGGGATGCAAAGTGGCATCCCGCATCAGCCCGCATCCTTCAGTTGATTCAGTAAAACCAAGGCATTCCTCTTTTTGTCACAATTAGTGTATTTGTATTACTAGCATAGCTTAGCGGGCTTTGGCATCCCTACTTAGAGTAGGGCATATACTACATTCATAGAAATTATATGACATCGTAAGTAAGGGCCTTTGGCTGGCTTACGAAGCCGCATGACTCGGTCAATCATCAATGTCAAAAAACAGAAATCATATGATATATGATAAAAAACCTCAGTTGTACCTTGTGCTAGGTTCACCCTGCTTTCATTCACATAGCAGATGAGTAATAGCCATTGCATTTGGTTCGTCTAATGGCACATAATTGACAACATGTTTTCATGGATCCAAACAATTTGATCCGCTTAAGCAAGTAGCCCAATGGCTCACCCCACACTTTAATTCAAAAATATACCAGTATCGATACTTTCCCTACAATCCAACGCCTTCAGAGAGTTACAGGCCTGCAGTTTTTCAGGTTGCGATATGTCCATGTAACCTTGGATCAAGATCACCTAGTTTGGACCCCAGAAGCCTCCACGCGATTTTCTCTTACAAATATAGATCACACATAAATATTGTTCGATACAAGTTCAAGTACTGATTAAGCAATACATGACCTGCTCAAGTGAGGTTTCGACACAAATGACATACATGTTTGCTAAAAGAATAAGTTTCGCAATGTATCAAGACATGCCAAAAGAACACTAATGCCTCCTTCAAAAGCTGACAAATATCTACTATGATACTTAGAAGCAGTCTTTGTCAATCAGCACCCAAATATCGAATCCTACATCCTACGCAGGCAGCGAGTGGTACATACATGGGCCCGCCATCACTTGCGCATGTTTCCTATTGTGGCATGAGCATCATACCAACCATGGCTGTGGCACTCTTACCGGAGCCACGGAGCAACACCTTCGGCACGAGGAACAGGAAGCAATCTTTGGGCAGCCCATCATACAGATTAGTGCTCCTGGTTTTGAAAGTCCATAGCCCGAGAAAAGCTCGGTTCAGTGCACGACAATGATAGCCCGCACCTGAATTTGGATCCAGTAATGTCAGGCTGGATGTAGCAAACTGAGATGACACCGCTAAGGGACTCCATTGTCATGTTGACAAGGAACAGGTGCCCATCCTCGCCCACGAGAATGGTTGATCCAGGCTGGATGCGGATATGGAACACCTTTCTGTACGTAACTTTCAGGGGATGCCACTTGTGCTTGCCTGAAAAATGGTCCAGAAGCATCGTGGTTGATACGCTAAAGCCGCAACTGGTTTCGGGGCAGAAACATGGAGTGTGTGGGCAGACTTTCTCGTGGTCTTATTTCTGGTAGTAAATTATCCTTGCAGTGCATCCATGATTGCCATTGGAACAAGCAACTTTGATGGATTCAACGACATGTTCTACCATGAGGCAGCGATTGTAGATCGTGGGAAGGGAGCAGAAGTGGCACTTGTCCAGGAGCTTGTCGTGGCAAGACGAGCATATGGTATGCACCATAGTGCACTGAGAAACATAAACAAATCAAATCAGTACATAAGAAACACTACACATGTTAATAGCTTTAGCTGAAATGATGAACAACACAGAAACTGGAAAGTATGTACTGTGTGGCAGCTAAATACATGCTAGAATAACCATGATACAATTTGAGCTATTGATTTTTCAACTTCCATTTGTGAACTTCTGTCTTTTCGTCCAAACAAACTGACTTGCAATGTGCAGAAAGTGGAACAAAAATGGGAGAAGAAAAGCATTTCCTGCATTTAGGTGCATTCGAGAAAAAAAAGTTACCTGAGTGATTGAAATTTAGGTGCATTTAATTCTAGAAAAAACAGAAATTCACTCTTTTTTAAAATTCACTCTTGAATATACCAGAAAAGTCAAGGGAAATACTGTCTACATTCACAAATGTAATGGCTCCTTTGATTACAAGGAATTCTATAGATTGTATGAGTGATTGAATGTTGGGGAACGCAGTAATTTCAAAAAATATCCTACGCACACGCAAGATCCATCTAGGTGATGTAAAGCAACCAAAGGGGAGAGTGTTGTCTACGTACCCTCGTAGACCGAAAGCGGAAGTGTTATGACAACGCGGTTGATGTAGTCGTACGTCTTCACGATCCGACCGATCCTAGCACCGAAGGTACGACACCTCCATGATCTGCACACGTTTAGCTCGGTGACGTCCCACGAACTCTAGATCCAGCTGAGTGTCGAGGGAGAGCTTCGTCAGCAGGACGGCGTGATGAGAGTGATGATGAAGTTACCGATGCAGGGCTTCGCCTAAGCTCTACAACGATATGACGGAGGTGGAAATTTGTGGAGGGGGCACCGCACACGGCTAAACAATGAACTTGTGTGTCCTTGGGTGCCCCCCTCCCCACGTATATAAATGAGGGAGGGGGAGGCCGGCCGGCCTCTCTAGGCGCGCCAAGGGGGAGGAGTCCTCCTCCTAGTAGGAGTAGGACCCCCCCCTTTCCCAGTCCAACTAGGAATAGAAGGAAGAGGGAGAAGGAGCAAGGAAAGGGGGGCTAGCCCCCCCCCCCCCCCACCCAATTCGGATTGGGCTTGGGGGGCGCCCCCTCCTAGGCTGCCTTCTCTTCTCTCCCAGGTACTCCAGTAAATGCCCGAACTCACCTGAAACCATTCCGATGTCCAAACATAGCCTTCCAGTATATCGATCTTTATGTATCGACCATTCCGAGACTCCTCGTCATGTCCGTGATCATATCCGGGACTCTGAACTACCTTCGGTACATCAAAACACATAAACTCATAATTCCGATCGTCACCAAACGTTAAGCGTGCGGACCCTACGGGTTTGAGAACTATGTAGACATGACCGAGACTCATCTCCAGTCAATAACCAATAGCGGAACCTAGATGCTCATATTGGTTCCTACATATTCTACGAAGATCTTTATCGGTCAAACCGCATAAAAACATACGTTGTTCCCTTTGTCATTGGTATGTTACTTCACTTGTGCGTGTCGTTCCTAAACAAACAGTTTTTTACCCCTTTCCTCAACGACATTTGGAATCATGGCCAAGTGAGTGTGTGCGATAGGGTGTCCTTCCCACATGACCCAGAAATCGTCAAGGATAGGCCCTCCTGGGACCCAGGCTGGGGCTGTGTGCGATCGGGCGAGGCATCAAAACCCAATCATTTCCGTAGGTATGTACATTCCACACGGTGAATCCCAGAAATCATTTCCGTAGGTATGTACATCCCACACGGTAAATCCCAGAAATCATTTCCGTAGGTATGTACATCCCACACTGTGAATCCCAGAAAATCATTTCCGTTCGTATGTACATCACACACAGTCAATCCAAGGAATATGTTTCCGTTCTTATGCACATCCCACACAGTCAATTCAGGGAAAACGTTTTCGTTCGGATATACATCCCACACGGTTTTATGTATATGCTCGTGTGTGAAAGGTGTAACTATCTCACACGCTCTGCCTTGGTTAATTGTTTGCTTTCATTAACTACATCACACACGATTTGAATTAGAAAACCGTGTGGCATTGGGCTGTAGATCGCAAGCGCTTTTACTGCTAGAACCGTTTGCAAAGGTCCATGACTGTCTGTTCGATTTTTATTTTTGCCTGTAATTTATTATTCTAATTGGAAATTTTGAAATACGAAACGTGCAATTCAAATTCTCAACACAATGGTTCAATAACGAATCCATAAATAAGATTTCCAGTACAATATGTTCAGTAATTGCAGGATTAGGCAGCAATTAACTATGATGAACAGCAGTATATAAAGGCGGTAAAGGTAAAGAGACAAGTGTAAATCATTTTGACTGCCGACGGTGTTGAAGAAGCGGAATGTCCATAATGTGCCTTCCTGTATGCCATAGGAAAGAACCACTTTTGTCCAACCCCTTGTGATGATCGCCCGTCCATCCTTCACCTCCTTCAGGAAGACTTCTAGAGCATTCTTATGGTAGCATGAATTATATACTTTAACCTTAGTTGCCTCCACTACATTCATGTAGTTTGGAAGGTAATCATTAGTAAATAGCTTTGGAAACCACTGAAAAGAGAAAAATATCAGATACCGAGGTCTAATAGAGTAACTTGTCGTGGGCAGGGGGAAAAGGCAACACATTACTTACCATCCTAAACTTCACTGTTGTCTTTGACAAAGTGTAAATAAGAGCTTAGTTCCAATAACCCGTTTTTTCGCCTAACAATCTTTCTTAGTTTCCTCACTTGACGCGTGTTCATGAATATCGCATTGCCCCATACATAAAAGGGATCGAAGCGAGGATCAGTAACCCTCAAATATGTACCTACAAGCAACCAGTAAATGTTAGAAGCTAAACTGAGATTGCACAAATGATGTAAAATACAACTACCTATGTTCCTAAGTACAAGTTTTTTTTTGAGATTTCAATATGAACTACATACGAATTTATATAGAATTATAGATATAGTTTAGATTAGAATCTAGATTCACTCATTTTGCGCCTTATGTAGTCTATATTGGAATCTCTAAAAATACTTATATTTAGGAATAGATGGTGTATAAGACATGGGATGCAGCTAACCTCGACGGCAAATAATAGCATCGCCCATTGTAGCCCTATGTAAGTACATGGAAAACCAATGTTAACTACAACAGGGTTAACATCCACCAAAAATACCAAATGGTAATAAAATGGCAGCATCTGTAGTGATATCTTCATTTGAAAAGAGTAGCACGGTAGCAAAGGGACGGATTAAAAAATGGATACAACTGTTAATTGCAATAGGCTTGACAATATCCTAATTCATGTTTTGTAAGTTTGTAGCCAATGAAATACAACTTTTTAAAAATGAATACAACTGTTAATTGCAACAGGCTTACTGGCCACCGGTACTAATAAAAATGCAATTGGCAGAGTTAAACATAACAGGGCAGGTGCTGCCAGAGCAGATAATGGCCCAGTTGTCTATAAAAAGGTAGGGAAAATAGCTCAAATGTGTTAGGCATGTTTACTACAACATGCATAATACATCGATAGTACAAAACATAGCCATTAATTGCAACTGGTATTGGTAATATTGAACTGGTGGGTACATACTTGGTAAGTCCTGAGCGGTAGTTGCTGGGGCACTTCATCTTGGCCAGAGCCCGCCCAAAGTCAGTAGCGGTGGAGGCAAGCTGTTCCTCCGGGTCAAAGCATGGATCAGTGCCACTGACATGTGTACCTACAGGCAACCAGTAAATGTAGAAGTTAAAATGCAATTGCACAAATGATGTGAAATACTGTAAGACATGGGATGCAGCTAACCTTGATGGCAAATAACAGCATCGGTCGTTATGACGCTGCGTAAGTACATGGACAAGCATGTTAAGTACAACAGGGTTAGCATCCACCAAAAATAGCAAATGGGGCAGCATCTGTAGTATATCTTCATTGCAAACAGTAGCATGGTAGCAAATGGACAGATTAAAAAATGGATACAACTGTTAATTGCAACAGGCTTAACAACATCCTAAGTCATGTTTTGTAAGTTTGTAGCCTTTGAAATGCAACTGTTTAAAAATGGATTCAACTGTTAATTGCAACAGGCTTTATAGACATTGAAACCGGTACTAATAAACATGCAATTGGCATAGTTAAACATCACAAGGTAGGTGAATGGCCCAGATGTCTATGAATAGGTAGGGATAGTAGCAAAAACGTGTTAAGCATGTTTACTAGAACATGCTTAATACATCGACCGTACAAAACATACCCATTGATTGCAACTGGTATTGGTTATATTGAAATGGTGAGTACATACTTGGTAAGTCCTGAGAGGTAGTTGCTGGGGCACTTCATCTTGGCCAGAGCTCGCCCAAAGTCAGCGAAGGTAGAGGCGAGCTGTTCCTCCGGGTCGAAGTGTGGATCAGTGCCACTGACATGTGTACCTATAGGAAACCAGTAAATGGGTAGAAGTTAAACTGCAATTGCACAAATTATGTGAAATACTGTAAGACATGGGATGCAGCTCACCTCAACGGCAAACAAAAGCATCGGCCGTTATGACCCTACGTAAGTACATGGACAGGCATGTTAAGTGCAACAGGGTTAGCATCCACTAAAAATAGCAAATGGGCAGCATCTCTAGTGATATGCTGAGTCATGTATTGTAAGTTTGTTGCTGGTATTGGTGAAATTGAGCTGGACACGGTAATATTTGAACATCACACAGTGTGTAGTACTGAAATAAACAAGGCACGAACATGCTTAATACATCAACCGTACAAATCATACCTGTTGCAAGTGGTATTGGTAAGATTTAGCTGGTCAGATCTTACCTGTTAAGTCCTGGCGGTAGTCACTGGGGACTTCATCAGGGCCAGAGCCTGCACCATGTCGGCGGCGGCGGAGGCGAGGTGTTCCTCTGGGTCAACACGCACGGCGTCCATCGCACCATGGACCACCATCAGCTCCTGGCGGGGGAATTTGGAGGCCTGAGGATGTTGTGCATGCGCTATTTAAGCAATCAGGCCAAGGACATGATAGAGATCGGTGGGTTACCTGACTAGATCCGAGAAGAACGTAGATGTGGTTGAAGCTGTGGTTGCGGGGTGGCGGTTTGAGATGTCGGTAGGGGAAGGCGCAAGGGAGGGTGGGATACTAAGGGGAAGGGGATGTGGTTGGAGGAATAAATTCTGAAATCGCGCGCCTAAGGAAAATTTCAGTGCGAAACTTGAAACTTGGGCGGGGAAACGCACAACGCAGACGAAGCGCGTAAAATAATCGTGTGCGAGAAAAAAGAAAGTTGGCATATCTCGTCTCCCAAAAAATGTACACGTGTACTTGATTTTTTTCGTTCAAGGGTACGCTTGGTTTATTAGGAAATATCGCACGGATAACTGACTTATGGGTCATTAACGCAAAAAACACAGACAGGTACGGCATAGAAACCGTATCTTTTTGTGATCTTTGAATGATTAACGCAAAAAAACGCACACGGGCACACATGCTAATCAACTCTCAAAGCCCTCAAAGGATGCCGTTACCGACATTGTACGTTAATACTATAAACTTAAAGTACTACTGGAAATTTGCTATAAGACTACAAACTGAAACTACTTCTCACATGCTACCATCAGGGCATGCTGGCCATAGGCCAGCGTTCTCCTTCCTGGCCTTGTAGGCGGCATACCACCATGCTTCGATCTCCGCCAAGCTCTCCTCACCACGGCATGCGGCCTCGTTTTTCTTGCAGCGGGGGACTCTCTTTTCTTGACTGCCTTTTGCCTTTTTCACTCCTTCTGTGTGGCTTTGGCCGCCTCTAGATCCACGAGCTATTCGGCCATGGCAGCCTCAAAGTCCACCCATGTAACTGTCTAGCCGCCGGCGGCGATGAACTCGGTGCGGCGAGATGCCATCGCTTCCTTACCATGTGCGCGGTCGTGGGCGGCGAGGAACGCGGCGTAGCGGGATGCCATCGCTTCCTTACGAGTTACTTTGCACCGCGGTGCCATGGATGACGCATGGAGAGAGCTTTGGGACGGAGGGGATGGACAGTCATATAGTGCGGTGGTATTCAAGAGCTCAACCAGAAATGACAACAGAAATTTGGCTTCCTTTACAATTTTGCTCGTTCATTATTGCACACGGTTCATCTCCTTCGCTTCCGGAAATAGTGTGCACTGAGCCTATTTGTGTGTTGCGTTATGATTGGTGATACATCTCCATCGTATCTACTTTTCCAAACACTTTTGCCCTTGTTTTGGACTCTAACTTGCATGATTTGGATGGAACTAACCCGGACTGACGTTGTTTTTAGCAGAATTTCCATGGTGTTATTTTTTTGCAAAATAAAAGTTCTCGGAATGACCTGAAAATCAATGGAGAATTATTTTGGAATATATAAAAAATACTGGAAGAAGAATCCATGTCAGGGGGGCCTCCACCTGTCCACGAGGGTGGGGGCGCCCCCCTGCCTCGTGGGCCCACTGACGCTCCACCGACCTCAACCTTGACTCCATATATTCACTTTCGAGGAGAAAAAAATCAGAGAGAAGGATTCATCGCGTTTTCCGATACGGAGCCGCCGCCAATCCCTAAACTCTCTCGGGAGGGCTGATCTGGAGTCCGTTCGGGGCTCCGGAGAGGGGAATCCGTCGCCATCGTCATCATCAACCTTCCTCCATCACCAATTTCATGATGCTCACCACCGTGTGTGAGTAGTTCCATCATAGGCTTGCTGGACGGTGATGGGTTGGATGAGATTTATCATGTAATCGAGTTAGTTTTGTTGGGGTTTGATCCCTAGTATCCACTATGTTCTGAGATTGATGGTGCTATGACTTTGCTATGCTTAATGCTTGTCACTAGGGCCCGAGTGCCATGATTTCAGATCTAAACCTATTATGTTTTCATCAATATATGAGAGTTCTTGATCCTATCTTGCAAGTCTATAGTCACCTACTATGTGTTATGATCCGGCAACCCCGAAGTGACAATAGTCGGGACCACTCCCGATGATGACCGTAGTTTGAGGAGTTCATGTATTCACTATGTGTTAATGCTTTGGTCCGGTACTCTATTAAAAGGAGGCCTTAATATCCCTTAGTTTCCAATAGGACCCCTCTGCCACGGGAGGGTAGGACAAAAGGTGTCATGCAATTTCTTTTCCATAAGCACGTATGACTATATTCGGAATACATGCCTACATTATATTGATGAACTGGAGCTAGTTCTGTGTCACCCTAGGTTATGACTGTTACATGATCGATCGCATCCGGCATAATTCTCTATCACCGATCCATTTCCTACGAGCTTTTCCATATATTGTTCTCCACTTATTTACTTTTCCGATGCTACTATTACAATTAGTATAAAACACCAAAAATATCACTTTTGCTACCGTTACCACTAATATCATATTATTTTGCTACTTATTATTTTGCTGCAGATATTAAGTTATGCAGGTGTGTTTGAATTGACAACTCAACTGTTAATACTTGAGAATATTCTTTGGCTCCCCTTGTGTCGAATCAATAAATTTGGGTTGAATACTCTACCCCCAAAAACTGTTGCGATACCCTATACTTGTGGGTTATCAATTGGCCGGAACCCCAGCCACGCGGATCGCGCGTGTGCACCGTTGTATGCGCCGTGATCGAACGGCAATCCACGTCCCTCACGTCACACCCGTGCACATGTAGCTGTATTAGATTTATATGCGCTAAATTCCTAGAAAATGCACATAATCCCCTAAATATGGTAAATGAGCCCGAAAAAATGCCAAATTTGAACATGATGATTTGCAGGGTGTATGTTCGTTGTAGAAAAAACTCCAGGGCAAAGAACGAAGAAAATTTGGATTCCCCTTCAATCTTGAGGATTTCCCTTTCGAAAGCATGGAACTTCCTCGGTGATGGTTCGCTTTATGAAGGGCGTGCATGACAACATAAAGCCAAACCTTCTCAAATTTTTACCAAGGCATGGTGAGGTCATACCATGGCACCATGCCAGGCGTCATGTTTTTAAGCATTTATTTCATTTTCATAGTTGAAAACCCAACAAACAGACATTTTTGGTTGACTATTGCCACACATTTCATCGAAATATATGTCCATTCCTTGTAAAAGGCATGACAATTTACTAAATGGCACGATCATGGTTTTCTAGGCCATTCTTGTGGACGCTTTCATGCATCAATTGTTTGAACTTGAATTATGCGCACTAATGCCTAGGAAATGCACATAATCCCCTAAATATGGCAAATGAACCCGGAAAAGTGCCAAATTTGAGCACGGTGATTTGCAGGTTGTATGTTCATCATAGAAAAAACTCGTGGATAAAGGACATGGGAAATTTGGACCCCCCCCTTCAATCTTGTTGATTTCCGCCTTGAAACCATGAAACTTCCTCGGTGATGGTTCGATTTATGAAAGGCGCGCATGACATAAGGAAAACATTCTCCTTTTTTTACCAGGGCATGGTGATGCCATAACATGTCACCAAGCCAGGCGTCATGTTTTCCGACCATGTGTTTCATTTTTTGTATAGTTGTTAACCGAGTAAACGACGCGTTTATGGTTGACTATTGCCACACATTTCCTTGAAATATCTGCCCATTCCTTGTAAAAGGCATGAGAATGTGCTAAATAACACGAGCATGGTTTTCCATACTGTTCTTGTGCACCTTTTCATGCACCAATTGTTCGAATTTCAATTATGTCCATTAATGCCTAGAAAATGCACATAATCCCCTAAATATTGTAAATGAGCCCGGGAAAATGCCAAATTTGAACACGTTGCATTTGAGGTGGTATGTTGATCATTGAAAAAAAAACTGAATGACAAACTAGGATGGAAATTAGGATACCCCTTCAATCTTGGGGATTTTCCCTCTCGAAAGCATGGAACTTTCTCGGTGATGGTTCGATTTATGAAGGGCGTGCATGACGACATAAGCCAAACCTTCTCAAATTTTTACCAGGGCATGGTGAGGTCATACCATGGCACCATGCCTGGCTTCATGTTTTTAAGCATTTATTTCATTTTTTCTATAGTTGAAAACCCAACAAACAAACATTTTTGGTTGACTATTGCCACACATTTCATTGAAATATCTGTCCATTCCTTGTAAAAGGCATGAGAATCTACTAAATGGCACGAGCATGGTTTTCTAGGCCGTTCTTGTGGACCCTTTCATGCATCGATTGTTTGAACTTGAATTATGCTCATTAATGCCTAGGAAATGCACATAATCCCCTAAATATGGCAAATGAACCCAAAATAGTGCCAAATTTGAACATGGTGATTTGCAGGTTGTATGCTCATCATAGAAAAAAACTCGTGGACAAAGGACAAAGGAAATTTGGACCCCCCCTTCAATCTTGGTGATTTCCCCCTCGAAACCATGAAACTTCCTCGGATGATGGTTCATTTTATGAAAGGCACGCATCATGACATAAGGAAAACATTCTCCAATTTTTACCAGGGGCATGGTGAGGCCATACCATGGCACCACACCAGGCGTCATGTTTTCCAACCATGTGTTTCATTTTTTGTATAGCACGAGCATGGTTTTCCAGACCGTTCTTGTGCACCTTTTCATGCACCGATTGTTCGAATTTGAATTATGTGCATAATTAATGCCTAGAAAATGCACACAATCCCCTAAATATTGTAAATGAGTTCGGAAAAATGTCAAATTTGAACATGTTTCATTTGAGGCGGTATGTTGATCGTTGGATAAAAACTGAAAGACATACTAGGACGGAAATTTGGGTTCCCCATTAATCTTGGTGATTTCCCTCTCGAAAGCATTGAACTTCCTTAGTGATGGTTAGATTTATGAAGGGCGTGCATGACGACATAAATCAAACCATCTCAACTTTTAACCAGGGCACGGTGAGGCCATACCATTGCACCATGCTAGCCGTCATGTTTTTCAAGCACATATTTCATTGTTCTATAGTTGATAACCTAGTAAATGACGCGTTTGTGGTTGACTCCATTGAAATCTATGCCCATTCCTTGTAAAAGGCTTGAGAAATTACTAAATACCACGAGTATGGTTTTTCCAGACCGTTCTTGTGCACCCTTTCATGCACCAATTGTTTGAATTTGAATTACGTGCATTAATGCCTACAAAATGCACATAATCCCCTAAGTATTGTAAATGAACTCGGAAAAGTGTCAAATTTGAACACGGTGATTAGCAGGGTTTATGATCATCGTAGAAAAAAAACTCATGGATGAAAGATAAAGGAAATTTGGATTCCCATTCAATCTCGGTGATTTACTATCGCACACGGTTCATCTCCGTCGCCTCTACGAACCATGTGTGTTCACTCACACATGCAAAAGGAAAAGAAAACCCTCTCCCACTTCGTCCCCACTCAGTCGCCGCGGACTCCTCCGCAACTCTGCACCCTAAGCTCGATGGCTGTTGGCGACAGCCGTAGGTCGCGCTCCAAACAGCACCGGATTTCGCCTCCACCGCTTTCCACTGCCTATCTGCACCGACATTCTAGACTCTGGTCGACTGTGGTTTTCTAGGGGATTGGGCCGGGGATTTTTCTCATGGAGAAGGTAATCAACTTAATTAGCGAAATATTCACTCATCTCTTATCGTAGTCCATCCGTCGCTGTTAATCAACCGGCGAAAATCGTCGTGGAATCATTTTTGTTCTAGCTGATTCGTGGGTGTTCATTCATGTGTGAACAGTGCGAGCACAAATCGGGCAACTGTGGTCGTGGCCAGTCGGAAACGATGTTCTACGTCACCATTCCGGATGACTTCAGGGAGCGCTCGGTATGTTCAATCTCAATCTACCACGATTGGCATGGGCTAAATTTGTGAACATATACCGTCTGTTGCTACATTATCTATATATTTGCATCAAATTTTTGTTACATTATCTATTTTTAATTCTATATTTTTGTACATTTCTTGGATCTATATATGGATATGTTCTATCAGTTACTCCCATATTTGCATCTTGCTCGGTGCTACCTCTTGAGCAGGCGTTGGTTTTCCCTTGAAGAGGAAAGGGTGATGCAGCAAAGTAGCGTAAGTATTTCCCTCGGTTTTGAGAACCAAGTTATCAATCCAGTACGAGACTACACGTAAGTCCCTCGTACCTGCACAAACAAACAAGAACCTCACAACCAACGTGATAAAGGGGTTGTCAATCCCTTCACGGTCACTTACGAGACTGCGATCTGATATATATAATAAGATAAATATTTTTGGTATTTTTGTTGTATAGATTGGAAAATAAAGATTGCAAAATAAACAATGATAGAAATAGCAAGTGGATAGGAAAATCATATGATGGAAGATAGACCCGGGGGCCATAGGTTTCACTAGTGGCTTCTCTCAAGATAGAAAATTCTACGGTGGGTGAAAAAATTACTGTCGAGCAATTGATAGAAAAGCGAATAGTTATGAGAATATCTAGGCGTGATCATGTATATAGGCATCACGTCCGCGACAAGTAGACCAAAATGACTCTGCATCTACTACTATTACTCCACACATCGACCGCTATCCATCATGCATAGTATTAAGTTCATAACAACAGAGTAACGCATTAGGCAAGATGACATGATGTAGAGGGATAAAATCAAGCAATATGATATAAACCCCATCTTTTTATCCTCGATGGCAACAATACAATACGTGCCTTGATGCCCCTGTTGTCACTTGGAAAGGATACCGCAAGATTGAACCCAAAGCTAAGCACTTCTCCCGTTGCAAGAGAGATCAATCTAGTAGGCCAAACCAAACTGATAATTCGAAGAGACTTGCAAAGATATTAAATCACGCATAAAAGAATTCAGAGAAGAATCAAATATTGTTCATTGATAATCTTGATCATAAACCCACAATTCATCGGATCTCGACAACCATACCGCAAAAAGAATTACATCGAATAGATCTCCAAGAGAATCGAGGAGAACTTTGTATTGAGATCCAAAGAGAGAGAAGAACCCATCTAGGTAATAACTATGGACCTGAAGGTTTGTGGTAAACTACTCACACATCATCGGAGAGGCTATGGTGTTGATGTAGAAGCCCTCCATGATCGATTCCCGCTCAGCGGAGCGCCGGAAAAGGCCCCAAGATGGGATCTCATGGGTACAGAAGGTTGCGGCAGTGGAAATATGGTTTTGTGGTGCTCCTAGATGTTTTCGGGGTATATGGGTATATATAGCTGGAAGAAGTACGTCGGTGGATCTACGAGGGGCCCACGAGGGTTGGGGGTGCGCCTTGCCCCCCTGGGCGCGCCCTCCTACCTCGTGGCCTCCTCGCTTCTTTCTTGACGTCCACTCCAAGTCTCCTAGATCACGTTTGTTCCAAAAATAACTCTCCCGAAGGTTTCACTCCGTTTGGATTCCTTTTGATATTCCTTTTCTGCGAAACACTGAAATAGGCAAAAAAACAACAATTTGCACTGGGCCTTTGGTTAGTAGGTTAGTCCCAAAAATAATATTAAAAGGTGTATTAAAGCCCATTAGACATCCAAAACAGATAATATAATAGCATAGAACAATCAAAAATTATAGATATGTTGGAGACGTATCACTCGGTTATTTCAATATATCTAATTTACGATCTTAATTTTCATTTCAAGCAGTACATCACTTGCTTTGCAAGAACAGGAGTAGAAGGAAATCTTGGGCTTTACTTTGCAGATGACTCCCAGGATGTCATATTGACAACGCAACATGGGTTTACAATGACGGTTAGCGTAAAACTTGATAAAGATGGTCACTCCTATTTTAATGCGGACCTTTGGAGAAAAATGTCTAAGTGTTATGAACTGAAAGCTGGCAATAAAATTCTAGTGCGTGCACCATAGTCTGGTCTAATTAAAATGGATGTTTACTTCCCCAACGTCATCAGCCGATCAAAGTCTGACCGAGGTTAGTGTCCTTTCAACTTTCTCCATGCTGTCATATTACTATTTAAGCAACCAATTGATCACTATTTAAGCAACCAATTGTGATATCATATTCTGACTCCGTTCCTAGCCAGTAACAAATTTTGTTTACCAATTTATGCGCACTATATATATTCTTATGCCATGTTCTGAATAAATAATACCTTCCACCTTTTAAGCGGGATATGTTGGATGCATAGTGAATGATATGTATGTTACTAAGCGTACCAAATTTCACTTGAAGGACTTGAAGTATGTCATAAACTTTGTTGATGACAGACATAGCACAGCATATGAACGCTGGATTCTGGATGGGATAATTAGACCTATGGTGCACACACTGAACAAGACTAATTGTGTGCACAAAGCGCTGGTAAAAAGTCTTATTTTAATGTTGATGCTCATAAACTATATATATCATCAACGATATGTTACAATTGGTTTTTATTCTACATGTTAACAGAAATTGCCCCCTGTAGCCGTTCCTGGATCGATTTCCCAGCGTGGTTGAATTACACTTGTGCCTGCTAATAACGCCAAAGTGATTGCAAGGTACTGCATTTCTCGCAAAAATGGAACCATTTAAATTAACAAGTTCTCGCTTCTCGTGGCAATACATCTATATTGGAAAATTGGAGACACTGTTCTACTCCTACTCTACCAAGGCACATGAGGGTTCTTCCTTTTCATTGACAAGATGCCGAGTCATCGATGTCAAGCTGCTTCCAGCGGATATTTATGGTTGTTTGCCTTCAGCCTCTTAAAATTTGCTAGCTGTTACTATATATGTTAAGTATGTAGATTGATAACCCACAAGTATAGGGGATCGCAACAGTTTTAGAGGGTAGAGTATTCAACCCAAATTTATTGATTCGACAAAAGGGCAGCCAAAGAATATTCTCAAGTATTAGTAGCTGAGTTGTCAATTCAACCACACCTGGAAACTTAATATCTGCAGCAAGGTATTTAGTAGCAAAGTAATATGATAGTAGTGGTAAGAGTAGCAAAAGTAATAGTTTTGGTTTTATAGTGATTGTAGCAGTAGCAACGGAAAAGTAAATAAGCGAAGAACAATATATGAAAAGCTCGTAGGCAATGGATCAGTGATGGATAATTATGTCGGATGTGATACCTCATGCAATAGTTATAACATAGGGTGACACAGAACTAGCTCTAGTTCATCAATGTAATGTAGGTATGTATTCCGAATATAGTCATAAATGCTTATGGAAAAGAACTTGCATGACATCTTTTGTCCTACCATCCCGTGGCAGCGGGGTCTTATTGGAAACTAAAGGATATTAAGGCCTCCTTTTAATAGAGTACCGGACCAAAGCATTAACACATAGTAAATACATGGACTCGTCAAACTACGGTCATCATCGGTAAGTATCTCGATTATTGTCACTTCTGGGTTAACGGATCATAACACATAATAGGTGACTATAGACTTGCAAGATAGGATCAAGAAATCACATATATTCATGAAAACATAATAGGTTCAGAACTGAAATCATGACACTCGGGCCCTAGTGACAAGCATTAAGCATAGAAAAGTCATAGCAACATCAATCTCATAACATAATGGATACTAGGGATCAAACCCTAACAAAACTAACTCTATTACATGATAAATCTCATCCAACCCATCACCGTCCAGCAATCCTACGATGGAATTACTCACGCACGGTGGTGAGCATCATGAAATTGGTGATGGAGGAAGGTTGATGATGACGATGGCGACAGATTCCCCTCTCCGGAGCCCCGAACGAACTCCGAATCAGCCCTCCCAAGAGTGTTTAGGGCTTGGCAGCGGGTCCGTATCGTAAAACGCGATGAATCCTTCTCTCTGATTTTTTTCTCCTCGAACACGAATATATAGAGTTGATTTTAGTAACAGTATATCTTTTCTCCCGGGATAGGCGCGCCCCCACCCTCGTGGACAGGATGCGGCCCCCCTGGCCTTGATTCTTTCACGAGTATTTTTTATATATTCCAAAAATAATCTCCGTTGATTTTCAGGTCATTCCAAGAACTTTTATTTCTGCACAAAAATAACACCATGGCAATTCCGCTGAAAACAGCGTCAGTCTGGGTTAGTTCCATTCAAATCATGCAAGTTAGAGTCCCAAACAAGGGAAAAAGCGTTTGGAAAAGTAGATACGTTGGAGACGTATCAACTCCCCCAAGCTTAAACCTTTGCTTATCCTCAAGCAATTCAGTTGATAAACTGAAAGTGATAAAGAAAAACTTTTGCTGACTCTGTTTGCTCTTGTTGTTGTAAATATGTAAAGCCAGCATTCAAGTTTTCAGCAAAGATTATGAACTAACCATATTCACAATAACATTTAGGTCTCTTGTTTACTCATATCAATGGCATAATCAACTAGCGAGCAATAATAATAAATCTCGGATGACAACACTTTCTCAAAACAATCATAATATGATATAACAAGATGCACTAGTAGAAAAGGGGGGCTTTGGTCCAGGCCGGGTAACCCCATTAGTCCTAGTTCAGTCCAGAACTGGGACCAATGGGTGCATTAGTCCCGGTTCGTGCGGCTAAGGCATTAGTCCCGGTTCACCTGGGCCCTTTAGTCCCGGTTCATGCCATAAACCGGGACTAAAGGGTGCGATGCCCATTAGTCCCGGTTGGTGGCACCAACTGGGACTAAAGGTCTAACCTTTAGTACCGGTTGGTGCCACCAACCGAGACTAATGGGCTTTGAGGTATTAGTACCGGTTCATGGCACGAACCGGTACTAAAGGTCCAATTTTCAAACTCTCCCCCCCTTGTGGACCGCCTTTTCAATTTTAGAAAAAACAAAAGAAAATGATGGAAATGTCAAAAAAAATAAAATAAAATAAGTTTCCCATGTGATATGTGGTCTAGTTGTTGGGAAAATTTACAAATATGAATTTCGACTTTATTTACAAAATCTCTCTGGAATTTGTAAAATGGGCATAATTTTTGCATACGAACTCGGATTAAAAAGTTTTTTATATGAAAAATCATCTACTTGAAAAGTTACATCCGATGGAGACGGCCTATGGCCTGTTTGCAAATTTGTAGAATCCTCAAATTCCAAAAGGAAAAAAAGTTATGCTCAAATTTCAGTTTTTTTTAATTTTCATTAAATCTGGTCAAACTATGGTCAAACTACTTATTCAAGAAGTATTAGTGCTACTAAATAATTATTCAAGAATATTAGTGTTATTAAATAATTATTTCAGTTTTTTGAATTTTGGTCAAATCTGGTCAAACTATGGTCATACTGTGGTCAAACTATGGTCAAACTACTTATTCAAGAAATATTAGTGTTACTAAATAATTATTGTTTTTTAGAACAATAGTTTCAAACTCAAACAGTGAAATGTGTGACTTCATGCTCAAGCTAAAATCCTGAGGGTTAATAGGATTAACATCTTACTATTGTCAGGAAAACAACGAGTGCAGACTTGGAAACGAGGGAGAATAGAACCTGGAAGTTAAGCGTGCTCAGGCTGGGGGAGTGGGAGGATGGGTGAACGTCCGGGAAGTTAGATGATTTGGAATGATGAGGGGTGATTAGAGATTAAATTGAGCAGTGATGAGAGGGGTGATTAGAGATTAGAGGTTAAAATAAATCAGAAATTTGGAAATAAAAAAATTCAAAAAAAATTCAAAAAAAATCGGAAAATTACCTTTAGTACCGGTTGGTGTTACCAACCGGGACTAAAGGTGGACCTCCAGGCAGCGGCCACGTGGAGGGCCTTTAGTCCCGGTTCTGGTTTGAACCGGGACTAAAGGGTCAGGGCATTAGTACCGACCCTTTAGTCCCGGTTCTAGAACCAGGACTAAAGGCCCTTATGAACCGGGACTGCAGGCCCTTTTTCTACTAGTGATGGTATCTCGATTGCCCTTTCTGAGACCGCAAAACATAAATGCAGAGCACCTCTAAAGATCAAGGGCTAACTGGAAATTGTAATTCATGGTAAAAGAGATCCAGTCAAGTCATACTCAATGTAAACTAACAATAATACATGAAAATGACAGCGGTGCTCTCCAACTGATGTTTCTTAATAAGGGGATGATGACTCAACATAGAAGTAAATGGATAGTCCCTTCGCAGAGGGAAGCAGGGATTTGTAGACGTGCCAGAGCTCGATTTTGAAATAGAGATGAATACTATTTTGAGCGATATACTTTCATTGTCAACATAACAACCGAGAGATCTCGATATCTTCCATGCTACACACATTATAGGCGGTTCCCAAGTAGAATGGTAAAGTTTATACTCCCCCACCACCAACAAGCATCAATCCATGGCTTGCACGAAACAACGGGTGCGTCCAACTAACAACAATCCCGGGGGAGTTTTGATTGCAATTATTTTGATTTGATTTGAGCATGGGACTGGGCATCCCAGTGACAAGCCATTTTCTCGTGAGTGAGGAGCGCAGTCCACTCCTCTTGAGAATAACCCGCCTAGCATGAAAGATACAGACAGCCCTAGTTGATACATGAGCTATTCGAGCATACAAAAAAAGAATTTTTATTTGAAGGTTTAGAGTTTGGCACATACAAATTTACTTGGAATGGCAGGTAGATACTGCATATATGAAGGTATGGTGGACTCATATGGAATAACTTTTCGGGTTTATGGAGTTGGATGCACAAGTAGTATTCCCGCTTAGTACAAGTGAAGGCTAGAAAGAGACTAGGAAGCGACCAGCTAGAGAGCGACAACAACCATGAACATGCATTAAAATTAATCAACACTGAATGCGAGCATGAGTAGGATATAATTCACCATGAACATAAATATCGTGGAGGCTATGCTGATTTTGTTTCAACTACATGCGTGAACATGTGCCAAGTCAAGCCACTCGAATCGTTTAAAGGAGGATACCACCCTATCATACCACATCACAACCATTTTAATAGCATGTTGACACGCAAGGTAAACCATTATAAACTCCTAGCTACTTAAGCATGGCATGAGCAACTATAATATCTAATTGACATTGCAAACATGTTTCATTCATAATAGGCTGAATCGGGAATGATGAACTAATCATATTTACAAAAACAAGAGAGGTCGAGTACATACCAGCTTTTCTCATCTCAACCAGTTCATCATATATCGTCATTATGGCCTTTCACTTGCACGACCGAATAGTGTGGATAATAATAATAGTGCACGTGAATTGGACTGAGCTGGAATCTGCAAGCATTCAACTCAAGAGAGAAGATGAGGTAATATGGGCTCTCTGTTAGATCAACAATAATGCATGTGAGAGCCACTCAACATTGTCATTATGGTCTTCTCCTCTCGACCAAAGAAAAAGAAAAGAAACAAAACTATTTACACGGGAAAGCTCCCAACAAGCAAAAGAAGAATGACAAATCTTTTTGGGTTTTCTTTTTAATTACTACTACTACAAGCATGGAAAGTAAACTAGCTAAAATCTACAAATAATTTTTTTGGTTTTTCTTAAGGTTTTTCAAACACACAAGAAGAAAGCTTAAAAAGAAAATAAACTAGCAGGGATGATACAATGAAAAAGTATGAGCACCGACAACTGGCATGAGTGTGTGAACATGAATGTAATGTCGGTGAGAAATGCGTACTCCCCCAAGCTTAGGCCTTTGGCCTAAGTTGGTCTATCCCCAAGGATCAAAGTTGTAGCTGGGGTCGTACTGAGAAGCGGCAAAAATTGCCTCATGAGCTGCAGCTTGGAGGCGAGTTGTCTCCGACCTCCTCTCGTACTCGTTCGCCTTCTCCCTGGTTATAACATATCTCCCTTTTGTCTGAAAATCAAAGAAAGCAGGAGCAGGGAGAGCAATGTGGAAGGTGCGCCGTCTGTCAAAGATTAGTCGGTACTGGAGGAACTGATCGTTCCTCTCAACAAACTGATGACGAACCATAGCATTATAATTTAGATAAGCAGGAGGCAACTCAATATCATCTCCACGTATGGGTATACCAAGAAATTAGCTATACGAGTTGCATAAATTCCACTAAATAAATCTCCATTTAAACCATTAAGATGCAACCTATGTGCAACAATAGCCCCCAATTTGTATTGTTTATCTCCTAATACAGCACTCCCGAGAACACTAAGATCGGGAACACACATGTGATATGCATCATCTTTACCGTTAATGCATCTACCTACAAAGAGAGCAAAATAATGTATGGCAGGAAAATGAATGCTCCCTATGGTAGCTTGTGTTATTTCTCTAGATTCCCCCACAGTGATACTAGCAAGAAATTTTAAATTTAGATTTGCGAGGTTCACTAGTGCTACCCCATTGCGGGAGTTTACAAGCAGTATTAAAATCTTCTAAGTCCATGGTATAAGATTTATCATAAAGATCAAATAGGACACTGTGAGAATTGCGTGAGGAAGTAAATTTAAACTTTCTCACAAACGAATCAGTTAAATAGAGGTATTGCCGGCACTTATCTGCCTCGAAGCTCTCAAGATCAGCATTACGCACATATGCGTCAAATTCTTCCTTGATGCCTGCTTGAACCATGAAATACTCTAACGGCCATTCACAAGGCCGCACTTGAGCCTCCCTTGGTAGTTCATTGTCCGGCTCGCGTATTGCGGACCTTGGGCCTTGCTTCCTTGAGGAAACACCTTGGTACATTTTCCTAAACATATTTCTTCCTCTGAAAAAATTCTGAAATTTTTAGTGACTCAAAATAAAAGTGAACCAAACTCAACAAAAGTGATAGCAACTACTCCTACAAGTGCCTAGAGGCTATATCATGCATTAAAACTACTTTTGACCACATAAATTTGACATGCAAGCTCAAGAACAGGTTCACCTAAGCAGAAAAAAATTGTAATAAATAAAGAACTAGAACAAAAACTAATTGGACCATTGGAGGAGTCACATACCGAAGAACAATCCCCCAAAGCAGTTTTGTGAATGGAGCTTTGAGCAAGTAGATCGAAAATGGTAGCAAGATGAGCTAGAACACGGGTTTGAGCTGGTGGGTGATTTTTTCTGGAGCAAGACGAAGTGTGTGGGTGAAAGGATAAGTGGAGGGGACCCACGTGGGGTCCCCGAGGCAGGGGGCGCGCCCTCCACCCTCGTGGGCACATGGTGAGTCCCCCTGATGTGTTCTTAGTGCCAATAATTCTTAAATATTCTGGAAAAAATCATATTTCATTTTCAGGGCATTTGGAGAACTTTTATTTTTGGGGTATTTTTTATTGCAGAAAACAGACAACAAATACTATTTTTGCTTTATTTAATACAAATAACAGAAAATTAAAAGAGGGTACAGAAAGTTGTGCTTTCTAACTTCATCCATCTCATGCTCATCAAAAGGAATCCACTAACAAGGTTGATCAAGTCTTGTTAACAAACTCATTCCGAATCACATGAAATCGGAGAAATTTCAAATAACACTAGGTTACCTCAACGGGTATATGCACGTGCCCAACAATAAGAATATCATATTTCTTCTTGACAGTAGGAAGAGGAAATTCAAAACCTCCAACAGTGGTTGTTGAAATTTCTCCAATAGAATTAATATTGTGGACTTGAGGTTGTTTCCTCACAAAGTGTACCGTATGCCCATTACCATTAACATGAAAAGTGACATTGCCTTTGTTGCAATCAATAACAGCCCCTGCAGTATTCAAAAAGGGTTTACCAAGGATAATCGGCATACTATCGTCCTCGGGAGTATCAAGGATAACAAATTCTGTTAAAATAGTAACATTTGCAACCACAACAGGCACATCCTCACAAATACCGACAGGTATAGCAGTTGATTTATCAGCCATTTGCAAAGATATTTCAGTAGGTGTCAACTTATTCAAATCAAGTCTACGATATAAACAGAGACGTATAACACTAACACCAGCTCCAAGATCACATAAAGCAGTTTTAACATAGTTTATTTTAATGGAGCATGGTATAGTTGGTACTCCTAGATCTCCAAGTTTCTTTGGTATTCCACCCTTAAAAGCATAATTAGCAAGCATGGTGGAAATTTCATCTTCCGGTATCTTTATTTTATTAGTAACAATATCCTTCATGTATTTAGCATAAGGGTTCATTTTAAGCATATCAGTCAAACGCATACGCAAAAAGATAGGTGTAATCATTTCAGCAAAGCACTCAAAATCCTCATCATCCTTTTTCTTGGATGGTTTAGGAGGAAAATGCATGGGTTTCTAAACCCATGGTTCTCTTTCTTTACAGTGCTTCCTAGCAACAAAGTCTCTCTTATCATAACATTGATTCTTTGATTGTGGGTTATCAAGATCAACAGCAGGTTCAATCGCTACATCATTGTCATTGCTAGGTTGACCATCAACATAAACATCATCATTAACATTATCACTAGGTTCATGTTCATTACCAGATTGTGTTTCAGCATCAGAAATAGAAATGTCATTGGGATTCTCAGGTGTGTCAACAACAGGTTCACTAGAAGCATGCAAAGTCCTATCATTTTTCTTTTTCTTCTTCTTAGAAGAACTAGGTGCATCAACATTAGTTCTCTGAGAATCTTGCTCAATTCTCTTAGGATGGCCCTCGGGATACAAAGGTTCCTGAGTCATCTTACCCCCTCTAGTCATAACTCTAATAGCATTATCAGTTTTCTTATTATTTAATTCATTGAGCAAATCATTCTGAGCCTTAAGTACTTGTTCTGCTTGAGTGGTAACCATAGAAGCATGTATACTAATAAGTTTAAGTTCACCTTTGACTCTAGACATATAATCACTCAAGTGTTCAAGCATATCGGCATTGCGTTTCAATTGTCTACCAACATAAGCATTGAAGTTTTCTTGTTTAACAATAAAACTATCAAACTCATCTAAGAGTTGGTTAGCAGACTTATAACGAGGAATATCACCTTCATCAAATCTATAGAGAGAATTTACCTTTACTACCTGTGTCGGGTTATCAAGACCATGTATTTCTTCAATAGGTGGTAAATTCTTAATATCTTCAGCTTTAATACCTTTTTCTTTCATAGATTTCTTTGCCTTTTTCATATCTTCAGGACTAAGAAATAGAATATCCCTTTTCTTCGGAGTTTGCTTAGGAGTTGGTTCAAGAAGTGTCCAATCATTTTCATTACTCAACATATTATTCAAAAGTAATTGAGCGTGATCAACAGTTCTTTCCCTGAAAACACAACCAGCACAACTATCCAGGTAATATCTGGAAGCATCGGTTAGTCCATTATAAAAGATATCAAGTATTTCATTTTTCTTGAGAGGATGATCAGGCAACGCATTAAGTAATCAGAGAAGCCTCCCCCAAGCTTGTGGGAGACTCTCTTCTTCAATTTGCACAAAATTATATATTTCCCTTAAAGCAAGGTGTTTCTTATGAGCGGGGAAATATTTAGCAGAGAAGTAATAAATCATATCCTGGGACTACGCACGCACCCATGATCAAGAGAATTAAACCATGTTTTAGCATCACCCTTTAATGAGAACGGAAACAACTTAAGGATAAAGTAATAACGAGTTTTATCATCATGAGTAAACAGGGTGGCTATATCATTTAATTTAGTAAGATGGGCCACAACAGTTTTAGATTCATAGCCATAGAAAGGATTAGATTCAACCAAAGTAATTAACTCAGGGTCAACAGAGAAATCATAATCCTTATCAGTAATAAAGATAGGTGAAGTATCAAAAGCAAGGTCATATTTCATTCTAGCATTCAAAGACTTTTCTTTAAGCTTAGCTAATAATTTCTTAAGATGAGATCTATCATTGCAAGCTAAGAAGTCTCTAGTAGTTTCTTCATCCATAACATAACCCTCAGGCACAACAGGCAATTCATATCTAGGGGGAGAATCTTCAGCATCTCTTTCATCAATATTATTAGTTCTAATAATTTCATTCTCTCTAACCCTAGCAAGTTGTTCATCAAGAAATTCACCTAGTGGCACAGTATTATCAAGCATAGAAGTAGTTTCATCATAAGTATCATGCAAAGCAGAAGTGGCCTCATCAATAACATGCGACATTTTAAAATGAATAACAGGAGTAGGTGTCGCAAGTTTACTCAAAATAGAAGGTGAATCAAGTGCAGAGCTAGATGGCAGTTCCTTACCTCCCCTCGTAGTTGAGGGAAAAATCTTGGTTCTTTAATCTTACAAGTTCTTCATAGTGATCAGCAGATATAAATCCCAAGTGACTGAAAGAATAGAGCTATGCTCCCCGGCAACGGCGCCAGAAAATAGTCTTGATAACCCACAAGTATAGGGGATCGCAACAGTTTTTAAGGGTAGAGTATTCAACCCAAATTTATTGATTCGACACAAGGGGAGCCAAAGAATATTCTCAAGTATTAGTAGCTGAGTTGTCAATTCAACCACACCTGGAAACTTAATATCTGCAGCAAGGTATTTAGTAGCAAAGTAATATGATAGTAGTGGTAAGAGTAGCAAAAGTAATAGTTCTGGTTTTATAGTGATTGTAGCAGTAGCAACGGAAAAGTAAATAAGCAAAGAACAATATATGAAAAGCTCGTAGGCAATGGATCAGTGATGGATAATTATGTCGGATGTGATTCCTCATGCAATAGTTATAACATAGGGTGACACAGAACTACCTCTAGTTCATCAATGTAATGTAGGCATGTATTCCGAATATAGTCATACATGCTTATGGAAAAGAACTTGCATGACATCTTTTGTCCTACCATCCCGTGGCAGCGGGGTCTTATTGGAAACTAAAGGATATTAAGGCCTCCTTTTAATAGAGTACCGGACCAAAGCATTAACACATAGTAAATACATGAACTCGTCAAACTACGGTCATCACCGGTAAGTATGCCGATTATTGTCACTTCGGGGTTAACGGATCATAACACATAATAGGTGACTGTAGACTTGCAAGATAGGATCAAGAACTGACATATATTCATGAAAACATAATAGGTTCAGATCTGAAATCATGGCACTCGGGCCCTAGTGACAAGCATTAAGCATAGCAAAGTCATAGCAACATCAATCTCAAAACATAATGGATACTAGGGATCAAACCCTAACAAAACTAACTCGATTACATGATAAATCTCATCCAACCCATTACCGTCCAACAAGCCTACGATGGAATTACTCACACACGGCGGTGCGCATCATGAAATTGGTGATGGAGGAATGTTGATGATGACGATGGCGACGGATTCCCCTCTCCAGAGCCCCGAACAAACTCCAGATCAGCCCTCTCGAGAGTGTTTAGGGCTTGGCGGCGGGTTTGTATCGTAAAACGCGATGAATCCTTCTCTTTGATTTTTTTCTCCTCGAACACGAATATATGGAGTTGGAGTTGAGGTTGGAGGAGCACCAGGGGCCCACGAGGCAGGGGGCGCGCCCAGGGGGGTAGGTGTGCCCCCACCCTCGTGCACAGGGTGTGGGCCCCCTGGCCTTGATTCTTTCACCATTATTTTTTATCTATTCCAAAAATAATCTCCGTTGATTTTCAGGTCATTCCAAGAACTTTTATTTCAGCACAAAAATAACACCATGGCAATTCTGCTGAAAACAGTGTCAGTCCAGGTTAGTTCCATTCATATCATGCAAGTTAGAGTCTAAAACAATGGCAAAAGTATTTGGAAAAGTAGATACGTTGGACACGTATCATAGATATGGACCATATGGTTGTTGGCCCTTAGCCTCTTGAAACTAAATGATACCCCGCGTGTTGCTACAGGAATTTATAGCATCGTATAGGAGAAGGATTTATTAAGTTAGTAGATTGTAAACCATGAAAAAAATCCTTCAAAAAGTTATGAGAGGCGTCAAAATTTTTATTGATAAAGAAAGTTAGCTTGTCGGTTTCATAAAGTTTTCATACTACCGAAGTAGTGAACTTTTTGTCAGATTATCAACAAAGATTGAACCAATGAATGATGATGCATATGACAATTTTTAGTTGAATATGCTGGAATAGACTGACCTATATGAAGATTAATAAAGTCAATTAGCTATTTTTAGTTGAACACACTGAAAGAGATAGACTTATATGGAGAACAAAAGGGTTATCTAAGGTGACTGAGTGAAATTATGAAGACGTGCATTTGACAGAACAGAAAATGCGTCGCATCGAATAACCTCGTCCATACTTATCTGACAAATACAATGGTTCTTTTCAGGAGAATACATAATAGTACCTCGAATAGAGACTACTAAATATTGAACTGGTAGGAAGCACCATAACTAAGAAAAACACATGTTAAATGTTGCAGATCTTCACAAACTGAGGAAAAAAATTCGACTGAAAAATACCAGTTCTCGACTTCTTGTGTAATCTCTACTTGGATCGTGAACCATATACTACATCCTAAGATCAATTTAGGCGGACTCAATATTTCCTGGGCATAAAGACCAATCATGATGTAGCAATATATTGATTCTACATAATAAGAATCAGTTTGCGCTCCCCATCCGACATAATCCATTAAAAATGTAGTAGCACATACGTGATACTTTCATTCAACTATGTTTGTTGGTGATTCTTGTCTATAAAGAATCCAATCTCATCATAAGAATTCATACGACCAAACAAAAGGAAATCAATGATATGCTCCAGCGCCGTATGACATGAAACCATCAGACCAAAATGTGGAGAACATGCCAGGAAATTTATTTGGATCCATCTGTAGTAATGGCCTTCCAGCAAGTGGCACATGACGAAGAGTAAAATTTCACAAAACTATAGTTATGTAGATCTACATCCAACCTATCTGAGAAAATGGAGATGGCAGATCAAGATGAGCGGCATGACTAGCTCAGGTATCATTCATCGTCTAGTTTGAGTTAGATGAACATATGCGTGCAGCAGCCTATAATTTGTTGCAACAAAAAATCAAGTGTTCATCATTGTTGTATCCAATTGATTGCAGATTGAAAGACACATATCACTTCTTCCAATTAAATCCAAACACCACGAATCTGGTACATCAATAAATTGAACGGGTAGGAAGCAAGAGTCAATGGATTGGGGATTAATAAGAATCCCAAATTATGCAAGATGGTTGAACAACTAATAAAGATGAAGGTGTACCTGTAGAGTGATTCAGATTTGCCAATCAGGTGGCCGTGTGGTGGCACCGTGGCGGCGGCGAGTGCTCCAGTTGTGTCCGCTCAACAGACTTGGTGCCTGAAGGAGAAGGGGATGAGCCATGGGAGAGGCTTGAACTCATGTTGAGGAAGATGTACCATAGAGTTTTTCAGATTTCCAAGCAGGCGTCCAGTAGGTGCGGTGGCGGAAGCCAGGTCTCCAAATTATCCCATCTACCACGTGTGCTACTGGACGGAGATGAGCATCCACGAAGGAGGATTCAACGCATTTTGAGTTCCCAGAGCAAAAATTATCAAATCTGGATAGGAGTTTGGCACCCAGCTATGATAGTACTGATGCAAATAGAGAAGATTGGTAGGGAGAAGAAAATCTACCAGATTCGACTAGAAGATAGCATGGGAGACGATGGATGAATTAAACTTATGTCCCGCGGCCTGATGGGATTGCTTGCCGCCGCTGCTGGCTTCTTTTGCCCCAGATGGTTCGTGCTTGTCTGTGCGAGGAGGAGCTATAGCAGGGCAACGCCTGCGCACAGGCTTCCTCAGTTGTGCGGGATGGCCACATCAGGCGCATCCGGAGCCTCCGGCACGAGAGAATCGGAGCAGAGCGTTCGACTGGAATCGAGGCCGCAACGGCAATGGCCGCATCTGGTGCATCCGAGGACGCCATCATGATGAAGGACCGGAACAGAGCAGCTCGTCCGAGGCTCGGAGCAGAACAACGGCACGTGCACAGACTGATTTGGCTGCACGTGGATTGCAACATCGATCACTCTTTCCACGGAAAGGTTGATGAGGATCCAACGCAAACGCCATAGCTAAGAGCTCGAACGTGCTTACAATCAGGACGGGCCTTGGTGCGGTCCGGGAGGAAGTGCCTTGGTGCGAAGTACTATGTATAGTGCGAAGGTATTGGAGGGTCGGGTAGATTGGAAAACGGAGGGGTGGATGATTGCTCACATCCCCCATCCGTTTCATGTGTGTTTGTGGTGGGGAGACCGGGTGTGGCAGAAGAATAGGAGAAGATGAGCAGTCAGGGAAATTAAGGCCTAGAGACATGCGCAGTTGGCCGGTGGATCGAAAAAACTGACGGCAGACGTGGCACTCTAATAGGTGATAGGTGGATAGGCTTCACTGAATGATGACGTGGCAAAAGCTGATGTGGACAGTGTGCATGTTGAGAAAATTGGTAGTAGTGCGGATCAACTTTTTAAGAATGTTAGATGTGATAGTTGTTACTATGTTAAGTATGTAGATATGGACCATATGGTTGTCAAAACCATGTTACGAAGATCCTCCTTTTGTCGAATAGTGTAACCACTATGTATATGTTACTCAAATGTTGTTACCCAAGTTCATAAATTTTCATGGAAAGTATTAGTATCGTACATAGTTCATTGAGTTTAAGCGTGTGCCCGATGTCCAGAAGGCATTTGCATATTAACTGTCCATATTGTACATTGACACACATGTTCACATAAGGAAATGTATGCGTAACATACTAATCATTGCACACACATTGATATGGCTGCCTGTTTCTGTTGTTCTACCTCATCGCAAACAGTTCGAATGGATTAACCGTGTGTTCTGCATCGCACACACATTGTTATGGCTACCCGTTTCTGTTGTTCTGCCTCATCGCAGACAGTTTGAATGGATTAACCGTATGCCCTTCATCGCACACGCAACTAAAACCTGAACCGTATTTGATGCATACATCATCGCAAATGTTTTGCACCTTTTTTGACGATTTTTTGCACCACCGTTTGCGATTATTGCATCGCACACAGTTTCGGCAAAGGGTCCATGATTGTAGTGTCGCATTAGCAGTCTCCTGGGGTAGTGCTGGCCCGAGATTCGATCAGCGATATCTCAATACCTAGTTCAATCTCGTTACCGGCATGTCTCTTTACTCGTTCCGTAATGCAATATCCCGTAACTAACTCATTAGTCACATTGATTGCAAGGCTTATAGTGATGTGCATTACCGAGAGGGCCCAGAGATACCTCTCCGATACACGGAGTGACAAATCCTAATCTCGTTCTATGACAACTCAACAAACACCATCAGAGACACCTGTCGAGCATCTTTATAGTCACCTAGTTACATTGTGACGTTTGATAGCAGACTAAGTGTTCCTCCGGTATTCGGGAGTTGCATAATCTCACAGTCATAGGAACATGTATAAGTTATGGAGAAAGCAATAGCAGTAAACTAAACGATCAAAGTGCTAAGCTAACGGATGGGTCAAGTCAATCACATCATTCTCTAATGATGTGATCCCATTCATCAAATGACAACTCTTGTCCATGGCTTGAAAACTTAACCATCTTTGATTAACGAGCTAGTCAAGTAGAGGCATACTAGTGACACTCTGTTTGTCTATGGATTCACACATGTAGTAAGTTTCCGGTTAATACAATTCTAGCATGAATAATAAACATTTATCATGATATAAGGAAATGTAAATAACAAATTTATTGTTGCCTCTAGGGCATATTTCCTTCAGTCTCCCACTTACACTAGAGTCAATAATCTAATTCACATCACCATGTGATTCAACACCAATAATTCACATCACCATGTGATTAGTTCACATCGTCATGTGAAAAATACCCAAAGGGTACTAAGGTGTGATCTTGTTTTGATTGTGAGAGAAGCTTAGTCAAAGGGTCTGTCATATTGAGAGCCGTATGCCTTTTGCAAATTTTCTATGTCTACAATGCTCTGCATGGAGCTACTCTAGATAATTGCTCCCACTTTCAATATGTATCCAGATTGAGACTCAGAGTCATCCGGATCGGTGTAAAATCTTGCATCGGCGTAACTCATTAAGGGGAACTCTTTATCACCTCCATAATCGAGAAATATCTCCTTAGTATTCTAAGGATAATTTTGACCGCTGTCATGTGATCCACTCCTGGATCAATATCGTACCCCCTTGCCAAACTCATGGTAAGGTACACAATAGGTTTGGTACACAGCATAGTATACTTTATAGAACCTATGGCTAAGGTATAGAGAATAAATTTCATTCTCTTTCTATTTTCTGCCGTGGTCATGTTTTTTGAGTCTTACTCAACTTTACACCTTGCAATACGGGCAAGAACTCCTTCTTTGACTGTTCCATTTTGAACTACTTCAAAAATCTTGTCAAGGTATGCACTCATTGAAAAATCTTATCAAGCGTCTTGATCTATCTCTATAGATCTTTATGCTCAATATGTAAGCAGCTTCACTGAGGTCTTTCTTTGAAAAACTCCTTTCAAACACTCCTTTATGCTTTCCAGAAAATTCTACACCATTTCCGAAACAATATGTCATTCACATATACTTATCAAAAAGGATGTAGTGCTCCCACTCACTTTCTTGTAAATACACGCTTCACCGCAAGTCTGTATAAAACTATATGCTTTGATCAACTTACCAAAGCGTATATTCCAACTCCAAGATGCTTGCACCAGTCCATAGATGGATCGCTGGAGCTTGCACATTTTGTAAGCATCTTTAGGATTGAAAAAACCTTCTGGTTGGATCATATACAAATCTTCTTTAAGAAATCCATTAAGGAATGTATTTTTGATATCCATTTGCCAGATTTCATAAAATGTCGCAATTTTCTAACATGATTCGGATAGACTTAAGCATCGCTACGAATGAGAAAATCTCATCGTAGTAAACACCTTGAACTTGTCAAAAACTATTTTTTGACAATGCCAGCTTTGTAGATAGTAACACTACTATCAGCGTTCGTCTTCCTATTAAAGATCCATTTATTCTCTATGGCTTGCCGATCATTGGGCAAGTCCACCAAAGTCCATACTTTTTTCTCATACATGGATCCCATCTTAGATTTCATGGCCTCAAGCCCTTTTGTGGAATCTAGGCTCATCATCGCTTCCTCATAGTTCATAAGTTCATCATGGTCTAGTAACATGAATTCCAGTATAGTATTACCGTACCATTCTTGGAACGGATCATGCTCTGGTTGAGCTACGAAGTTCTGTAGTAACTTGATCCGAAGTTTCATGATCATCATCATTAACTGCCTCACTAATTGGTGTAGGCATCACTAGAATTGATTTCAGTGATGAGCTACTTCTCAATTCTAGAGAAGGTACAATTACCTCATCAAGTTCTACTTTCCTCCCACTCACTTCTTTTGAGAGAAACTCCTTCTCTAGAAAGGATCCACTCTTAGCAACAAAGATCTTGACTTCGGATCTATGATAGAAGGTGTACCCAATAGTTTCCTTTGGTTATCCTATGAAGAAACACTTCTTCGATTTGGGTTTGAGATTATCAGGCTGAAACTTTTTCACATAAGCATCGCAACCCCAAACTTTAAGAAACGACAACTTAGGTTTCTTGCTAAACTACAGTTCATACGGTGTCGTCTCAATGGATTTTTAGACGGTGCCCTATTTTAACGTGAATGCAACTGTCTCTAATGCATAACCCCAAAACGATAGTGGTAAACCGGTAAGATACATCATAGATCGCACCATTATCTAATAAAGTACAGTTACGATGTTCGGACACACCATTACGCTGTGGTGTTCCAGGTGGCGTGAGTTGCGAAACTATTCCACATTGTTTCAAATGAAGGCCAAACTCGTAACTCAAATATTCGCCTCCGTGATCAGATTGTAGAAACTTTATTTTCTTGTTATGATGATTCTTCACTTCACTCTGAAATTCCTTGAAATTCACAAATTTTTCAGATTTATGTTTCATTAAGTACATATACCCATATCTGCTCAAATCATCTATGAAGGTCAGAAAATAACGATACCCGCCGCGAGCCCCAACACTGATCGGACCGCATACATCAGTATATATTATTTCCGACTAGCAAAAGGTCTCGTGCGTTGCAACGGAAGAAAGAAAACCATAATGTCCAATGATGATGACCACATTTTTTTCACATCTCATCACATGATTTTAAAATTTTGTTCACAAATGCATAAAACTATTTCTTTTTTCTAAATTTATTCACGAATCAAAGCAATGTGCACATTTTCGAAATAATATCGTGGTTGTCAAAAAACTTTGCAATTCAAAGTATTATTCTGAATTTCAAGAAAAGTAATTAAAAAACATACTATAATATTTCAATCCATCCCGGCAGTTAATTCTTCAAAATTCATGCGGGTATCTAGTCACAAACATTCAGAAGCACTAATTTTTAAGTACATACCTTCGATCATTCATGAACATTTTTATGAACTTTGGAATTTTTTAAAGAATTGTGAACATTTTAACTATTTACAAACAATTTTTAAAATTTGAACATTATTTTATATTGCGGATGGTTTTTAAGCTTTTTCTTTTGAATCGGCGAACAATTCTAGAATAGACAAACATTTTTTTTGAAACTCACAAACATTTTCTAAATCAGCAAACATTTTACAAATCAGTAAACTCTATTGTAATTCACAAACTGTTATGCTAATCCCGTTTTATAAGCTCACTATTTATTTCCCTAGGTGACTGATGGCAATGGTTTGAGAAAGTATATAAAGTGATGGTAATCAGTTTAACTGAGTAAGGTGGGACTATTGACAAAAAATGATGTCTCATATACAAGCGTACGTACGCTAGCTAAGAAGATTTTTTATTCCATTGAAAGCTGAGATGTGTCTGTTGGCCATAAGGCCCAGCCGGACGACTGGTTTTTTGTTCAGAAAAAAACTTAAACAACTTACGGAAGGGCATAGGAAATAGGAGGAGGTCGATCGCCTGCTCGATCCCTTGCAGGAGAAGGTAGGATTCTTAAAAAAACCTGAAACTATCCTTTTTTAGAAACAAAACTGAAACAACTTGAGGGGCTTGATCACAACGTACGTGTGAATGCCCAAGTGAAGGAATGTAGGCCCAACTCAGCTGATACAAACCTTTTTTTAATAGTTGATACGAAACTTTGCTCTACAAATTAATACCACTTCATGTATTTCACGTAACATAGGATCAGATGCGGGACGAACCCAAGAATATCACCTTGCTTTAATAGTAGGTATAGATAAGTCAGTTGCTCGCTCCATTGTTCCAGAGAATGAAGTCTTAGTCATCTTGCCCATGAGGCATGGTTCGCAAGCATCAAGTGATTCCAAAAGCCCATCAGCATCAAGTTTCTTCATGCGCTTTACACCAATATGACCTAAACAGCAGTGCCACAAATAAGTTGCACTATCATTATTAACTTTGCATCCTTTTGGCTTCAATATTATTATATTATGAATATGTATATCACTACGATCGGGATTCAATAAACCATTCACCTTGGGTGTGTGACCACAAAAGGTTTTATTCATGTAAGCAGAATAACAATTATTCTTTGACTTGAATGAATAACCGTATTGCAATAAACATGATCCAATCATATTCATGCTCAACGCAAACACCAAATAACATTTATTTTAGGTTCAACACTAATCCCGAAGGTAAAGGGAGTGTGCGATGGTGATCTTATCAACCTTGGAATCACTTCCAACACACATTGTCACCTCGCCCTCAACTACTCTCTATTCATTTTGTAACTCCTGTCTCAAGTTACTAATCATAGCAACTGAACCAGTATCAAATACCCAGGGGTTACTATGAACACTAGTAAAGTACACATCAATAACATGTATATCATATATACTTTTGTTCACTTTGCCATCCTTCTTATCTGCCAAGTATTTTGGGCAGTGCCTCTTCCAGCGACCATTTCCTTTGCAGTAGAAGCACTCAGTTTCAGGCTTAGGTCTAGCTTTGGGCTTCTTCATGGGAGTGAAAACTTGCTTGTCATTCTTCTTAAAGTTCCCTTTCTTTCCCTTGCACTTTTACTTGAAACTAGTGGTCTTTTCAACCATCAACACTTGATGCTTTTCTTGATTTCTACCTTCGCCGATTTTAATATCGCGAAGAGCTCGGGGAATCCTTTTCGTCATCCCTTGCATATTATAGTTCATCACGAAGTTCCAGTGACTTGGTGATAATGACTAGAGAATTTTGTCAATCACTATCTTATCTGAATGATTAACTCCCACTTGATTCAAGCGATTGTAGTACTCAGACATTCTGAGCACATGCTCACTTGTTGAGCTATTCTCCTCCATCTTGTAGGCAAAGTACTTGTCAGAGGTCTCATACCTCTCGACTCGGGCATGAGTCTGAAATACCAATTCAAGCTCTTGGAACATCTTATATGCTCCATGGCATTCAAAATGTTTTTGAAGTCCCGGTTCTAAGCCGTAAAGCATGGTGCACTAAACTATCAAGTAGTCATCATATCGACCTTGTCAAACGTTCATAACGTCTGCATCTGCTCCTGCAATAGTTTTGTCACCTAGCGGTGCATCAAGAACATAATTATTCTGTGCAGCAATGAGGATAATCCTCAGATCATGGACCTAGTCCGGATCATTGCTACTATCAACTTTCAACTTAGTTTTCTCTAGGAATATATCATAAATAAAACTGGGAAGCTATACACGAGCAATTGATCTACAACATAGGTATGAAAATACTATCAGGACTAAGTTCATGATAAATTTAAGTTCAATTAATCATATTACTTAAGAACTCCCACTTAGATAGACATCCCTCTAATCATTTAAGTGATCACGTGATCCATATCAACTAAACATGTCCAATCATCACGTGAGATGAAGTAGCTTTCAATGGTGAACATCACTATGTTGATCATATCTACTATATGATTCATGCTCGACCTTTCGGTCTCAGTGTTCCGAGGCCATATCTGCATATGCTAGGCTCGTCAAGTTTAACTCGAGTATTCCACGTGTGCAAAACTGGCTTACACCCGTTGTATGTGAACGTAGAGCTTATCACACCCGATCATCATGTGGTGTCTCGGCACGACAAACTGTAGCAGTGGTGCATACTCAAGGAGAACACTTATACCTTGAAATTTAGTGAGAGATCATCTTATAATGCTACCGGAGAACTAAGAAAAATAAGATGCATAAAGGATAAACATCACATGCAATCAAAATAAGTGATATGATATGGACATCATCATCTTGTGCCTCTGATCTCCATCTCCAAGGCACCATCATGATCACCATCGTCACCGGCTTGACACCTTGATCACCATCGAAGCATTGTTGTCATCTCGCCAACTATTGCTTCTACGACTATCACTATCGCTTAGTGATAAAGTAAAGCAATTACATGGCGATTGCATTTCATAGAATAAAGCGACAACCATATGGCTCCTGCCAGTAGTCGATAACTCTGTTACAAAACATGATCATCTCATACAATAAAATTTAGCATCATGACTTGACCATATCACATCACAACATGCCCTGCAAAAACAAGTTAGGCGTCCTCTACTTTGTTGTTGCAAGTTTTACGTGGCTGCTACGGACTGAGCAAGAATAGTTCTTACCTATGCATCAAAAACCACTATGCGGTATAGTGATTGCTTTTTGATCTTCAGAAAGAACCCTGTTCATTGAAACCGATTCAACTATTGGAGAAACTGACACCCACTAGCCACCTGTGTGCGAAGGATGTAGGTAGAACCAGTCTCGCGTAAGCGTACGCGTAATGTCTGTCTGAGCCGCTTCATCCAACAATACCACTGAATCAAGAATCAACTAATGACGACAAGCAATATGTATATACCCTTGCCCAAAAATTCTTTGTGTTCTACTCGTGCATATAACATCTACGCATAGACCTGGCTTGGATGCCACTGTTGGGGAACACACTAATTTCAAAAAAAATCCAACGCACACACAAGATCCATCTAGGTGATGCAAAGCAACGAGAGGGGCGAGTGTTGTCTACGTACCCTTATAGACCGAAAGCTGAAGCGTTCTGACAACACGGTTGATGTAGTCGGACGTCTTCACAATCCGACCGATCCTAGCACCGAAGGTATGGCACCTCCGCGATCTGCACACGTTCAGCTCGGTGACATCCCACGAACTCTAGATCCAGCTGAGTGTTGAGGGAGAGCTTCGTCAGCACGATAGCGTGATGATGGTGATGATAAAGTTACCGATGCAGTGCTTCGCCTAAGCTCTACAACGATATGACCGAGGTGGAACTCTGTGGAGGGGGGCACCGCACACGGCTAAACAATCAACTTGTGTGTCCTAGGGTGCCCCCTCCCCACGTATATAAAGGAGGGAGGGGGAGGCCGGCCGGCCTCTCTAGGCACACCAAGGGGGAGGAGTCCTCCTAGTAGGATTAGGACTCCCCCATTTCCTAGTCCAACTAAAGGAAAGAGGGAGAAGGAGAAAGGAAAGGGGGCAAGTGTTGGGGAACATAGTAATTTTAAAAAAATTCCTACGAACACGCAAGATCATGGTGATGCATAGCAACGAGAGGGGAGAGTGTGATCTACGTACCCTTGTAGACCGACAGCGGAAGCATTAGCACAACACGGTTGATGTAGTCGTACGTCTTCACGGTCCGACCGATCAAGCACCGAAACTACGGCACCTCCGAGTTTTAGCACACGTTCAGCTCGATGACGATCCCCGGACTCCGATCCAGCAAAGTGTCGGGGAAGAGTCTCGTCAGCACGACGGCGTGGTGACGATCTTGATGTACTACCGTCGCAGGGCTTCGCCTAAGCACCACTACAATATTATCGAGGATTATGGTGGAAGGGGGCGCCGCACACGGCTAAGAATATGATAACGTGGATCAACTTGTGTGTCTAGGGGTGCCCCCTGCCCCCGTATATAAAGGAGCAAGGGGAGGAGGCCGGCCGGCCCCTATTGGCGTGCCAGGAGGAGTCCTCCTCCTAGTAGGAGTAGGACTCCTACTAGGAGGGGAAAGGAAGTGGGGAGGGAGAAGGAAAGGGGGGCGCCGCCCCCTCTCTCCTAGTCCAATTCGGACCAGGGGGGAGGAGGCGCGCGGCCCACCCTGGCTGCCCTTCTCTCTCTCCACTAAGGCCCGTATGGCCCATTACTTCTCCCGGTAGGGTTCCGGTAACCCTCCGGCTCTCCGGTTTTCTCCGAAATCACCCGGAACACTTCCGGTGTCCGAATATAGCCGTCCAATATATCAATCTTTATGTCTCGACCATTTCAAGACTCCTCGTTATGTCCGTGATCACATCCGGGACTCCGAATTAACTTCGGTACATCAAAACTCATAAACTCACAATATAACTGTCATCGAAACCTTAAGCGTGCGGACCCTACGGGTTCGAGAACAATGTAGACATGACCGAGACACATCTCCGGTCAATAACCAATAGCGGAACCTGGATGCTCATATTGGCTCCTACATATTCTACGAAGATCTTTATCGGTCAGACCGCATAACAACATACGTTGTTCACTTTGTCATCGGTATTTTACTTGCCCGAGATTCGATCGTCGGTATCTCAATACCTAGTTCAATCTCGTTACCGGCAAGTCTCTTTACTCATTTCGTAATACATCATCTCGCAACTAACTCATTAGTTGCAATGCTTGCAAGGCTTATGTGATGTGCATTACCGAGAGGGCCCAGAGATACCTCTCCGACAATCGAAGTGACAAATCCTAATCTCGAAATATGCCAACCCAACAGTTACCTTCGGAGACACCTGTAGAGCTCCTTTACAATCACCCAGTTACGTTGTGACGTTTGGTACCACACAAAGTGTTCCTCCGGCAAACGGGAGTTGCATAATCTCATAGTCATAGGAACATGTATAAGTCATGAAGAAAGCAATAGCAACATACTAAACGATCGGGTGCTAAGCTAATGGAATGGGTCATGTCAATCACATCATTCTCCTAATAATGTGATCTCGTTAATCAAATGACAACACATGTCTATGGTTAGGAAACATAACCATCTTTGAATAATGAGCTAGTCAAGTAGAGGCATACTAGTGACGTTGGGCTTGTCTATGTATTGACACAAGTATTATGTTTCCGGATAATACAATTCTAGCATGAATAATAAACATTTATCATGATATAAGGAAATAAAATAATAACATTATTATTGCCTCTAGGGCATATTTCCTTCAGTCTCCCACTTGCACTAGAGTCAATAATCTAGATTACATAGTAATGATTCTAACACCGATGGAGCTTTGGTGCTGATCATGATTTGCTCATGGAAGAGGCTTAGTCAACGGGTCTGCTACATTCAGATCCGTATGTATCTTGCAAATCTCTATGTCTCCCACCTAGACTAGATCCCAGATGGAATTGAAGCGTCTCTTGATGTGCTTGGTTCTCTTGTGAAATCTGGATTCCTTTGCCAAGGCAATTGCACAAGTATTGTCACAAAAGATTTTCATTGGACCCGATGCACTAGGTATGACACCTAGATCGGATATGAACTCCTTCATCCAGACTCCTTCTTTTGCTGCTTCCGAAGTAGCTATGTACTCTGCTTCACATGTAGATCCCGCCACAATGCTTTGTTTAGAACTGCACCAACTGACAGCTCCACCGTTTAATGTAAACACGTATCCGGTTTGTGATTTAGAATCGTCCGTATCAGTGTCAAAGCTTGCATCAACGTAACCATTTACGATGAGCTCTTTGTCACCTCCATATATGAGAAACATATCCTTAGTCCTTTTCAGGTATTTCAGGATGTTTTTGACCGCTGTCCAGTGATCCACTCCTGGATTACTTTGGTACCTGCCTGCTAGACTTATAGCAAGACACACATCAGGTCTGGTACACAGCATTGCATACATGATAGAGCCTATGGCTGAAGCATAGGGAACATCTTTCATTTTCTCTCTATCTTCTCCATTGGTCGGGCATTGAGTCTTACTCAATTTCACACCTTGTAACACAGGCAAGAATCCTTTCTTTGCTTGATCCATTTTGAACTTTTTCAAAACTTTGTCAAGGTATGTGCTTTGTGAAAGTCCAATTAAGCGTCTTGATCTGTCTCTATAGATCTTAATGCCCAATATGTAAGCAGCTTCACCGAGGTCTTTCATTGAAAAACTCTTATTCAAGTATCCCTTTATGCTATCCAGAAATTCTATATCATTTCCGATTAGTAATATGTCATCTACATATAATATCAGAAATGCTACAGAGCTCCCACTCACTTTCTTGTAAATACAGGCTTCTCCAAAAGTCTGTACAAAACCAAATGCTTTGATCACACTATCAAAGCGTTTATTCCAACTCCGAAAGGCTTGCACCAGTCCATAAATGGATCGCTGGAGCTTGCACACTTTGTTAGCTCCCTTTGGATCGACAAAACCTTCCGGTTGCGTCATATACAACTCTTCTTGCAGAAATCCATTCAAGAATGCAGTTTTTACATCCATCTACCAAATTTCATAATCATAAAATGCGGCAATTGCTAACATGATTCGGACGGACTTAAGCATCGCTACGGGTGAGAAGGTCTCATCGTAGTCAATCCCTTGAACTTGTCGAAAACCTTTTGCGACAAGTCGAGCTTTGTAGACAGTAACATTACCGTTAGCGTCAGTCTTCTTCTTAAAGATCCATTTATTCTCAATTGCTTGCCGATCATTGGGCAAGTCAACCAAAGTCCATACTTTGTTCTCATACATGGATCCCAACTCAGATTTCATGGCTTCAAGCCATTTTGCGGAATCTGGGCTCACCATTGCTTCTCCATAGTTCGTAGGTTCATCATGATCTAGTAGCATGACTTCCAGAATAGGATTACCGTACCACCCTAGCGCGGATCTCACTCTGGTTGATCTACGAGGTTCAGTAGTATCTTGTTCTGAAGCTTCATGATCATCATCATTAGCTTCCTCACTAATTGGTGTAGGTGTCACAGAAACTGGTTTCTATGATGTACTACTTTCTAATAAGGGAGCAGGTACAGTTACCTCATCAAGTTCTACTTTCCTCCCACTCACTTCTTTCGAGAGAAACTCCTTTTCGAGAAAGTTTCCGAATTTAGCAACAAAAGTTTTGCCTTCAGATCTGTGATAGAAGGTGTATCCAATAGTTTCCTTTGGATATCCTATGAAGACACATTTCTCCGATTTGGGTTCAAGCTTATCAGGTTGAAGCTTTTTCACATAAGCATCGCAACCCCAAACTTTCAGAAACGACAACTTTGGTTTCTTGCCAAACCATAGTTCATAAGGCGTCCTCTCAAAGGATTTTGATGGTGCCCTATTTAACGTGAATGCGGCCGTCTCTAGAGCATAACCAAAAATGATAGCGGTAAATCAGTAAGAGACATCATACATCGCACCATATCTAGTGAAGTGCGATTACGACGCTCGGACACATCATTACGCTGTGGTGTTCCGGGTGGCGTGAGTTGCGAAACTATTCCGCATTGTTTCAAATGTACACCAAACTCGTTACTCAAATATTCTCCTCCACGATCAGATCGCTGGAATTTTATTTTCTTGTTACGATGATTTTCAACTTCACTCTGAAATTCTTTGAACTTTTCAAATGTTTCAGACTGATGTTTCATTAAGTAGATATACCCATATCTGCGTAAGTCATCTGTGAAGGTGAGAAGATAACGATATCCGCCACGAGCCTCAACATTCATCGGACCACATACATCTGTATGTATGATTTCCAACAAATCTGTTGCTCTCTCCATAGTAGCGGAGAACGGTGTTTTTGTCATCTTACCCATAAGGCACAGTTCGCAAGTACCAAGTGATTCATAATCAAGTGGTTCCAAAAGCCCATCAGTATGGAGTTTCTTCATGCGCTTTACACCGATATGACCCAAACGGCAGTGCCACAAATAAGTTGCACTATCATTATCAACTCTGCATCTTTTGGCTTCAACATTATGAATATGTGTGTCACTACTATCGAGATTTAATAAGAATAGACCACTCTTTAAGGGTGCATGACCATAAAAGATATTACTCATATAAATAGAACAACCATTATTCTCTGATTTAAATGAATAACCGTCTCGCATCAAACAAGATCCAGATATAATGTTCATGCTTAACGCTGGCACCAAATAACAATTATTTAGGTCTAATACTAATCCCGAAGGTAGATGTAGAGGTAGCGTGCCGACCGCGATCACATCGACTTTGGAACCATTTCCCACGCGCATCGTAACCTCGTCCTTAGCCAATCTTCGCTTAATCTGTAGTCCCTGTTTCGAGTTGCAAATATTAGCAACAGAACCAGTATCAAATACCCAGGTGCTACTGCGAGCATTAGTAAGGTACACATCAATAACATGTATATCACATATAACTTTGTTCACCTTGCCATCCTTCTTATCTGCCAAATACTTGGGGCAGTTTCGCTTCCAATGACCAGTCTTCTTGTAGTAGAAGCACTCAGTTTCAGGCTTAGGTCCAGGTTTGGGTTTCTTCTCTTGAGTAGCAACTTGCTTGCTGTTCTTTTTGAAGTTCCCCTTCTTCTTCCCTTTGCCCTTTTTCTTGAAACTAGTGATCTTATTGACCATCAACACTTGATGATCCTTTTTGATTTCTACCTCCGCAGCTTTCAGCATTGCGAAGAGCTTGGGAATAGTCTTATTCATCCCTTGCATATTATAGTTCATCACGAAGCTCTTGTAGCTTGGTGGCAGTGATTGGAGAATTCTGTCAATGACGCAATCATCTAGAAGATTAACTCCCAATTGAATCAAGTGATTATTATACCCAGACATTTTGAGTATATGCTCACTAACAGAACTGTTCTCCTCCATCTTGCAGCTATAGAACTTATTGGAGACTTCATATCTCTCAATCCGGGCATTTGCTTGAAATATTAATTTCAACTCCTGGAACATCTCATATGCTCCATGACGTTCAAAACGTCGTTGATGTCCCGATTCGAAGCCGTAAAGCATGGCACACTGAACTATCGAGTAGTCATCAGCTTTGCTCTGCCAGACGTTCATAACATATGGTGTTGCTCCAGCAGCAGGCCTGGCACCCGACGGTGCTTCCAGGACGTAATTCTTCTGTGCAGCAATGAGGATAATCCTCAAGTTATGGGCCCAGTCCGTGTAATTGCTACCATCATCTTTCAACTTTGCTTTCTCAAGGAACGCATTAAAATTCAACGGAACAACAGCACAGGCCATCTATCTACAATCAAACATAAACAAGCAAGATGCTATCAGGTACTAAGTTCATGATAAATTTAGGTTCAATTAATCATATTACTTAAGAACTCCCACTTAGATAGACATCCCTCTAATCCTCTAAGTGATTATGTGATCCAAATCAACTAAACCATGTCCGATCATCACATGAGATGGAGTAGTTTCATTGGTGAACATCGCTATGTTGATCATATCTACTATATGATTCACGCTCGACCTTTCGGTCTCCGTGTTCCGAGGCCATATCTGTATATGCTTGGCTCGTCAAGTATAACCTGAGTATTCTGCGTGTGCAACTGTTTTGCACCCGTTGTATTTGAACGTAGAGCCTATCACACCCGATCATCACGTGATGTCTCAGCATGCAGAACTTTCGCAATGGTGCATACTCAGGGAGAACACTTCTTGATAATTAGTGAGAGATCATCTTAAAATGCTACCGTCAATCAAAGCAAGATAAGATGCATAAAAGATAAACATCACATGCAATCAATATAAGTGATATGATATGGCCATCATCATCTTGTGCTTGTGATCTCCATCTTCGAAGCACCGTCGTGATCACCATCGTCACCGGCGCGACACCTTGATCATCATCGTAGAATCGTTGTCGTCTCGCCAATCTTATGCTTCCATGACTATCGCTACCGCTTAGTGATAAAGTAAAGCATTACAGCGCAATTGCATTGCATACAATAAAGCGACAACCATATGGCTCCTGCCAGTTGCCGATAACTTGGTTACAAAACATGATCATCTCATACAATAAAATTTAGCATCATGTCTTGACCATATCACATCACAACATGCCCTGCAAAAACAAGTTAGACGTCCTATACTTTGTTGTTGCAAGTTTTACGTGGCTGCTACGGGCTTAAGCAAGAACCAATCTTACCTACGCATAAAAACCACAACGATAGTTTGTCAATTTGGTGTTGTTTTAACCTTCGCAAGGACCGGGCGTAGCCACCCTCGGTTCAACTAAAGTTGGAGAAACTGTCACCCGCTAGCCACCTTTGTGCAAAGCACGTCGTGAGAACCCATCTCGCGTAAGCGTACGCGTAATGTCGGTCCGGGACGCTTCGTCCAACAATACCGCCAAACCAAAGTATGACATGCTGGTAAGCAGTATGACTTATATCGCCCACAACTCACTTGTGTTCTACTCGTGCATATAACATCAACACATAAAACCTAGGCTCGGATGCCACTGTTGGGGAACGTAGTAATTTCAAAAAAATTCCTACGCACACGCAAGATCATGGTGATGCATAGCAACGAGAGGGGAGAGTGTGATCTATGTGCCCTTGTAGACCGACAGCGGAAGCGTTAGCACAACGCGGTTGATGTAGTCGTATGTCTTCATGGTCCGACCGATCAAGCAGCTCGATGACGATCCCCAGACTCCGATCCAGAAAAGTGTCGGGGAAGAGTTTCGTTGGCACGACGGCGTGGTGACGATCTTGATGTACTACCATCGCAGGGCTTCGCCTAAGCACCGCTACAATATTATCGAGGATTACGGTGGAAGGGGGCACCGCACACGGCTAAGAATATGATCACGTGGTTCAACTTGTGTGTCTAGGGGTGCCCCCTGCACCCGTATATAAAGGAGCAAGGGGAGGAGGCCGGCCGGCCCCTATTGGCGCGCCAGGAGGAGTCCTCCTCCTAGTAGGAGTAGGACTCCTACTAGGAGGGGAAAGGAAGTGGGGAGGGAGAAGGAAAGGGGGGTGCCGCCCCCCCTCTCCTAGTCCAATTCGGACCAGGGGGAGGAGGCGCGCGGCCCACCCTGGCTGCCCTTTTCTCTCTCCACTAAGGCCCATATGGCCCATTACTTCTCCCGGTAGGGTTCCGGTAACCCTCCGGCTCTCCGTTTTTCTCCGAAATCACCCAGAACACTTCCGGTGTCCGAATATAGCCGTCCAATATATCAATCTTTATGTCTCGACCATTTCGAGACTCCTCGTTATGTCCGTGATCACATCTGGGACTCCGAATTAACTTCGGTACATCAAAACTCATAAACTCATAATATAACTGTCATCAAAACATTAAGCGTGCGGACCCTACTGGTTCGAGAACAATGTAGACATGACCGAGACACGTCTCCGGTCAATAACCAATAGCGGAACCTGGATGCTCATATTGGCTCCTACATATTCTACGAAGATCTTTATCGGTTAGACCGCATAACAACATACGTTGTTCCCTTTGTCATCGGTATTTTACTTTCCCGAGATTCGATCGTCGGTATCTCAATACCTAGTTCAATCTCGTTATAGGCAAGTCTCTTTACTCGTTTCGTAATACATCATCTCGCAACTAACTCATTAGTTTCAATGATTGCAAGGCTTATGTGATGTGCATTACCGAGAGGGCCCAGAGATACCTCTCCGACAATCGGAGTGACAAATCCTAATCTCGAAATATGCCAACCCAACATTTACCTTTGGAGACACCTGTAGAGCTCCTTTATAATCATCCAGTTACGTTGTGACGTTTGGTAGCACACAAAGTGTTCCTCCGGCAAACGGGAGTTTCATAATCTCATAGTCATAGGAACATGTATAAGTCATGAAGAAAGCAATAGCAACGTACTAAACGATCGGGTGCTAAGCTAATGGAATGGGTCATGTCAATCACATAATTCTCCTAATAATGTGATCCCGTTAATCAAATGACAACACATGTCTATGGTTAGGAAACATAACCATCTTTGATTAATGAGCTAGTCAAGTAGAGGCATACTAGTGACGTTTGGCTTGTCTATGTATTCACACAAGTATTATGTTCCCGGATAATACAATTCTAGCATGAATAATAAACATTTATCATGATATAAGGAAATAAAATAATAATAATATTATTGCCTCTAGGGCATATTTCCTTCAGCAAGCCCCACACCCAATTCGGATTGGGCTTGGGGGGGGCTCCTAGGCTGCCTTCTCTTCTCTCTAAGGCCCATTAAGGCCCATATGCTCCCCGGGGGGTTCCGGTAACCCCTCGGTACTCCGGTAAATGCCCGAACTCACCCGGAACCATTCTGATGTCCAAACATAGCCTTCCAATATATCAATATTTATGTCTTGACCATTCTGAGACTCCTAGCCATGTACGTGATCATGTCCGAGACTCTGAACTACCTTCGGTGCATCAAAACACATAAACTCATAATACCGATCGACACCGAACATTAAGCATGCGGACCCTACGGGTTCGAGAACTATGTAGACATGACTGAGACTCATCTCCGATCAATAACCAATAGCATCAGTCAAACCGCATAACAACATACGTTGTTCCCTTTGTCTTCGGTATGTTACTTGCCCAAGATTCGATCGTCAGTATCTCAATACCTAGTTCAATCTCGTTACACTAGTGCAGAACCGGGCAACAGCACCGGTTCGTAAGGCCCTTTAGTGCCGGTTCGGTAACCTGCACTAAATTGTGGGCACAAAAGGCCCCCCCTTTAGTACCGGTTCAGCATGAACCGGTGCTAAAGGGCAACCACGTGGCGCGAGCCAGCTCCGTGGGCGCGTAGGACATTAGTACCGGTTGGTAACACCAACCGGTACTAAATGTTTGGGTGTGTTTTGGTTTTATTTTTTATTTTTACTTTAATTTTGTGTTTTCAATTTAATTTAGTGATTGTTTTACATTATAATGAGTTGTTAAATCATTAGGTGAATGTACCGCAGATTAGTTTGACTGGATGCGTGGATCCTAGCTAAGTCATCAAGTATATGTCATATCCATATTATATATACTTGATCACCTAATTAAGTGATCGAGGTAATATGGATATGGCATATACTTGATCACTTAGCTAGAATCCATCCAGTTGAAACTAATATGCAGTTTCTTTCATAAATGATATAATAACTCATCATCATATTAATACAAAAACTCTTACATCATATATATCGTCACCAACAACAGTTTTCATAGCAAAGATATCATCGAGTTCAACATGGTAATGATATTATAAGCGGTCATAACACCACAAAAGAAAATCACTCTTTGAGATTAAGTTCAGGACGAAGAACACGGACATGAGAGGACAAGTACTAAGAGCATGAACTAGCTAATTAATCACTCCTACTACTCTCTCTCAGGTAAAATAGCATAGAACATGTATAGCTTTGCTGATTCATCATATTGGAGCATGCAGATGAACCTGTCTCCTAATCGTGGTTTGCGCTTCTGATTGCTGCCCCCTAGTACTTCTCTGTGATCGTTCACAATTTTGCTCCAGTCTTTTACTATTAAACATTCCTCGCTATTAGAAATCCTGAATGCACTAAAGTGCATTGTAGGATATCTTGGCCGTAAGCTAACAATATTCATGGTACCTTTAGTCTCGATCCAATCAGGCACAACATTCATCGGGAGTCCCTGTTGAAGAACATCATATAGTAACATACTTAGCAATGAAGTTTAGCTTAAAGAAATAATGTATGCAAAAGATGCACTGAGGAGAAATAATAGAAATCTTACCATCTTTCCTAAATATATGTGACCGTAGTTCAGTACGAACACTATTGGTCGCATGTTTTGAGGACTAACATTTCTAAGTGCAGGAAAGAAATTTGTCTTGACAGCATCAAGATCCTCAAGCTATGAAACATAATGACTTGTCTCCTCGCAGTTTAGTTCAGCCCCGGGACAGTGGACGGTCCTGTCTACCAAGCGCCAGACATGTTTGCTTGATTGGAAGTAAGCTGTCAATATAAATTGAGATCTATTAATTATTCAACTGATTCAAATAATCTCATATCAAAGACATAAATATGGTTGAGAAACTCACATAATGGTAGAACTGGAGGCGTCTGCACATCGACCCAGATGTCTCTATTACCTTCAATATCATCTTCTGGACGAATATCGAAGCTGATAACCATATCAGGCTCAAATGCATAAGCCTTGCATAGTGCTTGCCAAGTTTTGCAATCAAAATAGGTGTATGTGTCTGCATTGTATAATTTGACGTTGAAGGTATAACCATGCTCGATCTTCAACTAACTCTTTTTACCTCCATAGTTTCGTTAGGACTGAAACCTATCTTATCCAAGACAAAAATTCTTGCATGGCAGGGGATACGCTAGTAGAATAGTGAAAAATTAAAATTAAAAGTTGAAGCAAATGAGGCATAAGTCATGCTTAATTACGAAAAAAGACTTGTCATTGTGACTTACTGTATCCACTTCGAAGTTCTCATCCAGCTTGATGTTGAAGCGTCTATCATCAACTAGAAAATTTCTGCCGCACAGGCCGCGCTGGTCTTCGCAGTATTCGCACATAATGAACTCGTGTTCCTGGTCAGACGACATTCCTATGTTCATAGGTGAAACATTAAACACTTATTAGTTCTATTAATTCAACTAATTCTGTTAATTCAACTAGTTCAACTAATTAATTGAACTAATTCAACTAAGCACTTACGAAAAATATACATAATTAATTGAACTAATTCAACTAACTAGTTCAACTAATTAATTCAACTAATTCAACTAAACTAGTTCTATTAATTTTCTTACTAAAAATAAGGTAGCTAGTTCTATATAATAAAATGTTAATTAGATAATGAAATCTCATATAACAAAATAAATATATATCTAACATATAATTTATATCTAATTCATCTAACATTTGACATTAATATCTAACATATGTTCATATATAGGTGAAACATTAAACACTTACTAGTTCTATTAATTCAACTAAATAAACTAGTTCTATTAATTCAACTAAGCATTTACTAAAAATAAACTAGTTCTATTAATTTCTTACTAAAATAAAGTAGGTAGTTCTATATAGTAATATTTTGATTAGATCATCAAATCTCATATACCTAAATTTTCTTACTAAAAATAACATTGTTCTATTAATTTTCATACTAAAAATAAACTAGTTATATTAATTCAACTAGTTCAAATCTCATATATATAACTAATTAATATCTAGCTAATTCATCTAAAATTGACATTAATATTTAACATCTTTTCCATATAATTCATTTAACATTAACATTCTAACATTATTATCTACGTAATTTATCTAACATTAATCTAAACAACAGAAAATAGAAAATAAGTAAAAACAATGTGTGTGTGTGTGTGTCTGTGTGTGTGTGTATGTGTGTGTGTGTGTCTGTGTGTATGTGTGTGTATGTGTGTGTGTGTCCGAGCGGGGGGCGGCGGCGGGCAATGCGACGGGGACGGGCGGCGGGCGAGGCGGCGGCGACGGGCGGTGGGGGCGACGGCGGTGACGGCGACGACGGGTGGCGGGGGCGACGGCGGTGATGGCGACGACGGGCGGCGAGGGCGGCGCGCGATGGGCGACGGGCGCGGCGAAGAAGTTGGATCGAGAAGAAGTGGTGGTCGATGAAACAGAATTTCTTATAAGTGCCATATATATAGGAGGGGTCTTTAGTACCGGTTGGAGCCACCGACCGGTACTAAAGGCCAATTTTCGCCAGGCCAAGGGGCGGGAAACGGCCGCTATAGTACCAGTTCGTGCCACGAACTAGTACTAAAGGCCCAATCATTAGTACCGGTTGGAACCACCAACCGGTACTAATGGTTGTGCGCTGCCACCGGCGGTGCACAATGTTTAGTCCCACCTCGCCGAGCAAAGGGCAGCCGCACTGGTTTATAAACCCATCCGCGGCTGCTCCTTCGAACTTCTCTATATAGAAGGCTTCTGGGCCTAACTAGGGCGCGCTGCCCTGTGAGTCTGCTGGCCCTTTTAGGCCTGCATTTGCACACCCTAGGTCTGGCAGGCCCACTGGGCAGCGCCCCAACAAATTTTTTATAAATTTTTTTCTTTTCTGCATTATTTATTTTCTTCTATTTATTTTTGAGTAATTTTTTATATAGTTTTTTTATTTTCTGCATTATTTATTTTCTTCTATTTATTTTTGAGTAATTTTTTATATAGTTTTTTTATTTTCTGCATTATTTATTTTCTTCTATTTATTTTTGAGTAATTTTTATATAGTTTTTTTTCTTTTCTGCTTTATTTATTTTCTTCTATTTATTTCTGAGTAGTTTTTTTGTGACCCTCTCTACTCTTTCGCACATGCTATGCGGGTGAAATGATGATACCATGGCAAGTTTCAACATTTTCAGAATTCATTTTGTAGTGATTTTCAATTTCACGGTCATTTAGCTCTCTAAACAATTAGGTAAATGACCGAAAAACAACAAATGATGTCAGAACATGTTGGAAATTGATGACGTCGCTTTGAATGTTGCATACTGAACACAAAAGAAGTCCGGAGTTCAAATAAGTTTAAAAAACATTGAAGTGCCCGTGTAACAGATGAGTTCTCGTCCGAAATGCTGATGCTCCGAAAGAGTTTATCCAGTTTGTACACGAAGTGCGTCCAGTTTTTGCCGTGACCCTCTCTACTCTTTCGCACATGCTATGCAGGTGAAATGATGATACCATGCCAAGTTTCAAAATTTTCAGAGTTCATTTTGTAGTGATTTTCAACTTCACGGTCATTTAGCTCTCTAAACAATTAGGTAAATGACAGAAAAACAACAAATGATGTCAGAACATGTTGGAAATTGATGATGTCGCTTTGAATGCTGCATACTGAACACAAAAGAAGTCCGGAGTTGTCAGGACCCCGATTCCAAGTCACATCGATCTAGCTGGTAACACCTCATATCACTTTGCGGCCTCACGCACGGTATTCCCACGGGTGTCGCCTTACCATGCCCCGGGACCGTCTGCGCCTTTTGTCTCACGTATATGATAGTGTCACTAGCATCCATATGACAGAGAACCCGGGCCGACATGGCTAGTCGTGAACCCAAAGCGGCACTAACCCATGGGGACAGGCATACATGAATCAACTGCGAGCATGTAAGTCAGCAGCGTGTGAATCCGGGCTGTAGCACTGGGCTAACAGGACTCCGGTAACCCGGGCTATAGCAGGCTAGGCAGGACTCCGGATGTCACCGCGTGACATTTCCCCAAAGGGACAGACACAGGAACGAAGTGAAACACATGCCGGCCAGTCAAGTGTCCTGAGCAGTAGTGCTGGGCTAGCAGGACTCCGGTGAACCGGGCTGTAGCGGACTACTATGGCTCATGGAAGCATAAGACTACATTTCCCCATAAGAGAGGCTACCAAGGATAAACCACTAGGTTGTCGGATCTCACACATACCAAGCATTTCAATCATACACACAATATGCTCGATATGTGCAAATACAACATGGCATCACAACATAACTCTACGACTCAAAGTATTTATTCATTAGGCTCCGAGGAGCGAGATATTACAAACATGGGTCTCATGACCCAACATACAGAGCATACAAGCAACAAGCACATGCAGAAGCTTAACTTGTCTGAGTATAGACGACTACAAATGAAGAAGGCTCAGAAACCTGACTATCTACAAGACCCTCCAAATGGTACCAGATCGTAGCTGAGGTAACAAGCTAAATGTCGAAGTCCACGCGGAACTACTAGCGAGACTGGAGTCTCTCTGCAAAACATAAATTAAGAAAACGTGAGTACAAATGTACCCAGCAAGACTTACATCAGAACTAACTACATATGCATCGGTATCAACAAAGGGGGTGGTGGAGTTTAACTGCAGCAAGCCAGCTTTGACTCAGTGGCTAACCTGAACTACGACTGCAAGTAACTCTTTTGAGGTGGCGCACACGAGTCCACAAATTCACCATTCCAATACACCACTATGGATCCGCTCCGGTCTCCCTGCGAGAACGCCATCCATAGCACTCACGCTTATCTTGCGAGTTTTAGAGTATCCACTTCCACTTGTCTATGAACTATGCAAGGGGTCCAAGTTTCCATATTCAAGGAATCCGGCTATTCAAATAGATAATGATTACCCTGCAGGGGTGTACTTCTTCACACACGCTCTCGCCACTTATCGCCCTGCACACGTCATGTACCTCGGCAACCTTCAAGCGGAAGCCGGGCGAGGGAGTCGGCCACGACCTGAATAACCAACAAGTCTCTAGTCCAGGTTTATCGCCTATTCGGGTTCCATCCGCAAGGAGATCCGGCCGGGCTGTCGCTCACGGCCCCAAACGATGTGTGCAGGGTTCCCAAGCCCACCATCCGGGTGCCACTTGGTACACCGTGCCACTGTGCCTAGTCTGTCCCAAGCCCACCTGTACCGGGTGCCACTTGGTAGACTACTAACACTACCTACAAACACCAGAAACTAATTGCAACTCCTGGATAAAGATCGAGTTGATTAATAAGCCGAGAGGGGCCGAGTTACCGGAACCCCATGTGTGGTAGTAACTGTTCATGGATCACAAACACAGAACTCAGTTCCTGAGGACGGCTGCAATGAGACAACCCACCATGTACTCCTACATGGCCTCTCACCGCTACCTTTACCAAATCGTGTTCACACACTTAGCACTCAACAGTAGGACATGTTCACCACATTCCAATTCATCCCCGATGAATCAGACCTGACTCAACTCTAAGCGGTAGCAGGCATGACAAACAAACATGAATGAGTAGGCACATCAGGGCTCAAACAACTCCTACTCATGCTAGTGGGTTTCATCTATTTACTGTGGCAATGACAGGTCATGCAGAGGAAAGGGGTTCAGCTACCGCAGCATGTAACAGTTGTAACGTTGTTGTCCTAATGCAGTAAAAGAGAGCATGAGCGAGAGAGTAGGATTGTATCGGAATGAACAAGGGGTTTTTGCTTGCCTGGCACTTCTGAAGATAGTATAGCTCTTCATCGGTGTCATCGATCACGTTGTCGGAAACAACGTATACTGAGAGGGGGCAATTACCGGTAAACAAGGAAGAATACAATCAATGCAATGCAACAATATGATGCATGATCATGACATGGCAATATGTTGTGATTTTGGCTAATGCAACAGAAAGTCATGTTAATTGAAGTGGAATTCAAAACTATATCAAATTCCAACTCCAAACCTATTATGAAATTTGCCCTAATCATGTTTCATCCTAAACAGTGATGTTAACTTGCTCAAACATGCATGAAAATGGTACAGATGGATTCCTTGAATTTTTCTGATAATTTTTCATATATAAATTATTTCATTTGGAGTTACGGTTGAATTTCTATGATTTTTAGAAGTTTTGGCTATTTTCTGATATAAATAAATCATTTAAGATTTATTTAAATTCCAGAAAAGGATTACTGCATCAGCATGATGTCACTGTGACGTCAGCAAGTCAACTGTGATTGGCTAGGTCAAACCTGACCGGTGGGGTCCACTGGTCAGTGACCCAGGGCTGCCTAGGTTCACAGACGGGTGGGGTCGGGTCAAAGGACACGTCAGCATAGTCAAGCTGACACGTGGGCCCACTGCAATTAGATTAAACCTTAATCTACTTTAGTTAGCCGGTTAATTAGGCGGTGGGACACGGCTGTCATTGACTCCAGGGGGTAGTTAGTAGGGTGCTTAGGCACTAATGGCCGGTTACGTCGGCGGTTAGCCGCCGGCGACCATAGACGACAGCGGAGGTACTCTGGCCGGCCGATTTCGACGACCGTTCGAAGCCTGGCTAGGCTCTTCCGAAAGCCCGCAGAGAGGCGCGTCGGGTGGTGCAAGTGGCAGCTGCAGGGGAGGGCTGTAGCGTCGCCGGCGTCGAGGTGGGCGGGCGGTGGCGCTCGGGCGGATGCGAGCAACGGTGCTACGGGGCACGAGCGAGCAAGGTGAAGGTCTAGGCAACCTCCTGGGATCACCAGGAGCTTGATGCGGTGCGAAGGCGCGGCTGTATCGAGCACAGGGCACGACGGCAGCAAGGCAGGCGGCGGCCGGAGCTCGGCGTCCGTGCAGCTAGGGCCTAGAGGACACGGAGAGGCCGGGGAAGAGGGGGAGTCGAAGCGGGCGCTCACAGGGAACACGCAGGGATGGTCAGTGAGCTCGTGGGCGCGATGGAGGCGGCGAATCGGCGATGGCGACCGATGGTGCAGAGAGATGATGTGGTGCTCGATGGCATCTCTTCAGGGCACCCTGGCTCACGATCTGCGTCAAGGTGACTTCTCGATCGATTGCGGAGCTCCTAGAAATGGAATCGTGGCGTCTCATCGACAGTGGCCACGTGAACAACGTACGGTGTCCATGGCTGCTCTCTATTGGTGCTCGGGGAAGAAGCTAGAGGAGAGGGAGGGAGTTCCAGGTTGAGGGAAAAGGCAGAGGGGTCTGCGGGGCGTCTCCAGCGCATGGATCGGGACGAGAGGGGAAACAGGAGGTGGCGAGGCGACGTGACCGCGGTCGGCTGTGACGCAGGCACGCAGCAGCTTTGGGGTGAGGGGAGGAAGACGACGGGCGAGGTGCTGGTGGGCTGGGCCGCTGGTGGCCTGGCGCTGGGCCGCGTAGGTAAGTTTGATCCAGGTGAGCCTCCGTCTGTTTTATTTACTGTTTTTTAATATTTCAATTCTGTTTTGATTTGATTCACAGACCAAATCATTTAGTAGCTTCTGAAAATATTTATGTGGCTTGATGCAATATATTCAAAGCCACTCACAGGTTCTCAGGATTATTGGACTTGCAATTCTTTTATAGAAGAATTAAATACAACTCAAATATTTATTGATTTAAATCCAAATGTCCAAAATAATTCCTCAAAAATGTTCCATATTTTTGGTTTGGACCAAAACCCTTGCCATAAATATTAAACATCATTGGGGAGCATTTTGGAAACATTGGATGCATTTCCAGGGTTATTTGCCCTTCTTTTAATTAAAATTTTGAGGTTTTCAAATTTCCTCAATTCAAGTTTCTTGAATTTAAACATGATGCAGGATGCTTATGAAACTAATTGCAATCAAATTCTAGGGCTGTGACAGGAGTTCAAATAAGTTTAAAAAACATTGAAGTGCCCGTGTAACAGATGAGTTCTCGTCCGAAACCCTGATACTCCGGAAGAGTTTGTCCAGTTTGTACACGAAGTGCGTCAAGTTTTTGCCGTTACCCTCTCTACTCTTTCGCACATGCTATGCGGGTGAAATGATGATACCATGCCAAGTTTCAACATTTTCAGAGTTCATTTTGTAGTGATTTTCAATTGCACGGTCATTTAACTCTCTAAACAATTAGGTAAATGAGTGAAAAACAACAAATGATGTTAGAACATGTTGGAAATTGATGATGTCGCTTTGAATGCTGCATACTGAACACAAAAGAAGTCCGGAGTTCAAATAAGTTTAAAAAACATTGAAGTGCCCGTGTAACAGATGAGTTCTCGTCCGAAACCCTGATACTCCGAAAGAGTTTGTCCAGTTTATACACGAAGAGCGTCCAGTTTTTGCCGTGACCCTCTCTCCTCTTTCGCACATGCTATGCGGGTGAAATGATGATACCATGCCAAGTTTCAACATTTTCAGAATTCATTTTGTAGTGATTTTCAATTTCACGGTCATTTAGCTCTCTAAACAATTAGGTAAATGACCGAAAAACAACAAATGATGTCAGAACATGTTGGAAATTGATGACGTCGCTTTGAATGTTGCATACTGAACACAAAAGAAGTCTGGAGTTCAAATAAGTTTAAAAAACATTGAAGTGCCCGTGTAACAGATGAGTTCTCGTCCGAAACCCTGATACTCCGAAAGAGTTTGTCTAGTTTGTACACGAAGTGCGTCTAGTTTTTCCGTGACCCTCTCTACTTTTTCACACATGCTATGCGGGTGAAATGATGATACCATGCCAAGTTTCAACATTTTCAGAATTCATTTTGTAGTGATTTTCAATTTCACGGTCATTTAGCTCTCTAAACAATTAGGTAAATGACCGAAAACAACAAATGATGTCAGAACATGTTGGAAATTGATGAGGTCTCTTTGAATGTTGCATACTGAACACAAAAGAAGTCCGGAGTTCAAATAAGTTTAAAAACCATTGAAGTGCCCGTGTAACAGATGAGTTCTTGTCCGAAACCCTCATACTCCGAAAGAGTTTGTCCAGTTTGTACACGAAGTGCGTCCAATTTTTGCCATGACCCTCTCTACTCTTTCGCACATGCTATGCGGGTGAAATGATGATACCATGCCAAGTTTCAACATTTTCAGAGTTCATTTTGTAGTGATTTTCAATTTCACGGTCATTTAGCTCTCTAAACAATTAGGTAAATGACTGAAAAACAACAAATGATGTCAGAACATGTTGGAAATTGATGATGTCGCTTTGAATGCTGCATACGGAACACAAGAAGTCCGGAGTTCAAATAAGTTATTAAAAATAAAAAAGAGGTGCAATGCTGGTTAATTTGCTTCAAGCCTTTCGGAATAGTGTAGACCGCACTGCACATAGCTCAGTGCAATCTATGCTATTCCGAAAGGCTTGAAGCTAATCAACGTGCAGGTGAGCATTGCACCTCTTTGTCATTGTCTCTGCACTCACGGCTTATAAACCGCTCATACTGCCTTTCTCTTGGCGAGTGGGACTAAAAATCAGCTTACTAAGAAACTCTAGTACCGGTTCATGCCATGAACCGGTACTAAAGGTCTTCGTGGGGTCCCAGCCGGACCACAGCCGCACTGGCCTCATTAGTACCGGTTCGTGGCATGAACTAGTACTAAAGGTTGCCCACGAACCGGTACTAATGATGCCCGCCCGCCTAGCCGTTGGAACCGGCACTAATGGTCACATTAGTGCGGGCTCAAATTCAAACCGGCACTAATGTGCTTCACATTTGACCCTTTTTCTACTAGTGTCACCGGCAAGTCTCTTTGCTCGTTCTGTAATGCAATATCCCGTAGATAACTCATTATTCACATTTCTTGCAAGGCTTATAGTTATGTGCATTACCGAGAGGGCCCAGAGATACCTCTCCGATACACGGAGTGACAAATCCTAATCTCGATCTATGCCAACACAACAAACACCATCGGAGACACCAATAGAGCATCTTTATAGTCACCCAGTTTTGTTGTGACGTTTGATAGCACACTAAGTGTTCCTCCGGTATTCGGGACACTACTAGGAAAAGGGCTACTAATGGCGCACTATTGGTGCGCCATTAGTATCACGCCACTAGTATTTCTTACTAATGGCGCACCACCGGTGCGCCATTAGTATCTGGTATACTAATGGCGCACCACGCAGTGCGCCATTAGTATAGAACACCATGCGCCATTAGTATCTGGCATACTAATGGCGCACTGTTGGGTGATGCGTCATTAGTATGAATATTAGTTTTTTTTTACTTTTCTGAATTTTGCACAGGTTACAAAATATATTATTGGACAGAATATGGACATCACCCCACAGCAAGAGCAGATTCATCGAATACAATAGAAGATTAGTCTTCGAATACAATTCATCATATTAGTCTCCGAATTAAAAAGACCGAACAAAGATAGAACATTACAAGTCTCGAGACCGCGAGTAGAGAGTTTGTCGGAAGTAATACTAATCCTAACAAGTCCTACTAATCATCATCATACAACTTCTACTCGTTATTAATAACAAGTCATACGATCATCATCTTGATAGTCATCGAACCAACCCTACTTAATTGTTCTTAGCACATGATCATCAGTATTAGGCAGGACCTAAATACCCTATTTAAGCTAAAATATCATAAAACAATATAGACCCTGACTCTCCATTATGGAGAATGGAGAACATCCTGTCTCCAATTCTTGCGCTTCGCTTCCTTTTGCTTCCAAGAACATCCTTACGACTGTCCATACATTTTTTCCATCCTTTGATTTTCATGTCTCCACTTCTTTTAGAAATCTCGTATGGACAGTTGAGATTCGTAGGATGACCTGGCTGTATGTTCAAAACATTAAGACTACCTTTCTTATACATCAAATGAGGCACACAATTCTCTGGGATTATCTGTTGAAAAACATAGTAATAACTTCATAGTTAGCAATGATGTACTAGTTTTAGAAGTATGCAAAAGATGCACGGATGCCGTAATAGTAAAAATCTTACCAGGGTATCTCCATGGTAGTTACCGTAGTTGAACACATGCACTAGTGGCACGTATTTACCATAATGTTGAGGAGTTTGATTGTGGATATTGTAATTCTCAATGTCAGTACAAAATTCGACCAGATGATTTTTCTCCTTGTAAGTTGTTAATTCAGAGCCATCGGTGTAGTGGGTTTTGTCTACCATCTCCCGCACATTCTTTGAACAATAAAAATAAGCTGTCAATGGAAATAAGCTGTCAACTATTTTGAAATAAACAATATAAATTAGCTAATAACTATGTTTGAGAAACTCACATAGCGGTAGAACTGGAGGCGTATCAACAAGGACCCAAATGTCCATATTGTCTTGGTTGATGTCAGGATTACCAAGATCCATGGTGATAAGCATACCCTCATCAAAACCATACATCTTGCAAAATGCTTCCCAATTTTTGCTACCAAAATGGGTTACGCTCTTAGAATTATATAGATTTACTTCAAAGTCCACATCGTGATGAGTCCTTAGCTGAATTTTCTTTGTTGTAGAAATTTCATGGTCTTCAAAATCCATCCTCTCCAAGACATAGCGTCTTGCATGGCATGGGATAAGCTATACTCGAATTGTAAAAGATGAAAATTACATGTTGAAATAGTTGAAGTCATGCTTAATTATGAAAATAACACTTGTCGTCGTTTTGTACCGTTTCAACTTTGAAGGTCTCCTCGAGCTTAATGCTGAAGCACCGATCATCGTCCAGGTGAGGCATGTCGCACAGACCTCGATCGTCGTGGCACCAGTCGCACTCCCCCGGGAGACTTTCGTCGTCCGATGACGACATATCCTACGTTCATAATTCAAAACTACATCATTTAGGGTTTGTCGACACCGAGGCATCCTAAAAGCTAAGCTTTTATCATTTAGAGTTTGTCGACGCCGAGGCACCCTAAAAGCCTAAGCTTTCATCATCTAGGTTCTTATCGACACTGAGGCACCCTAAAAGCCAAGGTTTTATCATTTAGGGTTTGTTGATGCCGAGGCACCCTAAAAGCCTAAGCTTTCATCATTTAGGTTCTTATCGACACCGAGGCACCCTAAAACCTATGGTTTAATGCAGCAAGAATAAAGGGGCAGTTGATCCTACTTAATTAAGTACTAAGATACCCCGGCCCATGCATTAGTCGCAAGTACCCCATATGTCCTATTTTTAGCAAAGTCATGCTAAAATGCACGGAAAATTTCAGCATGACCTTTGCTAAAAATAGGACAAATGGAGTATCCGAATTTGCCGGAACGGAAGTTAATCGACATTCCGGCAAACTCAAGGGCCTCTCGGGGTACCTGCAAATTCATCAGAACACAATGGTCGGAGACAAAACCCAGCAAACTAGCAAGATGATCATCATCTTTGCAAGTCATTACTTGTCAAACGCAGAAGTGCATATCACAAGCTCACCAACATAGACACACATAACAGCCGCACAACAGCATACACATTAAACATGTGCAAAGATCACAATCAACAAAGGTTTCCATCAGGTGTATTTCAGACTATTATTCCCATCCCAAGAAAGCATCGAATTCAGAATATCCCCTTTTCAAATAATGTGTTCTGTGATGAAAGCACTAGTGAATCATGTTAAAGCTAACCCCTACTTTGACCCTCAACTATAACAACCGCATGCAGTACAGAGAAGTGTTGATGCAGGCATCAAACATTATAATGCCGCAGGTCAAGGTCTCAAGTTACATGATCAGTTGTGCTTGACTGAAAATTTTGATAGGAAAATATTGACTGAAATTTTGACTGGAGTAACAAAGGTATAACAGTAGAAATTACAGCTGTAGATTGCTCTGTTCAACAAACTTCCTATCAGTCCAACAATGTTTTTGAATGTAAACTTTTTCAGTTAACAGAACCTAAACCTGACAATGTTCAGTTAACTGAAAGGGGGGGAGGGGAACCGGTGCAACTCACTGAGAGGAAGACGATGGCGAGCTCCTGCGGGGTCGGGGTTGACGAGGTGACGCGGATCGACCGTGAGGCGTCGGTGTCGTAGAGGCGCCGGAGACCTTGCCCTGCGAGACAGAGAAGGGGTCGTCAGCCCCGGCGCAGGCGGGGGGCAAGGGGAGGAGGAAGAGGGGGAATGGAAGGAGGAGGGTCGGGGGGCGTACGGTGCTGCGTCGCTGCTCGGCGCCGACGGCGAGGAGGAAGGTGAAGACGTTGAGGGTCGGGGCGGCGGGGGTGGGGGCGCGGGGGCGCGGGGGTGGCGGGGGTGGAGTCCGGCGGGGGTGGGGCGCGGGGGCGCGTGGCGCGGGGGCGGCGGTGGTGGAGTCCGGTGGGGGTGGGGGCGGGGGGCGCGGGGGCGGCAGGAGTCGGGAGGGCGGCGTCGTTGGTCGGGGCGGCGGCATCGTGGGTCTGGCGCGGGAGAGAGGAACGAATGGGATCTGGCGAGGGAGAGGGAGGACTTAGCTATAGGGGGAAAGCTTACTAATGGCGCACCACCCGTCGGTGCGCCATTAGAAATCGTTTTTTAGATAGCAATGGCGCACCCACCGCCAGTGCGCCATTAGAAATCTTTTTTTTAGATAGCAATGGCGCACCACCAGGCCGGTGCGCCATTAGTATATTTTTTTTATTATTATTTGTGGTGATGTTATAAATAATTTTTGTTATGAATGTTAGTAATTGTTTAAAGGTTTGTTCTTGCATACATAATTTGACCAGAGCGGAGGAGGGTGCGGGGGGGGTGCTCTTCGGCAGCGGTGGAGCAGGGGGGTGCGGGGGGTGCTCGTCGGCGGCGGTGGAGCGGGGGACGGTGCGGTGGGTCAGCGGCGGCGGTGGAGCTAGCGGGGGAGGGTGCGGGTGGAATCGAGATCGAGATGGAGGGTGCGGGGGGTGCTCGTCGGCGGCGGTGGAGCGGGGGAGGGTGCAATGGGTCGTCGGTGGCGGTGGACCTAGCGGGGGAGGGTGCGGGTGGAATCGGGATCGAGATGGAGGGGGATCAAGATCGAGTGTCCTCATTAATTCAAAAAGTGCCCATAAAATTTAAAAATATTCATGATATCAAAAAGTATCTGTCTTGGTAATATCAAAAAATATCAAAAAGTTCCCATGAAATATCAAAAATATATATATTAATGACGCACTGTGGCAGAGTGCGTCATTACTAGTTTAAACTAGTAACGGCGTACTTTGCAACGGTGCGCCATTAGTATTTTTGCAAAAAAACAAAATAAAAAAATACAATAGTGGCGCACTCTATGGCTGGTGCGCCATAACTAGTTAGAACTACTAATGGCGCATTTTGTCCGGATGCGCCATTAGTATATTTGAAAAAATGAAAAAAAATTGTTACTTGTGGCGCACCTTGTGCCTGGTGCGCCATTAGTGTCTTCCACACTAATGGCGCATCACCACATGGTGCGCCATTAGTATATAGTAGTGGCGCACCACTTCTCTGGTGTGCCATTAATGTCAATTTCGTTTATAGCCCTTTTTCTAGTAGTGGGAGTTGCATAATCTGATAGTCATAAGAACATGTATAAGTTATGGAGAAAGCAATAGCAGTAAACTAAAGGATTAAAGTGCTAAACTAACAGATGGGTCAGTTAATCACATCATTCTGTAATGATGTGATCCCGTTCATCAAATGACAAATCTTGTCCGTGGCTAGGAAACTTAACCATCTTTAAATAACGAGCTAGTTAAATAGAGGTATACTACTGACACTCTGTTTGTCTATGTAGTCACACATGAACTAAGTTTCCGGTAAATATAATCCTATCATGAATAATAAACATTTATCATGATATAAGGAAATGTAAATAACAACTTTATTATTAACTCTAGGGTATATTTCCTTCATTAAAATGCATTGAAAAAAAATTCAACGTTGGTTGATTGGATCCCATACGAGTTTTCCTATGAAATCTTTTGTAGTACATTTTATAGGAAATTTTGACATCCATTCTAACTTCTTTTTACAATTTTTTTGTTTTTTTGTGGCATCAACACTCTTTGCTGCTTCTATATTACTCGAGTGAGTATGCCACTCCAACCCTATACTTTTCTATTCTCGTATTCTCACAAACCTATGAATCAAATAGGCCATAAAATGTTGTAACATTTTTCTGCACCAAATGTATATAGACGTATTCTAATGTGTTTGTTCACTCATTCAAGTTCGTACGTAGTCCATTTTAAATATTCAAAACATCTTATATTTGAGAACCGAGGGAGTATCATTTTGGCTCGAAAAACTAAGTTATGTTTGGCCTCGCAAAAGGAAACTAAGTTATATTCAATAAATTTAACCAATGCATTTTCACAAAGAAAAATCAACCAATCAAAGGTTGTGAAGGGGAAATATTTATAACGGTCAAGTAAAGCTATAACATTGCATATATTGTGAATGAAAAATAGTTCAAATTTTTGTTGGCATTTCATAATAATAATAAAAATTTGTTAGTGCATCTTTGTGTTTCCAAATTTCACACATACATGAATACTAACAAAAAATGCAAACAAAAGGAATAAAAAAGGATGTACGAATTGAGTGCCATGACATTAATAAATTCGGAAGAAACTAAAAACATATGATCCTTTGTAGTACTAGCTGTTTGACCGCACCATGGAAAACACACAATATTTTTATTCTGAAATGAAATACTCCATCCGTATTAAATGATGCAGCCTCTATCGGAGGATGTGTCGTTTAATTCGGCATTCTCTTGGCAATGTAAGGCATCGATGCAAAATGTCTAAAAAGCAAATTTGCCACAGCTTTTGGCCTATATAATGGAAGGCCTTATTCTGTGGAGCTGATAGCTGGCAGTACACCACATGTCAAAGTTGAAAAAGCTACAAAGTTACCATTTAATAAGAAATTTCTTGCAAGGACCTGCCCAAAAAACCAATTATGAAAAAAACAAATTATATTTAAGATTCTCTGTTCTATTCTTTTTTTTACTTTTCTTTAAGAGTTCTCATCCAAAATACAATCGTACAGTACATGGTCATACCCGCAAACGACAGCGCATATGGGCACATTCAAAAGCTATGGCACACATTCTTAATAAGGACATCTTCAACGGTGATCCGCAAATTTTCTCCCGTGTCTGTTTGCGGTGTTCTTTTTTATTTTACTTTTCTTTAAGAGTTCTCGTTCAAAATACAATCGTACAGTACATGGTCATACACGCAAACGATAGCCCATATGGGCACACTCAAAAGCTATGGCACACATTCTTAATAAGGACATCTTCAACGATGATCCGCAAATTTTCTCCCGCATCCATTTGCGGATAAGGGGGAAGTAGTCTATGGACATGCACGCGGAATATATATATATATATATATATATATATATATATATATATATATATATATATATATATAGTGTTACTATTCATCACCCAGGGTGCAGAATAAGTTATTCTTCACCCGAGTTAGTCTTACGATCATTTCATAATTAAATTACGATTGGAATTCAAATAGTTACATTCATATTGATTCACTACGTAAAATTTCATATAAGAAAATAAAAATATAGGTCATAAGACAAAAAAATTTGCAATTTATGTGTATTTTACACTATATTTTTACGTTTGTAATTTTACATAACATAATTTTTTTACGATGATTATATATTTTTTTACGGTCTCTTTTCACGTCAGAAATAAGGCAAAACTTACGGAACGTAAAATTACGGTACATTGATGGTAAAATAGAGGTGGGTGAAGAATAATTATTCCTCACCCAGGGTGACGAATAGCGCGACCATATATATATATATATATATATATATATATATATATATATATATATATATATATATATATATATATATTAGTGTTACTATTCATCATCCAGGGTGCAGAATAAGTATTTCTTCACCCGAGGTAATCTTACGATCATTTCATAATTAAATTACGTTTAGAATTCAAATAGTTACATTCCTATTGATTCACTACGTAAAATTTGACATAAGAAAATAAAAATATAGGTCATAAGACAAAAAAATTTGTAGTTTATGTGTATTTTAGACTATGTTTTTACGTTTGTAATTTTACATAACGTAAAATATTTTTCACGGCGATTATATATTTTCTTACAGTCTCTTTTTACGTCGAAAATAAGACAAAACTTACGGAACGTAAAATTACGGTGCATTGATGATAAAATAGAGGGGGTGAAGAATAACTATTCCTCAATCAGGGTGACGAATAGCGCGACCCTATATATATATATATATAAAGAAGTGGTTCTAATTTAAAAAAGTTCAAATATTACACTCCAACTTTGTTGTCCCTCTTAACCGCTCATGGATGCTCATCAATCAGATCTTCCTTCAGTTGCTCGTGAGTTGCTTGATGTCAAATTTAGCTCAGGCAATTCACCGAACAGTTGCCGTACATGGTGAGTATCGTAGGAGCAGATGATACCTAGGTGCAAGGTTGTCAGAAACGTGATTCTGCTATACGATTCTACGACTTTACCATCCAAACTAACCCCTATGATTCTATGATTTTAGTTCATAAAATCTACGTTTCTACGATTCTGATAGTGAAGATTTTATGATCTGCAATCCTACCATCGAAGCTCCGATCCAATTCAAAATCGCGATTTTGGCAAACTTGCCTGCGCGGCGGTGGAAGGAGAGGTGTGGAACGGCGGCGGAGGAGAAGCGGCATGGAGCCTGGTTGTACCATTGAAGATGAGGAACACGTTGAGTTCCGGCAGTGGTGTGACGTGGTGGTCGGGGTGGTCGAGTGGCGGTGAAGGCAACAGAGAGGATGTCCTAGTGTGAGGAGTCGTGAGGCCAACGCATCTACGTGGAGAAAATGGGAGGATGGAGGCGCGGGGTTCGGGGTTCGGGAGTTGTCGTGGAATTGTCACGGCAGATGTCCTAGTGTGAGGAGTCGTGAGGCCAACGCATCGACGTGGTAACTTGAACGGATTGATCGGAATCGGGAGACGCAACACGCAAAACAAAGATTTAGACAGCTTCAGGCCCCGGGAAACATCATCCGGTAACAATCCTACATGTTGTTCGTGGCTAGGTCTCATTATGCTCATGAGGGAGTCGCCGTAAACCGGCTCTCCTAGTTGTGTCTAACACATAAGATTAATTTCCTCTCCCCTCTTGGGGTGCCCTGCCCCTCCTTATATATGTTGAAGGGGCGGGTTACATGACTAGTCCTAGTAGAATTAGGATTAACCTATTACAAGTGGAGTCCTACTCTTGCTTCTTTTGTAGGAGAATGTTCCTTATGCCTTTCCTCTTAATCCGACCCATCATAACATGAACCGGCCTTCTGGGCCTTGGACCTTGTCATCCATCTGAAACACCCGTCGGATCACCAATGAGTCTTCAGGATCGTGAGTCGTCACACTAGTGAACCGCCAGACACGTGAGTCGCCAATCTTCTGGCGAGTTACCAACAAGTCGCCAAGTCCAGCCGGGTCATATATCCGGCCGGATCATACCGCGGGGTATATCCCTGACAGGAGGGGTTTCGGCTGGACCAGGAGCGTTGGAGTCCTACATGGCTGCTGTTCGGACTCCCGTAACCCCCCTCCCCCCAGCCTGTCTCGGTTTGCCGGGAGAAGTTCGTCCTGACTACTCAGCTGACAGGCACATGCCCGCATTGAATGGCTAATCATGTTCAGACACCGCATTCCGGATAGTTTGAGGGTCCATTTCGGAGATGCCCTAATAAAGAAATAAAGAAGAAAACTATGGAACATTTCGGCAGCCCGGTGAACCGCGACGAGCGTCGGATAATGTCCAGCTCCGCGACCTGGGACTGGCCCCTGAACCAGGACCAGGAGCAGCTCACCGAGCATCCGATCACGTAGTACTCCCGCGCGTGTGCCTGGAATCTGGATGCGGACCAAGGAGACCCCGTATAGCAGGCAGTCCAGGGGCCCCTGCAGCAGAAGTCGCTGTCATTGTCATCGCCCTCTTGGCGTTCCTGGCTGCCGTGTTGAAGGGCTCAAAGTATTTGAACGCCGTGGCCGGCTACTCGTGCTCGGTGGCGAAGTGATCCAGAAGCGCCTCCGTTGCGCCGGTGAAGCCCCAGCACTGGTCGTGCCGGCACGACTTCTCGTGGTAGGCAATCGTGGCGGCGCAGCCGTGCGTGGCGTAGGAGCACGGCACAACGATCACGATCACGGGTGCAACATTTAGTACTGTAAGGTTTGCATCAGCCCTCAGTAGTCGTCAAGGGTGCAACATTTAGTACTGTAAGGTTTACGTCAACCATGAGTAGTCATCATGGCTGTAACATTTACTACTGTATGGTTTGCCCGCATATTTATTTATTTATTTATTTTACCGTTAGCACTTTATTCAACCATGCATTTGATACACTTGTAGTTATTCCGAGACAGTATTTATAGAAAAATTCTACACATAAAATTATTTTCCCCAAACTTCTTTTATTTGGTGACTACTTGACATATGTACACATAGGGAAAAAAATCATAACTTCCATTAACATCTAAACTAGCATTTTAAATTTATTTGTAATCAAGCATATAAGAAATTTAGTTTCCCACATAAAAAAGCATAATAAGGAAATTAGTTTTCTCACGTCTTATCTGTTACCTATCTGCCTATCTCAACTCATGTTATTTTTACAGATATTACACTTTGGTAACCTTTTCATGTAAACAATATTATTGATGATATTCCAACCTCTTCATTTTTATACCTTGTTCAATATTCCCTGTCTTCATTTTTTTTCTACACAAACGGTTTCTGTCTAACCAAGCTTACGCATGAGGCCCTTGTAGATGTTTTATTCGAAATACAGACGTTGGAACTGAGCATATATCAAGTGCCAGGAATATATGGAGCGTACGCTTGAGAAGCAACTCAAACTGGTAAATCTCAACAACGAAAAAGCAACTCAAACTGGTGCAGAAGAATGTCTACCTTCTGTTTTGCTGTCAGGAAGACCTGTGCATTCATTAACCTGATTGGTAGACATTTTTATACAATTGCACTACTAAACTAGACCTTAGCGACTCCCCTCTCCTGCTAATATCACCACAAAACTGATTCAAGGTACTGCTAGTGCTTAACATTTCTCCCTCGAGGAACACAATCAGATAAACATAAAACAGAAAATGCGAAGAAAAATGTTGTCGACGATGCGCTCCATGCCATAGCAGAGCTGGATGTGCAAGGCGGTGTGATCGCTTTCTATGTGAAAGGCAAGCAGAGATGAAACATCAAATCAAGCATCCCAAGGTTCAGGCACTTTGTAAGACAATAGGTTTGGGGGAACCGGCACAACCCTCTAGGGGTGACCTATCACATATATACAATGAGGTGGTATACAACATTACAATATACACGTGTAATGCAGAGGCTATACAGTCTAACACCCTCTCTCAATCTTAGCCACTTCCTAAAGAATCTAGAAGGGTAAGATTGCGCTGGCAAGCCTCAAACTGTGGTAGAGGCAATGGCTTGGTGAAGATGTCTGCAAGTTGATCCTTGGAAGAGATGAACTTGATCTGTAGTTGCTTCTGAGAGACACGTTCACACACAAAGTGATAGTCAACTTCAATTTGTTACGTTCGGGCATGGAATACCGGATTTGTAGAGAGGTATGTAGCACCGAGGTTGTCACACCAAAGGATAGGAGGCTGTGGTTGGGATATACCCAATTCCCGAAGGAAAGAGTTTACCAAGATAATCTCTGAAGTGGCATTGGCCACAGCCTTATACTCAGCTTCAGTACTGCTACGTGAGACATTGGCCTGTTTCCGAGCACTCCAGGCGATGAGATTAGAGCCAAAGAACACAACATAACCCCCCGTAGATTGCCTGTCATCCGGATTGCCAGCCCAATCCGCATCAGAATATCCTGAGAGACATCCAGAGGAGGTTGGTTGAATAAGCAATCCATGAGACACCGTGAGTGGAATATAGCGCAAGATACGCTTAACAGCAGACCAATGAGTATCACGGGGTGACTGCAGATACTGGCAGACTCGGTTAACAGCAAAAGAGATATTCGGTCGTGTGATAGTTAAGTACTGAAGACCACCAACAATACTCATGTACTCCGTCGCATCAGCAGAAGACAGAAGCTCACCATCCACAGTAGTGATCTTGTCAGTGGTAGACATGGGTGTAGTCGTCGGTTTGCACTTAAGCATCCCAGCCCGCTGCAACAAATCCAAGGAGTACTTCTTTTGCGTCATAACAAGACCATCATCCCGAGAAGTAACCTCCACACCAAGGAAGTAGTGAAGCGTCCCAAGGTCCTTGACCGCAAAATCAGCACCAAGCGAGCGAACAAGAGCAGTAGCAGCCGACTGAGAGGAGCTGACCAGAATAATATCATCGACATAGACCAACAAGTACCTAGTAACCTCGGGCCTCTGTAGAAGAAATAGTGAGGAGTCAGCAGTTGACGATGCAAAACCATGAGCACGAAGGGCCATTGCAAGACGAGCATGCCAAGCACGGGGGGGCTTGCTTTAGACCATAAAGTGCCTTGGACAGACGACAAACATGATCAGGACGATCCGGATCAGAAAAACCCGGAGGATGGCGCATATAGACCTCCTGCTCCAACACACCATGGAGGAAGGCATTTTTGACATCAAGCTGACGAAGAAACCAACCTCGAGTAACGGCAAGAGAGAGAAGAAGCCTGACGGTAGTAGGCTTGACCACTGGACTGAAGGTGTCTTCATAGTCAAGACCAAAACGCTGTCGAAAACCACGAGCAACAAGACGAGCTTTGTAGCGCTCAATGGACCCATCAGAATGCCTCTTCACTTTGAAAACCCATTTAGAATCAATGACATTAACCCGTGACGGTGGAGGAACAAGAGTCCATGTCTTATTGTGAATGAGAGCATGATACTCCTGCTCCATGGCCTCTCTACGATGAGCAATGCGCATAGCAGCTTGATACATGTGTGGCTCAGAGGAGGGATCCGCAAGGGTAGCAGTCATGCATGCGGCTAACCAGGCAACTGTACCATCGTGACGTTGCTTAGGCTGAAAGATACCACTACGGTTGTGCGTATGTGGACGCACTAGTAGAAAAATGACCTAATGTGAGACACATTAGTCCCGATTCGAACGGCGATGCATTAATGCCGGTTCGTGTTGAACCTTTAGTACTGGTTCGTGCCACGAACCGGTACTAAAGGGGTGGTGGCAGGCTGGCATCAGGCCGGGGCCCCACGAGCCCCTTTAGTCCCGGTTCGTGCCACAAACCGGTACTAAAGGGGTAACCTTTAGTACCGGTTGGTGACACGAACTGGGACTAAAGGGGTCTGACCTATAGTCCGGGTTGGAGACACAAACCAGGACTATAGGGCAATTTTCAAACTCTACCCCCCCGGTGTATTGCCATTTCAGTTTTGAAAAAAAACAAAAGAAAATGATAAAAAATTCAAAAACTAAAATTCTTCGAGATGTAGTTATATTACTACATCTACTAGTTAGGAAAATTAAAAAACATAAATTTGGACATGTTTTTCAAGAAGGTGTTATGAAAATCTAACGACTATAACTTTTGCATATGATGTTGGAAAAAAACGTATAATATATCAAAATGTTCAGCACGGAAATCCGAATCCAATTTTGACCACCGTAGGCCTGTTTGCAAAATTTTAGAATCCTCAAAGTCTAAAAGGAAAAAAAGATATTCTCAAATTTCAGTTTTTTTGAATTTTGGTCAAACTGTGGTCATACTATATATTCAAGAAATATTAGTGTTACTAAATAATTATTCAAGAATATTAGTTTTATTAAATAATTATTTCAGTTTTTTGAATTTTGGTCAAATCTGGTCAAACTATGGTCAAATTGTGGTCAAACTATGGTCAAACTACTTATTCAAAAAATATTAGTGTTAGTAAATAATTACTGTTTTTTAGAATAACAGTTTCAAACTCAAACGGTGAAACGTGTGACCTAATGCTCAAGCTAAACTCCTGAGAGTTAATAGGATTGACAGCTTACATTTGTCAGGAAAACAACAAGTGCAGACTTGGAAAGTAGGGGGAATAGAACTCCGAAGTTAAGCATGCTCAGGCTGGGGTAGTGAGAGGATGGGTGACCGTCCGGGAAGTTAGACGATTTGGAATGAGTGATCCACACTTGAGTAGTTAAGAGGGGTGATTAAAGACTAAATCATCAAATAATTCAGAAAATTAAAAATAAAAAAATCATTTTTTTCCAAAAAATTCAAAAAAAAACCTTTAGTACCGGTTGGTAAAAGGCCCCCCATACCACGGCGCAAGCTCACGCCACGTGGTGGGCCTTTAGTGGCGGTTCGTGCTGAACCGGTACTAAAGGGGGGCCTTTAGTCTCCACCCTTTAGTGATGGTTGCAGAACCAGCACTAAAGGCCCTTACGAACTGGTAATAAAGCTCCATTTTCTACTACTGACGTAGAGTAGCAGCCGGAGCCGTCGAAGTTGTGGATGACGACGGAGAGGCACCAGAAGAGCCCGCAGCAGGAGCCGGACTGGGCGAAGGCGACGGAGGTGGCCCGGTCAGTAGGAGACCAGGCGGTGGCTGCGACGACGCGGGAGACCCGGTGCCAGGCGACAGGCCGGGAGAGGCCGGCCCCGGGGACAGCGGCCCGATCACCAGAGGCGAGGCAAGGGCGGGCAAAGCCGGCCTAGGCGCGGTAGGCGTGACCGGTGTCACGGGCCGGGCGGGCGACGAAGCCAGCCCAGAGGCTAGGGGCGATGAAGCGGACAACAACACCGAATCATGAAGTGGTCATGCATGGGCACGAGACCCGAGGCCGTGCAATGGTGCCATGCGATCGACGTGCACACCTGGAGGTGCCGACGATGATGGCAAGGGCGACGAAGAAGGTGATGGCGCCTCTAAAACCTCCAAGCGAGCCCCACGTCCAGTGCCTACACCATGATTAGGCAACAATATTGGAGAATATGCAACACCATCAAATTGGTCAGAGGTAATAGAGGGTGAATGCATGGATGGTGGTTCGTCGATTGACACAGGAAGTTTTGCATAGGGAAAAACATGCTCATCAAACACGACATCCCGAGATATATAAACACGATTAGTGGGAACATGAAGACATTTGTATCCTTTATGAAGAGAGCTATAACCAAGAAAAACACACTTCTTGGAACAAAACTCAAGCTTACGCTTGTTATATCGACACAGATGCGGCCAGCAGGCGCACCCAAAAACCTTGAAGAAAGTGTAATCGGGTTGTTCATTAAGGAGAACTTCAATGGGTGTCCTCCTGTTCAAAACACGAGTGGGAGTACGGTTGATGAGAAAACATGCAGTGGTGAAAGCATCACTCCAAAAACGAAACAGAACAGATGCATGGGCCAAAAGAGTAAGACCAGCTTCAACAATGTGACGATGCTTACGTTGTACTAAACCATTATACTGATGTGTATGCGGACATGCTAAACGGTGAGCGAACCCAAGCGACTGAAAGAAGGAGTTGAGGTTGTGATACTCGCCCTGCCCCCCCCCCCCCAGTCCGACTAGACATGAACAATTTTGTGCTTGAGAAGGCGTTCAACATGTTTTTGAAACTCAACAAAAATGTCGAACACATCAGATTTATGTTTAATAAGATAAAGCCAGGTACTACGACTATAAGCATCAACGAAACTGACATAATAATTGTGACCACTGAAAGAAGTCTGAGCAGGACCCCATACATCTGAAAACACAAGTTCTAAAGGATGTTTCACCTCACAAATGGACACCGAAAAAGGAAGTTGATGACTCTTCCCCTGCTGACAAGCATCACACACTACTACATCTTTTTTACTAGACATGCTAGGAAGCTCACGACGACGCAAAACATGACGGCCAATAGGTGAGGCCGGGTGTCCAAGACGAGCATGCCATTATGACGGAGATACCCAAACTCCACTGAAAACGCGAGCGACGCCAGGATGCTCCAGACGATAGAGGCCCTGGCACAGCCGCCCAATAAGAAGAATGTCACTCGTGCCCCGATCCTTAATAAAAAGATCAAAAGGATGAAATTCACAAAGCACATTATTATCACGTGTGAGTTTAGGAACTGAAAGAAGATAACGTGTCACAGATGGAACTCTAAGAACATTGTGAAGTTGAAGACTCCTATTGGCATGTCTAGTGAGAAGAGATGCTTGACCAATATGAGAGATGTGCATACCTGCTCCATTGGCGGTGTGGATCTTGTCGGAGCCATGATAGGGTTCATGAGTGTGAAGCTTCCCCATCTCGCTCGTCAAGTGCTCCGTCGCCCCAGAGTCCATGTAGCAGTGGGGATCGATGGAGTAGGCCTGAGTGTGTCCTTGTTGCTTCTGCGGCGCCAGACGATCAGGCCTGGCAACCTGATGGGAAAAGTTGCGTGTGTCCTTGTCGTCATTGCCAAGACCAAGAAAGCTCCGCTGAAAGCGTTTTTGACACTTGGAGGACCAGTGCCCCTCAATGCCACACAACTGACACACGCGTCGACCATCGTCCCTTGGTAGGGTTGCAGACACGAGAGGAGCCGAAAATGACAAAGACGAAGCAGGGGGCGGCCCCTTGGACGTGTTGCGGCCACCCTTAGTGGTGGCGTTCGCGGAGAGGGATCCATGACTGGCCTTGGAGCGGCGCGCCTTGACACGCTGCTCGGTGAGGAGAAGGCGGGAGTAGACCCCATGTCCCATCATGGGGGTCGAGTTGCCCCACTCGTTGATGATGTCGACCAAAGCATCACACTCCTCGTCGAGCCCGTTGACAATCAAGGAGTTGAACTCGGAGTCGGTGAGCGGCTGTCCAATGGAGGCCAACGTGTCAGCAAGACCCTTGACCTTCTTGTAGAACTCTTGGAGACTAAATCATCAAATAATTCAGAAAACTGAAAATCGAAAAAAATCAAAAAAATTTCCAAAATTTTCAAAAAAAAATGTTCAAAAAAAAACCTTTAGTGTTACCAACCGGTACTAAAAGGTCCCCCATACCACGGCACGAGCTCACGCCACGTGGTAGGCCTTTAGTGGTGGTTCGTGCTAAACCGATACTAAGGGGGGGCCTTTAGTCTCCACCCTTTAGTGCCGGTTGCAGAACCGGCACTAAAGTCCCTTACGAACCGGTAATAAAGCTCCGTTTTCTACTAGTGACGTAGAGCAGCAGCCGGAGCCTTCGACGTTGTGGATGACGACGGAGAGGCGCCAAAAGAGCCCGCGGCAGGAGCCGGACAGGGCAAAGGCGACGGAGGTGGACCGATCAGCAGGAGACCAGGCGGCGGCTGCGACGACGTGGGAGACCCGGTGCCAGGCGCACTACAAGAAATACGGTCAATTATGACTCCCCATTTTGGTTGTTGATTCGTCATATTTATTGTTTATTGACCTTTTTTTAACCAAATTCAGAAGGTCGGCAGTTGACCGTCTAGAACGAACAAACTTGACCTTTTTGGAATTTTGGTCATAGCTAGACTAGAGACGAAAATTTCAGAAAGGTCACTACCCATTTGCCTGAGCCACATAGGATCTGACGTGGCTGAGCTGACGTGGCATTTCTAGTGACCAAATGGAATCATCATAAATTTCATTGCCCAGTCCACCAATCTAGCCTACATGGGCCTGGCCCAATCATCGCAAATTTCATAGCCCAATCCACCAATCTAGCCAACATGGGCCCAGCCCAATACCTATTTTCTTAATTGAATTGGTTCGATTTATTTGGGCTGATGCATTATTTTGTCAAAAGCATGCACATTTAAGGATAGGCCCATTAGAAAACAAATACAACATAATACAATATTTCATATATTTCATTTCAGTAACAAATCACATGAAATACAATACATCATCAATCGACTCATCTACACAGCAAGGTTCAAGGCCCAACAAGTGCACAAGCGCACATCAATATAGATTGGATGAGAAGCACAAATTCTAGTTGATGATCACACATAACATCAATGAGAAGCACGATATCGTGTACCATCACTAGTACACATACTTTGCCCCGTCACCCAAGCACCAATGTTGTGTCAATCTACCGGATTTGCCACATGGTGATGTTACTGCATTAGGGCTGTCCCAGCTTCTCCCTACCCAAATGGCAGGATGATCTACTGATCGATGTACTGCTCCAGCATCACCTCCCGCTACCACTGGTGGAAGAAGATCAGCTCATCAGTCATCTACATGCAAACAAACCAAGAAGATGAACCTATTTAGCCTGCTGTAATTTGTTTCTAAACATGGGCATCAAATCAACACCAACACTGAATTAAAATGCACAAAAGAATTAACCATAGCCAAATGTACATCCTAAGAACTTCAGGTTTGAGCCATTCCCGATACTACAATAAATACATAACAGCCAAAATTTTGATCCATGGACACCAGATGATGGAAAATGTACTAAGGCACTACTTGCTACTGAAAACCAAAGCAAGGTATGACGCACAGGCCAAACCAAAACTGGTACCAAATCCAGAAATAACCATCTGATGCAATATAGCACTAGTTTCACTTTAGCATATGTGCCTAATTATGCAGGTATGTAGGATGACTTCAAGAAAAAACGGAACTGCGGGGGAATGGAGGATGGAGAGGGACAGGGGGTGCTACCTGCAGGAAGACATTGGCGGCTCCGAAGATGGCTTCGAAGTGTTGCACAGGCTGGGCGTAGATGTCGCGGGAGGCCGATGCAACCAGCAGCTGACCGATGACGGCTGTCATCGGTGAGAGGTTCAACCTTCCTAGGTTAATACCAAATCGAGCACCTTGAAGACGGCCTTGTCTTACCACGCCTTGGCCCCCTCCGCGAGCACCTAGCAGGAGCGGAGGAGAGCAAGGAACTAGTTGTCAAACCTAGATGAGCAGAAAATACACACTACTCAACGAAAGAACTAACATGCAGATAATACTCGAACAAATCAAAGAGGCAGGAAACCAGATATCTTCATTGCATGTACCATTTAATTAATAGGAAACCAGAGAAAAAGTGAATGCAAGACATCACATTACACAAACTCAAAATTAAAAGTCGGGCATCCAATGTACATCAGTACACAAATAGAGTGTTCGCAGATCATAAGCATGGGTTATTGAAGGAAATTTACTGATTAAGGGCATATTTGTATCTGGTATCTAGGAATTTCTAGATATGGCGGACTGTACATGCTCTGGGTAGAGTACATGCCCTGGATTAGAGTTCATGGTTATGTTCATTTGAATGCTAAAGTAGCTAAAAACACATAGCACCGGTTCATGCTAAATAGACCAATAGAAAAACTTGAATGCATGCTCACTGAGTCACATGAGAATAGGTAGGCAAATTCACAAACAAATGGAGTGACAACAGCATTTCATTAACATATCTTGGGTGACCAAAGGAATAAGGCTTCAAGATTTCAGATTTATATATTAGATTAGATGGAGTATGCACACATAATGTGGTGGGGAAGAGCTTTGAGGTTTATAATTGCTATTACTTTTGCTTGCTTTGTTCTGGAGTAAAGCTACAAAAGCAAGTTGTAGAGAATTTAAGAAATCAAAGAAGATTGATCTTTGGTTCCATCTCATCTGAAAAAATATCCATCAAAATTGCATCAAAATATCACCTAACTAATCCATCAAAACTACATTCAAATAACACTGCTGACTACTGTAATATACAGATACAAACTAACGAACATGTGAATGTACAGAAGATGGGTGGAGGGAGGTGGGGAGGGGAACAGAGAACAAATCGGCCTGGTGGTCGTTGGAGGAGAGCACCTTGCATCCAGGTCAAGTTCCCGTGTCCTTCTCCTCGCCGAGCACTTTGCCGTAGGAGGAGCTGAACCTGGTGCATAGAACACGGTCGGTCAGAGAGAGAGAGAGAGAGAGACGTGCCTGCTGGCGGAGGGACGGTGGCGCGGCAGAGATGGCCCGGCAACGGCCGGTGGGAGGGCCATCGTCGTCGGAGTAGAATGAGGAGGCGGCCTTGGATGAGGCGAGGAGGGCGGCGAGTGGGGAGGAGGTCGTTGCGCCTTGAGTGCGGCTGCGGCGGCGGTCGTGGTGGCGGCGAGCGTGCGCGAGCTGGAGAGGATGGAGTGGCGGCGAGATTGGATCTGGGGGCGACGACGATGGAGTGGGAGGGGATAGGGTTTGGGTGGTTGGGCTGCCCGGTGGTGGGGGTTCTTTTTCTTTCTTTCTTTCTTTTTCTTTAGATAAATGGGATGGATGGATGGATGGATGCCATGTTATCAATCCATGACACAAACATTTCAACCAATGAGAACAAAGCTAGCTTATTTAATTGTGTTTTTCTATTTGTTTCTCTTGTATTTTTTGCACAAGGGTACATTTTGGAATGGCATAGTTTGTTCAAACTATATCATACTTTGCACAGGGGTGCATCTTGGAATGGCAAGCAATGTTGTCTAAGGAAGTTTTCATTTTCTTTTCATGAAAAATTCATTTTCCATTTTTCGAGTGCCCAAAATGAGTTTTTTGTGAAGGGCCTACCATATATTTTTTGCAAAAATGGAACAAATCATTTTTCGAAAATATTAGGCCATATTTAATGTATAATTGACCAAATGGTTTGGTGACAGAACTTTTGATCCACCTCCCGTGAAAAAGACAAATTTCCGGCGATTCAGCTGGGAGTGGGTCAAATTTGAACTGCAGCCGCCTCATAGTTTGCTCTTGGTTGTTCCAAAAAACATTTCTAGGTACAAAAGTATCTATTTCATTAGAGACACACCAAATGTCTTTCAAGATTCAACCACTAGCTAGGAACGGTCATGCCTGCCGTTTTGACCGCATTTTGAAACGGGCATGAACAATTCAAAAAAATCAAAAAAATTTGGAAAACCTTCGCATTATGCCATTATATGTGGCCAAGTTACTAGGAAAAATAATAATCTTGTAATACGATAATTATTTTAAAAAGTTTTCTCAAAAACGAGCTATCATGTGTGGAGATCAATGGTTTTCAAGCCAAATGATCAATCTTATGTCCACAGTCATGGCATAGTTTGTTCCAATGATCTCATACTGTGCACAAGAGTGCATATTCGAATGGCAAACAATCTTTCCTAAGAAAGTTTTCATTTTCCTTGGGCGAAAAAATCATTTTCTATTTGCCGAGTGCCCAAAGTAAGTTTTTTTGTGAAGGACCTACCATATATTTTTTGCAAATTTAGACCAAATCAATTTTCCAAAATACTAGGTCATATTTAATGCATTATTAACCAAATGGTTGGGTGTCAAAAGTTTTAATCCACCAATCTTGAAAAAGACAAATTTCTGCCGATTCAGTTGGAAGCGGGTCAAATTTGAACTACAGCTGCCTCATAGTTTACTCTATATTTTTTCAAAAAATAATTTTTAGTTACAGAAGTATCTATTTAATCAGAGAAACACCAAAAAATTTCCAAGATTCAACCACTAGCTACGAACGGTCAAGCCCGCCGTTTTGATCGCATTTTGAAACATGCATAAAAAATTCAACAAAACACACAAAAATTTAAAACCTTCGCATTGTGTCATTATATGTGGCCAAGTTACTAGGAAAAATAATAAACTTGTAATACGATAATTATTTTAAAAAAGTGTTCTCGAGTTATCATGTGTGGAGATGAACGGCTTTCAAGCCAAATGATCAATCTTATGGCCACATTCATGACATAGTTTGTTCAAATGATCTCATATTGTGCACAAGGGTGCATATTGGAATGGAAAACAATGTTTCATAAGGAAGTTTTTAATTTTCTTTGGGCAAAAAAATCATTTTCCATTTTCCGAGTGCCCAAAATGAGTATTTTTGTGAAGGACCTACCATATATTTGTTGCAAATTTGGACCAAATCAATTTTATAAAATACTAGGCCATATTTAATACACAATGATTGGGTGTCCAAAGCTTTTGATCCACCTCTGGTGAAAAAGACAAATTTCCGCCGATTCAGCAGGAAGTGGGTCAGATTTGAACTGCAGATGCCTCATAGTTTGCTCTTTATTTTTTCCAAAAATCATTGGTAGTTACATAAGTATCTATTTAATTATAAATACATGGTTTGGTGGCGATACATCAAGGTTTGGACGGTGGCAATAACCATAAGACGTGCATATGGTGGCAGGATGTCCTAGATGAATCCATATTGGAGGGGCTCGGTTGCAATTTGTTTCCTGGTACTCCTTGGAAAGTACAAACAAATCCTATCTTAAGCAGCATATAGTTCGGAATCTAAAGTAAAAAACATTTCTAGCTATGAACGGCCATACCCGTCATTTGAACGCATTTCGAAATTGGCATAAGAAAATAAAAAACAGAAATATGTAAAATATTTGCATTGTTTCATTATATGTGACCTAGTTTTCATCCTATATTTTCCGTATACGTCGAGAACATTTTTCTTTCTTTCTGTTGGTTTTCATTCTACATTTTTCATATACGTCAAGAACATTTTTAATGCATGTTTAATATCTTTTAAATACTTGTTTAACATTTTTTTCAAATGCTTGCTTTAACACTTTCTAAATACAATATTGACTTTGTTCACACACATGTATATATTCTGTAAACATTTTTCTTATACACGAGACACAAATTTTTTATACACAATTAACAATTTCAAGTGCTTGGTTAGAACTTTTTGAACACATAGTCAACATTTAAATATTTTTTAAATACAAGATTAATATTTTTAATACATGGTTAATATCTTTTTATTTACACATTTAGCATTTTCAAATGCTTGATTTACATTTTTATATAATTGTTTAACATTTTTTAAATGCTCGACTAACATTTTTAAATACATTATCAACTTTTTCCACACACATTGTATATTTTTTGTACATATGGTAATCATTTTCTTTATACACATGTAAGATTTTCAAATGCTTGGTTAACATTTTTTCAAAAGTTTTATGTGAAGTTTTTTTTTCAATATATATATAGAATAATTGGAAGTATAAATAATAAACAAAAGTAAAAAAAGAATGAACGAACAAAACACAGACCAAAAAACGAGCCGCGGCCCACAGGTTGGTAGCTAGTTCGAATCACATGGTTTTTTTTTTGCTTTGTTCACCTTTGTGGGATGGGTCCTTTTTTTTCTTTGAGAGTGGCGTTTTGGATCTTAGATGTAGATACACCTATTATGAAATATGTATAGAAAAAATCACGTGTGTACATCTGGACATCCTATGTTCGCACACAAAATTTCGGTGAACAAGGGCATTTTTGTTGCATGTGTAAAAAAAATTTAAAATGGCTTGTGAATAGCTGTAATCAAGTATCGAAAATTTTCTTTTATACACAAGCCACAAAAATGTCATTTTCATCGAAACTTGGTGCACACACATATAGTGTCCGGATTTACAGGCGGGATTTTTTCTCGAATTTTTTTAAATTTTTAAAATATGTATTTAGACAATGGGTGCATATACACCTATGAGCCAAAGTGAATTTTCGCCTTTTTCTGCTTAATTCACCTTTGTGGGATGGGTCCCACATATCATTTGTACTGTGTTAGTTGGCCCCGTCTGTAAATGTAGACCCAGTTTAGTCAACAAGTCAATCTATGGGCGGACTGACGCTACAACCGACACATAGGCCAAAATGACACGACACATAGGTAAAATTGATGATGTGGACGTCCAGTCATCCATGTTACAACACCATGACCATCTAGATTGGTCGTAATCAGATACAAATAAGGTTGTCGACCACTGTTGTCTGCTTATGACCATTTTGAGTAAGGCAATTAAGACCCTTTTGACCAAAATAGTCACTATGGTTTATGGTTTCGACTCTCCTAAACAGGCCACGACCAATTGGATCAAAATGGTCATAGATTTATGACGATTTCTTCCATGGTCACTGCCAGAATATCATAACTGAGCATATTTCTTGTAGTGGCGACTCGGGAGACCCGGAGCCACGCGACAGGCCTGGAGAGGCCGGCCCCGGGGACAGCGGCCCGGTCACCAGAGGAGAGGCAAGGGCGGGCAAAGCCGGCCTAGGCGCGGTAGGCGTGACCGGTGTCACAGGCCGGGCGGGCGACGAAGCCAGCCCAGAGGCCAGGGGCAATGAAGCACACAACAACACTGGATCATCAAGTGTTCATGCATGGGCACGAGATCCGAGGCCATGCAGTGGCGCCATGCGAACGACGTGCACACCTGGAGGTACCGACGATGAATGCGAGGGCGACGATGAAGGTGATGGCGCCTCTAAAACCTCCAAGCGAGCCCCACGTCCAGTGCCTACACCATGATTAGGCAACAATATAGGAGAATATGCAACATCATCAAATTGGTCAGAGGCAATAGAGGGTGAATGCATGGATGGTGGTTCGTCAGTGGACACAGGAAGTTTTGCAAAGGGAAAAACATGCTCATCAAACATGACATCCCGAGATATATAAACACGATTAGTGGGAACATGAAGACATTTGTATCCTTTATGAAGAGAGCTGTAACCAAGAAAAACACACTTCTTGGAGCGAAACTCAAGCTTACGCTTGTTATATCAATAGAGATGCGGCCAGCAGGCACACCCAAAAACCTTAAACAAAGTGTAATTGGGTTGTTCATTAAGGAGAACTTCAATGGGAGTCTTCATGTTCAAAACATGAGTGGGAGAGTACGGTTGATGAGAAAACATGCAGTGGTGAAAGCATCACTCCAAAACCGAAACGGAACAGATGCATGGGACAAAAGAGTAAGACCAGCTTCAACAATGTGACGATGCTTACGCTCTACTGAACCATTCTGCTGATGTGTATGTGGACATGCTAAACGGTGAGCGATCCCAAACGACTGAAAGAAGGAGTTGAGGTTGTGATACTCGCCCCCCCCCCCCAGTCCGATTAGACATGAACAATTTTGTGCTTGAGATGGTGTTCAACATGTAAAGCGACTATAAGCATCAACGAAACTGACATAATAATTGTGACCACTGACAGAAGTCTGAGCACGACCCATACATCTGAAAATACAAGTTCTAAAGGATGTTTCACCTCACGAATGGACTCCGAAAAAGGAAGTTGATGAGTCTTCCCCTGCTGACAAGCATCACACACTGCTACATCCTTATTACTAGACATGCTAGGAAGCTCATGACGAGGCAAAACATGACGGACAATAGGTGTGGCCGGATGACCAAGACGAGCATGCCATTGTGACGGAGATACCCGAACTCCACTGAAAACGTGAGCGATGCCAGGATGCTCGAGACGGTAGAGGCCCTGGCACAGCCGCCCACTAAGAAGAATGTCCCTCGTGCCCTGATCCTTAATAAAAGATCAAAAGGATGAAATTCACAAAGCACATTATTATCACACGTGAGTTTAGGAACTGAAAGAAGATTACGTGTCACAGATGGAACTCTAAGAACATTGTGAAGCTGAAGACTCCTATTGGCATGTCTAGGGAGAAGAGATGCTTGACCAATATGAGAGATGTGCATACCTGCTCCATTGGCGGTGTGGATCTTGTCGGAGCCATGATAGGGTTCACGAGTGTGAAGCTTCTCCATCTACCGTCAAGTGATCCGTCACCCAGAGTCAATGTACTAGTGGGGATCGATGGAGTAGGACTGAGTGTGTCCTTGTTGCTTCTGCGGCGCCGGACGATCAGCCATGGCAACCTGACGAGCAAAGTTGCGTGTGTCCTTGCCGTCATTTCCAAGACCAAGAAAGCTCCGCTGAAAGAATTTGTGACACTTGGAGGACCAGTGCCCCTCAAGGCCACACAACTGACACACGCGTCGACCAGCGTCCCTTGGTAGGGTTGCGGACATCGGAGGAGCTGAAGATGACGAAGAAGAAGCAGGGGGGCGGCCCCTTGGACGAGTTGCGGCCACCCTCAGTGGCGGCGTTCGCAGAGAGGGAGTCGTGACTGGCCTTGGAGCGGTGCGCCTCGACACGCTGCTCGGTGAGGAGAAAGCGGGAGTAGACCGCTACCTCTTGAGCTTGCGTTGGATTTCCTCAAAGAGGAAGGGATGATGCAGCAGAGTAGCGTAAGTATTTCCCTTAGTTTTTGAGAACCAAGGTATCAATCTAGTAGGAGGCCATGCTCAGGTCCCTCGTACCTGCACAAAACGATAGCTACTCGCAACCAACGCGATTAGGGGTTGTCAATCCCTTCACGGCAACTTACGAGAGTGAGATCTGATAGATATAATATTTTTGGTATTTTTGGTATAGAGATGCAAAGTGAAAAGTAAAAGGCAAAGTAGAAAGCAAAGCAAGATTAAAGTGATGGAGATTGATATGATGAGAATAGACCCGGGGGCCATAGGTTTCACTAGTGGCTTCTCTCAAGAGCATAAGTATTCTACGGTGGGTGAACAAATTACTGTTGAGCAATTGACAGAATTGAGCATAGTTATGAGAATATCTAGGTACGATCATGTATATAGGCATCACGTCCGTGACAAGTAGACTGAAACGGTTCTGCATCTACTACTATTACTCCACTCATCGACCGCTATCCAGCATGCATCTAGAGTATTAAGTTAAAAACAGAGTAACGCTTTAAGCAAGATGACATGATGTAGAGAGATAAATTCATGCAATATGAAATAAACCCCATCTTGTTATCCTCGATGGAAAGGTTGCAATACGTGCCTTGCTCCCCTTCTGTCACTGGGAAAGGACACCGCAAGATCGAACCCAAAGCTAAGCACTTCTCCCATGGCAAGAACTACCAATCTAGTTGGCTAAACCAAACGGATAATTCGAAGAGACTTGCAAAGATAAGCAATCATACATAAAAGAATTCAGAGAAGATTCAAATATTATTCATAGATAGACTTGATCATAAACCCACAATTCATCGATCTCAACAAACACACCGCAAAAAGAAGATTACATCGAATAGGTCTCCACGAGAGAGGGGGAGAACTTTGTATTGAGATCCAAAAATAGAGAAGAAGTCATCTAGCTACTAACTATGGACCCGAAGGTCTGAGGTAAACTACTCACACTTCATCGGAGAGGCTATGATGATGTAGAAGCCCTCCGCGATGACGGCCCTCTCCAGCGGAGTTCCGGAACAGGCCCCAAGATGGGATCTCGTGGATACAGAAAGTTGCAGCAGTGGAATTAGGTTTTTGGCTCATGTTCTGATCGTTTGGGGGGTACGTAGGTATATATAGGAGGAAGGAGTACGTCGGTGGAGGGCGCGCCCCCACCCTCGTGACCACCTCTTTGACTCCTTGGAGTAGGGTCCAAGTCTCCTGGATCACGTTCGGTGAGAAAATCACGTTCTCGAAGGTTTTATTCCGTTTGGACTCCGTTTGATATTCTGTTTCTCTGAAATACTGAAATAGGCAAAACAGCAATTCTGGGCTGGGCCTCCGGTTAATAGGTTAGTCCCAAAAATAATATAAAAGTGGAAAATAAAGCCCAATATAGTCCAAAACAGTAGATAATATAGCATGGAGCAATCAAAAATTATAGATACGTTGGAGACGTATCATAGACCTCATGTGCCATCATGGGGGTCGAGTTACCCCGCTCGTTGATGATCTCGACCAAAGCATCATACTCCTCGTCGAGCCCGTTGACGATGAAGGAGTTGAACTCGGAGTCGGTGAGCGGCTGTCCAATGGAGGCCAACGTGTCAGCAAGGCCCTTGACCTTGTTGTAGAATTCCGTGGTCGTTGAGTCAAGCTTTTCGCACTCGCCAAGCTAACGACGGAGCGCGGAGACACGAGCCTGA